>NC_138584.1:0-1200000 GCF_964289735.1 Phaethon aethereus | reverse complement strand
TACCACCATGCCCACTAAACCATGTCCTGAAGTGCCACGTCTATATGGTTTTTGAACACTTCTAGTGATGGTGACTCCACCACCTCCCTGGGCAGCCTGTGCCAATGCCTGACCACTCTCTCCCTAAAGAAATTTTTCCTAATATCCAATCTAAACCTCCCCTGGCGCAACTTGAGGCCATTTCCTCTCGTCCTATCGCTGGTTACTTGGGAGAAGAGATCAACCCCCACCTCACCACAACTCCCTTTTAGGTAGTTGTAGGGAGGGGTAAGGTCTCCCCTCAGCCGCCTCTTCTCCAGACTGAACACCCCCAGTTCCCTCAGCCACTCCCCATCAACTTGTGCTCCAGACCCCTCACCAGCTTCGTTGCCTTTCTCTGGACACACTCCAGCACCTCAAAGTCCTTCTTGGAGTGAGGGGCCCAACACTGAACACAGGATTCAAGGTGCAGCCTCACCAGTGCCCAGTACAGGGGCACGATCACTTCCCTGCTCCTGCTGGCCACACTATTCCTGATACAGGCCAGGACGCTGTTGGCCTTCTTGGCCACCTGGGCACACTGCTGGCTTATGTTCAGCCGGCTGTCAACCAGCACCCTCAGGTCCTTTTCTGCCAGGCAGCTCTCCAGCCACTCCTCCCCAAGCCTGTAGCGTTACGTGGGGTTGTTTTGACCCAAGTGCAGGACCCGGCACTTGGCCTTATTAAACCTCATACAGTTGACCTCAGCCCATCGATCCAGCCTGTCCAGATCCCTCTGCAGAGCCCTCCTACCCTCCAGCAGATCAACACTCCCACCCAGCCTGGTGTCATCTGCAAACTTACTGAGGGAGCACTCGATCCCCTCATCCAGATCACTGATAAAGATGTTGAACAAGACCGGCCCCAGAACCCAGTCCTGGGGAACACCGCTTGTGACCGGCCGCCAGCCGGATTTAACGCCGTTCACCACAACTCTCTGGGCTCAGCTGTCCAGCCAGTTCTTTACCAAGTGAAGAGTAAACCTGTCTAAGCCATGAGCCGCCAGTTTCTCCAGGAGAATGCTGTGGGAGACACTGTTAAAGGCTTTACTAAATTCCAGGTAGATAACAGCCACAGCCTTTCCTTCATCCACTAGGCGGGTCACCTGGTCATAGAAGGAGATGAGGTTGGTCATGCAGGACCTGCTTTTCATGAACCCATGCTGGCTGGGCCTGAGCCCTTGGTTGTCCTGCACGTGCCCTGTGAGCACCCTCAAGATGAACCTCCTCATAATCTTCCCCGGTACAGAGGTCAGGCTGACAGGCTTGTAGTTCCCAGGATCCTCCTTCCGGCCCTTTTTGTAGATGGGTGTCACATTGGCAAGCCTCCAGTCATCTGGGACCTGCCCTGTTAACCAGGACTGCTGATAAATGATGGAGAGTGGCTTGGCAAGCTCCCCCACCTGCTCCCTCAGTACTCTTGGGTGGATTCCATTGGGCCCCATAGACTTGTGGGTGTCCAGGTGGCATAGCAGGTCCTTCACAGTTTCCTGCTGGATTATGGGGTATTTATTGTGCTCTCCATCCCTGTCTTCCAGCTCAGGGGGCTGAATACTCTGTGGATACCTGGCCTGGCTATTAAAGACTGAGAAAGAAGACATTAAGTACCTCAGCCTTGTCCTCGTCCTTGGAGATGATGTTCCCCGCCATATCCAGTAGGGGATGGAGATTCTCCTTGCCTCTCTTTTTGTTGTTAATATATTTGTAGAACCACTTTTTGTTGTCCTTTACAACTGTGGCCAGATTGAACTCTAGCTGGGCTTTTCCTTTCTAATTTTGTCCCTGCTTGACCTAACGAGATCCTTGTACTCTTCATGAGTTGCCTGCCCCTTCTTCCAGAGATGATATACTCTCCTCTTTAACCTGAGTCCCAGCAAAATCTCCCTGTTCAGCCAGGCCAGTCGCCTTCCCCGCCAGCTCTTCTTACGGCACATGGGGACTGTCTGCTCCTGCACCTTTAAGATTTCCTTCTTGAAGACTGTCCAGTCTTCTTGGACCCCTTTGTTCTTCAGGACTGTCTCCCAAGGGACTCTCTCAACCAGTGACCTGAACAGGCTGAAGTCTGCCCTCCGCAAGACCATGGTAGCAGTTTTACTGACCCCTCTCCTTATTTCACTCAGAATCGAGAATTCTATCATGTTGTGGTCGCTAAGCCCAGGACGGCCTCCGACCACCACATCTCTCACCAGTCCTTCTCTGTTTGTAAACAGCAGGTCCAGCAAGGCACCTCCCCTGGTGGGCTCACTCACCAGCTGTGTCAGGAAGTTATCCTCCACACACTCCAGGAACCTCCTAGACTGTTTCCTCTTGGCTGTGTTATACTCCCAGCAGATGTCCGGTAGCTTGAAGTTCCCTACAAGAACAAGGGCTGGCGATTGCGAGACTTCTGCCAGCCGCTTGTAGAATGCTTCATCTGCCTCTTCATCCTGGTTGGGTAGTCTATAACAGACTCCCAGCAGGATATCTGCCTCATTGACCCTCATCCTTACCCATAAGCACTCTACTTGGTCTTCACAATTGTTGATTTCTATACAATCAAAACACTCCCTAACATACAGAGCCACTCCACCACCTCTCCTTCCTTGCCTATCCCTTCGGAAGAGCTTATAGCCATCCATTGCAGCACTCCGGTCATGAGAGTCATCCCACCATGTTTCTGTGATGGCAACTAAGTCATAGCTGTCCTGCTGCACAATGGCTTCCAGCTCCTTCTGTTTGGTGCCCATGCTGTGTGCATTGGTGTAGATGCACTTGAGCTGGGCTATCGATTTCACCCCCAACACCAGCATGCCACCCCTAGGCTCAACTCTAGTGAGCCTGGTTTTATCCTCTTCCCCCTTCAAATCTAGTTTAAAGCCCTCTCGATGAGGCCTGCCAGCTCGTAAGTGAGAATCTTTTTCCCCCTTGCAGACAGCTGCACTGCATCTGCTGTGAGGAGGCCCAGTGCCGTGTAAACCACTCCATGGTCAAAAAATCCCAAATTCTGCCAATGATACCAGCCCCTGAGACATGGGTTGATCAGATGTGCTTTCCTATTCCTTTCAACGTTCTTCCCTGTCGCTGCAGGGATTGATGAAAACACTACTTGTGCTCCTGCTCCGTTGACCAGCCATCCCAGTGCTCTCAAGTCCTTTTTAATTGCCTTTGGGCTTCTTAGTGCAACCTCATCGTTGCCAACCTGCATGACCAACAGTGGGTAGTAATCAGTGGGCCAAACCAGACTGGGGAGTTTCCTGGTGACATCTCTCACCCAGCCCCAGGGAGACAGCAGCCTTCCCTGTGGGTTGGGTCCGGTTGGCATATTGGGGCCTCTGTGCCCCTCAGAGGGAGTCGCCTACAACAATTACCCTCCTTTTTCTCCTAAGAGAGGACGTCTTGATGCGTGGGGCTTGCTGACTCACCCTCGGCACCCCCTTGGATGGACCTTCATCAAGGTCCTTGTGTTCCTGGGCCTCAAGTTCCAGAGCCCCATGTCTGTTGTGTGAGGGCAGCTGGGACGGTGAAGGAGGCTATGAGGGGATTCGCCTGCTGTCTGGAGCAATTACCTTAATTCCAAAGGCCTGTTCACACTTGTGATCACACGGCATACGTTCTTGCCCTTCCCATTGCTTGAGAATACGTAAAGCACACGAGGGTGGAGATAATATATTTAATCAGTTTTAAATTACCTTTCTTCTTTTGTTGCCACACAAAAAGCTTTAAGGAGCGAAAACATTCCCTTCAGCTCTGTAGTGTGCACATAGGAATTTCAGAGTAGTTACACTGCAGTTACGCTTTTTGACCAGAAAGCAATTATATTACTGGGAATAAATAAAATGTAACCATAATCCTGGTAATGTAAGATGGATTCTAATACTTATATTAAAAATTTAAGGATCAAAATGGAAAATAATAAAGGCATCTGTCATACAAATATCATTCCAGTTCTGTGAATCTGAGTTACTTACAAAAAAAAACCCCAACCCTTCCACGAGGTAACTACGCTGCATCTTATGTAAAACTACCATGTAATTGAAATTAATGTATGACATTTGTTTTAATGGCATTACACTTCAATGAGTGTAATGAAAAATCTCATTCTTGCAAGGTCATGAACTTCCACTATGAAGGGCAGCCTCCATCTTGGCAACTTGCAGCCCGCAAGGTAAAGTACTTTAGACTTGAGTAAAATCATTAGTCCTAATTATTCACTGACAGGGCTGTAAAAACAGAACATTTGATTAACATGGCAGTCGTACAAGTGTGAGCATTTCACAGCATGTTGGTTTTACACTTGTCCCCTCAAATAATAAATCATTTCTTGGATTAAATTACTTGCATCAGTCTGGGCCTTTCATCTCCTCTTTGTTAATCGTTATGCGAATAACTTACTCGTTTTCTTAAATATAGTTGCTAAAATATTAATTGTTTTAGAAAAAGTGGATTCTGGTTTGCCTTTATTCAGGAATAATGATTACATATTTGAATGCAGCAGACAACAAGAGTACACAGTCTAGGCATTAACCTGGGATATAACTTGGAAAGACTGGGACAAGAGAGGTTAAAATGTCTTTAACAGGAATAGCATAACTGTTTTTCAGAGTATATTGACCTGTTGACATTTTCGTTGTTCATGGAACAGTGATTCTCGCTCTGAAGTTCCAGGTACCTAAATTTAATTTTCACAAGGATTCATGTATGCATGTATGTGTAACCTTTTATTCTATAAAACTTTCACAGAATAATTGCACTTTTGGAAACTATGCAAACTGCATTGCAAACTGTTAAAAGTGATGTATAACAATTAGTCTTAGCTTTTTGACTTGTGTGACCTAAAACAATTAACCAGTTAGTATGGCTGACTGTCAGAGCTGCAGCATGTGACTGTGATGAAGTTGATAGATAGCTAGGTGAAAAATTTCAGAGGTAACAAATGAAAGGTTGTGATGAAATTTCTGTAAAATAATAATCTGTGAATTCGTCACTATCAGCTCAGGATTTGTGTTTGATATTTTTTAGGAAAAATCTACCATGAGGGTATTTACAGAAATGTACAGCTTCTTCAAGAAGTGCTGTTTCATAGGGTTGAACTGGGCTAGCTAGGAATTAGTTTATTGGTATAGAGTCATGCTCATCTCTGTGCTTGACCAACAGTTCTTTAGTCCTTTTAGGGAATTCCTCCTCCTTAGTTTGTTGAAAAAAATAGAAATTGTGCTGTGCAGTTGTTCTATATTAATTTCTATACATAAACAGTAACATAGACTTTAAGGTATATGTAAGCATCTGAATAAAGCTGTGCTCTTTCCCATTGTGCATTAAATCTGGAGTTACTTTGCTGAATCCATGAGTAACATTAATTTTTGTCAGTGCAACTAAAAATTGATGGAAAATATTAGTTTCTGTCATCTTCCTAAAAAGTACAAAAACTTATCAATACAGGATACACTGAGTTCCATGTTGTTAAAGCTTTTAAATTATGCCTTGGTTGCCAACAGTTGGCAATCAAAATCCCTTTCTCCTGAGAAAGGGATACTACTCCGTCTTCATGCCGTGCAAAGACAATGCTTCCACGCAAGTTCAACAAACAAAGCAATGGAGCTGAAGTAAGAACAACAAGGCCATTCCCAGCTCTGCCATTGATATTGGATCTTGTATGAAATCCTTATCTTTTTTTTCCTCAGAATTGCAATTGTGTCCTCATTTCATTCTCTCCTCTCTGCAATATATCATTAACATTCCCTGCTGCAAATTAAAAGAAGAGTTTGAATTGTCAAACAATTCTTTATTGAAAATCTGCACTTCTAAGAGCTCTGAGGGTTTTGCCTGCTTTGTAATTGAAATATACCTATATATGTGTGTATATATATATAAAAACATAGTTGCATTATGAAGTCATGTTTTCAAGAAAAGGCCATGCAACTATCAGTTTCTTCTAGTATATATTCGCAGCCATTTGAACATTCTATACTCATTTGATACAAATGTAGACATCAGAGATCTGGTGTTTCTTTAAGGTTTCCACAGGGATACAGTGCTGATTAAATTCACAACTTTGATACAGGATTACCTGATCTCCAGCTATCTGGCAGAGGAATGAAATGGCATCATCATCACAGAGTACTGTCTCTTCGGTGCGTAAATACTCAGGATTTCAGTTAGTGCCTCAGCACATTTCACTGTATTTTCTTGCCTTTTATAGTACCCTAACTGAATGAAAAGAAGAAAAGTAATTTTATTAAAGTGACTTTAAATGATTTGCAGTAGTGATGAGGTCTGAACTAAGAACAGACCTAGTTGTGTCCCTGTTAAAATAGGTTCTTTCACTATATTTGACAGAACACGAACCAGACCTCTGTTTGGTGTCTGTAATGTTATCGCAAGACTTGAAGTCAGGGTGAGGTTGCATAGGTAAAATCAGTCACCAATTGTTTTCAGAGAGGCATAACCAGGTAGCAATACAAAAACTTCACAACTGAGATATAATAAGTAGTCCATATGATGCAAATATAGAGGTGAATGAAATGCTCCATAAGGATGAAAAAATTAGAAGCTGTCAATAAGACAAAACTCCTGAAAATCTTGTCACAGTTACTTTTGTAGGGTTAATGACACATCCCATACCTCCCCTGGTTTCCCCTGCTACTTTCCTGGTATTGTGTTTCTTTCATTTGCCTCTAACCTTCCTAAACTATTAACGGTTGTATTGTTAGTAATATAAATAGTTCTTCCCTGATATTGTCTAACATAGCTTCTTTTGTTGAACTTTTAATAAAGCTGAGGTGTATTCTGGTTTAAAGTTTAAAAAACTCTGCAGTTTTGTACTACATTAAAAAGGACCAAAATTGATTGATTATTCTGTCATATTTGTAATTCTGGTTTACTTATAAATGCTTAGATAGTGTGTTGATGTCAACATATACTCAATTTATATTCTAACCTTAATTGCATATAAAAGACTTTCCAGGTTAAAAGTGAAGTTGTGATGCATCATCATGCTATGCAAGATTCATTGTTGAGGGAGAGATTTATTTCAGTTACCGGTTCTTTATTTGCTTAATTGAAATTGCTTGCCATAAACAGTCTTAACATAAGCCCTGAAGGCAAGAGATCTGACTAACGACAACCTGTATCAGTTGCTATAGGTTGAAAATGGGTAACGTAGTATACATACAGCCAATGGCTAGGATTTGTCACTACGGCTTTGCAAACACAACTGCGTTTCACTTTGCAAAAATTTCTTAGGGAGAAGTAACATTTTCAAGCTCTTTTTCTCGACGGTGAAATTTCAATGTGCCTTTCCCAGGACACAGCATACATTTTTCAAAGTAGCAAAGTGTTTTTCTGAATACAAAACCACAAATTTCTCCTGTTTGCTGCAACTAAAGCTTAATAATTTGGATGCAGAAATAAGCTTTTATTCTGAAGAAAATGCATCTGAAATTTAAGTACACTAATTACAATATTTTTTTCTGAACATCAACAAATATTATTATGCTAATGACTACCGATCTGAGTTTTTTCTTGACATTCAGGTGTCACTCAATTTTCATGTCTCCTCATACTTATGTCAAATGTGTGGCCATCTTAGTCATTAGTTTTTAGTTTAGTCCAGCTTCTGATTCCCCTCACAGCACCCTATCTTGCTGGTCTTAACCTTTTCTTGTATGTCTTATGTTAGTTTTTGGAGATATCTACTGTTAAAAGGGAAAAAGTACTGCTCAAAGAAAGAATTGTATAAGCAAATATATTTTTAAAATTCTATTCATTCTGCATCTACCTTTTATTCATTGACATTCCTTTTCCTACCAATGCAAACTACTTGGGCACAGGAGGACGTACCCTGAGATCCCCATGAGCACACAGTTGTTGAGCAGACATCAGGCATTCCCTAATTTCCTCACATCATTTCAAAAGCTTACTTATCCTGAGGAATTTGGCTGTTTAATTTAGCTGATTAAAGTTTTTCTGCCAAAAAATGTGGTAGAGTAATG
The DNA here is from genome assembly GCF_964289735.1 of Phaethon aethereus. Lineage (NCBI taxonomy): Eukaryota > Metazoa > Chordata > Aves > Phaethontiformes > Phaethontidae > Phaethon > Phaethon aethereus. The sequence goes on along the minus strand of NC_138584.1, from coordinate 1,192,013 downwards.
ACAATATAAGAGTGGCCTAATAATCTGCTCTCAACAGATGGCAATAAGTGATATATGTGGTGAAACATACTGTGCAGCCCACAGAATAAATATAAATTGTTTTAAAGGAAAAATCTAAAAGCCATCAGATAAGGAAACATGTTTAGATCAGGGAAAACTCTAAATGTTTCCCATAATGTGTAATTATGGATTTGGTGTAGCAATGACTGGTCTGAACACTTTCCATTTCCAATTTTATGAATTATATCATCAAATGCATCTCACTTAGAAATTCCGTTTAATCTTGTACTGGCAGTTACAATTGAGCTGTTTGTAGAGAAATACATAAAACATATAATAGAAACACCAAACTAGCTATCTAGAAGACTCTGAAGAACTTTTGTTCTGTATTCTTATCCATTATTTAAGAAAGTATCTCTCATTGCCTAATAAAAAACATTCACTAAACAATTAACAGCTACAGCTTATTGTTATTTAATTCTGAAATAATTTTCCATGATCATATATGTTAAAATAAAATTAATATTATAAAAGTATTCCTTGTTCTCTATTAATATAGAGATCTGTAGCAGCTTATGTGATTTTCACCACTTTTACTTATTTTTAAAATTAATATTATACATTTTTAAATACATGTTTTACATTCATTCCGAGGGATTTGTTTTGGAAAATTGCCTAAGTGTTTAAGAGTATACATGACAGTTACTAACTTTTCTGACACCTAAATTTTCTTTTTGTAAATGTCATCTAGGTTTCAGTCTACACAGAAAAATGAAAAATTTTCTGTGATTGTTCCGGTAACAGAGAAGAACTTTTTAGAAATTATTCAAAAATCTGAAGGTATGTACTTGGTGGCTGTGAAGATGGAGAAAATACCATCTGTCTGTGTAAATAAGTTCAGAATTAGGGGGACTTTCAAGAAAACAACATGCCTGGGATATAAGAATGTTTCATTATAAAAGTCTTTGGGAATCCACATTTGCTACAACAAACTCTCTTCATTCAGGTAGCCTTTCTCTTTAGTAGATATTAAAAGCAGAATTTGAGAGAGCTATGAATTGCTAGCGACAAAGATATTTCAGTTCTCTATCATCATGTTGCCTCACAAATATGTGCTATCATACAGATTATAAACTTGATGTAGTAATACTTGAGCCATGTCAATCCTTTTTGCTCGAGCTCTGGCCTACTAGTAAAGAATGGTTTTTTTTCACCTGCAACACCTCCATATCACAGAATCACAGAATCTTTAAGGTCGGAAAATCATCAAGTCCAACCATCAACCCAACACCACCATGCCCCCTAAACCATATCCTGAAGTGCCACTTGAACGCCTCCAGAGGTGGTAACTCCACCACCTCGCTGGGCAGTCTGTTCCAATACTCTCTCCGTAAAGAAATTTTTCCTAATATCTAGTCCAAACCTCCCCTGCCGCATAGGTGCTATATGTAACATGCATATGACATGGTTAGAATAAGAGACAAGAAATGGGAACTAAGAATGCTCCATTTAAGAGATGTGTCCTTTGCCTCTTGGACATCGAAATCAGTAGTTTCGACTTTTGTTGAATTCCATACTATGTCTATAATAGCTTGCAACTTGTGGCAACAGCAAGTGTTTGAAGATACGCTAGCTATGAATATGTATGGGAAGACAAAAAAAAAAAAGTAACAGCATTAGAAATACGTAATACAGAATTTCTTAATATGTTCAGTTTTCTCTTTTAAAGTATCTGTCTTAAGCAATTTAGTACATCTCAATGACAAAGTTTCCCAGTTTTGTTTTTGTTTTATTATACAATTTTTATTAGTTATTGTACTGTGTCCATAAACTCTACTCTTACACAGAAGGAGACGTAGTAAAACTGTCATGTTCAATTGAAATATCACACTATAGTGTAGCCACAACTATAAACAAAAGCATATCTAAAACGTTCCATATTTGAAAAGGTCAAGTTAACAAAAGAACAATTCAGGAAGTTTTTATGTCAGTGGACCTAATACAGCAATGACTGTCAAAACGAGAATTTAATCACATAGAAAGTTTTAGGAATGAGTCCTGTTAACTGAGTAAAGGTACAGATATTTCAGTTATTAAGTTCAACAGCATGTGTTATTATGTTGGTCTCTTCTTAGCGGATTTTTTTCCTATCTGGGTTGCGAAACAAAGGAAAAGAAACAAGCTTTTCCTAATTGTCTTCTGGCCCCTATTTATTTTTCCATAAAGATCCCTTTTCTGTGGTAAGACTCAACCATTGCTTTTCTATTGTAGTTCAGAGAGTTTTTGACATCTTTTTGGAATCAGGAAAGAAGTGTGGTGACTCACTCTACCCAGAAAACTCTGTGAGTGCAAAAGTGGCTATTCAGCTAACCCATTTTCAAATGAAGACTAGAATTCAAGGATATGTCTCGTCTTAACATCAGTTTATAAAAAGGCCTTTGATCAGATTTTTTTTTCCGTATTTCTAGGAAACACTGTATTTTGTATTTTGCTAGAAAAATTACTAAGCTTGACATAAACCTAGCTGGTTTTCTTGCATTACAGACATGTTGCCTATTATTGTTTAGTTATTTTTATGTCTTAATCTGCTTCTTAGTTGCTGTTGCTGGTTTATTTTCTTCCTCTTTTTTTTTTTTTTTTTGGAGATTTCGCCTTTCTAATTCTATATTTTGAAATATGTAGGTCTTTGGTAGCTTTTTTTAAGATAAAAGTAATTTTGACTTAAAACTTGCTATACGATGATGTGATGATCAAATCTTCATGGTTAACTTATATGAAAATGTTTAAAGTGTTTTGTATAGGTATTCTGATACTAGGACTGAAATTTAAGGAAGTATTAATTTTATTATTAATTGTGCACCTCAGTTCATTTTAGGCCTCAGCTACTTCAATTTTTAAACAGATTGATAAGAATCATCTAAGATAAAGAATGTTTAGATGCTGAACAATAAACACATGTGAACTGTCCTCAGATTTTTTTCATTATGTTTCACAATAGAAAGTTTACCTGCAAGGCTTTGAAAATGAACAATATGATATCATGACTTCTGTCCCATTTCTTTTTCTCTTTCCCCAAAAAGATAGAAACTATATATAGCTATTTCCAAGCTATTGTTGTGTTAAGAGATTAAGTTGTATTTTAATGTACATGGAAGGTAAAATATTGAATGAAAATTAAAACGCATGTAAATGAAAACTAAATTAAAGAAAAATGTAATGGAATGGAAGAAATGTTGAACCCTGAGTTACTAACCAACTTACAGTTCTTTCCAGAAGCTGTAGAAGGTTTTCTTCAAGCATGGACATTAATACTTCAGGTCTCTGGATTTACACCACTTTGGATGGTAGTAACTCAAAATAATCCAGCTAGTCTGTTCAAAAATGGCTGGAGTGGCCTTTAGTGAAACTGAAAAATGGACATTAACATGGTGTAGAAAAAAACTAAATGAACTATCTTATCTACAGATGCAGTGAAGCACTGAAATGTAATCTGTACATTTCATTTTGAGTAGACAGGCTTATCTCGGTTCTAACCTGTAAATTCAATTGGCGCCTGGCAGATTCTCTGTTCTCCTTTGTTCTACATCACCATGTCAAATCCAGACAAAATAATATTTTAGTGTTCGCTTGCATTAACAGAAAAAGAAAAGATAAAAACTCAAATCTTTATAATAAAAATTCATAGCAAAAATTCTTTTTAATTGTTGGAAATCAGTTATTTTTACAAGACTGGTATTAGCCTTCATTTTCCTTCACTCACATGAAACTTCACCCACAGGATTCACTTCAGAGACTATGAAATGAGAATATGAAATCCAAAATTTCAAAGCTCAAGTCATCAGCTGTTGAAGGCCAACTTTGCTTTAAGTATGTTTTGTTATGTACAAATTAAAGATATTTTATACCTAGTTTGTTTTACATTGATTTCTGTTAGAAAATATGTCTTCTAAGTTTTAATTGCTCATATAACTTTCAATAGATCTGGGCTATTTTATATTTGTGAATGTTTCCATTAAAATGCTAGTGAAAAATTGCAAAATACACAAATCTGATGTAATCTAATGGGTGTTTGAAAGTCTGAGGATGACCAGGAGAATGATGAGCTTTCTCTTCTTCTTCAGAAGGGAAACACAGATCCCTAAAGCTGATCAAATTGTTTATAACTGATTGACATCCTATATAACTATGATGAAATTAGTCAGCTTACATGGCTGTAATAAAGTAAGATATTGTTCTAGATTAGTTACTTCTTTAATACATACATATAAAAATATATTTCAATACATCCCAGGCTCCTGAGACAAGAGGTGAAGTTTAGAGCAAGGAAGATTTACACATGGTGGAGGTGGACCAGGTTAAGGAGCACTTGAACAAACCAAACACACCTAAGAGGGGGCCTGACAGATTGCATGCACGAGTTCTGCGGGAGCTGGCTGTCATGGCAAGACCAGTTTCAAGTATCTGTGAAAAGTGTTGGTGACTGGGACAGGTTCCTGAAAACTGGAAGATAGCAAATAGCACTCCAATCTTCACGAATGTTAAGTAGGAGCATCTGGGGAACTACAGGCCAGCCAGGCTCACCTCTGCCCCAGGGAAAGGGATGGAAAAAATCCTCCTGGAAATTATTTCCAAATGCACGAAGAACAAAAAGTTGATGGGGAGTAGTCATCATGGTTTTAAAAAGGGGAAACCATGCTTGACCAGACTCATTCCCTTCTACGATGGGGTGACTATGTTGGTGGATGAAGAGAAAGCAGTGGATGTTGTTTACCTCAACTTTAGTGAAGCCTTTGATGCTGTCTCCCATAACATCATCATGTGACAAGCCATAAAGCTATCATACGATACGATAAAGTACTATTAGATAAGAGGACAGTGAGGTGGATTGAAAACTGCCTCAACAACCAGGTCCTGAAGGTTGTGATGAGTAGCAGAAAGTCAAGTTGGAAGCAAGACAGTAGTGGTATATCCAGGGGTCAATACTGGGGTCAATACTGTTCATTAATCATCTGGTCACAGAATGCATCCATAACAAGTTCACAGATACAAGGCTGGGAGGAGTGGCTGCATCTGGAGTTCTGTGTTCAGTTCTGGGCTCCCCAGTGCAAGAAAGATATAGGCTTATGGAATGAGTGCAGTGTAAAATCACAAAGTTAATTAAGGGACTGAAGCATCTTCCATAGGTGGAGAGGCTGAGAGAGCTGGCACTGTTCAGTCTGGAGGAAAAAGCTCAGGATGTTGTCATCCAAGTTCATGAGGAGGGAATGAAGAAAATTCAGCAGTGCCCACTGACAGGACAAGAAGGAATGAGCACAATGTAAACACACAAAATTAAATCTGAGCACAAGGATACTCTTTTTTTCTGTAAGGGAGGTCAAACACTGGTTGTGGAGGTTGCACAGATAGGTTGTGGAGACACCATCTGTGGAGATACTTAAAATGGTCCTGGGCAGCTTGGTCTTGCTGAACCTGCCTGAGCTGCAGGTGGGTTGTACTAGATGACCTACAGAGGTCCCTTCCAATCTAATTGATTTGGTGAGATATATACATTTTGTATATATAACATATTTAAATTTTACACATATATAAAAATAAAACTTGTATACATGTGTGCACGCACAATTTTACTTCTTCTTGGCCATGATCAAATGTGCATATAACGCTTCTAATGGGGCTCCATAGTATAATGAATGCCTGTATTGGGTCCGGCCAAGATGGAGTTAATTTTCCCCATAGCAGCCCCCATAGTGCTGTGCTGTGTACAGGTCACTAGAACGGTGCTGCTAACACACCAGGGTTTTGGTTACTGCTGGGCAGTGCTTGCACAGCATCAGGGCTGCCTCTCCGACATTTCCCCCTCACCATTAGGCTGGGGGTGGGCAAGGTCTTCGGAGGGAACACAGCCAGGACAGCTGGCCCAAACTGGCCAAAGGGATATTCCATACCATATGACATCAGCTCAGCAATAAAAGCTACGAGAACGGAGGAGTGGGGGGCATTCATTTTTATGACGTTTGTCCTCTGGAGCAATCGCTACGTGTACTGAAGCGCTGCTTCCCAGGAAGAGGCTGGACATCACCTGCTGATGGGAAGTAAAGAATAAATCTTTTTTGTTTTCCTTTGCTTCTGTGCATGGCTTTTGCTTTTGCTTTATTAAACTGCCTTTATTTTGACCCACATGGGGTTTTTTCCATCTTAATTCTGTCCTGCTGAGCAGGGGAGTGATAGACCGTCTTGGTGGCACCTGGCGTCCAGCTGAAGTCAACCCACCACAGTCTTTCTGGAGGTCAATATGGGGCATAAGGAGTTTGAGATAAAGATAGTAATTGGGAGGGGTAGCAAGCAAAACATGGACTGAACAATGTTAGAGAATGGAATTATTACGGGGAGTTTTGGTTGTTATAATTTTGGTGGAGGGATGAGGCGTTGGAATGTGTAAATTGTCCACTTTCATTGGTGGTGGTATGATGTTATTTTGATTCTGGTGTGGGGAATTCCTTTTTGTCAATGTGAGCTAAGATTGTGTGAAGATTGTGAAGATTCTGTGATGAACGTGGATTTTAACGATAATTATTAAATACATGATTCACAGAAGCGAGGGGTGGAACGTGTTGGGTTTGCATGGCAAGGTTTTGGTAGCGGGGGAGCTGCAGGGGTGGCTGCTGTGACAAGATGTCAGAAGCTTCCCCTATGTCCGGTAGAGGCAGTGCCAGCCGGCTCCGAGATAGACCTGCCACTGGCCAAGGCTGAGCCCATCAGTGACGGTGGCAGCGCCTCTGGGATGACAGAGTTAGGAATGGGGAAAAAACCAGCAACAGCAACAGCAGCCGGAGAGAGGAGCGAGCCCATGTGAGCAAAGCAGCCCCGCAACCCCCGGCCCAGAGCAGGAGGGGCAGGAGGGCTCCAGGCACCGGAGCAGAGGGTCCCCGGCAGCCCCCGGGGAAGCCCCCGGGGAGGCCGGCTGTGCCCCTGCGGCCATGGAGCTCTGCGGGGGAGCAGATCTGCACCCGCACCCGGGGAGGGCCCCACGCCGGAGCAGGGGGATGCCCGAAGGAGGCCGTGACCCCGTGGGCAGCCTGCGCTGGGGCCGGCTCCTGGCAGGGCCTGTGGGGAAAGAGAGGAGCCCCGGCTGGAGCAGGTTTGCTGGCAGGACCTGGGACCCCGCGGGGCCAGGCTGGAGCAGCCTGTTCCTGAAGGACGGCACCCGTGGGGGGGACCCGGGCTGGAGTGACTGGTGAGTGATCTCCCCCATCCTTATCCCAACCCACCAGACTTTCGTTTTACTTTCTCTCCCCTGCCCAGCTGGGGGGAGTGACAGAGTGGCTTTGGGGGGCACCTGGCTTCTAGCCAAGACCAACCCACCATAATATCTCAGGCGATTACTAGATTTCCTTTGATTTCTGATAAACTTATTGACACTCACAGAGAGAAAACAAGTAGCAGAAGATGTTTGTAGTAATTTCCAGGATCAATTAGCCAGAACCTACTAGCAATGCAAACCTGTGGTTCCTTCTCACCAAGCTTTCCAGTTGTTGACAGTATCTGTAAAAGATAATGTATCCACAGTCTTTAAGTGAACTAGGTACCTTTCCCACACTTTAAATTTTCAGTAAAAAAATGTATTCCCTTCCACCTAGTAACCTCAGGCAGCAAACTTCTTAGTATTTGCAGAAGTGGATTTTTTATCCATCAAATAACAAGGTTTTAGATTTTTTCCTTTTTTCTTCTCTCTGTGCATGTCATAACCATTTTAGCTTTCTTTGTTACTGTTAAATGCTTTTTATGATCGAATGTCATCTTTCTTCCTGTTTCACTTTTTTTCTCGTATTAGTTCAGTTTTTATTTTATTTCAGTCTTTTTAAAATTATGGTTATTTTGCCCTCCTTTCATTTCACAGTTCCTAACGTGATGGAAAGAAGAGGCTTGTATATTGCTTCATATGCATTTTGTTCATTTAGAATTGCAAATACAATTTCCCAGCCTCCCACAATATGTGGCTGCTACAGTCATGGTTTTCATGATAGCAATTCATAGAACACATTTGCTGTTGCCTACTGCTTATTTCTTTTTTATGTTTGTTCATCTCTCGTTCAGGGGAACCTGAATCATCTTGAAATTTTTTTTTTTTTTTTACTTCTACATAGTCTCTGTCATCTTCCCTCTTTTATATTCAATTGTTTCTATTTTTACAATATATTTTATTTATTAGTTTATTTAAATATTTTGGTTGTTAGCTAATGCATTTTAGCCTACGCAAGTAGCATAGAAACTATGAAACCTGAAGAATTGCATCATTTTGTGTTTGCTTTGTGACTGCACTTCTTACAGAGTAGACCAAAGTCTTAAATTTATGTTCTTGCTGGCAAAATTAGTTGTCCTCTGTCAAGGTCCTATTAGGAATCCTATTTTCTTCCCCAATAGCTCTTCTCAGTTATTTTTGTCTTCTGTTAATCTACCATATCCCTCTCTTTCCACAGAAGTGGTGAAAATGCCTGTATCTTTAATTGTATATAGTTTACAGGTCCAAAAGGCAAAGTGGAAAAATAACTTTGAGAAAACCCCTTGCTTCCTTACTAGAACTTGATCATTACACCTATTATTTTTCCTTCTATTGTTTATCTTTATCATTAACCAAATTAAACCATTTTCCACACTTTTAGTCTGTTGTGTTTATTTATAAACAGCCCCTAAAACTATGCAGATTATATTCTTTTGTCAATGCCTTTCGAAAGAGACGTAAAGTTGAGGAACCTAGGTTGTATAATGATTAGGTTAATAGAAGCAGATAGGTAGAAAACAAGATTTAAATGATTGATTTAGTTGGTGAGAAAAGCTTGGAGGATAATACCTTTCTATTAATAAACCCAGATTTGTGTTAGCAAATACTATGTTAGCAGAATCATTATTAGCTTACAATATTTTCAAGTCCATAAAAGGAAATAAATCAGAGATATTGCTAAGAATAATAAGCATGCTCTCTCAATGAAATTCATCCGAAGTGCTGAGGCTTCGCAAAGCAGAGCTCAGGGTCCCTGTGCTTGGCACCGGTGAGGCTGCACCTGGTGCTGCATGACCCGTTGTACGCGAGGGGCAATGAGAAACTGGAGAGAGTCCCCCAGGGTCAACAAAATGCGCTGTGGTTGGAAGGTGTGACATATAAGAAGAACCTAACAGACCTGGGTTTGGGGACCCTGAAGGGACTATGGAGCAGGAGGTGGGGCAAAACGTGCTGTCCTTAACCCCCTGACAGACATTACAGAAGAGATGGAGCCAGATTCTTCTGAGAGGTGCCCAGCAAAAGGGAGTGAGACAATGAGCTGCGGCAAGGAGGAGGAGGATTTTCACCATGAGGGTGGTTCAGCACTGGCACAGGTGGCCCCAGGCAGCTGTGGCATCTCAGTCCTCGGAGGTCTTCACAGATTTAGGTTACAAGGCCTTGAGCAACGTGTACTAGCTTTGGAGCTGGCCCTGTTTGGGACAGGAGGCTGGACTGGGGAGATCCTCCTGATGTTCCTGCCAACCCCGTTTATTTTACAGTCCTAGTATGCTAGAGAAGGCCTGCTAGGCATTTTGGAGCAGAAATAATCATCTGCAATAGCTTTTGCAAAAGCAGAAGATTTTAGTTAAGGCCCCACTAGGGTGGAGTTCATCCCACCTCGTTCCAGGGTCTAGTGTCTCTCTGAGAAGAGAGTCTGCTGAGGAGTCATGTTCTATTTTAGTTCAGACCGTTATGTCAAAGTTGCAAGCTTTTTATTTTTGTGCTAACTCATTCTCCAGACAATTTCTTAATACTTGACTTGAAGCAAAATAATTCTGTCTACTAATTTGCCAGTACACCATGGGAATCCTCATTTTTATACACTCGTTAAAAGATTGTTTACAGAGATTTTACATTACTACAAGTAGTTAAAAGAACTTTGACCTTTCATATAAAATCAGAAAATTAATTTTTCAGAGCTTTGCAGAAAGTTCACACTATTTTCAGTACACAAATAAAATGAAACTTGATCTGCTCCTGCTTCACCTGTAGAAAATAATTGGATATCAGCAGAAAAGCAGTGAACTATAGCTGTGTGTTTCAAACAGGAGTGTCATTCATTCCCTTTCCTTCTTATTCTTACTACTATATTCAAGTCGTTGTTCTCACATATGGTTCTTCATTTAAAAGTGAAGCCGATTATAGGAAACAGACTCCTAGACAATTTAGAGCAATACTGATTACAAATCAACACCCTATCTGGCTTATTTTCTTTAGAAGACCTTAGTCACCTACATTAATTAAATTAGCTCTATAATATTTATGAAATGTTTATAAACTATGAGAAAAGAGCCTTCTGACATTACAGACTTTCAAGAAACTTTTCAATTGTTGCTTTCTCTTTGTATAGCTGTAGCAGCGTTTTAAAATACATTGCCCACTCTAGTGCAAAATCTGCAATTTTCTTCTCTTTTATGGCAGTAAAGAGGTAAAAGAAAGGCAGATAAGCTTTTAGGTGGGAAGCCTTGACTTTTTCATTCTATATAGATCCAGACTAATTTTATACCATAAAATCACCCAAAGTATTCAGCACCTTAGGCCTGATTAATTTCTGTGTCTTATCTCACTTATAAAAAAAAATTGGAGTCCAGGACAAGAAGTCAGAATCTCTTATAATGAAGACTCTGTTTTCCCAGGTATAGATGAAAAATTCATAAAGAAATCATAATTCATTTTCATCAAAGCAGCGTAATTTACTTGTAGGTCTTACCCTTTCTACTTTAAGGTATATTTTCCTAGGCTAGTCCCTTAGACTATAAGTTTTCATCATGATCTGATCATGGAGTCTAGGGCACACACTTTTATCATAATTTCATTACTTTATGCAGTTGAGAAACTTTGGAAAAAAAGGCAGTAGGTCTAAATCATTTGTCCGAGCTCAAAATTTAAGATCTTGTATATGTACTGTTAATACGGATGTACTAGGAGCAAACATACGTATTGTTGTGGTTACTGCTTAAGAAATAATTTTGCATAGCTATGTGTTGTCATTGGTTGTAATCATGCATCCACAATTTTTTGTTGAAATCTTTTGTAACAACTAAAGAAAATTAAAATAACAAGTTAACATATTTGCTAAATGAATTTCAAATCGCTCTTAATGCATACACTGTATTAGGAACCCTATGGGAAAGAGCATGTGTGGGTTGGTTCTGAGGGTCTAGAAGCATCTACCAGCAGTAATAAATTCCAAAAATAGTGAAAATTGTTTTTCCAAGTTCTAAATTCTACCTACTCATCCAAAGAGGACTTTTTTTTTTTTTTTTCAGATCAGGTCTCAAACCTAAATTGGCATTTTCCTGTTCATGCAACTTTATCAGTGTATGCCCTATTTTGCAAATTTAATAAGTCAGAAAGAACAGGATCTGTTCATGTTCAAGAAAATGTTGTATGAAAGCTTGAAACCTGAAGGGTAAAAGGCCCCTTCAAGAGGGGGTGGAAAATGTTTTTTGTGTCTTGCAAATGGATGAAACTAATTTGCTCTTCTCATTTGTAAAATTAATAAAGTTCATGTAGCACTTCCAGTAGAAAATGTTGGAAGGTGATTATTGACATTCCCCTAGCTGGGTAAAACAAAAAAAATTCCTGCAGTAAACTCAGCACATTCTCAAGAAAAAAAAGGGAATACTAAGGACTGTCTTCAGTAATAATCTACAGAGAAACTTTCTCTCACTTTTCTACGTGTTCTGTAAACTTTCAGGTGAAAGCTGCATTTATAATGCAAGGCTTTTTTAGCCTTTAGACTTCAAGTAAGTACCCTTTCGGTTCAATAAGTGTCATAGCAACCTGCTATATTGTTTAAACACATTGGACAAATCTGATAAAAATTTCCATCTGCAATCCACAAAATGCCAGCACATACACTTGCGTACAGTACTTCACACATTTGATTTGCTCTGCTCATAGCTTTTATGACATCTGTTTCCTCAGTGGTGGACTACTGCAGTGTTTTTTCTTAAAATGTAACATAGCTGTGAAAGACATTGCCCAGAATATTAACACCCAATTAACTTTTGTAGCAATTTTTCTTTTTCTTTTTTTTTTCCCCCCAGGTAATAAAATGCAGCTGATATTAATATGACCTGTTCTTCCTCAGAAGCCAAAACTGGAAGAACAAGTGGTATTTTACCATGCAGTATTTCAACTATCTTAATAAGATGTCAGTCAAAGAATAATAAAATTAAAAACACATAATAATGAATCCCTTGTCCTCAAGGTATTGTATCACAATGACCTTTATTGTCTTTATCAACAATGAAATATTAATTTTTAGCCTTCACTGTTTATTACCTCTGTGGTTGGAGCTGCTGAAGTCTGGTTGTCCAAGACTTCCTTAGCTTATGTCTGAACTGGGAGCTAGTGAATCCTTTCTGAAGCTCAGGATTCAGGAGCGAGTCTTACCTATGCCACACCATACCAGGCTACTTGAGGACAAGATACAATTTTTTGCTAAATCGATTCCTCCATTTCTTAAGTTTTTTGTGTTTTGTTTTGTTGGTTGGTTTTTTATTTGTTAGAAGGAAACCCAGATACTCAGGTACAATTTCAATTCTTCTGTGCCCCCCACTTTGATCATCTGACCAGGATTGAAGGAAAGGCTTTGAATTTGCCTTTTCTTGACTAGGTAATGATTCACATTAACCAGTTTCCCTTCTGATTTTCTGCCAGTTCTGGTGAAAACCATGCAATAAATCAGTAGCTAGCGACAAATTAAATTCATCATTTAATTTGGGCAGGTTCACTTACATTCTGCCTACCAATCCACCTCCTGCAGAGCTACTTATGCCATTTCAGACTTTCCAACAGCTTCAAACACACATGGCAGTTTAAAAAATGTGCCAGATAAATAATTCATTATTTCCCCTCTGAACCAGTCCATATGTGATAGTGGTCTGAGGTACAGGACAACAAATACTCAGTTTTGTCATGATAACAAGATTAAGATCTGATGTTTTTGCAAGTCATCTGTAAGACCATATGGAGCCTTAGACCCCCAAAGTGGTAAATGGTTAACTCAACAGTGAGGTATGAAATTTTCACCTTTTATCCTGGAAGAGCTATAAGAGCTCTTCAGCTGTAAGTTTGATTTTCAGACTTTCCCACCACTAAACTATTGCCTAAGTCGTGCTACAGCATATGTAGCATTGCAGATAGCATAATGTCTAGTTATGGTTTATGAGTTTACTTGGCATAGCTAAAGATGATCTGAAAACTTAACAATACATCTCTCCAAAAAAGATCTGATCAAATCTTCATGCGTGTGTCACTATGAAAAAACCCCTCACACTCAGAAAGTCATCACACTTTATTAGATTGCCTTTGAATATTACCTTGGTCTTAGTAATAGTATTCATTTTTCTGGAGTAAGAAGAAGGTTTCTTAGCTCTAAATGTGTTCAACTATAACTAGGTTTTAGTATTGCTTTACAATACAACATCAAATGGAGAACTAGATTCCACTACCATTATACAACCAGGACGTGGAAGACTGACTGAACCTCTGCTCATTGCCATGTTATCATAGACAAGGTCAGTGGGCAGTAGCAAGACTACTGCCACAGTGAATATGGATTTACCCTTTTTCCTTCCAGAATTCCATTTTTTTTCAGAGATTACTGCAATTCCAAAACAGTGTAGATTTGATTTACTTTTCAAAACCATGTCAAGAGAATCAAGCCTCACTCAAGACACAGTCTAGAAATAACTATACATTTTTCCTTCTTTTTCATCTTATTTTTTTCATGGTGAAGTATTGTTTAAATTAAATTTTTATTTTCATTTTTACATACCTTCCACTCAGCAGCTTCAGGATAAATTAATAGCTGATATGGTAAAAAGTAAACTATCTAAACTGAGAGCATAAAACTTCTACATACTGTCATATTTCACTTCAAAACAATTAAAGATAAATTGGCATGATTTATTTAGAATACCATAAATTTAACTGTAGTATTAATATACTCCCAAATTTGTCCTCTATTTGCACTGCCTATGCAGAATACGTTCAATCTCCATTTCTTCTGACTATAATTAAGGATGTTTCAAGATGAAAGTATGTTGTGCCATCAGTTTTAACAAGACTATAGTATAGGCTTAAAATGGAACCCAGTTTTAAGAACAGTAAAAAACCCCAGTTTGCTTTCAAGCTTTTTTCTTATTTTGTTTGAGATGTATTAGAAAGATTATTATCACACAAACTGAGTTTTAGCAGAAAGGTTATATTATAGAAAAAAAGAAATATAGGATACTTCCTCAATATTAATGCCTTGTGCTTCATATCTCAATCTGATTTAATTTTCTGTAGGTACTAGAGAAGCTTGAGTGAAATGGTAAATTCAGTGAAGTTAAGATTAATATCATTGTCAGTTGTGTACTTACTTAAAAATTGCTTTGAATGCATCCATTTGCATTGGAAATTCACACAGGTATGGGCTATTCTCAGAATCATAAGCATTAAATGTAAACCAAAAGAAGTGTTCTCCTCAATGAGAAAGAATAGGAAAATAAAATCAATGGTTCCTGTAAACAAAAAAAGGCATATTGCTTCCCATTCTCTTTATTTTGTATACACACAGACAACTTCAACTCCCACCAGGGAGGTGGTGGAGTCACCATCACTGGAGGTGTTCAAAAAACATGTAGACATGGCACTTCAGGACATGGTTTAGTGGGCTTGGTGGTGTTGGGTTGATGGTTGGACTTGATGATCTTAAAGGTCTTTTCCAACCTAAATGATTCTGTGATTCTGTGATTCTGTGATTCTGTATGATATACCCATATTAATTTGCAAGTGACATAAGTTTGTGTTTATATCACTTTCTGCTAAAGGATATTCAAATTGCTTGTTATTTGCTTTCCTACCTCTGTGTCTAAAATAAGCTTACGCCGCACAACACTTCATACACAGGAAGACAGTGACACAGGCTCCTGCAAGAAGCCATTTTGAGAAACAGTTGCACAAGTAATGAAATGGAAATAAAATATCTTTTAGAAAACTGTATGATTCTACATTGATGCAGTAAATGAGGAGGGCGTGAAGAAGTGTTCTAAATTGGAAATTCTTCCTTTAAGCGTGCACTCAGACTAAATAATTCCACTGACCACTAAATAATTACATCTGTAAAATTATATCTTTCTGGATTGAATGGGGAGGTGGGGTAGTTTAACTCTTTTGACACACAAGTTTAAATAAATTATGTGTTTCTGACAAATGATTTTTTGCAGAAGGAATTGTCAGCTTTGAGGGTGGGCTGCCATTAACCAAATTGCATGCTGATTTTTTATAACTACCTTTCACGGAGCAGTAGGAAATTTCTTTTTGATTCCTAGGTCAGTTTAGGCCCCTTCCCCATTTTGCCTCTCATCATAGGAAAAAAAAACCAAAAAAACACTTTAAGTAATGGAAGGTGAAAAATGGTTCCTGCCACTTACTATTTTCACTATCTCATAAATTCTCCTCCATCAAACCAGAAAAAAAAAATAAAAAAGGAGGCCTAGTTTTCCTCCTTTATATCAATTTCCTTGCCTCAAAATATATAATGTGGGAAGAGAGTTAATGGAAAAATACTTAAATAAAATTGAAGCCTTTCTTATGTTTTCTAGGTTCATGAACAGCTGCTACAGATGGCTGAGAATGGTTTCAGGTATCTTTGAAAACCACAAGAGAAAAAGGCATCTTGATGTTGCATTTGTGAGCGTGAATTTAGCAAGGTGTGTGTTCAGGTGATGTTGCCATATCATTTATGCAAACACTGAGAAATAATTGCTGTGTTAATGGCCCTGAGCAGTTGAAAAGGGATGCTGCATTACCATTGAGTAGAGATGTCGGGTTTGGGGGCATGTGGAACTGAGGACACAGCTGCAGGTGAACATCAGGTTGGATGCTCACCAAGCAGATTAGATGGATGAATAAATACAGCATGGAAAAATTAATCAGGCTTTGGGAGGGCTAAGAGAAGCTTTCCAGGGAGGATCTTTGTACACATATATAACCTGACAGAAACCTGTTTCATCAAAGTTTGGTGAAGTGCAAAATATATGTAAAATGAGCCTCTTCATATCTGCAATTCTGGTTAGCTCTGGAATGTGTTATAGTAGCTATTCCTTACATATTGGTTTTTAATAAACATTAAAAATATAGTTATTAAAAAGATCAGGTTGTTATTTCAGTCACATAGGTTAGGCATCATTTTTTCTATATAGTTCACACTTCCAGTAATATTTGTTCTTCCTTTCATGTAATTCAATGAAGGGAATAAAAAAAAATACTGAATAAGCTGGGCTGAAATTGCCTCTTGTTCCTGCTTTTGCAGCAGGAGTACTGTGCCCCGATGAAACACCTGGAGACAGTGGAAGCAGGAGGAAGTACGTTTAGGGTTTATAGCTGAACATGATATAATACAGCTCCTCTGGTGAAAATCTAAATGACAGAAGTGAATAATGATGACCTGATATTTCTATCATAAGCAGCTAATTGCTAAGAACTCTGTAAAAAATTGGGGCGTTCTTTATGCACTGGGAAACAACTATAGGGAACAGATTTGTATGCAATTATTTTGCAGTTAACCTGCACAGGGAGGTTGGCATATTGAATGCAATCCATCTGACTGACATAGTGACTATACTGTCACAGTGGATAAACAAGAGTCCGCTCTATAACTCAAGGATCACGTCCCAAATGTGAAAGGAGTTTTTTTTATCAAAAAATAAAGGTCAAGCCATTGGTTGGTGTGAATCAACTTGTACTTTCTATCACCGACATCAATAATGTTGGCTGACTTTTATCAAATGAATATTCAGAGACCATTAATGCCAGCAGACCTGAAAAAAGAGGACTTGGAAAAAACCCCTAAGATTCCTCACAGGTAGTGGGCAGGCACATTGTTATAATTTCTAAAGCTACTACAAACCAATTACAGAATTCTAAAAAAAATGGGGTTGGCAGGGACCTCAGGAAGATCTCTCTAGTCCAACCTCCTATTCCAAATAGATCCATCTCCATCGCCAGCACAGATTGCTCAAGGCCTTGTCCCCTACAGCTGTGAAGACCTCCAAGCTGAGATCCCACATGTCAGTTTGGATTAAGAAAGATCTTGTATCCACAAAACATTTCTTCTTCCTGAGGGATGATATGAGTTTCCCTAAACATCACAAACATCACCTGGCTTAGACAGACTGCTCAGTTAATTTTTGATTGTTGCTGGAAAAATGGTGATTTAGAACATATTAAGAAAAAAATGAATTAAAAATACAGTGTTTGGCCTAGAAAATATGCTTATATGTATTTTGGGAATGTATTTTAACATTGAGCAAATAACTTCTGTCCTTTGAGAGATCAATATTTGAATTCCTGTGGAATGAAGAGAGGTGGGCTTCTGGGGTTTTTGTGTGGATTTTTTTTTTCCTACAGGCTAAACTCAAATGTACAGATAATTCATGAAGTTTTCTCATTGAAAGGCCAAGTACAACAGACTTTGACAAAGGGAACAGATGTCAGCCTGATATTCAGCAAACGTGTACTGAGAGCCATGTTTTGAATCCCAGTTTTAGCTTAAGCACCAGGTCTCAAATTAACAAGACTGTTAATTTTTAATGCTCTGTGTCAGTCAAAGGACCATTTCCTCATTGAGGAGAACAGCAAAAATCTGCTAGCACCTTCAGAGTGTGCTTTAGGAAGCCAGATAACATTTGTTTTTACCTTCTCCCTCTACAGAAAGGAAAAATATTACATTATGTTGTTGCATGAATGTATTATGGATTGTATATTAGCCATATGAGACAGTTGTTCCAAGGGATCTGCCTGGCATGCTGCTTACCTGAGCTCGCCATCTGGATGCCTGAGTTTTAGGAGTTTGAAAGTTTCAATTGTTGCAAAGTTAAAAAAAACTGTTTCTGAACTGTTAAAAATAGGAGAAAAAATATGTTAAACTTCTTCCTTATAGCTTGACATCTCCTTTAACCTTTTTGAGAAGTGACCTTCATGCTCTTTAACAGACCAACCACTTCCAGCTGAAAGTAGTAGTGGGAAAAATTTAGTCTCTGATGAGCCCACCCTAAACATAGGTGAGAGTTCACTGACCCTAGAGAGTTCTGAGAATTTAATCTGTGTTTTTAAGAGATTTTTACAGGTCTTACTAGAACTGATCTTAGATAAAGGAACCATTTTTTTTTCTTGTGTCTGTCTTCCAGTAAAAAAAGAAGTCAAAAAACAGCACCAGCAAACATATCCATTTTGTCAATGATAAGCTTAAGTTTCCCACAGAACAACCAAAGTAATTGGTCCTAATTTTGTGTGCCTCCATGTTTAGGAGCTCCATACAATGTATCTTCTGAAACACATCAGCTTCTTATGAAAATCAATATATAAGGCAGATATTGGCTCCAGGGAAGTAAGATCATAAAATGGCCTGTAATGCTTACTTCAGTAAGAATGTCAGGAACTCAGTTGAGGTTATTTCTGAATTTTGAAACTTTCTGTTGCTTTAGCAGTTTTAAAGTAACAAACCAATCCCTGTTATTTATGGTCAGAATGAAATTACATTATCAGTCCATAAATATATGGTTTCCTGCCAGCTGTAATACTTTGTAACCTGACAGATACTCCTATGAAGGAAAAATTTCTTGTGTTTATTTTTTGATCTGTTATTTTCTGAACCATCTTCAGGAGAATTTTTTTGACTGTTTTAACACAATACACAAGCTATCATTTAAAAGAAAATCCTCATTCAGATTTTCAGTTGGATAGCTCTGCATTTTTTTATGTCTATAATATATTTGTCTGAAATAAACATGAGCAATTGTGTTTTCCCTTTATAACGGAAATAATATTATTTCCGAAAGTGCTTTTGTGTAACCGGATCAGTCTTGCGTAGTAAGAACATACGTCATGAGAGGGTACTTGTATAAAAAGATGTCGAAGAACAGCTTTATAATTACACGTGGTTATTATTAAATGTTGCCCCAAAATCACATCTATGGTAAACCCCAGTGTTCTAAATCAATTCTGCTGCTGGTTAAGTTGTCCAAAAAGGAGGCATCTTTACAGGAAAACTCTGGAGAAGAGGAGAAGTAATGTCAGAAAGAGGAATGGGAAAGAAAACAAGACCCCAAATTCTGGTCCATAAAGCCCCAGTGTCTGCCCTTTTGTTGTTCCTTGCCATCCATCTCAGCCCCACTCATCACATTACCTTCCAAATCCATACTAACTGGAAGCTGAATATCTCACCATCGTGCTTTCAACCCATTTGGTTGCCACCATAAAATTTAATTTCATCTGCACTGCTAAGAAGCCTTAAACTGTCTCTAGAACTGTTAGAGATGGGTGTAATCCCCACTGAGTCCAATAGCTTCACTGTAGAAATCTGAGATGTATTTCTGTCAAAAAGAAAGGCGGCAGAGTAATTTGTATGCACTGAACTCAGAAGTTTTATGGATTTTTTTTTAATGTTCTAATGTTTGTTTTCTTGTTCAAAAAAAACTAGATAAAAGAATAATACTTCAAGGGGAAAACCCTTCAACATAGTCCTCAAAAGGTATTTTATCACAGAATAACATACCTTACCTGCTTTTAAAACTGCATGTTGTTGAGCTCTCGGTGTAGTCCATAGTATGAAAAGCAAAACACAAATATCAGCAGATTTTTCCAACTTAGAGTTGTATGTTTTATACAAAAATGTATCTAAAGATTGTGAAAGATCAGGAAAACACATCAAAGTAGAATTTCCATCCAAATCATAAAAAAGATACAGTCTCAGTAGAAATAGGTCAAATTACTGAATTTCAATAAGTAAAATCAATGATTTGTATCAGCTGAAGACAAGGTCAATTTTATTATGTTGATGGAGGTTAAGAAAACATATCCTTTTCAATAATACCCTCTGAAAAATTTTACTAGTAATACCATTGCTAGCTTATATGTCGTTTCTATGTCATGCCATCTATATTTGTCTCAGTCTTTGCTTTATAAAAGGAACATTGGAATAGCAAAACCTTATCACTCCTTTGAACTATTGACATGTGCTTTATTGTAGTACTTTCAACCTTTTCGATCACCTGCTATTAAGTTAGGTGGCAAGCTGCTCCAGTTGCCTATGTACATTCAGCCTTAATAAAATGTCAGTTCTGATAGAGAAGTGGGCTGGTTTAAGGACAAGCTTCCAAAAAAAATATTTTTTTTCCACTTCATTATAATAGCTATATATTATAATCCTTAGAAGATATTTTTACACACAGTAAGACAGGAAAAGTTTGATTTTCCTTATTTTGCAGATAAATACTTGGATTACTTTGTATTAGTTACTGTACATTTATAAATGAACAGCTTAGAATGATCAAAGCTATCCATATGGATGACCAGATCCTGCTATCAGCTATACCAGAGCAGCTTTTCTGAGGCAATTAGAAATTAGCTTAGATTTATACAAGTATAACAGAATCAATTAACTTAGACCCCAGTTTTCAGATAGCTAATTGGAGAAATATATGCAGCAATAAAAATTGTTAATTATCGTGGAATAATGTACTGCAGAGAAATAGTTTCTTCTTTCATTCATTATTTTTATTTCCTTAGAGATCATTCCCTGGACTTTCTTTACCTTAATTACAGATTTTCAATCAGCTTTAGAATTTATGTTTATCTATTCTAGTCTTTTTATGGAGCATACTGTTACACTTATTAGATTAAAACTTAAGGAACTCTGTTTTCACTGTTGTAATTTTACTTGTCAGAAACTGTCCCTAGAGTGGGGTTCTTTCCACTTTTTAAGGTATATAGTTTATATAGAAAAACAAATTAAAAAAAAAAACAGAAGAGCTACAGAGGATAGAAAACTCTAAGAAGTTCCATATGAATGGGGCTATTTTTTATCTGTGTTGAGTCATATATTGTTGTCAAACCAGCAAATATCTTTTTCCAATGCATGGTGAGGCACTGAGTAAGTAAGGTTAAAAGGATAATGCCAAGATATGTATTTTCTTTAAGATGTGTGTGTGTATGTGTATATGTAAAAGAATCTGTAGTAGAACGACTAAGAATAGGCATTGGACTCTATTTTCCTGGAATTTACACAGCAGTCACGGTTTGACAATATGGCAGAGCTATGTGTGAAAAGTAGTTACGTTATGAATTATTATTGATATACTTATTGACAGCTAGTAGTGTTCAATGAAGTTAGACCTCTTAGAATTGTTGTTTTTCTAACAATTCTAGTGTCAATAAATTAATTAACTTGTTCAGGAGGTAGCAGATTATCTTTGACGGGGTGTTGGATATCAAATAGGAATAATGGGGTTTGGGGGCAACATGGAACTTCAGGATCTCCCAGGATATGCTCAATAAGTGATGTAACTGGGTCCCACCAGAAAATAAAGGGCTGAGCTGACCCTTTCCAGTTTAAATGAAATGAGACAGGACAGAGTTGTGCTAGGACCAGACTGATCAGAGGTATAAATGTGACTCTCACGCCCTTCAGACTTTTTAAATAAAATTGACCTACACGTTAATGAGAAATTAGTCCTAAGGAGACTGTTAAGAAGACAGCAAACAAGAAAGAAAAAAGTAAGGTGTCTTAAAGAAACAAGGTAAAGGAAGACATTAAGAAGCAAAATCTCAGCTAGGCTCCTTCATGCCAGGCTTGCTGTCATCTCTGTCATCTTCCCAAGTCTGAAAACCTTAAGATTCCAGTTCTCCAAAGACAAGTCCCAACAAAGACCAAAAATGGATTCCCATCTGCTCAGTTTCTGGCCAGAAGAGAAGAATGAAGCGTGTTCACAGCCCGCAAGTGATTCCCCTTTCCCTGCTCAGGAGGTTTGGACTAGATGACTAAAGGTCCCTCCCAACCCAAACTATTCTATGATTCCCCAGTCTGAGTGTGCGCCCTGTTTGCATTGCTATTCCAGGTCTCCCACTTGTTACCGTAGCTCTTTCTGGCCTGTGCATCCAAATTGCTATGTTAATCTCCAGGAAGATCCCAAGCAGAGCGTTTGACAGGTGAAAAAGTTTGATGTGTGCCCCAGCACTCCCCAGTCAGTGTGGGCACAGCCAGATGTGAACAATTGCCAGGAGCAAACCGGAGAGAACACTGGCAGGGCAAAGAGGGCATAAAGAAACAGCAGGAACTTAGTACTTCTAACTTGGAAATAAGATGGGCCTGCTGGAAAAGATTGTCTTGTGAAGAAATGTGGTACTATTTTCACAAATCTTTTCAGATGTTGTATTGCTTCTGGCCAATAAAACTGTCATTGTTTTGCAAATCTGACTACTTCACGGATCCTCTGAGAGGATGGGAAAGCAATAAAGCCAATGGGCATGTCTAGTTAAAAAAACCCAAACAAACAATAAAAAATGAGATGATTCGGCCCAGGAATCTGTTCCAAGGAGCAAAGCAAAGCTGTTTATGTTGTAGAGACACCGAGTGACTCCTAGATAGGTCCACCTGAGATTGTCTGTATTGCCCCAGACTTGTAATTCAGACTTACCAGAAGACGAGGAGAAAGCTATTGCAGAGAATTACACAGAAGAATGACACAGCGTTACACAACCCCGGTAACTTTCAGGTTTAGTCATGTCACTCATAAAAGCTTACTAAATTTGCAACCACCAATCTAAGGCAACTATTTTGCACTAAAAGAAGACTCAATTTTGACTGGATATTATTATCTTGAAGTTAATCCTTCTCTTCACATTAAACCCCTAGCATTTTATAGAATTTTTAGGAATAAATGTATTGTTTAGAAACGGATTGTAATTTTTATTTACTTTATTTTATTGTAATTTTTTATTTACTACCAGAAATTATTTCATCAATAATTGAAGTGATAGGTGTGTAAAGACTGTGCTATCTTCGTGGCTGGAGATATCAGGTCCTTCACAGATACTACAATTTCAGTATTTTAATTTGTTTATTTTCTCAGGTTTAGTAATGTCTATTACTTTTCAGATTAAAATAATTTGACATAATTTAAGATACTCCAATTGCCATAAAGGAACGGAGTTTATGAATCATTAAAAATTGTTGACTGTTATTGTCTGAGTAACACAATTTCACAGATCAAATGCTTGCCTCAAATCTCAGACTGCCAAAATACATTTTTTTAAAATATGTCATTGTTTTGATTTTGGAACTTAGAAGTTATATTCTACGTGGTAGGGTACTAAATGCAATTAGCTATGTACCATTTCAAATAGCTCTTATTTCTGCTGCCTGAAGGTTGTTTTTTTTGTTTTGGGTTTTTTTAAGGCAATAAAAACGGACTTGTTAACCCACTTGAGGTGGGTTAAGCTTGGCTGTCTGTCAAGTGCTCGCCCTCCCCCTCCTCAGCAAGGCAAGGGGAGAAAATATGGTGAAAAAAGCTTGTGGGTCTAGATAAGGACACGGAGATCACTCACCAGTTACCATCATGGGCAAAACAGGTTCAAATTGGGGAAGATCAATTTAATTTATTGCCAATTAATAACAGAGTAGGATAGCGAGAAAAACAAGTTAATTAAACCACTTTCTCCCTTACTCCCGCGTCTTCCCAGGCTCCACTTCACTCCTGAGTCTTCTACTCCTGAGTGGCACAGAGACTGAGGAATGGGGGTTGTGGTCAGTCCATAACAGTTCCTTCTCTTCCTCTCATGCTGTGCCCCTGCTCCAGCACAGGCCCTTCCCACGGGATGCAGGTGTTCATGAACTTCTCCAACATTGGTCCTCCCCATGGGCTGAAGTTCTTCAAGAACTGCTCCAGTGTGGGTCCCCTCCATGGGGTACAGTCCTTCAGGAATGTCCTGCTCCAATATGAGTACCCCATGGGCCTGCCAGAAAACCTGTTCCTGTGTGGGCTCCTCTCCCTGGGCTGCAGCTTCCTTCAGGCCATATCCACCTGCTGTGGCGTGGGGTCCTCCGTGAGCTGCAGTGTGGATATCTGCTTCACTGTGGTCCTTCATGGGCTACAGAGGGACAACCTGTGTCACCACGGGCTTCACCACAGGCTGCAGGTGAATCTCTGCTCCAGTGCTCAGAGCACCTCCTCCCCCTCCTTGGTGTCTGCAGGACCGTTTCTTTCAGATTTTCGCACTCCCTCACAGCTGCTACTCAGTATTTCTCACCCTGTCTTACATGTGTCATCACAGAGGCATCGCCAGCTCAGCTGTCTGACCTGGGGACAGATGGAACTAGTCTCTTCTCACAGAAGTCACCCCTGCTACCAAAACCTTCTCGCATAAACCCCATACATGACCTTAAACTGGTGATGATGGAAAAGGTTTCTGGGCTTTTTTTTTCCCCTGACATTTCCACATGTCTCATTCTTATCTTTTGCAGTTTTATCAAACAAATTCCTTCCTCAAAAGTATCAATTAAAACAATGTCAGGATTAGAGGACACATTATGGGTTGACAAGGAAATGGAGAACATAGTTTAAGAAGCTTAAGGCGATATGAGAACTGTAACTGTACAACAGAAAGATAAAGTGTGATTATTGCACAGCAACAATTTCCTATAATAAGAGGAAATGCTTCTACGAAACAAGGCACAATCCTTACATGTAGGATTTTTGCAAGATATTAAAATGGTTTTAGTGTAAGATTTTACTATCGCAGTGTGGTCACTATCTGACAGCAACAGAGACAGACCTATTATGTGCAATTCTGATTAGTCCCTGTATTTTTATGGCCATTAATTAATGGTACTGTGTGTGGGAAAAAAAAAATGACCAAGACAGTTGTAGGAAAATAAGAGTTTGAAGCGAGTTTTCTTTCTTTTTTCCCCTGAACACCTGATAAAACCAAAATGAATATCATCAGGTTGTGTATGTGACCGCATCTCACCCAAAAAACCTTTCAAGTAGTTTCAACTAGGTGTTTCATAGTGATGGAGCTTTTACAGCTCACCAAATACTGAGGGATGGTTATTAGAGGAGGGGAGGGGATGCTCTGCCTATGCTCTCCATAAGCATTCCAACAACAGGATAAGCTTCAGAATGTCTTCGGAACTTGCTAATTCAGAGAATAAACACAACTACGGAAAAACTTTAGATTTTTTAGTTTTACTGGTCATGAAGTTTTTTTTAAAATCATTCTATCTTTTCAGGTACACATGAAAAAAATAGCAAATTCCTTATTTTATCTTCTACACACAAGATATTTTTAATTTCTCTCAAACCTATGAGTCCCTTGGAGGCATCTGCAGCATTGATCTAGGATAGGATAACAATAATGATTAAACTTACTGCTCATTAATCTATGACGATATAAAAATAATGTCTCAATCTCATAAGTAAGAAACAGCAAGGATTTCTGCTTTTTATTTGGAGAACTGGAAATATTTGGTATTTCTTTAGCTTAAGAACTGCTGAATAATGAAAACCTGGTCTTTAACACCCTTCTGTTTAAATCATTAAGATCTTGATTTACAGTTGCTTCCCAAGTTAAAAATAATTATCATAGCACATACAGGTTTGAGGCAATATGCGAATATTATTGATGGGGTTTTTTATATTTAAGTGGTTAAGAGTCTTAAAAAGTGATGTGGGACATCACATATTTGCTCTGGGAAACAAGGGTAAATTACATTGGCGTTAGTTGTGTGCTAGAACACAGCTGTGGCCAGCAGACCTTCAGGGCCTGGATCTAGGGGAATCCCCATGAGGTCATCTGGCCAGGGCCCATCCCACCACCCAAGCCGGGGAACAGGGCAGCTAGTGGGGGCTGGGGCAGCCCCAGGCATTGGGCATCTCCATAGGGACAGGGATGGGATGGAACATTGGCCCACGGGTTGGGCCTGGCTCAGCAGGGCCCAGAAGAGCACAGCAGTGGTGAGGCTAGAGGTGGATATCTACAGTGTCACTGGGCTGAGACTGAGGTCCCAGAAGGGCTGTCTTGGCATTCTGGGACCATGAAGGGGGGCAGGTGTGGCTGTGAGTGCCCTCAGGACTGAATGACAAAGGTTCTGAAAACCTTTTCTAAAGCTAAAGAGCTTTAGAATTATAGAATTCTAGTTATAAAATAAATAGAATACTGAATTGAGTAACTACAATTTAGCCACAATAAGTGGCTAAATAAGTGGCTTTCCTCCTCATACTTTTCCCCTGCTCTAGTGTGGGCTCTTCATGGGCTGCAGTCCTTCAGGATAAACCTGCTCCAGAATGGGTCATCCATAGGATGTGGATGTTCCTTCGGGAAATATCCACCTGTTCTTGTGTGGTGTCCTCCATGGGCTGCAGTGTGATTATCTGCTGCACTGTGGTTTCTCCATGGGCTGCAGGGGAATCTCTGCTCTGCCACCTGCAGCACCTCTTCCCTTCTTTCTTCTCTCACCTAGGTGTTGTAGGGCTGTTTCTCCCACTGGTTTTCCTCAGTCCTCTGCTTGTCCAGCATTTTTGCCCTTTCTTAAATACCTTTTCCCAGAGGCACCACCAGCAGTGCCGATGGGCTCAGCTGTGGCTGCGGTGGGACCTTTACAGAGGCAGCTGGAAGCAGCTGTGTGCAGCTCAGGGCAGCCTCCGACCTTTTCTCAGAGAGGCCCACCCCTGTGGCCCCCACTACCAAAATGCAATTAATTGCCAAATACACCCAGTATATGGGGTCAAGGGAGGGAAAGCACTTAAGTGCAGGCTGTTTATCTCGGACCAGTGGGACGTGCTCCGCATTGCTATTGGCTTTACCTAGAAGTGGGAACAGTGGGAGATAAAGAGGAGGAATCCCCTGAATCTTAAAGTCCAACATATTTAATTTCACCTACTGTGCATCAGTATGTGACACTGTCTTTGGTTTTATGAGGAAATTAGTTCAGATTACATCAAAATTCTTCTAGTTTGTATTTAAATGCAAAATAAAAAACAGTAATACATTAATGCAGTAAAATCATTATGTATATTACAAGAATTTTGTGTAAAACATTAAGGGTGACAAATTCCAGCAAGAGAACTCTAATTTAACAAAAGTCAAGTATTGAAAGAAGTGGTACATGAGGCAGAGCTCTCAGCAGAGACTGTAGCCAACCAGGATTTTAATTTCTGAACTAAGTGTTCAACATCGCTTACAGTTCTGAATTCTTGTATCTAGCCCCAGATCACTCCTTAACATTTATAATAAACATGTTTTCCTCAAAACAGTTTCCAAAAAAGCCAGCCTGTGTCAGGTTGTCATTTTCCACCTCAACATGCTTTATAACTCAATGTACCTGACAGTTTGATATGGTATGCCACACCTCACTCTCTCTATGAGTACTAAATTTAAAAATACTTTTTTTGGGGAATCTTAGCTATGGTAACCACAGTTTTTAGAAAGCGAATAATTCACAGAAGTTATAAACAATCCAGGCTTGACTATTCCCCATACACATGCCATGAACATGTGGATCCTTTTCTTTCTCTTGGTTGGTAGAACTGAAGTTATTGTTTATTTGGAGTCTATTCAAAGGACCATCTTTATTTTAAAAAAATAAACAAGGTATTTCCAAACTGAGCAAAGAAGATGCATTACTTGGTTTAAGAATTTACCTCAGGAAAACCCACCTCCTCACAATATAATACAAGCTACTGTGAAGGATGCTAAACTTAGCCCCCCGATCAAAGACCGTGTTCCATACTTACTTCTCCTTGCAACCTTCGCTCGTCCATTTTTCTATCAGTGATTCCAGCATATCCAAACCCTTGTATTACTTCTCAGACACCACTTCTTTCTGTCTGTATTATCGTTATTGGATAGGGTCACATAGAACTCTGTCAGCACTCTGAGAAGATACGGCTGTTTCATTCCTGGTTTCAGTCAGTCAGTAGCATGGAGGCAGTGAGATTTAAGAACTCACTTCCCAGTTCTATTTGACCAAATTTATAGTTCTTGAGGATTTTTTTTTTTAAGTACAAGCAGCACAATATGACTTGGAAAATAAGGTTTATCCTATATCATCTTTATACCACTACCTGTTTGACAAGCTCTGAGGCTGAAAGGTGATTATTTATCATTCCAGTTCCAGTGTGTCCTGGAACGATGCTTGCTTCTCAGAAGATGCCATTTTTTTTCTGCCTTGTGAAATTCATTTCCCCAGTAACCATGAGTAGAAATGCAAATGAACCATCTTCAGGGCATTAAAACTGGCTGAGATTTCTAGTTATGGGCTAAAACTAAACTTATAGTTGCTTGTATATCTACAGTTATTAGAAATACTCATTAACACCAATAAAAGATGTTCTAGATGGAATTAATTGAATGAATATGAATTAGATAACTAACCTTTCTCAACTAAAAATGTTTTTTGAAGTTGTAATGTAGTTTGAAGTTGTCCTCTTATAAAATAACAGAGCTTTTTTGGACTCCTTTTCCTCCTGCATAACACTTTAGGATGGTTGTTATTGCAAAAGCCAAGAAAGTTCAAAAAATCTACAACAGACCTTAGAGGATCAATTCCCCACGGACTTGTCTTTGTGAAAATTCTTCTGAACCCCCCTTCCTCACTTGGTCTGTTTTGGAAGCTATAACTAGGATAATGTATTACTGGGCCTAAGAAATAGATTGCTCTAGGGCTCTACAGCTTCTGTGAGCACAGTTAAAGCTGAAGAGCAGCAGGAATCAGCAGAGGAATTGTTGGAGCCCACCAAATCAAATATCACCTCTTGTTGCTATGGTTGCCCTGAGGCACAGGCAGTCTTCTCTTTAAGGTCAGGAAATTTGTTCACCTCTAACTATAGTACCCTACACAGCATGCAAATTTTAAAGGGAAAGAAGAGCTGTATGATATCAGACTGACTTTCTCTGTCTGTAATATCAAATTATTCTGATTGTTCTGGGCAATTTTATACAAAACACGGATGATTACCTTTAAAAAAGAAAGAAAAATAAATCCTTCTCAGTCAAAAGTCATAAAGCAATTAAGTTGCTGTGAAAGACCTCCCTCATAGAAATCTTGATAATTATGCCAATTACGTTTGCTATGTTTTGAAGTGATAGGATGAGAGGAAATGGCCTCAAGTTGCACCAGGGGAGGTTTCGATTGGATATTAGGAAAAATTTCTTCACCGAGAGGGTGGTCAAGCATTGGAATAGGCTGCCCAGGGAGGTGGTGGAGTCGCCATCTCTGCAAGTGTTCAAAAAACATGTGGATGTGGTGTTTCAGGGCATGGTTTAGGGGACATGGTGGCACTGGATTAATGGTTGGACTTGATGATTTTGAAAGTCCTTTCCAACCTTAGTGATTCTGTGATTCTGTGATTCTGTGATTCTGTGATTCTGTGAATGAGACTGAAATGTCCAAGCAGAATATCAAATATTTTAAATTATATTTACTGCTTTACAAATGCTGAGTTACGTAGCATGGTGGTCATTAAATTGTGATGCTTCTCTGCACAATAAAAATAATTTAAAAAAAAACCCAAAACATAATAAACCATGAGCTGAGTGAGATGTATAGTAAAATGGATATTCAGCTTCAGTGGGCATCACCTGTATATGACCTGTTAGCTGGCTGTATCACCACAAGAAATGGATTCTCATATCAGGCAGAAATGGACTCCAGTTCCCTTGTGCTGCCTTGACCATTTTGCTCTTTGGGGCTGTAAGCAGAAGTTAAGGTTCAGCCCTCTAGAATGGAGGTAACTTCACAGCTTTTAGCCCTTTTTGGAAGTCAGGAGAGCAAGTTGCTCTGAGGAGAATCAGCTCTAGTTAAATCCTCCACCAGTAGCAGCACTGCAATATTGTGTATGGCTTTTTCAGTTAGGCAGATTGCAGCACTGATGGAAGATAATATGATTATCTTGGTTACATATTTCTTAGCAATAGTGAAGACAGAAAGAAATGGCAGGAGAAAACTGGATAATAAATGTAAATAATGGAAGAGTCTTAAATATAAGGCATTCCTTAGATCAAATATTAATAATCACAAGTCTCCAACAATGAATAAATGTGCTTGTTATTAAGTCCATTTTCTAAATGAAGCTTATATTTGAGGATGCAGTTCACATTGTTCAGCTTTGATCAAACTTATCTTTTAGCAATTAAATTAATAGTGTCTTTTTTTTTTGATTCTAAGTACTCTGAAAATTTTTGTATTACAAAGAAGCTTGTTGACATCATAGCTCATGGGATTGTTTGTCTTACTCAATTAGAGTAAAATAGGGTAGTTCTATCAGTGTGACAGAGGATTATTCTTTCTCCACAGAAATGTACTGAGTGCACATTCATCATACCAGTATCATTACATTTAGAGTACACTTTTCAAAAGTATATTTTTTAGTATTACATTACAGTTAAATCAGACTATTCTGGATCATTTCCAAGTATACAGACTGAGCTATTTTGAACTAGTGTATCATGTTTCACCTTCTCAAGAGCCATTGCTTTACTTTCCCATCTTCCAGAAACTGTTCCTGTATATGGGCTGAAAATGCTGAAAACTGCCAAACTGCAGTTCCAGAGGATTTTCAAGCAAATATTGGCAGTTATTTATACAGTTTTAGGTCTGTCTGGAGTTAGAGGTAAGAAGATTTCTATTAGCCTAAGCTTTAGTACTTTTAAAAATCTCAAAAGTGGTTCCAGCCCACTCTCCCAGAATACACCTCAGAAATGTTTGAGCAGGACTGGGTCAGAAATACAACCTTCTTGTGGCCAATTCAAAGATGTTTAACGAATCTAAACATCATGGGTTTGATGAACAAGGTTGTAAATAAGTAAATCCCACTTTCAAATCTCATCACCAAAACTGAAAAAAGCTCTCAGCTTCTCAGGAGATGCAGGTCAGATAGAAGATGATACTTTGATACACTGTTGTGCCAGTAGCTTAAGAGATATGGTTACTCTTTTTTTATAATTGTTTCAAGTTCACTATCAGTGAGGAGTGAGTTACCTCACATTTACTCTAAGATAGCAAGAGAGAGAAAAAAAAAAACAAAAACCAAAACCACAAAAGTGGGGGCTATCTCAAGTTCATATACTAGCTTTTCCAATGAAGAATAGTTGGTATGCCCTCATTCTGTACTCTGCTTGCTACACTAAAAGTGTTTCTAACGAAGCTATATGCTGACTTCTGTCCCAGCTCAGGGATTCCCACTGAATCCTGAAGGAAAACAAGGTCTCTCCCACATCTCAGAACTAACAGAGGCATGAGAGATCAGGTAGAGTACTGGTCCTCTTGTAATACTAGACACATCCCTAGATTTTCTATCAAAACAGAAGTAGTCAGAATGTCTATGGCTTCTTGGTCCAAAAGGGAGCAATGAATTACTGTGACTTTTAAGTCACATCATTACAAAAACCTAAAATTTACAGTGATGCCTCTGCAGTCATCCCAGACCTTTGAGGACTGTTTTCTCAAGTTCATTTTACTTTACCATGGCTTTTTTACCTTGAACAAAGAAAAGCCCTAACATGACAAAAAGCAAGGGACCACCCCATTAATTCTGGACTGACTGAAAACACAGAAGGTAAAATGTAAGAGAAAAAAAAGTATATACAGTCTTACTTCTTTCCTACAACTAGTGACGAGACACTTTGGGAAAATGCATGGGTTCTGAATGTAAACTCAGTCTATTTATTTTCTTATTGCTGTGTTATTACTCCATTATTAGTCTATTCCCTTATGATGACATTCAAGGTCCTACTTGTGAAGGTCAGGTCGTTGTCCTAAAAAAACAGCACATGTTTCTTTTGGAACCATACTACGCTGGTTAGATTGACTCATTGCCTAAGGGTTGCTCCCAATTTCAAAGATCACCCACCTGATCTTCTAGTATCTGAGGCTGAGAATGGAGAGAAATGAAATAGCAAAGTCTTTAAGAGATTGTAATTAATTCAGTATTAAGGTCAGCTTACCTTTCCTTGACAAAGCATAAAATTACTATACATTAGGAATTAAAAATCAATAGAACCTTAATAGATAATTATTTTTCTTATAATTGAAAGCATCTGAATTTTTGTTATCATTCATCCTTCTTTTGCTTGCTTAAGAAAAATTTGTCATTTTGAGTAACATGTCTAGTAATGCTTATCAAGATGTTCAGATGAATTTAACAGAACTCATAGCAGAATAAAAACTTAGTGATTCAATGCAGAGACAATGTTATTTTTCAAAAGCATTAAAAAAAAGAAAAAAAAGAAAAACATTTAGAATTATCAGGCATCTCTCATTTGTACTTTTGAACATCTCACCCCTAAAACCTAAAGTGCCATTTTAACAAACTATTAGCCGTAATTCAGTACAAAACCCAATGTGTTGAGTATTGCAGAGATCTTGACATTTCTCTTATGGAAATAATTAGCATGGAAATACTTCTAATACCAGAGTGATGCTAATTGCTTCCCACTGGTAAATGTCAGCTGTAGTCAGATAGTAGGGGATCACAGAAGAGGAAAAGCACACTTCCCAGAACAACGGATTCCCAACTCCTGTCCTTTCTGTTGCGTCTGTGCCAATCTTTGCATGTGCCCACAGATCAGGTGGATAATTCTACAGCTGTTAAAACAAATATATTGGTTTTTTTCCCTGTTTTTTCTCAAACAGTTTTTCTATTCTGATAATTTGCCATGATACAAGAAGGCACATAAACTCATATTTGTTATGGATTGAGGTAAGTTCCGAAGGCTTGTTTTTAAACAGTCCTCACTTTCACTATTTCAGGCATGGGACTATTCTAAGCTCTTCTCCTCTTCTCACAATAAAGGCTCTTTAAAAGTTTAATCATACTTGCTGACTTGTTCTAAACATCAACTGAAATGCAGCCATTTCACAAAAGAGTAAAAATTGGGAACTGCATAAGTGATCCCATACAGCCAAATCCTATGAGTTTCTTATAATAAAAAATTGCTACCAATTTCAGAAATCTCAGCCAGATTAAAGAAAAATGAGAGCACAGAGAACATATGTGAGGCCACAATGTACATGTGTGTATGTTTTGGAATTTGAACTGTGGATTTAACTTTTATGTTGAAAAATAAGATTTATTTTTAAACTACCTAAACCAGTAGACTGATTTCTAGCGTCAAAAATATTTGTAATTTATTCCACACTAGAACCATATTTTTTAAATCTACAGTTGATTCAAGATACTTATGAACATTTTGGCCGAAGTTATTCTCTTCCCTTATCAGTTTTTTAAGAAAACAAGTTCTGTTTCTCAAAACAGATTACAGAGTTGCAAGAACACCATATAGCTTCTCCTAGCATTCTCTATTTTTCATAGTTATTCTTTACTGTGATGTTCGTAATTAAATAACAGTATTCATAACTTCTGGGTGTTTATTTTGTTTTTATTAACAGATAATTTATTTTTAAACAATTCTATGCTATTTGCAGATTAGCCTGTGCTTTAATATCAGATTCTAATATCGTCATCACTTTGAATTGTATCTTACTTCATACTGACTTCACAGGATCTTCTTTAATTTAATATACCATTCATTATCAAAAAGTGTTTTCATAGACCCTATCCTATCACTGTGTAATCTTTAAAAGGAGCAAAAGTCTTAACAAAAGAAAAGGTAGTTTTGTTGATTTGGGGCTTCTTTTACTATAGTATTTGAACAATGAGTCATGTAAAAGGCATTATTTGGTAAAATCAAGAAAAATAGTAATTGTCACCAAGCTGCCATGTAAGTTTATCTTTCCAACCATATCAACAGTAAGATGAGTTTCAGGCAACCGGTTTTGTCCACATCATTAGAGCTGTGGGTCTGTGATCCGAGTAGACCTGGAGAATGACCTGTTTCTGTAATGCTGTAATCTTTTACTGTTCTAGTCTTTTACTACGCTGTTTATACACCTAGTTCCAAAATTAGCACTGTAAGTTTTCATATCCAGTAACGTACGAGAAGGTGCTAGCTTATGCACTAGCATGAGCATGAAAGTGGTTGTCAAGTGATAGACAGTCACCTGAGCAAGACGCAAGAGCTTCAATATATTTTGGCAATCATTTTTCTGTTCCTACGTCACATCTGTCCATGGCAGCTTTTCCGACGTCCAGGAGCACCTGAAGAGCCGGGCATGTCCACGTGCTGCCAATTTTCTGCTTCTAGGAGCGGGATGCAGCGTTATGCAGCTGGCATAGACTGCTGGGAACGGTAAGTGCCATCAACACACGCAGAACAGTCAGTCCTCAGCTGATGTTACACAGCTTCATTTCAGTCATGTCACTGGAGTCACAGAGTTTCACCTTAAATCCTCTTGCATGTGTTTATTTTGTTCAGCAGAAAATTTCTCAACCTTCATTACTGAAACTTTTAAAAATGTAGTATTTTGCCAATAAATAATTTTTCCTTATGTGTATATTTTCTCACAGTAAAAATGATTTTTTTCTGCTGACTAAACTCCTGCTCTTTTTGCAACACAAATCAATAAACGGCAGAACAAGCTAAACTTCTATTTATTAGCCTGAGAATTTTGTTTTTATAAATATTGTAAAAATATATTCTCAGCAGGTTTCGACACAACCCTTACTGCTGACATATAAACTAAATTATGGATATCCCTCCACCCCTTACCCCACCCTGCCCCAAGCTCAAGATGTAGAAAGAGAGACGTGGTCATTTCTAGTTGTTACATATCTTTTTGTGCTAAGGAACTAATGTGCAAATACATATATATATGAAATTAAGAATAATTACATTTTCATTACTGAAACTTTCTGTGTCCAGGTAGTTACAAGAGCCTATCTCATAATTTCTTGGCCTGTTGCAATGTATCATCAGCTGTGGAAAACTGCTCTAATCGTCTTTCCAGCCAGCCAGATTCTCTATTTGCTGCACCTTTGCATATTGTTACGTGTTTTTCTTCCAGCACCAAACATTTCCAGTCACTTTTCAAGATGAGACAAGCATTATTAGTAGATGCAGAGACAACAGTACAGCAGGACTTGATATTTTGCCCAAGGTCGCTAGACAATAGGTGATAAAATTGGAAATAAAACAGATTTTGTTGGTCCCTTTTTCCTTGTTTCAGGCATTCGGACTGTGTTCCCGCTACCTTCAGTGCACAGCTTTTGGGGAATGAGCACAAATTAGTAATGAAAACATCTGAGCTTTCATTCCAATTACTTACACCATAATATCACAGAATCATAGAATCTTTGGGTTGAAAGGGACATTTCAAGGCCATGTAGTCCAACTCCCCTGCCATGAGCAGGGACATCTTCAACTCGAGCAGGTTGCTCAGAGCCCTGTCCAGCCTGACCTGGGATGTTCCCAGGGGTGGGGCATCTACCACCTCTCCAGGCAAGCTGGGCCAGGGTTTCACCACTCTCGTTGTCAAAAATTTCTTCCTTCTATCTAGTCTAAATCTGCCCTCTTTTAGTTTAAAACCATCACCCCTTGTCCTATCACTACAGGCCCTGCTAAAAAGTCTGTCCCCATCTTTCTTAGAAGCTCCCTTTAAGTCCTGCAAAAGGACTGAAGGAAGGTCTCCCCGGAGCCTTCTCTGCTCCAGGCTGAGCCCCCCCAGGTCTCCCAGCCTGTCCTCCCAGCAGAGCTGTTCCAGCCCTCGGAGCCTTGCTGGGGCCTCCTCTGGCCCCGCTCCAGCAGGTCCATGTCTCTCCTGTGCCGAGGGCTCCAGAGCTGCATGCAGGACCATATATATAAAATATAATAATACCCTATTATATATAATATAACAATATTTTAACTACAGTTTCACAGCTACCGAGACTGTCTAACCTTACACTCCTCCTTTAAAGCTATACTAAAAGTCAATGACTGTACATTTTCTTGCAAACCTTAAGCACCATGTCACCTTGTAGACCAATAGCTAAACCAGATAATCTGTTTGGTTCTGTGAATGGAATAAAAGAAAGCATTTTTTAAGGACTGACTGAATATATTTTATGCTGTGAGGACATGTGTGTGAAGGCTTATTAAAGACCTGTGATACAATATGCTCTTCAACTTAGCCTGTAGGTTGTGAGTGGAAGAACAAGCCAGATGATGTGGCATAGGTCACCCAAGTTGTACAGCAGCCCACCATTCTTTTTGGGCCCTAGTACACTGATACAATAGTGCAGTAAGAGAGTAACTGAAGATTTTTTTTCTTATATAATGTTACCGACATAGTGTTTAGAGGGGGTCTTGAAAATATTTTATCAGCAGGAGCTTTCAAATTCTACTGCTGAAATTCCAGAAGTGTGAAAGGAGGTTCCTTAATATTAAAGGTATTCTACTTTCAATGCCTGATGTGGGGCAGAATAACTCTGAGAAAAACGTCACTGAAGTCAGAAGCCTGACAGTTCTGCAAAATAAAGAACAGTTACTTAGTTATATCATAGTTTTGAGCTAAAACATTTAATTTAAAAATCTTTTATTTTCTATGATGTAATTTCTTCTTTTCTCTTTTTTTAAAAATAGATTTATCTGCATTAATTCATTCCTTTAAGACATCGTTACAAAGAGACAGCTTCACTATTTAAAAAATGGAAGTAATAAGTGAATTATTTGAGTTGTAAATTAACAGGAGAAATTAAATTTCACACTGTAAATCAGTCATAAATGCAATACTCAGTTTTGCATATGCTAAAATGCTTATTAGCATTTAGGAAGAAAGAAAGTGATGCTTTGAATTTTGAGCAACATAAATGGTTTTAATATATTTTTTAAAATCTTGGAAGCAGTTAAAGGGAAACAAAGAACAGATGAGTTATTCAGTGTTGATTGATTATTTGTAAAATTAAGAAAGAATAGTAGTAGATCTATAGTAGATGGGTCCTATCATCAGACATGCTTTGACAAATTAGCATATATATTCATGTAATAAAGTACAAATTTTTTATATTAAAATAAAAGATCATTTCTTCATGAATTAGATAAGGACCTCAGAAGGTATCTAGTCCAATCTCCTGCTCAAAACAGGGTCAGACCACACTGATCAGAGCTTGACCCAGTCAGATTTCAAAATTCTCCAAGGGTGGAAAGGGCACAACAGAATCACAGAAGGCTGAGATTGGAGGGGACCTCTGGAGGTTATCTGATCTAACCCCCTACTTCAGCAGGGCCACCTAGACCCAACTGCCCAGGACTGTGTCCAGATGAATATCCCCTAGGATAGAGACTCCACTACTTCTCTGGGCAACCTGTGCCAGTGCGCGGTCAACCCCACAGTAAAAAGGTGTTTCCTGAAGTTCAGAAGGAACCTCCTGTGTTTCAGTTTGTGCCCAATGCCTCTGGTCCTGTCACTGGTCACTGCTGAAAAGAGCCTGGCATGGTCTTTGCACCCTCCCTTCAGGAATTTCTATACATCAGTAAGATCCCTCCAAGCCTCTCTTCTCTAGGCTGCACAGTCCCATGTCTCACAGCCTTTCCTCACAGGAGAGATGCTCCAAAGCCTTCATCATCTTTGTGACCCTTTATTGGACTTTCTCCGGTATGTCCTTGTCTCTCTTTTACCGGAGAGCCTAGAACTGGGCAATGTACTCCAGGCGGGGCCTCATCAGTGCTGATTAAATTCTCCTCCCTTGACTTGCTGGCAACAGTCTGCCTTACACAGCCCAGGGTACCATCCGCTGCCTTTGCTGCAAGGGCACACTGCTGGCTCACTGTCAACCTGGTGTCCACCAGGACCCCCAAGTCCTTTTCTGACAAGCTGCTTTCCAGCTGGGTGGCCCCCAGCACATATTAGTGCCTGGGGTTTGCTCCATCCCAGGTGCAAGACTCTGCACTTCTCTCTGTTGAACTTCAGGAGGCTCTTGTCAGTCCATTTCTCCAGACTGTTGAGGTCCCTCCAGAGGGCAGCGCAACCTTCTGGCATACCAGCCAGTCCTCCCAATTTTGTACCCTTGCTGAGGGTGCACTGCCCCATCATCCAGATAATTAATGAAGATGTTAAACAGGACTGGACCCAGTATTGGCCCCTGAGGTACACCAATGGTGACGGGCCTCCAGCTAAACTTTGTGCCACTGATCACATCCTTTGAGCTCAGCTGTTTAGTCCACCTCAGTGCCTCCTTCTCTCACCCATACTTCAGCAGATTCTCTACAAGGATCTTAATGGGAGAGTGCATCAGAAGGTTTACTGACGTCTAGGCAGACAATAGCCATGGCTCTTCCCTCATCTACCAGTCATTTTTTCGCCATCCTGGGCAACCTGTGCCTCACAGATGTTTTAAAGCTCATAGAAATTCTGGATTTGAAAGGGCTTCTCTTTTTGAGAAGTGGGGACTCTAAATGCCTAAAGTTGCCCATGCTGTCAACATGCTCTTCAGTAGTGGTTTCAGAATTTAAAAAAAAAAAAAGGAAATGTTAGGGCATAATTGTTGGGGTCAGTGACTACTGTGAAGACCAACTACCTATAAAGATGATCCTTCTTCTGAATGCATCCCTCATTAACATAAAGTGGTATCTAAAGCTGTGATCATCTCTACATAACATTACTTTACATTTTTATTGTTACACTGTCTTTTACAGCACGTGATAATACGGCAGGAAGAGTAACAAGTAACGTTATTTTAAACACATACCTTTCTACAGGAGACACAAAGTCAACCAATTTAATTAACAGCTAATGTTTGTTCTTAGTGTTCTGAAGTTACTTGCAGCAACTTTGATAGCTAGTCTCCCCCTTCCTCCTGTCTGTATGAATTGCTGTTTTTCATAGACTATAATGAACAAAAATAAATGTAATGGCATATTTTCTTTAGGTAACTGTTACCATCCAAGGACACATTATTTATGGTAATTTAATGATTACATCTTTAAAATTACAAATACATGTATAAAACAATAAAA
The DNA here is from genome assembly GCF_964289735.1 of Phaethon aethereus. Taxonomy (NCBI): domain Eukaryota; kingdom Metazoa; phylum Chordata; class Aves; order Phaethontiformes; family Phaethontidae; genus Phaethon; species Phaethon aethereus. The sequence continues at coordinate 1,153,306 of NC_138584.1, read as the reverse complement.
CCTCCTTCTAAAATTCAGCATGAATTTTCTTTTATTAATATCATGTCTCTAGACTCCAAAAAGAGCATTTATGATGATAACATCAAGATTTCCCTTAAGACTTCATATGATGCCATTTTGTATGATACCTGCAAAATTAGAAAAAGAGACAATTTCAGGTTCAAACTGCACTTTAATGTGTTTTCACTATCCCAATTATGCTGCAAATACATCTTTTTTCCATAATAAATACATTATACTCAAAAGCTGTGCTTGCAAAATTCAGGCAATATTTCCATTACAGCACTAATAACAAAGATTCAGTTAATACACCAAACATATTGTTCAGCTGGATGACATTTGAATTGACTAAGCAGAATGAATCAGAGTAACAAAAAAGAAGCATGGTGAACAAACTGAAACTCCTGATCGTAATTTGCCTTCCGGACTTTTGGAAGGTCTTAGTCAAAAATCAAGAACCAGCCTTTCTTAACTTGAAGTAACCTCAATAGCCTGATAGGCCATGATAAGATGGAAAAGACAAAAGAGGTGCCAGAAAGAAATAGAGGCTATAAGAACTGAGGAGGAAAACATACTGACTGAACATGATCCTCTGCAGCCCTTTGTGTCAGGGCTGTGAGTGCACCAAGAAGTTCTGCAACATCCTCCCCTCACTCTCTCCTAAGGGCTTCCCTGTAGGGTTCAAGGTCAGCTCCCGTAGAGTGCAGCTCTGTAACTCTTGCAGCTGAGTGCATGCCCGTAAATTGCTGTCATGGGAGCATTTAGGAGAGTGATATATACTAAGCCAATTTTAAATTGTAGAATTAAACTTTACTAATCTAATTCATTAACCACACACTTAGTAGTTTGTTCTTACACCTTATCACTATATATAAGAAACTGTTACAGTGAGTCCACAATACTGTGGAGTTGCTGTTACTCTACTGTTACTGTAGAGTCATAGTTTGCCGTGGTGGTGGTGGTCCTTGATGCTCTAAGTCACGGAGGTCAAAATCACAGAATCACAGAATCACAGAATCACTAAGGTTGGAAAGGACCTTCAAGATCATCAAGTCCAACCATTAATCCAGCACCACCATGTCCCTTAAACCATGTCCTGAAGTGCCACATCCACACGTTTTTTAAACACTTGCAGAGATGGTGACTCCACCACCTCCCCAGGGCAGCCTGTTCCAATGCCTGACCACCCTCTCGGTGAAGAAATTTTTCCTAATATCCAATCTAAACCTCCCCTGGAACAACCTGAGGCCATTTCCTCTTGTCCTATCGCTAGTTACTTGGGAGAAGAGACCAACACCCTCGTCGCCACAACCCCCTTTCAGGTAGTTGTAGAGAGCGATAAGGTCTCCCCTCAGCCTCCTCTTCTCCAGACTAAACAACCCCAGTTCCCTCAGCTGCTCCTCCTAAGACTTGTGCTCCAGACCCCTCACCAGCTTTGTTTCCCTTCTCTGGACACGCTCCAGCACCTCAGCATCCTTCTTGGAGTGAGGGGCCCAAAACTGAACACAGTATTCAAGGTGCGGCCTCACCAGTGCCAAGTACAGGGGCACGATCACTTCCCTACTCCTGCTGGCCACACTATTGCTGACACAGGCCAGGATGCTGTTGGCCTTCTTGGCCACCTGGGCACACTGCCGGCTCATGTTCAGCCGGCTGATGTTCAGCACCCCCAGGTCCCTTTCCGCCAAGCTGCTCTCTAACCACTCCTCCCCAAGCCTGTAGTGTTGCATGGGGTTGTTGTGGCCGAAGTGCAGGACCCTGCACTTGGCCTTATTAAATCTCATACAGTTGACCTCGGCCCATCGATCCAGCCTGTCCAGATCCCTCTGCAGAGCCCTCCTACCCTCCAGCAGATCAACGCTCTGTCCTGGTTTCAGCCAGGATAGAGCTGGTTTTCTTCACAGAAGCTAGTGTGAGACTGTTTTGGATTTGGGATGAGAAATTGTTGATAAGGTGCTGATGTTTTGGGTTGTTGCTGAGCAGTCAAGGACAGTCCAGCTTCTTGTGCTGGCCTGCCAGCGAGCAGGCTGGGGGCATGGGGAGCTGGGAGGGGACACAGCTGGGACAGCTGACCCAGACTGGCCAAAGAGATATTCCCTACCATCCGACGTCATGCCCAGTACATAAACTGGAGTTGGCCGGGTGGCGGAAATCGCTGCTCGGGGACGGGCTGTCGATCATGGGGTGGTGAGCAATTGCTGTATTGGGCATCACTTGTTCTTGTACATTCCTTTGTCGGAATTATCATTGTTGTTCCCTTCTTTCTTTCTGTCCTATTAAACCGTGTTCATCTCAACCCACGAGGTTTTTTTCCTAATTCTCTTCCCCGTCCCACTGCGGGAGGGGGAGTGAGCGAGCGGCTGCGTGGTGCTTAGTTGTCGGCTGGGGCTAAACCACGACACGCTCCCACCCAACTTGGTGTCATCTGCAAACTTACTATGGGTGCACTCGATTCTCTCATCCAGATCATTTTTAAAGATATTGAACAAGACCAGCCCCAGAACCGAGCCCTGGGGAACACCACTTGTGACTGCCCGCCAGCTGGATTTAACGCTGTTCACCACAACTCTCTGGGCTCGGCCATCCAGCCAGTTCCTCACCCAGTGATCAGGCTTGTAAGCTTCTGATGAGACAGGTTGGAGATCATGCAGGCTGGTCTTTCTCATACATCTTTCCTCAGTCATCTTTAGTGTTTTATACTTCTCCTTCCCACCCTGCCCCCTCTCCAAAAGGGAGTCCTATCTGCTGATACAGGTTATTTTGCTTTTTGTTTCATCAGTCAGTCTTATGTATTTGGCAGAATGTCCTGCCCATTTACAGAGTGTTGTGCTTATGTTACTATTTGTTCTTCTGTCACTGGGAAGCCTTCCGTGTGCAACCGCAGGCATCTCTGTCTGCCCCTTTGGTCACCACATTGCTCACATACTCACATGTAGATTTCTTAGACATTGCAAATTACTATGCCATCACAGTGTTATCAAGTGGTAAAATGAAAACTCTTGCCTTGTTTTAGTACACAGGGTTTAAGAGAAATTAATTATATTCTAACTAATTTCAAATTTATAAATTTGTAGGTGTCTCAGGTACCTGCTTTGGCTAAATAACCTTGCATCAGGTTTCAGTGAGAATAGCTGCCTGAGAATTTGCTGGGACAAGCCTCATCTGGGGCTTCTGCCCTTGACTCAGAAGCCATGTTCAAACTCAGATCATTGACATTGGTCCTTGCCTGAGATACTCTGTAGGATGAGCTTCACTTGCTTACTTTGACTTGCTAGCTTAGTCCTGGACATGCACTACCACTACAGATTTGTCTGGTATTCTGGACTCTTGACTGGACCTGCTCTGCTCACTTGGTCTTAGTGGTACTGTACTATGGCCAAGGGGGCACTGCCCTGACGGCCTTCATACCAGAACCAATGCTGGCTCTCTTTCCCTTGCAGGGAAAGCTGCTCCAGCTGCTTGTTGACAGATTCAAATATTGGTTTAAACTAGAGTTTGATTCACCCACACTCTTATAGTACAATCAACCTCTCTTTCAAAGGACTCATGCTGGCAATGACAACATGCTTATCAATGATCCTGTAGTAAAATAGCTAGAAACAAACTCATTACCAATATAGTTTAATGGAACAACTTCTATAAAAACATCAATTGCTTATTCTCATAGTAATAACACTGTGGAATTTTCTTCATCACTTATGTAGTCTACAATTTTTTTAGTCTATAAAGTCTGATTGCCCATCCCAAAATATTAGAGAATACTGGCTGTGGGGTAGAACTTCAGCTGTTGCCTGTCAGGGTAGTTGTTTTGTTTGAGCTATGCCAACATGCAGCAGTTGAGCATCTGACTGCAAGGAGAAAAACCTGTAAGGACTTGTAGACTTACCCAGATATGCAGTTTGGGCAAAAACCAAACAGAACACAGCAGTTGAATATCCCAGATGTTGATCTTTTAAGAGTCAGTGTTTCAAATGTGAACAGTGGTAAAGAAAAGTGACCAGCCCTTTTGGGACTGTGTGTTTAGAGCTCTGTGGAGAAACTTGAAAAAACTTTGAGTCACTCCAAAGTTATTTTTGTACACTGAAAAGTGATTTCAGAATCAGTTGAAGCTGTCACCTCTTTTATTGTGAGTAGAAATTACAACGTTAAATGTTCAAGGATTTTCCCTCCTATATTGTCCAAAAAATTATGGTCGTGTCTTGAATATACACTGCCTTAGCTAAATAGAGAGTTTTGGGTTTGTTTGGTTGGGGTTTTTTTTGTTTGTGTTTTTGGTTTTGGGTTTTTTTTTCATTTTGATATACCAATACTATATGCCAATGTCCTATATTTCTTAGGAATAAGAGGAAAATTCAGGTTGAAAAGGACTTCAGGAAGTCATCTAGTCCAACCTCCTGGTTAATTGTATTTCTTGAGGTAGATACTTTCATAGAACCACAGAATGGGTTTGAGTTGGAAGGGACTTTCAGTGATCACCTAGTCCAGTTGCCCTGCCATGGGCAGGGACATCTTTCACTAGATCAGGTTGCTCAAAGCCGTATCCAGCCTGACCTTAACAATTCCAGTGATGGGACATCCACAACTTCCCTTGGCAACCTGTTCCAGTGACACCTGCTCATCATAAAACATCTCTTCCTTCTGTACAATTTAAATCTACCCTCTTTCAGTTTAAAACAAATGCAAGGCAAAAAGGTCAATGATAGTCAGAGATTTAGTCCTCAATTTGTTCCTTATCCTACCTGCATGGATGAATGACTCCTCTTTAGCTCTGTAGAGATTTTCTGAAATATACAATTCGAGCTCAGTACTTGAAACGGAATGTATGCATTAATTGTTTCTTCATCTGACAGCAGAGTTATGTCTCTGTGAAATGTAGGATTTTGTAAATCGGAAAGATTGCCATTATGATGTTCCATCCTCAACAAAACTGGTTTAAAATATTTGCTGCCACATTTACAGTAATTCTGCTGATTCTCTTCTCATAAAACCTAGGGGATCATCATTTACATCTTCGGTAAACAAAGAGCAAACCCTAATCCAGGAGAATATGCAGTTCTCAGATATCTTCAAATCACACAGTTTTTTGAAAGAAGTCTTGGAGATGTAAGCACACACATTCCAGTGAGAATCAAGCTATTCTAGAAACCCCATGTCTGTCTTCTTAAACCCAACCTTTCTGTTTACTAAATGTAGTGATTGAGGTGAAGAATGCCACTTCAGTCTGCGAAAGCTCAAATCAATAGGAAAAAATGACAAGTTGGCACTGGAAGACATTAAACCACCATGTACTGAAAGATGGCAAATCAAACAAAACTTTAATACATCATTTTGAAGGTCACCATTGTATCTGCCCATTTTTCACAAACACAGTGTATATGTGAGCAGGAAATTCAAATGACACCATCAGCGAAGCTGGTGTTTATTCATTAAATCTTCCACAAAATGTTCTTAGTAATAAATGGAAAATTGCATATATTGTCTTGTATATATTAGTGTATACAGCCATCACCTATAAATTAGCTATGTATCTGACTTGAATATTTAAAAGCTAAACAGAAAACAGGACATGTTGTCTCACAACTTGCTCTACAACTTTCTTCAGTGTCAACCTACACTTAATGTCTGTTTCTTATTCTTTCCAACTATATATATATGTGTGTATATATATATATGTATACTTTCCAAATCATTGCCCAATCAAGGGATCTCTATAAGAGACACATTCCTGAGTGGCAAAAACATCATCCTGGCAGAGGGGAGGAAAGTGTGAGGAACAGCCCTGAGAGCACCAAGGTGAGGGAAGAAGGGAGGGAGGAGGTGCTGCAGGTGCTGGAGCAGGGATTCCCCTGCAGCCTGTGAGAGACACCACACAGGAGCAGGTTGATTCTGAAGGGCTGCAGCCTGTGGGAAGGATCCACATTGAAACAGGGGAAAAGTGTGAGGGGGAGTGGAAGGCAGAGGGGAGCTGTTGTGGTCTGACCATAACCTCCCATTTCCCCCTGCACTGCTTCGGGTGGGGACAAGTCAGGAGGGAAGGAGTGAAGTTGAGCCTGAGTACAGGGTGGGTGGCGGGGAATGAAAGTGTTGTTTTAATTTTGTCTTCATTACTACCCAAATCTATTTTAATTGATAATAAATTATTTTACTGAAGTTGAGACTATTTTTCCTGTCATGGTAATTGGTAAGTGGTCTTCCAGTCTTGGTCTCAACCCATGAGCTTTCACATCCCTGTTCTTCCGATTTTTATCCCCTTGCCCTGCTGAGGGGAGAGAATGAGTGAGCAGCTAAGTGGTAGCTCTTAGCCATGCTAACCCACCACATCAGCAAAAAATTTCTCTTATAGTTTTGAAATACAAGTGTTACAGGGAATTACGGGTAGGTTGGATGCAGGAACAGAACCACACTAGTCAGTGACATATAACCAAACATTTATCTGCTAAGAGGGATGAGTAAGGATTGATCTCTCTTCTGTGATCTCATTGATCAAGTCCATGCCCCTGTGGTCCAGTTGAGACCAGCACCACAGACCCAGGGAAACAGGACACCCACTCCCACTAGCAGGTGATTGTCTTCCCAAGCTTGTACTGTTTATCCACGTGAGAGCCAAATCAAAAGTCATACTCTGGGTGTCTGTCTTTCGCTGGTCTCTGATTTTTTTGTCCCCATTAGAGACCATTGAAGTGCTAAAAAAGTCATGGTCCTTAGAGATGCTGAGCCCAGCCTGGACTGCAACAGTTCTTTAAATTTTTTTGCATGTGATTTGATTTAACAAAACATGAAACACCCTTTAAAACACACAACTGTGTTTTATTTGAGAAAATTTAAGTTCTGTGAATATTTCTACCTTGGAATATAATTCTGGAAAAGACGCTGAGACTTCATCTGATCCATCACAAGGCTACAGAGAGCATCACATAACCTTAGCCTTTCTAATGCTGAGGGCCTGCCATTTGACATTCTGTAGTCTGCCTTTGGCTTGCAGCTCATAGCTAATCATGGAATCATAGGCTGCAGGTCACAGATTATCATAGAGTCATAGAATCTTTGGGTTGGAAGGGACCTTTAAAGGCTATCCAGTCCAACCCCCTTGCAGTGAGCAGGGACATCTTCAACTAGTTCACGTTGCTCAAAGCCCCATCCAACCTAACTTTCAATGTTTCCAGGGATGGGGCATCTACCACCTCTCTGGGTAACCTGGGCCAGTGTTTTGCCACCCTCATTGTCAAAAATTTCTTCCTTATATCTAGCTTGAATCTACCTTCTTTTCGTTTAAAACCGTTACTCCTTGTCCTATCACAACAAGCCCTGCTAAAAGTTTGTCTCCTTCTTCTAAGCCCCCTTTAAGTCCTGGCAGGCTGCAATAAGGTGTCCCTGGAACCTTCTCTTCTCCAGGCTGAACAGCCCCAACTCTCTCAGCCTGTCCTCACAGCAGAGCTGTTCCAGACCTCTGAGCTTTTTATGCATGGGGTGGGCCACCGTTGCTCTGACAATGCCCAGGCTTCATCAACACCTCCTGCTAGAGCTGCCAGCTCCTGGTGGGTCTCTCCACTGCTTGGGCATTTCCCTGCCTCAGGAAAGACACTCCCTGTGTGCCAAGATCGGCTGCTCTGCTGCGGGTCGGGCTGACTCTGGAGCAGCTCCTCTTGGTGACTATCTTCATCTACTTTATTGGCAATGTTGTTTCAGAGTCTCTGTGGAAATATTTTTCCCTTTTTGTTCTTATGTTGTTGGTTTGTACTGTTGTTCTCATAACCTAGCATCTGATACTGTTGTTATGGTGTGTTTTCATGAAAAAAACAAATTGCCTAAGAATCACCTCTTATTTTCATCTCCTTTCCTCATCCATGAGCTTGCAACAAAGTCCTTTTTTCCCGCCTCTCAAAGAAGAAAATTTCACTGTTAGAATGGAGGTATGCCATTATCTATGGGCACTGCTAATAAAACCTTGGGCATATAAGGCAGTCTCAGTATCCTTTAGGAAATAACATGTCCTCATTCCTTGTCATACACGTTACTGGAAAGCCCCATAGTTTTCCCAGGCAGGCTATTGCACGGCCTCACTAGTCCTGCAGTTCGAACTTTTTCCCGCTTTCCTTCTAACTCATTATGTCTTTTCCCGTTTGTTTTGTCTTCGCTAATGACAGAAACAGAAAACAACTTTTTCATTTCCACTTACAACAATAAGGACTAGAAAATAACCTTGTTTTAAGTGGACATCATATTTAAGATGTAAAAGAATCAATAAATACCTTCAAAACTTACAATAAAATGTGACCACTGGCAAACTGATAACCTACTTTAAGTCTTTGACTTGGATTTCAGTATCTCCACTATTAAAAGAACCATAGCTAAAAAATTTCTGAGTTTTATAGCAGCATAAATAAGATCAGAACCTGGCCAAGCTCAAGATATTAAGATGAGTACCACCAGAAAGATACTACTTAAAATAGGAAATATTTTAATAACACACAGTTTATCATTCTTTTTATATCCTAATTGTATGAAATGTTACAAATAATATGAGACCTGGTAGATACTGATATTTTTTATAATGTCATTCTTCTCATAATACTACCAGTACATTGGAGCAACAAATTGACCTCATTAATTTAATTCATCAGACTAAACCCAGAGTTTCCATTTCAACAAAGTGCTTAAATATATACATAATTCACTTAAACATATGCATAATTCCTTTCTTATACAAAAAAGTACTTAAGTATGTGCTTAAGTCTTGCTGAAGATAGTTGAATGAAACACAATTTAAAGTTATGTTAAACAGTGTATTAAGTTAAGCCTGTCTCTTTGGTACTTTATTGAATTAAAGCGAAAATAAATTAGAACAAGTCAGAAGCTTGGATAGTCGCCAAGCAACATCACTTCTGCCATAGACACTCTCAGGGAAGAGGAAGTCCCATCATTCAACATGTTTACAAGTAGACCCAAGATGCAGAACAGAACAAATTGGCTATAGAAAACAAGTCTGCCTCTACAGTGACATGGGTTATACAAGCTTACTTCTATGGTTGTAGTTTTAGCTTCCGACATTGAACATTTTAGTGTAGAATTTCCAATGGCTGGTCAATCTAGTCCAATATCTGGGATAACTATTCTAATAAACCTGAAGATCTGATGAAATTAAATCTTGACCCTTCATTGTAGCTTCAATAAGAAGTGATGAAGAACACAGGAACAAATTAAATTTGATTCTTTGGGCAAAATTAATAAAACCGAAATTAATACCCTCTTTGAGGTAGTTGTCTCCTTTATCTCTCTGCCAATTCAGATTCCTAAATCATTCTCTAGAAGAGGCAAAAAACTTTTATCTTGAGTTTTTATGGGCTAGGAAATACAGAAAGAGAATTTCATATTTAGAAATTGTATTACGTAGAGAGTAAAGTGACTTTAGATTCCTGCATTTTCTGATTTATAAAACATATCATTCTCTGGATTATTGAATTTCACAGTAAAAGCAAAACACTGTGAGTTTAGTATACTCATTCTGTCTCTGGGAATAATGTTGCTCTGTTCAACACGCACATCTTCCTTAAACTTTTACAGTAATAAACCAAAGATTTTCCCCATTTCACTATTTTTTGCTGTATTGCCTTTTTATTTGATTTTTTTTTAATAAAGTTTCAGAATTTTACTGAGCATACATGGTGTGATATTAACAGGGAACGTAAACGGATATTGCCCTGTGACTTGAACTGCAAAAGTGTACCAAATAACTGCAAATCTTGTTCTGAGTTTGATAATATATTTTATTGAATCACAGAAAACAGGCTTATACTAGGAAAAAATTGCCACCTTAGTCCAAAAATAAAGTCTCCTGCTTGATGTAGTGCCATAGCATTTATACGGAGATAGGTAGTATAGTACATGCAACAAATCAGGACAAGCAGGAAAAGGGTGCACAACCACCAAGACAGATTTTTAAGTGAAGGTCTGTGAGTTGGTTCATTTTTAACTTTAATGGACTGAGAGTGGCAAGGAGAATGACAGAAAGCAGGCCTTGCTAGTTTAGGTCATTCAAAATTTTTCAGTTCCTTTTGCACGTGAGAAAGAACATTAGCTTTGGGTCTGGAGATGTAGGTCTGAGAATTAAAGATATTTTGTGTCCCTGTATGAATGGGAGAGAGAAGACAAATTCATTTGCACTCTAGCAGATTCTCTAATCTCTTTTTCTATTGCTACCAAGTAATTGCTGAGTTATGCTTGACTATTTCTTCTTCCTGACTGGTAATATCACTTTCTAGGACCATTTCCTGTAACTGAAACCTGTAACCTGAAGTTCTGACTGCAGAAGATTGTCTTGACTTCTTCTGTGGAAGCTCTTGGAACTACCGTCTCGACTGGGAAGATCTATTGAATATTGATCATGGTGACAATATACACTAAGTCTGTGACAAAGGAATCACGAGTGTGAGAACAGTATTAACTTGTTATCTATCTTCTTATCCCTAAACAATTCCTGGAAATATTTTAAATTTCAAAATCTTCCACCAATTTTTGTCAATGATTGTACACAAATATGTTCATGGGCTGTAAAGACTTAACATAAATGTCTTTGAAGTCACCTATGAAATTAGGAAAACTCCAGTCCAGGGTACTGAATATTGATCAAGCTGTTAACCCATATATAGCAGACGTAATTTGCACTCTGTAATGTAGAAGAGCATAACAAAGCAGTGAGTTTCATTAATTCAAGATTCTTTACCATTGAGAATTATGTACTTTTGCATATTTATATATTTTTTTAAGTTTTGTAAGGAGAGGTGGAAGTTTTATCTGTCAATTTAATTAGAACAAAGTTTATATTGTTCATAGATTCCTATTCCTTGGTGACCTATATTAAACTTATTGCCCAACTTCATCTTTTTCATCACGGAAGATGTCTTCACTGTAAATGTAGCTTATTGCCAAATGTGCTGGCATTGTCAATAGAGAAAACTAAAGTTCATGTTTGGTCTTTTGTCAGGAACATTGGATTGACTGAAATGTAAATGTCTACTAGACTTGCCTTTCACTGTTAAAGCTCTTGTTTTCTGGCTCATGAGCATTTGCATCTCACTTTTCTGAAAGTATGGATAGAATAAATTAAAAACTTTTTATGAACTTTATATGTTCCTTTTAATTGTACATTTCCACGTAGGTGTGTTTATACGTGTGCATATATATATATAGCTATATACATATATATATAGCTATATACATATATATATCAAAAATTTCCTAAAATCTTTTATTTATTAAGGGTTCATAGGACATGGCATCTCATCTTAAGCTTCATAATACATTTTGTTTTGCCAAGAGCTTTCAATGTATTTCCTGTCCAAGTACCAGAATCTTTTTTGGTTGTAGAAATAGGGATGAAACACTAAAGTGGTCTTGTCATATGATTATCTTCCAAACGTTCACAAATACATTTTCAGACAAGCTTCTACTTGACTAACAGCTCAATATGTAAAAGATGTAGAGCGCATAGTCATACATCAGCAAATAATGATGAGTATTCGTGCTGAATAAAGGTTTAACCAATTTAGTCATTCATGTGCCCGAATTGCACCTTCTTTTCAAACTCCTCATTTCTGCCAGTTAAGCTGGCAGAAAAAAAAAAGAAAAAAAAACCTTAGGTGAATGGTTATTTTTAATATGTGGCCAATCACCCAAATCCTTGCCTACAGAAATATTTAAGGAATGCTATCCTCAGAGGGCGTAAGCCACACATACTAGCTAAGTTGCTTAGGTCTTTTTCTCATAAATTTTTCTTTATGGGACATTGTAATTCATATTCATGAAAGGTAATGTCTGCTTGAACAACGGACTTCATTATTTGCTGTTTGCCATCCATTATTTCTTTCAAGGAAATGTCAGTCACTCAAAACAACAACAACAAAAAAATATGACATATGATGACTAATTGCATTTAAAGTGTAGGAAATTGTAAATAGTTTAAGTGAGAAGTTTATCAGCTTCCCATGGGTGAAAATTTTCTTTGTAATATCATTTCAGAATAGTAAAATGTGTTTCTTTATGAACACTTGATAAGAGGTTTCTGAAATCCAGAGTGCGTATTTGAAGGAAGAAAAGATTTAATTATTTTTCACCACAGTATGTAATTTGAACCAGGAAATATTAAGCATATTGAAAATTTAATTGCTTATGCTGTCTTCTAGCCATCTAAACAGAGATCTTTTCCATGCCAGGGTGGAAATGGATGCACTCCACGGTACATACTGTCCTATACCTTAACTTTTGAGCAGACTTACAACTGAAATCAATTTGCAATTTCTAGACTAAGCTGTCCATATATAGTTTCTATTAAAGGATTTCTCCTAATTCCAAAGAACTTTTCAAATTTTCAAATAGATAATGTCTAATTGAGCTGTTAATCTCCTAGATAATTGTCTTCTGTATAAATAATATACCATCTTGAAATGTTTCTTCATTTTAAATTGAAAGATTAGGAATGAGAGTCATATTAATAATAAAAGTATTACTTACAATGGAGACTAAATTATACCCTCATTTCTGTGTCTCCATAACTAAGCAGCTGGTTGAAGCCACTAGAGACTTTTTATGTTTTTGGAACGATGTTGCACTTATCAGGGTATTCTGTAAAAATCGTGCACTTTACAAAATTTGCACTCTGCCTTATACACTTAAATGTCTCTGCTAAAAAGTGTGATCACACAATTATATTCTCTACCTTTCTGAGCACACCTGCCTTTTCAATCTTTTGAAAGGTCATACTCTCAAACCAGTAATGCAGAACATTTTAGATGACTCCTTTGTTATGAGAATGTTTGTATTTATTCTTGGAGGGTTTTTTTTTCATAGTCTTATAATGTTGAAGAAATATATATCGCTATGAAACTCTATAGCCATCAGTAATATGAATATTTCCTCTTGATTAGGGAGCCCAAATCATCACTAATACAACTAGTAACACTATGATCAATTTTTAGTGTGTCATAAAATGGCTAAGAAACAATTGGTCTCACACCCATTAAGATCTTTTCTCCGACTTAAGTAATTTTGGTCTACTAAAAACCACTGTGTGGGATCTTTTGAATGCATAGCATCTAAAGGCCATGAATCATAGGGTTATAGCATATTTGGGTCGGAAGGGATCTTTAAAGGTCATGTAGTCCAACCAGCTTGCAATGATCAGGGACATCTTCAATGACATCAGGTTGCTCAGAGCCTCGTCCAACCTGACCTTGAGTGTTTTCAGGGATGGGGCATCTACCACCTCTCTGGGCAACCTGGGCCAGGGTTTTACCACCCTCATTGTCAAAAATGTCTTCCTTATGTCTAGTCTAAATCTGCCCTCTTTTAATTTAAAACCATTGCCCCTTGTCCTATCACTACAGTACTTGTTAAAAAGTCTGTCCCCATCTTTTCTTATGGCCTTATGGCCCCCTTTCAGCCCTGGCAGCTTCAGTAGGGTCTCCCTGGAGCCTTCTCTGCTCCAGGCTGACCCTCCCCAGCTCTCCCAGCCTGTCCTCCCAGCAGAGCTGTTCCAGCCCTCGGAGTATTGCTGGGGCCTCCTCTGGGCCAGCAGGTCCATGTCTCTCCTGTGCCGAGGACTCCAGAGCTGGACGCAGCCCTGCAGGGGGGTCTCCCCAGAGTGGGGCAGAGGGGCAGAATCCACTCCCTCGCCCAGCTGGCCATTGCCATGCATGCAGTCCAGCATGCAGTTGGCCTTCTGGGCTGCCAGTGCACATTGTCGGCTCATGTCCAGCTTTTCTTCCACCAGTACCCCCAAGTCCACCTTGGCAGTGTTGCTTTCAATCCCTTCATCCCCCAGCCTGTATAGGTAGTGGGGGTTGCCCAAACACAGGTGCAGGACCTCTCTCTTGGCCTTCTTGAACCTCATGAGGTTCTCATGCGCCTATGCCTTGAGCTCATCCAGATCCTTCTGGATGGCCTCCCTTCCCTCAGGAGTGTCAACCACACCACTCAGCTTGATGTCATCTGCAGACTTGCTGAGGGTGCCCTCGGTCCCACTATGTCATTGATGAAGATATTAAAGAGTGCTGGTTCCAGTACGGACCCCTGAGTGACACCACGCATCACTGATCTCCATCTGGACATTGAACCATTGACCACTACCCCCTGGATGTGACCATCCAACCAGTTCCTCATCCACCCAACAGTCCACCCATCAAATCCATATCTCTCCAATTCAGAGAGAAGGATGTTGCGGGGGACTGTGTCAAAGGCCTTACAGAAGTCCAGATAGATGACATCCATAGCTCTTCCCTTGTCCACTCCACCCTAGAAGGCCACAAGGTTGGTCAGGCAGGACTTGCCTTTGGTGAAGCCATGCTGCCCATCTGGAACCACTTCCCTGTCCTCCATGTGCCTTAGCTCTAGGAGGATATGTTCCATGATCTTCCCAGGCACAGAGGTGAGGTTGACGAGTTGGTAGTTCCCAGGGTCCTCCTTGCTACCTTTTTTAAAAACGGGTGCAATGTTTCCCATCTTCCAGTCTCCAGGAACTTCACCCAGCTGCCAGGACTTTTCCATTATCATGGAGAGTGGCTTGGCAACTACATCAGACAGTTCCCTCAGGACTCTGGGTTGCATCTTATCAGGTCTGACTTGTGTATGTTCAGGTTCCTCTGGTGTTCTTGAACCTGATCTACTCTTACAGTTGGAGGGACTTTGCAGCTCCAGTCCCCATCTTGCGGTCCATGCCCCCAAGAGGTATGGGAAGAGACACTGCCAGTGAAGACTGAGGCAAAGAAGTTGTTGAGTACCTCAGTCTTCTCCTCTCCATGAAGAGTGAGGGAGCTTCCTACCTCCAGGATTTCTGGGATCTACTAAACAGATCACTTTTAATATTGATGACTGTAGCTCAAAAATAGAAATGACCACAAAATTATTTTCAATTTATTTCTTGATTGCTATAACTTGGACATTTGGGCATTTGGGCTCTGACTCTTTGAAGAGATGAATTATGTTGTTTTTACATTTTATCTATTAGCTATGTCCCATTATTCAGATAAAACTCTCCAGCAAAGAGTTTATTGAAGGGTAAACCTGCAAAAGTGTATTTTAAAACATGTCATTTTCTGTTGGTATTTCTTAACCAAGTCTAGATCTTAGATTGCCAGGTTTTCTTCATCCTTTTAAAGTGCTCATTAAACTGAAAGCACAACTATAGTTCATAGAATCACAGAATAGTTTGAGTTGGAAGGGACTTTTAAAGGCCATCTAGCCCAACCCCCCTGCAGTGAGCAGGGACATCTTCAATTTGAACAGGTTGCTCAGAGACTTGTGCAGCCTGACCTGGGATGTTTCCAGGAATGGGGCATCTCCCACCTCTCTGGGAAACCTGGGCCAGCCTTTCACCACCCTCATTGTCAAAAATGTCTTCCTTAGATCTAGTCTAAATTTAGTGATTATTTACAACCCTTTGCACCAGTTCATCTCAGCTTTGTCACTGTCTCATTAGGCTCCCTGAATTCCTTGTAATTCTAAACAATAATTTGTAAAAAAGGTATTTGGTTATTAACAAGGACTGTTATCTTCATTAGTCTTTATTCAGAGTTTAATATATTTGAAGGGAACTGTCAGTTGTGCCTAGCATACAGGTTTTGTTATTTTCTTTTCCCATATCTCTAACAAAGATTAAAAAGAACACACTGAACACTAGGACAAGTTGGAACATTGAAGCAAGTTTATTATATTTTGCGCATTTTATCTGTAGGCTTAAGCAAATTTTATACAGACAATAAAATCCAATACAACCACAATCACATTAGCTATTTTCAAAGGAACAAAACCGATCTCAATAAATGGAATTCCTGTGGTCCACCTGCACTCCAACTTTACCTTGCTGAAAAAGGATGGAATATTTGGTAGCAGGAAATCTACCCATATACCAACCTATAGTTTAACCTCAGTAAAAAGACCCTTTGAGATCTGGGTGAAAATTTGTTATGCTGGGACATGCCCCAGGCTAGCAATGCTTGATAATTTGCCTCAGCTTGATATTAATACCAATACAATACCAAAAGCAATATTAATAGCAATATCAATGTTAATACATACTAATACTAGTAATAATAAAATAAATAGAAGTATGGAATGAAAAGAAATATCCATCTGAGGTATTGAGATACATCTGTGGAAATTGCTTTCTCTGGACTTAACACTGAAAAACATTTTTAAATGATGAACAGGGAAAATGTTTTTATATTGACCAAGTGGCTGGAAGCTGAATTGTCAGCAAGTGCCTTTAATGAGCTCAAGAGGATAATAGGATATCAGACAGAAGCAAATATTTCAATTCTATTTCAGACAAAATTCATAAATATCCTTGAAGGATAATTTCAGAAGCCCTTACATGAATATAACAGGAAAACATGTCTTTGTTAAAGGTTTATTTCTACTCATAGACAGAACCTTCACTGGATAGAAAGATTACTGGGTAGGGAGATATGGAGGAGACACTAATCAGTTGTAATAACAACTTTTATCACCATTACTGTTTTTTCCTTACTCATTCTTCCTTTGCACAAGTTGATTCCAACTCTGCTTTGCTTGCAACTAGTACTGGAGCATCTGCTCTTTTTCCTGCCTTGCATTATTTACTTCCTGACACTTCAAAATAAATGTTCTTTCTAGAGATTTAAGATTAAAATGTTTTACTGATGGCGAGTCCTGTTTCTGAACCAGTCCATTCCTTTTTCACTTTATTTTGCATCAGGCATTCCTTCTCAATATCTCTACTAAATTTCAGTTCATAGGAGACAAAAGTAGTTTCTGTAGGAAGTCTTACTGCCTTGTGCTTATTTGCTCTTTCCTATTCAATTAATCTTGTGTATAACATGCAAGTTTTCAGTAAGAAGTTCTGAATGGAAGGATTTCCTGTTTCGTATTCATTAATGACACTGTACTCAGTGGCAATTTTCAATGGAAATTACTTCCATTTATCGAGAGCTACACTCACTTTGCTACTCTCAGATGAGATTCCATCAGATGAGATTCCATCCATGACAGAATGAAGACCAGGAAAAGAAAACTGCAGTTCGGTGTCTGAAGGATAGATTTCCATTTTATAGAGTTGGTGGTTAGTTGACCTTTGCATGATAGATCTAACAGAAGTGGAAAATGAATGTTTTTTTCTTTTATTCTGTTTTCTCAACAGGACAAATTTGAAGCATTTTGAAAAAGTGGTATGGAAAGGTTGTTTGTGCTGTAGTTGCTATTAGGAGAAGTGTTGTCATATCTCCAAGCACTAAAGTTTTCCTGAAGATCGATTGCATGTGAACATGAGGTCCAAGCTGACAGTGTAACTTGAAGGCGCTGTGTAGTTGCCCTTTACTCAGTCTCCTCGTGAGAAGCACATTTCTATGACGTCTTATGAGTTAAGGGCAAGAGGCAGTTGCTTGGGTTGCTCTGCTTTGTTTTTAATCAAAGTTCACTGAGAACATAGCCTTCCCTTGCTCATTTCAATATGCCTCTGACTCATCTTTCCGTTTAGCCGGATCTCCTTTACTCTTAGTTGTGCTACTTACTGTTGCTGGGCAACCCTTCACCGTCACAGTGCCTGTACACTAAGCAATACCATCGGTAACTCTTTTCCTCTTACATTGTGTTTTTCATAAAAGAAACAGACAACACAAAATGCATTATGCCTTGAGGTAAGCAGGTTACCCTGGTGGACATGGAAAAGCTGGTTTGTATTTAGTTCTTATTCTCTGATTCTGCATTAGCATTTGATCGCATCACACTGACATCTGCAAGCAGGTCAGCTGGGGGTCACTGCTGGGAATGATCTTCGTGGTAGAAAATTCGTGTTATAGCCAGCAGCCAACCCTGACACAACTATGTTTAGAGCCTTTGTGACAAACCATCATCAAAACAGACTGAACTGGACTGAAAATAAAGCTTTTGACACTGTTTTTGGTTTTCAGCCATATTGCTGAGTAATACTAAAGGAAAATTTGCATCAATATTTGATTATTTGTGTAAGTGTTAGAATAATTGTGTTTGTTAATATCCTGCAACCTCAGGCAGGTTTCCATGCCTCAGAGTGTGTGTTAACCTGAGAGGAAAGTGCAGGCTCCAGATAGAGATTGCCCTAAGGGGTATGGATGGAATGGGTACCCATCTTGGGATATTTCCCTTTGCAGTAACAACTCCTAACTGCCAGTTTCGGCTGGATCATGGCTCCTGTGACACGCCTATGGTGGCAGTGCTGAGCATCTCTGCTGCTTTCCAAGTAGTGGAACTTAACACTGATTTTAGATGACAACTAAACTCATCTTTCTGCAATCATAAATCTTGGATCAATTTCAATGATTCCAGTAAATTGATTAATCATTGTTTGACAGGAAAATTGACTACTTCCTCCTTTCTTTGTTCCAGAATGTTCTCACTCCACCCTTTGCCACATCTCACATACAATTTTATCCAATATTTTCTATGACTTCTTAGATACAAAATATTTAAAACTTTTAAAGTATGTCCACAAAATAATCCATTAGCGGTATTTTATAGTTCATACTGTTTCAACTATGATGCAGTTTGCAAGTATTCTACAGAGATAAGAACATTACACTGTATATAGTATATCAAAAAGCCAATCATATCTCCAATGAACACAATCCAATCCATT
Source organism: Phaethon aethereus (assembly GCF_964289735.1). NCBI lineage: Eukaryota > Metazoa > Chordata > Aves > Phaethontiformes > Phaethontidae > Phaethon > Phaethon aethereus. The sequence goes on along the minus strand of NC_138584.1, from coordinate 1,134,666 downwards.
TTTCTATACGGTTCCATGTGAAAAACTGAGGTAATGATTTTGTGAAACAATTCAATAATCAATTCATAGTGTAGTTTACTGCATGACTCATTGACCTTTTCCTTCTTGAACTCCAATTTAAAATGAGCAGAGGCAGTAGTGTCTAAATAGGCCATCTGATAACCGATTTCTCAAGAGCTCCATAGAAGGTACCTAGTAAATGTAATTTCAAAGTCCACAAACTCTGAGGAAATACATGTATTTAGAAATTCTGAACAGACCTGGCACTTGATGGGTGGGAGTGGTATGTTTGATATACAGATGAAGAATGAGAAATCAGTTCACCTTTAAAGCTGTTTTAACATACAGAGCAACAATGATATTCACAATTTCAAGTGTAACTATGCTTTGCAAAATCTGTTCGAATTGTATGACGAATTATTAATTTTATGTTACTTGAAAGTACAAATATTCCAGTTGTGATGATTTTTTATTTCCTGATCAACTGATTCAAATGAAATATGTTGTATAATTCTGTCAGATTTATGACTAGTTAAATTTCATTAATTGGATTTGTTTGATGTGGGTCAAGTCTTGACTGAAAAGCTGCAAGAACAGAAGGGGACTAGCATGGATATTTATCCTTCTATATGATACAGTAGTTCAGTTACTTTGCCTATTTATTCTTTCAGTGTCTCCTGCTGTTAATATTGTTTGACCAAACTGACCAGTGATATTTTCCCTCTGGTTATGATATATTTAACCTAGTAGTAGAAATCTAATACCTGTTATGCATATTTTGTTAGAACTCTAGTTTTCTATCATGATTTTTTTTGAGTGGTTTTTGTTTGTTGGTTTGGTTTTTGGTTTTGTTTGTTCATTTGTTTGTTTTTAAAGTGTGAGAGTATGGGGAGGATCTTTCCATGGCACAAACAAGCCAAGATGGATATCATATCTACCAACTGCCAGCATTTGGAGCCAAGAATAAAATGACACATAGGATGAAGAAAATGGAAGAAAGGCAATTGGGTTAAGAGAGTAAAACCTGAAGTTGAGAAAAAGGACTCTTTACAGAAGGAAACTTTTCAAAATATTCAAAAAGGTTTAAACAAACTTTTTAGTTAAAAACACTGACATGAAATCAACTTGCTTAACTGCTCCAAGTACTAACTGCTGAATGAAGGAATGTCAACTGGTTAGGGTGCTTGTCCTAGAACAGGGAAATCCTGGCTTCAGTCTTCGACATGATCATTGGTTTCCTGTTTTTTAATCTGTCCTGTTTTCATTTTATAAAGGGAAGGTAGCAATACATATTTTTCCTCAAAATAAATAACACAAAATAAAATAAATATATTTAAGATTGAGAGGCTCTTAGGTACTGAATTTACAGGATCATTGCTTATAATGATGTAGAGTATAACATGGTAAAAACATTTGCTGTCCAGCTTGCACTGACAGAAATTAAAATACCAGTGATTTCAATACGATTTTGGAATAAGAATATTTTTCCACGAATATGCATAAAGCAACAGTAATATTTCAATTTTTCTTTTAATTTGGTTTTGATATTCAAATAGTTGTGTAATGTTTAATTAAAATAGTATGTGCATATACATTTTTACTAGGCCTAAATTTTTTTATATCTTTCATGAGCTATTTAGAAATAAGCTCACAAATCTGTACCTAGGACTATTGCAATATTCTGTATGCAAACTATGGATATAATAAGAATATCAATGATTAATTAAGAAATTCTGAAAAAGCTAAAATGAGGGAGGACTGTTAGAGTAGGAGGCTAAGTAGGAATCAGTGATTATAGCCTGATTACTTTCATAATCAACACAGAAAATGCATCTGTATTTGTAATATTATATAGCTCTATTACTAATATTATATTTCTGTATTAGTCCTTCAGATAGGTTACATTCCTACTTTCATGGGAAATTAGAAATTAAAATTATCAAAAGGGAGAAAGAATCTTAATAAAACTGAAATTTATTGAAACTATCGGAAACAACTTAGGAGAGCTGGCTGTGTTTTTTGAGACAGACTAGTATGTCTTTGGTTTCTGTAAGATTTCATGCAATTCTATTTAGTTTTTTAATATACTGTACATCAAAATTTTATTTAACTAATAAATATTGTTAAGAAACAATAGCCCATCACTGCAATACCGGTAGAATCAGATAGAATAGTGCAGTTGGAAGGGACCTACAAGGAACATCTAGTCCAACTGCAACTGTAGTAATCTGTATGAGTAATTTTTATGTATTTCAGAAGACACATGTTAAACCATATGTAGTTAGAAAGAAACTGCAGCCTGTAAAGAGCCCACACTGGAGCAGGTTTAGCCAGCAGGACTGCAGCCCATGGAAACAACCCACACCTGAGTGAGGGAAAAGCGTGAGGAGGAAGGAGCAGCAGACAGGAGCTGTTATGGACTGATTGCAAACCCCCATTCACCACCATCCCTGCACCACTTGAGGGGTATGAGGGAGAAGAGATGGGAATGGAGGAGTGAAGTGGAGCCTGGGAAAGGGGGGTGGGAGGAAGGTGGCTGATTTTTCATCTGTTTCTCACCATCCAACTTAATTGGTAAGAAAGTAGATTAATTTTTCCAGGTCGCATTTTTTTGCCCATGATGGCGATTGGTAAGTGATCTCCATGTCTTTATCTTGACTCACGTGCTTTTCCATCTTATTCTTTACCGCTGTCCTGCTGGGGAGAGGGGGAAGTAAGAGAGCGGCTGGGTGCATGTCTGGCAGTTGGCCATTATCAACTCAACATATCTGCACAACAATTCCCACAAACATCATGTGTTAATTCCTTAAAGTCACACAATATGTATCCTTTACAGATGAACCAATAGGGCCCAGTGACGTAAGAATAAACGTAACTTGACAAACATTTGTAACACAGAAAAAGGAAGAACTTTGTGCTCAAGAACGGAAACCCACATGAGACTGTACTATAAAGGGAACAAAGCATGAGATTGTAGAAAGAAGTTGTATATTTTATTTCTCATTTGAATAAGATTACTACTGTGGAAAGGTCATAAATTAGTAAAATAACTTATTGGTAGTGTATCAAAGAAGTTAACTGATCTTTGCCTCTGAAGTTTCTGTTTTGCACAATAACCTGCAGTGAAATTACTTCACATATGAAAAGCTTATTCACTTCAGTAAATGTCATGCTCTTAATACAGTCATTTTCCAAATACTATTATATCATAAAATGTTACAGAAAAATAATAAGGATGTTTTATAATTAGAACTATGCAGGATCACAATCTGAGATTACTCATTTGCTTGAACATTCCTGTACCACCAACTGTCTGTATGACATTTGAGTGTCACAAAGCTTCATTTATTAATATTTGCACAGTAGTGTGGAGTACTTGGATGATAGTTTGTATATTTGCCATGAGTTCTTATTAGATCCCATGTAAGCCATAGATATACTCAGTTTCCTGCAGACTTTCAGAGGAAATGTCTATAGAACTGTACAAACAGCTAATGCTCACCAATAAGTAGGTAAGGCTTTTAAGAGGAGGTAAGAAAACAGAGAATAAAACAGCTTAAACATTATTTCAAACACAAAAAACCGTCCCGAAAATATAGTGGTAATCACATAATAAGACAAATTCTCAGATGCCACAAGGTAGTACTTCTTCATTAATTTGCTGGAGGCCAACAACGTGAAGAGATCAGGTTCAAAATAAGAAAGAAGAATGCCAACTCACTAGTCATCATTCTTTGACATTATAGTTTGATGTTCTCAGGCTTAAGATAGCTGTACTTTAAGAAAGGTAACTTTTTATAAATATCGATATTAAATGGATGGGTATGTGGCTAAAGAGGTGTTTCAGTATTAGTTTCCTGATCTTGTGTATTCCTTAAAGTACTAAAAGTGGGTTCTTTTTGCATATTTATCTTTTTTTTTAAAGTTTTTAGTTGATCAAATCTGTTACAGAGAAATATGTCATGCCTGCTGCCTCCTGCATCATTTTGCATGATGGAAAAACACTTTCTTTAAAAGAGGGACCATTAAGATATTGTTCCTGAAAAATCCTGCCTTCTAATGAGTAAAAATCCCTCAACTCTGTTTGAGATGGAAGAATATCTGGTAGATTTTTTTATTCAGAGATCTCATCAGAAAAAGATTGATTTTGTTCAAGCCAAAACAGAATTATTCTGGGGTCTGAAATATATTAAATAAAATATATTGGCCAATTAAAACTATTAATTCCTAAACATGAATTCCAGGAGTCACTTAATCTTTAATTTAATTTTTTCAAATAATTAAAATTACATTTGAATAAAAATAGAAAAATGGCTAATCTATAAAAAGAAAAGTTTCTCAGGTTTTTAACATCAAGCCATTACTGGAATTTACCAAAATTTGTCAGTAGTTCTTTTCTTTGACCATACATTACTATGTACTTATATGTACTATAAACAACTAGCTATTATTCAGCATAATTTCTGTCTGCTTTATTTGGGATGTTTTATTTGTTGGTTGAGACAAATTTTAAGAATCTCACACAGCTGCTATTCTTTGTGACACAGTGACACTGAAAACTTGCAGGAAACTAATTGGATTTTGAGTCAGGATATGGAACTATATGTAGTTAGAGTTGCAAGCTTTCTCTTTGTAATCAGAATTTGTCTACATGCATTTTTTTTCTTTGTTGTCAATATTTCATGGTAATTTTGATTTCTGGTTTCAGATTTCCGTTTTCATTTCACCTACTGTTTTTCCTCCCATATGTATGAAACATTTTATTTTCTTTACATAGCGTTCTTTAACTTCCACATCACACTATGTTTTTGTTAGTCTTGAAGTATTTCACTTTGTTGTCAGGATGTGGGGTGGAAGCAAAGTGTGTTTGAAAGAAGGTTTGCTGTATCAATTTTTTCCACATGGATACTTCTGTTTGAGTCCTAAGTGATATTAAATTGTCTTCTCTTCTTCCTTCTAATTTAATAATCTCTTTTGTGAAGCAGCTCGTTAAAATGACATTTTAATGTAGTCCAACAAATTTCTTCAAAATGGTCATTATCTTTTGAAGGTGTTTGTATTGCTATGCATTACAGTTTGAGATCTTTTTTTTTCTTCTAAGTAACTTGTATATCAATTAGTTGCCCTTAAAATCCATGTTTTGCTATAGTAATTGTTTTAAAAGTCTTGACAGCAATTATTTATTATCTCTTCATATCATCATCTCCATATACTGCATTGTTAAATGGTTTTTTACATTTCTACTGCTGCTGACCATTTCTGTAAATTTTAAGGTCATCTATGGGTTCATGACTCTTGTATTCTAGTCAACACTGCCTGTTTAATTAGTAGGGTTTTTCCTTCTTCTCATAGTATTGCCAACAGAAGGGTTAAAAAGCCATTATGAAACATGAGGGCTTTGGTACAAATGCTGCCTACTCTAGAAGAGCTCCATGCGTGTAGTCCTATTGCTTAGGACTTAGGGTTCATACGCTAGTTTACAATTCACTTATCAGTATAGCTAGGTCAAATTATTTTGAACTTTTAATAAAATTTTGGTATGTTCTACATTAAATTATAATCTAGCTTTTGTGGTAAAGAAGCTTTCCTTCAGAAAAAGATTTTTAAAAAATTAAAATACACTAACATAAAGCCTTAAAGTCAGACCAGTTTTATTCGTATTTAGATATACCTCCAGCTGCTCTAGCATTCAAGGATTTTCTGTTCTTCTTAGTACTTCACATAAGAAATCACTTCCAATTAAATTTTCTTTTCTTTCCTCTCCCTCTGCTATCACTTTTTTTTCCCCTCAAGTAAGCCAGATGTTTCATAGATCTTAGGAAATGTCCCATGGAAGAAGAATTCAACAAACTGATACACCATACATCTCATTGTTATCCGTATTTCTTTGGAATACCCATGTTCTAGTTATATAAGATCTTTAATCCAAATTGTTTATAAAACCTTTATGAAAACATAAATCAACTATGACCCAAATCATCACTGAAGTTCCTTGCTCAAAAATCATCTATGACAAATTAAGAACATTTGATTCTAAATCATAGCCCTCTGATTTTATGAAATATAATAATATTTGCAAAGGCATTCCACCTCACCCAAAACAGTGTTCCATACTCTAGTCAGATTTGGTGGAGGGTTTTTTTCCCTTCTTTTTTCCCCAAAATATCTTTTGCTTACAAAAAGGACTTAATTCTATGGCTGCAGTGACCTATTTAGAAAACTTTTTTCACAGAATGTCATTAACTTTGATTTTTATTCTTTATTACTGATTCTTTATCTATACTGTTGCAGTAATGTATTTAATAACGGTCCCCAAAATAAATCAAACCGAGAAATGTTTTCAATGGCATTCTACAAACACAGACAAGTAAATAGTACATTTAATTCCATTTATAAAACCTCTGTTCGGCAATTAATGATGGTGATTTTGGAAATAATATGCTTAATCATGGTCTTTAAATTTGCATTCTGAAGTTGTAAATACAGAAGACTACAGACATTCACTAATAATGAAAGTTCCAGACACAAAGAAATTAGATCAGAAAATAAAATCCTATAAAAATATTATAAAAGAAAACAGACAAAAGCTGACATTTTCCTTTTTTTTTGGGAGGGGATATAAATAATTCTGGAGATCACTTCTCTAGGGTTCTAATTATTACTGACAGAAACCAGGAAAAGAGACTTGATTTTGAAGAGTAATCATTGAGAACCCAGATTAGCATCAGAAATTAAATAAAGCAAAATCCCAAAACAGTAAATTTTTCTGAAAATTAAAATATCTTTGTGATGGTATTGTTCACAAAGTTCTACTTTATGAAGAAATTCTTCTGCAATGTACCAATCATTACGTAAATGTGTAAAATTTTAAAAAATGTAACAGATCACAAACGGTGTTCCAGTCTCAAGCGGTGTTCCCCAGGGCTCAGTTTTGGGGCAAATCTTATTTAATATCTTTATCAATGATCTGGATGAGGGGATCGAGTGCTCCCTCAGTAAGTTTGCAGATGACACCAAGCTGGGTGGGAGTGATGATCTGCTGGAGGGCAGGAGGGCTCTGCAGAGGGATCTGGCCAGGCTGGATCGATGGGCAGAGGTCAACTGTATGAGGTTTAATAAGGCCAACTGCAGGGTCCTGCACTTCAGCCACAACAACCCCATGCAATGCTACAGGCTTGGGGAGGAGTGGCTGGAGAGCAGCCTGGCGGAAAAGGACCTGGGGGTGCTGGTTGACAGCCGGCTGAACATGAGCCAGCAGTGTGCCCAGGTGGCCAAGAAGGCCAACAGCATCCTGGCCTGTATCAGCAATAGTGTGGCCAGCAGGAGCAGGGCAGGGATCGTGCCCCTGTACTTGGCACTGGTGAGGCCGCAGCTTGAATCCTGTGTTCAGTGTTGGGCCCCTCACTACAAGAAGGACACTGAGGTGCTGGAGCGTGTCCAGAGAAGGGTGATGGAGCTGGTGAGGGGGCTGGAGCACAAGTCTGATGAAGAGCGGCTGAGGGAACTGGAGTTGTTCAGTCTGGAGAAGAGGAGGCTGAGGGGAGACCTTATCGCTCTCTGCAACTACCTGAAAGGGGGTTGTGGTGACGAGGGTGTTGGTCTCTTCTCCCAAGTAAACAATGGTAGGACGAGAGGAAATGGCCTCAAGTTGTGCCAGGGGAGGTTTAGATTGGATATTAGTAAAAATTTCTTCACCGAGAGGGTGGTCAAGCATTGGCACAGGCTCCCCAGGGAGGTGGTGGAGTCACCATCACTGGAAGTGTTCAAAAAATGTGTGGATGTGTCACTTCAGGACATGGTTTAGTGGGCATGGTGGCATTGGGTTGATGGTTGGACTTGATGATCTTAAAGGTCTTTTCCAACCTTAATGATTCTGTGAATCTACTAAAATTTTGACATTTCTTGGATCACTGTTAATATTCTGGGAGCTTAAGACTATTTTAAAACCAGGCAAATGCATTCTTCCATACAGGACTGTATACAACATAATTACGTATTGCCTTTTAAAGTTCTTTTGGTTGTGGTATAAGTAATACTATTGTTGATTTTTTAATATATTTAGCATCTCAAAGTTTGTGTTCCGACAACTAAAATTTTACGATTTGGATTCATTAAGTGATTAATTCATTCGTAATTTATCTATCCTTGTTCAAATCCGTAATAGTGACTTGCAAGAAAAATCACTTTTATGTTAGTAATAAAAAAAATAACTTGTAAGTTAGTAAAGACCACAACCCTGCTACTCAGGAAACAGAGGATATTAACAGTGATGAGAAAATGTTTATTAAAACCCGTTCTCCTTTACTACGTGTTGGCATCACAAAGAAAGAAATCTGGAGACTCAGCAACAGGAAATAAGGTTCGGCGATCATGCGGAAGGCAGGCGCAGTTCAAGCTGCCCCGCCAGTAACCCAGTCCCTACCACAGCCTTCAGCAGAATAGCTCTTGGGAGGGTGAGAATGAATGTGTCCTTTTCTGCTCTTTTGAGACTTAAGCTATTTTTTCTACTGAGAAGTCATCCAAATGAAATTTTCTTCCGCTATGTGTTAGTTTCCACTTGGTGTTGACAAGATATAAAATCAAATGTTAATGTACAGGTAATGACTTAGAAATTATATGTTTACACTAATGGGCTGCTGTTCATTAGCACACTCTAAGCACACTTCCTCATCAATCACTGCATACTCATCACTTCTGCAAGTGCTGTGCTGATTCGCAAATGTATTCTTACCAGAGCAAAACGTCATGCTCATGCTAAGGTCATGTTCTTGTGTTTAAATGCTTATATCAGGTATTTCCCTGCCAGACTAGGGCTTTGGAGGAGTTTTGTTTGTTTGTTTCATTTGTGTTTCTGGCAAATTGCTTTCAGGATTAAAATTAATATCAAATTGTTACATCATCTTGATAAAGTCTTCCGAGCTGATTACCAATAAAATTGTACTTTGTTTCCAACAGTTTATTCTAAAACTAAACATTCTAATCGAGCTTCCTAAAATAGGAATAATAAAAAAGAACATATATTTTAAATAATTTGTTTTAAGGAATTATTCTTCAAAAATATTGACTATTTTTTAATTTGTTTTTAAATATTTTTTAAATTAAGATTATTTTTTCTTCATTTATTTCTGCACTGGTAGCTTCTGCCTGTACTCAGTGCTTCATTTTGCAAGGACCAGATAGCTGCTGAACTCTACCACTGCATGACACAATTGTTTCTAAAATACCAAGTTCTCTGTTGACTCATTGCAGACAGATGATGAAATAACTAAAGACTGGTAACTGATAGCCAGTGGGATGTTGTGTTGTGTTGTGTTGTGTTATGTTGTTATGTTGCAGGCAAATGAGTCAGAAACGCTGAAGTTCAGTTTGAACTGGGGTCCACGGACTACAATTTCAGTAAGATACTAAATAGGCAATTAAAGACATTGTGAATATTCTAGTTAAGGACTGGAAAATCCTACATATATATCTCAGAAGTAATCTATGTTGTTCTGAAAAAAATTACCCTATGTCCTGACAATTTACAACTCATGTGTGCATTTCTCTGTGTGTGTATACATGCATATATTTTTATTTTTATGTATTTTAGCAACCATAATGGTTCTTTTGAGCTACCATGTAAGAAGCCAAAAAGTAAATGGTAATTTCAGGTCTTAAACTACCAGTGGTTTTTTTGCTGTGCATACTTGAGCTTACAAACCTCAATGAAGCCAAAGGAAGGACTCCATCTTACAGGTTTGTATCACCTTATTTTTGCCACTAGCAAAAAGAATGTACTACAAACCATGTATAACAAAAAGCCTAATATATCCATCATATTTTTCCATTGAACTCTTTCAGACCAGGGTGTTTTTATCTAGGAAAAAAAATCAACACTAGAAGAAAAATATGGGGTTTGGTTTTTTAACAATGTCATTAATCCTAGCCAAGATGTAAGTTGTGTTCTTAGTCACTTTGAATGCTTGAATTAGTATGACTTTCTAAAATTATCTATTCTAATTTAGCCAGACAAGACATGCCTGATGGTTGAGAGTGCTCTAAAACCAGTTCTAATATTCACATAACGCAAGAGATCTTACCAGACAGTGGAATGCCGCTTTTTTTTAAAAACCTACAAATCAATGCATTTCTTATTTGAGTCACTTAATTTCTTAATTTGCTTATGCAAACATGGCATATCTTCTACATTATTCAACTAATTCTTACTTACACAGCTTAGGATCTGCTGTGCCTATGTATTGCTTTTATGTGCTTGCAGCATTTTTTTTACCCCCTGCAGTAGTTTTCATGGGGATGTTATTAAAGGACCTATGAAGAGGAAGAAGCCCAAGATAGTTGTGAAGAGATGTGTCCATGACAGCAGGACAAACAAACAAATGGAAAAGGCATAAAAACATGGGTGTGTTTTTGTTGCTGTTTTTTGTTTGGTGGTTTTGTTTCGAGGTTGTTGCTTGGGTTTTTTCTCTCTTTTTTCTCCCCCCATAATAAGCTGGAATTGGACAAAAGGAAAATGAAGACTTTTCACGTACTAGTTAGTAAACTGTTTGACAGGAGATGCAATCTGGTGTTTGAGTTATATTTAGTCTATGTCGTTACTGGTGGTATACATCATCAAAGCATGTGACTTCATGCAAAAGAAGCTTACTCAGGGGACAGGAGGCAGAAGGTGGAGAGTGTTTGCTGAAATGAGGATATCTGCATTCCTTATGCTTACTTTCTCTCTTTCTTCAATAAGTAAATAGCCTGACTCCAGACACCAAAACGAATGAGTGAAGAGAGGAGACAGATGGTAAAGCATTTTTAGTGCTAATGATAGGAGCTTCTAGAAAATGCCACTTGCAGTGTGAACCACAAACCTCTTACATATATTAGCTTTATTTTAGGGGTAAAAAAAAAACCTTACATTTCATACAGGCCTTTAAATATAAATAATTATTATGCAGAGAGTAATTTATGAGAGGATTCGATAAATCCCTTAGTTCTTTACAATCCCGTACATTTATACTATCTACCGTGAGAGACTACGACTGATTTCAGTGGGGACCATGTGCTTTTGTGGAAGTAGGTACACAACATCTTTGAGGATGTGGGCTTCTGGTGCTCATGCTGTATAAACATTGTTATCATTTGCAAATACTTATGAAAGTATTGCATATATTTTCTATGACGTGATGTGGAGGAATGAAGAAAATACTATTCAGGTTATCTGAGAAATAGTGGTATCTCATTAACTAATAAACCAGTGATATCTCTTGAACTAATGAGAATCCAAGTGAAAAGGACACTTTAAAACCTTTTCCAGCTTAATGAATATTAAAAGTACTTTTTGTACTAAATATAAGGGGGAGAAGAGAGGCATTTATTTCTTACATTTTAGTTGTTTTCCTGTATAACTTAACAGTTTACTTACCCTGCTTAGTCCCAGAAGCAACACAGAAGGTTTTCTTCAAATGTCATAATCACAAAGAAAACATATTATGTTTATTCTTATTACATATAATATATATCTATATATACCAGAAATTCTTTCTCTGGTATATGTTTGTTTCCATGTATTTTTATTTATGGTGCATATCTGTATCTAGCTCTGGGGTCCCCAGTACAAGAGAGACATGGACATGTTAGAGCAGGTCCAGAGGAGGGCCACGAAAACGATCAGAGGGCTGGAACACCTCTCCCACTCAGAAAGGCTGAGAGTTGGCTTTTTTCAGTCTGGAGAAGAGAAGGCTCCAGGGAGAACTTGTTGTGGGTTTTCAGTATATAAAGGGGGCCTATAAGAAAGATGGAGAGACTTTTTGTTAAGGTCTGTAGTGACAGGACAAGGAACAATGTTTTTAAACCAAAAGAAGGTAGAGTTAGATTGGATATAGGGAAGACATTTTTTTATAAGGGTGGTGAGGCACTGGGATGGGTCACCCAGAGAAGCTGTGAATGCCCCATCAGTGGAAGTGTTCAGGGTTGTGTTGGATGGAGCTTTGAGCAACCTGTTCTAGTGGAAGATGTCCCTGCTTATGGGCAGCTCTTGTGGTTGGAACTAGATGGTCTTTAAAGGTCTCCTCCAGCTCAAATCACTCTGATTCTATGATTCTTATGTACATTATATGTATGCATATATTTACAGAAATTAATCTACTGAATACATTAACAAATATTTGCAATAAATAATTTCAACAATTTCAATAAAAACTAAATATAGGTTTCATTAAGTATTTCTGTCACTCCTAAAAACAGAATGATATTTACTGTCTGCTCAGAGTTGCTAGGAAATCTGAGTTTAGTAAATTGAATGTGGGCATACTTTCAAATCTTAAAGTTGTTAAAATCTATATTTCTATTCTTCCATACATTCAAGCAGCAAAAAAAATCCTCAATCTTAAAGAGAACACCAAAGTTTGGGAACTACAGAGAAAAAAAGCTACATGGAAATCTTCTAACAAAATGAATCCAAATCATTATCATAAAAAGATTTGTTAGGTCTAATTTATTAAACTGTCTGCTTAGATATTTCAGGGCACCTAAAATACTGGGGCTGTTTAGTTGAAGATTAAAGGAGTCAGTTTAATTTTAAAATTTTAAAACAGTTCTTTCCTCTACTGTAATGTAATCCTTGGAGGAGTGCCGTATTTCTGTTTAATGGCTGCAGCAGCTCAAGTATCCCAATTACATCATTGATTGATTTTACACAAGAATAATCAACTTCTGAGCTAATCACCATGAACTTGCTAAAGACAAGCCACTGACATATTTCTGTACCAAAGAGAAGACAGGAGTTTGCTTGATTCTCTGCAGTTTCTGCACATCAAGTTTCATCTGAAGATAGAGGGATAGAGGGAACCGCATCATATCCAGGATAAAGCTACTTGGTATCAAATGCTATGTCAAGCTCTTTGACATCATCTCTATGCTGAGTCTGCAGCGGCACATGTAGACACTTGGATTAACTCCACTACAGGCAGTAGTCTAAGGAGAGTAACTTCATGTAAGTTAATTTACCTGGGTTCCTGAATACTGGGTAGATTTAGTGGCTGAAGGTGTAGCCTTTTATAATTCTTTTGTTTTCTCTGACAGTTTTGATCATTCCTAAATATGGGCTGAAACACAAGCCTAGCTCTACACACTGCAAACAAACTTCTTGTTATTACTTAAAAAAAGCAGTCTTTTTTCCTATGAAAAACATAATTGGGTGAAAAATTTGAGCCTCCTGAAGACAGTAACCAAATTCTTCTTGACAGCAGTGAGGGCAAGATTTTACTCATTGTCTTTTGATTCTTCTTTATAATGGATTAGCTCATTATTAGACCTTTTACCAAACCTTCATAAAAGATGATGTCTGGTGACCTGGCAGTCTTTGGAACCATATAAATCCCTGCTGTTTTTCAAATCCAGAACTAAAAGCATTTTCCACTAAATCTCAATAACATGGTAATATTAGAAAGTGATACACCGTATAGACAGAACCTTCTGAGGCAAAAGGGGCTTTTAGCAAGTTAAGGATATCCGCTTTGTATGTAGTCCTTTATTTTTTGCAGAAATATTGGAAGGGATGAAGTTCTACAGGAAAGCAAAAAAGATCCAACAGAACAACTTCCCAGAAATCCCCCACATAAATCACTCCTTAATGAGTTCAAAGGCAACATTCCTCACTTTGACGAAGCTTTAAAATATACCCGTACTTGTTCCCATATTCCCTGCACACTCAATACTCCAAGGTTCAGAGCTGTGGCAAACGATGACAAAAAAAAATAGCAGAAGGCCTTTATATATGGTTTTCTGACATGAAGCAAATGCAATTCAATGCTGACAAATGCATGGTGCAGGAGCTTGGTTGCCAATAGAATAACAAATAGAAAATGAATTAAGTGTACCAGACTGAGAAGACTGAAAGTCATCTTAGCATGTATAGACATGTTGGCTTTGCAAACCCTTTGCCCTCTTCTTTCCATGTCTAGTGTCAATCTTTTTTATTATTATTTGGCTTTGTCCTCTTAAAAATCCTTTGACTTTATTTCTTTGTTTGTTTCTTTCTTCAATGTGCCCTTTCCCTTTCATTGAATAGGTGACCACAGGTTACATAATATATAGTCTGTCTCAGAGCCCGGTATAACCTGCCATAGTATGTTTGATAACCCACTCATCACTGAAATTGAATATATTTTTAATGCAGTTTTACTCTAAGGGCTGGATTTAAAAATGGCCTTACAGTATTCTGTGCTTCTATTTCTTACAGTGATACAATAGAGAATGTATCTTTATTGTAAATAAATTTACAAATAACAATATATATGTATTTATTTCAAATTGATCCTGCGTTCTCACAGCCAAGCTGGTTTTCTTCCTTCTCACGTATTATGACGAGCATTACATTCCCTTAAGCCACATCATCCCCCGTGTGGCACTTCCGCTTTTGCAATCTTTATTCAGACATGATTCAACATAGAACTATCAGATCTCCTGAATCAGGACGATGAAGTTTTATATATAACTCTGCTGATAATTCATTTTAATAACTGCAAAATGATGAATCATTATAAAAAGTAAAAAGAAATTCTAAAAGATGCACACCTCTCTGATGACTATACTACAGTCAAGTGAACTCTTAAGTTGTACAAAACTGTGTTTCAAGTAATGTTATACTTATATGAAATGTTGGTCTTAATAGAGATATTGCAACCAAATATATCACCGTATTAAGATATCCGGGTTTTGACAATGAATCAGTGAGCCATGAGAATGTTTTGGCTGATATCTATTTTTAAGAAGTAAGGTTTACCTTTCTAATGTGTAGTTTATCTGCAAATAATATGCATGCCTGTATATGCTAACATAACCCCAATAATAATTCTTTACATAATCTGCAAATAATCCTTCCTTAATCAAAATTATTTAACAAGTTCTGTTTTTTAAAGGTAAACTGCCATCTTGCATAGCGTTTCTTTTTTTTGTTGTTCTCCCTCAGTCTATTTACTTTTTTTTTCCTCAGAAGTATTCTATTCATCGGACTGTGTTTTCAAAATAGAAAAAAATATAGGGGGTTTATTTTTATTTTAATACAGATCCACTGTGCGTTTTGTATAAAACCAAGAAAGTGTTGGGGTTTTTGTTTAATTCTGTCCATTAGTCTCCAAGTGTGAAACTGTAACTCTGATAACATTTTTGAACCATAATAATGATATGCCATTTGATAATAATAAACTCTGTCAGATTTAATGGATATATAATTAATACTTAGATGATACTAATAGCACATTATGTCTGTAAATAAGGCGAATGTTTTGGAAGCAAGAAGCCATTTCAGCAGCAAAGTGGTAAGTTTATCAGAGAAGTTCAAGATATCAAAACCTGACAGGTCACTACATTGTTTAACTGGAAGCCTGATTAATTTATTAATTTATTTTGAAATTATATTAAAGCAGAGAGGTTTTTGTGCATTTGTAATGCTTTCACTTTGTTTTCCTCTCAATTACAATATTAAGATTTTCTTTGAAATAAAATGTGCCAAAAGAATCCAAAAGCTTTTAAGTTCTGGCTTCACTTCTTAGAGCTAAAATATTGCAATACTCTGTTGGTGAATGTATAAAATATACCACCAAAAACAGCATCATGCTTGTTTAAACCAAGCTAGGACTGGATTGTTTTAGCCTTTGACTGCTGAGTTCTCTACAGGAGCAGCAAATGCATTTGAGGAAAATTTTATAGCAAATCTAACTTTTTGCAGAAAACAAGTCTAACTAATAAAGATGAAGCTTGAATCTTCCTTCATATCACATCTTGACTGGTTGAAGTGAAAGCGGTATGTAGGCAATAAAAAATATGTTTTTATTACAGTATGTTTGTTGTGACATTTAAAATTTTCTGGTCATGAGAAAAAATAATGATAAATTCTGAATTTACTAAGAAGAATAACATGGGAAATAATAAATCTTTACCAAACTGATCCCAAGACGATGGACAGAACATTGGAAATAACACAGGTAAATGCAAAGTTATTTTCTAAAAAACCCCAAGCAAACAAAACCAAAACTAGTTATGTATATAGATATGCAAATGGGTACCTGACTTCTGCCAGGCTACTGTTGCATTTGCCAACAGTGAATGCACCTTAATTTCTGCATATGTGTTTTAATTTTTACATGGAAAAATAGAATTTTATATACAAATATTTAATATTTGAAAATAATTTACTTTAACAGTAATTAAATAATATTTAAAGCTATAGTCAAACTTAAACCCAAAGCATTATTATTGATATCCAGAAGAGATTAAACAATAACTGAAAAAGTCATACTGTAAAATATCACATACATCTTGAAAAAATAGCTATTTTGACAGTTCAGTTTTATAAAAGAGAAAATCTAATCAAAAGTTTCAGTAATTAAAAAAAACAAACAAAACTGATTCTTGTAACTGATGGGAATTCTTTCGATTATTGCCTTGTCGTTACCTATAACTAAAGGTAACATTTTGTTTGCCCCATAAAATAAAAGTCTCAAAGCTCTTATTTTGAAGTTTTTTTCTGATGCTGGATGAAAATCACATCGGTACTTGACATTTCCCATGGACCTGGTATTTCAGATTTTGTCAAGCTTTTAACATTACAGTCATCAAATTTAATGTCAGTTGTGACACTCACATAAGAGTGACACTAAGTAAACACTGCATAGTGAAGAATAGCAAACTTTATTATGAAAAGTTTTCTGTTAGTCTAGAGAAATAGAAAACTTTCACTTCCATGAATGAGTTTCTTGCTTACTTCTTCCAGTAATTAATTTCTTACAAAGAGTCTTGATAGATCTCATTTCAATATCTACCAATGGATTTTTATGTCATTTTCTTCCAAATTTCAAATACTTTTATTTTCAGGAAAGGGTTATACACTCATATTTTATTGTTCATATTTATAGAACGTGAAGTACTTCACAGAATCACAGAATCACTAAGGTTGGAAAGGACCTTCAAGATCATCAAGTCCAACCATTAATCCAGTGCCACCATGATCCCTAAACCATGTCCTGAAGCGCCACATCCACACGTTTTTTGAGCACTTCCAGGGATGGCGACTCCACCACCTCCCTGGGCAGCCTGTTCCAATGCCTGACCACCCTCTCAGTGAAGAAATTTTTCCTAATATCCAATCTAAACCTCCCCTGGCGCAACTTGAGGCCATTTCCTCTCATCCTACCACTAGTTACTTGGGAGAAGAGACCAACACCCTCCTCACCACAACCCACTTTCAGGTAGTTGTAGAGAGCGATAAGGTCTCCCCTTCAGCCTCCTCTCCTCCAGACTGAACAAACCCAGTTCCCTCAGCCGCTCTTCATAAGACTTGTGCTCCAGACCCCTCACCAGCTCCACTGTCCTTCTTTGGACACACTCCAGCACCTCAATGTCCTTCTTGGAGTGAGGGGCCCAACACTGAACACAGGATTCAAGGTGCGGCCTCACCAGTGCCCAGTACAGGGGCACGATCCCTGCCCTGCTCCTGCTGGCCACACTATTTCTAGTACAGGCCAGTACACTGTTGGCCTTCTTGGCCACCTGGGCACACTGCCGGCTCATGTTCAGCCAGCTGTCAGCCAGCACCCTCAGGTCCTTTTCCACCAGGCAGCTCTCCAGCCACTCCTCCCCAAGCCTGTAGTGTTGCATGGGGTTGTTGTGGCCGAAGTGCAGGACCCTGCACTTGGCCTTATTAAACCTCATACAATTGACCATGGTCCATCGATCCAGCCTGTCCAGATCCCACTGCAGAGCCCTCCTGCCTTCCAGCAGATCAACACTCCCACCCAACTTGGTGTCATCTGCAAACTTCCTGAGGGAGCACTCGATCCCCTCATCCAGATCACTGATAAAGATACTGAACAAGACCAGCCCCTGAACCGAGCCCTGGGGAACACCACTTGTGACCGGCCGCCAGCCGGATTTAACGCTGTTCAACCACAACTCTCTGGGCTCGGCCGTCCAGCCAGTTCTTTACCCAGTGAAGAGTGCACCAGTCCAAGCCATGAGCTGTCAGTTTCTCCAGGAGAATGCTGTGGGAGGTGCTGTCAAAGGCTTTACTAAAGTCCAGGTAGGCAACGCCCACAGCCTTTTCCTCATCCACTAGGCGGGTCACCTGGTCATAGAAGGAGATCAGGTTGGTCATGCAGTACCTGCCTTTCATGAACCCATGCTGGCTGGGCCTGAGCCCTTGGTTGTCCTGCACGTGCCCTGTGAGCACTCTCAAGATGAACCACTCCATGATCTTCCCTGGTACGGAGGTCAGGCTGACAGGCCTGTAGTTCCCAGGATCCTCCTTCCGGCCTTTCTTGTAGATGAGTGTCACACTGGCAAGCCTCCAGTCTTCTGGGACCTCCCCTGTTAACCAGGACTGCTGATAAACGATGGAGAGTGGCTTGGCAAGCTCCTTTGCCAGCTCTCTCAGTACTCTTGGGTGGATCCCAGCAGGCCCCATAGACTTGTGGGTGTCCAGGTGGTTTAACAAGTCCTTAACTGCTTCCTCCTGGATTATGGGTGGGTTATTGTGCTCTCCATCCCCATCTTCCAACTCAGGGGGCTGAATACCCTGTGGATACCTGAACTGGCTATTAAAGACTGAGACAAAGAAGACACTAAGTACCTCAGCCTTGTCCTCGTCCTTGGAGACAATGTTCCCCGCCATGTCCAGTAGGGGATGGAGATTCTCCTTGCCTCTCTTTTTGTTGTTAATATATTTGTAGAAGCATTTTTTATTATCCTGTGCAACTGTGGCCAGATCGAGCTTTAGCTGGGCTTTTGCCTTTCTAATTTTGTCCCTGCTTGACCTAACAACATCCTTGTACTCTTCGTGATTTGCCTGCCCCTTCTTCCAGAGGTGATAAACTCTCCTCTTTTCCCTGAGTCCCAGCAAAATCTCCCTGTTCAGCCAGGCCGGTCGCCTTCCCCGCCAGCTCTTCTTACAGCACATGGGGACCGCCTGCTCCTGCACCTTTAAGATTTCCTTCTTGAAGGCTGTCCAGCCTTCCTGGACCCCTTTGTCCTTCAGGACTGTCTCCCAAGGGACTCTCTCAACCAGTGACCTGAACAGGCCAAAGTGTGCCCTCCAGAAGTCCATGGCAGCAGTTTTGCTGACCCCCCTCCTTACTTCACTCAGAATTGAGAATTCTATCATGTCATGGTCACTAAGCCCAAGATGACCTCCGATCACCACATCTCTCACCAGTCCTTCTCTGTTTGTAAACAGCAGGTACAGCAAGGCACCTCCCCTGGTGGGCTCACTCACCAGCTGTGTCAGGAAGTTATCCTCCACAGACTCCAGGAACCTCCCAGATTGTTTCCTCTCTGCCATGTTATACTTCCAGCAGATGTCCGGTAGATTGAAGTCCCCCACAAGAACAAGGGCCAGCAAATGCGAAACTTCTGCCAGTCGCTTATAGACTGTCTCATCTGTCTCTTTGTCCTGGTTGGGTAGTCTGTAACAGATTCTCAGCAGGATATCTGCCTCATTGGCCTTCCCCCTCATCCTTACCCGTAAGCACTCGACTTGGTCTTCACAATCCTTGATTTCTATGCAATCAAAACACTCCCTAACATACAGAGCCACCTCTCCTTCCTTGCCTATCCCTTCGGAAGAGCTTATAGCCATCCATTGCAGCACTCCAGTCATGAGAGTCATCCCACCATGTTTCTGTGATGGCAACTACATCATAGCTGTCCCGCTGCACAATGACTTCCAGCTCCTCCTGTTTGCTGCCCATGCTGTGTGCATTGGTGTAGATGCACTTGAGGTGGGCTATCGATTTCACCCCCAACACCAGCACGCCACCCCTAGGCTCATCTCTAGTGAGTCTGGTTTTATCCCTTCCCCCCTTCAAATCTAGTTTAAAGCCCTCTCAATGAGGCCTGCCAGCTTGTAAGCAAGAATCCTTTTGCCCCTTGGAGGCAGTTGCACTCCATCTGCAGCCAGGAGGCCCAGTGCCATGTAAACCGCCCCATGGTCAAAAAAAACAAAATTCTGCAGACGACACCAGCCCCTGAGCCATGTGTTGACCAAGTGTGCTTTCCTTTTCCTTTCAGCGTTCTTCCCTGTCACTGAAGGGATTGACGAAAACACTACCTGTGCTCCCACTCCATCGACCAGTCACCCCAGTGCTCTCAAGTCCTTTTTGACTGCCTTTGGGCTTCTTAGTGCAACCTCATCGTTGCCAACCTGCATGACCAACAGTGGGTAGCAATCAGTGGGCTGAACCAGACCAGGGAGTTTCCTGGTGATGTCTCTCACCCAGGCTCTAGAGAGGCAACAGACTTCCCTGTGAGTTGGGTCTGGTCGACATATTGGGCCTTCTGTGCCCCTCAGAAGGGAGTCGCCTATGTCAATTACCCTCCTTTTTCTCCTAACAGAGGATGTCTTGATGCATGGGGCTGGCTGACTCACCCTCGGCACCCCCTTGGACGGACCTTCATCAGGGTCCTCATGTTCCTGTCCGTCACGTTCCAGAGCCCCATGTCTGTTGTGTAAGGGCAGCTGGGACGGTGAGGGAGGCTGGGATGGGATTCGCCGGCCTCTCCGAGGAGGGACCTGCTTCCATTTCCCCTCATCTCTCAGATCCCCTTCTTCTGCCCAGCAGCAAGAGGGCAGGGCATCCCCTGCTGCTTGTGGAGCCTCCACCAGCTCCCCCTGCTTCAGGGATGGCCAGGTGCGGCTCCACCAATCTATCTCCCTTTCACACTCCCTAATGCTCCTCAGCCTCTCCACTTCCTTTATAATCATCTGTAAACTAAATGAAATAGCTTTGGTTCCTTAAAACTTATGGCTCGCTGGTCAGGGTTTTTATGTGTCTGGTTCTCCAAGCCTTGGAATCACTCTCATGTGGGCCACTTTTTAAACAAATTTCTGAAGGGTGGGAATCTAAATTAGAGATGTTACTTCAGTAACAATCTGACTGTTTTATCAAGGGAATACCATTTCCCTGTTGCTATTCAATACAATTTGTACTCATAGTAATCAATATTTGCACTAGTTTTTTTTCTTCTGTCATTCTGTGAAGCTTGTATTCAGGAGCCACTGACTGGACGAAATGGCCTTGAGAAGTCCTCTCCAAGCTGAATTATTATAAGATTTTACCTTCTCATTGGCCACTAAAAATATACTGAATATCTTTGGCACAACTCAGACCCATATGTCAACCCACTACTCAGAGAAGACCTCTGATTTTTTTACCTGATGCGGCAATGGAAGATGGGGATGGAGAGCACCATAACCCGCCTATAATCCAGGAGGAAGCAGTTAAGGACCTGCTATGCCACCTGGATACCCACAAGTCTATTGGGCCCGATGGGATCCACCCAAGAGTACTGAGAGAGCTGGCAAAGGAGCTTGCCAAGCCACTCTCCATCATTTATCAGCAGTCCTGGCTAACAGGGGAGATCCCAGAAGACTGGAGGCTTGCCAATGTGACACCCATCTACAAGAAAGGCTGGAAAGAGGATCCTGGGAACTACAGGCCTGTCAGCCTGACCTCCGTACCGGGGCAGATCATGGAGTGGTTCATCTTGAGAGTGCTCACAGGGCACGTGCAGGACAACCAAGGGCTCAGGCCCAGCCAGCATGGGTTCATGAAAAGCAGGTCCTGCTTGACTAACCTGATCTCCTTCTATGACCAGGTGACCCGCCTAGTGGATGAGGGAAAGGCTGTGGATGTTGTCTGCCTGGACTTTAGTAAAGCCTTTGACAGCGTCTGCCACAGCATTCTCCTGGAGAAACTGGCAGCTCATGGCTTGGATTGGTGCACTCTTCACTGGGTAAAGAACTGGCTGGACGGCCGAGCCCAGAGAGTTGTGATGAACGGCGTTAAATCCGGCTGGCGGCCGGTCACAAGTGGTGTTCCCCAGGGCTCGGTTCTGGGGCTGGTCTTGTTCAACATCTTTATCGATGAGCTGGATGAGGGGATCGAGTGCTCCCTCAGTAAGTTTGCAGATGACACCAAGCTGGGTGGGAGTGATGATCTGCTGGAGGGCAGGAGGGCTCTGCAGAGGGATCTGGACAGGCTGGATCGATGGGCAGAGGTCAACTGTATGAGGTTTAATAAGGCCAACTGCAGGGTCCTGCACTTCAGCCACAACAACCCCATGCAACGCTACAGGCTTGGGGAGGAGTAGCTGGAGAGCTGCCCGGTGGAAAAGGACCTGGGGATGCTGGTTGACAGCTGGCTGAATATGACCCAGCAGTGTGCCCAGGTGGCCAAGAAGGCCAACAGCGTCCTGGCCTGTATCAGGAATAGCGTGGCCAGCAGGAGCAGGGCAGGGATCGTGCCCCTGTACTTGGCACTGGTGAGGCCGCACCTCGAATCCTGTGTTCAGTGTTGGGCCTCTCACTACAAGAAGGACGTTGAGGTGCTGGAGTGTGTCCAGAGAAGGGCAACGGAGCTGGTGAGGGGTCTGGAGCACAAGTCTTATGGGGAGCAGCTGAGGGAACTGGGTTTGTTCAGTCTGGAGAAGGGGAGGCTGAGGGGAGACCTTATTGCTCTCTGCAACTACCTGAAAGGTTGTTGTGGTGACAAGGGTGTTGGTCTCTTCTCTCAAGTAACTAGTGATAGGACGAGAGGAAATTGCCTCAAGTTACGCCAGGGGAAGTTTAGATTGGATAGCAGGAAAAATTTCTTTACGGAGAGGGTGGTCAAGCTTGGAACAGGCTGCCCAGGGAGGTGGTGGAGTCGCCATCTCTGGGAGTGTTCAAAAAATGTGTGGATGTGGTGCTTCAGGGCATGGTTTAGGGGACATGGTGGTGCTCGATTAATGGTTGGACTTGATGATCTTGAAGGCCTTTTCCAACCTTAGTCATTCTGTGATTCTGTGATTAGTATGAAGTGCATGTTATGGCATTGAGCTTGGCACTGGCATTCCCCTAACAATTTCCCCTACTTGTCCATCTACTTGCTGCATTTTCTGCTTAGCAAAAGAAAAGGAAAGAAGGACTCAACCAAGGTGATCCTTGACAAAGTGCTCACAGAATGGACGCCACTGTCTCCACCATAAGAACTACCCCTGCCACTAGTAATTCTGAGATGAAGGTTCACCATCTTCAACTGGTTTCTGAGCTGTACCTCTTAACTTCTTTTTACACTTTTCTGTGGGCATCAAACCAATATTGGTATTTAAACAAATTAAAGAAACCAATTTATAATCTAAAGCATAAAGCTTAGGTATATTAAGTATGATTATATATATATATACTGGGTAAGAGCTGTGTTATACAAAAATGTGTGGTTGACAATCATAATGAAACTACTCATTAATTTTTTTGTACAGTGCATTCCATATTAATTGATTTTTTTCCCTGTGATTAGCATCAAAGTAACTGACTTAAAAAGGACAGAAGTATTGTTTCTCTCCCACCCTTTTGAAATACTGTGTGACAACAGCTTCCTACCCTTCAATTTCCTCAGTTTTCTAAGACCTCATAGAAATACACATGAATAATAGACATTTCTCCTTAGCTGAGCTTTTAATAACCTTGGATGTAAGTCATCCACAGATTTTGAAATGTACACCTGTCTCCTGTGTGGGTGTGGATTGCTATACTCCAACCTCACCCTGGAAAACAGGATCTTGACATATTTACAATATTAAGGACAAACATTCACTTTTTTTTCTGGTAAGGTAGTACAATTCTATTATTTTGCAGCTTTCTTATTATACATATCTACAAGTAGGGCTGAATCATATCTTTAGAGCTGAACAGCACTCAACTTTTTGCAAGTTAATCAATAAAGATGCCAGATAGAAATCTGGATTACTTCATTGTATCAACAAGCATATGCTGTTTATTAAGTCTAACCGAAACCTGATTCTAAAAGAAACGGGAAAAAAAACCACAACACAATAATAGGTTATCTGTATATTTCTTTTTTTCCCATTTCAGTTGCTATTTATTTTCAATCTAATCTAGTATGTCTATATCTGAATCCAGAAAGGCATTTCTACAAAAGTCTGTTTTAGGGGTGTATGTTGTGGTGGTGAGTTGCAGTAATTAGATTGGCCTTATATTGGAAGGGAACAGAATAAAGGACTTCCTAGCAAAATACGTGTTCATCCAGTTGAAGGTTAAAAGCATCTCAGAAAGTTTGGTGGGTTTTTTTTTTAATGTCTTAGCATACTTTTGATGTGGTGTTTAATTTCATAGACGTATGAAGTCTTTTAAATGGTGAGGTTATTTCATACTGAAAAGTATCATCTATGTCACAGAATCCTAGAAGAGCTGAGTTTGAAAGGCACATCTGGATACCGTCTAGATGAACCCTCCCACTCACTAGAGGCTCCACAACCTCTCTGGACAACCTGCTTCCATGTTCAAACACCTTCAAAGATTAAAAAAAAAACAACACAAACCAAAACTTTTTCTTATATTTAAATGTAACTTCCTGCGTTTCAGCTTGTACAGATTGCCTCTTGCCTTAACGCTGGGAACTACTGAGAAGAGTTTGGCTACTTCTGTACTACCACCCTCCCTTCAGGTTTTTACACACATGGATAAGATCCCCAGGAGCATTCTCTTCTTCAGGCTGAACAGTCCCAGCTTTCCCAGCCTCTCCTTGTATGACAGATACTTCAAACTCTTAGACATCTTTGTGGACCTTTGCCAGACTCTCTCCAGTATGTCTATGTCTCTCTCATACTGGGGAGACTAGACCTGGAAACTATTCCAGATGTGACCTCACCAGTGCTGAGCAGAGAGGAAGAATCACCTCCCTCAACCTGCTGGAAAAGCTCTGCCTAATGCAGCTCCAGAGGCTGTTGGTCATCTTTGCTGTGAGGACATGTTGCTGGCTCACCATCAGCTTGATGTCAATGAGGACCCCCAGGTCTTTTTCTGCCAAGTTAACTTCCAGCTGGTCACCCTCCAGCCTGTCCTGGTGCCTGGGGTTATTCCTCCCCAGGTGGAGGATTTTGTATTTCCCTCTTTTGAACTGTGTAAGAGAGTTATTGGCCCATTTCTCTACCCTGATACTATCCCTCAGAATGGCAGCAAACCCATCTGCTATATCAACCACTTGTTCCAGTTTTGTATCATCTGTGAACTTGCTGTGAACTTTTCCATCATCTAGGTCATAGATGAAGAGGTTGAAAAGTACTGATCCCTGGAGTACACCACTGGTGACTGGCTTCCAGTTGGTCTCCATGAGACTGGCAGTTTGGGGAGTTTACCGTCCATACCACTATTCAGTTACCTAGCCTGTACTTCATCAATTTGTCAATGAGGGTGTTATGAGAGACAGTGCCCAAAGCCTTACTAAAGTTGAGAAAAGCAGAATGACAGAATCACAGAATCACTAGGCTGGAAAGGACCTTCAAGATCATCAAGTCCAACCATTAATCCAGCGCCACCATGTCCCCTAAACCATGTCCTGAAGTGCCACATCCACACGTTTTTTGAACACTTCCAGAGATGGTGACTCCAACACCTCCCTGGGCAGCCTGTTCCAATGCCTGACCACTCTCTCAGTGAAGAAATTTTTCCTAATATCCAATCTAAACCTTCCCTGGCGCAACTTGAGGCAATTTCCTCTCGTCCTATCGCTAGTTACTTGGGAAAAGAGGCCAACACCCTCGTCACAGCAGCATCTCATTGTAGAAGGCTTCTTCCAGTCCTTAGAAACCTCCCCTGAACACCATGGTTTTTCAAGGATAGCCAAGAGTGTCCTTGCAATGACATCAACCAGCTCCCTCAGCACTCCTGGGTGTATGCCATCAGAGTTCATGGACTTGCACGTGTCCAGTTGTTCCCTAACTTGATCTTTCTCCATCAAGGGTAAGTCCTCCTTAGCCCAGACATTCTCTCTTGTTTCAGGGGTCTGGGATTTCTGAAGGCAGGTTATACCAGAAAAGACCAAAATAAAGAAGCCATTGAGTATCTCTTCCCTTTCGATATCCTTTATCATCAGGTCCCTAGCTCTATTCAGCAGTAAACCAACATCTTCCCTCATTTTTCTCTTGTTGCTGATGTACCTGTGGAACCCTCCCTTGTCCCTTTCCCTTCAAGTCCCTCACCAGGTCCAAGTCTTGGTAGGTTTTGATTTTCCTCACCCCATCCCTGATTCAGACAGTGTCTCCATATTCCTTCCATGTCACCTGACCCTGCTTCTACCTCTTATATGCTTCTTTTTCATATTTAAGTTTTATCAGGAGCTTCTTTTAATCCGTGCAGGCCTCCTGCCATCTTTGCTTGATTTCTTTGCTTGATTGTTTAGATGGGTCATTCTTGAGCTTGGAGGAGGAGATCCTCGAAAACCAACCACCTCTTCTGGTCCTCTCTTCTCTCCAGGACTATGTCCCATGGGATTCTTCCAACCAGATCCCTGAACAGGCCTAAGCATGCTTTTCTGAAACCCACATCTGTGATTCTGCTTTTTGCCTTGTTGCATCCTTTCATGATCCTGAACTTCACTGTCTCATGATGACTGCAGCTAAAGGCTGCCTCTACTAAGCACCTGTCCTGGTTTCAGCTGTGATAGCGTTAATGTTCTCCACAGAAGCTAGTGTGGAGCTGTGTTTTGTTTTGTTTTGTTTTGGGGATGAAAAAGTGTTGATAATGTGCTGATGTTTTGAGTTGTTGCTAAACTGTCAAGGACAGTCCAGCTTCTCGTCCTGGCCTGCCAGCCAGAAGGCTGGGGGGTCAATGGGAAGCTGAGAGGGGACACAGCCAGGACAGCTGACTCAGGCTGGCCAAAGGGATATTCCATACCATATGATGTCATGCCCAGTATATAAAACTGGGGTGAAGAAGAACAATGGGCAGGGGGGACATTTGGAGTTACGGTATCTGTCTTCCCAACTAATCATTGCATGTGATGCAGCCCTGCTTCCCTGGAGATGGCTGAACCTCCACCTGCCCATGGGAAGTGGTGAATGAATTCCTTGTTTTGCTTTGCTTGCGTGCACGGCTTTTGCTTTACCTACTTTATCTCAAACCATGAGTTTCCTCACTTTTACCCTTCTGATTCTCTCCCCTGCCCTACCATGCGGGAGTGAGTGAGCGGCTGCGTGGTGCTTAGTTGTTGGCTGCGGTTAAACAATGACACCATCATATCCCCAACCAGTCCTTCTGGAAATTTATGAGGTCCAGAAGAATAACTCACGTCATTGGCTCCTCGATCACCTGTGTTATGAAGATACCATCAACGTACTCCAGTAGTCTCCTGGATTGCTTGTTCTCTGCTGTCCCTCCAGCAGACATTGAGTACCTGTGCCCTTTTGATATCCTTTATCACCAGGTCCCTAGCCCTATTCAGGAGTGAAACAACATCTTCCCTCATTTTTCTCTTGTGTTTCTTCAGCACAAGCTGAGTCCCCCAAGAGGACCAGGGCCTGCAAACATGAGGCTTCTTCCAGTTGTCAAAAGAAGGCCTCAGGAAGAGTATGAGAGCTTTCCCCATAATGCTGTCTGATAGGCATTTCCTTAATTATGTGTATACACTTGGAGTAACCCAACTTCAATCTGGTTTTGCTGATTACTAGGTCCTTCATGTTCACAGCACCCCACACTCGTTGCTTGCCTACACGGTCAACCACTTCCTCTCTTGATAGTTGCTTGTTGTCTCTCTCCCCCGTTCGTCCTATTTTGAAGATCTACTTAACAGCTTGGACAGTCTGTTGGCAAAGATGGTTTTGCTCAACTTATCAAGGTGGATCTTGTCTCATCCAAACATTCCTTGATTTTCAAAGGGAATCATAGTTATATTATGGCCATCACCCATCAATACAATATTTAACATTTTTTTTAAATAAGCTGAAGTATAGTAGACCCCAGTAGTATGAGCTAAGAATAACTGGTTAATCAAATAGCCTTATCTGTTATTTTAGCAGCAGTTACAGGCCCAATAAATTTCTGAAAGAAGAACTCTAACTGGAAACTACATGACTATTTGCTAGTAAAAACGATAATGAAGATTAATGCAATGAAACAGTGTGTGAAATTGCTTCTGGTATTTCATCATTCAAAATTTGATTTGAAATTATGGAACTCCAAACAGAAGGAAGAGTTGCATGATAAAGGAGGCAGGGGAGGAGAGAAGAACTGTGGGAATGAGTAATAGATATAGATATTTATATTTTTTAGTATGGAAGTTGCAATTAGACTTACCCTGCTAAAGAGACCATGTATTACAGTTTCATGCAAGATGTTAATCTAAACTCAGGCATAGATGGTAGCTGTGGATACAGGAAACTTGCTTAAGAGTAGAGAGAAAATGATTGAGTTCAGATCCTGTGACCCCAGAATCCTCCCTGAAAACAAAGCAAATCTGAACCTTAAAGCTTGAAGCTGAACGTTATGACGTGCTATATAGTAAAATTCAGTGAGGTTATGACTTTACTTTCAAACATGCTGACAAGGAGCAGCTCCCACTGAAGGAAATGGGAAGGTAAAGTCATTTTCTCTTCACATAGTCAGAAAAATTACTCATTTTTAGTGTAAGATAATTTTGAAATACTGAGTTTTGCTACAGAATAATGTCATGGTGTGAAACAAAATAGACCATTTTCCCTTTATTTATTTTAACCGTAGCATTGCATGGACCAAAGTATCTTCTAAAAATAGTTGGTGCCTTGATCAGATGAAATATTTTTGTTTGTTTTAAACTGCAGCCTTACATTGACCCTATTAATTGCCAAGACCATTTTCCATATCAGCCTTTTTTTCAACATATACATAACTTTATTTGTACTTTTGAAAAAGTGTGATGTTCAAACTAAACAGAAAAAAACAGGACAAAGAATCCTTCTATATAATAGTAGCTGTGTAGCGTTTGTACTTAGTCATTAAAAGGATAAGTTGTCAAAGGTTCTTTCAGAATTAAAGTAAAAGAAAAAAAAGTGGCAGGAAGATTTCCCTGAGTGAAAAGGAAAAATTAACAACAAAATCATAGAAGTTATCTATGATCAACATCTTTTCTTTCATTCTTCTTTATTCAGTCCAGATTTGTGCCAAAAACTTTTCTGGGGAAAAAAGAAGTCATAGCCATTCAAAATGGATTTCTCCTCCATTTTTTTTCAGAATAGAAAATACACCTGTAATTTTTATGCTGGACTTCAAGCAACAAATTCTGTATTTTTAGCTATTTATTTTCTTAAACATATTTTTTTGAATGCAATACAAATTCCTTATCATTATATCATGCAGTTTATTATTTCAACATAAAAGTGTTATCATTAATCATACTGAAGTTACTTGTGAAACACTGAGAAAAGCAGTTTTTCAAGTATATACAATTTTTCTGTTTCCACTGTGTGTATTATTTGGTTTCTGGGCTTTTAGAATTGCTGTACTAAAAGTTTCAAGCAACCAAATATGTAATTCACATTTACTGTGTAACATATTTGAAGTATGCATAAAATCAGATAAAACCTAGAGAAAGTAATTTCCTAATCTTGGCTTTATTTTAGATAAGTAAAATCATAAAGAGAGAAACCATAAATAACTTACTTTAAAAATTATATTATCAGATTAATGCTATTCAATCAGTACTAATGTCTATTGTGTTAATTATTTATAATCTGATAATAGCAGTAGTTGTTACTTAAAGTGCCCAGTGACTGAATTACAATATTACTATACAAATACACGACTAGAATACTAGTAATTCTAGCAAGCCATAAACGCGGACTGCCACAAAACAATATTCATAATTATATTTCTATGTTTATCTACTAAAATTTGTATTATGCATAGTTATAAATATACATAACTGTGTTCCCATTTTCATTCAAGCAAATAGAGGACTTTAACCATCAAGGAAATGCATTGTGACCCAATAATGAAAACATTATGACGTTTATGAAGAGATGGCAATCAGGACGTGTGCAAAAACAAACTCCTTTTTAAATATGCATGAAAGTCATCTGGATATAGCACAAATATCAGAAATTAGCACTTGAATGGTAAAGGATTAATCATCAGAATAGTAGTTCTGTCAGCCACACAGATGTTGAAATAGAGTTTATTTTTAAGTGGAACAACATGTTTTGCTTTTGCGTATATTCACAAAGATATGTGCAAGTGCAATACATCCCAAAAGCATCCTACATCTGAGTAAGTACAGTCCCTGTGAGCATAGATGAGTGAATCTGGAAACAGTTTTGCCCACCTGCTGTAGGTGCATTTCTCCTTCTGAAAACAACTCAGTGAAAATTCCACCCACTATTCCAACAGCTCCAGTCATTCCTTCATGAAGAAACTTCAGAAAGACAACCTAATTAAGTTTAATTAAGGAAAAAAAAGCCTCGGGCTTATCTGGTTCTTGGCTAAATGTTGTCTTGAGACCTGATGATGTGTAGGTTGCCATGCGTTGATGCTGCTTTCTGATAGGTTATTATTGTATCTCCAACTGTTTTGAGATAACTCACTAACATCCAAGTTGTCTTTTCCTTTGGAGGAAGCGATCTTTAAAACTGGAGGCACTTTCAAAGTAATCAGTATCCCAACACAAAGTCTCCACAGTGTCCGAAGGCTATGTTCTTCCAATTGACTGCATGACCCAGTTTGCAAAGCAGTAACTCTGGAATCTGTTGGAGGCCTTTCCACATGCCCAGCACTAACCATCTGGCAGGAGACAGTATCCTTAAAAAGTTTACAGAGGCAGAGGCACAACTGAGTCAGAGGTTATAGCAGTTTAACAGTCCATAAATTATTACAAACAGCAATAAAATCTGTAGGTCAATAAGGTTAATTTTTAAAATTAATTTGGGTAGAGAAATTAGAACAATAAATTTTGATATATACATACACACACACATATATGTATATACTAGAAACACTCCTCTTGGGAGCAAATTGTCTACAGAATAGAAAGGACTGTTCTCAGGAAAACATTGTTTTTCCTGTGGAAAACTATTAGAGGCAATCTGGGGCACTGCAGGATTACAAAACCAGAAAAGCAACTGAATGCTTGTTGAAAGAACTGAAGAAGGCATTGATGAGTCAGTCTGGAGCAAACACTGACTTTGACAGACCTGAGTATTAAAAGCTTTGCTTTAAGAGAGACATATGACACTGGCAAAGGCAACAGAATTCAGAGCACTTCTAAAGCAGCATGACTATAAAAATATTATGGGTAGTTAATTTCCTCCAGCCAGCAGTCCATTTCCCTTTTGGAATAGTCAATTAGAATAGTTTTTGTGCTTAGACACAGCCCAGCTAAATGCAGCTAGCCTATCAGAAGAATTACAGTTTGATTAAAAAATAAAATTAAAAAAAAAAAAATATAAAGCCACAGCAAATGAGAAAGAACAAAAAGATGCACTGTAATTACAAGGCAGTATCAGAAATGGGAGTCACTATGGACTGTTGAGTGAACTCAAAGTGACCTAGACTAACATTTTAAGATTGTCTCAATGTGTCAGGCTCTGAGTTTGACACCTTCCCACCTTCATCAGCCATACAGTATCTGCGCACCCCCAGAGCTGCAGCGGATTTCAAGATTTCTCTTTACACCTCATGCTGGACAGTGGAGTCCTGCCAGTTCTCAACTTAGGGAGGGAGGGGAGTACTCAAGAGAGGTTTTCCTTGGAAAGTTTTGACTCACTCAAGAAATGAAGAGGCAGAAGTTCCACTGCAAGATTTAGCCCATGAATAATGCAGGACTCTGATGAAGGCTTCTGCCTAAACCTCCTAACTATGCTAGTATATGGGTAAAAGGACACATTTGTTCATTTAATAATACTGTACAATTCCAAAACATTTGTGAGAAGGCAATAGGAGACATCTGCAGTAAAGTTCTCAAAAGCCTTGGAAAAGTAGCTGCTGAAATGGATTTACAGATGGAAACTGTGATGTAGTTAGAGCCCAGTACTCGGGAGCAGGAAAATAGAGGACGGAAGTCTCAGTAAGAACATAAGGACAGCCATAAAAACAGTCTGACGGAAGTTTCTAAACAGTGGTCAAAACCTAGAAGCTTCAGAAACTGCGTAAGCCTAGGGAAAGCATATAGTCAAATTTCATCAGGTACTCTCCCAACCTACAGTGCTCTGCAGTGATTTCCTGAACAGTTGGAAGAGATGTCTTTCAGTTCTCTATGAAAGGTTTATTTTTCATTTACTTCTTTAGACTACGATATATAACGCCTTAGCATCTATAAAATTCTGTGACAAGGCATTACGCAGCTTAATCACAATATTGAAGTGAAGAACCTTCTATTTTTGTATATTTATGTATCTTCTAATACCATTAAACAATTCTAAACCCGATTTGTTTTCTGTTTATTCCTTCTGTGACACCTTCAGTATGTCTTCAGTAACCTTTATTCCTTGCTGAAGAGTCCTGATCTACTCAGTGGTTCTTCTTAGGAAGAAGAAGATGTCTGTCATCCTTATCTTATTTTTTCTTAGTTCTATTGCATCCTCTTTCAGGTAAGAGTATAAGAACTACAGACAAGATGCAAGACTTGAGTATATAATTTTCAGAACTTCCCACATGATGATGATGATTTTGTTCTATCTGTCAATAGGATGTTAAATAGAAGAAAAAAGTTGGGCTAGGTGAGAAATGTTTGCTTGTTTGTTTGTTTTAGACCAGCTTGAGTGCTAGCCCAAAAAGCATTTCAGACAGATGAAGTACGAGGAAGTTATTCCTAAAGATTCTCAAAGAATACTCTTGGACAAAGGCAGATATCTGCAGTAGGTAACTAGATCTGTATAAGCTGACACATAACTGTACACTGGAGGAGTCAACAGCTGAAGAGAAGTTCTGAAAACTTCAGCAAAGTTTTCTCCTTGCCGAGCATGTAAATTGCATTAAGGGATGATTTGGTTTCTGAGCACAAGGTCTCAAAGTTCTCTTTTTTAATTGATGTATTCAAAGGAGAGCAAGGTAAACCTTCCATTGCCTGCATAGACTGTTTTGAGAGTTGGTAGAGTGAGGACACTGTGCACCAAAAGGCTTTGCAGCTCTTCTCGGCCTTCCTGGACCTTTAGGTGCCTGTGCTTGTGCTCAGCTGTATAACCCCAGATCAGGTCTGTATGAGAATGACCTGGAGAGGCTCCGCTCCCTGACAGTGACACAGGGTCTATCTGTGACATGGCCTTCTGGTGGACAGCACTCATCAGAAAAGGTGTCAGCACAAAGCAGGAGGCGTGGGAATCAGTAACTCTGAAGAGCCTAACAGGAATTTTTAATTACTTTTAGAAGGTGTCTTTTTTTTTTTACATACTTGAGCATTTTCTGCCATAGTCCTGAACGTGTCAGTCACACATTTTGCTCAAAACATGTATGAAGCATAATGTGTTTTTCCTGGGTCATCTCTGATGCATCTTTAAAATAATAATAAATGGATACTACCTTTCTTAATCTAATATACAATGTAGAATTAAGAAATAATGTTTTTAAGATTAAATTTTGAGAAATCCAAGAAAATGAGCATAGTTATGGCACTTAAGGATAAATAAACTGTGAGAAAAACCTGCCTAACGAGTTTTTATATTCTGCTGATCTTGCTCATTCACACTGAAAAAGCATCATGATGCATGAAAGGTACTAAGGAGAAAATTAATTCAGGTGTGAATTTTCAATAGCATCTTTGCGTTTACAAGATGTGCTTTTTCCAAAAGTGACATATAAGGTTTAATAAGGCCAAGTGCAGGGTCCTGCACTTCGGCCACAACAACCCCATGCAACACTACAGGCTTGGGGAGGAGTGGCTGGAGAGCTGCCCGGCGGAAAAGGACCTGGGGGTGCTGGCTGACAGCCGGCTGAATATCAGCCGGCAGTGTGCCCAGGTGGCCAAGAAGACCAACAGCATCCTGGCATGTATCAGCACTAGTGTGGCCAGCAGGAGCAGGGCAGGGATCGTGCCCCTGTACTCGGCACTGGTGAGGCTGCACCTCAAATGCTGTGTTCAGTGTTGGGCCCCTCACTCCAAGAAGGATGTTGAGGTGCTGGAGCGTGTCCAGAGAAGGGCAACGGAGCTGGTGAGGGGTCTGGAGCACAAGTCTGATGAGGAGCGGCTGAGGGAACTGGGGGTGTTCAGTCTGGAGAAGAGGAGGCTGAGAGGAGCCCTCATCGCTCTCTACAACTACCTGAAAGAGGGTTGTGGTGAGGTGGGGGTTGGTCTCTTCTCCCAAGTAACCAGTGATAGGACGAGAGGAAATTGCCTCAAGTTGCGCCAGGGAAGGTTTAGATTGGATATTAGGAAAAATTTCTTTACGGAGAGGGTGGTCAAGTATTGGAACAGGCTGCCCTGGGGAGGTGGTGGAGTCACCATCTCTGGAAGTGTTCAAAAAACGTGTGGATGTGGCACTTCAGGACATGGTTTAAGGGACATGGTAGCACTGGATTAATGGTTGGACTTGATGATATTGAAGTTCCTTTCCAACCTCAATGATTCTGTGATTCTGTGATATAAATTTAAGTCTTGTTGATATTTAGATTGAAGTTATGTTCCAAGATGATTCTTTCCAAAATAATATTCTGATCGTTTTGTACTGGAATAATGGAGATACACAACAGTAAGCATCTTGAATGAGTTTCATCTTTTCTTAAGCATACTGACTGAACATATTTCCATCTCAATTTTCTTATAGAAGAACCAAATACCGATTTGATAAAGCCTGATGAGTGTCATTACTTCCTGTCTGAAGGCCACACCCATTGGACTCCAGTAGAGTTCACAGGAGATGGAGACAAGAATAAACAATCATTCCAAAACTTCTATTAAAACAAAATGTCAATTAATAAATTAAATTCAAGATTCCCTTGGATTTCCATGATGAATTTCCATTTTCAATTAGTTCCAGAAATTATTTATTTCTTCAATAAGTTAACCAACCAAAATCAGTATCAGGAAAACTAAGCCTCACTCGTTAAATTCATTGCGTTGAGGACAGCCTAGGGTACTTATATATTGATTAGTTTATGTGAAGTTTATGTTGCTTATGGTGCTGATTCAGGAAATTAAAACATATCAGAACAGTTTTGCAGGGTTACAATTAACAGCTCATTGCCAACCTTTTTATTGAAAATGTGTCGTGGTTTAACCCCATCCGGCAACTAAGCCCCATGCATCTGCTTGTTCACTCCCCCATGGTGGGACAGGGGGGAAAGTCAAAAGAGTAAAAGTGAGATAACTCATGGTTTGAGATAAAGACAGTTTAACAAGGAAAGCAAAAGTTGCGCACGCAAGCAGAGCAAAACAAGGAATCCATTCACCACTCCCCATGGGCAGGTGGGGGTTCAGCCATCTCCAGGAGAGCAGGGCTCCGTCACGCGTAATGGTTTCGTGGGAAGACAGACGCCATCACTCTGAATGTCCTCCCTCTGCTTCATTCTTCTTCGCCCCAGCTTTATATACTGGGTATGATGTCATACGGTATGGAATACCCCTCTGGCCAGCCTGGGTCAGCTGTCCTGGCTGTGTCCCCTCCCAGCTCCCCGTGCACCCCCAGCCTGCTCGCTGGCCGGCCAGCACAAGAAGCTGGACTGTCCGTGACTGCTCAGCAACAACCCAAAACATCAGCATGTTATCGACATTTTTTCATCCCAAATCCAAAACACAGCCCCACACCAGCTTCTGTGAAGAAAATTAACTTTATCCCAGCTGAAACCAGGACAATGTGGCATGTCTATTTAAAAACTTAGAAGTGACCATGAACATATGACTGGTTTTTCATGACACTGAGACTTTTTTTTTCTTTTGATGGTAGAAGTCAGGGATATCCAAGGTTCTTCATATCTTGAGGCTGTTTTGCCTTGAAGAGGATACAGAAGCTGCTGTATTTACCACATCACCTCTGTCAGTCAATTTAGCAAAGCTATAGCAGCCAAAGTACCAATTTTCACCTGCAGTTGCTTTCTGTGGTGGAAAATTACATAAGGGGTATAAATATTATTCTTATATATTTATTAGATTTCTTGCGATATCCATGTCCTGTATTTAACTCCTGTGTGTTTGAAAAACATCTTCAGACTGATCACAGCTTTTCAAAGAATAATGGGCAGTTAACAACTTCCATGCAGTGATTTACTGACATACAGTTACAGTCTCTTCTGTTTTGAGAAAGCCAAATTTCAGGTATTTTATTTCCCGTTCTATAGCAGAAGGAACTTAATTAATGCAATAGTTATGTCTGTCTTCTAGGACTTTTAAAAATTATATCTATAATCCACAATATAGAAAGATGTAGAAGACCTAGATATTAATTTTGTCTTATTTCTAATAAATTACCTGCAGTGATATATGTTATCTTCATTATAACGTCCATACAGTTTTCTCAATATTAAGCTAAATATAGATATGTCATATTCACCTTTGTTTTAATAATACCTCTGTTGAGTGTGTCTGATCCCGAGTTCCCAAGGATGTTATACTCAGTATGGAATATAATGCCAATAAAATTAATCTTCTGTGTAATGTTAAGAACAACATGTCTCTACTGTTTAATGGTGCACCCATGGAGTTGCTTCTGGCATTGCTGAATAGCAAAGTACTAATATTCTCTCTTTAAGTTCTTCTAAAAAACATTGTATTCATTTATAGGCATGCTAGTGCTCTATCTCCTGTGGAATGAAAAAGGATGGGAGAAAAATTCCTAGCTTATTTTAGTATGCTACCAGTATTTCTGAATATAAAAAGATAACAGACCTCGCTTAAACTTCATGTCATTGTTAAATGCATTAAGTGGAATAATTTTCTTAACAAATATAGCTTGTGTATTGACCCATTGGAACAACGTTCTAGATGACATTACACATGACATTTAAAACATTTAAAGGGTGATTGTTTTCCATTTCAGTCATGCAGTATCTGTTAAGAAGATCGTACACATTAATATCCCAGCTCAGGAAAGAAATAAAACCCTTTAATCTATTTATGTACAAAGTGGATATGTAATTCATATGTAATTCATATGCAATTCAAAAGAAGCCAATGTTAAGTACATGCTTAACTTATGAATAGACATGCTACGTGTATTTTACATAAGCACACTTTATTGAATCAAAGACTGAAGTAACATGCTACTGTAAATGAAGAAATTGCTTATTCTTTTTAATGGCAGTAAAAAAGAAACTTTTAAAATCAGAGAAACATTCATTATTATTGATGTTGTCATTGTTAGTTACTTTGTTTCAGTGGCTAGTTACACTCAGTGAGTAAGGGGACAGGCTTGAATTAGACACATTATTACCAATAGCCCATAATTTTAGTAGTAGAAAAACATTTCAAAGATGTAATTTAGGTCAAATTTTCTTTAGATAAACAAGGTTTCAAATTAGTTGTTTCTCCTCATTATTTAAAAGGTTTTGTTTGTTCAACGTGTATAGCAAAATGTCGTACACATTAAACATCGCTAGAATAGCTCCAGAAACTCGTATTTCTAGTCCTTAGGTGGGAAGCACGGCCCTTGCTTGCGATCATATACCATCGAAAGGAATACCAGGAAAGAAGTCCAACTTTGCTGTAATGCTTTGCTTCTCCAGTCTTGCTTTGAAAGTTTTCGCCTTCCTGAAAGAATGAATTTCCCTTATTATGCAACCAGTTTTCTGGCCAAGATTGTTCAGAAAGAAGGCTGCAGCCACCCTCTCCTTCCTTGTCGGTTGTAGTTCGGTAAAGATGATCTTTGTTTCATTTAGTAGAAGGCTGTGGGCTCTGTGTGGACCCAATCATGCAGGATCTCACGATTTTCTGAGCTTGCCGTGAACTTAATTGGTTTTCTTTATTGTAACAATTGTCTAGTGACTGAATGACTATGATTTATAACGCTAAGCATAAGCATTGTGAATGACATCTACGGAAATGGCCTGACAAACACAGGGAGTCACTCTAAAGAACACCAACCCTTGATGTCAGCTAAAGCTGAGGGAAGCTAGCATACAGTGCTCAAATTTCAGCTTGGCATTAGTGTGAAAGAAGGAAACTGAGGTAACAGTATATCAAAGTTACCCAGATGGACCCAGAACTGAGGAAGAAGGCACTCCCACCACCAAGAACATCATCCCCTGGGCACAGGTATCAGGATGCTGACAACTTGTTATGCTTCCCTGCTCCTCTCTTCTGCTGGAAGATGCCTGAAGTTTCAGCCTCAAGACCTGGAAAGACATGGGATGGGTGCGTATAACATCAGAATAACGGTGTAGGTGTTGGCAGATTTTCACGTGTAACAATGATAACTGTATAACTAACGAGGCCTCTCTGTATTGAGTTGGGCTAAGGGTATTTTTAGTATTATACTGGACAAGTAATAACTATTTGTATTTAATTAGACTGTTAAAACATTAGCTGGACTAACACTGATTTCTTAGCTCCTAATGTAAATTCCCTTTTGCCCATCACAAGATTGTGACAATGTGCAGCTGATCAGCAAAGACAGCAACATTTGGGCACATAACTATAATTTGGTGGGCACAATGATTCTGCTGAGTGTGTAGGGGACAAGAGGTAGTGGCCTGATTCACACAGCATCAGAAATACCCCATACTTTATAAAAATACTGCAAAGTTACTTTCTACCACATATCCAACAGTGATCAGTGTTGACAGTAGGACATGTTTTTAGAAAAATTTAATGTAAATAGGCCCAATGGGAATAATGACAGGAGTCTATTGATTCAGTTTATTAGAAAATAAATAGAAAAATGAAAAGCATTCTGAACAGTAAAGTTTGCCTGTTGGTAAGTATATCACTATAATTTAACACCATTCAATAATGACAACTCAGGACCACTATCCATTTTTATCCCTCCTGATTTTCAAAGCTGAATATCAGCTGATCATTCTTCAACTCCATCACTTATTTCCTAAAACCATGGGGCTTCATGAAAACTAAAGGAAATTCACATCAAATACTTAGATCTAAGTCAAATTTAATAAATGTTTTTCCAAATAATAGTTTAAGTGTTTTAGCAATTCCTGTCAGCAGAAGTGAAAGATTTCTAAAGGAATTAAATAAACTATTAAATAAACAGATCCTCAAAATAAATAAAACAATATTCTAGAAAATAATAGGGAATTCTGGAGAATTCATAGGGAGAAACACTGGATATTCACACCAATTCATTCATTTAAAAATTATCCAAGCTTCTATAAAGAAGCAAGGTGTTACCTTGATCTGTTGTTGCAGTGGAGGTAGGGGATGGAGATCCATGCAGCAGCAAAGATGCAAGGGTTACTGATGTGTTAGACACCTTGGAAGCACCTGATAATGGTCATATAGAAATTAGACCTTCTCCCCCAAAAAGGTGGTGGAATCAATAGCCCAACTGAAGTGCATCTACACCAATGCACGCAGCATGGGCACCAAACAGGGGGAGCTGGAAAACATCGTGCAGAGGGAAAACTATGATATAGTTGCCATCATGGAAACATGGTGGGATGACCTGTACAACAGGAGTGCTGCAATGGATGGTTATGAATGCTTCAGAAGGGAGAAGCAAGGAAGGAGAGGCAGTGGGGTAGCCCTGTGTGTTAGGGAGTGTTTTGACTGTCTAGAGCTTAATGACAGTGACACTAGGGTTGAGTGTTTATGGGTAAGAATCAGGGGGAAGGCCAAGAAGGCAGATTTCATGGTCGGAGTCTGTTAATGACCACCCATCCAGGTTGAAAAAGCAGATGAAATATTCTATAAGCAGCTGGGAGAAGTCTCACAATCGCTAGCCCTTGTTCTCATCGGGGACTTCAACTTACCAGACATCTGCTGGAAATACAATACAGCAGAGAGGAAACAGTCTAGGAGGTTCCTGGAGTGTGTGGAGGATAACTTCCTGACACAGCTGGTGAGTGAGCCAACTAGGGAATGCACCCTGCTGGACTTGTCTGCAAATAGAAAAGGACTTGTAGGTGATGTGATGGTTGGAGGCTCTCGGGTATAATAGTGACCACGAAATGATAGAGTTTTTGACTCTTGGAGAAGTAAGGGGGGGTGGGGGTGTCAGCCGAACTGCCACCTTAGACTTCTGGAGGGCAGAGTCTGGCTTGTGTAGGAGCCTGGTTGGTTGACAGTGTCCTTAGGAGACAGTCCTGAAGGGCAAAGGAGTCCAGGAAAGCTGGACATTCTTCAAGAAGGAAATCTTAAAGACACAGAAGCAGGCCATCCCCGTGTGCCAAAAGACGAGCTGGTGGGAAAGAAGACCATCCTGGCTGAACACAGAGCTTTAGCTGGAACTCAGGAAAAAAAGGAGAGTTTATCAGCTTTGGAGAAGAGGCAGGCAACTCAGAAGGACTACAAGGATGCTGTGAGGTTATGCAGGGAGAAAATTAGAAGGGCCAAAGCCCAACTAGAGCTTAATCTGGCTAGTGCCATAAGAGACAATTTAAAAAGTTTATATAAATCCCTTAGCAACAAAAGGACGGTTAAGGAGAATCTCCATCCTTTATTGGATGCAGGTGGAAATACAGTGACAAAGGATGAGGAAAAAGCTGAGATACTTAATGCCTTTTTTGCCTCTTTAATAGTAAGACCAGTTGTACTCTGGGTAACCAGCCTCCCTGAGCTTGAAGACAGGGACAGGAGCAGAATGAAGCCCCCATAATCCAAGGGGCAATTGTTAGCGACCTGCTACACGACTTAGACACACACAAGTCTATAGGGCCAGATGAGATGTACCCAAAAGTACTGAGGGAGCTGGCGGAAGTGCTCACCAAGCCACTTTCCATTACTAATCACCAGTCATGGTTAACTAGGGAGGTTACAGCTGACTGGACATTAGCAAATATGACTCTCATTTACAAGAAGAGGCAGAAGGAGGACCTGGGAAACTACAGGCTTGTCAGTCTGACCTCTGTGCTGGGGAAGGTTATGAAGCAGAACATCTTGAGCACCATCATATGGCACATATAGGACAACCAGGTGAACAGGCGCAGTCAGCATGAGTTCAGGAAAGGCAGGTCCTGCTTGACCAACCTGATTTCCTTCTATGACAGGTGACCTGCCTAGTGGATGAGGGAAAGGCTGTGGATGTTGTCTGCCTGGACTTTGGTAAAGCCTTTGACAGCGTCTGCCACAGCATTCTCCTGGAGAAACTGGCAGCTCATGGCTTGGACAGGTTTTCTCTTCGCTGGGTAAAGAACTGTCTGGATGGCCGAGCCCAGAGAGTTGTGGTGAACAGTGTTAAATCCAGCTGGTGGCCGGTCACAAGCGGTGTTCCCCAGGGCTCGGTTCTGGGGCCGGTCTTGTTCAATATCTTTATCAATGATCTGGATGAGGGGATCGAGTGCTCCCTCAGTAAGTTTGCAGATGACACCAGGCTGGGTGGGAGTGTTGATCTGCGGGAGGGTAGGAGGGCTCTGCAGAGGGATCTGGACAGGCTGGACTGATGGCCTGAGACCAATTGCATGAGGCCAAGTGCCAGGTTCTGCACTTGTGTCACAACAACCCCATGCAACGCTACAGGCTTGGGGAGGAGTGGCTGGAGAGTTGCCCAGCAGAAAAGGACCTGGGGGTGCTGGTTGACAGCCGGCTGAATATGAACCAGCAGTGTGCCCAGGTGGCCAAGGTGACCAACAGCATCCTGGCCTGTATCAGAAATAGTGTGGCCAGCTAGTAGAGAGTAGGGAAGTGACTGTGCCCCTGTACTTGGCCCCGGTGAGGCCGCAGGTCGAATCCTGTGTTCAGTGTTGGGCCTCTCACTACAAGAAGGATGTTGAGGTGCTGGAGCGTGTCCAGAGAAGGGCAACAAAGCTGGTGAGGTGTCTGGAGCACAAGTCTTATGAGGAGCAGCTGAGGGAACTGGAGTTCTCCTGAACTTCTCCTGTTCAGTCTGGAGAAGAGGGGGCTGAGGGAAGACCTTATTGCTCTCTACAACTACCTGAAAGGAGGTTGTGGTGAAGTGGGTGTTGGTCTCTTCTCCCAAGCAACAAGCGATAAGATAAGAGGAAATGGCCTCAAGTTGCACCAGGGGATGTCTAGATTAGACGTTAGGAAAAACTTCTTCACTGAAAGGGTTGTCAGACACTGGAACAGGCCGCCCAGGGAAGGGGTGAGTCACCATCGTGGGAGGTATTTAAAAGATGTGTAGATGTGGCCCTTAGGGACATGATTTTGATTCAAAGAAGTAAAAGATATTTAAACTCAATAACACCAAAGTGTCATTAAGCAGACATCTTTATTGCCGTGCTGGACGCAGGGGGGATATCTCCTTCTACCATGCGTGTGCTGAGACAGAAGTTCATCCTTTATATACCTTAAAGACATGAATATTCACACATTTTCCAAGAAATCTCTGCCTCCTTGCTTATCTTATATTACAGCATTTATGTAATTCTGGCATTGCAAAACTACACTACGCATGTGTGGGGGTCTCGGGTGGTCATCGGTGGTCATTTGGGGAGTCAGCCCCCTCCTCCTTTTTCCCTTTTATGGTCATGGGTCTCTTGAGGATAATTTCTTCTCCTTGGATGTTTGCCCCTTCTGTTGTCCAGCCAAGTGGTTCCTTCTTACCATCCTTGTTAGAGCACTCCTGCCAGTCTGTCTCTACGCTCAAGGTTGAGATATCTTCTCTGTTCTCTTTAATCTCTCAGTCCTTGCTCTTAACTCTTCTTTGTTTTAATTTTCAGGAGGCCTGCTTTCCTTGTGATTAACAGTTTACACATAGTTACAGTGTTAGCATTGAGGCAAATACAGCCTAAGGACTATGAGAATAGGCCGTTAAACATAATCACACAGTTACTAAGCTAAAGAATTCTATACTAAAGTTAAGCTAATCATGTAATCAATAACCTTCCATATATTAAGAAATTTGCAAAACTTACAGTTGATTAGTGACACGTGCTAAAACCTTATAATTGTTTTAGATCCTTGGTTCAGTTTATTGGCAGTGTTAGGTTAACAGTTGGACTCAATGACCTTAAAGGTCTTTTCCAACCTAAAGGATTCTATGATTCCATGGTTCTGTAAGAATCTGCTTTAGGTATTTCAATGGAATCAAGTACCTCTGCTTTCTAAACAAGCTAATTTCGGAGTGGCATAATTTTTAAACATGGACAAGAATGTCAGAATCATTTTGACAGACAGCTAACATACTCCTTGGATACTCTCTTGTAGCTGGTTTCTAACAAATGCTGTAGGTGTTTAATTCTCTACAACTAAAGTGTGTACAACAAACAGCCAGGAAAATTCTGCAAACAGTGAATTATAGCATTCCAACCTTGAAGTGGTAGGACATAAATCAAGAGCCATAGATCCTGCTGAAACAGCAATGTCCTTAACCTTGCTAAATTCCTGACGTGTAAATATGAAGACTTAACAATGTGGCCCTCAGAACAAGTTTCAGGGTCAAATATAACACCAAAATTATTCAGTCAGGAGGCAATTTTATATTCCCAACAAATGGTTCCATAAATGTGAAACTGCTATTTAGCAGGCAATGGGCCAAATAAAATCAATTCTGTTTTAAGCACCAAATGTTAGCAGACACTCAACACTTAACATCTAATAAGTATCCTTCCAGACTAGAGACAGATTTATCTAAGTCATCATGAACTGTTTGATATACCTATTATATTTGGATGTCATCAGCATAAAGATAGTAATTAAGATCCTGCTTATGGAATAAATGACCCTATCGGGAGCACATACTGTGCATGTTAAATTGGATAATCATGCTTTATAAAATATATAGTGGGATTTCCAGACGTTATCAGTAAAGCACCTCAACACTCATAAAACAGAATTTTAAGAAAGAAAAAAAATAACTGAACAAATTTAACCATAATTTAATTTTGTTGCATCCTATCAAAATAAGTAATGTGTAAAAGACTATTACTATTCAGTTTTATCGTGGCTCTAAGAAAATCTGCGGTGTATTATGTCAGGGTTTTGATTTTATTCATTCTTTTTAATTTACTTTACTATCTGGCAAGATGGGTTAGTTGTGTGCACAAGAAATAGTGAAATCCTACTCCCTATTCATGTTGAATTAGTCAAAATTCCTAAAGACAGCATGGAGAGAGGGAAGCTTTAGAAAAGGAATATGCAGTATTAGTCTGTATAAACTGCTTGTTTTGCAGCTCTGCTTTGTTATTACCATTTAATTAATTATCCACTATATAAAAGGGGAGATGAAGGAGATAGCTCTCCTCTTAAAAAAACCTGTTTAGAACTTTAAATTTATCTTTCATTGACCTGTTGAAATTTGTTTATAGACTTTTCTACACAGTTGTTATTTCACATGGACAAACTATTCAGCTCTTGTTCATGTATCCCTAACCTTTCAAATTAGGAATAAAAAAAAGACATTCGGAGGAATAGATTCATTTCTTCTACTCCAGTTTTAGGTTACAGGGGTTTTCTTGGTTTGCTGGAATTTGCATTCTTTTAATTAATTGCAATGGGATTTGTGAGCAGAGGAGAGGGGATTTCGGAAAAAGATCATAAACAAGCAAGTAAAACAAAAAACTCAACTTGAAATATAGTATTAAAATTCTGAGTTCTGTTTTCTTTTCTGTAAGAAATGTAACTGTGAATTTAATGTATTCATCACTCACTTTATGTATTCACATGAATAAAAATGTACTTAATCTGATAGCTTTTTTAGCTATATAAAAAGAAAAAAAATATTTTTAAGCTATCATTGCAGCTGAGCAGAAATGTTCTTCCCAAATGCTCTTTTCTTCTTAGTGGTGTCTATATATGAAACTGGTAGAAAAACAGTTCAAAATTGTATCTTGTTTTGCACAGCATACAAAATTAATTAGATTTCTCACAGGTTATTATTTTTCACTGTTGCTGTGGCTGTTTTTGTCAGAAACATGATAGTTATTTAAAATTATGTTACATATACCAAAAGATACCCCCCCCCCAAAAACAGTAAAAAAACAAAAGGGAGAATGTGAGTGGTCTTAGGTCAAAACTAAGAGATAAAAGCAGGATGACAGTTTTAACTGTCCTAACTTCATGCTAGAGTGTGATTCCCAAGCCTATTTTTTTTTCCCTTGAGAATAGTCAAGATAAATATTTTGACAAATTCAAAGTGTT
The DNA here is from genome assembly GCF_964289735.1 of Phaethon aethereus. Taxonomy (NCBI): domain Eukaryota; kingdom Metazoa; phylum Chordata; class Aves; order Phaethontiformes; family Phaethontidae; genus Phaethon; species Phaethon aethereus. Next base: position 1,089,742 of record NC_138584.1, on the reverse strand, counting down.
TGATAGGACGCAGCAAGGAAGTCTGTTGTTATGGTTTTCTGATGTAGTAGTAAAAGCACACTAACAGTTGTAGAAAACTTCTGAAAGTTCTTTTCTTTTTTTCTGATGTCTCAAAAATAATTCTGGTAAGTACTTGGGGATTTTTCTAAAAGAAGAATTTAACTGAATTTATTAATCTTTGTCTATTCCAGCAATACAATTCTCAAAAATTAAAAATGCAATCAGGAGAAGGCAGATAGAGAATGGAGTTTGTCTGCTTTATACAGGGAAATTAAAGTTAATATTTCAACAGTAGAGATGAATGTTAAGAAAGTTCAGTTTTGACAACAGTTTTTACTCAAACTGATTTTAGTAAATACTTTAGAATGGAACAGTGACTGTGTTTAGAGAAATACCATCCCTACATCCAACAAAATAAGTACATTGTTGTTTACTTGTTAACAAATTTCCAATACTTGTTAAATATTTTCATGTAAGTTTGAGAGATGGCAATATAAACTATACACACATAAAATAAATTGAGTTAAATTTAATATCATGTGCATATATGAGAATTATTCATAACCCTTACAGAAAGCTGTCTTAAGATTCAGAGGACAAAGTACAAGTACATGTTTACTTCATTTTTATTCTCCTACAATTCACAACTGCAAATGAGGATTTATGAATAGAAATACATAAGGAAATATTTTAAAAGAGCCTGATTCAAGAAATATTTATATAAATACATACAAGATTATTAACATTGTGTTTAATAGTAAAGATTAATTTCTAGCAAACAGCAAGAAATACATTTTCTCAGGCTTCAACATTGGCATGAGATAGTACAATTTTTATATGAAATCTAGTCCACTGATTGTTTTTTAGAGAAAAGATTATAAGGATCAGAAATACGATTCTGTAATTCTGTGAAAAATCTGCCTAATATTGGTTATAAACACCTTACAGATTGTATGAAATAATAAGTTTTAACCATAGATTCTACGATAAATACTGTTAGTGTTCCAGCTCAGAAACTGAACTCCGAAGCTCATGGATCATTCAATATTCATGTATCACAAATAATTCACATTATTGCTGATAACACTTATTAGTTACATTAGTCTGACAAAAGTGCAATATGTTTCTCAGGTATAGCTACAGAATTAAACTACTTCCATGTTTCAGCACATTAACATTGCTACATATCAAAGTCCCAGGAGAATAACATTACAGATGCTACGAAAAATCCTTTTTTCAGCACACACAAAAAAATCACAAACCAGCCTCCTTCATGCAGTTCTTACGAGATGCATTTTGTTCTGAATTACCTATATGACAAGTTACTTCATTCCCTTATGACTTTGCCAAGGAATAATTTTGTCATAGTTTGAGAGATGAAAACATTCTCATCTTATGTTTTTAAAGTATTCATTGCTATTTCAGCTTGGGGTAAAAATGAGATGAGTTATGGAATTTTCTTACTAAATTGACAGTTAGTTTTACTGTCCAATAATATCCATGCAAGGCTTGATATTTTGTTTTTAAATACATGATTATACAAGAAAAATGCTATCAAAATTTATGCATATTTCTATTTTCATTTGATTCTAATTTAAAGAACACTTAAATGGGAATAAAGTAAGCTATATTTCTCCCACAAGGAAATAATTTCTATGGACAAAATCGCCTTAGTGTGCTAATTCTTTACAGTACAAGGAATTTTCAGGTTTTACATATGAACACGGTTTTTTGATTGGCCTATTCAAACAGAAAGTCCTAGACGTAACTCAAAATGGCCATTAAGTCATTAATTTTTATATAGTAAAGAGAGAAAGCAATATTCACATTGATATTTATGATTTCATTATTGTCAATGTTTCATCAATTTTATAACACTTATAAAATAACAATCTGTGTTCGGTTCTAAGCTATCTTGGCATTGTTCTAGTTGACAGATAAATCAATACAATTGATAATCTTCTTTCTGGTGTAACCAAGTATCAAGCGGACCTTAAGGCATCTGAGGAAAACTGATAGCTTTTTTATATTGTGAATTGCTTTAATTGTGTCACTACTGCACAGCAGAACTATGTCCTTAGAAAAGCTATGAGTCATAAAAATTATCATTTTCACTCCAGTTATCAAGTGATAGTAATAATGAAAGCGCTACAAGAGCATCAAGGCAGGACAAAGAAATTAGACCCTCCCTTCAATATTTTTCCTTTTTTTTTCTTCTTTTCTGGGAAGAAAATTCCATACATTTCACGCATGGAACAATGTGGAGGTGAGGGTAAAAACCATAGGTATTCAGCTTAGCTGAGCAGCATTCCAACTGCATATCTATTTCTACTAAAGAAAGTTCACCTTCTTGTGCAGTTCTCTTTGTCCTTTAAACATTTCTAAATCACTGTGGACAAAAAAAGCTAAGTCCCTCAAATGTCCTATCCCTGCTTGCTGACATCTCCCATCATCGGTACCTGAGCACAATAAAAAGGCACCTCCTCATCCTAAATCTCCCTCGCCCCGAAAAATATTTAACCTAAGCCTCTCAGAAATACACTGGAGACTACTCTTATTTGAATAACATGGTCAGAGGAGGTCCACCTGAGGTCCACCACGATACCATCGTATTGTATGTGAGCACTTAGAATTTTTACTCAGGAGCTGGTGGATCTGGTGTAAATTTTTCACTGCCTGAAGGGTTTCAAGCACGTGACTGCCACAGAAGCTCACCAGCCTTTAGACTGCAGCTGATTTCATCTGTATCTGAGAAGTACACTTAGCTCCTCCTGTTCTGAAGAAGTGATTGCGTTTTAACTAAGAAATAGATTCACAGATGTAAAAATAAAAATGCAAAAAAAAAACCAACAAACCAAAACAGACTAGGAGTGAGTAAGAATAAGCTTTGTTTTGGAAGACTAAGTCCTGAGATTAATTTTTTCTTTAAGTGCTTTATATATTGAGATAATAGTTATGATCTAGTTCAACATTAACATGTGTCTAAACCACAGCGAACTCATTTGTATAGACAACTCTATCTGTGTATCTCTGTACCTGTACCGGTTCTAGCCAGCACATCTGACTAAGATTTTGAAGATTTGGACCTTTGTGTCCCTGGAGGTGTTCAGATTTATGTCACAGGTATATATACATGTGAAATAGACATTTTGGATTTAGGGGCTTCTAGTCTGCCCAAAACTCTCCTCAGATGCAAATAGCTACAAATAAATGCAAAAAACAATTTTGGATTGTATTTGAAATTTTCCCCTGGCCACTTACTACACCATTATGTACACAAATATCTGAAGTATTCAAGGTTTCAGAAGGCTGAGTTATGCCTAATAATAAAACTTTTTTTAAGTGCTCAGACTTTGTGGTGAATTCTTAATAAAGCCAAATTCTCCTGGCCGCTGGGTATTCTTAAAAAAGATTTTATAAAGTTTATTTAGGAATTTGCTATAGCAGCCACTATTTTGTTTTTTCAAATTTGCATCTATCAGTAATGAAATTCTTTATTTTGAAGTAAAATTTCCTACAAAGCTTATAATATCTGTTCTTTTTAAGGACTTTAACTATGTGCCTAATTGTATCATTGTAATGTTTTTCTGGTCAAGTTATATATGATTAACCCTGTCCTCTATGTAAACAAAGTTGTTAGATCCCGTTTTCCTTCAAACTTATAGGATCAGGTTTATTGAAGTAATCCACAGGGTTCTTGCTAGATTTACATCACATTTCAGAAGCAGATTGAATATCTTCCAGAACTCTTGCAATGTAAGCCATTTTTTACCTTGTGTTTTCAAAGTGATAGAATATATAAATTTACTTTAATGAGAGAAATCACCAACTTGCACAGAGCAAAACCAAACGGGCCTGTAAATACCAATTCAATTTTTACTTGACAAACAGCAATACTGAATATTTAAAAGCTTTTGTTTGTTTGTTTTAAAGCCATCATACAAAATCAAATAAAATAGTTGATGGGTTTAGGTAGACAAAAGACAAAGAAGGACTCAAAGAGAGATGCACAGGTGAGAAATATCTCACATTTTCTGTTCTTTTATAACAAGCACTGGGTAAAGTGAGTAAAAATAATCAACTGAGAATGTTTGGGGTTTTGAGCTTGGTAACTGATGAGACACTTCAAATGCTTTTAAAAAATAAAAAGATTAAAGTTTTGAAAAGACCTCAAAAAGACATGTTACTGAACTTGATTTTTAGAAAATACATACTCCAAACTATATTATTTTTTTTTAAATTAAGTAAAATGTATTCTAACAAGACAATACCTACAAAATTTATGAACAATCTTATTCAGGGAAGTAATGACTTTTTGATGTTTTTAGTGTTCCTTGAACCTGTTGTGAAAGCTGATAGTCATGTACCTGGCAAGCACATTACATGCTTGATTTATTGGGGTATTCAAAGCACTTTCTGAAAATATTTAAATAAATATCAGAAAACTCTGACATTATATATACCTACAAGTAGTTAACAGATCACTGAAGCCCACTTAACAGTTTTCTCAACAAAAGGCTATTCTCATGCCTGACTGTCTTCAAGGAATAGGTACGGGTGTTTGTTTATATGTAAGGTTTTACCTATAACAAAACAGTGTACTCAATTAGCTGTACAATATCGCTTTATTTATTCCCTCGACTACCAAACGCAAAACATATAAATCTTTATCAGGAATTCAAAGATGAAACCATTTTTTTTAGTGTAATGTTTCTTACCGGTAATCTAGCTTTTCCATGTCATTCAGACGTTAAGGATGACAAAAGGAAGAAGTGTGTTTCTGTATGCCACTAGCGGCTGCAGTGCTTGGAAACTCCAAGAACAGACTAGAAATTTTTACTGGGTAACATTTTAATAGGTAACATGGCCTTGCAAAAGGATCTCGATAGATGGAAGCATTGGGCATGAAATTTAACAAGAACAAATGTGGATGTGGAGAGGGAAATGCTGATCTCTTCTCCTGGTATCCAGTGACGGGATGTGTGGGAATGGCTCAAAGCTCTTTCCAGGGACTCATAATCCTCTACCACTGAACTACCCATTTCCCTGATGCTGAATTCTCAATTCAAAACCGTAACTCCAGCAAATCTGAAGCTAGCACCAGATAGTTAGCTCATCTAGACATAACAGGGTCATGCATGCAACATCGAAAATGTGAGACACAGCATGTTTTCTGCCCCTAATCCGTCAACTGTTCAGACTGAAGTCCCAGAAAAAGTTTGCAGACATTGTTTGGATTGTACACTTTTTTGTGAAAGCCAGGATGCTCATCCAGGCATGAGAACAAAGTTTAGGCAAGGCTTCAACTTGAAATATTTTAACTCTGAGCAAACAGTGCTCTGTCCTGTGAAAGCTAAATAATGAAAGGAAATCACTCTTAGTGTGTCAACATTTACCCAGGCAGTGTGGACTACGCAACTGTGCAGATCTTTGCAAGAACTTCTGACTATGAACATTTAACGATGATGGCTGCCCCTCCCTAAATCAAGATTTCATTTTTACACAGATTAAATATCTAGTCTGCAAAAGCAAATTTTTCCTGGCATGTAAGTGACGTTTCAGAAGATTTGATACCAGCATTGTTTCACTTGTCAGTATACTTAGATTAATAACATGCTGTATCTTCAGTTTCTGCAGGAAGTATTCTTCATCTTAACCAGCAAACCCATAAAGGTAGTTATAAATTTATAACTGACACAATACTCTCTGAATATTCCATGATTCCATGGCACTGTGCCTGTCATAGAGGTACGAGATACTGTCTAACCTTCTGATGAGGATTCTTGCAGAAGACTCTGAAAACTGTAAGTGAATCATCTCTTGTAATGCTTTGTTCTCCTGAACTGCAAATAATGCTTTAGTCTTGGATCTTTAAGTTTCTGAAGTTTTTTCTTAGTATTAAAAAAGTCACATATGACTATCTTAGATGAATATTGATAGTTTCTGTGAATAAAATTGTCAAGACTGTTTTTTGTCTGGAAAACAAACAAGTACTTATTTCTGCTGCCTGTAACTTTCACAGAATCCTAAAGGTTGTTGGTTGTTATACTACTTGGACTCAAATATCTGATTGGAGTATAAAGAAATCACAGAGAGCACCTCATATCTAAAACATCATGAGCACTACACTATCACTGGCAAGTCAGATATTGGCAATCCATTTATGCAATATTATCAATTTTTTGTTAGTTAACATCACAATGATGATAATTTTCTATTCTAAATTTCACACACTTAATCATGGCTGTGTGATCTTTTTTTAAAACTCTAATATAAACTTGAATGAAGCTGGTTTCTCTTTATCAGTTTCTCTTAACTTCTCTATCTTATTTGTGATTTGTTTTGGGACAAAAATGTAAATCCTGTTGATCATTATACCAGCTACTTCATTTCACTTGCTGTGTTTAGTATCTTGATAACATCTCACTTCAGCTGATTACTGTGTTTTAATGTTGCAGCCAATTCAAGAATACTGTAGAAGAAGAAGTGTATTTCCATAAAAAAAAAGGAAAACCTCAGTCTGTATGTCCTTATGAAATCTTTTTCTTATTGGTTTAAATAAATCTCATGTAGGCACAGTAAAAGAATTTATGTCAAAGTCTTTGAAAAAGGCGTCATACACTGCTTAAATTTTTTTGTTCCAAAGATTCAAGATCTTTGTTTCAAGGGCTTACAGCATCTCAATAGTGTTATTTCTACTGTGGGGTACCATACTGCAGACAATGATATTGTCACATCAGCCCATCACTTTTCTCATGAACACTTGGGAAAATTAAACTCTCATAAAATGTGAATCACTTTTACAATTTATGTAGCCCTCTAATATTATGCATGTATGTGAAAACTTCCATTGCTTTCCAGTCTTCTGAATGGTAGACAGTCAGATTAAAAAGCAATCCTAGGGAGATAGACCTAGAAGCCAAGATTTCTTTTTCCTAACTGCAGTAATCACTAAACCATAGTCTGGCTCCCTTCTCCTTCCTGTGCTTCTCACACTCTTGATGGCACAGTGGTCTACTTCTTTTTCTAAAGGGTAAGCTGGACATGAGTTTCAAAGCATCCAGCTATCAAGGGCTTCCAGAGAGAAGCCCTTTTTTTTTTTCAGAAAACTGTAAACCATCATGGGATGTCTTTTGAGTGAAAGGGATGGTGACTTTGTGTTGGACATGCCTTGAACATTGCTCTTAGGGATACAAATAGATGATGGACACAAGTCTTCCTGGTACCCAGTCTGTGAAGGAATTTAGATCACGGCTAACCTGCATAGAAATCTGAATATAAGTACACCGAGAGCTCTATGATACAAACCATACGTGCCAAATTTACTTAGGTATGAGGTAGATTTTATTGCAGTTGGAGGGGGAAGACTCTGGATCTTAGTTTTAAAGGCAGGTACTAACATTCTGTCTAAGACCATCTTAAACCTGCAGTAATTCCATCCAATGACTTTATTCCTGCTTCTACTTTATACCGAACATAGTGCCCAAACTGATATGGCAAATAAAGGAGGAAGTGATATTTGGCTTTAGTCTTAATCACTCAAGTTGTTTGCCAAGAGAATACTCGAGCAAAGTCAGCAGAATGCTATTCAATGGATATTAAAGATGTTTATTTTAATTAATTTAGCGAAGCTTTTTCTGAGGTTATCATTTGCCTTGTAGCCATCTGGAATCAGAAACTTATTTCTATTAAATTACTTAATCACTGGGGTTTATTTGATTTTAGATTTGCTTCCTCTAATTCCACAAGGGAGTGTTACTTCTGCCCAAATTTCAGAGAGTGTAATAAGATAAGATTTCTTTAACAATTGGCACATTCTTAATGATAAACCATTAGGGAACTCTTTTTCCCTTTTGAAAACATAATACTTGGGAAAAAAAAAATCTGTTATCTCTCTTTTGCTTTGCTACTTTCTGCAATAAATTGAAGATTTGGGTTCTTGATGTTGTCCTGGAGGACTGGTGTTTCCTTAAATAAAGGCCACCTTGGTATACTGACTTATTTCTACAGGAATTTTTCTTAAGAAATCTTTCTTTTCAGTATTTCCAATTATTACTCTCTTTCAAAGATTCTGTAGTTGTGTAACTAGCTAAAGCTTTTATGTCACACTGAAATTAACTGTTTTGTTGTTTGAAATATGTAACCTCTGAAATACATGATCCTCTGCGATGTAAGTGTTCTGTAGAGACAGAGTTGCTGCTGGATCTAATGAAATATCACCTGATAAACAAATTCCTTCCTTCCTTAGTGCAGTAAATGTTCTAGGGTCAAATCCTGACTGCACCTACACAAATCTTGCTCACAAATGTATCCACTGGCTTAATGTTCAATAGGGCTACAAAAACCAGTTGTCACCAGTTTAACTGCTGCCAGAGAATATAATTCAATCTTCGTCTCCTGGTACATTTAATAGGTTCGATCTTTACTATTTTAAAACCCAGTATTTCTCAACAAGACAACGTGTCAGTGGTTTAGTGACCATTTCTAATAATGTGAATTCAGGATTTTTTTCAAATGAGTTCCTGATTATGAATGCCATCCAAAACACATCCCTTTTAATAAGGGAAATGGATAACTTTCTGTCCTTGTACACATTCTTTTTTTAGAGCAATAGGAGAGAAGCTTGCTAGTATAGTTATGAAAGCAGAAAAGTTTTTATTGTATCCGTCTGTTTCGAGTTATTTATAACATATGACCCTGCTTTTTATAACTGCTTTCCTACAGAAAAATGTCCATCTCATCTAGGACAAGTGTAAACACTTCAGCAATGAACATTTTCAAGACCTCAGCGAGTAAAAGTATCATGTTAGAACTGGAAAGATAAACTGGATGGTTTGTATTAGACAAGGAGGAGGAGATACAGAAATTTAATCAGTTTCCATACACTGATGTTCTGTTTAAAAGTCATCTAAAACACTGAATAGTCTCATACATTCTTCCAGATATTAATCATCCCACAAAAACCTTAAAATTCAATTGTGGCATTAAATTTTATCCAGTAGCTTTTATTCACGACCTGAATTAACATCTGATGTTTGCTTCATTATAGAGTCAGCCATCTAATCAAGATTTTTATATAGTTTGTTAAAAGCTCAGCCAGGCATTTGCTTTACCTGATGTTACAGTGATTTGCACCAGAAGTTTTTCAATAACAAATATTTCTCAGACAAGAAGCCAGTATTAAGACTATCAAATTCCATTGGTTTGCTAATATTAACTGTATAGATTGCCACATTATATATTTAACTCTATTTCAGTGGTTGATTCTGTAAAATTACAAAACTAAGTAATTTCAAAGCAGTAGAATTCAAAACCAGTAGATCTCAGAATTAACAATGAACAATTTACTACAGTTTTACATGTTCTTAGAGTAAGGATAGATACTTTTTTTTAACAAGCATCTCCAAATTTCCAGTCTTTTGGAGCTGGAAATGGGAGGCAGCATGTTTTCCTTTTAGGTTGTCTCTGATTAAGGAAGGAAATATACTTGTATGAAATTTATTTGTGTATGTTCTACCTTCAAATCTGTAAATAAAACTTGTATTGTGAACATTAATTAAAGGAAGACATAGACCTGTTAGAGTGGATCCAGAGGAGAGCCACAAAAATGATCAGATGGCAAGAATACCTTTCCTATGCAGAAAGGCTTGAGAGGGCTGAGGTTCCTTAGCCTGGAGAAGTCTCCAGGGAGACCATACTGAAGCCTTTCAATGTATAAAGGGGCTTTTAAGAAAGATGAAGACAGACATTTTGCCAGGATCTGTAGTGACAGCACATGGGGCAATGGTTAGATTGAATGTAAGGAAGAAATTTTTTACAATGAGACTGGTGAGACAATGGGACAAGTTTCCTAGAGAAGTTGTGGATGCCCCAACATGGGAAGTGTTCAAGGTCAGGTTGGACAGGGCTTTGAGCAACCTGATCTAGTCGAAGATGTCCCTGCCCATGACAGGGGAGTTGGACTAGATGATCTTTAAAGGTCTCGTCCAAGTCAAACTATTCTACGAATTATGTTTTCCACCTGAAATAGGTTGTACTTTAAACATTACAGATAAAAGGTGTCCCAAATTATTTTTACACTAATAAAATATTAATTAAAAGATATTAAAAAAGAGGGTTTCTAATTTCATATTTTACAACTAAGAATTTCCTCCTTATTGAGATTTGACTTTATATTAACTGCCCTGAAGCGAAATATTGCTTGTTATAATTTCAGTGCACACAGTCCATGAACCTCATTTCTCTTATGTAATGCAGGCAATCAATCTGCCATTTGAGTATTGTTGCGTATGTATTATACATGTGTAATTTAGATTCTTAAATGGTCATATTCAATAAAGATGAATTAATAATTTACATACAGTAACAGCAACTCAGACTACAGAAGCTAATGTCCAGAGAAATACATTTTGAATAAAGTAATGAGAATCAGTTGTTAGTGTCACCTTTTATTTTTCTTGTTGAACATGCTTTGCCAAAAAAAAAAAAAAAAGCATCCCTCTGTACCCATTATAGATTTTGTAGAAATATAGTTCTAGAGTCTTAATGTCTGCCACTCTGTAAATCATTACAGTACACTGGAAAGCTCCAAAGTGTCACTGGTGATGTATTAATTAGTAGTTATCATCTGTGCTGGTTTCAGCTGGGATAGAGTTAATTTCCTTGAGGGTAGCTAATATGGGGCTGTGTTTTGGATTTGAGCTGAAAACGGTGTTGATAACACGGGGATGTTTTAGTTACTGCTGAGCAGTGCTTGCACACAGTCAAGGCTAAAGGACTTTTCTGCTTCTCATGCCACCCCACCAGCAATTAGCTTGGGGGTGCACAAGAAGTTGGGAGGGGACACAGCTGGGACAGCTGACCCCAAGTGACCAAAGGGATATTCCATACTGTATGACATCATCCTCAGCATATGAAGCTGGGGGAAGAAGGAGGAAAGGGAGGACGTTTGGAGTGATGGGTTTTTGTCTTCTCAAGTAACTGCTATACATGATGGACCCTTGCTGTCCTGGGGATGGCTGAACCCCTGCCTGCCCATGGGGAGCAGTGAACTAATTCCTGGTTTTGTTTTGCTTGTGTGCACGGCTTCTACTTTACTTATTAAACTGTTTTTATCTCAACCCACCAGTTTTCTCACTTTTATCCTTCCAATTCTCTCCCCCATCCCACTATGGGGAAGTGAGCTAGTGGATGTGTGGTGTTTTGTTGCCAGTTGGGGTTAAACCATGAATCATCCTAATGTTGGTGTAATAAGAATCAATAATTACCAAGAAATTATACTTTTGGGGGGAGATGATTAAGGCTACTTTCCACCTTTTTCACCAAAATAAGCACATCCAAGATTAACTCACATACTGCCTTAATTTTCCAGGGATATAATCATCCTTCAGTTTCTCCAGCATTCTAGATACAGAAGAAATGCAAGGCCTGCACGGAAAAGAAATGCAAGACGTTTTCCTCATAGTGTCTTGATAAATGGTATTAGCTTCTATAAATAGCAAGTGCTTTATAGAGGAATTAAATGCTATCCTCATTTATCAGAGAATGAAAACTAAGGCACAGAAAGCAACCCATGCAATATTTTGTAGGCGACTAACAGGAATACAATTAAATTAATCCTTTTAGACTTTACATTCATTTTCAATGTAATTGTACCTGGCAGTTATCTCTTTCCTAATAAGAATAAAACTTGTACAATTTACATATGATTTGTATATAAATATGCAGAAATAAATGCAATCTTTACACAATGAAATCAAGCATATGGAAATAACTGAAAAAGAATTAATCAAAGTGTAAATTTGATCACTCGAAGTGAATTAAGAAAAGACTAACAGGTTTATTCTGCTATTACCTACCTATAATGAAAAAGGCGTGTTAAAAATTTAAAAAAGACTATTGAAAATCCATTGTCCTCTCTTTTCTCACTTGTACAGAAAAAAATGTTTTAAGACTCTGAAGTCCATTTACAGAGCTGATATTAAGTACAGATTTTCAAAGATTTTTGAGAAAGTACTTCAGAGTTATTTAAGAACCAAAATTCCTAGAAGTAAACTAAGGCAGATATGATTTTGATGCTGCACAGCTCCCCTGTTCCTTTAATCTTAACCCCAACCTCAAAGTACAAAAGCACATAACTTCTCATAGGAAAACTTTTGTACTAGATGTTTTCAAACAGGAGGGCTGGAAATATCTCTTTGAGAAGGGCTCTTGCAATACAACACCAAAGACCACTGAGCAAACATGAGGTGAGTAGAAGCAGCTCTTGTAACTGATTCACTTATTCAGAGCAGATGGCTATTGCCATTAGCTCATTACAGCTAATTAAGGAATGTATAAAAGCTTGTCTTGCCCTAAATGAAATGTAATGAGCATGAGAGTGGATGTGTAGCTAGCTGTAAGGTTAGGAAGTGTCACAAGTACAGTAATAATATTTAGACACAATATTTCAAAGATATTCTGAGGCTTTTTGATTTTTTTTTTCCTTATACAAGCAGGATTCTTTACTTGTTTGTTTTCTGAGTTAAGGGGATTAAACCAAGTCTCTTATACTTTTGGGTTCTCTCTCTCCTTTTCCTTATGTATAAGAGAAAACTACCTGTACTTTGCTTCTTTGTTCTTGTTGACGTTTAACGTTAATGTAGTAGATTATTGAGCTTTCCTAGTGTTTTCTCCATTCATTCTACTTGCTCAGCCAATTGATTCTTCAGCAGCTTTTATTTTCTCAATCTGAAACGTTAGCTGGTCTATAAAAGCCAAGAATCAGAAAGTGGTTGGTTTTTCATGGCTGCAATAAATGAACTATTAGCCATTAATTTAGATCAGAAAATGTAAATGCATCAACAACACTCTTAACTGCTGAAGCATTATCTGCTGAAATCAGTGAAAAGACTATTATTGACTGGAACAGGCTTTGGAGCAGACCTGTAGCAGGAAATAAAGGGCAGAAATGAACTAGAGAAGACAAAGCAATAAGCTAATAGATTTATTTAAAATTCACTTTCTGTGTTACACTAAATTTAAGTTCAGGCTTTCTTTTTCTGTTCATATCTTTATGTAATATAAAAGGTCTAGTGAGGATTGTTCACATCCAAAGCTTAGAAGACATACTGAGAAATTAAGTTATTGCAGAACCTATAGAAAACATTCAAAAAAACCCTAATTCTTAAAAAAAAAAAAAAAAAACAACAAAAACCAACACACCCTTTCAGTTATAGTTGACAGTTGCTGCAAACTGATATTGGGAATCTTTGCCTCATTTAACATGTTATATCATATTAGAGTATATTTCATTTGCCAATGATTTTTTTCCCAGGACGTAGAGGTGTACAGCTCAGCTTTAGGCATTTTTTGATAAATACACAGGAAAAAGAGCTCACCAAAATATCTGACTGATAAAGGTTTTGAAACTACCATCTGTGGAATTTCAGTATGTATAGAGGAAAAAATAAAAATTCTGAAGAAAGAACTTAGAGCTTGGCTTTCTGGTTAAAATGTTTTCTCAGTATACAGAACAAAAGGAGGCAAGGGTCAAAACACTTGGTTTTACTCGTAATCTTAAAATAGCACTGTGTAGTTCTCTACTAGACTATGTGTTTATAAACTCTCTGCCAAATGGGTAATGTGTTTTCCTCTTTCTTTGTACTTAATAGCAAATAAATTCAATTATAAAAGGACAGGTTTATGCTTACTGACTACCAAAGCTAACATCTTTAAACAAATGAAAACTGTCCTCTCCAAGAGGGACAGACAGTTAACTTACCTTTTGAAAGTACCTATCAAAAATACATGAGAAGCTGTCGATACCATCTTCAGGATTGTTTCAATTAATCCATTTTATGCTAAAAATTTCAAAGAGATTTTATAGAAGGAATCCTGAGTGATGTGATTTTAGAACCCTCAAGTCAAAACATCAATCAAGGACCAGAGACTTCATACCTAAAACCATCTGAGAAGAGACTTTGTCTTTATTCCCTGGCATTGCAACTCTAAGGCTATTTTTTTCCAGACCAGGACCTGGAAGGTTTAACAGGAAAGGTAATAATATGCCTCTGGGTTTATGAAGGGTGAATAAACAGACAGAGATCCTTGTTTAGGTTTCTAATGCAGCTACTTTTGAAGCCTATAGACCAGGAGTCTGCCTGGGATGCAAGAAGATGGCCTTCTGAAGCATATTTCTCAAAGTTGGTTTTGTGTCTCTGATCATTTATAACAGTATCTCTCTAACATAAACGGGGTTTTTAAACTGCACTGAATTGCCACATTTAGGGATTGCTACAGACAACTCAAATACAAAAAACAGTTCTACTAAAATTGTCAGACTTTTTTATGCAGCCTGATTACTACCTGTTTTTCTCCCTTGGTAAAGTCTGACCTTATAAAGGATGTCCTAATCTGAGAAAATCATTTTACCAAGAACTGGGTGGAAAAGTGCTTCTATCTGAAGAAAGCAATTTTTTTAACTTTATCTACTACATAGCAAATAAAATAATTTGTAAAATAGTTCTAATCTTTTCAGGAAAGAATCACAGCACTAAATAAGAATCTCTTCACATCTGTTAATTGAAAATTCTTTATTCATCCAGGCTGGGATTAACCATTCTACAAAAGACATTTTTAACTTATTTTTGCCTAAATTTAAAGCTGCATGTTTCCAAACAGTGACAGCATAGAAACATTCATCTTTTTAAGCTTGAAATCTCTCTTACAACACAGTATTCTATGTTCCGTTACCTGGGAAACTTTGACTTTCTAGCTAAATTATCATATTAATTGCTTAATAGGCTTGTCATTACTCTTCTAAAAGTAGATGAGAGTAATGTCAAGGACTTGCTTCATAAAAAGAAGTGAGTACAACAGAAATTATAAACCAGCCTGGCACATATGTCTTAAAGATACTTGATTACCTATTTAATTTTCAGCTCCTCTGTGAGAGGGGGAGCACATCCAGCAGGACTACAAAACCTGAAACTGATTTGATGTAGCCCGTAGAAGAACTTTCATAGTAGACTCTAGGACCTGTGACAATCCATGATAGTAACAAAAGGCAATAATTGTAGGGATTTGAAAAGACTGGTTTCAAGAGTGGGCAGATGGCTAGAGGAGCAAAAGGAGCTTTCTGAGGCTGCTGTTGGGGTCCATTAAGTTAAGCCAAAAAGGGGTTTTACAGCTGCTAAAAAGAAACTTCTGAGTGCCAGTGAGATAGTTTGACGTTGAATCAGGCACCACCAGATCACTGCTGTTTGCTGAATTACCACCACTCTTAATTTCTAAGCAGAGATACAACAAAGGAATCGTTGTAGTGTGTGATGAACGGGTTGTTGCATGCGCTTTCTAGTCGTATGCGCTGCTGTAGTTACCTTGGGCTTAGGGAACCTATTTTATCACATCTCTACTGGCCAGTGTTGGCAACAAGAGCAAGCTCTAGGTGAGGCTATACTGATTATTGTTAGGGGTTGCTCAATCCAGTAGCACGATAGATGTGACACTGCAGTGGATCAGTGCCTCCAGCTGGAGCCTGTAGCAAGGCTGAGCAGGTTTCGCACTGGTGCATACACACACGCGTGGCATGGCCAGCCACACTGATAAACACTGACAGAAAACTGTGCCTTAACTGGCACCGACTTAAACACACACCCCACTCACAAACAGCATGGATGGCCTGATCCTCTTCCTCCCCTTTAACTGATCAGCACTAAAGTCCACTTGTGGGATATACATCCATGCGTACACAACTTGTATCGCTCCACTAGCTGGCTTCAGATGCTCAGCTGACCCTGTCGCTCCCCAGTTCCTGGTACATGAACACATGAGCTTCCAGTGTTTGTTGCCACACCCTGGTTACGCTCAGACGTCCTGCCCCACTCTCTGGCTGTTCCAGCTTGGTGTTAACTAGCACTCACTCATTCCCATTCAGAATAAAGAGCAGCCACACAGAAAGTAGAAACAGAAGTTTCCTGGCTATTTTCCCATGCTTGTTGTCTCCAACCCACTCATCCCCCAGTACATATTGATCTTTCCATTTCCTTGCATTCTGCCCTTCTGGACATCCCGTAACGTATTCTACATTCCCACAAAATTCATAATATATCCTATAGTAAATTTTGTACAATTCCCGAATGCTCTTCACCTGCATGTCATATTGAACCCTTTGTGTCCCATATTTAACTCCTTTGTGTCTGCAACACATTCTGGGAGTTTCTTTGGTTGACTCATCTCGGTGTGCTTCCCAGCAGTGACAAGGGACCAGTCCTTCTCCCCAGGTAGCCCCAGAGGAGTGGACAAAGCCAGTGATCCATTTGCATTGATTAAGCTCCTAGGTTTCCCCTGCCTGTCATTGCTCCTCTGATCCTTGTTGGGATTTATGTTTACGGTGATTAGCCTTCAATCACATAACCTAACGATTACATTTTCTTTCCGAAACATGCGTGCTTCCGATTTTTATAGTCAGTATTCCATTGAAAGTCTTGTGAGATTTTACTAATGGAGCATTGTGTAATTTAAAATAAATGGGGGAGCACTGTGGGGAAGGTAGAAGACAGAGAAAGCAACGGGATTAGAGCTAGTCAAATATTTTTCATTAGAACTCTACCTTTTTTAAAGCTTATTTTGCAAAAGTTAGGGGATTAAAAATGAAATTGATGATTTCTCTGTTTCTTTCTCTTTTCTTTTGAATCTCTAACTCACTTAAAATGTAGATGAATGTGAGAAACATTTGCTCTGTTCACTGACCAGTAAATTGTTGGTAAGTTCTTAGTGTTACTGAAAACTCCTGGGAGAAAGGCCTGAAACAGGAAATCCTTTTTCACCCCTCCCAACCACAAATGCATGCCCTCTGGAAGATGCTGTGGAAGAAATAAATAATAAAAAAAAAACTTTAAAAAACATCTAATCTCCCATTTTGCATGTATCTGGGGGCTGTGAAGGGTTGGTGGAAATTATGTGGCTGGTGGGTATTTTATACAGGCTTATTGATATTTCCCTAGTGCAGAAATTTGGGATTATGAATCACAGTTCCATGATGGTTTATTGTCACATGAGGCTTTTAAAAACATAATGTCACATTAAGCTTATTTAAAGTTTCTACGCAACTCTCATTCTAGTGATCTGAAGGTAGAAGCTTCCATTAGGTCAAAACATACCTATGGCATTCTGGGAGTGAGATGAGGCTACATCTTTCTGACCATTTACTATGAGGTCAGCACTTACAACACTGGAGTACATTTTTATGTTTCAGCAATTCCATTTTTCTGACATTCTGCTAACCCAAAGGCCCTTTCACCAGTTTGGCACCTCTAGCTTGCTGGATTAATGTCAAAGAGGTATCTCACATTGTCAACGCCTATGCATTTCCAGTTTATTGAAGTATGCCAGAGCAGAGGTTCTTAGGACATCATTGGCTAGGGAAGCAAAATGGTAGAGGAAACCAGTAGTGGAAAAATACCAAGTAAGTTCTTTTGTCAGTTTTGAAGGAACATGAAATTATGGAACAACTATATCTGCAGTTGCCCTAGATCAAGAGGCATTTGTCCCAAGTGAAAAAAACTTTGTCATATGAAAATGCTTTAATGTTGAAGAAAACATCAAGTTGGTTTACAAGTAATAGTGGGGCACAAAGTCGTTTGGGAAAAGGCAGTTCAAGAAGAAAGCATTTTGGAAAAAAAAATTTCCTCAGTTACTGCTTTTTATCAAATTTGATGAGTATTGAGTTACAACAGCTACATCTTTTCATGTTCAAACATTGTGATTACAAGAACAAATCACAGGATTGTTCATGGATCACGGCCACTGTCTGTAGAAATCATTCACTGTTTGTAGATTTCATTCATTCTGGAGAGCTCATAAATATTCAGCATACTGCACACAGTGACTCTCCCTTATGACTACAGCATATTGATTTTTATATTTATGCCATAGATCCTTCTCAGCTTAAAGAGAATTTTTCCCCATTAGACTGTAAATAATTGATATGCCTATTGATTTTGTTTAATGTTTTAGAAGTTTTTCTGATTTTGTATACTTTATCGTTAACTTAATGTAACAGTGGGAACAACATGTTGTAACTATCATAAATGGTTACTCAAGGGAAAATGCTCTTCTCCCAAGACCTTTCCGATATCTCATGACATAAGCATGAGCTCCCTTTTGTCATTCCTCTTACAGAGGCAAATGTTGCTTAAATCTCTTCCTTGCCCTCCAACAAAGCTTGTACGTATGAAGAAAATTGCAATGAAAGCCAACCAACTTTTGTGGTTATCAGTGGCACAAAATCTGATTGGGAACCAGTAACTAGCGCTATACTCCAGGGTTCAATACTGGGTCTGATCTTGTTTATCATCTTCATTAATCATCTGGATGAAGCAGATGCTGTACCCTCAGCAAGTTTGCAGATGACACAAAACTGGGAGGTGAGACTGATACACCAGGGAGTTATGCAGCCACCCATAAGGACCTCGACAGGCTGGAGAAATCAGCTGACAGGCATTTCATAAATTTCAACAAGGGAAAACCCAAAGCCCTGCACCTGGGGAGACACAACCCCAGGCACCAGGACATGCTGGGAGGTCACTTCCAGCTGGAAAGCAGCTTGATAAAAAAGGAACTGGGGTCCCGGTGGACACCAAGTTGAGCATGAGCCAGCAGTGTGCCATTGCAGCTACACCTGGAGTACAGTGCTCAGTTCGGGGCTCCCCAGTACAAGAAAGACATGGACATACTGGAGAGAGTCCAACAAAGGGCCACAAAGATGATGAAGGTTTTGGAGTGTGTTTCTCATGAGGAAAAGCTGAGAGACCTGGGATTGTTCAGCTCAAAGATGAATAGGCTCAGGGGGATCTTATCAATGTATGTACCTGAAGGGAGGGTGCAAAGAGAACAGGGCAAGGCTCTTTTCAGTGTTGCCCAGTGACAGGACCAGAGGCAATGGGCACAAGCTGAAACACAGGATGTTCCCTCTGAACATCAGGAAACACTTTTTTACTGTGAGGGTGACCAAATACTATCATAGGTTGCCCAGGGAGATTGTGGAGTTCTCCATCTTTGGAGGTATTCAAAAGCTGTATGGATATGGTCCTGGGCAACTGGTTCTAGGTGGCTCTTCTCTAGCAATGGGTGCAGGGGGGAGGGGATTGAACCAGATGAACTCCAGAGGTCGCTTCCAACCTCAATCACTAGGTGGTTCTGTGTGTTTCTGTGAAATAGAGAAAATGTGTTAAATATTGTATTTAACCATTAGTTTAAGATGTAACCGTATACACCTGAAGATCATATTCATTCAAAGTGTCCTGAAAAGTTGCTAACTTTAGCGAGCTCAGGACAGATGAGAGCTTTCCTTTTTCTTCCCACTTCCTCTTGACACATAGAGTCACAATCCGTGGGTTGGAAGGGACCTTTAAGGTCATCGAATCCAACCCCACTGCAATGAGTAGGGACACCTTCAACTACAGCAGGTTGCTCAGAGCCCCGTCCAACCTGACCTGGAATGTTCCCAGGGATGGGGCATCTACCACTTCTCTGGGCAACCCGGCCCAGCGTTTTACCACCCTTATTGTCAAAAATTTTTTCCTGATATCTAGTCTAAATCTACCTTCTTTTAGTGTAAAACCATTACCCCTTGTCCTACCACTACAGGCCCTGTCCCCATATTTTTTACGATCATAGAAGCACAGAATCACAGAATCATTAAGGCTGGAAAAGACCTTTAGGATCATCACGTCCAACCATCAACCAGATACCAACATGCCCCCTAAACCATGTCCTGAAGTGCCACATCTACATGTTTTTGGAACACTTCCAGTGATGGTGACTCCACCACCTCCCTGGGCAGCCTGTTCCAATGCTTGACCACCCTCTCAGTGAAGAAATTTTTCCTAATATCCAATCTAAACCTCCCCTGGTGCAACTTGAGGCCATTTCCTCTTGTCCTATCGCTTGTTACTTGGGAGGAGAGGCCAACACCCACCTGACCACAACCCCCTTTCAGGTAGTCGTAGAGAGCGATAAGGTCTCCCCTCAGCCTCCTCTTCTCCAGACTGAACAACCCCAGTTCCCTCAGACTCGTTCTCCACCCCTCTTTAAGTCCTGTCAGGCTGCAGTAAGGTCTCCCCGGAGCCTTCTCTGCTCCAGGCTGAGCCCCCCCAGCTCTCCCAGCCTGTCCTCCCAGCAGAGCTGTTCCAGCCCTCAGAGCGTTGCTGGGGCCTCCTCTGGCCCCGCTCCAGCAGGTCCATGTCTCTCCTGTGCCGAGGGCTCCGGAGCTGGACACAGCACTGCAGGGGGGTCTCCCCAGAGCGGGGCAGAAGGGCCTCCCTCGCCCTGCTGGCCACGCGGCTTTGGGGGCAGCCCAGGATGCAGCTGGCCTTCTGGGCTGAAGTGCACGTTGCCGGCTCATGTCCAGCTTTTCATGCAATGATACTTCCAAGTCCTTCTTGGCAGGGCTGCTCTCTATCTATGTAATGGAGTTCTGGGTTACTTTGGAGGTTGGATTTGTTATCACTCTAAGACCAGAGATATGCATCATTCCTGAATTACTTTTTCCTAATTCTGCATTTCCTTTCATTGTCAAGGTGGCCCCACTGGAAAACTTGAGACACTAGATTTCATTGTTCAGTCTGAACAAGATCCAAAGCATGTTTAGACACTTATGCTCAGATTGCCGAGAACAAAAGGGAACGAATATTTGTGAAGTAGCTATTTTCAGATTCTGAACATAACAGATGCCAGCAGATGATGCCCAAAAATATATTTTATGTAACAGACTAAAATTGGAAGATGACACTGGAAAGATCAAACTTGCAGAAAACAGTTACCTGGAATTTTCTGTCTTGCCTTTTGAAAAGTACTTCTTATAATCTTTTCAGAAACTATCATTATAGATTACAGGAGGCTTTTTATACCTTTGCTTGATGACCAAGATGTTACAGCTCTGTCTGGAGTAGAAGGCAGAAAAGGTTGTGAAACGTTTGAACAGGCTGCCCAGGGAAGTGGTTGAGTCACCATTGTTGGAGGTATTTAAAAGACCTGTGTACTTAAGGTCATGGTTTAGTGGTGTTAGGTTGATGGTTGGACTCAATTATCTTAAGTGTCTTTTCCCACTTAAATGATTCTATGATTCTATTCTATGATTCTGTGACTATTTAGTCAGCTAAGTTACTTGATTAAAGTTACTTGATTAAAAATTAATATTCCAGAAGGTAGTTCTTAGAGCATATATACAATTAACTTGGTTTCATTTATATGCTACCTTTGAAGGTAATAATCATTTTATTTCTGAGGATACAGTCTGAAGTTCTTGTTGCACTGATACAATACTTAAGGTTGTATTGTTTGTTGTGCCTGATACAATAACAGTCAAAGATAAGTAATTTCCTTTAATTATTTTACTGGTGGGGGCATCCACTGCTAAATGACATAATTATCAATCTTCTGTTGCACAAGTTCAGAATCAGATGGGAACATAAGTGCATTTTTCATTGTTTGAGTATTAGAAAAAACAAAGGAAAAAAAAGCTGCTGTTCTGCAAGGAAATTTTATCCAAACAAGATCCGCATGATCCTCTTTGATTTCAGAGCTGTTTAAAAAAAAAAATAAATGCCTGCTCTGCTTTAATTAAAATGCATTTTAAATTATCAATTTCTTCATTTTCAACTTAACTTACCTGTAAGAGCAACAGTTCTAATTTTGTCTTAACACAAGACAAGGCGGTTCACCTAATGTACTCAAACTAGTCTTCCCCAGACTAAATGTTCCAAGAATAATGACTAATGACATAGGGTCAGATTCATGATTCCATGTCTAAAGCAACAGTAATATTTGTCCAGAGAACACATGTTTTGCAGACAGTATTTGTTTTGTGCAGCACAGAGGCTCCTAACTTCTCTGCCCAGGTCCAGACCAACACAGTTCTCAAAATCTTAGTAGTGTTGCTGGTTCATAAACAGGTTAGTAATAACCTCCAAAGAGCGCCACTTTCTCTCACCTTTTCTGCTTTTCCTTTCTACTTAGGAAGACCAGTGAGTTAATGTTATGGACTTTTTGTGAATAGTCTTCATCCAAGGATATGTTTGTCTTATCATCCTAAATAACAACAAATTCCCTGTGTTAGACAAATCCAGCTGTATTAGCAGGACACTGAACGATTTACCTGACACTGGATGTATTCCAACATCTTTCTGCCATCAAATTTCTCCTGTTTGCAAAACCTGGCATTTTTATGCATACCTTCTGCATTTGAGTACACATCGGTAAACTCATCTGTTTCCTCAGCTGCTGCTAAAAGTAGGAATGATGACTTGTGGAAGTTACTTTTCCCTCTATTTTTTAGGGCAATAAGTTTGTGATTAGCTGAGATGCAATGGATTCCACAGATATTTTAAACAAGTTGCTGTTACCAGGTTTATAACAATATCAAGCCAACATGCAAGAGCCAGTAATGAAGGGACAAGAATCCAACATATGAATCTGGCTTCCTCGGCCAAAAAATCCAATAGCTTAAGGGCCTTGTAACAATCATTGCAAAACACATAAGGTGAAAACCTTGGTAGCATTAAAAAGGTAGTTTTAATATGAAATGTAATCCTGAATAAAAATAATGAACTTCAAAAAGGATTGATGATTTTAAAAAATATCTCCACAGTCAACACACTACTTACCATTTTCAGATTTGCTATGTTTTTTACTTTGTTCTTCATTTCAACAAAAATTTGTTGAGAATAAAGCAAGGAAACGCTTGCTCTCCATTTTGTGCTGAGCTCTCATTTCCTTTTTAATATTGTCCTGAAATAGTGTATTGTTGTAGACTGACTTTTTTTGCTAATTCATTGCACTGTTCTTCTCCAAAGTCCCACTGCTATTGTATTGGTTTCAAATGTAAAGGTAGATGCCTGAAAACTCCTACTGCTGTATATTGATTTATCTTTTTGCTCATAAGAAACTAAGTTTCACAGGTAGCTCACAGCTCTTGGATTTGACAGCATGGAAGTGTTAATGTTTATATTCCAGGTATTGATTAACTTGTGGGAATGGTGTTGCTCGGGAGAAAAAAAAAGGTCACCTTGTTATATAGATTTAATATCAATTTATGTAACTGCACATGGAAATATGCACCAGAAAAATGCTCCTGTAGCAAATGAGGCTATATTTATAGAAAACAGGTATATATCTGTTTACAATAAGGTCTACTTTTTTACTTGAAAAAAATTATTCCCATTCTAAGTCTAAATTCTAACAAAAATATTTTTGTAGATCTCTAATTCCTGTTATAATATTACAGTTCATTTCTGCAGTTCAGACAAAATAGACCATCTAAGTGACTCATGATACTTTTTAGAACATGGTCACAGTGTACTCTAAAATAATGAGAATTGGTTTACAGCCAAGGAAAGTGGAGAATCATTTTAAACACAATTCAGAATCACTATCCTGATTGCAGGACAGGGAAAAAATATCCTCTTTGGGTTGTGTCAGCGTCAATTTAAATTGACACTGCAAAGCTAAGAAGCCATCTGGGAAGATGGAAAAATAAGCGTCAGCAGTCCCTTTTGAACTGGACAAAAGCATGAACTGCATTTCAGAGAAATGGCTGATGATGACATATCCATTGTACTGCTGTTTTGTGAAAGGATGAAAAATCCCACTTTCATGATTAACTTCTTGATATCTTCTCTGGGTGGAGGGACAGTTTCTCTACTATCTCCTTGTACTGAGATGAGAAAGGAAAGTAAAAATCTATTTCGCCCAGGAATGAGCAGATCTGGACATGTTTGATTTACAGTGAAAAGTACTAAATAAGAACAACCTGCACCAAAAGAATATTTTGCTGTATGTATGTTGGGTGTATAAGTAAGTTCTATTTATAATCAGGAGGTCATTGATGAATAGAGGGATTTCATTCTGCTTACAACTTATAATTAACATTTTCTCATTTCCTATCAGCTGCTTATGCTCAAAGGTACTATCACGAGTATTTAAATGATGAAGTTAGTTTGTCATAGTCCCTGCAGCCATGAACCATTTTAATTGTTGAACCATGTGGAGAGATGATTGATGTGAAAAGGAAATCATAGTGGTAAACTACTGCACCTTAGACAGCTCCTTGCCATATATCACTATATACACAAAAGCCCTCCAGATTAGCCTTGTTTAAATATTATTTGCATTTAAATTGCAGGATAGGTTATAGACTGTGTATTTTATCAATGAGGCTAAATGCTAAAACCAGCAGTCACATGTTCTTTTAAACAGTGAAATTCAGAGGTGCACTTTGAAGGCACAGTTATAAGCAGACTGCGGAGTCAGGGACATAAGAGGAAAATCTCTTCTGATGTCTGTAAGGTTAGGGGCTAAGAGGCAGTGCAGAAATGCACTGACTCAGGGTTCTGAATTACGAATAAAGGAAAGGATTTCCATGTTCTGAACAGTGCCTTTGTAAACACATCTTTATTAAAGTGTTGTGCAGCCTTAATGGATTTTCTATACACTGAACTGTTTTGTTATTTTGCAGTTAAACTTCAAAATGTTCTGCAGAACAGTAGTATGGTAATAGAGTGCTACAGTGTCACTTCTATCCATAGCTTAAGTAACGAAGACTCTAACTGTATATTGCTGCTAAATACCATTGTTAGGAAGCCCAATTATATTTGCTTCTGTGCCCAGTTTGAATAAGTGCAGCAGGTCAGTCATTCTGAATAACAAATCAGCTTCTTAGCTTTTCCAAGAAATTCATTATTCAAAAAGTCCATTGTTGATTTTTATTTTTCAAAAGGTTGTTGCAAGTTTTATAAAAGGACACTTTTCTTCTCCAGGGACTTTCAAAATTCAGGACCTATCTACTTAGTAAAGTGCCAAGTACCTAAGACATGCATTTCCCCTACCAAAAAAATTTCTCATGCTAAAAGTTTTAAAATGGAAAACATAACTAAAATTTCTCTATATGGGCTAAAATCTGTGCATTTCACATTGCAACAAGCTACCAAAGGACAGTATGTCATAAAATGCCTATTGAAATTTGTTAGAGAAGGGTATGGCAATGTTCTTAGGAGACTGGTAGTATGAAAGACCTCATTTGGTATCAGAAGTCTGCCAATTCAGACTATTATAGAGAAGATCCTGGAAAACACTGGCTGATAAAGAATCTGGTCCTAATCCAGAAAATAATGAAAGAATGGAGTATTTGTGGGGAAAAAAAAGTCTAGTGGCAAAGGTGATTAGTGAAAGACTTCATCAAAAGAATGAAGCTGTGTCACTGGTTTTCTTGCTGTGACTTCCAGGGCACTGGCAATCAGGAACAGAGCTTGGTAAATCATTCATAATGAATGAAGAGTTCATTTGAGAAATATGATTTTTTTTTCCCATGAAGTTAGAGAATCACTTATTTAAAATGTTCAGCTACAAAATCGTCATAACTCACAAGCAGCTCAATGGAAGTACTTCTCTTACATCAGACACTTTAAGAGTAGAGATGACATTTCATGATGTGTTTGCGTAGGTCATTGGGATGCTTCTCTTGATTACAGCCTCTAAGACAAACTTCTAAACAAAGAAATTAAGAACAGCATAAATAATATCTCTCTATGCAATATGCAGGGTAGCTCCAGTGGACTGTGGCATGCCTAACAGTGAAATATTTTCATGTTCTCACAGTTTATCTTGTCCTTTCTCTATCTGTTAGCTTTCAGCTTATTTAGGGCCTGAACCTTTTACTATACCCACACCTGATCTTGGTCAGTTTGTAGTCACTGCTGTAATTAAATATAATTAATTCTGAAAACTTTGAAAATGTGAGGATCAAGCACTGAATGTAGCACATCAAAGAATAGGGGAAAAGACCAGAGCTGGATTGGAGACCTGGTGGGAGACTGAGAGCACTAGGATTACTGCACCTAAAACTGTCCTCCCCAGCTTCTTCCTACAGAAGGGAGCTGCCTGCACCCCACATCCCATGCCACTCACACAGGCTTTTCAGAAGCACAGGCAGAGTATCTGGAACAAGGTCTGCTCCCCCAGGCAAGCTGCACTTACACAGAGTTGGTATTGGTCTAGCAAATATTATTTCTGATTTCATGTGTATGTTTATAGTAGGTGGGGGAAATATTTTGAGCAATACATGTGAAATATTTGGATAACTGTTGAGATTCAGATAGTGCTTATTAATCTTGGTAGTAATTCAAAAAAATGTCTGCTCTTTATTTGTATCTCAGAACAGCATCCCAAAATAACAGGTTATACATGAAGTCAAAGGCATGGCTTCGCTGATGCACCAGCTGCTCTCCCAAGTGGAATTCTTTACAAACAGCCAGTAATCTGGTCTGCAGTGAGACATTTACAGCATTTTTTTCTTAAACTAGAAGTGCTAGAATTGTATATAAAACATATCTTCTGGTACTTCATTAAGGTTACTGACCTTGTGTCCAAGGGAACAATAAGATGCCAGAAGGCTGCAAGAAATGCAAATAAAAATGATACAATGTGCTGGGACTGTTGTTTGTAATACTACAATATTTTTAATTCTATAATGTTATCATTGGCTTGAGAATAGTAGGCTAAAGCTGGGAGTTACTGATACATACCCTCAGTCACAGGGAGATTTTTAATGTACTTTTTTGACCTTTTATCCAATGGTCTCTCACAAGATGGTGTGAAGACCCAAACTACAAGAAACTGCCTCAAACATTCACTAAAGAGTGTCACAAAGAACAAGTTGTGGTCAGAAAAGAGGGCCCTGTGGAGGCAAGGCAGCACTTTTCTGAACCAACTTTCTTACCTTTAAAAACCACGCCAAGTAACCTTCTCCCCTGCAACTTTCTAGAATGTTCCAGAAAGAAGAAATTTGCATGACACTTAATTGACATGAAGAGCGAGAAGGCAGGCTGGGGGACGAGACTGGCTGCCCATATAAACCCAGGGGAAGGGCTGCCCCTGTTGGCACCCCAGGACTTGGACCCCCATTTCATCAGCTGGACCAACGCTGGACCTGGGACTGGTGACATCTCTTTCTCTCTCTCCCCCTTTTCTCCTTTCTCCTTCTCTCTCTCTCTAGCACCCTCACTTTTTCCAAATGGCAGCTTGATGACATGATGCAAAATTCGCCTTCGTAAGTATATTAATAAGTATTAATTGTTGTTTGGACTCTTCTGGTGTCATTTCACCATAATTCTGACAATGGAAATCCATGAACCTGAATCGCCCCAAATTTGGGATGCAATAGATGGTATGGAGTAAACATTCATATTACCAAGTTTTAGCCTCCTAGCATAGGAGTTAAAAAACGTCCTCAGTTAAGAAGCTAGCGTGTTAAAATACGCAAGTTAGTTTCCTGCTCTGGTTTACACTATGGGGAGGCCTGTCCTTCTCCTGTTACTACAAAAAGAACACAGAGCTCCTGAATATTTAAAATTGGAAATAATTTTTGTCTTCTCTGGTTATTTTAAATCTGTGGAACCTTAAACTTCATCTTTTGTGCTGTGTATTTAAATAGGAACTTTTGTGTACCTAGACGAGAATATTATAATGGCTGTTTTAAGTTCTTTCCAGCACACCATGTGTTCAGGAACTGGCACATTATACAGCAGTGGTAAGGCAAAATTGATTATTTTAATCCATAATAATTGTCAAGAGCTTTTGTGGACTGGGCCATTAGGTAAGAACTAGTGAGATTCTAAAGGTACCTACCACAGTGCCTTCTCCTGCCAAATGTTAATCTTCAGAGGAATCTCTTTTCTATGAATATTCCAGTTATCACTCAAGACATCTGCAGGTCAGCTATCTGCTGCACAGAACACTGCGTAGTCCCCGTGTTAGACTGCAGAACTCATCTCCAAATGTAAGTTAGTCTAAACACTAAGTATTGTTTAAAAAATATTGTGTACCTGACTTTGAGATAGTAAGATGAAGAAGAAACAAAAAAGTTTCAAATGTCTTCTAGGGAGACCATATAGACTATAGTCTATCCAAGACAAATTTTCTCTTGTTCAGCTATATTATCATCTTAAGGGAAATGTTGTGTTTCCCTTAAGATTGTGTTTCCCTTAAGATTCCCTTAAGATCCCTCTTAGTGTTGGATTTCTTAGAGTATATGAAAACTGTGCATGTGATCAGTTACAAGGATGCACACTAATTATTAGAGAATATTTTCTAAGGTTTTTCAGGTGGGATATTCATGACATCAAAACTACTTTCACTTCCAAACACAAATGGTTTTGACTGACTAAAGGGTCTAGATAATCAGCACAGAGGAAAATTTAAAGGAAACTCCAGAAATCTTCTATTATATTTTCACAGTATGGACAAAAAATGATTCCAGACCTAGTATGAGGACTTTGGACTTCACCATAGCTGGAATATTTAATCAGAGAATCATTAAGGTTGGAAAAGACCTCTAAGATCATCAAGTCCAACCATCAACCAGATACCACCATGCCTACTAAACCATGTCCTGAAGTGCCATGTCTACAAGTTTTTTGAACACCTCCAGTGATGGTGACTCCACCACCTCCCTGGGCAGCCTGTTCCAATGCTTGACCACCCTCTCGGTGAAGAAATTTTTCCTAATATCTAGTCTAAACCTCCCCTGGTGCAACTTGAGGCCATTTCCTCTTGTCCTATAGCTTGTTACCTGGGAGAAGAAACCAACACCAACCTCACCACAACCACCTTTTAGGTAGCTGTAGGGAGCAATAAGGTCTCCCCTCAGCCTCCTCCAGACTGAACACCCCCAGTTCCCTCAGCCGCTCCTCGTAAGACTTGTGCTCCAGATCCCTCACCAGCTTCGTTGCCCTTCTCTGGACACGCTCCAGCACCTCAACGTCCTTCTTGTAGTGAGGGGCCCAAAACTGAACACAGGATTCGAGGTGTGGCCTCACTGGGGCCAAGTACAGGGGCACGGTCACATCCCTGCTCCTGCTGGCCACACTGTTGCTGATACAGGCCCAGGATGCTGTTGGCCTTCTTGGCCACTTGGGCACACTGCTGGCTCATGTTCAGCCAGCTGTCAACCAGCACCCTCAGGCCCTTTTCTGCCAGGCAGCTCTCCAGCCACTCCTCCCCAAGCCTGTAGCGTTGCATGGGGTTGTTGTGGACGAAGTGCAGGACCCTGCACTTGGCCTTATTAAACCTCATACAGTTGACCTCTGCCCATCGATCCAGCCTGTCCAGATCCCTCTGCAGAGCCCTCCTACCCTCCCGCAGATCAACACTCCCACCCAACTTAGTGTCATCTGCAAACTTACTGAGGGAGCACTCAATCCCTTCATCCAGATCATTGATAAAGATATTAAGACCAACCCCAGTACTGAGCCCTGGGGAACACCGCTTGTGACCAGCTGCCAACTGGATTGAACTCCCTTCACCACGACTTTCTGGGCTCGGCCATCCAGCCAGTTCTTTACCCAGAGAAGAACGCACCTGTCTAAGCCATGAGCCGCCAGCTTCTCCAGGAGAATGCTGTGGGAGACACTGTCAAAGGCTTTACTAAAGTCCAGGTAGACAACGTCCACAGCCTTTCCCTCATCCACTAGGTGGGTCACCTGGCCATAGAAGGAGATCTGGTTGATCAAGCAGGACCTGCCTTTCATGAACCCATGCTGGCTGGGACTGATCCCTTGGTTGTCCTGCACATGCCCTGTGAGCGCTCTCAGGACGAACCTCTCCATAATCTTCCCCGGTACTGAGGTCTGACTAACTACAGGCTGACAGGCCTGTAGTTCCTCAGATCCTCCTTCTGGCCCTTCTTGTAGATGGGTGTCACATTGGCAAGCCTCCAGTTGTCTGGGACCTGCCCTGTTAACCACAGAAAAATGATGGAGAGTGGCTTGGCAAGCTCCTCCACCAGCTCCCTGTGTACTCTTGGGTGGATCCCATGGGACCCATAGACTTGTCAGTATCCAGTGTGAGTCCCAAGGGACTCTCTCAGCCAGTGACCTGAACAGGCCAAAGTTTTCCCTCTGGAAGTCCATGGTAGTGGTTTTCTGACCCCACTCCTTCCTTCACCAAGAATTGAGAGTTCTATCATTTCATGGTCGCTAAGCCCAAGACGGCTTCTGGCCACCACATCTCCCACCAGTCCTTCTCTCTTTGCAAATAGCAGGTCAAGCCGAGCACTTCCCCAGTAGTCTCACTTACCAGCTGTGTCAGGAATTATAATGACAATAATAAGGTTTGTAGCAATTGATGTAGGCAATGTATTGCTAGATCAGTAGGAAACATCGAATAGGAAAGTACTATTCTGATTAGTTCTGTAATGAAAAAGAGAAAGATAATTTCATAAACTACTGTGATGCAGTGCAATTAGCAGAAATGAACTGAAATTTTGATCTTACTTGTAAGCACCTGAGAATGACAAAGACCTTGAAGATGAAAAAGGCCATTAGGCTGAGAATGAAGGGCAAATCTGTCAGGGATGTTTTGTTCTGACAATTGCCCTATTCAGAGTTTTTTTCTCTTTCCTCCAATTAATGGAAGAAACAGACTGCTACATTGAAAGGCCACTTTCAGGGGCCTGAGAGCACTAATAGGCCTCAACAGCCCTGATCAGCCCCTCCTGTGCCCCCCCAAACCCACCCCTGGGCCCAAGACCCCATGTAAACCCTTATGGGCTGCCCGGCAGTGTCGTTGGTCTCCAGTCTTGTCATCACCCTACACGGCCGTGGGCCCTGCTGAGCCAGGTCCCAGCCTCGGGGTCACGTCCTGCCACAGTCCTGGCCAGCCATCCCAGGGCTGTGTCTACTTTGCGTTCCTCACTGGGTCAGATCCTGCCCCCACTCACAGGTGGACATCCCAGCCTGCCCTCAGCTCATCCCCATTCATAAGCACCAACGGGATCTGGACATAAAGACCCGTTTAGTTTGAAAGTTGACAGACATATTCCATGTTTGGAAACGGTAACCAATGCTTAATTTACAGCTATTCCCACAGCCTAGCTGGACAACAGTCTGTCTGTCCATCTGTGCACTCCTCTGAGCAGCTGTGAGCATGCAACACACAAACCCTTCGGAGGTTACCGATTTTAGTCTCAGCACCTAATCGAAGTATGTTCAGTGGGTTTGATATCAAAGGCCATCAGTGTTTTATGTAGCCAGCTTTTCCTCTGTGTTGCTCTAATTGCTCTTTTCCCAAAAGTCTTAGTTTGTTGTTTATTTCAAAAATATATTTACAGCCTTGCAAGTACTTACACGAATTCTCTCACTAATGACATGACTGTAATACACTTTCTTTGGTTATTGCACATTAACTGCAATATGCAGTTCAGCTGTATTAAAGCCAGAAATATCTCAGCATATCTACCAGTACGTGTCAGTGGATGCCATTAAAATGTGTACACCTCTAATAGTTCACTGGGACAACTGGTTTGCACACATATACACAGGGAACATCTGTTCACAATATGAAAATAGATTCTTTTAGGTATGTGTTTACAGAAACGGTGGGGGAGTGAAAGATCACATAAACTTATATGAAATGCTATCTGCAGTACTCGTCAGCTAGTTAAAAAAAGCTTCGACTGAGAATTCCATTAAATATTTCTATTAACTGTAAACCTTCTAGTTTATCATAATCCTTTGCTTTTCTAATTTACATTAAATTAAATGAGAAAAACTTATATAGATATTTTGAAATTATATTTGCAAGAATAGACACATAAAAAATTAGTATTACTATATAATATGGTGTATTGTTTTATATACTTATTACATATTATGTATTATTAAATATTATAAAAGGACAAAAATTAAAGAGAAAAAAATTATTTAACCATTCTGTCCCATAATGGAGAAAACTTCTGAATCCCTGTAGAAGAATTCCTCTAGGGTCCATTCTTCCACACATTCCCATGAAAATGATGCAAGGCAAAATGTAGTAAAAAGGATCAAACTTTATTTTAAGAGCCTAGAGAGATAATCAGCTGGAAACTTTGTGTTCTACTGTTAGAGTCCACAGCCCACAGAGAGACATGGCAGCGTGGTAATTTCACTAATCTTACCGTGTTATTTTTTTGCATTTCCAGGTTCCTAGTGTATTGGTCCATCTATGCATAATCGTCACACAGGATTCATTTCCCTAGAAGAGAGCTCATCCCTTCCAAGTTTGATATGTTACTTGG
This sequence comes from Phaethon aethereus, assembly GCF_964289735.1. Lineage (NCBI taxonomy): Eukaryota > Metazoa > Chordata > Aves > Phaethontiformes > Phaethontidae > Phaethon > Phaethon aethereus. The sequence goes on along the minus strand of NC_138584.1, from coordinate 1,057,653 downwards.
TTTTTCAAATGTCGTGTGTTTCCTTTTTTGATTTAAAACATGTAACAGCAAAAACAAATGTCCTATTATGCATCACATTCAGAAGTGATAGACGTTAGCAGCCCATTAAAACAAGTGAGTTATAGAGATACAAGGGTTTTTAATCCATAATATGCTTACAAGTAGTGCCAAGTCACACAAAAAATAATTCTGTGTTTTATGAGGTCTGTGCTTTCTGCTTTCTCCTCTCTTTTTAAATACAGATTCATTTCAAGAAATATCAGAGAACTTTTTTAAGGACACTTGCCCTGATTGTTTAAGATACCCTTCATTGACTGCTCTGATGAGTTCATAATGAACTTCCTTAGACACAAGGGACAACATAGTAAAATAGTATCATTTATTATCATTATGAACTGTTATTTCTGAGATAAGAAAAAAATGGGAACTACCAGGATAGTGCTAAAAACTTTTCATTTGTAAGGAAAAAACCCAAAAACAAACAAAAAACCAACCTCCGAATTTACAAGCCAGGGAAGAATTAAAAAATCAAAAGCTCCCAATAAACTTTTCCTCCATAAACTGAAAAGAGCAAGAGAAGGATTGCTACGGCAACATTGGCACCTCCTCCTTCTGTCTATATTGTTATCACAGAAGCAAATTCAGGAGCAAAGACACTGATAATGGCAATGCTCATGTGAGAAGTGAACATATGGCAGGGGCAGTATGTGACATGTATCAGTTTTGCTTTGCCTCCTTTTGTATTTAAAACAAGAGAATAAGGTAACTGGTTTTTCTCAGTTATATTACACCAACATATTGCTGTCCTCCCACTCCCCAAAATTATCAGTAATCTACAGTTTTTCAACTGGGCCGTACACAAGTGTACTGCGAAAAGGAGAGGATAAGATGATCAAACCTGCTACGCTATTCCAATATTTGTAGTCATTTGCATAGTGTGTGACACCAACATTTCATGAGAAAAGGAATTGTATTGATGATGGGCAGAAGTGCAGCAGCAAAGAAACAAATGCCTAAGCTCCCCTTACCCTTTTCTGCTTTTTTCATGTGGTGACTTTGCAGGATTCCTCAACTTCTCTATGGGCTTGAGGAACTGACATGATACAGTCTCCTTGGCACAGAATTTATCGTCTTGTGGTTTCCTTGGTCAGCATGATTAAGTTTTGGGTCACCCTTAAGTGTTTATATGACTAAAACCTACAGACAGTTCCATTCTCTTGCCCAGAATACCTGATTTAGCAAGGTCTGAAAACAGACACTGCCACCAGTCATGCTAGTAGTAATGCGTAAAGTTATGTAAAATATCCTCTTCAAATCAATTTTGTGGAATTGTTCACAGAAATAACTTGAGAAGTGGATTTTTTTTGTGTAAAACCATATATATAAAAACATATATATAAATATATACACATATAAACTTCTTTTAAATTAAATACACCTTTTTTACTAAAGATCATGACTAACTGTTAGAAAATGGCTAGTAAATTCAGTTTCTCATCTGTGTATGCCTGCTGAATTTAAATATAAGGAAACACAAACTCATGACAGTAACAGTTGCAGAAGCCCTTACTATACTGCAAATGAGGATGATTGGAAGTGTTGGCTGTGATATTGTTTCTAAAGTTTTAATCTTTATTTGTCTAGTTTATATCAAGGGATGTTTCAATGAACTGTAGATTTCTTTTTGGAAAAGTTGATGTGCGTGAATACAGTTATACTGATGGTCATCATCAAGTCAAACGAGATGTCACACACAACCTCAAGGGCAGCTTGAGCTCTAATGAAGGAAGAAACAGAACAAGTTGAATTAAATTGATTTAATAGAATTTTTCATATAGGAGATGCATATTTAAAATATCTGGAACTGTTTGGCTGTATGGGTAAATATTTGACAAATACAACTCTATCCTGTAAAATAACTTGAATTTGTCACAACTGAGTAATAATCCTTTGTCTGTGTTAACTCAAGAGTCAGTGGTCAGGACTTCCTTTGGGCTACTGCTATGAGGCCCATGCCACATTGGTAACAAGCAGTTCTACCAGTGTAACACCATCAAGGATTGAGTTCTTAGGCCCAGAAAAGTCTTCTGGAACTGTTTCATTTTGTTAATAATTTTTGTTACTTTTTAACTGCTATCTTAAGAACTAAAGCAGAATGTCAATATTCTGGAAAGCACCTACAAACACAGAATCATAGAATCAGAGAATCATAGAATCTGTTAGGTTGGAAAAGATCATCAAGTCCAACCGTAAACCCAGCACTGCCGAGTCCACCACTAAACCATGTCCTGAAGTGCAACATCTACACATCTTTTAAACACCTCCAGTGATGGTGAGTCAACTACTTCCCTGGGCAGCCTGCGTCAATGCTTGACAACACTTTCTGTGAAGAAATTTTTCCTAATACCCAATCTAAACCTCCCCTGGCACAATCTGAGGCCATTTCCTCTTGTCCTGTTGCTTGTTACTTGGGAAAAGAGACCAACACCCACCTCACTACAACCTCCTGTCAGGTAGTTGCAGAGAGCGATGAGGTCTCCCCTCAGCCTCCTCTTCTCCCAACTGAACAAACCCAGTTCCCTCAGCCGCTCCTCATCAGACTTGTGCTCCAGACCCCTCACTAGCTCCGCTGCCCTTCTCTGGACACGCTCCAGCGCCTCAATGTCCTTCTTGTAATGAGAGGCCCAAAGCTGAACACAGGATTTGAGATGCGGCCTCACCAGTGCCGAGTACAGGGGCATGATCCCTGCCCTGCTCCTGTTGGCCACACTACTGCTGATACAGGCCAGGATGCTGTTGGCTGCATACTGCTGGCTCCAGCTGTCAACCAAACATATATAGCAGCAGTTATGCTAGATCTTAAAGTAACATAATTATGAACAGTATATATCTTTGGCACTAGTTCTTGAAGTGAAATAAGCTTCAGTGTGACAACCCTGGTAATTTTTAATTTCTAGCCTTGATCAAACAACTCATTTCAAGGACAGATCTTGACAAAATATATTTTCAGAGCAAGCATGGTTGAAAATGTTTTCTAGTTACTGCAGTTTCTGGTTACATTTTTATTTGCAGCAACTTTCTCTTTGATATGTATTTTTCCTACTTGTAAATTCTTTCCAGTAATTCATTGGTGTGATCTTTGCTTTATCACTGCTGCCAAGGACCATTGTTTTCTGCTACATAGGTACTGATCCTTCTTTTCTTTTAAATATTCTTTCTTCAGTAGAAATAAGTTCAACAGGATTTTAGAGCTCTCAGCAAAAGCAACACTCACCAGCTACCAGGATGATGACTTTTCTTCCTACTCATTTTTGAACAACAATATTTCTGCATTTTCCTGTCTCATACAAATCACCAGCAAGGTTTAAGCAATGTATATAATTTTTTTCATTGCTTTTGAGGGAGGGATAGAATTGAAGCCATCCAAGTTTTAAAAAAATTTTTTTTAAAGAATTTTTATAAAGGGCCCTACCAGTTCACAGTGGGAAATAGTTTGGTTTACTATTGTTACCATTTGTGTAGTATTTTTGATCTTTGGATTTTGTTTTCTCTTGCGTAGAAGCAAAACCACTATTCACATGGATATCTATTCTTTGTAGAGTCTAACAACTTCAGGAATTCCAATATTTGAATTTAGGGAAAAAGTAGAATTAGTTCTTTTTTAACCCACCAGGAAAAATGTATGGGCTTTATTCCATAGTTTCGTTATAAACTGGTCAGTTTTGCATACATTTATAACTTCCCTGTTAAGAAACCAAAATTATTTTCCTATGCATTTTCCAGTCTCACCTAGAAGCTATGGAAGAGGGAATGGCTCATCAGAAATGAGACAGCATAAGTGTCAATTTAAGCAGAATGTAGTTAACAAGCAGTAGAGATCAAATACTTGTACCCTTTCCAACTAATCAAACCCATAAATAAGCAAAACAACTAATAAAAGTTACACTAAATAGATACCCATTCCACAAAATGCTTTGAGTTCTGAATCATCATCTCTGAGCTAGCTGCTAACTAGCTGTATTTCTGTATGGTTGTGGTTGGTTAGTTGACTGACTCCTTGCTTTTCCAGTTAATTCCGGTCCTTTGCCTACAATATAGCTATTTTTTTCTCTGCCCCTTACCCTTTTTAACTGTTTTTTCCCTGCTGTGATCACTGCAACTCAGTGACAGGTCTTTAACCCTCAGGAGCAGTACAGATGCCTTTCACAACAAAGGACTGGCACTGGTAACATTAAAACAACATCCTCGTCTTAAATGGTCAAGATTTTTTCTTTATCTCATTAGTTCCATCCTGGATTCTTGGTGAACACCTGTCACAGAAAACCGCTCCAGGAAATGCATATTTTAAATGTTTCTTTGATTTGTTAAAGTTACTATTCAGTGAACTGCTGCTTTTAATCTAAAACCACGCACACGTAAAGAGAAGGTCGTGACCAGCTTTGTTTTAAAGAGAAGGACCTGCTTACAGAAGCAGCCCGACTGGAGATAATCGCTGTGTGAGCAAGAGCAAATGAGAAGCGTGACCTGGAGTACTGAAATGTAGGAAGGCCTGGTTTGAGCACCTCTGGCAAGTTTGGAAAACGTTTGAAGTGGTGACGTCCAGTCACCACTGACAGGCGGAGCAGGAAGTGCGGGGCAGGGTACCCCATTCCCCGCTTCCGGCAGAAACCCCGCCCCCTTCCAGCCGCCTCACGGGCCAGTTCCCCTGGAAGTCACGCCTCTCCTCCAGCTACGTGGCCAGTTGTGATTGGCTGGCAGCACCCGCCACACCAACCAGTTTACCCTGAAGTACACCAGGCCCTTCTCCTACATGCGCAGGGGACACCATTTTGTTTTGTCCACCATTTTATGGCAGGGAGCTGCCATTTCATTGAACATGATATTGCTCTGTGATTGGCTGATGGTCATTTCTTGACATCCTCATACCCAAATATTTTCCTGCAGCCCTGTGATTGGCTGCCCACTTGCTTTGGGTCAGGAGGGGTTAAGATATAAAAATATAAACATTTATATATAATCTGGACATAGATATTTCTTTTTATATGTAGATTTATTTATACACATAGATAGATTTGTATGCAATATGTTCACATACAGAGATATATAGAGTGCACCCATATGTATAAATATATCATATCTGAAGTTTAATATTAATTAGTAGATATAAATATTAAATATTTACTATACACTGTTTTATTTATACAGTAAACACTATTTTATCAAAATATGTAAATATTTATATGCATATATATTTACAGAGTTATAGAAATAAAACATATCTAATGATAAGATCATAGGTATAAAGTGGATAAAACAGTCTATAACAAACACTAATGGAATAATTGAAGTTTAAATGTGAACAGAAAGTAATTAAAAAAAAGTAAAAGTCTGGGTCAGGATCCCAAATTTTAGCAGACTGCGAAACAAAACAAAGTGATGTCTTCCTGGAGTATGAGGAGAGATGAAAATTAATGACTAGGGAATAAATCAGATAATGGGTGTGATGCTGAGGGCAAAGAATATGAGGAGATGAAGATATAAAGAATTGAATACTTTTATACTTGCAGTCCCTAATAAGCTCAGTCAATGTAGTAGTTATAGGGCGAAACCTATGAGGCAGATGAGGACTTAATTGGTGACATCAGAAAAGACCAAGGCCTACAGCCAGCCCTGTCCATGAGAGGCAGAGCCTTATCCTCCACTTGATAGAGGAGTTCAAGGGAATGACTGAGTTTCCTGCATCACTGCAGAGGAAAAGAACTGGAAGGTTAGTAAAGAAGGCCAAAATCCTTAGAGCTTCCTTCTTCCCTACAGCAAATACACAGTTGTGACAGAGGAAAATCCATTATTCCTGTTCCATACATAGAGAACTGAAGCATGAAGGGGTTAAGTGGTTTGATTCAGAAAGGTTATGAATATGATTATGGGAGAGATGGGAAGTGAAATCTAGGAGTGTTCCTGGTTTTGTCTGGTTTCAGTTTTATTTCCTTTTCCTGTCAAAGGAAAATCCTGTCCTATTTTCATATGTATTCGCTTCCTGCTTCTTATGTTATCTTTACAGTGTAAAGGTCTTAGCATATGGATGATTTAAAACTTCCACACTGCTTTGCACAGCATGACTCCAGTCTAGCAGCATCTTCTAAGATGGACGTTTCTAGATGGTACAGAATAAATCACAAATAACTAAAATACAATAAAAATGCAATAGAAAGCCTAAGTAAAGTAATAAATTGCTGTCCAACCAGTTTCTGTAAAGCTGAAAACCTTCCCACTGGGACAAATCTTCAGGATCTAAAAAAAAGTGTTATTGCTTACAGTTGTGGAATCCTGATGATGATGTGTGTTCAGCATTCATTTAAAAAGTAAGCAAAGCTACATCATAAATTTTTCAAGGAGACAATGGAAATGTGGAATTTATGATCATTGACTCTTGCTGAAGGCTGATCCTGTGTATCTGTATTTGTCATTTCAATTGCACAAAGTCATTTTTCAGTTTTTCATGGCTGGCTGAAGGGTTAGAGTGCCAGTGGAAACATCACATTGAAATAGCGTATGTCAGAAATACTGCACAAGGAACTGGCAGCTGCTTTAACAGACCTTGTAAATACTGCTCCTTCTTAATACCCAACATAGGGGTAAGAGTATTTCTTATTTGCCTTTTAAGTCAATTGGCACTTTGTCTGAGCTGGAGCCATAGGGTTCGGCTGTGAGGGGATTTCAGTTTCTGACAGCACATGTGAAGTTTTTCTTTAAAGGCAGTGAGCTACTTGCATTGGCTCTTACTATACAATAAATAAATAGTCTCTTTTAAAGGTCCTTGAATAGTATAAAAACATTGAAACACTCCTTTAGCTGTCCCACTGAAAAATATTTAATTCTTGTCCCTTGTTGAATTTATCTAAAGAAGGTTTATTAATTTTCTTTTCGGTTACTCTTTGCTCAGGAAATATTCTCCAGTGTTTTTCTGGCTTGAGCTATGCGTGAAGGTTTTGCCAGCATAAGTACGTCAAACAAGAGTGTGAAAAATCTTTTCCCTGTCAAGTGCATCTTTACTAGAAAATAACAGTGTGAGTAAAGAATGTGACAGAAAAAAGAGTGATTTTTTAATAGTTAACCAATTTTATGCAGGGAACGGCTATGAGCTATGCTAAGAAATATATTCCTTTTTGTTGGATCAGGTTTGTTGGTATGGCAGTTAACAATCACTCTCTAATAAAAGTAAGATATTGTTTCTACATTGCTTAGGTCTCATAACCAGTTGTTTGCATGTTATTTTGGGTTTTGTTGGCTTTGTCTGTTGTAAGAAATTCAACCTGGTATTTTTTTCATTTCAAAGTGAAGGGATGGTGTTTACAAGAGAAAGTAGGCGTTTGTGAAGGACACTCTTGGATTTCCTGGCCAGTTCCCTACACCTTTTCTGGTATTAGCTGTAGATACACTCCATTTGCCTGGAAATATGAGGTATGGATTTCTGGCAGTCTACCCTGGGCCTGAAACACTTTGACAAACACCTGTCGAATCAGTTATGACGTAGATAATACTCAGACAAAAAAAAGTATGACATGGGAGGTTATATTTACATTGAAATACAAGCACTGGAGCTGATGGGAAATGTGTGCATACTCCATGAGACCAGGATGACTTTCTGACTCAGGGACAGAGATATCTGAAATGGAAAAAAAAATGTTCCTTCACAGAGGTGTTATGAAACCAAAGTACAAGTGTGTTGGTGTTGGAAGATGTTGACATACTGTTGTAGAGTCCACACGTATTTTCAAAGTCTTGAGTGGAGGACGGACTAAATTAAGGCAGCAGGGTGAGGCATCAGTGATGTTGATATTAGTGATTAAAACACCTATATGCAACATGCAAAAGAAGAAAATTTCTCTACTGATGGAACCTGGAAATGGCTCCTATTGCGGCCATCATGGATTATTGGATCTCTTTTTTCGTAAAAGGTGTCTAATAAAGTCAGAGACTTCTTACAGGGTTAGTATTTTAGTTTATGTTGGTTCTGTTCAATGAAAATTTCATTGAATTTTGTTTATGGTGAGAGATCAATATTTGCCTGGTACTACATGAGAAAATGCAGTTGTCCATACATATTAGGTAAAGTGCTATCACTGTTGAACAGTGCTGCAGGCAAGCAAATATTCCATATTTTTTTCCTGTAAGAGAAATCTGATTTAGAGTTTGTCCAGTATGGATTTGGTAAAGATCCTGATTTTGAGAAAAAGCAGACTGATACTACAATGAAAGAAACTGAGAAACAGAAAATAAAGTACTATAGAGCCAGGTAACTTCAAGTTACTCTTTTGAAGAAGTATGAAATCAGGAATTTAACTCAAATGCTTAACTTCAAAAACTGCCTGTCATTTTAAATATCTTTCTTTGTGGACTATTTTGAATAATGTCTGTATAATCTTTTTATACAAATATTAAATATTGTAACAACAGCAAAAAGCATTATTCCTGTAAAAAAAAATCATTACTCAGCTAAAAAGAACATTAGATAGAAGCTCTGTGTAAAATGGAGAATAAGCAGGAGAGTCTAAGTCAAGCAAAAGGATCAGTTCCCTAACAGAACTAGAGCACTATGCTGAACCTGTAAGCGACTGGATCCTCAAGGAGACTCTAGAACCTATTATAAATTTTCTAGTATTTGGACAGTGTTATGACAAGTGATGTCCACTAATTTTTAATGTACCCAACAAGACTCAAGTGGTAGCCTTGAGCATAGAATGGATAATTTCTCGATTCTAATTTCTCTTAACTTCAACTGTTTCTTCCTTGCCAGAAAGCAGGGAAGTTTGGTCTGTAGGTCTTCCCACTTTCCTTGCTGTAACCTGGTCACACAGTGACTCAAGTTAAAATGGTAGGGCACCTACTCAGTCCACAAGGCAATCAATCCTAATGAGTATCATGGTGGTTCTATGCTCCTGTAGCACAAACCTTTCCCAGGAGCCAGAGCAGAATGAGAAAAACATTTTTTATGAGAATTTGCACAGTTATAATTTATTAACTACTGCATCTGTTGCTCCTCTCATTATCTAAGATCAACTAACGAATATATGAAATTAAAAGGCAACACACGTGCATTATGCCTTTAACCTCTAAGTGCTAGGAGGCCTCAGCGTGTTCATACATACCTTTGCAAAGACCTTGCAGATTCCTAGATATTACCGTAACGCTATGGTATAAGCATGTCCTGGTTTCAGCTAGAACAGAGTTAATTTTCTTCCTAGCAGCTGGTATAGTGCTGTGTTTTGGATTTGTTATGAAAAAAATGTTGATAACATACTGATGTTTTCAGTTGTTGCTCAGCAATGACCGTTCAGCTTCTCGTGCTGGCCGGCCAGCAAGCAGGCTGGGGGTGCACGGGGAACTGGGAGGGGACACAGCCAGGACAGCTGACCCAGGCGGGCCAGAGGATATTCGATACCACATGACATCATGCTCAGTATAGAAAATGGGGAGTTGGACAAAGAGGAACCGTAGCTTGGGAACTAACTGGGCATCAGCCAGCGGGAGGTGAGCAATTGTGCTGTGCATCACTTGTTTTGTATATTCTTTTATCATTATTATTATATTTTTTTCCCCCCCCCTCTCCTATTAAACCATCTTCATCTCAAACCGTGAGTTCAACCTTGTTTTTTTTCTGACTCTCTCCCCTATTCCGCTGGCGGGGGGGAAGGTGAGTGCATGGCAGTGTGGTTTCTTTAGCTACCTGCCGGGTTTAACCAAAACAAAGCATTAGTGTAGGAAATTTTTTGCTTTTTCATTTAGAATTTTATTTAAACACATTAATAGTGATTCTGTCAAATAAAGCTGAAGAAAACAAAACAAACTAAAAAGAAACATGTTTCTACTTATTAGAGGAAAAACTGATAGGTTGTGGTTTGTTCGATTTTTAAATGAGAGGCAGTTAAAAGAAAGCTTCATTTTTTGTTCTTTATTTTTTTTCTTACTCATTTAAACCCTCATTATTCTTTCCAGTAAAAAAAAGAATTATATGATTATAGATTTTAAGAAATTTTAAGAATATTATATTTTAAATGCTTAAAATTAGTGTCGTTTCTTCTCTCAGGAAAGGTACCTGTTTCACTATGCTGTCCCTTTGTGTCTAAATGTTTATGACTTTCCTTGTCCATAAAATATTGTAATCTGTTGGCCAACCTTAAGGAGTTTTTGGCAGAAAGAGTAGAGTATTAAACTCTTGCTAAAATAGATGGCAAGACACAAGACAGGAAATGAAGTAGTGTCTTATTGAAGACCACCATACTAGACACCAAAGAATCCATATAAAAGAATTATATCAGGAATTTTTATCCTAATGAATAAGTTTCACTCAGAGGTTACACCTACTGTGGATTCTGAGAAACCTAATGACAGAAAAGCCAGAGAAAACTAAAACTTTGGGCACTGAATATGAAAAGAACCATATGAAGAAGCATATGAAAGAACCTCTTGTACATAGCTGCATAATTTCCACATTAGTTGAAATGAATACTAAATATCCTACTAACTACAGCTTTCAGTTCTGATCCTGAGTTGTGCTCCTGAAATCTTATACACACATTAAACTCCACAAATAATTGCTTTTCACTGTTTCTTCATGTTGCTTTCTTCTAATTTCTCTGGTTTATAGGAATTTCTATACCATACTAAAATAACATTTAACAGATTTGAAATATTTTGAAAAAAACATGAAAAAATTCATGAACTTAACCTGCATTTACATGAAATGTATTTCACCCTGCAAATCTGATGCTCAAGGAAAAACCCAAGTATATGGTATTTATCTGATCATTTGCGTCTTTAAATTCTGAACCTTTAAAGTGAGCCATGGTTATTACATGTATGTTTCATACTACTTTGAGAAATTACTACCCCAAGTGAGCCATTTATACCATTCTAATTTTGTTTTTCTAAAGAGGATATTTTGGTTTCTTTAGAAAGAGAAGAATGAGACAAAATATTTGAAACATTCATTAACTGAGGAAGAAAAGTTAACTGGGAGGCAGGAGACTGTTTCAGGTGAAAGAAGAATATTTTGAATTGTTTTTTACTTATTTCTGATGAGAGATTTTTCAGCTACAAGCAGGAGAAAACATTCCATCTTCATTTCTTTACTGTTACTTTCACCATTTCTAAATGCAATGAAAGTCTCTGTATACGTTGTTGGGGAATTTTTATTGTACCCCTTGAGGTGAATTAAACACACATTTGTGTTTAAATATAAAAAAATCTAAAAAAAACAGAAAACAAAAAAAACCCCCAAAAACCTCCCAGTGGATTGAACAAAGTACTACTGCCATTAGTTCAACAAGGAGTCTGCAAAGACACACCATAGGCCAATAGCTTATGTACACTTACACCAGCACCAGTACTGGGAGTACGGGGCGTCTCAGCCCCGCCTGGGGTCCAGCCCCAGCCCAGCTCTGGTGACGACGGTGGCTCCAGAGTGCAGTATTCCAGGATGGCTACAAGACAATGCTGAAGCTGTTTCTTTTCTCACCACCAAGAGAAACCTCAGTCCCTTACAGGGAATCTTTGTGTCTCTGACATTCCTGCTTCCAGCCAGTTTAACCCCTTCTGCAGTTTCTTGCAAGGGTCGTCTTGCCCTCCATGCCAGATCATTCCCTGGTCACAAATTACAACTGCTGAACAGTTAGTTACAATTTGAATGTCCCCTTCAACATAAAGGTCCAAGGAAAAATAAAAATAATAAAAAGTAAAACACCCTCATATTTCTTACTAAAGGAACTTAACAATTTCTTCTGCAATTAAACATTTTTTCATTTGTTTTCTTTCTCAACAAAATAACTTTACATTGAGTCAGTCAATAAATAACTATATATTATAGATTGATAGTCTAACTCAGTGATAGTAATTTTATAAGCATATGCACATGTTTTTCAATTCACAGGCTCCTGTTATCTATTATGCAGCATCTATTATTCTTTCTATATCCTTATCAACGTTCTAAAACAGGAAATCTAGAGTGTGAAGTTTCCATAAAATGCTGTCATCTTTACTTATATACTTTCCCTTCAGTTGCTCGTAAGTCATAGGACATTAATTTTAAAGGGAAAGAAATCTTTTTCAAACTATTCACAACTTTCTATCATAAAATTCTATGACCGAAAAACCAAAACAGAACAAAACAAATTAAAAAAAACCCAAACAAAACCATGCCAGTCATGCAGCAGTACAAACCCCCATGAAACCTTGAAGAATGGAAGCTGAACAGAAGAGCTAGGATACAGTCACGGAACACAGGGAAATGACTAAAAAAATACTGTGACTTTGTCTTTTCAGAACACATAATTTGAAATATAGTAAGTGAAAATCATCTAAATGTCTTAAAAAAAAGAAAAAAAGAAAAAATGACTTTATTGAATTCAAGGTCCATTGATTTTGCCGGGTGTGTGATCCAAAGTCAATGAAATGACTCCTATTAACTTCGAACTATTTTCAATCAGGCCTAAAGCATAATGCCTGTAAGTGTTATTAATATAGAAGTGCATGATTTAATGAAGTTGAAAGGTTGTTTCTTTCTCAAGAAACTTAAGAATTATTAATGCATTTTTATATACTTCAGGATATGTCTAAACCAAAACATATAGGGGCAGCTCTGCAAGGCAATACCCTAAGGGTTTATTGAAAGCTACCACACAAAACTCACCAGCTGCTGTTGATCATTTGTGCATAGGAATGACAGACACTTCTCAGAATGATGCTTCACTCAAATTCTGTCTGGAAATCTAATTATTTTGGATAGGATGAAAGATCTTGCTAAAATAGCTTTTTGCAAATGAAACTACCATGGTTAGGTAGCTATGAATAAGTTGAGTTTAAAATAGGGTGGTTTTTTAGTATTCTGTAATTTAATGATTTTTTTACATAATGTGATAAAATAGTAATGGTTCATACTATGACTTAAGGACATAGTATGATATAATGAGTCAAAATATATAATTTTAAAACAGTGAAAAGCTGCTGTTGCACTGACAGGGTCATCTTTTTGTATCAAGGTTTATCTGAAACACAGAATATATTCAATATGTCACAGTCTCATTCATTCATTCCAATACTGTTATTATATTATTCTGATATGTCATTTTTAGTATCTTGTTACTTACTGAACAAACATGAAAGAATACAAAATATATATGCAAGTTCACTATATTTTCTAAGCCTTTTCCTACACCCATTGCTTAAAACAGTTGAAAATGAAATATCAATGGTTAAAGCAACATTTTCCTGCAATGACAACTTTTGAAAATTCGATGACACATAAAAAAAATAAACCTTCCCCTCAGTTTTGTGGAAAAGTCTTTTAATAGCTCTCATATAGCTTTTCATCGTATTCTTCCTACAAGAGGAGAGGGATTTTTAGAAAATATGCATTCTTTTTGAAGATTATGGGGTTTTTAATATGTATTTTATTATGTCTTAACACAGGCATACCTGAACAGAAATATTTTGCTCAACGAACAGCCTCTCCCTTGTAAAAGATAATAATTTCCTATTTCTGTAGTAAACAGAGAATTTCTGTTCACTAGTAACCAGGGAAGCTCCTGAACAGAACTGGTAACCAGCAACGCTTAGGGAAGTCACAAACATTTTTAATCTGACATTTAGCTTGACCAAATCTGACAGTGTGTTTTAGATGGAAATAATACTGGAAGAATTATAACTATCAAACATAGTTTTACATAACTGTGTAGTTACTACTCATAGCTCTTCTACTAACCCTACTCTAGCAGCTGAATTGTTATTAGTGTAGCATTGGAGACTGAGTACTTGTACTCTTATTTTTTCATCTGAGCTGTTAGAAAACATATGTACATAGCATAAATATTACATAGAGAGGGAGAGAGTTTGCAGGAAAAACACCCAAGAATTACTAATGATATTTTGTTAAACGCTAATGCTACTGTAGGATCAAATAATTTGTATGAAGAAAATAAACATTTTCTTTGTGGAGGGGGGAATCAGCTAAATGGGATATCAGGAAGAGCTTACCTTTGTGCTGATAATGCTCTTGCAATCCCATGTAGATTCACAAAGGTTATCTCTAGCTGATATGCGTAACAAGCCTAAATTGTGATTTATTCAGTCAGGACAATGTTCATCACTATCTAAATTGTAACTACTTCATGCCATTAGAAGACTTGACAAACATGTTCACAAGCTACCGCTTCTTCCTAAGGGAGACAAGAGGGTTCATAATATAAAAGATGGGATTTCTTATGTGAATAGTTTCAATCTTTTTCTCTTGAAGATATGGATAATAAACCAAAAGAATGATTTATACAATACATTGAAGCTATTGCTGCTTGAGGTTTCCATTCATCGTAGCTACAGAGAGACTGGAGTACCACTACGAAAGGATTGCTGCTGAGACAGTGCTAGCTGTGTTGCTCAGGAATAAAATCACTGCAGACTTTTAGAACCCTCCTTCAGGGAAAATTGCATTTTAAAGTAGTATCATAGAAATTCAACTTAGAAAGTTGACATGAATATTCTGGTGCTTACTAATTTTTTTTTTTTGCATTTATTTTTGGCTACTTTACTGCTGCCTTACATTCAATGATATATAACCCATCGCTAGTATTATCCTAACATTTGTCAGTCTTAGACATCCAAAAAATTGTCATTCTTCTGAAATTGAAGAAGAAATGCAATTCTTTACCCTGATGGCCATTTTGCTCTCCTATTAGACATCTTTTGTAATGTATTAGAGGAATAATTGCATAGCTAAAACAACAAAATGATCTTTTGTCAATTAGTTGTCAGTCTTGTACAGCACTTATAAACCAAGCAGCCAAACCGACTGTCAACATAGGATAAATAATAGTGTTTTTCATGTAAATTGTTCCTAAATAGAGGTTTTTACATGTTAGGGATATGGACATCTTCTTAAAAAGACAGCGTGCCCTTTCACCCTGAATAAATGTGTCTATCATGGCTACTACAAGGACACTACCAGCTTCCATTCAGTTTAATCTTTATCTGTATTTTTAATCTTTTCTCCTATAAGTATGAAGTTTGAACAGTCAAATGTACACATCAGTCCTCCCTAAATAAGAATTGTCAACCACCTTTCTTCTCTTTACATATTCAAGTACTGGCATTCTTTGCAACATTACAAAGCACTGACTTGTAATTTATACCCAATTGCAGTCTTTCAGCTGAAACCTTCTCTTGATTTCCCGGTGTGTCAATGTACCATAGCAGTAATCTAGTAAAAAAAAAGAGTGTTTAAATCTCAGTCTTCCCTATGAATTCCTCTGTTGCTGAAAATAGGAACTCTACATTATGTTATTCTCTATGTTGCTTAATCGTAAAATCAGTTCTTAAGAATTTACAACTCCAAAATTTCTTCCTTCTCTAAATCTGTGCAATCAGTATGGTTCTGGCTATACTTGTACCAGTAATGACAAAAAATAAAATTTTACTTCTTGCACCATGGTAGTGCCTAAGAAAAATGTTGGTACCATTTCCAGTGCTATAAAACTCCAGCCTTATTTAAGGCCAAACAATAGTTTTGAGAGTGGATTTCTGTTTTTGGTGGGACCTGAGACTTCATGCTGCCCAAAATTTGGAGAATTCACAGCTTTAGCATTAGTTACAAATCCACAGTTTTGCCACACCACCCCTTTCACAACTTGAGCTAAAGAGAATATTTAGCCTCCTCACTGTTCCCTTGCAAAATCAAGAATTCCTAAAGAAACTGTGCTAGGAACAGCAAAATCTGAAATGAGGCTGAGAGAAAGCATGGGTCTCAGCCCATAGAAGGTGCAAATCATTTGCAGGATTAGCAGTGGGGAGAAAGAGCACCTTTTTAAACACTAGATAAGGAAATCTGTCTTGGAACCACCGGGATCAATAAATATAAGAAAGCACCGTATTATATCTGCAGAGAAACTTTGTTTTGGCTTTTGTGAGGCCTTTTAAGTGTTCATCTAACTTCACTTTGGTAATCAAACACTGAGGATGCAAGCGTAGTTTTTCACCAGGCATGTCAAGGTTCCCTTGTGTTGTTAGGAAGCATTTCTTATGAACAATTTTTAATTAGAAAAAGTTCAATAATTAATTTAGTGAGAGCTACTTAGGTTATTTCAAAGTCCTTGGAGGGCCTGTGAGATCATTAACTCTCTGTACCTTTCTTCTGCATATTTGCTCTGGAAAGAAAACAATGGTCTTTGTTACAAACTTCAAAGGCAAAGGAAATTATCCACTTTTCCTGTCCATTGTGAAGAAAGTAGAAACTTATGGCTTAAACCATAATCTTTTCTTGCTACAATTTGATATTAAAACCACATTCTGTTAGCTATTGTAAGAGTTGTGAAGTACTGGAATAAATTGCATGGGAGGGTTGTGGAGGTTCAGTTACTGAAGTTCTGTGAGAACAAAGTAGACCCCCATCTGCCAGGAACTGCAGTTGGACAGTAGTGCTGCCTTGCTGTAAGAAAATGGACTAAATGGTGTTCCAGCCAGCTCCATTTTGTGTGATTCTGTATGTGCTAGTAGTTTTTTATATTGTACAATGCAAAGAAATGTACAAGCAAGGAGATAAATCTTTATAGACAAGATACAAGGAGCCAAAGGAATAACTGTTTATCCCTTGATGCGTTTCGTTATAATAGCGATATGCCCTGTTTGCAATCGGACTCAGTGGAAGAGTTAATGCATGTTCTGTTGCTGATTTTGAATAAGCTTTACCCCTCAGGAGAGAAGTGTCAATACTTTTTTGGGGGGACAGGGCACATTACACTGGTTTTGGTTTAATGTACTATGAGGAACTGTGTACATTTAGAGCTTTTGAATGACCGAATTGTGTTTAAAGCTTTTGAACGAACAAATCTCTTTCTTTCTGACAATATGATTCTGTACCCTTGGTACTTAACTGTCAGTACTTTTGTTTTATCATGCATTTTTATGTGTGTGATGAGATCTGATGGGAGTTTCTGTTTCCATAAAGGGGAGACAACCTGGAAGCTTACTGGTTCTTGGAGTATTGAAATAACCCAGATTTTTAAATACTGCACTGTACTGTATTCTTCTTTATGTTTCCTTGGTTTTCATCCAGCTCTGTTGAAAGAGTTCATTCACTTGGGTTTTAAGGCATTATTTTTGCTTTGGTTATTGTTCAAATTTATTAGCCTTCCCTCATCGAACACTGATAACGTTATTTGTGAGAGTTAGAATTTATAAGCTGTTCTGCAGGAGACATTTATTGTCTTATGGGCTGCAACCTGTAGTGGAGCTATATCGTATCTGAATTTTCTATCAGTGCTTATGGCCAGATTTTGGTATCAATGGCAACATCATAAATGTGAAGAAATGCTACTGGCTTTACGCTAATTCTGAGCGTGAAGCCGTTTTAGGACTGTGCTGATTTCCAGCCTAAGTTGTACATACAGTTGTCATTGAGTGAGGAACGCACAGACCATTTTCTCCCTCATCGTCAGACCTTGAAACTTAATAATATGAGTTTCAGGTGCCAATTGATTGATTTCATTTCCAAATCTTCCATGTGCTGCAGGTGCTTTTCATTAGATACTTCCTCATTAGATACTTCTGTCAGTTGCATATACAAAAAAAGATAGAAAATCTGTGTCCTGAAAAGACACAGAGGGATAGCTGCTGAGTGACTAGGTAACATATTGGTAAGTTCTAAATACATTTTTGAATACACTGTAATAAAGCTGATGTCCACCTTCTATTGTTTTTTTTTTTTTGTACTGATCATTTGTAGACTTAGGATTGTGTCCCACCCTGATTAATGGGACTAACAACAGGAAACTAAATTCTAGATGTATTAATGTTGCCACTCTCAAAATTATTTTTCTACTTATATATATAATTTGCCAAAATTTGTTAAGATAAAGTAAAAACAAAAATATTAGACAATCTCGGAATTACACATAATGCTCAATCTGGGCCATAAGTAATGAGTGTTTATTTCTATATTGTAAATAATGTTATTTATCAATAAGCAAATATCTGAGCCTATTCCTAACCCTGCTCAGATTCCTGTTACAGTGAGTCTGAGCTAGAGCATTTCATTTACAGAGTGTTCATAAATGTCAATGACTTGAACAGAAGTTGTTAGTAATTGTGTAGAGCTTTAGAAAAACATCTACTAAAGTTCTACAGATCTTAAAAAAACCCCACCCCACCCCAAGCAGCTTTCATGAACTGTTATTTCTATAAGGCGTGCTCTACTCCACAAGAATATAAACACTTAAAATACAGTTACTTACTTCTGACAGAGACTCTGAGATTATCAGGTAGAGAAAGATGGCCTAGATTTGTTCCCCTAGAAGTACAGGGTCTTGAAAGGAAACCTTGGTATAGATTTGGTCTTTAGTAGAGGTTTCGGTGTCCATGGAAATGCTTCACACAAAATAATCCTCTTAAATGTCTGTGTGCATTCTGCAAGCTCCCCCCATCAGTCATTAGCACGCTGGACTTCAGCATCTTTTCCACACAGCTTTATAAGGGAAAGTAATTTTAAGTAACAATATTCTGCCTTTGTAAGCATTCTTACAGCTTCAAATGGTAAGATTCTAGTACCTTCTGAATGCATGTTCCATATCATATCAAAGAATTTCTCTGGGGTTTTTTCCTTGGTTTTTTTTTGATATAAATAGCTGAGAAGGGAATAATTTTGCACTGCTTGCACTGTTAATAGGCCCAAGCAATGAGATGCTGAGAGACTTTAAGGGATGCCTGTACCACGTAAAGTCTGTGATTTCTCCAGAAGTACACAGGGCCTCAAACAATAAAGATCTAAACATTTTAAGAAAAGCACTCTCGTCTAAAGTTAGTGGATAGTTTTCATTATGAATCAATAATAAATTGTAGAGAAGTTCTTACATTTCACATCCATTTGCCTCTCTTTTTGTTGCAACTTTACAATGAGTTGATTGAATTGCTGAGCTCCAACCACCAGCAGAACTAAATTACACAGTGGTAATCTTAGTATTCTGCTTACAGGCAGAACACATGTATATTTTGCTATGACAAGGTGCAAAAGGTGCTGTGCTGGAACAACATGGTGGTGTTTCTGTCACTCAGCTGCTCATTTGAACTCCCACAGCTGTTTTGTTACTAAACAATGAATGAAGTAATGAGGAGCCCTCCTGCCAGTTGGCCTAGGAGGAGAACAGAGAGAGTCAAATACATTTAGCAGTACAGAAAAAAAAGAGTTAATCAGATACTTTCCTGGTTGTTGGCAAGTGAGAGCTCCATATTGACAAAATTACCATCAAGCATCAGGCAAACAATCATTGCATTCCCATGTTCACAATGGAAGAAATTACCGAGTAATAACAGCATTATCGGCAGTGCTGTTAGAAAGCTTCATCACCATTATATACTGCCAGATTATAATAGCCTGACTACTGCAAAAGAGACCGCAGGAGAGAAAGGCAGCAGGCGCCTGTGCCCTGTGTTCGGAGAAGGGAGCACAAGTCGCTCATTCTCCCTGAAGCGAATATAGAGCTCATGGGGTCCAGGCTCTTGCAAACCCCGTCATGAACTTGCACGTGTCGAGCAGTTTTGAGCAACATTCGCTCTCTCCAGTTGATTTTGATGCTAGATGGACACTTTAAATATTCCAGGACCTCAAGAGAAGCTCAGCTGGAGAAGTATCTCTGCGGTGTCACAAATCCACCAGTCACCAGGGCTGGTGGCTACTTTTAGGCTGAATTGGCAGAAAAATTGTGTGCTCCTGGTGGTAGTACAGCGCAGAAACAATATTCCTCTTTGCTTTTTCTACCTGGTTACAAAAGAGAACAAAAAGGGACTGCACTTTTCTCTGTTTTTTCCCAGAATCAAACTGGTTCATGGTAGTGTTCCTCCTATCTAATTCCTCCTGCAGGTCTGTAATCCAAATTAGAGAAGTAACATTTTTCTCATGATATCTTAATAGTGCAAAACGGGGCCATTACGTATGCCTCTGGACTTCCTGGAAATGAAGCAAGCATTAATTCAGAAAGATTAATTGAAACATTACCTCTGGCACCATTACAGGTACTTCAGCTCTTTATTGATTTGAGTTTGGCATTGACACCTAGATCTCTTTGCAGGTGATTATGTAGAGCCTGGTGAAAGAATAAGAAAAATCTTGTTACTACAGGAACAAGGAGTTACTAAGGTGAATGTACATATGACACATACACTCTCTTAAATCTTCCCATGCAAAAAAGATCTGTCAGAGTTGTTATCATTCACCAATGCTGGTCAGAAAGTTTTTCAGTAGAAAATTCCATTCCATTGAAAGCTAAATATCTCATGGAGTTGTGTCTATTTTGACAGCCCTTCTCACTGAAAGTTTTATGAGGCCTTGGTAAATCCACTGCTTGAGGGGAAGATAAAATGAAAACCAAAACTTTCTGAGCAAAAACTAGATATTTGCAAAATTATATTTTTTTGGAAGCCTTTTAAGGTTTAACGTTTTCTCCAAAGTAGAATGAAAAAAGAATCTAAAGCATCACAGAATTGTATTTCTGGTCTCTGTTAACCATCCCTGTTATTCACATAGCTGTTGAATAGGCTATTCTTGCAGTCCTTTGTTAACTGTTTTCAGATGTGAAAGTAAGGACCATCTTATCTCAAACATTCAAGAAAGAAAAAAATGTCAGGAAGAAGAGAGGAGAAATAGGACATTTATCTAAAGGAAGAAAACAGCTGTGTAAGACTGAGGTAGATGCTGCACCTGAACTAAAAGATAATGCAGTCTAATTCAAGATTTAACAATGAAGCCGGGGAAATGGAAAAACTCTAGAGGTATTTGGAAGTTAATGATGCAGCATTGTAGTAAAACCCAAATTAAATTCTCAGTTCTCGTTGCAAAATCACATTAAAACTAAAGTACTGCAGGATAAGGCTGTCTCATGCTGCTTGGTGCTTTACTCCTCCTGAGTATTTGTTGTTTTTTTCACTGCCAAGGAATGACAAGATGTTGGGGTTTTTTCTGGCTCTTACTGCTAACAGGAAGACAAAGAATAGGGTTCTGAGTGAGTGAAAATACGAAGTAAGTGTAGAAACTTTGATGCAAACAGTGAGGAGACTTGAATATAGAATAATGTGTCAAATTATTTACTATAACTCACTGAAATCATGGACAGAAAAAAACCCCAAACAAACAAACCCCTACCCCGCAAAAAACATACCACCAAAACCCCAAACAACCCACAGTTTCTCAAGCTCCTGTTTTTTGCAACATTCTCTTTAACTTTCAACATTACGATTTTTATAGATATATAAATAGATATGTGGGTATATCTCTATTATAGATATCTAGAGATAGAGATATAGAGATATAGACATATAGAGATATAGAGACATAGAGACATAGAGATATGGTGATATATCTCTATGATATATCTTAAGGATAGGAATTGTGGTGTCCTCAGGAGAAAAGAGATTTATATCCAACAATATTAATATTTTTCTATTAAATGTTGCAAACGTTAAATATTTGAAGTTCTTTCTCCCTTTATGCAAGAAGTACACATGGAAAACATGTTGTTACTGATTTGAGTAACAACACTGTATTTACAGCACCAATCTCAAGATATCCTAAAATACGGCAAGTTTATTGTTCTATCTCTATTTCCTCACATGTTCACAGTAAAGTAGTGTCTCAAGACAATAGTACCAATTCAAACAAATCAGAAGACAGAACAATAAACTTGTCTTGTACCAAGGGAATCAAAAAATGTGGAAAATAGAAATAAGTGTTCCAAGTACAAAATATACTTGAGGAAAAAAAATCTTACAATGATTAATAAGATTCTTTGCGTAAGTATAGCATGTAATTCTTTATAACAAATCACTCATTAAAAGTTGTTACATAATTGCATTTGATATAATACCCTCTTACTCATATCTTGTACTTTATTTTTCTGTAGAATAAAGTAAGGATGAGCTTATCATAGACAGGGATGATACAATTTGTTTAGTCCCATACTCATTGCTGCTGTGAAAAATCTCAGCTGAGTCAATTGTGCTTATAGAGTCTTATAGTACGGGTTTTTCTATATATTAACATTGATATAGGAATCATTTATTTGAGTGGGATGCAGCCACACAGAGATATAAACTCAGTCTTTCTCTCTTCTTCCCTCTTTCCAACAAAAAGTTAATTAAGGCTAAACTACTACCACCAAAGATTTCATATATCATATGTTTACTGGGATCCAGATCTCCTGGTGTGCTGAGAGTGGTCTGTGCCCAGGCTGTTCCCTGCTTACTGCAATAGCTTAACAGAATTTGCTGTCTATAGCCTCATCCTATACTTCTTGACACCAAAGGAAAAGCCTTTAAAGTCTTATAACAGCCATAATAACGTATAGAAGATATTCTTTTCATGTCCATTAGGAGATAAAAAATACCAGGTACTTAGTAATTTCAGGACTTGGACGTCCTGTTGGCTAACACCCTGTATCGAGTATTAAAAAGAGCTAGCCTCTGTCCTAACTGCGCAACTAACTAAACCTGGTAGAACTTGACTCAAACTGCTTAGGTCGTTATATTTAGATTAATAAATAATGATCATAGAATCATAGAATCATAGGCTAGTTTGGGAGTAGTTGGAAGGGACTTTTAAAGTCATCTAGTCCAAACCCCCTGCAATGACCAGGGGCATCTTCAATGACATCAGGTTGCTCAGAGCCCCGTCCAACCTGACCTGGAATATTTCCAGGGACAGGGCATCTACCACCTCTGTGGGCAACCTGGGCCAGGGTTTCACCACCCTCAGTGTGAAAATTTACTTCCTTAGATCTAGTCTAAATCTCCCCTCTTCTAGTTTAAAACCATTATCCCTTGTCCTGTCGCAACAGGCCCTGCTAAAAAGTCTGTCCCCATCTTTCCTATAAGCCCCTTTAAGCCCCTGGAGCCTTCTCTTCTCCAGACTGAACAAGCCCAACTCTCTCAGCCTGTTCCATCCCTCTGACCGCTTTCATGGCCCTCCTCTGGCCCCGCTCCAGCAGGTCCATGTCTCTCCTGTGCCGAGGGCTCCAGAGCTGGATGCAGCACTGCAGGGGGGTCTCCCCAGAGCGGGGCAGAGGGGCAGAATCCTCTCCCTTGTTCTGCTGGCCACGTACAGGTGTTTTTAAAAAGACAGTTAAAATGTTTCTGTTCTAGCAAGCACTGAATATATCTAACAGGAATAATTGTAAATAAAATTCACTATTGATCTGGAACGACTCGCTGACTTAATTTCCGTCTTATTTATTGTCAAGGAGTTTTGATTTCAGCAGAATTACTCTTGATTTTATATCAGCTGAGAAGCGGTATATAGCTCCTCTCCTTTGAGCAGCCTGAAATTGTATATCTAACTCCCGACTTGTCCCTATCAATAAGGATAAATTTCATTGGCAAGGAAATAAGGATGGAGAATTCAGAATTGGAAAGGAGATTTGTTCTCACCAGCTGGTCGCAGAGAAAGGTTTTTTTCTCGGGAACGCAAAAAGAATCCCCATTTGACAGCAGAGCTGAAAAGGTGGTCACATAATAAACAGTGCTGCTAACAGGAGCTGTCACCATATTTAAGGCTGATGAGTAGTAATTAATGCGGATTCTTTCAAGCAAGACTTGCAGGCTTAAATGGTGCTCAGTGATTCATAGAGGAAGAGGAAAGTGAGAGGGAGACTCTCACTTTGAATTTGAATTTACTCCCTGTGAAAATCTGAAAGTGGCGGTGTACAGGACTCACAGCACTCAGCAGCAACGAAGTGACTCGGTGTTTGCTCAAATTGCAGGAGGCTTTAAATACAAGAGCATTCACAATTAGAGGTGAACCTATTACATTCTTACTCTGTTAAACACCTTCATATCTGAGGGTAATTTAGAACCTGATGGAAATACTCAGTTCTCTGGCTCATTCCTCAGTATTCACAGAAATATTAAGATCAGTGCAGGGTTTTAGGAGTTTAAAATGTGTTCATCTATGAATGACTGACTGAGAAAAAGTTGACGTGTATGACAATGATTGAAAAGGACAAATTTAATACCTTCCATTTAGCTCAAGTGCCAACTACCTCAAGAAATATACCTTAATAATCAGATGTAAGGAGTAAGGTGTAAAGTGCAGGATGTAAGATACAGCATATTGTAGATATAAAAATTTGATGTATGAGAACCATGTATCTTCTACCTTATGTAATTTGCAAATTATGTAATTCTCGAATTTTAGATGGAGGTACACTGTGTAAGGTTGTAGCTTATTGTGTCCAAACAATCTGTCACACCATAGAAATGTTTATAAGCTTTGTAAACACAATGCAAAAGAACACAAATGTCTTTATTACTGGTTGTAGTGTTGATCCTTTCAACATATGGATACTGTAATGTATAACAATCTAGAAACCAAAAGAGAAATAAGTTTTACAATACAGATGGGCTTTTATAGTCTTGATATGCAAATGTGTGTATCACATAAGTTGTTGAAACATAGTCCCACTGATATCAGCGGAGGTATCAACTGAGCTCTGCCCAGATTCTTATTCAGCTCTTGTCAAGCTGCAGCTATTGCAAGTATGACTTCTAACCCATTCTCATAACAGTTAAAACCAGTGCAAATGCACTGCTTCACCACAGTTCAACTAGATGAAATGTGCTCAGGCATGTCCTGCCTCTTATATTATTTGAACTTTTATCAATCTGGAAGATGAACAGCATCTCTCTTGAGGAAGTTCTGAATGGGCTATGGAGTTATTTTACATGATTCACCCTTCACTTTGCTCAGACACACATGTCCCATCGCAAAAAGCTTTCACATTGAACTGGAATACCATACAGTAGATAGTAACCATGTCTGTGCTATCTGTAGGCTGTATGTGATTGGTCAGTAAGATTTAAAGAATGGGTATTTTCCAACCTAACTGATTCTATGATTCTGTTATTCTGTGACTAGAATTAAGTTTTCTGGCTATGTGACCTACTGGTAAATTATATCTCAATTGAGTAAACACAGATAATCCCAGGTCATTGTTCTCTTTATTGAAGTCAGATCATGTATTTCCTGACTTTAAAAGTCTTTGGGGAAAACTAATTATTTATCGCCAATTAAAAACAGAGTTGGATAGTACAAAACAAAGACAAATTAAAACATCTTTCACCCCGCTCCACCCCTCCCTTCTTCCCAGGCTCAACTTCTCTCCTTCACTGTTAGCTCCTACACCTCTTTCCTGCTGGAGCAGTGGAGAGGGAATGGGGAATGGAGGGGGTTGCAGTAAGTCTATATCAGTTCCTCTCTGCAACTCGCTCTTCCTCCCAATTTTCCCCTGCTTCAGCATGCACCCTCTCCTGCAGTCCTTCAGGGTAAGCCTGTTATGGTGCGGGGTCCTCTGCACGGGCTGCAGGGTGGATATCTGCCCCACTGGGGTCTTCTCCATTGGCTACAGGGGAACCTCTGCTCCAGTGCCTGGAGCACCTCCCTCTCTTTCTTCTCACCTTGTCATCGCAAGGCTGTTTCTCGCACTTTCTTCCTCATTCTCAGTTTATTTTCAAAATAGTAATAAGGTAGAGTTTCATTAACAAATTAAATAGTTCTGTGTGGTACAGATTTGGTGCTCCATTGATATAATAATTAATTCTATTTAAAGTTCTGTCCTAATTGGCACAAACTATGAGCTAAGACAAAAATGTTGGATATATTGAATGAAGAGTTTACTCTTCTCCAAAAACAGTATCTTCTTCTCAAGGAGCCAAGAACGTTGTAGCATGTAAAAGGTTTTGAAAATAAAAATTAAAGTTCAGCCAAGGACAGAAATAGTTTTTGATTAATTGTAAGCTTCCAAGTAAAAAAACCTACAGTAATCAGAGAGATATATTAGCATAAATTACACATACTTATTATAATAACAAACACAACAAGGATTTGAACCTCAGAATCAGGCTTAAAAAGCATGAGATTGCATTGTAAATTTGAGGATTTGGACTCATTTAGTGTATTGGCTTTGATTTTTCACACCAGGGAGTTTCAGCAAGCAGCTGTACTCAGAGCAAGGACAGTGAGAAGATTTTTATCTGCCACAGACACAAGGAGATGTTACATATCAGAAACTTTGATGGCTTTGGCAGCTTGGAAAACCACATTTTTCTTTTAGCTTGAGCATGAGGTAAAGTGCTGGCCATTTTTCTTATTCAGCAATGTCTAAAACCAACTGGATAGCTTTCACCTCCGCAAACTGACTCTATTCACCTTCTCCTTCTTCAGTTTCTGCAACTTGTTGTGTAAGATTCCATACAGTAGCTTTCCACCTTCGATGTTTTCCCATAATGCGACAAGACCCATCGGTGAACATGGCATGTCAGTTCTCATTTTCTGGCAGTTTATTATACAGTGGGGTCTCTTCAGCATGCACCACCTCCACCTCTGGCAATATTCCAAAGTCTTTACCTTCTTGCCAGTCCATGATCACTTCCAAGATTCCCGGCTGATTAAGGTTTCCTATTCGAGCCCATTTGTGTGATCAGTGCGACCCACTTACTCCATGTAGCATCAGTCACATGATGTGTAGAGGGGACCCTCCCTTTGAACAACCAGCCCAGCACCGGCAGTCGGGGTGCCAGGAGGAGCTGTGCTTCAGTACCAACCACTTCTGAAGCAGCTTGAACACCTTCACATGCTGCCAATATCTCTTCTTTAGTTGGAGTGTAGCGGAACTCAGATCCTCTGTATCCCTGACTCCAAAACCTCAAGGGCTGACCTCAAGTCTCCCATGGTGCTTTCTGCCAGACGCTCCAGGTAGGGCCATTCTCCCCGGCTGCCATATAGACTTTGTCCAGCCTGGACTGGCAGATAAAACCACAGGGTGGCCTGAGGTGTGTACCTCCTGTATCTTCTCTCTTGAGCAGAAGAATGTTTATTTTTTACAGCTGAGACACTGACCTGTACAGGTGGGGAGTAGGACATACCCTCTTTGAGTTGCTGGAACTCCCAGAACAGTTTTCTGAACTGGTTTTCAGACTTTTTGGATAGTTTTTCCACAGCCAAGATGCAGGGCCCTAGGGAAGAGGAGACATTTTCTTCATATTGCAGGAGATGGTCAGCTAATTCATCCACCATTGGTCCATCTCTGTCTTTCCAGGTCATTACTGCCAATGAATTGACATACAACAATGCTGCATGCCGTACAAATTTCCACCACATGGATCATGTGCACTGGACTTCATCTGGATCTGGGTTGTCCGAGTTATGATAAATCACCTCCAGCATGGCTAATTCCCTCAGGTACTGGATATGTCTCTCCACAATGGTCCACTTCCCTGGGTGATATATAACATTTTCCTTGAAAGGATACCTCTCCTTCAATGCCAGACAGGAGTCACCTCCAGAGGTTGAGGGCTTGAGTCTTTCTTCCAATCACCCTGTCAATGCCCCCTTCCCTAGGCACAGATCCCAGCTTCTTGGCCTCCCTACCCTCTAATTCCAAGCTACTGGCTCCTAAAATAATTTTTCCAGCATTAGAGCAGCCAGGTGACAATGTGTTCGCCTGGATGACAGATGAAGTCTTTCTGCATATCTCACAGTTCACTCAGGCATAGGGATCGGGTGGTTATCCCTGGTTCTGCCTCTTCCTCCTCCAGTTCTTGTGATGGCTCTGCTTCATCATCTTTTACTAAACGTGCTGACTTTCGCATCCATTTCTTGTGGATAGGGGTGACTGATATCGGCACGGATTGGTTTTCTGGTTCATCTGCAGTGCCCATTGCCAGGGTTTGAGTAGCCACAGTGCCCATCATGGGGGTTGGAGTAGGGGCAGTGCCCATTTCCAGGGTTTGAGTAGCTGCAGTGCCTGTCACTGGGGTTGGAATAGCTTCGGTGTCTGTTGCAGGGGTTTGAGTAGCCACGGAGCTCCCGCATCTGCATTGAGCACTGGTGGCAGGTGGGGTGGTATTTTTAAATAGTTGTTTAACCCTGAGCAAGACCTGAAAGACATTCAGGCAACCTAGAAATAGGAGTGTGTTGGTTTGAACATCCCAAGGATGTTCGAAAATCTCAAGAGCTGTTGTAATTAGCCTGGAGGGGAGGGAGAAGATGAAGAAAGGTGTCTCCTCCATAGATTGGCTCTCCGAGGAGAAAAGGTAAAAAGTGTAATTATTAATAACTTCTGATAGGTGGCTCCTGAAGTACAGAGATTAAGCCGCCATTACTGCTCCACGCTGCACGCCACCCTGCACACCATCCGCTGCCCCTGAGTACAAATACCAAATCAGTCTAACGACCAATGATGTTATCATACCATGAACGAGTGTTACACAGAACACCAAAGCAATAACCTTAATCCAATGCCCAGAGGTGATAAAACCCACATAAACACTGACAAACAGTATATACGGCAAGTAAGGTGTTACATAACACAACCCTGAGACCAACCCTGAGAAAAAATAAAACAACATTGTGACCAGTGACAATTAAAGTAACATAATGAATTCTTATAACTGATTTGTGTTAACACACTCTGGTCAAATCTGCTGTTATCTCAACCCTTTGTGCCCCATGTTGAACCACAAACAGGACTGTTGTACTTTAACCCCAGCCAGCAAATAAGCACCACATAGCCACTCACTCACTCCTCCCCTTCTCCTTAGTGGGATGGGGAGGAGAATTGGAAAAAAAAGGTAAAACTCATGGGTCAAGATAAAGACAGTTTAATAGGACAGCAAGGAAAAATAAAAGAGGAGGAGGAGGAAGAAGAAGAAGAAGAAGAAGAAGAAGAAGAAGAAGAAGAAGAAGAAGAAGAAGAAGAAGAAACAACATAAGTGATGCACAGCACAGTTGCTCACCACCCACTGACCGATGCCCAGCCAGTTCCCGAGCTGCAGTGCTCCTGGCCAACTCCCCCCAGTTTATATATTGAGCATGACGTCATATGGTGTGCAATATCCCTTCGGCCAGTTTGGGTCAGCTGTCCTGGCTGTGTCCCCTCCCAGCTTCTCGCTGGCAGTGCATGAGAAGCTGAAAAGTCCTTGACTAGTGTAAGCACTACTTAGTAACTACTAAAACATCAGTGTGCTATCAACACTATTCTCATACTAAATCCAAACCACAGCACTACACCAGCTACTAGGAAGAAAATTAACTCTATCCCAGCAAAAACCAGTAACATGTTGTCTGGAAGGTTATTCCCCATTATATTCCTCTTATGTTACAAATTATTTCTAGCCAAGCATGAGGACTAGAAATTTTTAATGTGTGCATAGTGATGACTCACTTAATGACAGCTTTCTAAGGTGTGGACTTTAAAACATAAATCAGGTATCATCAGACTTACAGTAAAATCCCTGAGTTGGCAAAACATCAGTGCTTCCTAAATGGGTCAGTTCAGCCTGCCTACTAACAGGGAGAATATACATTTGCTACAGGGAAATTAAAAAAAATGATAATAATGAAAGAGAAAATAGCTCATCAAAATGGTGATTTATTTTATTTGTATGATCTGCTTGTCAAAATGTTAATTCATTCCCTTAAATAAATAGCAAGTAAAAATCACCCTCCCACAAGCCACAAATTAGCCAAAGCATTCATAGATCACTCTCGATCACTCTTGGTAATAGGCTTTTTCCATGGAGTCCATTTCACCCAGTGTGCAAAGTGCAGCTCCTTACTCTCAGCTTAATGCATTTAATAAAACTTAATGAAACATTTGTAAACTTAATGAAGCACTCTGGAAATGAAAACAAAGGCAAGCCAATGTCCTTCTAAATGGAAACTAGGCCATCGTACTAGTACCACTGGAATATCTGAAATTGTGCTAAGCTTTCAGTGTGTCCTTTGGGGTTAATAGGGTAGACAGGAGTACCACTGAAAATCCTGTTACAGTAAATATTTTTTTTTTATTAGCATCTCTGAAAGCTTCAGTCAGATATAGACATTTGTGTATTCTTAGTGATTTTCTCGACAAGTAAGAAGTGTAACTCTGCAATAAGGTATTGCAAATGGTAGTAACGGGTCACAGACTTTGTACTGAGCTTGCAAAGCCTTAGCACTGAGCTTTATCAGGCTTCCTCTGTCTGAATTTCTTTTGACTTTCTGGCAGTAGCTTTGATTCTACTCAGTTTAGCTGCAACAATTTTTTTTTTTCCTAGCAACTAGGTGTCTATGGTTAATATATTTTTCTTTTGCTTATCTTTCTATGGTACAATCAAAGTTTCTATATAAATACTTTTAAGTAGTTATTTCATGTAACAGAACACAACTTGAACATAATGATGTAGCGTGGAGGACTACAGACTCCATATGATAGCAGAAGCCTTCAGACATGGAGACACAGGCTGCGGTGTAGAGGAGGCCAGCACAGGATGGTAAGAGGTGGGGCACAGGCTTGGCACTGGACAATTCACCTATAGTCAATTAAAAACCCAAAGACTGGGAGTTGGACACAATTAGTTTAGAGGTAACAAAGAGAACAAAAGCCAAATATCTAACCTATGCAAAATACACCACATGCGGTGAATACACATATAGTGTGAACATTCACACCAGAGAAGGAAGAGCAAGGTGTACATTCTTGTTTAGAAAAAACACGTGAAAATACCAAGCATGACACTGGGGGAGTGGAAAATCACATCCTGTTCCTCCCAGCAAAGGAACTGGGATGCCGACAACTTACTGTACCACCTTCCACATACATTTGCCTGAAGCCAAATAATAAGCTTAGCTATTATTATTGTTGTTGTTGTTGTTATTCTTATTATTTTCTGTGTAGTAGTATTCTACTCTTCATTTTTATTCTAATAATTTAATCTGAACTACTATTAATTCTCTGGTTATTCTGTTAAGGTTTTAAATATGCTGATAACAAATTCTAGGCTTCACATATAGTATGTGTTTTATTGTAGTCTATAACAAGGTTTTGAATGGTAATAGAAAACTAATTGTTATAGGCTGTTTTGTCCTTGCTCTTTCCTTTGCAGATGTCTGAGCAATGAAGTACTTATTTGTCTGGAGAAGTCATATTTTTTAGCAAGATTTTTTTCTGGTGACAGGAGGAAGACGATATTTTTTTCTTCTTTGTGTACATGTTTCGGTGTATGTTTTTAACATCAAGGCATGGAGTACTGATTTTTCAGAAGACAAATTCAAATTGATGTGGTTTAGAGCACAAAATAGTAAGGTTTTCTACTATCTTGAATTCCTTGGAAAGGTTCCACTGACCCAGATGACTTTATATAAAGTTCTGTAATGTACTTCACTGGGACAAAGGAACAGTTTTTATGGAGTTACAGGTTATTGTATCATAAGGTTTTGAAAGTCAATGCAATAGGGTGTCTGTAAAAGCAGAAAAAGTTCAGAGGTTCCTTCTGATTGAGGCTGAATGTCTGCTGTCTTTCTAGGGACAGGTGGAGGGATACTCATCTGTATCACAAAGAAATTGTAGCTCAGTATCCTCATCCAAGCTATAGATTGGTCAGGTCTTAAAATATCAGATACTGTCAAATGAATTTGTTGCTGTTTTGATCCACTGTTGCACACACACTTCTGTTGACTTTTCTGCAGTCCAGGGTTGAAAACAATACCTTATATTCACAAATCATGGATCATGACCTCTTTCCACTGTGCCATAAATTCTTGATAAAGTAATCTTCTGCTTCTGGACTGCAGGTTGATTACTTAGTAAACAGGTAAGCAGAACATAATTATATTGTTTGAGAAAGGTATCTGATTTTTTTTAAAAATACAAATAAAAAATTATGGATTTCATTGAGATACTTGCATTTTGACTTTTGCTTGTGTTTTGGGTCTTTGTATTTAGGATAGCTGAAGAATTTTTGCACACTAAGTGGTTACTTCAGGTAGGATTCAGTTTTATCTTTGTGTCCTTATGTTAAGATTTTGAGTGTATTAGTCTTTGACTGTCCACACTTAAGCTTTCAATTCATTCTCTTCAGCCAGCATACTTTGACCAAGATTTCAGGAAAGCTGTTAAATAGAAAGGGAAGTCATCATTTGAGAACTCGTATGTTGTCATGTGTGCAGTAATGATTTGACAATTTTTCAATTATTTTGTCAGATAGCAAACCACTGTACTCTTTCCCTAATTTCTGAAATTTTCTTGGAATATGAGTATTTCCATAATGTTTGCACACTTTCTCTTTCTTCTTTTCCAGAAGCAGAAACATCTTTACACATGGCCCTAATGAAACTCCAGTCCAGGGGAAGATGCCCACCTACAGCAAAGACCAAGTCCTGATTTTAGCAGCTGCTCCTGCTCATGCAGAGGAATGAGAAGAGAATTTCTTCCATAGAATTTTATGATTTCCCAGGAATATATGCCTGTACACTAGTAAAAATGTGTCACTGAGTTATCCTTTTTGTTCACATGTATTCTTCATGTTAGCAGTACCTTACACACCACAGGACTTCCGAGTTCTTCCTAGAAAATCTTCCAGATTTTTCTCTACAGAACTTCTGTACTTTCTTGCTGTGTTTTACAATTGATTGTTCCTTGTGAAATGTATCTTTTACCCAAAGCTAGTGAATCACAGATTTTGAATTAGAAGTTATTGTTCTGGGTTTCTTGTGTTCACAATATGAATGCACTACAGTGATAATTCATAATGATGCAGCACAGGAGAATCCAATGCTGACAGTACAAGCCAGATAAATTCATAAACTATTTCCAGTTTAAAATGAGTTTTAAAAATATCTTTGAGTATTTCTGATATTGGACCAATTCATCTTGTAGTGTGGTCAGAAATGCTGTAACAGAAGTGGCGTGTATGGCTGAGGCCATAAGATATACTCCTTTAACCTTATAAAAAAACCCAGAAAATCCCAGGTTGGGATCTCTGGAAAGGATGTCTGGAAATCATCTGGTACCACCTCCTTTTGAGACCAAGGCCAGCTTATTCAGGACCCTGTTAAGGCAAGGCTTGATCTCATCACTTCTCTGTGCAATCCATTGCAGTGTTCATTGTTGTTACAATCAAGATTCTTTTTCTTATATCCATATGGATTGTCCCCTAAAGCAAATTGCACCCATCATCTCTTTTCATTTCGTCCTGCACCCTGGTCGACAGAATTCCTTCATCTTCTCTCATGCAGTTTTCTACTGAAAGAATGGGATCAAATCTCCCCCTCAATCCTTCTCCTTTCTAGGCTGAACTCCAATTCTTTCAACCTTGTCAAGTTTTCCAACCCTCTAATCATCTTGGTGGCCCTTGAGTTATTTGATGTCTCTTTTGAACTGTGAAGAATTGGACACAGTATTCCAACCCTAACATATTAGTAGTCCCTGCTTCTTCTCCCTACTGGCTTTGACCTGTTGAGCAGGAATCGTTGGCCCAGTTGTCTCTTCCAGCAGAAAAGGAACTAATTAATTTCTCTCCACTTTCCATTGCTAGGATCCCATGTCTCTTCCTCATCTGTTTTTTTTTTTTTTTTTCCAAATGAGGGGAGAGCATCTATCTTGGTGCCATGGATGCCAAGCTTTGAAGATGTCTTGTCCTAAGAAACACTGCACTCCCCCTGACTAAGCCTTGATTTTGGCCATCCTATTCTGCACCCTGAGGCCTCAGCTTTTACCCTTTCAACATCACTGGTAGCAACCTATTAATTTCTTGCTCAACTTCCCATAATCCACTGACCTCTTCCTGAATCCCTTCATCTGAAAGCTCAGTGACTGAAGGCACACTGCTCATAGACAAGTTCCACCCCCACCTTAGCTCCTGGGGGAGCACAAGGCACTTGCTGCAGCCCATCACCTGAATGACAAACCACACCTCCCCTCAGCAGCTCTACCCGGGTTGATGTCTCTGACATCCTAAGAACAGCCCCAGGGTGGTTACAGGAGCAGCATCCTGTGCTGTGTCACCATGGTCTGAAATGATCACCAGTTTTCCTCCCAAAACACCAGCACAGATCTCTCTATATCTCAAAGCATCAAGCAGCATCCTGGGACAGTCTACCCCCCGTCCCAAACTGTCATGCAAACTGCTACATCTCTGTTGGCAGCCCCTATTTGCAGCACTCCAGGTCATTCTGCTCCCTAAGTGCCAGATAAATACTAATTAGGAGCCAGGCACAGGTACTTTCCCCCATCAGCAGGTCCTTTCTTGCAAGACCGTGAGCCCCCTCGAACACCTCCCAAGTGAAGTTCAGTTGCCTGGTGAGTGCCATTGCTGCTTTCCTAGCAAGTGGAAGCTGGTCACAGATACCTTCCACTGTATTAAATTGATTTTATATTAAGTCTTTCACTGTCATATAGTGTAGCTTTACATTGTGAATTAGTGATAATTTTTTAAGGAGAAGATCTCATTCTTACGCCAGTGATAAATTTCTTAAGCTGAAGGGGCTTCAGTCATAGTTTTGCCTCTTCCCTAGTTGCTTCCTGCCTGCTAGCACAGACATTGGAGAATCACATATCCAAGACCTGATACTTATTTAACCATTTTCAGATTCAAATTTTGGAGTAACCTCCAAAATTGTTTGTGTTACAGTTTTTCATTACTGTGAATGTGCAATAAGCTCTTCAATAAGATCAAGTGGGGCTGTAGCAACATAGCTTGCACACGTGGACACATCCCATATTTTACAAAAACAAGCCCCATTTGCAGTTGTCTAGGCAAGGTATAAAAAATGCCTATTCGCAGTTTTATACGGGTCTAATAAGCTCATTTCATGCCATCAAATTTATCCTCATGCTTCCTGACTTGAACGTGCATCACTTGAACCATGCCTAGTTCAGACTAGTGATTTATGAGGCAGGTTGAGCTCCCTGGGTTTAATTTGGTTTAGGGAAATTTCCCAGAACTTACCCGGGGGAACTCAGTTATAAATCCAAACATCGTATTTCATAAGAAGATTTTACATTTTCTCCTAATGTTTTAAAAAGATTTCTTTAAAGCCTGATTCTGCAGTAGTCTTCACATTAACCTACATCACGCCTTGCTGAATTTCAGTGCATTGACTAAGGAAGCATCCTGCATGATTATGCAGTGGTTAAATGTGGTCCTTAATGACCCCTTCTTGCCTTTTTTTTTTAATAACTGCTTTTTTTTTTGATGACTGCTTTTTTTTCCCCTAGTCTCTTACTTATACTGTAGTTTTTCCTAGGGAATGGCCCTAGACTCAACCGAGTTGGCATAAATAACAGCCTTAGGACTTCAGCCCATTTTTGTGCCTGGCTCTGTTATTCACACTGTCCAACATTATACACCTAATCTAGGTAGGAGCCTGGGATCTTTGGATAGTTGATAGACAGATGTAGGTTATTAAGATGTCTGAAGCTTTATTGCAAATAGAAGAAGTCTATGCTTCTATCTTAAAACTCTAATTTTAGATGCCTTAACTTTTACGAGATGAAAGCCTCCACGTTAAGTATGGACGGCTTCAGTGATCTGAAACGTGTTACCTTGTATCAGTGTGATGAAGAGCTTGCTTACAAAGCAACTTCTTCAGCTTCTCATGAATTGCTCATTCCTGGAGTGCTTAGGTGGAAATGACATCTATTAACCTTAAAGTCAAATATCTGGACTTGCAGGGGATTACTGCTCAGTGTACCTGAGCTCTTTATATAATAGTTTTTCCTAACTTAATCAAAGACACTAAAAGTTGCTTCTTAAAGAAAAAAGTAACTAAGCAAGTTCAATGAATAAGTGTGTGTGTGCATGTATAATCCAGTTACTTTAATAAGTAATCGTATAAAAAATTTCGGATATATCTGGGATGAACTGAAGTGATAGAATTAATCCAATCTATTCAAATAAGAGGATATGACAGGAATTACATTGCTTTTTCTCATGAAGGAAAAACAATTGTCATCAATATATTCCATTTAACCTAAGAATTATTAGAAATAACACTGATATTTTCAATTTAAGTCAGTTACATTTGTTAATTTGCTCTCTTAAACTCTTAAAGCTGAGAAATAATACATGAAAATAAATGTTTGGTAGTTTTAAAAGTTTATAATTAAATTCTGGTTGGCTAGAGACTTTAACATGTTCAGTGGTCTGGATAAAACTTTTAACTAAGAATTTCCATTTTCTGTTTTGTGTTGATAAGTCAACATTTTAAAATGTTTAACAGCTCAGTCCTCTTCTTAACTTTATAGATACAAATATAAAAAAGATAGCTGTGATGTTATCTGATGTCCTGCTGTTAAATGAGAACTTTCATATTTAATGCTGTCAAATTCATCCCCTCAAGAAATACTGATTTTGGTAGTGAAATCTTAAGCATTGGACAGCGATAGAGGGTTTAAATTCATAGAACATCAGTGGAACAAAAACAGTTTAAAAAAAAATCATTTTCAGATCACTGATACACTGAAAAATTACTGTTAAATCTATGGCATGTCTTTTAAAAACTTACTTATATGCACCAAAGCAATTTACGTTGTTACTAAATGATGTGATAATTTGTTACACTGTTAGAATAGAATATGAACTGTGTTCAGCTTCTGCAAACAGAACGAGTTGAATTAATTTTACTTGTTGAGCAAAATGTATAAATCATATATCACCTGTCATCTCCTTCTGGAGATTGTCTTCACTACATTTTATTAGGTTTGGGTTTTTTTCTGTTTAATGGTGAGGAAGGATTTCTTGGAAAATTTATAATTATATGCAAGACCTAGTTATTTAAAATTACTTGGAAATCTAACTGACATGACAATAATTTTCTCTCATGATACAATACCTTAATTCTGTAGACAAAAGAGTTATGTCCTAGAACATAACTGATATAATAAATAAGTGAAGTGGAGGTCAGGGGGCTGAAGAAAAAGGGCACATGAAAGATGATCTACACATTTATAATAATAATAATTTTCTTGTTCTTATCTGTTCTCTTATGCACGTTTAATACTTAAAGACTCTTCCCTGCTGCGAGGGAGAAAAGATGTAAGACAGAATTACAGGTGTTCAAAACTAATTGTGGTCAATATTCTTGTGTCACATTCATGCTAAGCGATTGTACCTAAACTGTGTATTTCTGGTCTTCTCCTGCATTTACTCCTATTGTATCTAAATGCTCTTAGACTGAGCTACACATCTATGATGAGTTCCCAAAGGGACTTCCGAGATTCTTTGTTCTTCCCCCTTTCCCCTCAGAAGACTCACAGTTTGATGTGCACACACCTAGTTTTGTTTTAACCCCCCTCTTCTCTTTCCCCTTTCATGTCAACTGAGAAATGACAAAAACCTTTTTTAAAAAGGAGAAAGCTCTTGTAATGTGTTCAAAAGGTGGTCGCACTCTGGATTAAGCCCTCTCAGGGGAGTATTGTTCTCCGAGCAAAACCGTCTCTGCCTCCCGGGTGGTTTTACGCTCTTTTCTGTTTGCTGTATGCTGAAGAGGAGATCGTAGACACACATGCAATAGCTAGTGCAGCTATGTCCAGAGAGCGGACAGCCCTGCGTCAGCTATTGTTACCAGCATTGTCATTTAGCTGTATTTCTCTTTCATATATGCATATGTTGGACTAAAATGTACCATAAGATAAAGAGGAATACGTAAGCGTGTCGACAAGAGACAACGGTAGTTTTAGATGCACATTACTGCCCAAGAAGTATTCTGTAGGGAAAGAAAAATTTGCACTATTTCTGGGGGGTAAAGCTGTTTCCTTAATCATAATTTACACCTTATTGTTCTTGATTTGGTGAGTAAAGAAAGAAATGATGACTCTTGCTCCTCCACACACACTCGCTCCCAAAGCAGTGTAATCTGTGGTGTGGCCACTCTGCCACATTTGTGAACCTAGAACGTCTCAGAAAGCCATACACTCCTCTGGCATGTGGATAAGTTGACATTATACACACCATGTCCCAGCGTTATACGTTGCTTGGTAAGTGATATCTGTATGCAGAACTTGAGATTACTATGCTGCACCTTGAATAGATTTCTTGCTTAGAATATGAAGCTGAGTGAATAGATGCAGTGTCAGTCATGCAGCTCTATAAACTGCCTGTGCTGTAAGGCTCAATCAGCTGTGTATGGCAGGGAGACAACGATACCAGATGTGTTGTCAAGGTCTCTCATGTCACTGGTTCTCATGAAAAAAGAGCCATGACATTTCTTGTTACCAAATTCCTACCACACACAAGGTGATCTTGGTCTCTTGTTTTAACTGCAATGGGACATAGGAGCTCTCTTCCACTTCTTTAACAGCGTAGCAAAATGAGATCTTGGCTCTTGCCCCCTCCCCACTTTTTCCTGGCTTCCCACTTGCACCCCAGCTACCTTGGCAGAAGCTCCTGTTGCACCATCTGGAGCACCCTCCCCTTCGTAAGGGTGGCTGTGCTGGCATGAGCTATAGTTCAGATTCTGTCATCTACCTGTTAAAGAAACAATTGCTACGGGGCTGTAGAAGACTGATCACATTTACCTGTTTGCTGTCGCAGCTCTATTGCCATGCAGGACTCAAAGTTTAGACGCAGCTCAGCAGAGTATTGATATGGGTGTTGATCTCTTTTCTTCCTTGGTGCTCTGCTATGTTTTGCTTTGTACCTGGAATATGTGCTGTATTTTCAAGCAAATGACCTTTTGACAGTTGTAGCACGCTCCTTCATGTCTCCGTCCTCTCTCGGGCTCGAGCTGCACAGCTACTTACTCAGCCTGGGAAAAACTGACTTGTCTTGGCTTTTGCCTCTTTACTGACTTGAATTATCTGCTGAATAAGCACGTTCACAATAAATGCGGTCAGCATATGCATACTTTGGGAAACATGGGCTCTTCCTTCAATTATTTTTACAGGTATGACTGTTCTGTGGCAAAGGAAAAAACACCCTGAAATACAACTACACCTCTCTTCAACCTTCAGCCAGCGTTCACTGAGAATATAAACATATTTTCTGTCTGCCTGTATCTTTTCTGTAAGAAATGAGAGATATGAAAGTTTATTCATCTTCATTATATTTTTATCATTAATTGTGTTCTGAATTGTATCACCCAGAGGTTTAGATCACTCTGGCAAACCTAATTCTGGTTTCTAGGCAGTGGTAAAGTAACCCATCCTTATTACAGTTTGTTCCTGAAATAGAACTTTTAGACATTAGTTTGGCTCTCAGACTTCAGACATGACCTGAATTGTGTTTGCTTGGAAAATAGTGTTATGAGTTCTGTATCAGATAACAGTTGCCCTCACTTGGGGGGGAAGGTTACTGTGTTACCATTAATATTTACCTGGATATTAGAACTGTAATCGCTAAAGGTTTTTTTTTTTCTGAATACTGTTGGGTTGTCATGGTACAGTTCCATATATTAATATAACTTCCTTGTGTTTTATTCAGTTTATAGTGGTAAGTAATAACAGCATGGCTGAAAGCAGAGGGAAATAGACAGCACAAAAATCAGAGTCAGGATCTGATGTACAGTGCACAGTAAGTAGGAGAGATATTATCCTGCAGTGTCCAGACGGAAATGAGTGTAGATAGATGTAGCCACAGTTCGTTATTCCCCACAAGTGTGTTCATATCTTATTACAAAATTTTCTTATAGATGAAGTTCTTGAGTGTTTTGACTTATCCAGACTTCTCTTTTTTTTTCTACACACCCTGAAATTCATTTTGAGAACATAGAAAGTTTTCAATTGGAAAAGTATAAAAAGGGAAATATTGTTGGCTCTCGTTTGTAACTTGAGAACCAGATAAATCCTGTGACTTTTTTTCATTAGTCACTTTTTTTTTTCCTTTTATATTTATCTTTATGGA
This sequence comes from Phaethon aethereus, assembly GCF_964289735.1. NCBI lineage: Eukaryota > Metazoa > Chordata > Aves > Phaethontiformes > Phaethontidae > Phaethon > Phaethon aethereus. Next base: position 1,017,966 of record NC_138584.1, on the reverse strand, counting down.
ATCAGTTTTGGTAAACTAGAAACCCTCACTATTCCAAGATCCCACAAGTTCCAAAATCCAAAACTAGTCCATGACTAGTAGGTTAGGAAAGTTGTATTATACTTTTAATTTGGCACAAAGGTACAGTAATGTCAGGGGTTTTCCACTTGTGCAGTCAAATCACTTAATGTGTTATATAATAATTAAATGATGTCTGACCTCTTTGGGTTTCTTCTTATTTGTACATTCTATTGTGTACACATCTGGGCATAGCGAAGAACTTGCCATCTTGGCAGAGAAAGGTATTTAAAAAAAAAAAAACAAACCACAAAAAATGAAAAAAACCATACAACCGAGAAAGCAAAAATAGTCACAGAGGTACTATTTTAGGGAGGAGGGTGAAAGAGGGGGAAAAAAACCTCAGACCTTTTACCACTATATATTAGTATTTTTTCCTATTGAAGGGATAACATAAGCAAATGCTTTATTTATCATTGCCCCACATTTCTATTGTAACTTTTAGTTTCTATGAACAGAAGAGGATGTTTTTGCTTTTTGTTCATTTTACAACATCATAGTCTTTTGTTTATTTAAAAAGACTACACAAGATACTGAGTAGTAAAACCAAACTATCTAAGTCTACAATTTATTGTAGTTGCCAAAGACATACCAAAGGAAAGACTTGGAGATGAAAGCAGGAATAGTAAGAATCTTAACTGAGAGGGTCTTATCAATGCAGGAGCAAGCCAAAATTCTGACACATAGAAGAGGGGCTGAGATACATTATTTATCAGCAAAAAAAGTAAAGTAAATAGAAAAAAGCAGGAATTTATCCAGAAGTTGATTACAAGAAAAAAAAATGTTAATTTTCGTTCTGGGGGGCTTCCTAGTATAGAAGGTCTGAGGAATTACCTGAATGTGTGGTGGTGAAATAGTAATCTTTATAAATATTTGGTGAAATCAGAAGAGACAGAATCAGCAAAGAAAAGAAGATTTTCCTTGCAGTAGGGTTTCTGGAATGTTACTGGTCTTGCATTTTATTTTGCTTACATATATTTATGAAGCATTGCATTTCTTGTCTTGCTGTGGTTTAGCTAGAAACAAAGTGAGGAGTGTACCTTAAATTCAGATTAAGTTACAATTCAGAATTAAATTGTAATATAAATAAATTGAAATTAATAAAATTGAATTTAATTGAAATTAGTTCATGTCTAGTTGAACTAAAATTGTATATGAATTAAATGGTTTTTTTCCTTCTGTGCTTGCACATAAAATGTTAGTTTGTATGTAATTCTTTCAGATTTTAAAAAAAGTTGTCTTTTACATCAATGACACAAATTCAGACTTAACATAAGTAGGAGATACTAAAAGACTTTGTATCAATTTCCTTCATTTTAGCCTGTATTTACTACCCCCACCATCCATTCGTCCTATTCTCTTGCAAGAGGTAGCAAAACCTTCTTCAGAGTCCCAAGTTCTGCTGTCTTAGTTGTACTTTTTTTCTGCTGGAATGTGTAAAATATCCAGTGTCATGCACATTTAATTAATTGTATTAATTGAAAATGACATATTTATTTGTAGTTTAAGCTTTGTAAACCAGATTTCAATAGCTGTCATGTATCTGTAAAAGGATATATTTTTTAAAACTGATAAACCTTGCCCTGGAAGGAAATTATCTGTACCAATGAAAAAAATATCCACATACTAAATAGTTGCATTGTCAGGGAATTTTTTTTAATGAATTCAAATCTAATCAGCATGAATGGTATTTAGCTAAATAGTTCAAAACAGATAATTCTAGAGAAATATTATATTGTGTGTAATTGGGAGGAGGTAATATATACATGTGCTTAATTCTTTCTGTAAATATGCAAAGCAAAGGATTATGGAGACTTTCAAAAAACACTTTTGCTGGAAAAGGTTGTTTCTTTTGTAACGTGAATAATATCTGTTGCAAAGACAGCCTCTCACCTGTCTCCTACTGAGCTAATGCAACCTTTCATTACTGTGCATTTCGCAGTACTAACCTCCTGTCCATCCTAAAACATTCGATATTACCACTCTGGGAGTCTGTATGTCATGTTAAACACCTTGAAAAGGGCATGCTTTCGGAAAGTCTCAGGTGTAGCACGTAAAGCATCACTACAGTTGTCACTTTGGCTCAGCGTGAACATTTAGATCCATATCCTAAGAATAAAATATTTTATGGCTTTGACTTTTCTACAGTTTCTGTTAAAATCTTGAGTCACTGTCTTCTCTTTACCTACATCTCCTGTGTTCAACACACACAAAAGTGTATTAAGGTTACTACTTTTGTGTAAGAAAAAAGAATCCCACAGCATTTCTTTTTAATAACTGTTCGGCTACAAAATTTTATTGGTATCCTTCTATGTTCCCTCTAGAGGATGTAATGCACAAAAGCATTGCCACGGAACATATAAAATTACAAATGAAATTTATTGTAAAAAGTAGAATGTCTCCTAGACTGGTGTCAGTATTTATTTCATTCATAAACCAAAACTGCAGGTATAATATATTCATTGTCAGCAAGTTCATGTGTGTAAATTGCCATCCAACAGTATTGACTGATATAAGACAGATATTGAAAAGACAATTTAAATTTACTCTTCCAAACATAAACTGTTCCACAAAAGCACTGTAAAAACTCCTTCAAGGTTTTGTGTTGTGCTTCACATTATGGTTAACTACATAATTTGGTTGTGTCATAATCCACTGTGTTTGGCAATTTGGCATTAAAGGCCTGCAAAGCAGATTGAATCCTCACCACTTCACTGGTAGACAGTTTGAGTCTATGACGGAGCAAGCAAGAGAAGAGGTCTAGACGACGTTGACCAGGTGGAGAGAGTTTATTTACACGATCCCGTATCTCTAACAACTGCAAAAGTGCCGAGTCCTGTGATCCCTGAGTATAGGGGTAGTCCAGCTGCAAAATCAAGTCTCGAATTGCTTCTGGGTCAAAGTGCATGCTGTAGCCAAACACTTGAATGTTATTGATTTTCATGTAGCCCAGATTTCTTGAGGGATCAATAAATTCCAGGGGTTCATAGTAGATGCTCTCATTGCCATTTGGACCATTTGACTTTATTCTACTCCTCAAATAGATGTGTACAGTTTCAAAAAATGTCTTCCATTTGTTGCCCAGAGTCAGCGTCCAGTTATAACACTGAAGGGGTAAGTCCAGTTTAGTCCGCTCCCAGTCTGGGAAATTATTTTCATTCACAGGCATAAACCAGCTCTCAGAGTGGCTGCCCCCAAAAGGGTTGACGTAAACAGCAAGAACGGGCTCTAAGGTGCTGTTTTTAGTTAGGCAAATTTGAAGAGAGAGGCCCAGTATCATATGGACCAGGCTAGACTTGTACTTGTTACTCTTAAGAGTAAGGAGCATCCGCTTGCGCCAAGAAGGATCAAACCAGCTGTTGAGGCGCATGTCATTGCTGATGAAAATGGCATGGACCTCAATTCGCCGGTCTGTCTTCTGCAATAAATATTTCATTTCCAGGTCCTGAAGGTCAGTCTCAAACCCAATGTAGTGCTCTGTCGATTCTGCCACTTCAGGCTTGCAAAGCCCCTGGCTCAGCATGTAGCCAGCATTGCAGCTCCCACAGCGGGTGCGATTGTCAGGAGCACAGCTCAAGCACGCAGAGCCGTCTCCAACGGTGCAGGGAAGGAAGCCATGGCAGGCAACCTGGTCATTAGGGCAGGTGCATGTGTGAGTCTCTTCAGAAAAGCTTCCCAGAAGGCCATTTTCATTGCAGTAGAGAAAGGACTGGATGCGATTGAGCCAATAGTTGGAAGATCTGCAATGTTAAAATAACTTATTTTAACACAGAGAGACTTGCACACAATAAATACAACCTTGTTATTTTTTATCGGAAAGAGAAAAATAAAGCTGTTTTTAGTAACAGATTAAGGCACTGAAGTCATACGACAGCATCTGCTGTCAGGTAAATACATGTATAAATTGCCTTTTAACAATGCAAGTCATGAAAGGAAAGTTTCCTTATAAACTTACAAGCACATCAGGAGCATTTTGTTCACGTATTTTCTCTCTCTGTATCTCTGTCAAAGAAGCCTGAGAAAGAGCCATTTTTCTGTAACTGTCTTCACATTAACGTTTTGAAATCCTATGCAGTTCAGATTATTTTTCCTCATACTATTTGATCAGGGAGGTGCTTTGTATGTATCTAAGTGTGTATAACTCTGTACCATCACTCTATTTCATTATGAAGATTTTTTTAAGCTTGCAAGCTATCTTGTTTGTGGCTGGAGCTGCTTTGATTTATAGCCAGTGAGCCAAAATGCCTTCCTGGAATAGCAAGTAGGACCCTGCACCCCACTAAAATAGATTCAGTCTTAATTCTTCAGATGACTTCCAGCACAACAATATCCCTACAGGAAGCCATGCATGAGCATGTTGTGTTTAATTTTCATCTGTGGAGATGAAATTAAAAGATCACTTTAATATTCTTCTTGTCATCTCATTTTGGTTTCACTAGAAACAACAGTTAATGTCCTACATCACACTGGGAAAACATTTCCTGAAACCGACAGTTTAGGCTGATGAGGCACAGTCGCTGGAAGACAGACAATGGGAACAACGGATTTACATGGAAATAGTCAAGAGAAAAATTATCTTCTTTCTTTGCCTGTATTTTTCAATTCTTATTAATCCTAGCAATACACAGTTTAAAGAACATGTTTTGGCTGCTGCAGAGTCAGATCCATTGTTGCCGCATGAATGATGATAGTTGTACAATTTCTTCCCTTTGCATTGTTTCAAAGAGAAAATGCAAGAGCCTCATTTACTGATGACACTTATAAAATCACATCTGCATTTGTCACAAGCATTGAATAGCTCAGAAATCTTAATTTTTTGTTGGTTCATTTCTGACTACAAAATAAATACTAAAATTAAAAATCTATGGTATCTCCAAGCCTGAATCTTTCAAAACATGAAAATAAAGATCGGTAAAATTACATCACTGTATACTCTGGTGACTTTGTTTAACATATTTTTTTCCTTTCTCTTTTTTTGTTTGGAGTGGGAATCTTGGTTGTTTTGGCTTGGTTTATATATATATAAAAATATATATATATATATATAAAATCTATTAGTATTTTCTACAAGTATAAGTAAATATAATAACATCCACAACATGAATGCCTTAACACCATTCTCCTCTGTGCTTACTTGAAAGTCAGCATTAGGCAAAAATATTTTGACAAGTTTCTTCCTTCATTTCCTGTTTAAAAATCATAATGTCCATTCTACAAGCAAGGTCAATGTCACAATATAAAAGTTACTCCAAAACTGAGTAGAACAGAAAAGCTATTGCTCTCCCAAGTGGAATGGGAAGTTCCCATGTACTTTGGCTTATTTTGACAGTGATCTGCACTTACTGAGCTTGCCCTGGCAGCTCACAGGAGCGGCAGTTCAGGTGTGTTATGGCTCTGTTTGCCATTATGGGGTGGACTTTGCAGCCAGGCTGTGTCTCACATGGTCTACCTTATTGCTGTTAGCCCCACAGCAATCAAAACAGAGAAGATCCTTGTCCAAAGGAGTGAAACTAACCTTTCAAAGGTCTCTCATTACAGCTTTTTCCTAACACCTTATGGCTCTCTGTCCTTATTTAAGAACTGATACTGGGTTCCAAAAGCTGCTGGATGTAAGATATAAATGTCTGGAGGTTTTACTTTCCTTTAGATCTTTGGGTTATGCCATTTGTGTCACAATAGCCTTCATAAAGTTGTTACTTTATTTTGATTTGCTACCTTGAACAGATAACTGGGCAGATTTAAAAAATACGTCATTTGTTTTTTAATCTCCAAGTTTTCTGCTTGTACTCATACTACCAGTGTGTACCACATGACTACTGTATCAAGGTTAAACACATTCAACAGCTGATGTCGATCCGGTTTGTAAATGTGAATTTTAACATCCCCTTCTACTTCTCTTGCAAACAGAAGTCCATGTCTTTGAAAAGTTTTGTAGTATATATTAAGCGTACATTTCCAGAAAACCTCATTTTGCACAGAGCAACTCTGAGCGTAAGCTGTGGCTTTCAATTCATCTCAAGAGAGCATAGACATCTGAAGACTTACATTTTCCATGTATCACAGAGTGTCAACCATAGAGGCTAAATCTGCCTGGCTTGCTCACACAAAACATCAGCCCTGCTACATAGTTTGTGACATATAAGGGTATGTTTACATGATACGTTTTAGTCAGAAGAAAGCTAACTGTGCCTGAGCTCCAAAGCCAAACAGAGACACATGACTATGTTAGTTTTTCAACAGTAGCTTGGATTTGGATTGTGTATGGACAAGAAATTTCTGTATGGCTTGGAGACCAAGCATTTATCCTGGCTTAGAGCTCAGGCACAGTCAGCTTTAAACTACACACCAGCTACGAATTTTTTGAGCCTAATTTTACATACTTTCTGATACATTTTAATGAGTGATTTTTCAAATATTGCTTTATTGAGGTATATTAAGTGTCACTGGAAAGGTTTTGGCAGCGGGGGTTGAGGGGCAGGCACAGGAGTGCCCTCTGTAAGCGGGCAGGGGCTCCCCATTCCAGACACAGCTGGTTTCAGACAGTTCCAGTTGCTTCCAGCCAGCTGCTCTTATCTTGACCCACAAGTTTTTTATCTTATTTCCTCCTCCCCTCCCATTGAAGAGGGTGGGTGAGAGTGCAGCTGGGTGCGTGAACATCTGGCAGCCAGCCTAGGTTCACCCACCACGTAAGATAGGCAAGATAATTTGCAACTTTAAGTTGATCCCTGTTACGTTTCATCTACCCTTTCTTCCTCTTAGATCTAGTGAATAGGATTACGGGGCATGGAGAGGGCTCTATTATATCACTACGTATTATTCTGCTTAATATTTGGCATTGAAATAAGTCAAAGAATGTTCTGCACATTATTTTTTTTCATATAGAGGAATTTCTGGGAAAAGAAGGGGATTACTCCTCCTGTGGATACACCTGAGCATGGTTAGAAGGGACCGGTATACGGAATGCAGGGTGCGCCTGGCAAAGAAAGAAAGGGAGACTGTGGCAGTACTGGAGACCGATGAAGAGAAGGGAGCTGGGAAAGCAAGGGAGGAATTCACTCATCCTGTGGAGGTGATGGAAAGACAGAAACCTGGTGAGGAAGATGGCACTCTTGGAAAAGGAGAATTTTCTATTGTTGGAATAAGCCTATTTAAAAACTGAATTAATTTACTGGCGAGGGTTGATTTGGTTTGGGTTACTCACTTCTCCAACCACATGGTTTCTGACATAATTTTTCCTTATCTAGTAGTAGATCCAGAAGATCAAGATCAGTAGATCAAATATACTGTTTCCATTATTATGAGAAGCAAAACCTTTAATGTCACTTTTCTGTTCTTTTTATTTTTAATGAGCCTGCCTTCTTTCTTTTTTTGTTAAAGGATAGAAGAAGCAGGCTAAAAGTCTGCATGAAATTACATAGCTGCACAATCAAGTAAGTTTCCTTTAGAAAACTTAATTATCAGTTCATAACTCAGTATTTAGTTTATTAAAACAACTATATCTTTGATCATTAGCAGTTGCAAGGAGACCAAGAACTTTAGAGGGAAGGAGGTTTTCTCTGTGTTCCAAATAAAGTTCAGAAAAATAACCGTCTAATATTTTTACCTGATTTTGATTTTTTTACCTGATTTTAACCAGGGAGATTTCAAAAATTTCTACTTATACTTGTTTGTCTTTGATAAGTTTACAAACACAAGTCCTTTTTTTAAAAAAATAAAATGAACTGCCTTACTCAACTGCTTTTCTTTAAAGTTGTCATGAAGGAATACCATTACTCTTTGTAAATTTATTGCTTTCATTCAAGTAAATTAAGTAAATTAAGTGAAAATAAATAGAATGTCAGCAATACCTACTTTATTTAAGCCACTCATCCTTAATTAGATAAATTCACACTGGAATGTAATTCTGAAAGCTTTCTTTTTTTCCTAGAAATAAAAGAGATTTTAAAATTCTGGACCCTGCAGTCAAGGAGAAAGGCTTGGTTAGGAGCAGATGCCTCCTGCAGGTCAACACCTGGCTGAACAGCTGGTGCAGTCAGATAGGCAGAGCCACTGGATCCTCTCTGAGGATGGATGGCAGCTGTGGAGAGATGGGATCTAACAGAAAGTAACGGGTGACAAACTTGCTGACCTTGTGAGAAGGGCTTCAAGCAATGTTAACTTGGGGCTGGAGTCAAAAAGGGGACTAAGGAAAAAAACATCTGGGAAAACAACTCCCACCAGAAAGTGGTACTACTACGGACCCCTCTCAAGGGCCTAAACACAGATGCAAATAGTGTGGGAAACAGGCAGAAGATGTGGACACAGCTGCAATGTTATGACTTCATTGGGATCACAGAGATGTGGTGGGACTAGCCTGGGATGCTTGTGATGGAGGAATCTAGACTCTTTAGTGAGAATAGGTGAGCAGGGGCGATAACTGCACTCCACACAAAGGAGTACTTTGAACTACAACTTTGCTATAGACTGGTCAGGTTCTTAGGGTCTGGAATCGGAGGAGAGACCAGCAATAGGGAGACTGTGGTCAGAATCTCCTACAGACCAGAAGATCAAGAAAAGGAAGTGGATGAAGCCTTCCTTAACCAACCGGAGGAAGCAACATGACCACTGGTCCTGACCTTCATGGGGGACTTCAAAAATCCCAGCAGAGCTGTTGGTGGTGGGGTAACACGACAGGACATGAACAATCTAGGAGAGTATTGAAATGCATTGACAATAAATTTTTATGCCGGTGTCAAAGGAGCTGAATAGGGGAGATGCTCTGCTGGAGCTCCTACTCATAAATAGGGTTTATTTATGACCTAAACTGGTTGAGGATGTGAAAGCTGATGGCAGCCTTGGCTGCACTGACTACAGGATGCTCAAGTGAAAAACCCTGAAGGGAGTGGGAGAGGCAAGTAAAAGAGTGGTTATCCTGGTCTTCCAGCCTTTGTCTCGTTCAAGGAATTATTAGGTTGGGTACCAGGTGAGGCTGCCTTAAAAGGTAAAACATGGTAGGCAATGTGGTTGGTCTTCAGGAATGATGTCCTTATAGCACAGTCGTCCATTTGGATGTGCAGGAAGTTGAGCAGGCACAGCAGGAGGCTGACTTGGATGCATGGGGAACTCCTGTCTGAGCTAAAATACCAAGAAGTCTACCTAAGCTGGAAGTTGGTATAGGCTACTTGGAAGGACTACAGAAACATGGCCTGGACATACAGTAATTAAATTACATGACATTTCAAAATTCAGCCTGTTTTGAAATGAGTGAGCAATGTGAGTGATAAAAAAAAGGACTTCTACATGTACATTTTCAGCAAGAGTCAGACTGAGGAAAATAGAGGCCTGTTGCTAATGGAGAAAGCAGACATGGCAACAGAAATTATTAATGTATTTAGTGTCTTCTTTGCCTTTCTGTTATCTAAGAAGATATGTTCTAATGCAGAGAAATGCACAGTCCCGCAGCTGGAACCAGAAAAACCCTATGCAACAGATCAGGCTGGGTGTATACCACCTAGAAACCAGCTTTACAAGAAAGCACCTGAGATCCTAACAGATATGAAGCTGAACAGACAAACATGAGCTAGGACTATTGTCTTGTGGCAAAGAAGACAAAGTGCATTAGCAGAGCCAACAGGCCAAGGGCAGCAAATATTCCCCCATATTTGGTACTTGCAAAATGGCATCTGGGACATTGTGTCTGGATTTGATCTTGTACTCATCTGTACAAGAGAGTCATCAACAGACTAGAGCAAGTCCAGTGAAGGTCCACCAAGATGTTCAGAGGACTAGAGCACATAACGACGAGGACAGCCTGAAGGAATTGGATTTGTTTAGGCTGAGGAACATAAAACTAAAGGAGGATCTAAATGCTGCCTCCAAATACCTTCTGGAAGGATGTAGAGAAGATGAGCCTAGAAGATGAGCTTCTCCAAGGTGCAGAGTAAAAGGACAAGAAACAGTGTACAAAAGTTGTAGTGAAGCAATTTTGATTAGAGAAAAGGAAAAAAAATTCATTGTGAGGTTGCCCAAACACTATAAGAAGTTGACGAATGAGATTCATATTTTAAGGTGCTGCCCTCCCGCAGTGGCTATTGTCAGTAGAAGTAGGGTGAAACCCTAATACTTAGGGAGAAAAAGAACTTCTCTTCCTGGATAATGTACAAGCCAGACAAGATTTTTCTACTTTTCCTGAGCTCATTACACAAGACCAACCTAGACCAATCAACACCACTGAGCTGTATAATATCTTCCACAAGGACCTCAGCCACAGGTTGACAGAAAAGTTCACACAAATGAATGACATTCCAATTCGATAATTACTCCTATATTATGCCATATGTTTCTGAAAACATCATTAAAACAACAAACTGTTCAATGAAAATCAAAACATTAGTTCAATATTTTATTTTAAAGGGATCCGGTTTTCTTTTTTCTCTTAGATAATTTTGCACTGCCTCCAGAGAATGGCAGAGTGTGGGAACATTTTTTGAAGCTCAGTGCACTTAGCGTGAGGCAAACAAAATCTCACTTTTCTTCCAGGTAGTTATTTTCTTCACATAAGATTCAGCCAATGTCAGTTATTGCTTGTTGCTGTCCATTAGATTTCCTTTTTTTACTCTATTAGGTCTAATTATTCTTTCATTTTCTAGGTTAGTTGGCTGAACTAGAGCTTGGTTGTCTATGTACTCTATGAAAACTTGAGTATACCCCTCCTAATTGCTTTCTTCTATTGTTCACTATTTGACATATTCAAGATCCACTTGTTAGTCCATTGCCAGAAAGAAAAATGCTTATTAACTCTGTCATAGGACTTCATTACATTTTCCTACTATTTCTGGTTTTTTTTTTCAGATTTGTGTTGATATATGAGGGCTTACAGAAGTCACAAAGAAAAACTGTTTACTTTGATAAGGACAGAATCTGAACCTCTGACTTTAAGTTCCTGAAGTCCAAATTAACGTTCGTAACAGGCTTTGCTCAAAATTTAGTATACTTTTATTCTTCTCTTCAGGTATAATAAATTTTTGGTACTTCATTACTCACCACATTGTTCTGTAAACTTTCCCAGTGTTCTTTTACCTTTAATCAGTTTTACTTAATCATTTATGTGTTAATGAGGGACTAGTAACAAAGGCTGCTTATCTTGAGCAGTTGCTTCTTGTTTATAGAAGTTAATAAATAAATAAAGACAATTAGCTTCTGAGGAGGGTTGAAAGAGCTCTCCAATTATACTTTTAATGACACTGCAAACATTATTATTTGATTTGGAGAATTATGTTTACTGGCCTGATGTGTTAGTTTTCCAAACACTGAGATAGAGAACTTCTGAATTTCAAACCTATTGGAACCAGGAAGAATCTTCCTAGTTATTTCAATGAGCTTCAAATCAAAATGGGATGCCTGCAAGTATCTGCAGCTTTACCATCATGCAAAATTACATGATAAGCTATAATCAAAAGTTATTTTTGGTGAATCATACACTTGAAATCACAACTTTAATTAGAAATAACATAATCTTTAATTTAATGAAATAAAACACTTTATAAGTATAGGACACTTCTTATTAGATTATATAATGAATTAGACCTCCCTGAAAATTCTTTAGAATTTTTTAAGTCTTCTTTTGTTTACTAATATTGGATCATTGAAATCAACCTTTCGAAAGCGGCACAAAGTTACAAAAGAAGTGCTAAGTCCAGGATGGAATTTCTATGAAAACATAAATATTGTTGGTCATCCTGTTAGTTGAATACCTGCGGTCTTTATAGGCAATAGACCATGAAGCCTCTGCTCTGACTGACGCAGAGCAGAACACTGAGACAGATAACCCGTACAAATCACATACTCCTACCCTGTAGTTAAGATCCCTAAACTGGCTTTCCACTCTTCTGAGGTTTCAGTTTCACATCTAACTGCAAAGAGTTCCTAGATATGTGAACCACGTCTCTTGTGTGGACGGACATGTCCCTCCATCCTTATTTAATTTGTTTGATCATATACGTCAATATGAATATACTTAATTGTGCGTGACAACATTCCACAAATTTTCTCAATTCTTAAAATTTACTGGGAAGCAGATTGTTAACTAATTATGGTTTAATAACAGCTCCAGCTCCACCTTTTTATATTCAATGCTTTTCCCACAATACTACAGGAAGATCAGGTTTCTGTTGCTGGATGACTCTTCTGTGGGTGAACCTTCTATTGCATAGGATGCACTTAACAGTTGGCTACCATGCTTTCAGCTAGAATACTTACAGGGTGAAGAAAGCCTGCCATATAATCTCACATTTACACAAGCATGATAAAATATAGGATAATCCTATCGAAGTTAATGTATCGGTTAACATCGGCCAAGTTTCTGATGAGAGTTGTCTTAATGAGAAATATAAATCTTAAGTGTTTTGTAGGTGAAATCATTCTATGTTAAGTTGCACTGCATTACCTCTTTATGAAATGCTCTCCGATTCTTAATTCTGAAGTGTATTTAAGACATTTTGCAATTTTTTTTGCTATGAAATAAGTTTACTTTAAAAAATTGTTAATTTATTTGAACAATAGCAGTTGCAAGTTTTATCCAAAACATGTGCTTACTCTTGTTCAATACACTGTAACCTTAAATGTAAGAACAAAGCAGTATGGTCACCCTATATAATAGCTGTAGCAAGTATTTAATCATGATATGACACTTCTACCTTCTTCTCTGCCTCACTAAGTGCTTAACATCTGTTGTACATCAGATGGCTCAGTAGCAGATGATGAGTACTCAGTGAGGCAGATGCTAAGTAAAAAAATGAAGACAATTTAACAAGAAGTGTATAGGCAGTAAAATACCCATTACCTATTTTTCCCTCCTTTGGAGGCTGAGTCCAGTATAAATCTGTAAGACAGAACCATCAACACCAAATGCACTTACAGACATCTCTAAAATGTCCTACTCTTGATCTTATGGGATCACCTCTTGGGAAGGACAAATGAGACTCCAAGTGCTGTGATTCATAACAAGAACATTAATTGTTACTAAATTTGATAATGGTCTTTATGTGAATGCACTTTTCTTCTGGGAATCAGGGTAAAACTACTGACTGTACAGTCGCCAGAAGGCCAGCGAGAGATTAGAAGAATTAATGTGTTTAGTTTATTTAACCTTACAAAATTAAAACAGTACTATTAAAAACTACTGAAGTAAAAATGCCTGAAATTGTTTTACTATGGCTCACGTTAAAGGTATGCCAGCAAGACTCGCAATGACAGCTGCAAATCTTACTCAAAAAGATGATAAATAGGAGAAGTGCAGCTGTTCTGAGTTCACAACTTACAATTTCAGAGCTGGCTCCACCCGAGCCAGGTACTTTAAAACTGATCTAAAGGGCTGAGGTAACTATATAGCCCATGGCGAAAACAAGGCAAGCATACTGTGGCGTAGAGAAGGGATACGATACTTCTCAAATGTATGGAAAGGAAAGAAAAGCCTCTGCCTAGAGGGAAGCCTTTGCTATAACCCCCTGCTAACACACACAGAAAAGATATTAATTAGCAATGAAATTTTTATGGCAATGTTGTTTTCATACGCTAAAATGGCTTCCAACATGGAAATGGATGGGGGAACTGAAGAAAACTGTCTTGGCGTGAGACTTCTTCCATGGTAGCTATACTCTAGGAAAGGGACTGGATGAACAAGGAGGTTGAATCTAGGATTTTGTTGCTGGGTTTAATAATAATCTAAACTGAATCTATCTTGATTTATGGAAGTAATATACCTTGTTCTGCCCTGTTAATCACATTTAAGGAGGTCTTCCAGCCCTTGTGCACCATTTTTCAGGTGTTTCCCACCCCCCTTCTTAAGGCTGGTAGTCCATATTTTAAAACCAGTAATTCATGTCACTCTTAAATTCCAGATAGTCTTTGTATTATGAGAAGTGGAGGAATTAAGCCCCTCTACTAAATGACAGAAACCTATCACACCTCATAGAACAAAACTGCTATGGACTACATGATATTCCAGACTAAACATTTTGACATTAAAATATTTCGTATTTCAGAGGCTATTTCTAATTAGCCTGCTATGAATTTATTTATACAGATTTTTAGCTTTACCTATGCTACTGTCGCACCCTTTTAATTCTCATAGCAGAGTTTTTCTACCATCATAGAATCACAGGATGGTTTGGGCTGGAAAAGACCTTAAAGATCACTTAGTTCCAACCCCCCTGCCATGGGCAGGGACACCTTCCACTAGAGCAGGTTGCTCAAAGCCCCGTCCATCCTGGCCTTGAACACTTCCAGGGATGGGGCAGCCACAACTTCTCTGGGAAACCTGTGCCAGTGCCTCACCACCCTCATAGTGAAAAATTGATTCCTTATATCTAGTCTAAATCTACCCTTTTCCAGTTTATAGCCATTACCCCCTGTCCTATCATTACATGCCCTTGTTAAAAAGTTGCTCTGCAGCTTTCTTGTAGGCCCCTTTCAGCCCTGGCGGCTGCACTAAGGTCTCCCCGGAGCCTTCTCTGCTCCAGGCTGAGCCCCCCCAGCTCTCCCAGCCTGTCCTCCCAGCAGAGCTGTTCCAGCCCTCGGAGCGTTGCTGGGGCCTCCTCTGGCCCCGCTCCAGCAGGTCCATGTCTCTCCTGTGCCGAGGGCTCCAGAGCTGGACGCAGCACTGCAGGGGGGTCTCCCCAGAGCGGGGCAGAGGGGCAGAATCCCCTCCCTCGCCCTGCTGGCCACGCGGCTTTGGGGGCAGCCCAGGACACGGTTGGCTTCTGGGCTGTGAGCACACATTGCCGGCTCCTGTCCGGCTTTTCACCCACCAGGACCCCCAAGTCCTTCTCGATAGGGCTGCTCCCCGTCCCTTCACCCCCAGCCTGTGCCGATATTGGGGATTGCCCTGATTGTTTCCTCACACTATTGCTAGCCCTTCCCTCCCAGCTGGATTTATTAGCTTTGGAAGAGTTTCACATTAATATCAGTTAAACAATGGCCACTCAAAGCTCTTTGGTCTGTGTTCAGCTGCCCATAAGGTAGAATTCTGAAATTAAACCTCCTTACTACAGGTAAAATCATAGTCTCACTCACAGCAAGTAGCAGAAAGGCAAGTCCATGATTATATCTCCAAAACTGATACAAGGCCATTATAGTATCTTATTTTCCTACTGGTTTTGAGACAGGATCTCTATTCCTATTTTAGGCATCCTTATTCCCAGATACAAATTACTGAAATCTAAAAAAAACCTGGTTATATTCTGGCAAAATTTTTTACAGCTATAATTACGGAGGTAGAGAAAATACAGATTCTATTCCTGGCTTCTTCACCATCTTTCTGTATGACCATGACTATGGACAAATCACTTGCCCTTTTCCTTTCACAATTATTTTAATTTTTTTCCACTGCTTGGCTATTTGGATTATAAATTTAGTTACCTCTAGATGTTACTGTAATACAAAGAGCAATAATCTGTCATTTTCTTCCACTGTGTAGAATCAGAAGTATTGCACCAAAGTAAGAGTCTCCCAGTAAAGAGTAATGGTTTTAATTAAAGAATACAAAACTCAGTTCTGTATTCATACTTCATTTATCATGATATTAAACAAAATAAAATAAAAAAAGATTCTGAACTCAGTGTGCTTTTTTCCTCTCATGCTATAATAAATTAAAATAACTTAAAATAACTATAATTTTGAACAAATCCTTAAAGTTTTAATATAGGCACAAAATACATTACAGAAGACAGCTTTGCTCTTCTGCCGTGATATCTTTGAATAAATTGTAAGGACACACTTACATTTCTGAAGGAAAATTAAAGGCTGTCTAGAAAAGCTTTATCATGCTGTTTTTAAAAACAGCATGTATTTCACTTAATAATGTATAATTCTTGTAATAAGATGTCACTTATGTAACGGTCATAAATAGGGAAAGTATTAATATAAATGACCAGATGTTGCATGTATATAGTTTAAATTAGGAGACAACATAGTAATAATGCTTATAAGCAAATATCAAGTAATTGCTTCTCTTCTGACATTTTTGTCTTCCTTGAACAAACCAACCAACCCACAACCTGAAATGCAATCTATAGGTGATAGAAAGGCTGACACTGGGTCCACAAAAGAACGATTTTTTGCACATTGATCTACAAAAAAGGAAAATTAGTATAGATAACTGAGGGAGAGGAATCACAGTCCCAAAATATTTCTTTTGCAATATATATACAATTGCACAAAGATTAAGATTATAGAACTGTTCTCACTCACCCACCAACTGTTGATTGCTGAGAAAAAAAAAAATCTATGTATGCAATTCAGAATAATAATCCTTCTTGCAAATTGCTGAAACCTTTATACTTTCCACTCATCAGTATAACTGGGTCAGTCTGGTTACAGTAACCCACAGGAGCCACAAGAGATTGTGATGTCGGTGGCAGAAGCCGGGATATGTAACATCTCTTGGTAACAGCTCCGAATTTCTCCTGGCACAACCATGTGAAAATATGCAATTGCGGCATGTACCACAACCGAAGTTCATTGGCTCCTTTACAATACTTGGTAACTCTGTCAGAACCTCGAAGCTGTCAGGATATCTCACAGATATCTAACTGAACTTGACAATTTTTTTTTCTTTTTCTGGACATTTTGTTTGCTTTAGGAAACATGGTTGGGGCAATCTGGTTTGTCCGTAGTTTCATTTTCTGCATCAGCATTTTAGCTATTAAAGTAAATCACAGTTGCTGGAGTGTAGCAGTGGGACTGTGTGCAAATCCCTTCCCACGGAGAAGAGCGTGTGAAGGGTAATCAGCTATAAATAATGAAGAAATGACAAATCTTGTTGCAGCGAAAGAACATATTACTTCTAATACACTATTTGTCTAGATATTCAATCGTACTCTGTTGAACTGATCCCCTCCTCAGTATTACGTGGTTTCATACACAATAATACTAAAGGGTAGAAAGAAAGTCTCCCCATGCTGAACAGCTTCTTTGATATCTCGCAGTTTTTATTTAAGGGAGTATAGTTTAAAAAAAACAAAACAAAACAAACCCACAAACATTTTAGTCCCTTTTAAATTCCTCCTTAGTGAAACTAAAATGCTTCTGCTGGAAGGAATTAATTTAAAGAGCCTGTCTTTCACAAAGAATTTCTGGAATTTAATATTAATAACCAAAAGGGGATTGGAGCAGACAAGATTTCCTTGTAGGACAAAAAATCTGTTAAAGAATATATTCTTCTGATAAGTGACATATAACATTTCAGAGCCTGCAACAGCATATGTTTGAAGACATATGTAGCATTCTTTACACAGGTATTGTAAATATCTTTGATTATTAACACTGTGGGATACTAAAGGCTCTGGAGGAATTCTCTCATTAGCGATGTCTCTAGTATGCTTTCTGTATATACCTGTGTGTGTATATGTATAAGCACACACTCTTCCTTAATATCATAGGCACTCTTTGAAAGATTTATCCGTCCCTTCCAGAAAGGCCAGCTGCTCTCACCTGGGGGAACCAAAAAACCCAAAAACCAGCTACAATAATCCCCTAAAAAGTCCTCCCAAACCCAGTCTCCGGAGCTGCAATGGAACCAAGGGAAGAAGGGACACGATGGTATTAGGGGAACGATGGTGATGCTAATTAATGGAAATAAAGTGAAATAAATTTGAAACTTTTATTTGGGACAGAGGAATGATAGTAAGCTTCCCACATATAAGGAGCAACGCAAGACTGACTTTAAAAGAAAAAAGAAGAGCTGTGTTGAATCACTGTAGTGTAACTTGCTGGTCACAGCACAAAACTTCAGAGAAACCCTGTGCACGGTATGCTTCTGTCTAGCTGTTAAAATGGTCTTCTGTTAAATGGGGTTTCTGATATGGAATTTGTGTTGAAATGCAAGCGGCTTGCTTATTTAGGGAGAGTTACCTGAAGGGAGATTGATGCACAAGCTGCAGAAATGTGCAATGCTGTCCTCAGTTATTACAGAACGAAATGCCATGAACAGCAACTTGCTGTCTTTCGCTGGATGTATTTGGATGTCATATGTATTCATCTTGGAACCTATATACTGAGTAAATAGCTCATTTTTTTTTAGCTTGTACGAAATTGTACAACTCCTGTAGTTCGATATCTTTGCGCTTTTAACAACTTAAGTTCAGGAAGGATGGTTAAACTTTAAGATTGTGAATCAGGTCATGAAACATGAAAAAATTCATAGTGACAGTTTTTAAATAGTTAATTACTAGGGTAAGCGCACTACCAAGATGTCTCTAAAAAGGATTCCATCCATTCTTCTCAACGCTTTACAAATGCTATTGTACTTTCTATTGTATTTAGAATAAAAGCGACAACAGAAAAAGCCTGAAGACATCGTCCATATGGAAAATGCCAATCTGTCTCAAGTGCCTTTGCCTTGAAGAGTTTCCAATCTAAGTGCAAAACAGGCAAAAGGAATAGAAATAGGATGTAGGATGTACTCACAAAGGTTTTAGAGATGTAGGGAGGGGATGATGAGGTCTGGAGGTGGATAACTGCAGAGCCACTAGCTAAAGTACAAGCCTGGATCTTTAATATTCCCTCTGTCCTGCAGAGGATTTCCTACTGTGCACAGTGAGTACCGCTGAATAACAAGGAATAGCCACAAAAATAGCCCTAATGCCCTCAGGCAAACACATCATCCATTATTTCTCTTGTTTATCAAATACGCAATCCTTCCGCATGGGTTTTGGAGGCATCTTTTACGTGTGTTTTGGTGGATAAGGTGACTTAGCGTTTATATTAAAGGAGCATTTACAGGGGCAGAGAGATTTTGGTGAGATCTTTTTCAGTCTGCTTACTCAGGCACTTTCATTCAATGCATTAATGCTGTTTGCCTCGTCTCTAGCTGCACCATTTTGTGGTGCTTTTGATTGACAACAAAGGCAAGCAGGCTTGTCACTGGCAAAGCAAGCAGGGCTCCAACACAAATACTCTCACCTTGATGAGTAATTACATTGCCTCCGCAGCACAATCAGTCTCTGCTGGCAAACAGATTGAGAAGCCCAAATCCACACATAATCCAGTGTTTTTCACAAGGCTGCTTACAGCTAGAATCGACATTACTAGAAAGTTAAAGAAAAATTGACCCTGCTCGAATGTTGCTTGTTTGTTTGATTTTGAAGTTAACTCTTAACAGCCAAACACTCATTCGCAGAAAGCCAAACTGTGTGTGATGTAAGGAGTGCAAACTAATGTCAGCTTTAAGACTGGCAGGAGTTTTACAATCAGTGCCACTTACTGCAATATAGTTCTGTCAAACATTACTATTATCAGAATGCTTATTACTCTCTTAAGCTATTTAATTTACCTTATTAGGGACTTGCTCCAAAAAAAAATGGCATTGGTAAAAAAGACCCCTTTAACTCCAGAGCATTCATGATGGACCACTTACATAGTCCTAATATTTTTAATACTAACCTGTAGCCTTATGAGAAACAGCATGCCTGACAAGAAGCTGCAGCTCAATGATATAATTTAGAAATATTTAAGAAGAATACCACCTCCTTGCAAACAGTACTATGCTGCAAATTATCTTTATTTACATAAATATAAACTTGACTGAGTTCTTTTAATACTATGTAGAAGTTTCCACTGGTTGCTTTTAGTCTCTGTGGAAACCGTTTCAATTCTGATTTTTTACATAGGACTGAATTGCTGCATAGACTACGTGTCCACATATGGATACTTGAACTCTTAAATGAAGTATCTATACCCTTAGCTCCAGAAATAAAGGATTTGTTGGGTACTATAACATCATTTAATTTCCCAGGATCAAATAACTGAGGCAGGTGAAAAAACTTGAAACCTGAAGTGCGATGGCATAACCTCTGATGCATCCCACTATATCCTGAAGGCTGAGGATCACAACAATTTCCCAACTTCTACATGAAGAATGTAAAAGTAACCATTGTAAAAAGAGGAGGAAAGGCTTATTCATCTCTGTTGCTGTGGGAGAAAACCTTGTTCGCTTGCCAAGGGTGTTACGGCCTTTTGTACATACTGATCTGCAATTTGATTAATTCTTTCTACTGACATTACATAAAATTTCCTACTGAAGTTGAGCATAATTGTCACGGAGGTTGTTTTAGAGACCCGTTAAATTTTAAACTGTTTAATATGGTTTATATTTTGGTCTTTTACAAAGTGCACAATGAAAAAAATCACTGCTTTTTGGCCAACTTGTATTCAGCTAGCACTGTTAAGCATGTAAACCATAAACCCACTGGAATGAGTTTAAAAGCAATGTCTGTAATGCCAATTGTAATGCCAATCTCCCACCCCCAAATCAAGGTACTTATCCTTCACGTAATCCTAAAGTCAAGTATAGTTCTCAAGTACATGAACAGGAGGCAGAGAGCAGTTAGACTGACTGAATTCTGATAGAATGCCTCGGGTAATTCCCATGCCCTTTGCTAAAGCACAAACCACGACGTGGAGTCAGGGAACATCAGTTTAGGAACAGAGCCACTGGACTTCAGACAAAATGGAATCAAAGTGAGGAACAGATGAAGAAAAAAGTAAAAGCCCCTGCAGAAGCCTTAGCAGTATTACATCAAAAAGAAAAATCATCTTTTCTCTGCTCTTATACTGTTCTGCAGAAAATGTTGGAAAGCATTTTTTTTTATTTTCTTCTTGACTGCTTTTTAATTTCTGTTTGGTTTTCATTGATGCATGATTCCTTTGGAGTGCAGAGTTACAATACCTTATATAAACACAATGCTAATTATGAACACCTTACACATAACAGTGATGAGGTTTTCCTCTAAATATCACTGGGGCATTGTTTATTAATAAACAAAAGATGGTCCACAAATTTTTCTTGGGAAACTTGGCAAATATTGAGGAAAATATTGCTGAGAAATACATTATTCTAGTTCTGTACCCAGAGCAATTATGGAATACCTTTCTTATTTGTTGGCAGACAGCATTACAGACGGCGTGTTGGCCTCACATCAGAAAAAAGCTGACTTTTTTTCTTTTGCCAGTGACTAGTTCAGACATTGGACATAGCTGCATTTTTTCTCTCCTTGATCAGAGATCTTTCTCAGACATGATTGATGGATAAGATTTTCTGCCCTCAAAGTATACACTCCCAAGGACAAAGAGACCCAAAGCTACTTTTAAGGGTCATATATGGTCACATCACAGTGAACTCAGAACTAAAACTACATTACGTTTTTCATCCCCTTTCCTATCCTCATCAAATACAAACCTTAAAAAAAACCGAAACAAAACAACACAAAGCAACAACAACAAATCAAACAAGAAAATAAAGCATCAAAAGTTTAGTAGTGCAGAGATTTGTAGTTGCCCCTAAACCTAAGAGTTTCCTGTATTGCATACATAGCACTGGGAGTCATCTTTTATTTATTTGTCTTTTCCTGCAACTAGTTCTTATTTTGTTTGCACTGAAAATGGCTCATGAATTTCCTGTGTCTCACTCTGTTTTAGACCGTTCTAGTCTGCACTGAGCCATGTTGAATATTTTAGTCACCTATATACTAAGCTTTCAGAACCTTTGATACAACAGTGTTGGAGCTCATATGTAGAAATATGCAGGTTCCCTACTCAGGATCTGCTACGTTGTAAGTGATTTGTGAAACTGTTCTTTCAGACACTACTCATGATTCTCCTGTGTTGCTACTAGATTCGTGTAGGCTTTGAGCAGTGAATCTAATTTAGTGCATGAGCAGCACCTGTTGTGTTCAGCATGACAATAACTTGTAAATGCTTTTTTAGATGAGCACACATACTACATTTACAGGCTCAGGAAGTCCTTTCCAATTAAAAACAGATTGTCCTTAATAGAATCTATAAATGTGAACTAGGGTATCTGTTCTATTTTCTTTTGCAAGTTTTTTTTTTTCCTTTGTAATAAATTTACTCCAACTGTCTTCTGCTTTATTGTCCTGATAAGACAGCAAATTCCATTTCCTGCCATCTGTTGCTAAATTTCCACAAAATGACTGTGTATAGATAGCATTTTCTTCTTTTTGTTACTTTAGAGAGCTTACTACAGACAGGCAAAATGATTGTTCCATTTTTGACTTAGCAAACCCTATTCTGATATAAAAAACCAAACCAAAACCTCCAAAGATTCTGCTCCTAAATTATCTACATTGTGAGGGGATTTGTTGGTTAGAAAAAAAATTATTACTGATTTCATCTGTCCCTTCAAACTTACAGTTTATTACATTTCAGATGTTGTAATTTCTAAAGCTTGGTTTTTACTCAAAAGTGGTCTCTTGCATTCCCTATTAACTGCTTATGTGTCTGATTTGATGGACCATTCTTTTAAATATCCAAGAATCTGTAGAGACAAAAGTAATTGTGCTGCAACAGTGTTATAGTTACTGTGTACCCGCATGGACATATGTTTGCTGTTTCTGTTTTCTTTTATTCCTAAATATCCACATAAAAGTTTGTCAAACTTAAACCTCCTTGGTGCTCTTGGGTTCAAAGAACATCTCAAAGGAAAAGGAAGAAGCAGTGAATAGATGTTCTGCTTCATAAATAATGTAAAATTGAAGGAGTTTTAGGAAAATATTATGGTCATATATGAACATAAAGAAGTTCTCAAATATGTATGCACAAATCTAATTAGAAGATGATATACTCATTATGGATAAAAC
Organism: Phaethon aethereus; assembly: GCF_964289735.1. Lineage (NCBI taxonomy): Eukaryota > Metazoa > Chordata > Aves > Phaethontiformes > Phaethontidae > Phaethon > Phaethon aethereus. Next base: position 995,275 of record NC_138584.1, on the reverse strand, counting down.
CTAATAATTTTGTTTCTAGTGCTGGGACTTTGGATAACCTCATCGCCATTTAAGTTTTCTCATTTGGGACTATAAAATAACAACTCTTGTTTGTTTTGTTTTCATGTTGCATGTTTTCCCACTCGGGTTCTGAAGAAAAGCTTATTTAGTGGTATTGTTTGTCAGTCCTGTCTAGCATTCCTTCATGATTTCTACCAACAAGCTTTGGAAGTGTTCAGCTAATACCTACAAAAATTGGGAAAAGGTCAGAAATATCAAAAACATTGAGTTCTTTCAAGTTTTATGAAAACGAAAAGTTAGTCCATAGGATGGTGATCCTATTAAGTTGCAGTGTGAGCCCAAATATTCCATAAATACACATGGGAATTCAACAATGAGAGGCTAATTTATAGGGAAATAGGACTTACTAGTTTCAGCACTTACAGAACTATTTTCTTTCTTTTACAACAAATATTTAAAAACTACAGATTCCTAAAAAAAAAAAAAAAGAAAAAAGGAAACAGTCTGGTAGATTCCTGATGCATCTTAAAGTGCCTTTTTGTAAAAGTCACATCTTTAACAGATCTTCTATGAACACTGAAGTCAGTCAAAAGTCAAAACTAGTCTCTCTGAAGTAATTAAATATATCACCTTTCTCCCAGGTTAATGTGTTTATGACAAATGAAAAATGGCCGCAGGAAAACACTACCCATTGCTCATGCCAATAGCTTGCTTGTTCTTCAACACAGCACAAGGAGCATTTGGTGTACCCAGAAGCCCACCAGTACTGTGCACATCTATTTATCCCAGGGTGCCAAAGACCAGTGACAGTCAAACTCACAACTACAGTCAATATGAAAAGCTTAACCTTTTCGAGGGGGCACGCTCTTTAAGGATACCCTTGTTTTCGTAGTTAAAGATGGTTCTCTAAAGCAGTGTGTCAGGGTTTGAGCAATCGGAGTGAAAACTATAATTTACAAGTATTTTTTAAAGCATAAACAACAAGAATATTTTTTAACCATAGAACACAGTTTGTTAATATGCATTTACATTATTTATCTTGACGATGGTTTTGCTAAAGTTACTATATCTGGGTTGTTCCTGCTTGTTGTCAGGTAAAATGATACATCACCTATTATTATTAATTTCCTTCTGACCCACTAAAGTATTTCTTATTAAACTTAAGTTTCTCCTAGCAGGATCTATCCTTGTAAGAACTTGAGGAACACAAAATATGCAGTAATATGTAGAAAATACTAACAGTCTTCAGTGTTTATCTTTAGTTTAAGTACACAGTCATTGCCTTACAAAAATATAAAAAATCATGAGCTTAAAAATAAATAGCTGAACAAAGTTAAATTTCTATAGAAAATTATTAGTTTTAAAATGCATTTAACATTTTTTCTTATTTGTTCACTGAAAGCTTAACAAATCCATGACAAATTAAAAATGATTACAGGAAAAGAGTATCTGAGCTCATGTCAATAGTTTGTTTGGTCTTTAATATACATACTGAAGAACATAGAGTTCAGAAATGTGCATTTAATTAGTATTATTCTTCTATTAAAAAGGGAAAAAATGAGCTAAAATTCTACTAATGAAATTTTATTTGTGAAAAGGAACATCAGAAAATTTTCATGTCTTTATTGTTAATTTTATTTGTACCTGTATCTGTTTGATACCTGTCAGACTGAGAGCAAGGTGTTCTGTATATCGATATGATTGCTGCTGCAGAAATCAAACTGAATCTTTTTCCCTATGGATACAGTTAAAATTAATGAAAAAGAAACGTTAGTATTTAACAATGGTGAACTTGCACTGTCTTACAAAAAAAACAGAAAAAAGGAGTAGGAGAGAACCTAAGCAATAAGAAATTTCTCTTCCTGTGACTCAACTGGTCATAAATAATATAATCTTTGAAAAAAAGACTATCAATCAAGGAAAATGTCATTTATTATAAAAAGTGTCTTAATTTGGATAGTCATTGTAAAGAAGAACTTTTATTCTTATTTTGCGAGATCAGCAGGTATCTTCCAGCTAATGCCCATTAAATTAATTTCCTTTGTGAGCGAGATTTCACATGACACATAGCAGCAACGCTAGTTCCAGCTGAGTTTCAGCAGAATTTAGATGGTTACAAATTTTTGTATTGTAATTAGTGGGCAATAACAACTGTAAGTCAAATACCCTTTTTATTTATAATACACTCTCCATTGCTGTGCAGGTTATTCAGGTGCTTGTGTACAGGTCCCACCACGGATGCTGCTACCAGTGCCACAGGCACGCTGGGGCATCTCTCCAGGGTCAGACATGGCACTGAAAGACTATGAGCTCGACCCTTAAAAGTACAGCGGCCCTTTCCTCACACTATAGTCATGGCTTTGCGGCTAATCCCTTCGCCTTGAAGTACAGTAACAACTGTGATGCTGGGACTCAGAGCACCAGTGCCCAGCAGCCAGCTGCCCCCAGCCCAGCCGTGCCCTTAACCTCTCCTCAGTCCACATGGGCCACAGAAGTTGAGCAAATATTCTCTTCATGTATTCCCATGCTCAACGGAATATTTACCTCTCTCCCAACGTTTGTATAATGACCCCCATGTCCCCTAAACACCCTTCCAGTGTTTTTTAGTCCTCATCCTCCTTGAAGGGGGAATTCCACAGAGGAAGGCTGAGTTTCTGTGCAGTAGATTTCCTTTTGTAAGAACATGGGAACCGTTAAGACTCCAATCATCACGTAACTATTCCGAAGTGCTGTGCTACAATAATCTACTTTTATGGGAGTTTGGAAGGTGAATATAAAATAACATAATCCCCAGCTGTGCTGTTATGTGTAAAGCCATCCCATTAATCACACTCAGTTTTACTTTACAGCCTAAAAGTATGCAAAATGTTACTGCCATTCAGGTGCCTTAATACTGGCAGTTGCGTACCTTAGCTGCATTTCAAAAGCTATCTTCTCAAGAAATTAAGCATTCAATCTTTTCCTTTCCTCTAGTCGAAATGTTAATTCAGCACCTTCTAATGTCAACAACATATACAGAACAGCTTAGAAATCTAGGGAAGCAAATGAAATCTCAGAAGTATACCAGCTTCCATACCCGAATATAAAGTGTTAACCATGTTAAAAAAAAAAAACCAAAAAAACCCAACAAAAAAACGTCTCAGTGATTTTGTTTCTTTACAGATTATCTGAACTGATTTAGCATCTGTATTTTTCCATGAGGATACTGGGCACAAACAACAGTAACTGGTTAACCTACATCACTGCAGGGAGAGATCAGATTATTTGGGGTTCAAAAGAGTGACTCCATGCTAGACTGATGGTGCCAATAAAGAGATTCAAACCTTATTAAGGTCTGGGGCAGCTTGCAGACATGAGTGCAAACAAGTAAATAAACAAGAACTGCGCACTTCTTTCCTAGACCCCGTAGCATTGATCACAGATTCACAGAATCACAAAATCACTAAGGTTGGAAAGGACCTTCAAGATCATCAAGTCCAACCATTAATCCAGCGCCACCATGTCCCCTAAACCATGTCCTGAAGCGCCACATCCACACGCTTTTTGAACCACCTCCCTGGGCAGCCTGTTCCAATGCTTGACCACCCTCTCAGTGAAGAAATTTTTCCCAATATCCAATCTAAACCTCCCCTGGCGCAACTTGAGGCCATTTCCTCTCGTCCTATCACTGGTTACCTGGGAGAAGAGACCAACACCCTCATCGCCACAACCTTCTTTCAGGTAGTTGTAGAGAGCGATGTGATGTTGGATTTGAATTGTGATCAAGTAACTGAGTTCAGATCAGAAAAAGAATATGTGATAAGGTCAGGAAGAGAGGAAAATACTGTACTAGTTACTACTTTGTATCTGAAAGTCTGAAACTACAGTTTTCTACTTAATCATCAAGGACATGCCTCATATCAGAACCAAGGAAATGCTGTGAAGTAGAGCCTTTTCTTCCAAAGAGTGGCAAGTACTGACTGAGAGGGATTAATCTGTGATGTACAGATTTTGAAATGCGTCTAAAACAAAGTTTCTCAGTGTGTGAAAGCAGAACCCACAAGTAAAGACAGCTTTATAAAATTCCTGGGGGTGGACTTAAGAAGCCTATTTTTTTTTTTAAGAGGCAAGGTTTTGTGAGTTTTAACTTGTGAGCACAAGAAATTTCTGTTTGACAATTTTGAAGGAAAGTTTTGTGGAAGAGAGAGTTCTGCAAATGTACTCCTTAATTTTATTCATTAAATATCTGTAAATAAGTGGATATTATATATTTTATATCAATGATTAAGGACTATGCTCTGCAGACATTGCAAGGTCTTTCTACTTATGTTTACTAGCAAGGCTAGACATTTAAGCTAGGAATTACATAAAAATTACATGAATTTCACACACACAGAATATTGGTTCCATCTCACTATTGCCTTCACAAAAAGAGTGGAAAGGACATAGCGAATGCTCTTGCAAACTTCAAAGTTGAAATAGATTAAAAGAGGGTTTTTTTGTAAAATCTATTTGCAAGTTTGAGTCTGATGTATGATCCCACAGACTTGCAAGGTCATCAATTTCACAACTGCATGGCACCATTCATCTGAATTTGTCTATAGAGCTCTGTAACCAGATGACTGTCTGCTATTCAGCAAAAAGAGGAAACAGGCTCTGGAATCATTATTTGCCAAGATTCACAGGTGCCTCCTGTAGAAAACTTCTTTATAAAGCTTCACTCCTCTCTGTCAGGATACTAATCTCTATTCAGTACAGAGAAATTTTGCTTTTCGTAGACAGAGGGTCTCTTTTTATCTTGGAAATTAATCCAACCCCAAGTTGCAGCAACACTTAGAAACACAGATGCAGATATTCGGTATAGACTTCCTTTTAAATATTCATGGATGGAAACCTGTTTCTCTACTTCTGTCATTCAAAGCTGAGGCTTCTGGCTTTTATGAACTTTTGCTCATCTCTTAATCCACAAGTAAAATGTTTCCTCTCCAGTGCAGTTGACATTATATCCAAATGTGGATATACACAGATAAGTAGTCTACTTATGCAGCAGATGGTCAGCAGAAGAAATAAAAAATCACTTAACGTTGAACAACCTCATACCAGTGGCAAGATTCATTAAACTGTGGGCTGGACTCAGCAAGATAGAAAATGCTACTCAAGTGTTTTGCAATGTATTGAGGGCTAAATTGATGAAACAGAAAGTCTGCATGCTGTCTTGGGATTTGCTACACTGGTCTCCACTCAGAGCTTATTTAACTGAAGTTTTGTAGAGAAACATCAGGGACAACACAGTCAGCAGCTCAGCTATCCATTTCACAGTACCTCGCTCACATCCTGGACATATTTGCCAACTATCTCGTTTATATTTATACTGTATCTTAGCCATCACTCCAGGAATTACCTAAACCAGTAGTGCTTTCTGCAGATAATAAACTGATGAAGCAATCTACACAGATGGTAAGCTTTCAACTTAAATTAAAAAAATCATCTGTTATTGTTCCTATTTTTTTTCCAAAATTAAGGCAACTTTGTCCAAAAATGAGTGGAATAATACATGCACAGTTTCAAGGACATGATATCTTTGCATTCCTCTAAGGTCAATTAAAGAATTTTTTAGGATTTCTTCTTAACTCGCAACCAGAAGCTTCTTAAATTTGGAAGAATAAAAAAATTAAAACTAATAAAATTTAATATGATGATCCTGATTTCAGATTCTATTGGGAGTATCACTGTTTAAAATAAGGAAGGAAAGTCTTAAGAAATACAACGAACACAGTCTAAGCAATGCTGAGAGACATTTCTAATTGCTGGTTTTTAGCAGCATATGCATTTTTCGAAGTTAATTTCTTTCAAAATTTCTTTTTTCATAGAAAAATTTAGACATTAATTTTAATTGATGCAAAAAATCCTGACATTTGCTGCACTTTTATGTAATGAGGAGAGGTTTGAATGCATATTGAAGTCATTCCTGTCATATAAGTAGAGCAGGAACTTATTTATCTAAGAATCTGAAAGACCAAAAAGCCAGATAATCAAAAGAACATAAAAGACAAAAAACGTTATTTGTTTTTCTTTTTTAACTAAAACCTGGAGAAAACAAATTTTGTGGTAGATATGACGTAGTTTCACAATGGGGAAAAAAACTTTACTTTCTGTAGAGATTGCATTTATTTTTATCATTTCTTGACTTTTGAACAAATATATGCATTTATTATTGAAAAATAACAAAAGAAAATGTGATTCTTGGTAGAATTCAGACAAGGTTTTAGTTTGGTTTGGGTCATCTTCTTACTTTAATATTTTGACAATTGAGAGAAGTCAGTCATTAAAGATAAAATAACACTACGTTAGAAAATTAGCTAGTGTCACCTTCTGTCTGCAATGCCAACAATTTTTATTACTTCTGCTCCTTGCAATACATAAATCCTTCTTTTTATACTTATCATCTCTGGTTCCATATATGGATTTCTAGAAAACTGGTAACACTGTGGATGGGGTAATTTCCTGACAAATTAAATAAAATTTATGCCTTCTGCAGCTGTGCTGTATCATCTGCTACTTGAGGGATTTTTTTAATGATCTGTGGTCATCAATTTTAAACTATGCTACTGATTGTACCTCTTTAATATGCCTTAGAATCCAAAGGAACATGCACTAGATGGGGAAAAAGATTACGTGTTCTGAATCAGAACTTGCCTTCCGGCCAGCTGGGTTACATCACTTGGGATCCCAGGATGTGATTTCTATGTTATCTCCTCTTATGAATTCTGACATCTTCCCGTGGGAAAAAGACCTTCCTGCCATTTCCTTCAGTGAGGTGTGGGTTGAAGCCATGGGACAGAGATGTCTTAAGACATTTGACTTCCTCTTTTTCATTGGTTGCTATACAGTGTAGGATTTGGAGACAACTCCAAAATACTGGTTGAACTGTGAATGTGGAGGAAGGAAACTTGATAAAAAGGCAATCTTGGTTTCATTTCAGATGTTGCTTTAAGGCCCTGATCTCCTTCACTCGTTGATGAAATAAAACTTCGTTTGCATTCTCTCAGCCTGAAGCTTTTCTGTTTCCTGCTTAAAAAAAAAGGCTTTTAAATAGATTTTTTTAAAGAATGTTACTGATGACATAGTGCTTTGTATTCTTTCTCTGTGATATATTTATGGTACTTTTTGAAAAGAATATAATTATATGAAATATCTGGGAAAAAATTGCACAAATGTAGGTCTATGCCTTTTGTACACTAACATCTTACAGAAAGTCTCAATTATAAAGAATTATTTATTTTTTTCTTTGCAGAACCATACAAAACATATGACCTAAGTTTACATGTCAATAACATAATGAGTTCTTCACATATGATAAGCAGCCATGGCAGTTAATGTTTGCATTGAAAATTAACATTTCTAATGGGCAACTTCTGTCACTCTTGTATTTTCTACTCTCTTGTTGGTAAGTAGTCTGAAAGAAAGTGATCCTATTCCAGGTACAAGCAACACGGTCGACCTGAGTACAGATAGCAGAACCTCCTCTTGAGATTTTTCTGACTCTAATATTACCCAGAGTGAGAGATGATAATCTGCTGATATTAAATGCATGGAATATCTTCTGAGATACAAAAAATAGCCACGCTGGATATAGTCACGTCAGAAACAAGGTTATACCTTGCTAGATACTGCCACACACCAGATGTAAGCTGAACTGAAAACTCTGGAGTTAGTTTGTGTTAACTGGGGTCTCCAAGTGCATCCCTTGAGCTACATTAAGTTTACAAGAAATCTGTCAGGAACGTAAATGTTTTGACACAACAAAATATGAGGTGAATACCTCAACAATGGAGCTTTTCCCTGGGTGACATCTGTCCACACAGCACACGTCACCACCACAACTGGCGCCCTTGCTGATGCTCTCAGCCGAGAAACCAAGGAACAAAATGATACGGAGTTTATTATTTATCATGGACTCGCTTTCACGCCCTCCAGCTACGAACCCTCCCAGGGAAAGTTGAGACGTGTTGGCAAGACAACGCAAGCCTGGGCCGGCTACTGATCCTGTCTCTCTGGGAGCACGTCGGAGGGCTGGATGCTTCCGCGCTGTCTGCCTGGCACCTCTCTGGAGCACTAAATTCCTTCAGAAGCTGGGGCAGGGAAGGGAGAAAGACAAGGAGAGGGGGCAAAGACAGTTTCAGGGTCATGTCGTACCATTGCTGTCAGTTAGAGATGTCGGTTTTGCTACTTGGTATTCTTTGGGGTAAATGAACTGTACATTGTCTTTACCAGTCTGTATATAGCTACACGCATTAAGATATCAGCATAGAATTAATAATTTGAATTTTTTAATTTTTCAGCAGGTTTTTAATGTTTCCAAAAATTAACTACTGTTTCATATAATTTTTCCTACTGATTCTGTCTATAAATTACCATTGACAGTATCTAATAGCAATTATGCACAAACTGAATCTAGTAGTTCCATTTCAGAAAAATTAAATGTCTCCCTACCCTTTACCCTTCCACATGCTTTCCATTGATTTATTTTGCTCATATCAAGAGCACATAAGAGAATCCAGAGAACACATTACATCAACAATTAATACATTTTTGTTTTATAGAAGACCTAATAGACTGTAAATAAGAAAGAATTACTAACTTTGAATGACCTGGAAGCTGATATATTAGAGTTACTTCTTTCTTTGTGTTGCAAATGGAAGAACGACATAGCATGAAACAGCCATATCAGAATTCAAATAAGTCTTTTCATGATCACATCTGTACGTATTGGCCAGACAGGAAACTTGTTCCCAGAACTATGTCATCTGGAAGCTCTTAAGACACAATGTGATTAAGGCATTCTGCATGTTGGAAGAAAAAGCTTTTTCTCTTTTTAAACGAATAAAAGAGTAAACAAGACAATAGGAACAATTCAGATGCAGGCTTACAGTACTTTTCAAAGCATTTTTAAAAATCAAAAGCTTGAAAATCCACCATCTGCAGAACTGAAACTATCCAATCTTCAAATTTATCTAAAAACAAAGCTATTACATGTCTTTACTTAAGATGACCTGAAGCACAACCCTGAAGGTTAAAGTCTGGCATTTGATCTCCCCTTGGAGGGCTAGTACCTCGCTTTCTGAGTGAGCTAACACTTGTATGTGTCCATTTCTCTATCAATGCATATCTCACGGTTCTTTGACTTGTTTAATTGAGACATTTTTCAGATTTAGACCCTGAAAAGCTTGTTTTCAGAGTGCTGACAGACAGGACCTGACAAGCAGAGACCTCTTCGTCAAAGTGAGGCATCAGGGTGATGAAAAGTTTTACCTGAAATATGGATATGCATGGCAATATCCCCCCGCCCAAGTCCAACCTTCATCTTCCCTTTTATGCTGCACTCATGTCAAAGCTTTCTTGCGCTTTGCATTAATACCACCTTCCCACAGAGGAGACACATTTTTACTTTAAATAGCACAGACCAGAAAAGCACTTCTGTTACAGTAATTCATCCCAGCCTGAGCTGAGGCTGGGGCCCCACTGTGATGTGTGCTGTACAAACACAGCGAGAGACGGTCTGTGTGTCACTGAAGAAACAAATAGACAAAAGGGAGCAAGGGAGATGTGATATTGTCAGCCTGTTGTCAGCCCTGCTGTACTATGCTGGGCACAGACAGAGGGACGTGGGTGACTCTGCAGAGGAAGCCTGATGCTGGAGACTGAATATCAGAGATCATTCTTTCTTATTTTCTCCTGTCTTAATAACTGATAAATGATAAAAGACGTACATTTATTGTACCTTTTATACTCTTCTGCATCAGATAAAGCAATGTTCAAATATGCTCTTATTATACAGGTGAAATCTGGAAGATGTTTCAGCTTTCTGGACTGAGGGATAGCCTGAAGCCCAGAGTGCTCCAAGATCCAATATCTCACGCTGGTGTCCTTGCCTGACCTCAGGCTGCATTTGTGCTGTACATTATCCCAATCCTTGAAAGTGGTGGGGGGGGTGTTATCTAGAGAGAATCATGGCCATCACGTCACATGTCATGACTACAAAGACAGATGGTCATCAGGCTAGGAGCAAACAGAAGCTGCCAAGCCCAGAAATGTGTTCCAGGATCTATCCACATGTCAAGTGATCATTTTAAAGTGTAGGCTTGCAAGTCTTGTGAGTCACTGCAGTCTTGGCTCTGAAGTTTCTACAAGTGATTCATGTGGATAGGTGATTAAGTTATCTTTAAATTTGGCCTGAGGGAAGGTCCTTTACAGCAGTTTGGCCACAGTAAATACCAAAAGGCCAAAAGCACGCCTCTCAGTACTGTAGATCTACGCTGGGGATTAAATGTGCTGAATACTCTACCTTTATAGCTGAAATTCTGCAGCAGCTTTTTCTTAAGCTGTGCTTTTCTTTTTTAATACATGTCTATAAAATAAAAAGCTATTTTAAGCTGCTTGTGTTTTACAATCTTTACATTTTCAGACTCCAGTACTGATAGCACCAATTGCATTACAAAATTTGTCCAGAAAAAGTAAGGAAGTTTGGACATTTGTGTTAGAAACAACAAGGGGTTTTGGTAGGTGGGACAGAGGCAATTTGTAGTGGAATGAGTGTTAACAGATCTGAAAAAAGTGGATACTCTAAGTACAGTTTCTTGAGGGAGAAGGGGAAATTGAACCCAACTTTCCACTTCTCAGGGCTAGACTGTGTAGAGGAATTTGGGATTTCTGTTCCTATCACCTTGTTACTCTTAGAAAAGATCCCAAAAGAAAGAGGTGAAAGAATGACTAAAAAAGAAAGAATGACTAAAGTAGTCATTCTTCTTGAGTGAAATAATTTCCTTGAGTCATCTTCTGCTGTTGCACTTCTGAACACTGTCTCCTTTGAGGTGTTATCTGAATATTCAGCATTCTTATATATTGGCAATACATGGAATGAAGTCACATCTCTCATGCCAATGTTTTGTCCTTTTAAAGTATAGACTGTTTGCAAGTGCAACAGTACTCTCACAGTGGTTAGCGATTCAGTAATCATATTATAGTAGTGCAGGTCTCAGAACAAGGTGTAATACAACATCCTGCAATATTTTATTAATATAGAATCACAGAATAGTTTGGGTTGGAAGGGATCTTTAAAGGCCATCCAGTCCAACTCCCTCCAGTGAGCAGGGACATCTTCGACTGAAAAGAGGAGAGTTTATCATCTCTGGAAGAAGGGGCAGGCAACTCACGAAGAGTACAAGGATCTTGTTAGGTCAAGCAGGGACAAAAAGCCCAGCTAGAGCTCAGTCTGGCCACATTCGTAAAGGATAATAAAAAATGTTTTTACAAATATATTAACAACAAAAAGAGAGGCAAGGAGAATCTCCATCCCCTACTGGATATGGCGGGGAACATTGTCTCCAAGGACGAGGACAAGGCTGAGGTACTTAATGCCTTCTTTGCCTCAGTCTTTAATAGCCAGGCCAGGTATCCACAGGATATTCAGCCCCCTGACCTAGAAGATGGGGATGGAGAGCACAATGTACTCCTCATAATCCAGGAGGAAGCAGTCAAGGACATGCTAAACCACCTGGACACCCACAAGTCTATGGGGCCTGATGAGATCCACCCGAGAGTACTGAGAGAGCTGGCGGAGGAGCTTGCCAAGCCACTCTCCATCATTTACCAGCAGTCCTGGTTAACAGGGGAGGTCCCAGAAGACTGGAGGCTTGCCAATGTGACGCCCGTCTACAAGAAAGGCCGGAAGGAGGATCCTGGGAACTACAGGCCTGTCAGCCTGACCTCTGTACCAGGGAAGATTATGGAGCGGTTGGTCTTGAGAGTGCTCACAGAGCATCTGCAGGACAACCAAGGGATCAGGCCCAGCCAGCATGGGTTCATGAAAGGCAGATCCTGCTTCACCAACCTGATCTCCTTCTACGACCAGGTGACCCGCCTAGTGGATGAGGGAAAGACTGTGGACGTTGTCTACCTGGACTTTAGTAAAGCCTTTGACAGCGTCTCCCACAGCATTCTCCTGGAGAAACTGGCGGCTCGTGGCTTAGACGGGTTTACTCTTCGCTGGGTGAGGAACTGGCTGGATGGTCGAGCCCAGAGAGTTGTGGTGAACGGCGTTAAATCCGGCTGGCGGCCGATCACAAGCGGTGCTCCCCAGGGCTCGGTTCTGGGGCCGGTCTTATTCAATATCTTTATTGATGATCTGGATGAGGGGATCGAGTGCTCCCTCAGTAAGTTTGCAGATGACACCAAGTTGGGTGGGAGTGTTGATCTGCTGGAGGGTAGGAGGGCTCTGCAGAGGGATCTGGACAGGCTGGATCAATGGGCAGAGGCCAACTGTATGAGGTTTAATACGGCCAAGTGCAGGGTCCTGCACTTTGGTCACAACAACCCCATGCAACGCTACAGGCTTGGGGAGGAGTGGCTGGAGAGCAGCCCGGCGGAAAGGGACCTGGGGGTGCTGGTTGACAGCCGGCTGAACATGAGCCGGCAGTGTGCCCAGGTGGCCAAGAAGGCCAACAGCATCCTGGCCTGTATCAGCAATAGTGTGGCCAGCAGGAGCAGGGAAGTGATTGTGCCCCTGTACTCGGCACTGGTGAGGCCGCACCTTGAATCCTGTGTTCAGTTTTGGGCCCCTCACTACAAGAAGGATGCTGAGGTGCTGGAGCGTGTCCAGAGAAGGGCAACAAAGCTGGTGAGGGGTCTGGAGCACAAGTCTGATGAGGAGCGGCTGAGGGAACTGGGGTTGTTTAGTCTGGAGAAGAGGAGGCTGAGGGGAGACCTTATCGCTCTCTACAACTACCTGAAAGTGGGTTGTGGCGACGAGGGTGTTGGTCTCTTCTCCCAAGTAACTAGTGATAGGACAAGAGGAAATGGCCTCAAGTTGTTCCAGGGGAGGTTTAGACTGGATATTAGGAAAAATTTCTTCACTGAGAGGGTGGTCAGGCATTGGCACAGGCTGCCCAGGGAGATGGTGGAGTCGCCATCTCTGGAAGTGTTCAAAAAACGTGTGGATGTGGCACTTCAGGACATGGTTTAGGGGACATGATGGCGCTGGATTAATGGTTGGACTTGATGATCTTAAAGGTCCTTTCCAACCTAGTGATTCTGTGATTCTGTGATTCTGTGACTCGATCAGGTTGCTCAGAGCCCCGTCCAGCCTGACCTGGGATGTTTCCAGGGATGGGGCATCTACCACTTCTCTGGGCAACCTGGGCCAGTGTTTCACCACCCTCATTCGGAAAATTTACTTCCTTATATTTAGTCTAAATCTCCCCTTTTTTAGTTTACAACCATTGCCCCTTGTCCTATCTCAACAGGTTAGCAACTGTTAAAAAGTTTGTCCCCGTTTTTCTTATGGGATATATTTTCTATATAACATATCATATCATATTGTATATTGGTATAGTGCCTTTCATGTCAGATTGTTCTTGCTAAGCTGATTTTCTCTTTTTAACAGTTTGCATCATGTGACAAAATGTAAAATATTATTGCTAAAGCACTGCTATTAGGGTACAGTTGCACTGGTAAGTAGTCCATACTTTAAAAGAACAAACATCGGCATGAGAGATGTGACTTCATTCCACATCTTGCATGAATGGTATTTCCAGAGCATGGAGGCAGGCATACTCCTGCTCTTTGACATTAATATGACCTGTCTACTAGTTTGACAGTACTTTATGATATGGTGAAATTTGTTCTAATGTTGCTGTTCATCAAAAAAATAAAAACTGGAGTTGTGGGGAGGCTGGAGAAATTTTCATGTATAACATGTGGTCAAGAACAGCCTCTATGAGTATGTAATGAAGTGCTGTAACATTAGAAAACCAAATCATCTCCTCCAAATTACAAGGACAGATGCGAAGAGCAATCTGCCGGTACGTATATAGTTATTAAAATATGTGTGAAAACACACATATACACAAGAGTTTATCTTGTCATTGTTATCAGACCTATTATTTGCAGGTTGTATATCATATTTTTATGTCTGTCACGTTAGTTTTAAATAACTCCAATCCCCAGTCCAATTAAAGGTATCACCTCAAAGCAGATCGTTTTATTTCCTTTGAGAAAAGATGCAGACTTATTATTCAGTTTAGTAAAAAAAACACTGCCAAACTGACCTTCATTTTATCTCAGATACTTTCATCTTATCGCCTTCCTTTTCTATGGCATGCAACTTTCAGCTGTGCACTTGGTGTGTTAGATCAAATCAAAGTTTCCACTGGAGAGGCGTTCCTTTACATTGAAACTTGCAAATCCATTTTTAACTCCCACATGCAATATCCTAATGGAAGCAGATCAAAAAATTTTCTGGTATTTTTTATAATGCAAAATGATGTGCAATCTAAGTACATTTTTGTTTGTTCTTTCTTGGAATGACTTTTGTTTAAAAACATCTCTATCATACGTTGTACTCTATCAAAAAGAGAAGATGTTCTAAAACCAGACAGAATATTGTTTGTTTAGCACCTCTTGTCTGGAAGCATCATATATATTAGACCCAGTCCGTTCAGCTGAGCTTTGGCTGTCTTACACTGTCTTTCCATAAAACAATTTTCATCTAGACTCACTGTTCACCTTCATTCTAGCAGTCTGCTAAGTGATGTATAACTAGATTTTTTCCCTTACATCCAATGCCACAAATGTGCTTTGGAAAGAAAAATCTCTGTGTGATGCACTGTGAAACCTCCATGTGGCTTGCTTGGTGGAAGATTTTATTCCTTGGTAATTTTGAGCCTGGGAATCAATTATACTTATAGCAAAGCAATCTGAAGTAGTTGATAACCAACTTTGGGATGTAAGGAACTAATCCTGTGTAACACCCTGAGGGCATGGGGTTAATCTACACTATCATTTTTTGTGTGTACTTCATTCTGAAGCATTTTAAAGAAACCAGGTTTCAAGGCCTCAGTATTATGACGGGTTGTGTATACCATAAAGAAGTCAGATATCTTAAACCTTTTTTTTCTGCATAAGGACTGAAGAGAAGACTAAGACACAAGACCCATCTCTGAGTGTTTTTATTCAGGCCTGGTTGTGCTCCTAGGGCATGTGAATTTTTTGCTCTGTGAAATTCAAAAAGAAAATAAAAATGAGAAAATGCAAATTCATGGCTCTTCCTCCTTTTATACCTGCCGGTGGTGCATTCTGTGGGAAATTCCAGAATAAATTCTGTTTTTGAAAACAACAATTCTTTCTGCAACTCTTCTGTTTGATGCAGCCATTCACAGTCTCTGATGATGAACTCCTAAATCTACATTAGCTTCAGAGTATGTTTCTTAAAAAAAAAAAAAATCCTTTATGAAGATAAGGTTGCTGTGTATGGCTTTCCTTCAGAAATAAGGATATTTATATGTTAATTAAAATACTTTTTTAAGGTTATTAAGTAATTCTGTCTACATTTGCCTTCAGCTTATGTTACCAGAGTAAGATCCTTTAAAGATGTGGCTAGATTGTTGGTATAACCACCAACTTCACTCTAAATTATATGGTAATATTAAGCATCCAGTCTTTTTAAAATTTCTAATACTGACATTTTTTTAATGATCACATGCTTTTGTGTACAAGTGTTGTACCTAGGTCTTTTAAAATTAAAATTCTTATTTACTTAAGTTGCTCACCAAGGAAGATGAAATTTTTTCCACTGGCTTATAGTTGTATTTACATTATGTTTCCCTTTTTAATATTTTTTTAATGTCTTTATTAAATCACAAATTGTGCTGGTTAAATTTGGCCTCAAGTCATGCCTTTTCATTACAAAGTGATTTAAACTGCATACAAATAAGGTTTGTGCATATAGCAATATACTGTACTGAGTATATTCACTCAAATGGGTAACATTAGCCAAGGAACAAATTTGAATGACACAGAAAAGAACAAAATCAAGTGCTAAACCGGCACTTCTGAAGCAAGAAATTAAAGCTTTTCCCTGTCTTCAATGTCTTTCAGTAGTGTTTGGATATTAAATCCAATCACAGGAGATCATTGCCATTCTTATAGAAAAATATTTCAGAAAGTGAAATTGTCCTTCTCCACCACCACAGTTTATATTTCTTTTATGCTCTTAAGCATAGATATTCCAGTTTTCTCATTTTGATTCCATAATTTGGGTGGATGTAAGTGCCTGCTTACCCTCAGCTCTGGTTCATGTCAGGTGTTTCACTGACAGCAGTTCATGGGTAGGATCAGGACTTCTGTTCCTGTGATTTTCAGCTTCTCAGCACACAGTCAGTACATTTGAAAATAAATCTTACTGTCACGTTAAAAAGACAAGAAGAAAAACAACTTTCCCTCCCCGTAACACGGTGACAAATGCACAACCACAACTTTGCTTGCTGTTTTACCTCTTCCCGTCGCCATATGGGTCCTATATGGACATCCCTATTGAGGAAAATTGATAATTCTGTATTCCCTCCACGCATTTTGTCTTTGAAAAATGAGAAGTTTCAATCCAAAGGTGACATTAACATGAGATTATGCATGCACAGATCTCATCTTTCAGTGCAGGTGTGAGCCACAACTCTCAGCCTAAGCTGGGAGGAAGAATGCCCTTTGCTGTCTGTAACAGGGCATCACTTTCTCACCTCATTTGAGAAAGATGCTGCTGGAATCGAGAGCTTGGACTATCCTAATGACTATGTCAGTCCTTTTTCTCAGAGTAGATATGCTAGAACACAGTTACCATATGCAAAATGTTTCCAAAGATTAATAATAGTTCCTTACACCTCATGGTCCTAAAACAGAAATGTGCATGACGAGTTTAGGGCAGGCAGATGGTTTTACACCTCTTCTTGATTCCTACAAAGCAGAACGTGTTGTGCTTCGAGCATCGTTTCAACAACCCTCCTATATACATTTTGCAACAGCCACCGATTCCTGCAAAGCACAATGTATTGTGCCACCAGCGGTGTTTTGACAACCTTCCTGTGTAAAAACTGCAGCAAGAGCTGGCCACCTAGTGGAATTACAATTGTTGCATGCAGTGGACTCTGGCCAAGTAAACACAATGAAAGAGCATATGATACTGCGAGTTTTTAAGGCTGTTGTGTCAGTGCAATGAGAACATATTAGCAATAATCGCTCGAGCGTTTTGAAGCAGCAGAGCCTCAAATTCATGGCGGCAGTAGCTCACCTGGTAGTGTTATTCCACAGAACATCAAGTTTCTTTCTCAGAGTGTATTTTTTTAAATCTTCTTTTTCTCTTTATGTCTTTAAATTGTATATTTTATCATTCCACCCCCATATACAACATGGGAACAGATTATCTAGATAGCAATTTCTGTGCTCCTTCTTGGTTTTGAATTATCAGTTGGTATTTTTCTTTGAATTCAGACAATCAGTAAATACTTCATTGATTACAGAAAGTACATTGATTAATTCAGGTGAATTTTAAAAGTTACACTCAGCAGTACCATAACGGTTTATAATGGATATCTATGGACTTTTGATGTATCTTGGCATGATTTGACTTTCAGGGAAAGGATCAATGGTTTGTTTCATGTTAACGAAAGAAAGCTTAAAATCTGTGAAGAACATCCGGAACTTGAAAAAATTCGCAATGAACAGAATAAAATAAAAATAGTAATCCTGTTCCCATCCCCAGTGTATACCAAAGTATTGCAGTAAATAAGATATTGTTCTGATCACTAGTGTAGACTGAAAGAAAACTATTTATACATTATTCTAGCTGACGAATATAAACTGTGTTTAAAAAGGAGACACGGGAATGTAGTTTCTTTAACTTGCAAGTTAATTGACTCTTTTCTGTTATGAACAATGATGTTAGGAGAGGATTCAATGGTATATTGGTTCAAGGATTAGAAAATTAAAATATAAGTGTAATTTAGTCTTTTTTTTAAGAGGCTTGGTTCTTCAGGAAATATGGAAAAAGTTGCAATCAGTTCTGTCTAACTGATTAACTGAATCACATTTGAAAACAATCAAGCAACAATTTATTTTAATGTTCAGTAACAAAATTTTGAGGCCAGAGACATGTATTTTCAGTAATGAATATAACCTTGACCGTATGTAGGAGCTCCTTCAAGTGTGATAAAATGGTTTCTTGCAGACTACATAGATAAATTCCTCAGTCTCATAGAAAGTTTCCACAAATTATATTGAACTTTTAGGACATACCTCCCAGCCTCATGAAAGAGAAAACCAGCTCTCACTTTTGACATATTCCTTTAAAAATCCTTTCTGTGTCTCTTCTATGGACTTGTGAAAGACAGTGAAAAATTAACATTAGAACAGTTATTTTGTTTTTACTCACTGCCAGCATCATGACATTTATTAAAAACTGAAGCATTGGCTCTTTGATCTCTATTTGAAAAGACAAGTGCCAATAAAATACAGTTTTAAAAAGTATTTATATCTCTATTAACTCTGCCTAATTTCTCTTCCCCTAATAAACTTCACACTTAACTATCAATAGCAGAGCCCAAACACTAATCTGAAGGAGTTGTTTGGAAAGCCTTTGGAAAACATTACATTTTGCTCCAATTCCTTCTTGTTTCTTTGGAGCCTAATATATCATTGGCACATGAAACTGTGATTTTTGCTTTTATTTCTGTCTTCCCTTAAATGCAAGGAATTTAAGTACTTTGGTTTGGTTATGTAATTCCACTCACTTTCTGCTGAAATGTCTGTTTTTACAGCCTAAGCAATAATTCATGTTTCTCCATTGCATTACTCAGGTATTCATTCTCTGTCACATTACCCACTATTCATTCGCGTGCTTACCTGTTAGCAGTTCTGTACTGAAAAATTCAGTACCTTGATTGGATTAGGTATTCTCTCACCACAAGAAGTACCTGAATATTATTCTTTCAATACCTGCGTTTTCTTTCTCCTCACTATCCATCCTTTGACCACTGATATTCCTTTATACATTCTTGTACCTTGGTCTATCAGATTTTTTTTTAACCAGGTTTGGAAATTAAACCAGTTTCTTTTGACCTTTTCCCCTCACTTCTCAGTTTAAAGCTCTTCTTATCAGC
Source organism: Phaethon aethereus (assembly GCF_964289735.1). NCBI lineage: Eukaryota > Metazoa > Chordata > Aves > Phaethontiformes > Phaethontidae > Phaethon > Phaethon aethereus. The sequence continues at coordinate 976,313 of NC_138584.1, read as the reverse complement.
CATAAAAGCCTTGATGTCAGAAGGCAATTTTCCCAGATAGTCAGATGGAATCCAGCCTTTGAAAATGTTCTCTTTTAGCAAATGCATCCCACTGGTTAAGTATTCCCAAACCTGCTTTTAGCACGGATCTTTGAACCATCTATTGATCATCATTATGTCATCATATGTCCGATCTTCCTCTGTATTGACTAGAAAAAAATTTAAGGCGGTCACTTAAATGGGACATATTTATCTTAAAGGCAAGTTATGATATTCCTAACTCAGAGATGCCTTGCAAAATCAGACTTATGAAAGTTTAGTACAAGTCCCTGTGAAACAGGCAAACTCTTTGTTAGTAAAATTGATGATTAACAAATAAACCATGAACTCACAAGTTCTGCATTTGAAAAAAAAAATCATTCATATAACAAGAAAGGTGTATTTTGATCAATCATCTCAACTGATCTTTGCTTTTTATATCTCAGTTCATCTGTACTCTATCATTGCCACTAATGGTGGCAACGAAAGATTGCCTCAAAACCCTGTAGTGGTTATTTTGGAAGACCTGATTGTTTTAAATTTTGGTTGGGGGCGGGGGGGAAATGAGGTTGGATTCTGTTTCTTGTGTTTTAAAAAGCTCTGTGCTCCTGCTGAAATCTTTCATGTTGAATCATCTCTTTGGCACAATGCTCATCCAGGTCATGCCCAAGAAACACAGGAAATTATGTCGAAGCACTGCAGTGACTATATAACCTTTGCCGGTGGAAAGTTTTCTAATTATGAAACGACCTCACAAGTGAAAAATGCATTATTTGTTTCAATTAGCAGATCACAAAGCAAAGCACAATATGGAGGAAAAGGGAGGCATGAGAGCCATAGTGGCTCTCTGCTTCTGAAAGGAGCAGCGGAAGGGTTAGCTAAGCGCCACCAAAAGGCACAGAGGAATTGATGGAGCTTTAGCCTGCAGCAGGAGAGCTGAAAGCAGGGGAGAGCAAAGCACCCCTGGTGGTTCTTGAACACTGAACCTAAACTAGGTTTCTTTAAAAACGATGGGCTTACGTGCTAAATGCAGGAGTCACTGGGCTCGGTGACTCAGAGGAACAATGCCCTTAAAAGCTCATTCATTTCAGATTTACTCTAGTGTCATTCCACTAATTTCAATAAAGCAATTTTCGATCAGCAATCAACTATAACCACTTTATGATAATATAGATTTGACTAGCTAGCTTTCAGGATCTCTCTGTTTCTAGGGAGGACTAAAACACTTCTATTTTCTTTCCTTAGGCATCCTTTCAAATCTAATTCATATCTGACAAACGAGACAAGAAATCAATAGTATGTAGTATGTACTGTATAATGACCTGGAAAGTTCTTAAAATAGCTTTGTTTGCTTCAGAAAAGGTATTCAGTATTTGCTATACAATTATTTGGCACAGTTACAGCTGGCCAAGTTCCCCTGAAAAGGCAGTTCTGTAAAAGAAGCAGACCAAACGGGATGAATCTGTATGCTCATGTTATTTTTATGTTGCCCCACATAATACACAGTCATATACAAATCAGGCTTTATTTTGACCTTTCCCATTATATTTAGGAAAACATGAATGGAGCAATGTTGAAAGCTGGGATCGTTTGACTCCTACAAATGCAAAGACTTTGTACTGGGCATGTACCATATGCTGCACGCGTTCCCACGCCTGTGCCCCTTAAGGAGATTCTGGTGTCAAGACGGCAGTTTGAGTTTCTCAGGTTTTCATAGGCTTTCTTACCTCTGCCTCGGCATGCGAATGAGTGGCTGTTTATGGCATCTCTTACTGAGGCCAAAGAGCTTGTGAACAGTTTTCTGCGCCTTGAGGAAGAGTTGCTTCATGCTGTTTTCTAGTTGCTCATAGCGACGTTGAAAATTGGAATCCATTGTCCACATATGCATTACAGTAGATGTGTTGAGGAAATAATTCATGGGCAGCCTTTTCATGAATAACTTGAATTCATCTGAGGGAAAAAAAAAGTTAATAGCCTTTAATTACATAGTTATGCCTATTGTAGCAGGAAAAATTAACTTCTAATTTGTTTTGTCTTGAACTTCTAAATTTTTTAAACTTGAATTTTTGCAATTTTAGAATTGAACGTTTTAGCTCTTTCAAAGTAGAGAGATAACTGCATTTTTAGTGGTAATATTGGAATAAAAAAACCAAAAGCTAATATTTATGGAATTTTTAAATTTATGTTAAAACAAATACAAGAACTTTCATTCTTTTTCAACCTTGATAATGTGAAGATTAAATAAGAATCAGAATTTCTTACCTTCAAATCTAGGATATGAAAGTAAATATGCATTTAAAGATCAATGTATATTGACTCATTTGGAGAAGATAGGAAACTGTCTTAAAAAGAAGTATATTCCAATACTTAGGAAATGCAAGTAAATGTGATTTTAGAAGCCAGCTCTCTTTTAGACATGTTATTTCAACTGAGAAAAGCAGTTAAGGATCAGACCTTTGAGAGTATTTAGAATTGAAATGGAGCTCTTCAAAGCATTTTACCATACTTTGACACTTCAGAAATGTCCCCCATAACTTCTTTTTGACTCATGTCCCCATCTCTAAAGTGGTAAAAAGAAGTTCTTAAATCACAGGATCACTGTTCTTGTGAACATCTGATGCTTTGTGATTTGTTCTGGTAGCTCAGTTCATGTAAGATACACACACTGAATCTTATCAACAGAATTATATTAATCAGTGAGTCTATTTGCATAAATAGGATAAATTATAAGCTGTTTTATAAGTTTTGAACCTAAATAAACTTCCATTTAAAATGGCTCTAATTACTGGGGAAAAAATGAGGAAATGTGTAGAACACTTGAATTCACATGTTTATCCTTTTTTCTTTCTTTTTTTTCCGTATATCAGTACGTTTTCCTGTCTGCCCTCCTGCCTGCTGCTATCTTCCCACCCTTCACAATCCATTTTTTCTTTCAGCTTATTCCTGAAGTGAAGTCACTTATCCCACAGTTGGGCTTTCACCCTGCCAGATACTCCTTTTGAGCAGTCTACACGTCAGCAGACTGTGTGAATGCGATGATCCATCTGACTGAAGTAGCTTCCCTCTTAAAACTCGAGTTAGTCGTAATATTAAAAAGTGCTATAATTTTAGTTTGTTCATGGGAGAGTGTTGATTGGGGAAAATATCTGCTCACATGAAAGCAGAAGTTACTTACTGTCATTGTTTGTAAGACACTTGGTTTTGGTTTTAGCTTTAGCTTTAGTTTAGCTTTTTAACAACATTTTTACACAAAGATGGTAAAAATATTTTCTTTTTTAGGGGCAGAGTAGAAAGATCTTTTCTAAATGAGCTAGAGTGACGCTCATCCACATCCTGAGGGACACAGGGCCATGATAAAATAGAATAGCCCTATTTTGGCATACTATTTTCTGTGATGGATGAAGATGCATCAGAAGACATAAGACATTGAAAGGTCTTCTGGAAGGTAAAATATGAAAGGCAAGGGGCAAAGGTGATGATTTCATATTTAATAAAGTGGTTTTAATAATTCATCTGGGAGCTCTTTGGCAATGTGTTATCCATTTTCTCCTCATGCCTTCCTCTTTGGGTATTAATTGCCCACTATTCTCCCCCTGAGGAGAGCACCGCTGTCCCTCTGCTGTCCCTGGGTACAAGTGAAGGGACTGAGGAAAGGAACTGTTTCTTTATTTTATCAAGTATGCAGAGCCTCTTATCCTTTACTTTTTCCCTTCCCTAATTTTGCCTAAGAAGTTGGTTCTTACCCTCTGTCCAAAAAGAGCAAGTATCTGTTCCTGGGTTTGTAGCTTAATAATTGGAATTAATATGAGTATTTAATAAATTCTACATTACCAGATGAGTACCTCTTTGAGTCTTAGTGTAGTTTTGGGAAATCCAGTTCCCTGTTTTCTCCTTCCCAAGTGACAATTATGTCACTTGTCTCCTCACACAACACTTCCCAGTCCTCACTTCCCCACAGGGCTTGCACAGATCCTGTGAGAGAGGGTTACGCCTGGCTTGACTAAAGGAGGCACAGTCCCGTCAGCTTGGTAAAGCCGTTCAAGCTTAAAGAGCGCATTTTCAAATTTAACAAACTGGTGGTAAAAAAACAAAACAAAACAAAAACAAACAAACAAAAAAAAAAAGGAAAAAAGAAAAAAAAAGAAATAAGGTTAACTGAACTGTTACAAAGTATGTCCTCTGACAAAGCACAAATCTGCAGTTTGTATAAATCGGCCAAGCTCTACTGACCTCAGAGGAGTGTACTAATACACCCAGGGAGGATCAGATCCAACAGCCACATTCCTGACTACCTGTTTTAATCACTAACTTCTCATTTCCCTTCTCTTCTTCTGAGACATTGGTATATCTACTTAAACACAGTTTCAAAAATAAATAAATCCCAAAAATAACCCCAAATCCCTGAGGACAGAATATGAAAAGATGCCTTTTCAGTTTTCATATTGCTGTAATAACTTTTTTAAGAAACATTGTCAATTTGCTGTCATTTGCACAATGGCAACTTTGTACAATTGCTCTACAGCTAGCAACTAATTGGATGCAGTGTTTAGAAGTGATAAGGAGGGTTTACACTCCTTAACTTGCAATGAAAAATCATTTCCAATCCAAAAAAAGCTTCTTTTTCTCCCTGTAACAAGGTTCATCTTTGACTATCACTGTGCCCTGTATGATCATGCTAGTGAGCACCATAATGCAGGTAAAAGAGAGACAGAGATAAAATGAGCACGGTTGCATAATGCCTTCTGCAAAAAAGACAATGTGCTCATATCTTTAACAGACATATTTCATGATCTGTGAAACTGCAACATGGACTTCTATCACTGAGAGATGATTAAACTATTACACTCTAATCAACACATTGTACCAGTCATTTCTGAGGATTAACAGCCAGGATTACAGTGCTGGGGACTGTAGGAATTTATACTTTTAAAACATGATACTTGATACTACATATGACGTGATTTCAGCTCCTCTTCATTTATTTTGACGTGGGTAGCACAAGAAATACCATTTTTTCATATTCTTAACTAATTGCAAATAATGGGGAAAAATGTAAAACAGTATGCAGTGGTTGACCAAACCAGTTTATTTAATTTTCATTTTATGTCTGGTCACGTCTGTTTTCCACTTCTCCTTTCTGCAAGGTAAATCTTCTTTGTATTAACAGTGTCTAGAGACTGAAATGGCATACCATATTTCAGTGGCAAAGAATAAATGAAAAATATCACAATGGGAGCAAACATTATTGCTGAAATCAGGAGGACATCAAACATCTTTAGGCTATAAGAAATACCTAAAGCTACTTAGCTTATAACTTGGATTCTCAGTGTTATTCTGAATACAATGATTAACATTCTGCATACACTGCTAGCAAAGACCAGGAAAATGCAGTAAGCCTCATCAAAGGATTTGACAGTTCTCTGCTACAAGGAAAAAAGGTGCCTGCTACAAGGAAAAAAGGTGCCTGCTCTGTTTCGGAAGAGAATAGGACCTCTGATTTCTCTGCTATGAATGTTTGGCATATCCCTGATGTTTTGAATTACAAGATCTGTACAAGACTATCACACCTGCAAGACCATGGCGCACTTCTGTCTTCATTTCAGCTGAGGCTGTGGTTTTTTGGAGCTTTTCTAGGCTATCAAAATTTCTTGTGTTAGCTTATTTCCTAAGATCCCTTTTGGAGGATTTTTGGAAGCATCTTGGAAGTCAACAGTTTTATACCAGCTTGGGAATTCAGAACACTAGGTTAGTGACGGTAACACAGGTTAACATCTGACTGTGCAACGCCTTGCTAGCAGTATTAACATGGCACATAACATCACTGCACTTTCTTCTCCTATTTTCTTTAGACTAAACAGAGCAAGTCCATGACTGAACTTTCAAACTGTCATTCCTGAAATTTTCCTTTAAATTATATAGCCACTATTTCCCTATCAATGTAACAGATTTCTAGTTTATGGGTGTTAGAGCAATTTCCTCCTCACAGCCCAAGACACACTCTATGCAAAGACAGAGAACTCAGCTACTGCAGCCAGGGTAACATGAGCAGGAAGATAAATCTATAGCTCCTTTAAGCCATAGCTTGTGTCTAGGGCAGTCTCAATAATGTACTTTATAGAAGATCAGAATTCCTGAGTCCCCTGGCAAATATGAAAATTCAAATTTGATGGATCAAATTTGATCAAATCAAATGGATTTCTAACAAAGAAAAAAAATACACACAGTCCTTTTTTTCTTTTTTTTTTTTTCTGTTCTCTCTGTGTTATGGCTGAAATGAATGACAGTCTATCTGTACTTGTGAAGAAATTAAGTGACAGCACAATCTACATGCAGTTTAGGAGAATGTAAAACAAAACAGAGTTTGAAACTAACCTCCATTTAGTGAATTGTTAAGAAAGAAATTGTTTCACAACAAAGTAAACTAAAAGGAATTTCAGCCATCTTCTCTCAGTCTCTAGAAATGACTGTTTCTGGGGAGCTGACATTCCATCAAGTTTTATTCTGTCATTTAATTTAATGTCATATTCTGATAAGCCCTTTTACCTAAAAAAGAAATAATTTAATCTTATGGTATCAAAACCTTTAGTACTGGAAATTACAACATAATGTTTCAGTAAATATATAATCCTGTCTAATTGTGGATTACATAGTCTAACCTAAACTTAATTTTAATTTTTTTACCAATATTCAAATATGGAAAAAGCAATTATATTTTCTGAGCAAAAGCAGCCTGAAAATAACTGAAAAAGTATTTTGCCTGGCTAGTTTAAGACTCCTTTATTGGCTCAAGCATACCATTGACAATAGGCTTATATATAGTCCATGTATTTTCTAAAATGAATAAGAATTTGGACTGTAGCAGTTTTCCCATTTAATGAAGCTCAGTAAAAGTACGTCTGTAGGACAAAACCCCTTTTTGCATCGTATTATCATGTCAAAATCTCCAATTAGACAGCAATCGAAATGGACTATTCTGTCATTTCTCTAAATGATGCATTGATGAAACATTTTTCTCCCTTATTTATCTAAGAATAGCAATAAAAATTCTTTGACAAACTTTGTAGTGAATAAAACGGTGTGTGTTCATTAGTTTGATGGAATTTGTGACACTTCAGCATTGTCTGTAAAATCTATGCATCAGTCATTTGTACATATGTCCTTTTTTTCTATCAAGCTCCTTAATTTGCTCTAAAGGTATTACATTTCTGCCATCACAGTCTAGAAGTGTATAATACCTCATGTAAAAACTGTTCTGGTTTGGCTCTAACAAAATGTTACACTAGGCTTAAGGCAAATTGACAAAAATCGACTAGTCCTTAACAAGTGATACTGTATGTCTGAACAAAAAATTATGTAGTCTGACAAGCTAGTCCAAATGAGAGTGTTTCATACAATTTCAGAATTGGTTGAAATGGATTCATGTTCTACATTGCTTTTCATTTTCTCCCATTCTTAGAATGAGAATTACTTGCAAATGACCACTACTTTTTATAGACCACTACTACTTTGGGCAGCCGTGCCCCTTCTTAAACAATGATGACAGGATCAGATGTTAATCCAGGCTTGACGGGGGCAGTCTCTAGGCAACTTCTTTCTCCAGACAGGTCATCTCTGACATCAGACCAGGTTGCTCAGGGTTTGGTCCAGTCATGTCTTGGAAATTGCTGTGGATGGAAACAGCACAACCTCCCTGGGTAACCCAAGACTCAGCTGCCCTCATGGAGAAAATGTTTCTCCATATCTCAGTCTGAACCTCTCTTTTTTCAGTTTATGCCTGTTGTCTCTCACCATACAGAGACAGCTGCAGCTTCCTTCAGTGCGTCTCCACCTGCTGCAGAGTGCACTCCTCCATGGGCCGCAGTGCGAGTATCTGCTCCAATGTGGTCCTCCATGGGCTGCAGGCATACAATCTGCTTCACCATGGTCTTCTCCACAGGTTGCAGGTGAATCTCTACTCCAGCACCTGGCGCACCTCCTCCCCCTCCTTCTTCACCAATTTTGGTGTCTGCAGGGCTGTTTCTCTCACATTTTCTCCCTCCCCTCACAGCTGTTGTGCAGTGTTTTTTACCCTTTCTTAAACATGCTATCACAGAGGCACCACCAGTGTCACTGATAGGTTCAGCTTTGGGCAGCTGTTGGTCTGTTTTGGAGGCTGCTGCCACTGGCTTTGCCTGACATGGGGACAACACCTGGTGTCTTCTCAAAACCGGTCACCCCTGCAACCCCCCCTCTACCAAAACCTTGCCCAATACATCTCCAGAAACATGGTCCAAGAGGACTCAATCCATGATTTTACCATGGACCAAAGTGAAGCTGATCAATCAGTAGTTCCCTGGATCATCCTTTCAGACTTTCTTGATGAATGACATATTTTTCTTTCTCCAGTCATCAGTTGTTACCCAGTCTCCATGATCTTTCAAAACTAACAAGGAGAGAGGCCTTACAGGGATATCATCCAGCTCTCAAAACCCACAGACACCATCTGTTGAATCCCACGGACTATCATGAGTCAAGTTCTCTCAAATAATGTTTGATTCCACCATTACTCATTGCTGGTAGCTCCACTCCCCCTTGAATCCCCTTACTAAGCTCAAGGACCTGTGATATTTGCTGGTGAAGATTGAGGGCAAAGAAAGCATTGAGTACTTCTGCCTTATCTGTTTATACTGAAAGAAATAAATCACTAAATCACTCAACTTATTCAGCAGCAGGCTCACATTTCCTTGTACAACCTTTTGCCACTAAGGCAACTGTAGAAGCTTTTCTTGTTGCTGTGGGCATCCCTTGCAAACATTGTTTCTAGTTTTTCTTGTCACCATCTCTAAATGTCTGGCCAATGTTTCTGAATTTTTCCTTGGCAACCTGTCACTGTTTGCACATCTTGTGTGCTGCCTTTTTGGTTTGGAACTCTGTCATGAGTTCCCCATTAGCAAAGCTGGTTCCACAGTATATCTACATATTTTCCTGAGTACCAGGATGGAGAATTCTTACGCTTGGAGGATGCTCTCCTTAGAACCTGGCCGACTTTCCAGAGTTCCTTCATCTTCAGAGCTGCCTCAGAGGGAATACCACCCATCAGTTCCCAGAATTAGGTGAAGACTGCTTTGTGAATCCCAAGTCTACATTCTGCTGCTCTCCTTATCCACTCCTTTGCAGATCCTGAACATCACTATTTCATGTCCTCTGCAGCCAATGTTGCCTCTGTGTCACTCCTGTTGATCCATTCAGTATCTGTATCAAATGTTATTCCTGACACCCTCCAAAAACCTCCTTGACTGTTTATGTCCCACAGTGTTGGCTTTTCAGCATGTCAGGGAGGTTAAAGTTCCCCACAAGAAGCAGGATCTGTGATCCAGATGTATCCTTGAGGTGCTTCATCCACTTCCTCATGTTGACCGAGTGGTTTGTAACACATCCCCACCGCAATGTCACACTTGTTGACCTCTCCTCTGACTCTGGCCCACAAGCTCTCATGCCTGTTGTCCATCCCATAGCAGGGCTCCATACATCCAAGCTACTCCTTAACAGAGAGGGCAACTACCCTCTTCATCATCCCTGCTTGTCTTTCCTGATGAACTTGTACACATCCTTCACAGTATTGCAGTCAGGCAAGTTGTCCCACCCTGCCTCTGCGTGCTGGTTTTGGCTGGGATAGATTTAATTTTCTTCGTAGTAGCTAGTATGAGGCTGTGTTTTGGATTTGAGCTGAAAACAGTGTTGATAACACAGGGATGTTTTAGTTACTGCTGAGCAGTGCTTGCACACAGTCAAGGTCTTTTCTGCTTCCCACACCACCCTACCAGCAAGCAGGCTGGGGGTGCACAAGAAGTTGGGAGGCGACACAGCTGGGACAGCTGACCCCAACTGACCAAAGGGATATTCCTTACCGTTTGACAACATGCTCAGCATACAAGGCTGGGGGAGGAAGAATAAGAGGGGAACATTGGGAGTTACGGCGTTTGTCTTCCCAGGTAACCGCTACGCGTGACGGAGCCCTGCTTCCCTGGAGATGGCTGAACCCCTGCCTGCCCATGGGGAGTGGTGAATGGATTCCTTGTTTTGCTCTGTTTGTGTGCGCGACTTTTGTTTTATGTATTAAGTTGTCTTTATCTCAACCCACAAATTTTCTCATTTTTAGTCTTCTAATTCTCTCCCTTGTCCCACCAGGGAGGAGAGAGTGAGTGGTGCCTGCTGGGGTTAAACCATGGCACTCTGCTATCTTAGCAATGTTGTAACTCTGTGACCTCACGCAGAGTTCTGGTTCATTCTACTCATTTCACAGGTGAAGTGCATTTGAGTAGGTATACTCGAGGTGGATTTCCATTTGCCCTGTTTTATCATTACTCTTGTTACTGTCACCCTGCACTACGTATTCTTAAGACAGATTTTCCCTTTACTTAGGAGGACCAAGAAGACACTACATGGGCCTGAGCCATGTAGTCACTCCTGATACGCTCCAGCTCTTCTCTGGCAGTATTGTTGGTGCTCACATGGATAAGCAGCAAGGGTTAATAGTCTAAGATGAGCTAAATGAGCTTCAGCAGTCTTTCCTCAACTTGCCACATCAAAGTCCCCAGAAAACCTCCCCAGAGAGCAGGTCAGGCTGGTGGAGGGAGACCTCCATCTTCAAATGCCATTACCCATTGCTTTTAAATGCCTGCGTGTGGGCTGGGCTTGGCCAGCTCTAATGGTTCCCCAGGACAGTCACAGATCTACAGGTGGAAAAGGAGCCATCTTCCTGGTGCCAGAAGTCACAAGCCTCCTGTTCCCCCATCTTGACAGTCTGCATTTGCCACTTGATGGATTAGAGGCTCTGGCTGCTCATCACGTGCAGCTGAGGGTTTAGAAGCTTGGCTCTGCAGGGCATCTGTGAAGATCCTATTTATATTTTTCATCTTCCCCAGTGCTTTGTGGAAGGAATACTATTCCTCTCTGAGGAGCGATTCACGAGATAATGTTCCAAAGGCAGGTGCCTGTAATAATGCCTTTCCAGATTCTTGCCTGTCAGAATTAAAACTAAACTAACTTGAAACTTTACATTAAATTATAAATTTCAGCTGCAGTTTTAGTTCAGTTGAGGTGTGTTGGGTTTTTTTTCCAAAATAACCTGCCTCATTGTCTATGTTAATCATTCATCTACACCTGGTTTTAATATGACTCCAGCCTTCCTTTGGCACAATTCATTCTAATAGCAAGCCAAAATAAATAGCTAGTATTGCATAAAGAAAATGAGCAACAGTGAGGGACAACAAGAAATATTCAAACCAAAAGCTTTAATTGAAAAACACTAAAGAAATATCTCTAGTAACTCCAGCAACCCCTTTACCTACAGAGCAGCAAAGCAAGCCATCCAACCCCGCTCTGCCAATTTGATTAAACTTCTGTGCCCGTTTCAGTGCTGACCTTATCTGCTGATTCTGGAAATAAGCTTATTATTTAATATAAATATTGGTTTATTTTTGTTATAGGTTAGAATCTGGAAAGACGACTACCAATTAATTTCACAAAAAAACTAAGGAAAGCTGCTAAAGCTATTCATTTCACAACAAAGGCGGATCTTAAGTAGAACTGTGCAGAGCATAGAAAATCCATTTTGTAAAAGGATTTTTAGCATTCCAAAATTAGAATGCAACCTAAATCTTTTGAAATTTTCTAAAATTCTCCAAATTCATCTCTGAAATCCTCTGAAGGGAATATTTCAAGGTTTTCTTGTTTTACTTTGCTTTGAATCATTCAAAATACTTTACCTTGACAGAACAGAATTTCTGTGTCAACCTTAATTTCATATTATAACATAGAAGTCATAAAGTAAGAAATGACAAAATTAATAATAATTTCAAAATTAAGGTCAAAGCGCTTTACTGCATTCTGTCAAAAAACATTTTGCAATTATTGAACTGTTACTGGTTATTTTCAAAACAGCTACCTCAATATTTTGTAATATTCTATCGCTAAATCTTTGTCTCTACTACACTTCAACTGTCTTTTCTGTTTAGACTGCAAGGTCTTCAGAGAAGAGCCTGTCTCTTATTACATCTTTATGAGGCAGTTAGCACAATAGATCCCAAATTTAATTGTTGCCATGTGTTACAAATAATAATAATAACAATAAATTTGCTTATGGCTCCAAGCAACGGCATTGTCCTGGGAGTCCTCTGTGGTAGCTGCAATTAGTGTGAGGAGCAAGAGTTCTGGTAGGAAAGATCTCATAATCCCCAATAGTTTATCACACGTTTTATATAACTGCACTGTATATGAAAATCCTTCTACTCTAACAATGTGAACATGGTATTATCATTCCTTTCCCATAACAATGCTTTTAATTGTAATCAGGGCAATAAATATGACAGCAAGTGAAATACCAGTGTCAGCTGTAAATTGAACCTTCAAACCACAAAGCCAGTAGTCTGAGAGAATAAAAGGCAATAGGACCCACATTTCAAATGGCTGGATACGGTTGCTGTTCGATAAAGTGCTGCCTCAATATTTTGTAGATATTATTAAAGAGATTTATAAAAGATATATTTTTTTTTTAAAATATCCCACCATGATTCAAAAGCCCAGAGAAAACAAAGTACTAAAATGAACATACATTTGTTTTTATGTTGCAATGAATTTTAGTTGTTCATGATGCATTACTTAATTTGTCAAAGAAGTAACAGCTGTGTTCCAAAAAATATAAGTTTGAAAATAATCCAATTCAAGGAAGCACAAGACTGCAGCTTGAAACGACCTTATTTCTTCACAGAAAAGATAGTAATGCTGAATTTTGTTTTCCCTCCCCCCACATCTAGGCTAAATCATTCATTCCTTCTCATAATTAAAAAATTTGCTTCTCCAGAGCAAATGAACTCTCCTTTAAACTTTCTGAAGGACAAACAGAAATGTATGTGCTCTGGAAGATATGGACTGTCTATGGAGGAGGACAGAAGCTCAATACTTGATATTGGACAGGCTATTTGAACTGGTACCATCTAGCTGCTTTGTAAGCCTCAGGGGAAGTAAATTTTTATGATTCTTACAGCGGGGTAGGTTTGTGGGGGGGGTTTTGTTGGCTTTCTTTTTTGAGGCAGGGAAAGCTCCTCCAAACCCTAGGCTTTGCACGGAGAAAAGAACAGGGCTAAGTATCAACGCAGGTGAAGGTGGAATTGGTGGGCAACAGAGACCCTCTTATCGTTCATTAACATATAGTTTCTGAGGAACCTTGTGCAAATGTTTCAATACGACTGATTTTACATACATGTTACATATGTTTATCTATATATAGGCATGTATATATGTATGTTATATATATATAAGTTAATGCAAGTGATGTCAACCTGTTACAGGAACAGGAAAACAGGAAACCACAGCTACTGCCCTCACAAGCTTTGGGACCCTCTTGGTGCCCAGATAAAGAGGAAAAAATTACAGAGTCAAGGTAGTAAAGGTAGAATATCATCCTGCAAATCATGGATTAATTCTGAAGTTTTACTAGTCAGGAAATAATAAGCCTCCCTAGATTCCTCTGTGAGCTGAAAGGACTCACATTCCTATAATCAAAAAATTACTTGTTTCTTATTCTTAATCTAAATATGACCTTGACAGCAAGTTCATTTTTCAGAAACCAAAAAGCAGGACTCCAACAGCTGTCTCTGTAAATCCCAACAAATGAAGGACATTCCCTTCATTCTGTCAGGTTTTCTTTCGGATGTGATTTTGGTTCATTACTCTTTCTTTTAAAAATGCTCGTATCACCATCTTACAAATGGATGTCCCTTGGAATTCTTTGTAAGCTTTCAAGAAAAATGTCTCAAAAATTTCTTTATGGATTATTTTGTATTCTTTTGTAAACACTTTGATAATTTCAACATGGTTTACAAGTATTCTTGCAACATGGATGCTCCAATTTCTATTTAGTGCTAGCTATTATCTTTCTATAGCACTATAAATGTACAAAATACATAGGATATAGTTCTTATGCATAGATTTAGACATAACCTCTGTCACCCCAAAAGTTACCTTACTTGTTCGTGTTCATGCTGGTAACTCCTGCAGTTTGAAAACAGGATATGGCAAATAAACATGTAACGTAGCACAGAAGGATAGTTCAGGGAAGAGAATGAGTGAAAGTGAAAAGTGTTCTTGGAAAACACATTGAAGTAAATAACCAAAGAGGAGATTTAAGAAGCTATGAATCAGAACAGACAACACTGCCCTAGAAGAAAAGAGAGGCCACAGAGTGACATCCCTCTTAATAAAGGAAGTTCAGTGCTGCCAAGGCAGATTGGAATTCCACCAAGAATGAAGTTTTTTGTCACTAGCTTTGAAGGGAATTACATTATGTCCCATACATGGTGGACATAAGTAGAATCATATTAGATCAAGCCTTCTGCTCCTCCTCTTATTACAATGTCATCACAATGTTTAAAGTGTATGAGAATACATTGCCATGTAAAACTTTAATAATTTGATTTGCCAGGTGCTGCTTTAGCAGGGGTCATTTAACGCTCTTAGTTTTGGAACAGGGGCAACTATATTGATGGGTCCTGATTGGCTGTACCTTCATTTTTGGAGTAGGAGACACTGACTCTATGAAGAAATTATGCGCATCCCACCTGTTCATTTTATTAAAACACTGACACCTCCACAGGGGTGGGAGAGGTGGGGAGGGGAGTATTTGTCACAGAAGCAATGACAGTTGGACTATCTGTTCAAGCTACTGATTAAACTTCCTGACAACCACACAGGGAAGTAATTACTGGGAGGCAAATTAACACCCTTGCAAGATAATAGAGAAAACAATAATTATATTAAGAACTCAGGGGGCTAAGTTTTCTTGGCCTTGAGCCTGAAGCTGTAAGCACCGTTTTAAAGAAAACCACTGTTCTACTGCTCAGGGGCAAATAGTTTGAACCATATTGATTGAAGTCTTTATTCTCGGTGATTAAAAAGCACCTTCAACTGCCAGTGAGTCTGTTCAGACTTTTCACAAGGAGTCTTTCAATTAAGATTTCAAATGAGACTCACTTTGCATCGCAATCGGTCTGTTCTGGTCAACGGAGAGACAGACTGTGCTACCTGAATGACCTGTGCAATCACGCCTTATGTGTACCATGTGCAATGAACTTGCAAGGGCCCTTTGGCAGCTACATTCTCTTATCCTTCTGAATCAGTGCAAACAGAGCCCATTAGAGAGCATTTTAAATTTGTTGATTTTATAAATTGAAGAAATCCTCCAGTATTCAGTCTTAGTTCCAAATTTCATTTTTAAGTTTATGCTACATGCATTTGAACTGAAACACAGTAAGTAGAATAGCAGTAATACGTCACTGGACTGTGGTAAGAGAGAACTTCTAGTGGAAACTGTCTTCACCACAAATGACAGTGTGGGACTCTAAATTTACAGTCATTTTGTGATGCCAAATCAAAGTTAGTCATCCTGCAATGTTGTTTAAGACCTGGAATCTCAACATAGAGTCTGAAAGTCAGTCTGGGCACTTTTATTCCATTATAATTGCAAAAAGCTTCTTCTGATCAGAGTGTACATATAGCAACATCTATTTTTAAACTGACATTTCCAAATTAAACCTGCAGTTACCTTGGGCCCTTTTACTCACAATTACTTTTAATAACGTGGAACAAGTGTAAATGAGACATTTGATACATTAACTATATTTTAAAATGTCTATCTTAGAATGCAGTTTCTCTTTTTTTTTTTTTCTCTTGTAATAGAAGGACCACAGGGAACCCTACAAACAGCAAGATAATTTTTACCCGATGATTAGAAGGCAGTCTGAAAATTTTTCAAACAAGGTCACTGTAGTTTACACAAGAGCTATTGAAAGCACTGTTTAGACCTTAGGGTTGTCATTACTGTTGGTAAGAAGGGAGAAGGCTAGAATCCAGGTTGATGTCTACAATATGTAGTCAATCTGCAGGCTTGGCAGCTGGGAAAAATTACCTTTTTACTCGTCAGCTAGGTGATTTTGATTTGAAGTTAGTAAGAGGCAATAAAAAGGAACCCCATGGTGCCCACTTTTGCTAAAGCAGTTTCTAGAAAGAATTCTTGCTATAGGAATAGCAAAAATCTGTGACTTAGTGGGATGGCAAACACAGTTATATTAGATTTTTCTGTCTAAATAGAGGGATTGCTAAGGGTGAACATCACAGACTAAATGCAGACTTACTATAGTTGTTCTGGAGTCATCAATCAGAAAGAACCTGACACACTATAATCACAGCAATGTTTTAAAATGCTTGTCTGATGGAGAGGAGGAGAAAGAATGAACCACATGAGGGACACTGTTTGCATTCCTTAATGCATTGCTGGCAGATATTAATATAATTCATAATTAAGATGATTCCAGAACTTCAACTGACAACAGTGTATGAAATGATGAAAAAGCTAGTACTTATCTGATGATGTAAACTTCTTTCCCCCAGGTTTCCTGTGTCCTTATGCTGTGATTCAGATCTGATCTTGAAGATTTGGATTTGTCATTGGCTCTCATCATAATGCATTCTGTCAACCAGACGTCTAAGATTTCTGTCTTCAGCACTGGACAATCTATTTAAATTTATTTACATTATTTAATTTATTTTTATTTTAACTTTAGATTTAATCTATTTAAATCTAAGTTAAATCTTTAACTTTACATTTTGTTTAACTGACTGGTTTATGTCCGATTTATTTAAGTTTTTAACAAATTAAATAAGTCTGATTGATTACTCTGGTTAAGTCTGCCATTTTTTAACTGTTACTCAAATTGAATGAAAGACAAAAATTCAAGAGATGTATTACTATGTGCTCAGCATCTGAGAGTCTTTACATGCAAGAATGATGACTGTAAAATTCTCTTTCCTGAGAAGTACTAAAAGATTTGTGTAGGTTTTGAGACCAAATATGATCACTTGCTATGGATGTATGTATTGACTGACCATGTGACTGTTGTACCCAGTCTCTGACTTTGGAACAATCTTGGAATTCCTCCTTTACAGCTTCTTTACAGCCTCAATAATCATAAAGGCAGTGCTGCCCATCTGTAGCAAATTCATAAAGCTAGCAGAGAGTATAATTATGCCCTGAGCATCTGCACTTCCACGTCAGTTCGAATTGTAATTTCCAGTCTTGATTTTACCGTACTTTACCATGGTTTGCAGCCTGGGTATTGGAAACCACCTTTACTGTGAGGGTAGGGATCTTCATCCTTCACAAGAAACAGTAGAACAGATTTGAAACCTAGAGTCAGCACACAGAGCTATTTTATAAAGACCTGTAGTGTGACCATAAATGACTGGGCAATATTTTGAGAAGACATGAATCAGACGACTTAGATGTCTATACAACAAGATTGCCACCAACCCCAAAATTCAAAGTGTGAGTTGAAATATATTCTGTCTTTTAGTAGTATTCAATAGTAAAAATATTGGCCAAGTTTGCATAAGAGTTTCAGTTGATTAAGGTCTAAATTAATTTCAAGAGTGAGAGAAGACTGATTTTTCACTTTTTCCAAGACCAGCTTTGGGCTTCTGTTGTGCTTGGTTTAATAAAAAAGATTTGCAGCTCTGGGAAGTATATGTGCTTAGCGGAAAGAGCCTTTCTTGTTTCAAAGTTGACATTTCACAGTATGCTCATATTTCATATAGGAATATATGAACTCAAGGAGAAGGGAGACAGTTCTGAAAGTATATCATCAAAATATGGTGGTTTTCCACTACTATGACATTTTGCAATTTTGAAGATGAAGATATAATTTCATGACACTATTAAATGGATAATTCTCTAAATCTCACTGAAGATTATGGAGTGGTGGAGATGATCTCTCCTATTACTTTCTGTAGATTTGACATAAAAGTAATTATATGAGATGTAAATGCTACCCCCCCAAAAAAGAATGGGATTCCTGAACTTCCTCATCTTCAGTATTACTGAAACTTAACTCTGTAACAAGCTTATCACCTCCTCTATTAAAACCTGCTCTCTTCAACTCTTTAAATTCCGTTCTTTTATACAAGGGATTTTGGGAACATCACTAATTTAATCATTGTAAAGAAATGGAAAAATATAATTGAACTGAGGAAGCAGGACTCTAAAGTCCTGAAAGCAATCTATGCTGATGAAAACAAGAAAAGTTAGGTAACTTTCTATGTAGTGCTATACACTAACTGAGGATTCACATCTAATTTCTAGGTGAACTTTTCAAAACTGTGGATTTTTTCAGCTTATTTTAAGTCAGTACATGTAAAGGGTAACCAGTGCTCAATAGCCAGACATCCTGGAGTTATTAGGGAATTATGAATTGCATATAGGCATGAAGTCCAGTTCCAATGAATCCAGGATTTTAAGAAGAAATAGCTTGCAACAGCAATTCACTTTAGCTAGTACTTTTCAACAAAGCAATGATGGAGGAGAGATGCACAATGAAAAATAGTTTCAGCAAATATTAATGTGAAAGTTAATAACAATTTGCTGTACTTATACCACTTGCACTGTGATACTGAAATATACCTTTTGAAATATCTTTATAAAGCAGATACAGAAGTGATTGAAAAAATCAAACTCCACATTTTGAGAAGAGAAGTTTGTCTTTTAAAGCTGTAGAAGGATACTCTTCAAAATATTTACAGGATTACTTTTGATCTTTAATTACGCCTGTGAAGCCACATGTCTGGTAGCATAAAGAGTGTTTTGCGTTCAGTGGGCTCAGTTCTTCAAGGTCCTAGATAACTCTGGCTCTGATCTATTTAAGCTGATGCTGAACATTTAAGCACACAAGTCAAATCTATGAAGTTAATGGACTACAAATGATTTTAAAAAGCACATATTTCAGTGCTTCTCTGAATCACTTTTAAGCCCAACTCTGACAGTAAAATTTCTGTCCAATTTGTTGTAGGTGTGCTATTTCATGCCATAGTATTTTGTATTTAAACTAAATGTTTGAAAGAATAAGTTTTCAATTTCAAAAATTTTGAAAACTTTGAAAATATACCTCATAATATTTGTTGCACATCTCCTCATCCCATGTCTTTCAAGGAAATGTTCCAAAAAAGATTTTGTTGCCTTCAAGGGAAAAAAAACCCAACTGCTCAGCACTTGGGAAATATGCAAAGACAAGGCAGCAAGCTGCCATTGCATGTGAGCTATGTGAAAATAAATGCTTGGATGGGAGATTTTACTTTCACATTTCCAGGAGGTCTCATAAATGTTAGTGACAAAAAAAGAAATTATGAAAATGCACTTTTAACATCTTCTGTTGTTTAGGAACCCCATCATCCATGTCCTTATTTATTTTGATAGCCTTTTTAATTTCAAAACTGAAATTAAGTTGCAACATGGACTGCTACAAATTTCTTTTAGATGTCACTGAGCAGACCACCATTAAAAGAAAATTGCTGTCATTTAAATTGTTTAAATGAAGTGGACACATTTCCAAAGGCAGTCAGCAGCCAACCACACCAAGATTATGGTACAGACAATGCGTGACCATATTCTTATCCTTGCTGCCAGAATCCAGAGAGTGTGGATGTTTCTATGGGTCTTCATGCCTTTGATGTGTTTTAGAGCAATGGGTCATAATCTCTGTAAAATGCTAAATTACCAGTCAGTCATTAACAGAGTTGCATGTTAGAATTTGTTCCTTTGTACATTAAGTCTTGCCAGGAAAGTCCCAAAAAATTCCAAAATCTGTGATGTGTAACAAGACAACATATTCACTAACACCATCTTCAACACTGCTGTAACCATAAGCTGTGAAAGTCCTCTGTGCTTCAAAAAGTTGAGAATTTTTTCAAGGAATCTTTTGATGACCTTTCCTGTGTGAAACTAATTAGCACGTGAGTGCTTCAGTCAAAGCTTTTTCCTGAAATGGAAAGATTAAAGTTTACTGACAGAGTGAGGTAGGAGGAGGAGCTGGACAAATATATGCTCCTAGTGTTAGGGGCAGAAGGGGTACGGGAAAATTGTCAATATTAAAACACCATCACATTGAAAAACTGTGGAGAGCTACAGGCATCCTAGTGAAGATTGCAGTGCTTTAATCTAATTAATGTAGGTGGACTCCATATTTTAGAATCTCAGCAAAACTTAGTGGCTTGTGACAACAGCAGGTCAGCTAGATAATCTAGTTGTCCTTTTAGGCTCCAAATTGCTGTGAAAGGCTAGTGTCATGCACATTAAGAACGGGTAAATGAAACACTGCTTGATTCCATTAGAGGTGATATTTTTAGGCCACATGTTAGATGATAACAACACAGCTTCTTGGAATGATGTTCTCAGAGAGAACTTTGCTTACACACTAATTCAGCCAAAGGCCTCAAGAAACTAATGAAATTTGTTAATAAGGGTTGAACAGCTTTAGTATGGATTTTTTATAAGGAAACAGCTGCTCATTTACAAGGATAGTAGCTGAGTCTGGAGGCCACAAGATATGATAAAGAATAAACAGATGGTTCATGGTAAAAAATTTAAAGTAACTCTTGTAATTTCTTTGAGAACTTAATACGTACCCTGATATTGAGAGGTTATATGAAGCTCATTGAGCTAATAGTGATCAAGTATGTATTGCTGGAGGCAGCTAGAGAGGTAAAAAAGGCAGCCAAATTTACTGAGAGATAAATAACATACTGCTCCATGTCCTCAAAAATGAGATTTGGGTAGTTAAAAGTTCAGTGAATTCTGAACTGGAGTATGTTTGGTCATCTAATCTATAATAATCATAGTTGCTCAGAAGAGAATTGTCACTACCAGCAAACCCAAATTGTAGACCAGAGTCTTCCTATGTGAAAACCAGGAAAAATCTTTAATCACAGAGTAACAGAATGGCTGAGGTGGGAAAGGACCTCTGGCCACCTACACCCAGTTTCCCAGGACCATGGCCAGTCAGCTTTCGAATATCTCCAAGGAGGAAGACTCCACAACCTCTCTGGAAAACCTGTGCCTGTTCTCAGTCACATGTGCTTTCAGCTCACCTCACAGTGAAAAAATGTTTCCTGATGTTCAGAGGGAATCTCCTGTGTTTCAGTTTGTGCCCATTGCCTCTGGTACAGTCACTGGGCACCACTGAAAAGAGCCTGGCTCCATCTTCTTCACACCCTCCCTTCAGGTATTAATCTACATTGGTAAGATCCCCCTGAGCCTTCTCTTCTCCAGGCTGAACAGTCCCAGCTCTCTTGGCTTTTCCTCATAAGAGAGATGCTCCAGACCCTTCATCATATATCAAGGACTCTCTCCAATATGTCCATGTGTCTCTTGTATTGAGGAGCCCAGACCTGGACACAGCACTCCAGGTGTGGCCTCACCAGTGCTGAGGAGAGGGAAAGGATCCTCTCACTTGATCTGCTGGCAACACTCCTCCTAACGTAGCCCAGGTCACCATCATCTGCCTTTGCTGCAATGGCACTTTGCTGGCTCATCCTCCAGTTGGTGTCCACCAGGACCTCCAGGTCCTTTTGTGCCAAGCTAGCACAGTTCCAGTTCCAGCCAGCAGTGACCCCCCAGCATGTCCTGGTGCCTGGTGCAGGACTCCCCAGGTGCAAGGCTTTGGAATTCTCCTTGTTGAACTTCATGAGGTTCCTGATGTGGTACATGCTTTCATTTCACCCAACATTACATTCATCTGACATGATTACTTGTTGCGGTTTGACAGGTATGCATGGAGTACTCATACTAAATTACTACCTTTTTGCAATTGTAATTGTAGTGTTCAACACCTTTGACTTTTAACTAGGTACACACATTATTGTTTCACATCTCATGATTTAAAAAGGTAAAACAATAATGTAAACTGCCTAATTTGGAAGAGAGCAGTAGGCTGTAGAGAAAACAGTCCTGTTGCTTTTTTTTTTCTTTTCTTTATTTCTGTAATTTCAGATGTAGAGATTCAAAGATGCAAGCTAAATTTAGCTACCCATTGATTTCAGATGGGATTTAGGCACTGCAGAACTGCCATTTTTTTTAATTTTAAAAAAATCTATTCCTCAGTTGTTTTATCTTGAACAGACAGAAAGAGAAATAACACCAACAGTAAACTAACCAACTTAAACAGAATATTTACTTCTTCCTCTTTAAGCTAAATTCTGTCCGCAAATAATGTGCATTACCTCAAGTGAACCCAGTAAGTTTTACAGGTCTGTATTAGGGCACAAAATTTGTTTCTGGATTCAGAGGACTAATTTTTTATATGTAAGGTAAGGAAAGGTTTGGAAGGCAGAAAAGTTAGAAAATTAATATATTTGTATTTAACTTTATTTGAATCTGGAGATCATAGTGTCAAAGAATGGAATTCATTTATTCATTCCTGTGCAGTTAATAGTAGACTATATGGGCCAGTAGTTAGTGCTCTGGGTTATCCTATCCCCTGTCCAATCAGACTCTAAGTTACTAAATAGTCCGGTCTCTTTCACCCTACTCTTTTCTAGCTAATTTATTTTTATTATAAAATGATTAGAATAAAACAACATACTCTTGTCTCAAAAGCTGACTTCCACCAACTTAGAAGAAGAAATATATCCCATATCAAATTTATAAAATATCTACTTAAAACATGTGCCCTTTATTGGGCACTTTTGTTCTCAGAACATGCTACTAACATGAATCAGATCATGCTGATAGTTGTTAATAGTGATTTTCATAGTTTAAATGTTGCACAAGATTTAATTTGTTCAGAATATATCTCAGTAATCATTGTGGCTAGAAATACTTACAGACCATGTGTGACAGTACTGGAAGAGCTGTTGAGATGGTAATATATGATTTATATAGGGAGGTTGAATGGGCAATGACTAAGCTATCTATCAAAAGTTCACATGCTGACTTTTTTTCAACAAAGTACAGACCCATACACATACAAGGTTACCTATCATCTTTCCATGAGCATCTTTATGCAAAAGAATTTATAAGTTAAAAGCAGAAATTTTCTAAGCTACCTGTGAGATGTGGAAGTCATGCTTTGTATATTTATTAGATTAAAAATAATTTACATAACTCAAGGGCTAAGAAGTGGGTGTGGAATATGTCTTAATGATGCTAATAATCTATATTTCACACTTTTTAGTAACCACACCTTCTAGCAATTACCTAATTGACAATGTATGTGAAGTTTCCATTTTAGTGATTCACACAGCATAGCTAAAGAGCGTTTTTTAAAAGCACAAAATTTAACTCTTACCCATTTTCCTCTGACATTCATGTCTCAATCCTGTACATAGGACTTTACACATAGCTGACAACTACTCAAACACATAAGCAATTTAATGCCCTTATACAGTTTGCTATAAGAATCCTCCACAGATTCAGATATGTGTGCTCTTTCAGCTTAACTAAAATTTCTGTTAAGTAGGTGCCATCCAATGACATTCTTCCGGCACTGAACAGGATCATGTTCCATTCAAAGAGGACAAAATATGGTAAACAAAACTATGGCTTTCTATAGAGCCTATACATTTGATCTAGTTTGCAAAGTAGTAAATGATAGCATGACTCCATAAATGCTTAAAGGTGTCAAAATAGTCATTGGGAAAATGCATTTTTACATACATAAAAATCAAACATAAATTCGTCCTTTTATATTCAGAGAAGCCTGTGATCCTCCAAGGAGAAATATTGTAAGTTCTGGTGTCCTCATGGTACGAGTGAGACCGGGGCTGTGAAAAGGGCCTGAGATCTTCCAAATAGGCTCAGATTCAGGCATCAGGTGTCACTAAAAGTTACAACAACTGAAATTTTAACTCATATAGGGTCTTTAGAAATTCTCAACCTTGAATTGAGAAAGCAGTCTTTAACAATAAAACAACAAATACAAAAATGAATGTACACAATGTACTGTTCACAGTTAAGTATTGTACTGATAATTCTTCTCTCCCACACTCTTTCTATGACCACTGAATAGCCTTCTTCCCCCTTTCTTCTACTGACTCATTCTCTTTTTCCAACACAACTCATTAAAAACTGAAATTTTTGCTTTTTTCTGCTTCTTCCTTATCTCTTTTTTTTTTTTCCCTTGGTGATTTTTCCCAGGTCTGCTGAGCTCTCCTTACTTTTCCCACCATCTGGCTAGACAGCTGTTACTGATATCACCGAGTGAGTGAGTTGTGAAAAGAGTTGTTCAGAAGTTGATTTTAACGGCAGTTCCCATTCTCTATGGGACTGGAAGTTCTGATGATCGGGACAGGTGAAATGATGTATGAAACAAACCTCAATGCTTTAGAGGAAACCAAAGTGACACAAACGTGTTGTAGAGGCAACATGGATGGGTCCAGTTTAAACAGAAATCATATGAAGAAGTTGCCAACTATGATGGGATGAACTATTAACTACTTAATAAATCAAGGGCTGGCTATGGTCTCCATGTCAGCTTCATGGTATCGTTGGAGGGACAGGATAAAGGGGAAGTACAGGAGAAACTTTGACCCAGCACTGAAAAATGACTGTGAAATGAAGCAGCTATTTCAGCTGCATTACAGAACAAAAATGCAGAATACCCATATAAAGCGTATGAACTGACTTTGTTCCTCATTTGTTCTGTTTTCTGCCTCCTCCAGTACACTTCTGATCCAAGAGGGACCAAGTCCTCACAGCCCTGGATTCAACAAAGGATAGTAGATGAACACTTAAACATAGCAGCCTAAATCCTAGTGTAATTACACAGACTGCTGATCACCACGAGGTGAGGACACCACTTCCTATCAGCAAGTTAGAGTAATTGAGACTCACATCCAGGATGCATTTCAGTACGTTTAGCTTTAGATGTAGGAAACATTCTGGAGATTTCAGATGGAGTCTGTTTTATAAATATTTTTTGTGAGATACAGCCAAACAGACAAACATTTTATAAAACAGCTCACCAGATTCTTCAAATTCACTGTTGTATGCATTCCAAGTCTCACTTATGCGGAGCAGATTTTCTTCCATGGCTTGAATGTCCATGTAGGGACAGTTGCACTCTGGGAATTTGGGACCACACTGACACCAGCAGTCATTGTCCTTGCAGATGAACTCCCCCTCTGAATTGCAGGCAATATAGCTGAGAGCTGCCTGGACAAAATGTTCTTGCAGATACTCAGGCAGGATGACCTGAAGACCTGAAGGGAATGGAGTCAGTATTATGTTATTAAATGCAAAGGAATGCTTGAGTCAACCAGCTTCCCCAACCTATGTAACAAACAAACAAGCAAGCAAGCAAATAAACAAAAAAAAAAAAAAAAAAAGGAAACTATATGGCTTTTTTAGGACAATTTACACATCTGTCTAGCATTTGTACGATGTCACGTATTTACTTTCTTAGGAATTAATTTCAGATATACTCCTCACATTTCCATCTCAGTATGGAACATCCATTCTGTTAACTGGTAACCTGTGTTCCTCAGATTACTAGTGTAATTTCTTTCTAGGGGAATTGTCAAAAACAAAAAGAAAGGATTACATCAACTTCTCCTTGGAAAGAATTGCTGAATGAACAGCCTCAGCAGTAAGATCTTTGCAGTAGGGAAGCATGCAACTGAATTATAATCTTGGTATGTTATAATTATAATGTCTAGCAGCTAATGCAAATTTTGAGAGTGCTGATGAAAGGAAAGCAGCCCTGAAAGACAGAGTAAAGAGACAGTACAATCAGAAAATGAGGTGTGAAGGTAAATGTTTCCATTCTGTTTTGGACTTGTTTTTCATGTTGCTTTTAGCACAACAAGGTATAGCTTGGCTAAATTACTCTAGTTATCTCTTCATGATTCTGTAGAGACAAACTAAGAAGAATGGGAGAAATTCAGTTGGAGGAAATTTTAGAAAAATAAAGTTTGTCTCATTTAATTTCTTCTAACATTGGTATTAAATTGCTAAGGGACAGTCAAGTGGATATGACATGTAGGGCTATAAAACCTTGAGAAAGATAAATAATTCTTAAATCTACTAAAGGTTTAGCGTGGAGAAAGGGTGCAAAGTCTAGCTCCCATGTTGCTTCAAAAAAATCCTGCTATGTTGCAAATCCTTTTGCAAGGTGTTTTCACACTTTACCCTGCCATGGCATGCAGAGACCTTGCAAAAGCATGTCACCTTGTTATATCAGAACCACAGAGTGGGTGAATCAAAAATTCAGAATATTTATGATCTGAAATTTAGACTTACTCATCCGAAAAATTTGGCCATTGTTCACATGATTGCAATGGTGGGAATGAATATTTTATATAGAAGCCTCTTCACTAACCAGCTATCAGTTGCTCTAGCTACATTAGTAATCAACCAATCCAAAATCCACTGCAAGTTACATTATAAAATTTTATTTATTATTTGTTGTTACTTTCTTTGGCAAAAATAATCTCTCTGGAACCAGTGGAGCTCATTTGTGGGCCAAATAATTTCTCAGCATATGGATTGGCTATTTGTGATGTAGTTTTCTTCTACATAGGCACTTGGAAAATTAATAAAGATTTTCCCCTTATTTTTAGGTACATCAAAATAATAGCTGTAGCAGTAATTTCATAACCCTTCCCCGTCAGAAGTCATATCACAATTGCTAAAACCAGGTCTGCCTGTGCTTTCTTGTACCTCGTGTCAAAATTTGTAAAACTTGGTTATTTCCTGCCTAAACTTCTCAATGTACTTGTATACTTGTGAAAAGCCTTGAAATTGTGAAAGGAAAAGAAAACCCAGATAAGCAAACATGAGTCTTGTTCCATTCTTCCAGGATAAGTATGAAATCGTTTATGCAGTTCTGATAATGTATTTCTCATAATGACAATCCAGTGGCATGTGTCAAACCACTGTCTGAGGGATGCAAAGATTACTTTCCAAATTTCAACTGACAAACATTATGTATATGCTGGAGATCATTAAAAATTGCAAATTATTTCTGGAAACATTTCATTGCATCCCAGTGGAAATGACAAGTTCTTTTTAAAAATATGTATACTGTCTCTGAAATTACTGTATGATTTTATGGCTTTTAACCTATTCTGGGTAGAGAGAAAGGAAAGGGAAAAAACCCCACATGGTTTTTTTAAACAGGAAGATCATCTTCCCCTGATAGACATTCTTAATAATCAGCAACAACTTCACACTATATGTCCAACTTATTTATGAATCAATATAGAAAATTTTTAAAACTGGAAATAATTGTATAGCTATATGTAACTGCAAATTAAGATCTGTATTCTTCTCTCATTTTATGTACACAGAGTTTTACATAAGTACATAAAAGAGAATTTAGCCTGTTTTCATGGTAGTAAGTTGTTCATGCTACATCTGTGTAACAGAAAAAAACAATTATTAAGGGGCTAATACCCTAGAGGGTGACTTTTCAAAAATGTTCATGTATAAAACATGCAGGTTGGCAAATCAATCTACTGGAATTATCAATAAATGCATTAGAAATAATGTCTCTTTCCTTCCTTCCTTTTCCTTTTCCTTTTCCTTTTCCTTTTCCTTTTCCTTTTCCTTTTCCTTTTCCTTTTCCTTTTCCTTTTCCTTTTCCTTTTCCTTTTCCTTCTCCTTCTCCTTCTCCTTCTCCTTCTCCTTCTCCTTCTCCTTCTCCTTCTCCTTCTCCTTCTCCTTCTCCTTCTCCTTTTCTCCTTTTCTCCTTTTCTCCTTTTCCTTTTCTCCTTTTCCTTTTTTCCTTTTCTTTTTCTCCTTTTCCTTTTCCTTTTCGTTTTCCTTTTCCTTTTTTCCTTTTTTCCTTTTTTCCTTTTTTCTTTTCCTTTTCCTTTTCTTTTCCTTTTCCTTTTCCTTTTTTCCTTTTTTCTTTTTCCTTTTCCCCTTTTCCTTTTCCTTTTCCTTTTCCTTTTTTCCTTTTCCTTTTCCTTTTTCCTTTTCTTTTCCTTTTCCTTTTTTCCTTTTTTCCTTTTCCTTTTCCTTTTCCTCTTTTCCTTTTCCTTTTTTCCTTTTCCTTTTCCTCTTTTCCTTTTCCTTTTCCTTTTTTCCTTTTCCTTTTCCTTTTCCTTTCCCTTTTCTGTTCCTGCTCCCGTTCCCTTTCTCTTTCTTTTTTTATTTTTTCTTTTTTTTAATACATAATCACTATTAGTTTTCTAATGAGTGACATTTTTCTAATGAGTAACACTCCAAGTTCTCTTAAAATTCCCAAGAGGAGCCTTTGGACTCTTCATTATTTAGAGTCTTTGAAAATCTATATCCTGCTCCTCTGGTGACTCCATTCATTTCAGTGGAACGACTGCATGAGGTATAAGCTACTACACAGTGTGCGCAAAGCAGGCTTAGCACGCTAAATGTCATTCCCTGCTTGGTGGAATCTGTGTGAATTCAGGCTGTTTAAAAGGTGTGCAAGTGGTTGCTAAATAGGGCTGTAAAATGTTAACAGCATTATTCAAATTATTTTCTGATGTGTACAGAAATTGTTCCCATTTCAAAGGCAACATGAGTTACTGACATTTCCTTCAGTTTGCCTAGAATGTACTTATTGCACACAGAAAAAAAATTAGGAAAATGACCTTTTATGAGGTGGAAGAAAGAAAAACAAATAGTGTGATAAATGTCATCCTGTTCCGAAACAAATTAATGAAATCGCACCTACATACCTTGCAACTGAATCTTATTTTCAGGACTCTGAACCAGAACAGAGCTGACAGAATCTAGGTTGTCATAGTTACTGCAGCCGAGAGGACCAGTCCGCGTTTCTGTTACCTGATGGTGAGGGAATGGAAAAGCATTTGCTGTATTATTCAAAAGAGACAGAGCAGTCCAGAAGCTTGTTTCATAAAGTTTCCCTTTAATTCAGCTGGAGGGACATGTCAGACTTAATTAACATGAAATACCTCATTTTAATTATGAAAATTATGACTGTGAAAGTTTTACCAGTACCACAAACTTCAGGGAGTGCTATCTCTATTTCAGAGAATCCTTGCAAATACTTTATCTGACCAACAGTCTAAAGATGATTTATTTCTTCATAGCTATAGGCATTACAAACGAGTTCAATAAAAGTGGTTCATAAAAATGAGGACTGTGATTTTCACTGATGAAACTTGTGTACATGGCAGCTCCTTGTTAAAACTATGGAAAAAACTTTGACTTTTCTTGTGTAGCACAGCAGGATTCAGAAGTAAATACTTTTTATGAGCAGTATTTATAATGCTGGTAAGCAGTGGGATATTTTTCATCAAAATAAGGCCTAAGATAAGATTAGACATAAAACTCTAGACCTTTACATGTCTACATTTACATTAGACTCTACCTAACGTAATCGAATCCATAACTGCAGAATCAAAATACAGGTAAATTAATAAAAACAGAATCAGCACAAGTGGAGCTCTAGCTTAACAGTTGAGGATTGTGCTTGGCAACAGGCAGTTAGTTAAACGAGTAAATAAAAATTAAAAAAAAGAAAAAAGGCAATAATGGAGTATTACAGATAAAGTTTAACTGTCAATAAAATAAATATAAAGGTTAATTTATTTTTTTAATATTGTTCTAAGCAAAAAAAAGGGAGGCTAATGTGGTTTCTCACCAGTGAAGCACTGAGGCTTTTGAAGCAGCGCTGTGGTGCCCGGAGGGCGGGCAGCTGGGCAGTGGGCTGGGCAGCACCTCAGGGGTTGGGTTTTTTGTCTGTATAGGGAGTCAAAGAAAAAACTCAAACCCTTAAGATAGATGACCTCACTTTTTTTAAAGGGGATTGAGTTCTGTAGAAAATTCATGGTTTTGTAGTTCCTTCTCTTTTATACCAAGACAAGGCAGAAAGAAGAAAGCAGAAGTGAAATAAAAGTAACACAGAGCCAGAGCAGGAAATGCCGGCCATGGGACGCCATTCCGGGCTCCCTTACTGCCAAAGCGCAACCAATTCCTCTATCATACTCCCTCCCAAACTGCTCCCAGCCACCGTCCTGGAACTTCTTAATTCTCTTCCTTTTGCCATCTCGCAGGATATGTCCATATTTACCCTCCTTTGGTGATCTGCCTCAGTTCTGAATAGAGCCATCTCTATTTTCTGTTACTTCAGGTGGTGTGTTCTGCTCTGGATCTCCTGCAGAAGAAGCCTAAATTATGGGGTCAAGGAGCTCGTTTCCAAAATAGACACGTCCACTAAGCTGCTGACTGACATGCAAACAGGCAACTAACATTAATTCTTATGAGCACAAGGAAACTTGCTATTTTAACAATTTGTTTTGAAAGGAATGTGAAGGTTTGCTAAAATCATCCGTGAATGTTCGTGTTGCTTGGGACTGGTTGGCTGTCTTACAGCCTGTGCTACCACCAGCACGTGTGGGTGGCCGCAGTGGGATCGTACTATTCTTGAAACCACTGAGATTTCACATTTTCCAAGATCTCTTGCACTTTTTCAAAGTAAATACAAAATCTTAGGCTAGTCCAAGCCCTTGGCACCTTTCCGTCACTTTGAACTAGTGTTCCTGAGAGAGGAGAAGGAGACCCTTTGCAGCGCCAGCAGCCCGTGGAGAGGATACACAGAACTGGCTTCAGCCAAACCTGTTAGTAAAGTGCCAGCTGCACAAGGAAACAGGATGGAGTCAGGATGTCTCTTCCCTGCACACATTTGGCAGTCTTTAGTATTTATGCCAGGGCCAGATTTACCGTGTTTTTTGCTTAATCATCTTGAATCAGCACAAAGACTCTAGCAGAAGCATCAGATTTGGCTTGAACATGGCTGGAATGACAATTTTGATTTACCTGTGATCCTTCAGTCCTCTCCCTCTCCAAACAAGGGATGTAAAATTCCATTCTAAAATCTCATTTTTGTGTAGTACCCCTAACCCATATACGAATCCCAGTTTGTTTATACAGTAACAAAGACAGCTACCTACATTAAATAAGATAAATAGCCAGAAGGCAATAAAAGAGGGGTGAATGTTGTTATGAGTTTTATCCTAGTTCTAAAAGATTATGCTCAGCATTTATCTATGCAATTCTTTATTTAAAGATCCATTTATTTTAGTGTTGCTTTGTTTTGTATATTATTATTATTATTTTCAACCATTTGTGTATAAGGCAATGCAGCTTCATAAAGTTATATGAAATGTAGAAACAATAAAGTCAATTTTACAATTTCTATCCATTCTTATTATTCTTATGCCTCCTGAAATCACAAAATAAGGAAGGTTAGTAAGTAGCTTTATAATTACTTGTGTCCCTTTTTGTTTATACATCTTCATTCTTCGTTTGGATTATGCAAGATGTAAGTAGAGACTACTACTGTTTTGATTATGGGTGTTACAGAATTTGGTGTATTTAGGTGTGCCAAGAGGCAGAATGGGGAAAAATCATCATTAAAAGGCTTTTTTGACTTCTTTTTTAAAGTCTGGATACATCAATCTACTGATTCAAAAGAAAACAATATATATGAAAAAAACTGAGCACAGTTAGATTTTGAGATGACTTACAGACACTCATGATTGTTATAGGGAAGAATAAAATATTATTATAATAATAGTAATAAATAATACACTATAAATATAGCAATAAATAAGGACCTTTTCCAAACATTAGGTTTTCACTCAAATCTATGTATTTGTATTATTCATTCTTTTACTTTTCCAAGTACCTTAGCTTTCCTCTGTCAACACCTTTCCTCTGGTACTCTTGGCTTCTGCATACAAAATACATTGCAAGAAGAAAATCGAAATGTATAGTCCCAATACACAACAAATTAAAACTAAAGCAGATAAAAATAATACAAACTCTAATTTTCCATGGACGACACTTCTAGTCAGAGGTCAAAGTGATGTAGTTACATACGCTTTTTTCTACCCTGTTCAAATCCTGCCCAACAAAAATTGTAAATCAGAAAAATGTTTTAATTAGCTGATAAATGAAAACCTTAAATTTCTGTCAAATTTTCTGGTCAAATACAAGGAGTTAATTTTTGGGTAACTCACTTTGATAACAAAGCAGACTACAGAGGGAGGAAAAAAGGTCCAAATGTGTTAATTCTGGTTTGATCCAAGTGTTACTGAAATCACTGATGATTTTGCATTTTCTGTTTCAGGAACAATAGAAACAAAATTGGAAAGGCAATAGCACTTCTTTAATTACCTTCCAAGCAGAGAAGTGTGACTACATTCAGTCCCAAGATTACATCTGAAAAGTGCTTTGTCTGAAAGTGTGCAACACAAGATAAAACAAAAACAGGAGAGGAAAAGGTAAAATGTGTATGCAAAGAGTATGCTAAGACACCAGCACAGTCCAGAAGTGATTGCGTATGAGCAAAGAGCATCATAAGCACACGCTCGTTTTGTACGAGCTGGGCCTGCAGTCTGTAAAGAACGCTAACTCACAAAGAAAAATACCACAGAACAAAGTTATTTAATAACCAAAACCCCCTAAGAACCAGTAACAAAATATGTGTGAAACCATCTGACATGAACCAGGCAGGCTATTCTCAAGTGCCTTGTTTTCAAAGATTATCACAGAACAGGTTTCCCTGGGCAGCATGGTTTTCAGTTCCCAGAAATAAACTATAACATTTGGCATTAATGAGACAAATGCCTACAGTTTTCAGTCAGTTAAATCTCATAACCATGGTGATAACGACCCGATTATAAGTGCACTGAGAACATACCTCCTAGCACTTAAGCAGGGCTGAATTCTTGTGATATCAGTGGGTAGTATTTCCCTGGGAACCAGTGTGCTTTTTTGGTCTGTGATAATTAAACCTATAGAAGGCTTTCCTAATAAAAGGGAAATATATTTCTGCAGAGATTTTGTTCCTGGTGTGTCCTTTTAAATGCACATAGCTAATATTCCTAACTACATGCCCATGCAGAGGTAGTGTGCTGTCTTCCATAAAGGACTATCCTCTTCAGCAAGACTCTTTCAAAACGTATTTGGCTCCTAAGGAAGGTAACTAAGCCAACACAAAGGAGAATGAGACAATGCTAGTGACTTCAAAATAGGCAGCTGCATTCATATTCGTATAAACCTCTTTAATATTTTAAACATTAAAATAATGATTTAGAACAAACTCAGGATATATACATGACTACTCATGGAAGAGGGTCTTGTATGAAGGATTGGTGCAGACAGAAGAATGGGCAAAAGTACGAAGGGAGGGAAAACCTGAAGTCTTTAGGATTCTCCTGTATGACTCTCCTATTAACTTCACCCTCAGGACTTGTCTTCCATGCCGTGTTCCCAGACATTTTCACCCCTGCGCATTCTGCAGTCAGTGTTCGTTTCACCAAAAAAAAAAAAGTTGATCAAATGAATAGGAACTAAATGTACTTTTTATTTAGAAGTGGCTCTCCTACCAACTTTCTTCCCCCACTGCAAGCTCAACAGTTTTTCACAAAAACACCTTTCAGCACTTTCCTTTAGCACACAACAGTTGCTGCTCCGCTGTCCTGCTTGTGTCATTGAGCATGTTAAAAGACTCCCTCTAATTAGTGTGTAGTTAAATAAATCAAATCTTCTGAATGTTCTAAGCACTAACATTTTGCATGCTACCAGCTAGATGAACATTTCTGAAGGAAACCAACAGCACCCACAATACCAAGGGTTGGATTAACTTTTGTTTGTTTTTTTTTTTTTTTAATTGCCAGCATTCTAAAGCAGTACCTCCTCATAAGCATGTAACATTTTCAACACATTTTCTAGCAGCAGTATTGATTGGATAGGACTGACTTTTTAATTTGAAGAGCCCACTAACTGAGGAGACCTGGAATCACTCCCATCATATTTTTCTATAATCTGCTGTTGTAAGGTGGAACAGAAAGAGTAAACTTGATCTTTCTGCAAATGAAATAAATTGCAAAATTTCCATTAACTTCATTGGAGGTGGAATAAGGACTTCCTTCAAGTTTTTGGGCAACAAGGCAATTTACAATTTCACTGAATGCAGCAATACAGCTTGCCAAGTTATCAGTTATCCCTTCATTCCCTCACCTTTGTTTCTACACTCTCAGGAATTTACTGTGAACTAGACCACTACGCTACAACAACAATGAACTTGAAATGTATCATCCCCACATAAAGCATAAAATACCTCAAAAATCAGAGTATTTTAGGAATTGAAAATGAACTCAGACTACTTGAATTCTGCTCTGTTTTTGCATGCTTTAAAATTATTGTGATTTTTTAAGGCTGTTTATATTCATCTGACAGGTAGCAATCACCTGTCTGTTCAAGTCTGTTCCTCACTATCTCAGAGAGTAATTTATTATCTGTAAATTCCAGGAGAATCCACAAGAACATCGAAAAAAGTCTTTGAACCTATGCTGTACCACAGGAAAATTTGACAAGAAACCAAGACTGTCAGGAATGCCTCATCTCTCAGGTAGCAGGAAACATATATAGGTTGAGCTATCTCCTAAAGATACTTGAGGTAAGGGTCAGGCAGGGAGGAGAAAATGATTACTCCTTGCGCTGGTCTGTAGCGCCAGCTCTGCAGACCGTGCAAGGCTCCTGAGGTTGCGGAAATTGAAAGTGAGGATTTACCCCGGCTGAAATCACTGGCAGCGTTGACTGTTCTGGCATTGGAGCCAGAATTTTGCCTTTTCAAGGACATTTTAAATCCACTCCATGTCAGATGCCGTGTTCCCATGCACCCTGATGTAAAGCAACAGGGGACTTTGCAGGAAATGAGGCTGTTGGCAAAGCAGTCAGGGCAGCGGCACCAGAGCCTTTATCTCTGCATTTTCAGAAACCAAGGGTGCATCAGCCTCGTGCAGAGAATAAGGACAGGCAGAAAGAACAAGTTATCTCTTTTAATTAATCTTGAAGAATAGATGAGAGTGAAGATCTCTTCTGGAGAAGTAATAGACTTATCAAAAACGTAATAAAAGCTGAGTATTTTGTTTGCGTTAACATTTAGATACTTCTGCTTGCACACATCTTAAATGAATACTAATATCATTTTTTCACAACTTCTATTACCTAAAGAGACAATTGAGCAACAAACAACAAATGAAATCTATATATTTTGTTTAAAAGATAAAATTAGAAACAAAGAGGAGAGCACAGATACAAATTAAAATAGTATTTCATGTTCATAAACATCTCAAAATATCTGCAGAAAGCAAAAGCAATGAAGCTTATTGAAGTAAAGCCCAATTCCTAACCCTCCATCCTTTTCCAAACATAACTCCATTACTATATAAAGGATAAAAAACTCCAAAGACATTTTGGGGCACATACTGTAAAGGGAGACCATCTATCTACAATTAGCCCAGCCACAAAATCCCATGCAAGTACTTCCCAGGAGCATTTGTATCCTCACGGCTCAGTTCCAATACGCAATGCTGAGGCTACTGGGATTATTCACCAGGTCCCCATTAGTTTCAAGAAGACAGCATGGTTTGGCTATTTATAAAATTCACAGATATCGTTAGACATAATAATACTGCAGTTGAATGGAAAATAATTTTCTTAGGTTGGGAAAGTTTGAGTTAAAGATATAGTCCTTTCTGAATCAGAAAAAAAAAAGTTAAAATGTTCTTTTTTTTGTGAAGCGATGGGGAAAAGAAAGTCTAGGTCAACATAAAAATTATCTTTGGATAATTTGGAAACATTTTACTTTTAATGTGGTCAGTTTTTAAAAAATTATATATGTTATATTTTAAGAACAAAAATAAGAATAACTTGTGCTAAAGAAAAAATAATTGCTGAATGTTAACATTAAGACCTAAAAATAATGTTAAAAGGATTTAAAGTCTTTAAGCTCAAAAATCAAAGTGATAAAGGCAGGTTAACTAAGAAACAAATTTTCCATGGAGACCTTACCTATGGTTATACATTTTTGTGCAATTCTAAAACTTTCTTATTCTTAAATTCTAGAAAAGTTGCAATATTCTCTTTGGTAATATCTCTAAAAATGTAATAATTTAAGCTGTTTCCAGATCTTATATTTCCTCCCCTGGAATGCTTGTAAACTCGTGATTTATTTTTGCTCTCCATAGCACAATTCTTAACGCCCTGTACCTCACTTGCCACAACATCTGCAGCAGGACATTTTGCATGTCCATTTTATTTTACTATACTCCAGTCAAACTACCCCTTATGGGGTTGTCATTCTAACCTCTCAAAAGAAATCACATTACTGTCCATAATGTGCATGTCTGCTGGCTTGGTCTCTGCCTGGGTCACGTATATGTTTTTAGGCATTTATTTTTAGGTTGTATCCTCATTACTTCCCACCCATTTATTCCCTCCGGTACATGATTGTAACACATTTGCCCTTTCTGTCTCATTGGCACAGCCAACACTCAATGCGTACTTTTGCAAAACTCTTATTTTTATGCTACCGGTTTTTACATGTTTTCATGCGTATGAATGCCTACCTACAGAGTTAACAATTACAGTTGATCTATAATTTAATCATCAAACCCCTATCAGATGTTCAAACTAAAGGGAAAGACCTGACTAAATTTCTTTTAGAAAAGAAAAGCAACTGTGTACTGAAGCTCTAAACTTAGTTTCATACGGACGCCTCCTCAGTGTTAGATGACTAGTTTAGGTATATTGCTCTACAACTTTGATGGATTATGCTGTTCCGTTACTATTGTGTAGTTTCTTCTGTGGTGAAAGCAAATCTTAAGCCTTTAAATCCCACTAACTTATGAAAAGGCACTGAAAGAACATCTGAGACCAGAATCTGATTCCGAGTTTTGCTGTAGTAAATGTGCATATCATGCATATTGCATAGCTACAGATTACATGATTCTTAATCAAAGTACGCCAATAGGAATGATAACAGACTCAGGATTCAGAAATCAAATCTCTGGCATTTACCTTTTAAACTAAATGTATATGTTGCTTCGTTAAATATTATGTGGTAGGAAAAAGGATCTTCAAATATTTATCTGTAAGTGCACTTGAAACTTTAATCAAGGACCAATACCAAATCAGCTAAAGAATAATAAACCACAAAGAACTTAGTGTTGAATCTATTCTGAATCATACATGTTTGCTGACGTTTTCTAAATCATTTTACTGAGTTAAAGGAGCAATGTTCAAAATCAAAGCTAATGTCGGCACTCAGGAACTCATTGCAAGACTCAGGAGTGCTGGGTGCTTACTTTGGTAATGAGCCACAGCTTTTATAACGACCAAGCAGTTCTGGGGACTTGACTTGTAAGATTTCCACAAGATGTAGGAAATCTTAGTGGCGTTTTGTCTCACTGTCATCCAGACTACTTCTGAATTCACTCTAGTGCTGGATGTTAAGGAAATATTTCAGGGATTGTCTACAACAGTTTAAATCCCAGTGGTAAGAGAAAAATAAAATTGGTCCTCCATTTACTGTACTTAATCTTCATATGGAAATTATTCACAGCAAAAAAAGTCTCCCAGAGTCTCCCTATTTCTATTCCAGCTGTTACTCTGGAATGCAAAACCACCAACATTTACAGGCTGGTTTCAGACAGTTTCAGAAGTAGTTGAGGAAACACCAGGGAAGAGTGACTGGAGGCACTGCAGGAAAGGAGGTCATTTATTTGGGATATTTGCTTTCTGTGTTAGGTCAACTTGTTGCAAGCCCAAGGTAAGGGTAAGTACACCAAGCCTGAGGGTGTATTTGATTAAGACACAAATATTCACACAGTTCTACTTAGTAATCTCTATTATGAGCCAAACAATTATTTTAATAATTAATTATATGTATTTAATTAAAAATTATTTTTCAGGTAGTAATTTTTACAGAAGACTTGCAGTGTTCTAGATTTAAAAAAATTATTGGGAAAGGCAAGGCAAGAGGAAAGAAACAAATTTGGAAGTGAAAAAACATATGAAAGAAAACTGTTTGGTTAAAAATAACCCATAAGCTCCTAACACTTTTACCAAAACACAATATATTCCCCTTTTTATTCCCTCTCAGACCAGTTGTATTCCATAAAATTATATTGCCTTTCTGCTATACATCAGAAAGGAGGACTGAATCCAGGTTTCTCGTTTCAGTCAAGATTTATTGGAAATAAGAATTTGTAGTCCTGTTCTGTACACAGTCCGATCTTTCAGATTTGGTCTGTCAAAATAAATGGAAAAAAGACCATTTCTTTTACACTTAAATCCTGTCAAGTATGCACAAGTCAAGAGAAGAACCCTGTAGCAAAATGACTGAGATGGTTTTGGTTATACCTACACTTAAATATAGAAAGTTTTAATGTCAAACACTCTAAAGTCTGAAGATTTTAGAAACTGCCTTTAGTGAATGAGAACTGGGAAGGTGTAGGTACCAAACTGTATCTTCATTATATCCCTTAAAGTTTTAATTAACACACAAAAAGTGATAGAGAGGAAAAGAAAGAGTATCTCTCTGTCCAAAATTACACATCACATCAGGAGGTGAAAACTTCAAACAGGAGTTCAATGTTTTACTTTTAGAAAAACAAAACTAAAATTGGATTCATAAGTTTGCTGAGTTTGATTAAATAATAAAAGTACTAATAACTGCAAACATATCAAATGGTACTCAAGTATTTAGAATCACAGAATCATTAAGGTTTGAAAGGACCTCTAAGATCATCAAGTCCAATGTCAACCCAACACCACCATGACCACTAAACCATGTCCCGAAGTGCCACATCCACATGTTTTTTGAACACTTCCAGTGATGGTGACTCCACCACCTCCCTGGGCAGCCTGTTCCAATACTTGGCCACTCTCTCCGTAAAGAAATTTTTCCTAATATCCAATCTAAACCTCCCCTGGCACAACTTGAGGCCATTTCCTCTCATCCTATCACTAGTTACTTGGGGGAAGAGACCAGCCCCCACCTCACCACAACTCCCTTTCAGGTAGTTGTAGAGAGCGATGAGGGCTCCCCTCAGCCTCCTCTTCTCCAGACTGAACAACCCCAGTTCCCTCAGCCGCTCCTCGTCAGACTTGTGCTCCAGACCCCTCACCAGCTCCGTTGCCCTTCTCAGGACACGCTCCAGCACCTCAACATCCTTCTTGTAGTGAGGGGCCCAAAACTGAACACAGTATTCAAGGTGCGGCCTCACCAGTGCCGAGTACAGGGGCACAATCACTTCCTTACTTCTGCTGGCCACACTGTTTCTGGTACAGGCCAGGATGCTGTTGGCCTTCGTGGACACCTGGGCACACTGCTGGCTCATGTTCAGCCGGCTGTCAACCAGCACCCCCAGGTCCCTTTCCGCCAGGCTGCTCTCCAGCCACTCCTCCCCAAGCCTGTAGCATTGCATGGGGTTGTTGTGACCCAAGTGCAGGACCCAGCACTTGGCCTTGTTGAACGTCATACGATTGACCTCGGCCCGTCAATCCAGCCTGTCCAGATCCCTCTGCAGAGCCCTCCTGCCCTCCAGCAGATCAACACTCCCACCCAGCTTGGTGTCATCTGCAAGCTAACTGAGGAAGCACTCAGTTCCCTCATCCAGATCGTTGATAAAGATATTAAACAAGACCGGCTGCAAAAGTGTGCCCTGCGGAAGACCACTAGTGACTGGCCACCAACTGGATTTCTCTAAATTTACAGTAATAAAGACCATTACAAAGTTGAAACACAAAGTATTCAAACAGAAAGCCATCCTGAGAGGTAGGAATTACAGCTGGATGGAAAAAAATCCTATAGACATACCAAGATCCTATATTTTCATCAAGAAAGACCAGATCCTCCCCAGTGTAAATCAAAATTGAATTTAGTGGAACATTGTGGATTTGCAACATGGGGGTTTCCATATTTTTGACAGGTGAAAATACCTCTGGCACACGGCATTGAGGATGTTTCATCAAACTCTGCTATTAGACCTTAACTCATTCACCATCTATGAAGATTCTTGAATGAACAAACTGACTACTCTTTGGAAAGTTTTGGCTAATAACTGAGTGATTCTCAATATTCTTATTTCATGAACTAGACAAAAAGAGAATTTTTAATGTACAGAAGACTGCTCTTAGAATTAGGCTCCAGGAGCACCATTATCCAGACAGACTGCTGTGCCTAGTTGGAAAATCATTCAAATCATCCTGATTCATGGGAACAGAAAGACCTATCAAATATCAAGGCCTGTTCATTAGGACACATTTGAATGTGTCCTTTTATGGATCTTGCATTGATATAATTTTTGCAGAAAAGTTTTAGAATATAGGATCTTGTCCAAGGGCTTGTTTTATTCATTACTTTCTGGACCTGACATAGATGAGACAACATCTAGGGTAAAGAATGATGTATCATAAAGGCAAATGCATTTCTTCAACCAATAAAATAGAAGAAAAGAGAGAGTTCCTATGAACATGAGAACCTAGGGAAAGAGGGAAGTTCAGAAGAAAAAAGAGGAAACAAATGAAGAGAGTAGCACTTATCATCAGTACTGTGAAGTCCCATGGAAGTGGAAAGACTTTTCTCTGCTCAGACTTGAAAGGAACTCTACTATCTGCAGGATTTGATTTGTTTCCATATAGACTATCATGTAATTTAGAAAATTTCTAGAGATATCTAAGTATCCAGCTCCTTTTATGATATGGTGGGTGAAAAACCCATACAGTTGCCATGAGTTGCTTTTTGAGTTACAGGTCTTACACATGTAAATGTTTGCATTAAATCCATGTAAATCACTGTACATTTTTTTCATGCCTTCTTACTTACTGGAATATTCAACATGTATGTAGTGGACAATTATTTCTAAGCTATTACACTGTGATAGTAGTATATAATTCTTTATATCTTACACTATAGACTTGCCAGCTTTTTATATTTTCATCAAGGAAGGACAGATCCTACCCAGTGTAAACCAACACCAAAGCTGTTGATAAACTTGATTCAATTATCTTAATAACCTTCCTTATTGTGTTTTTAGCATTGTAACCTCCTGATGCTGTGGAGTTTGACAAGTGAAATGCCTTTGTCTTTTACGTCAAGAAAAAACAGTCTGATACTGATACTTTACCCTTCTGTTTGTGCAATATACCAACTCCTTCCTACAGGACTATTTTTAATAGATTAGTCTTAAATACCAGGTTAAAATTTTCAAACACAGATTAAAAAAGTAAGACTTTGGTCCTCTTGCATACCCAAAAAAAAAAAGCAGACCCACACATTTTATAATTCTACTTCAAGCAAGTATATAAATTGCTATGCTTAAAGAAAGATAGGGTATTTATTTCTTACAACGATATGCATGGCTCACTATTGTTGTGAATGTCATAATTCAAATAGAGAACCCGAGTAAGAGTAAAAGTTACTTAAATAGAGTAAAATATGACAGAAAAACATTTGCAATGGTCCTCTTCAAACCATTTTCTCTATTATCTGTAACATTTTGTCATCACTTATTTTTAAACATTAAGGATTTCATTAAAAGTTGAAGGAAAAACATGGGATGGTTTTTGATTTTCAAGGCTCTAAGTACTCCTGGAGAAGAAACAGTTATATTTCCTTAGAAATCTACATACTAGGTAGGAGACTGTATACCCGTATCCTCTATTTAGTGGAATTATTATAATTGTTGGAATATTATGAACTAGTATAACTGTGACACTGTAGTTCTTTTATTATATTTTTGTACTTTTTTTTAATTTTATTTTACTTTTAACAAAAATCAAAGGAAGACTACTGCAGATACCCCAAAGACCATGAAATATATTATTTGATATATTTTGATGAAGGTTGAGGTTGAATGGAGAAAAACCTGCTCTCACTGATACCAATATGCATGTGAAGGAACTTCTTTGACTTCAAATGGAGTTTATTCATTGTATAAGGTCAGAATTTCACCGTGCAAAATTAGAAACGATTCTTATTTTGGATACTTGATTCATCAATAAAGTCTGTAGAACAGTGATGAAACTACCAACCACATAGACTTTAAAGATCTGAAAACACTATAGTAATCACAAAATACTATAGAAAGTCTTCTGGGTGAATAATGAAACCTTTCGTAAACTCAGCGTGTTCTGCAGTATATATAGGTATTATAAGCATCATATTGCTAGGGATTACATTATAGTTTTGCTGTCAGAAATATGAATCCTGCTGAAGTACTGTGTGAAAGCCCTACAGGTAGAAATAATAGTGACTTCATTGGTGACAGAATGCAGCCATGATGTAACTCTCAGAATCAGTTGCCTCGGAAGGATTGGCTCATGAAGGAAGTTTTCAGTGTGTTTTTTAACATTAAGTTAATAAATTGAAGAGGATAATTGTCTTTCAAATCAGAATCTATAACAGCAAAACATGTGAAAATGTATTATGGGCATAAATTTATGGGAAAAATAATATGAACACTGAAACCTTTCAACAGCCTTTTATTATTGTCTAAGCTGATTTCTTCTGACTCTGAGTCTCTATTACCCTAAGATATTCTTCCTAATCTGACCTTTGTGTTCACACATGTTGTTGATACATGCTACCTCGTCTTTCTTAGGGTTTAGAGGTGGAGAAATGTTCTGTGAATTTTATAGTCCTTGCTTGACATTTTCTGACCTGCTGACAGGCTGTAGCTGCCAATTATAGAGCGAAGGACATTGAGAGTTTCTCAACTCATACACGAACGACTGCACAGCCAGAATAAAGACCAAATTAAAATCCATCCAATAAAATCCTGAGTGCCTCCAAATTCGTGCTGGAATGCTCTGCTCTAACTGCATTGTTCAATACGTCCATTGTGGATCTCTCAATATGAAAAACCCTCTCTGTTTTCCAGGTTTGTTTACTTTAGTTTCATTTTTTAAGTAAATAAAAAAGTATATGAAACATTGAAGGAACTGTAGTATGAATTGTTTATAAGTTTTTGACAACTGTGATGGCAAGTGCTCTGTTAGTGCTGTTAAGGTCTCTTGTTTCCATATGTGTATTTATAACCTGCTTAAGCTTTTACAGTCTTCATTTTCTTGGGGTTTTTTTTACCCTTCTCTCTTGACTAAACAACATAACTGATATAACAAAGTCCTTGAATTTGTTATGGTCTATCATGTCATATGTTCTATCCTTTTTTGTGGTTTTGTATTGTGTTGTTTTTTGTGTTTTTTTAAAGTGAAGAATAGTTATCTAAAGTCTTTCCAAAATACATATCCTAGCATCTCTGTTATGTGCTATTTTGCTGCTTTGAAAGCATTTCATGCTGTGTTACCAACTAGCTGGCGATGTTGTAACTTCTTGCACTCATTACTCCTCTATGCACGTTGCTGAAAATATAATGAGAGTGTAGTCTGTATTAGAGGCTGCTAAAACATATCCTTTTAGGAGTGTCAAGCTGCAGCTGCTGTGATGTATTGTGTCAATTATGTTGCTGAGTATGCATTCTGAGAGTGTTTAGCGAGACATGTGATTGCATTAACTTGCTGGTCCTTTTTTTTTCCCCTTTTGTCTCACTCTCTGAAATAGTGAGGGCCAGATTCTCAAAGGAATTGTGCTGTTTTACACCTCTAC
Organism: Phaethon aethereus; assembly: GCF_964289735.1. Taxonomy (NCBI): domain Eukaryota; kingdom Metazoa; phylum Chordata; class Aves; order Phaethontiformes; family Phaethontidae; genus Phaethon; species Phaethon aethereus. Next base: position 933,045 of record NC_138584.1, on the reverse strand, counting down.
ATTACCTTTTAGGTAAAGCAACCCTGGAGTTTCAATTTTTAAAACTCAACTGCCCAAATGAATTAATGTTGTTTTTAATATCATCACCTTAAATCCTTGAATAAGATATGGAAATAAATCCCTAACCTTTACACTTGGTGTATTCTTAGAATCCGTTAATGGCCCACACAGAGCAGTTACGAGATTTCATTGTATCTATGCGAATTTGATCCAAAGTACTCCAACAGCTCCCAGACATAAATGCATAAAACCTCATGTATTTCAATTTTATAATGAGACAAAGGCAAATCACGTGCTGTGCAGTAGGATACGGTACACAGCCATCTCAGCTACCTGACGTTGGTCTAGCTTCAGAAAAAGAAGGTCTATAGCTGGGGACATCCAGGGCTGCTCCTAAGCAAATAAATCCTGTTGAGAAACACGGTCTCTGTGTCTGAGCACAGCATTGTGGTGCAGCTTTCAGGTCATGTCCTGTGTTTCACGTTTTGTTGATGTTAGCACCATGTACCAGCAAACGGCCTCCATGCCGTGCTTTGTGCCGTGGTTTAGCCAGGCTCAAAGACCAGAATGTCAGCATTTTAATTCCAGCTCTCTAAATGTGCCTATCCAAATCCACAGTTACATTCAGCTTTCTGAAAGACCCTTAGGACCTAAGTGATGCCAAAATGCAACAGAAGCTAGATGCCTAACTGCAGGTCCCACTTCCTCTGGCAAGATTAGATAATGACCCAAATTTAAATCTAAAAATCCATATCTAGCTGTATAAATAGCAAGCTGATTTTGTGAATCTTTTAATAATGAGTGAGATTTTCAAAGTAACATGCAAAAGTATTCAATTCTCACAAAAATTACATCGGAGTCTACCACATCAAGACAAAGATTTGGGAGCACAGTTTCTATGTATGTCCTGAAAATTTTAATTTTTAATTCCCTCTGAAAAATTTCAAACTTTGTTCTTGCATGAGGGCAGTCTGATCTCCCAAGGTAGTGGAGAACTTGGAATTTCACAATGGACCTGAACAACACTTGTCCTCGAAAATCTGTACTGTGGTTTTTCCTTAACATGCTTAGGTAACGTCACCACACTTACACAAAGGGGAAGCCACAAATTTTTGAAAAGGGACAGTCATTTCTCTCTTTTAGTTCCCTAGGCTTGTTTAATTAAACTTACATTTAATGTTTAATATCTTCAATGGAATCAACAAATACCTGATGTTATAGTTTTTTTCCAGCCCAATGTTTCTAACTGATTTTACAACTTAGACTTCTTGCTGAGCAAAATTTTTTGAGCTTCCCAAGTTTTGGTCATTTACAAGGTTTCTCAGCTATACAGTCTTAAATTCTATCCACAAACTGAATGTGGAAAGTAAGGGCAAGAAGGGTTCAAGATCAGGATTTCAAAAGCTTCAAAAATTTGGCTGTTTATACAAAACTATGAAAACTATCTGCATTTAGAATTTGCCAGAAATCTGACAAAAGCTCAAGGTTTTGTAGTTTTTCAGTATTTCTACTTTTGTTTACAGCAATTACTTGAATACACAGAAAAACACATTCAAGTATGCGGTATGAAAGAAAAAAAAATTAAGCAAGGAAGTTTTTTCAGAAAAAAACAAAGAAACAAAAAAAAAAGGTCTGGATTTCAGTCTGAGTTTTGAGTGAGAATCTAATTTCATTGCACTTACATTTCCTCTGTAACAGTCCACCATGAGTCATTCATGGATTAATTATAGATAATCAGATACATTTAGCATCACAATAGGGCCTTGTTCCTATAAACTATTTGTAATCTAAAGTTTTTAAGAGACAACAAAAGTGCTTAAATCTCTCATAGCAAGATACGTGTTTGGGGGAAAGGAAAAAGCAAATTGCACAATAAAATTTAATTGAAATTAGAGGGCACATTCTCAAGCATGTTTATTCTTTCTCACTCAGATGGAATAAATGCATTGTAATCTGGTTGTAAATAGCTGGTAAAAAATTCAATTTATGCACCTGTTCTTCTGTTGCCTCCTGTTCTTTGTTGCACTGTGGCTGTCCCACAGCTGCCTGGACCCTAAGATAACACCCACACTGCATTCACCTGCCACAACCCCCTTGAAAGAAAACGTATTCTGAAATGGAAGAAGATATCTTCCAAAAGACAATTAACTGTAACAAACTCTCTTTATTAAGTGGCAATGTTATACTTGTCTAACATAACTGTGTTTATCCTTTTGCAGAATGCAGTGCGAGTATTCAATAATATTTAATGCACCATGCAAGCAATGCGTTTCTTATCTGTCCCGCACAATTGTGTGGACTTGGTGCAGAAATTCATTAACAACAGCGGTAGAATTATGGCTTCTAGTGAGCAGGAATCGTGGTCATTTGAGCAGGAGCATACTGCTGTCTCCCAACTGCATTAGACTCGGAAAGCAGAATCAAACCTAGGTGCACCGTGCACAGGCCTCTCCCATCTACTCGCCCTTGAAAGTCTCCTAATTAGTTGTTAGGAGTGTGGATGCATGATCTCAGGGTAGTACACCAAGGTCATTCTGCCAGTGGGCAATGACAGGACATCTTGCCAGAATCACAGTAGATACTCCAGTAACTCCCGACCTTCATGTCTTGTTTACACCATCCATCAATCAGCAAAGGAGAGAGGTCAGTCATATAGATTAGGGTCATTGCATAGTCCTAGGTCTCAGGTCATTTCACCTTCCCCTGGGCCTCCCACTTTGTTTAGATCTTCAGTAGGTGCACATCAGCATGGCTGTACAGACGCGAGAATGCCGGGTTGGAAGACCTGAGGATATTGCTCGTTAAAGATACCACGCAGGGAAAAAAAAACGTTCGCTGACTTTATTTGTATTCTGCTACGATGATTGTACAGGATTTTATTAAACAAGAGGAGAGCATAGCGCGTCATCCTCATACGGATGTTAATAGGGAGAGCTAATAGCCATCAGTGCATCTGAAGAGAAATTTTCATAGGAAAAAGCTTCTAAAATGAGCATGCAAAGGAAGTACTGTTGGATCTGTAATATTTCAAACACAACAGGATGTACATTCATGTAAATGCATATGCAAATTAGATGCAGCCCTCAGGCGCTTGGTGAGTTTCCAACGAGGCCCTTGAGGCTGCAAACTGTTGATTTAGCATATGAGCCTAACCACTTACACTAAAATGCATGCATTAAAATAATATTGAAAAAACGTACCTATCAGGGACTTTTAAATAAGTTAAATATTGATATAGGCTCTGGGAAGCTTCCATGGACATTTGATTTCCGGTTGGAAAATGTTGCGACGTGGGGATTTTACTTTTTTTAATGTAGAATATGTCTATGTGATTAACGTGAAGCCTCAATCAGTTGTGCTCATGTTAATTTTAAGGATAATTATGTCACAGCTAACAAACTTGATTACAAACAAATTTGGTTAACAAACTTGATTCATCAAATACATCTCTTATACTCTTTTCCTCATGCTGCACATTAACAGATTTTGCTCTGAATGGTATTGTTTCTCACCAGATAAATAAGAATTAACATGAAGACTTTAAAGTTAATTCTCACTTCCCCTTCTTAATGCTTTCCTTCCTCTGTGACATAACTTAGTTTTTTGATATAAAAGCTTAATTATAAAGCTTATAAAAATATTATCTCCTGCATCAGTGCCACAAAATAACGTATCAAGATCTGTAAGAAAAAAATTCAACTATCAGATATCCCAATGAATCTGAATGAAGAATATAAGAATTGCTCAAGTATTAATTGTTTTAACCACATAAGGGAGAAAAATGTTTCATTATGTGCTGCTTTCCAAAGATAAATTCTTAGAATGTGGGAAAACAGATATTTATTGCTGATGACTTTTGCTTTTTTCCAGAAGACTGACTGAACTTGATAATTCTCACCTAAAATTTGATCTATTGTTGATTTGGCTCTATAACTCAAGAGACTTAATGGATCCCTCTCCATGTCCCATCTGTAAAGACCTTAGTCATCAATCTATTAAGGAAGCACTAGAGGAAGAAGCTGGAAACATTAGGAACTGAGTGGCCAAACCTAGACACGGTGGAAGTTTGTGAATGGACATGTTGCTCATTGCTGTCCTGGCACGTTACTGAGCACTGCTATGACTCTGTTCAATGCTCATCCTCTTTCCTGTCCTAGATAAATCCACTCTCGGTCGTGCTTTTAAGGTAGCTTCAAGACCCCCTCTACTGCTGCATCCTTAGGTTTCTTTCTTACTGTTTTATGCTTTTGTAGATGAGATAATATTTCTTCCCATAATGTTATTACATTTTTGTTGCTAAATGTTCATTAAACTATTCATGTGTTACCAATTCACAATGCAGCCAAAAAGAAAATTTCTCCCTCCCTAAACTAGATGATAGCTTAAAAGACAGATAAGTCAGGAGAAAAGAAAAATCACAAGAAAGGGCACAGAACTAGAGTAACTTGTAAACTTGTTTAGGAGATTCATCATGTTGTTTATAAGTATCACCCTTTTGCTTTTTAAGAGAAAATATGCATTTTTGCAGGTGCAACTATAGAAAGAGAGCTGTGAGGCCTGGTCTAGTCTAAGCTGAAAAGGCTTGTACTGATTTTGGAATTAAAATGAATAAATAAATGAAAACTGTTGGCTTTGTGTTTTTGAAGGAAGAAAAATGTATTTTCAATCTCTCTTCTCAAATAATATTTTTAGGGGTGTCACAACCATCAAGATAGCCATCTCGGAACACCACAAACAACAAATACGTGGTTGTGCAAACAGTTGTGCAAAGTTTCAGATTGCCCATGGTCACAGGAAATGTGAAAAACAAACAAACAAGCCAACAAGCAAATATTATCAGATGACTCCTGTTCATTTTGAAGTCCAGAACTCCAGGAACACCTTTGTGGCAGAGGTCGTTTGTGCACTGAAATGTTATGATTTATCAGCAAATATCACGTCTTTTCATTTGTGCTTTAAGTCTCGCCTGGTCAAAATAATATATTTTTTTGTTGTATTCAGATACTCATTCCTAAAAGGATAGTTAGTAGTTGAAGGATGCTCTGCTTAGTAAGAGTATGAGTTATATGAAATATTATTAATACTTTCAGTTCTCTTTTCTAGTACAGTAGAGTCTAGTATACTGCATATTAAAAAGCCATCCAAAATGTAAATAAAATTGACTGACAAAAAAGGAAGGGAAAACAAACTATTCAAAAGATACTTTTTTTTTTTTCCTTTTCAATGAAATGGAGTTATAGGTGCATGCAAATTATGTTTTAAGACACAGAATTGCTATCTGAGAGTGAATAAAGAACAATAGTATCAAATACTAAATATATTCTGAATTTTTTTCTTTTATTAAACAGGCAGCAATCAAAAAAATGATTGTATATCTCTTGGAAAACTTCTAATATACAATCAGAATTTCAGGGATTTCTAAACCTGCTCCAATACATTTATATTGGATTTCTTTGATGCTGGTCATAAGGAGTTATGGTAAGCTGAGAGCGCTTTTCTTGGACTCCCTTTGCAAACACCCAGTTTGATCTCTCACGCAGAAGAAGGTTTTGAGCAGAGCTGTGGTAAGCAAGCCAGGCACAGAAAATGCTGTGACTTAAAAAGCTTCCCAGGAGTTTGCAGTGCAAAAAAACCACTGGGTTTACTCTCCTCCCTGGAGAAGCCCAGGAGGTGAAGGCACAGAGCTGGCTGATGGCCATCCTGGTCCTCAGGTTCCCCAGGGTGTCACTTCTCTTGAATCAGCCCTCAAGCTGGTCTGCTGGAAAAGAGAGATCTGGCTCTGCAGCTCTACAGAAAGCCTGCAGTCTAACTCAGATCTCAGTATATATGTTTTAATAAATAATCTTGAAATATGTTATTTACACCGTGGTTCTGGAACTTTATGTGATAGTTTTCCAATTTAAAAACAGCAGTGTTTCAAAAATCTCTGTGGGGAGAGAACAAAAAATGCCTTCCCTGTCTGCTTTTGTGTTTCTAGTCTTCAACAGAAACAATTTTTCTGTTCAGTTAAGTGTTCTGACAATAGAAATTTGTAATGCAAATGATCCCAATCTCTCAACGAAAGCAAGCTAAAAAGCAGCGTTTCATCTATCAGCACTGTTGCATCTGATGCGAGAACCATTTTCTAGAGACCTGCTGCAGTCAATTAACCAAATCAGATTTGCTGATGGACTACAGCTTGCATTTGTATCCATCTCATGAACAGTGAGGGGGTGGAGAGAAATCTTAGTCATTTTGTGGTAAAAAACTATGGACATGCAGAAGGTTAATTACATAAATTGTTAGCAAGAAGGGTTGAATTTCACAATATGACACAATTTTGCTTTAAAAAAAATTAGTGAATAGAAAGGAGAAATTTCTTTCAGAGACGGTTTTGTCTCTACATTTCTGTTCTATCATTTCAGTTACCGCTGGTTTCAGCCATAAATTACCTTAACATAGAAAGAAAATTTTGCATGTGCTTTGATGGAAGGAGTTTAGTTTCAAATGTTGCTGTACATCTACAAAACAAACAATGAGATTATGAAGATAAATCAGATCAGAGGGATGGGTAGTATGATGGTCTGCAACAAGACTGTGTGATCTGATGGGCAGATGAGATGGGACTCTGTGTAGGTCCTGCTGTATTTTTAGCCGTGCTGCCTGAACAGGCAAACGCTGTCCCACGCCTGCAGATGACCAGCTCTGAGCTGGGATTAGCCACCTATGATGGATGAGGCAGGAGGCATATCCTCCATAGACCAGCCACCAAAATGAACAGGTGCTGTCAAGCCACAAATTCCAGTTGTATCCTTCTCACTCTAAAGACCCTTGGGTGCTCCCAAGGAGGTAAATTTATATTTACTTGAATAACAGCTACGCAGTTGGAAGCTGCAGATTGGCTTCAAACGGTCTTTAATGAAGACCTTAGTCACCAGTGGAAGGATCCAATGAGCAGAATGGATTCTAAATCACGTATCACAGAATCACAGATCATTAAGGTTGGAAAAGACCTTTAAGATCATCAAGTCTAACCACCAACCCAACACCACCATGCCCACTAGACCATGTCCTGAAGTGCCACGTCTACACGTCTTACACTAAAAGCTTCATAATTAATGCATAAAATTTTAATTCCTCTTCAATGCTGAAAATGGGCTAAGAGGCATTATTTCAAATAAGCAACATAAGACTAGAGAGCTGCTCAAAGGAACAGTTGTTGCTTTACATATGTTGTTTGTATATGTTGCTTGCCGAGACACTGATCTCAGCCAAGCATCCTCTGGTGCTCTGAGTGACCTGCAGCAGTCAGTAGGCAGGATGCTTTGACTGACAAACTGTACTAAAATAATTTCCTAATAGAAAATAAGCTGTGCCTCCACAAAACTGCAGATCCAAAAGCTCCAAATTGTTTCAAAGATCAGTAAAATTAATTAATTAATTAATTAATTAATGTTTCAATCACAGAAGTCCAATATACTCTGTTTGAAAAAAAAGACAAAAAAGAAAAGAAGTATGAGGGAACTGTATGCACCCGTACACGGACATAAGTCTGCCTATAAATGCAGTTGCTGTGCACACATGTAGAGGAGGTTGTCTCAATGACTGAACACTTCTACAAGGGCCGTCTGTATCATTCAAATTGATTCAGGTGAAAAAGTTTAGAACAACAAATCTTTTTTTACTTATCAAATCACATTTCTCCTGAGAAGCAGCTAGTGAATCTGGAACCACATCTGCAGGTTGGTCCGAGAGGACCGTCCCTACCTTTATGGCAGTGGAGGCAATCTGGATGTGGTGGAGTCGGCGCAGTGTGCTGTCCCTGTCGATGAAGTAGGAGGCTGCGAGCTGGTGCAGGGTCTCCAGCGTCACCGCAGAGCTGTTGGTGCTGGGATCACTTCCTTCTGACCTCTTGCTCAGCTTCCGTTTGTCCACAAAAATTGTGAGTGACTCCTCTCCTGAGCAGGGAAACAGAAACCACAACGTTCATCAGTGACATCTTCTGCAAGCCTCATTTTGACAGAAATAAGGTGGCAAGCCAAAGCTTTCCCTAGCTGTTGTCTAATGTCTAGATATCCCTTCCTGGTGGCACACGCAGATACTTCAGTGCCTAAGCACATGGACAACAGGTTCATTCTAGGCTTTTTGGGGATTTTTGGTGCCTCATATGAAAAACAACTATAAAATAGGACGCATTTATGCCTAAAATGCAATGACACTGGGGATAATTCTGCTATGTTAACTCCTATTTACCAACAATATAGAGATATTCTGTAGACATTCAATTTAAATTGTGTATAAAATGTGTTTATTTCTAAGGTTGCTTAATAACTTAATATTTTAGTATTTAATGTTAGCATAAAAGAAAATGAAACCAATGTAATACTTGAGACTTTTTTTCTTTCCTTCTTTTAAAACAGGTATCATAACTGATTCAGAAAAAGATACCTTGTTAGAAATTGTTATAAGCAACCTTGTTATAAGCAATCCTGTGTTTTCTAATCAATTCAGCAATGCTAAGATTCCTGAAACTTGATATAACACATCTTAAAGCAAATACACACAACTGAATAGTACAAAAATATGTAATAAGAATGTTAATCAGTTTCTTTAAAAAAATGAAAACATAAATAACACTTTATTAACTTTCAGAGTACAACTGCTTTTCTGAAAGCAAAGAGAAGCTCCAGCATCTTACACTGTGGTTTTCTCCCTTCCTTTCTCTTTAAAGAGATATGGAGAAATACTCTTGAATTTAGAAATTTTAATGCCTGTAGGATTACTGAAAACAAAACCAAAACAAAATCTCATTTCTTTGACTGAGTTCTTAAGAACCAATCTAGATCAGACCTACTGATACTGTTATATTTGTAAGGACTTTTCTGCATTTATTGTTTATTTCACAGATATGTTTTTCCTGCGTTTCAGGCGAAACAAGAATTCTTTCATTTAGTAATGTGTTTAGGCAATACTCTTTACTTCAGAAAATGAATTAGAAAAGTAATTTATTGATTCAGTGTTTTCTTCTGTGCAATTTATGTCCAAAGTAACTGCAAAACTACTTTTCTCACTTTCTGAACCTGTGTTTAATAACTTGCATTCTTCAACAAGAATCAATGAATAATATCATTATACCTGTATTTTAGGTGCTGAACAACTCCACTGAATGCCATTTCCTTGTTCCTGGAACGGAAGCTACCCTGATACGGTCTGACTTGCCACTTGCTCACCTGTCTGCTACCATGGCATTTTGCCCATTTAGAGGATGGGATGCCAGCTTTGGATGGGTTTATGTGCCAAAAAATATAGCTCTAGAGGGATAACGTGGGATGAAAACATGACATCATCTTTAAAAGGAGGCAATCTTGGAGGTGAGCAATGCCAAATGAAGAATGTGTGCCTCAGTGCAGGAGACCATACCTGTTGACAAATTTGACACACAGCTACCTCAGCTTGCAAAATTCATTTGTGCTTGGAGAGAGAGGAGTGCATCCATGTTAATCAATGTACCTTACAGCGGTTTCCAATCTCTCACAACTTCAGAAGACAGTCAGGCCCTTCACACCTGCAAAACTGCCATTATCCAGGAGCCTCTTCTCTAATTAGACCTCCTGGGCTTGTCCAGTGTGTTCATTTTGTCCTGGAAGGGACGGCTGCTGCCCGGGACAGCTGGCTATTCAAGCTGGTGCCTACCTCAGCTTTCACCACCATATTTATACTTCTGCTCCTGCTGTTTCATAACGGGTCATTGCTTTGTGCATGCAGTCATCAAAGCAGGGATTAATTGCCCAAACTCCAAAGAAACAGGGATTAAAGCAGCTCCGTAAGGAACAGGGTTTCCCCATCCGGTTACCTAATCTTTCTGCTGTAAAAAGCAGACGTAGGTTTGCGTTTTATTTAAGTGCTGCCAAAGCCTCCTGCGAAGCAGAATAGGGTTGCTTGGCCGGGCGGGCGCAGGCACGTCACGTTAGCGCGGGCTTGCGTGCTGCGTTTTGCTACGCTACCCTGACGCGAGGTGGGGCTGCGGTCAGAGGGGCCGTTATTCACACCTCGCTGCATCCGTGCCAGCCGCCACCGGCAGAGAACCGGGAAAGCACTGGAAACCCTGATGACTCGCGCCTAGAGAAATTTGCCATCAAAACCTGGACTAGGCTCCCGCTTTGCTGGCGTTCAAGTACACCTCTGCAATAGAACCTGCCTTGTCAAAACCTGCCTTGTGACTCGAGCTACTGTGGAAGGCGCTTCTGGAATGAAAAGCGATGGTGTGGGACGAGATTCGAGCCAGGAGCCATGGGCTTTCTGCAGCTGTTTGTGGAGCTATGAAGACCAACATCAGAGCTCGCTGGGTAAACGCTGTATCCGTTACCAGTTCAGGCTGCGCAAAAGAAGGTGCAGAATTTTACTAGGAGATTTCTTTCCATTTCTTCCCATTTTCAAATGGTTTAGCTAGTATATTTAGATTAAAGTGACTTTTGCAAGGTCGACTAGTGTTCCACTGAAAATACCTGATAATGAATTGTAAGGTAAAAGACAACAGCCCTTAATGTTGCAGGAAATTTCTGGAAAGCAGAGAAAAAAAATTTTTTTTCAGGTGTTTTGTTTCATTAACCAGTATACCAGCCCACCTTCTGCTGGTGTAAATGTTTTTCATTGATCTATGTTATTTATTAGTAGAGATGGTTGGAATGCTTCTATTGCAACAGAATTCTGGTAAGTTTTATTAGCAAAACAGAGTTTGTTTATTTTTCTCCCATCACAAGCATTTGTTCTCCGGGGGGGAGAAGAGAACTGCAATAAAAACTCCCATTTCAAAAAAAAAAGCTCGAAAAAGGACAGCGTTCTGTGTTGCATTGTTTTGTTTTGGTTAGAATATGTCAGGAAAACAACTTTTGAACCCCCTCACAGTAATCACATCATCCTGTTATCCCAGTCCTGCTTGATCCCATGCTTGCCATGGCAGTTGCTGGTGGGTGCATTTTGGCAGGCAGGATCCCCTCACGTCCCTAGCCCTGCAGCCTCCGTCCCCGCTCCCTGACAGATATGTTTTGTTTTTCAGGCTCTGTGAGCGGGTTGAAATGATTTTGAATGTTTACTTTGACTCAGATCACATCAGATGACATCTCCCAGGGTTGAGCGAAGGCACGCAGCCGGAGCGATGGGGCCTTTGGTGTAAGCGTGAAGGAAGTTCTTTCTCCTCAAAAATCTCTGCAGTGTGTTTGTACAGCGTCTCAAACAAGAGGGGCGTAGTTCATCACGGGTACTCTCAGGCACTACGCTAATACCGGGTGCGATCAGGTAGGTTTCAAGAATATTTGCTGTTCGAAAAGCATCCTACAGATTCTGAAAGTTTTTCACATCAGAGCTGATGTAGCACTTGCTAGAAAAAGTGGATTAAAAAACCAGAGAACTCCCCCGTAAGTTGTGACTCAGGCGTCTATGTCACTGCAGAGCTGTGTAACCCCTATAACAGGGCTCCTTTTCGCACCCAGAACTCGGGGGTTTTTAAACTAATATCACTGACTCATATTTAATTTGTGGAAGGAATTTGTGAGTTTTAAGTTAATTTAGAGCAAATTAAACCTGTGCCAAAAAAAGACTCTTCTGTCACATTTGAAACATGGATGAAACTTGTTTTTTACTGGTTACAGTCTGCCACCATGAAATAGGCTAAGAAGAGATCCAAGAATTAGCTAAAAAACAAATTATTTAGAAAACTATTGAAGGTTATGAATTTTAAGAACTGAAAGGGATTAATGACAGTGGATGCTAAGGACGCACAGTTATTCAGCATCAGCTCCACACAGCCATGCTTTCCAAAAGCTCTGAATGCTCTGCTTCACCACATTCAGGAGTCAGTTAACTTTACTCTCTCAGGCTTAAAAGCAATATCATAAAACCATTTGGTAATGCTCACCACGCGACACCACGTAATCCAGGGGTTGGTTCAAGAAATCAGCAGAGTTACTATGCGGATGCTTTATTACCACGTAGCTGCCGTCACTGACAGATACTCATCAGGGGGCAGGAGACTGACATTCCCTCGATCAACTGACCTTGGCACAATATATACTAATGTCCCCGCGAGCTGTGGAATTTGCAAGCTTATAACTTAGCCTACATATTAATATATTCTTTCTAGCTTCATATGAACATATTTGCCAGGATTTGTATTTATAAGTTAAACTCCTGAGTTGAGAAAAATATTCTATATGCTGTTTTTCAAGAAATAAAAGTATGAAATAAAATAGGTATATAGGAATTTACCTACGCTCACAACCCATCTGTGGCCATTCAGATATAAGACTCCTAAGCAACAGTTTATAAATGTCATTCAGAAATTAGAAATTAGTTTTGTGTGCATCTTAAGAACATCTTCAGGAATTATTTAAATAAAAAATGCAAATAATCATAATTGACACGGTAGAATTGGAATAATGCTGTAACAACTGTAACTAAATATAACCATCTATTGAAAGAGTAAATATATTTTGTTATACATATTCATACATATTCATATGATTTAAATACTTAGTGCTATCTCTACCACGCTACTGAGAGATTGTTTTCCTGCATCCACATCTTTGTAATCATGAAAGGGTATGCCTTGATGTTTCATATTTTCATCTGTAGACTGGGTAGTGGTAGGAAAGAGCAGTGATCCAGGCAGTTCCCATCACTTTATGTCAGAAAATGAGGAAACAGTAATAAAAGGATGACACTCGAAGCCTATATCTGAGCATCATCCAGTTACCTATTTAGAGCTCTGTCTTCATACACTTACATATATCTTACAAAGGCATAAAGATATTTGGTTTATGAACCTCAAAAGTTTCTGAGTAAACAGAATACCTCAGCTACAACGGTTGTAATGCATTACAGTAACAAGTAAAAAAAAAAAAACAAACCTGCTATGCCTTTGTTATGAAAAACGGTTTAGCTCTAGTGGAAAATCTATTCATGTATGGATCATAGAATGTACTATTAGGGCTTTATGAGGTCATTTTCCCAAACTTAAGCAGATAGTGATGGAAGTGCACAGGTTCAAAAAGTATATAAATTATTGTTAGGCCAGATGTGGTATCATTTCTGTGGTTCAAGCGAATAATAGTTCATGTTAATTCCATACACACCACCTATTTTAGGATTTGAAATTTGTTTTCACTGAGTAGATGGAAAGAGAAAAGAAAGAGAATATATTTTTGCAATTTTTTCTTCCCGTTAGCATCCATTATATTAAATGTTGGAAAATTTACATACCTCGGGGTGGGGGGATGTTTGCAAATTTCATGCTAAATTTTCAAGTTCCTTTCTCACATCAGTCATTTAGGACTGGACTTTCCCTCCCCTATTTGCCAATAGTTTGTATCTTACCTTGAAAGAAGTATTATAGAAAGCAAAGGTCATATCAACAGTCAGTGAAAATGATCATAAATCCTTCAGAATTCATTGAGATTCCCTGCTTTGCACTACCTGACAATTTCTCCCATCTCTGTATGCACAGTAATAGACTGCTCAAGAGGAATATTAATCAGGGGCAGAAAATCTGACCTTCTTTATTTCAGTGTGTAGAACAGAAAAGGTGCAACTATCAAACACACTCGCAGAACTGTAATCAGTGGAGAGGAGAATGACAAGAGGTTGGGCTTAGGCTGATCTGCTGAGGCCCATTAAGATTGTCTGTTGTAAAGACGAGGTTACCTATTTTTTCTTTTGATTCTCAAAGCCGCCAACATTATCAAGGGATATATCGTGACCCAGAGAGGTGAGTGTATTGATGGTCTGGTAATGAACACTTCGAGCAATTATGACAGACAATAACAGAAAAAATAAATCGATCAAACATATGAGAGTACCATTTAGCCAATTGCCTGAAAAGGTTCTAGTTTCATAAGAAGCCTTGGCAATCTCCTGTAGATCTGTTTATTCAGAAGATTTACTGTGTTTCCGGGTGCAAGGGGGACGCGTTTGCAAAGTCCACTGTCTTCATCTTGCAAAGCACCTGAATCAGACTCACATCATCCAAATGCCTGGAACAAGAGCCTGTCTTTTCATTGTAGTATATTAATCTCTAATTTCCTAATCACCAAGACTATCGGTTTGCTGGGCAGCCTTTACATCTATATCTGAGAAGAGCATTAAAATGCCTGCCTTTTAAAGTGACACCCACTGATATTTTCATCCTCCTACACTTATTCCACAGTAGTGCCCTAAGCTTCACAGTAACTTCCAGTTCTGAAGCTCGCTGCTGCAGGCTATTTTTTGTAAGCCATTGAAGTGTACAGCAGGTAATACTCTTGTATATTCAGCAAGCTGGACCTTCATTGCATCATGTTGTATGCAAGCAAAGGAGAAAAGCATAAATGCAGAAAAAAGAATGAAAAGCAATACTGTGTATTGTCTCTCATTCAAAGGAGAATCTTTGTTTTTTGTAACTGTTGAAAGCTGATAAATAATTTAGAAATACATTTCATAGAGTCAGAAAGTAATTTAGGCTGAAAAGAACTTCTGGCAGTCATCCAGAACATCCCAAACATCCCAACTCAAAGCAACTCTAAATGAGATGCTCAGGGGCTTGTCCAGCAGAGTCTTCTCTCACCTTCAGGGATGTAGATCCCTTGCACGTGTCCTCTCTTGTCTTTCCCCTAAAGTCGTTCCAGCCAATGTTAGCTGGGCTGTGTAAATTTGCAATTTTGCTAGCGCAAACAGGACGTGTATTATCCTAGAGGAGTGGAGAAAACCTCCTTACTTCCTAATGATGGCCCAGCCCGACACAGCATTCCCATTTATGCACAAAACTTAACAAAAATGAGCAGCCACAGCTCTCCTTTCTCTGCAAATTTGACACTGCAGCAGTCAATGCAGAAGCAGAAGAAGTTACTCCTGTGCGCAGGCACATGAGCTCGTCCGTGAACCCGCGGCTTAATCCAGCGTTTGCACAGCAAACGCTGGATTACATAGGGTCCTTCTACCCTGCAGCTTGAAGCTGCTCATTATGGACATTTGGCTTATGTCACGAGAAGACAAAATTTCCATAAGAAACAGAAGCAATGAGAAATGTAATTTTCCACATTATCTTGCGGCAGCAAGAAAAATAGAACTTCCCTAAGTTCTCATTTCAGAACGCCCTTGAGGACTATATTTCTATGTTTGTGAATAAAGACTTGGGAACATATCACAACCAGCCATGTGCAAGAGTTCCCTTTATGGTCAAAAAGGGATATTCATGAAAGCTAAATGGTCACAGGGGCACACAAATCTTACCACAGGATCACTTGTTTGCCAAGCTTTCCTTTATGTCCATGAATACAGATGATTGGGTATTCATTAAATAAAAGTACTATGCACACTCAGTTTGGTCTTCTGCTTTTAAGGAGCTACATAAATGACAAAGCTTTCAT
The DNA here is from genome assembly GCF_964289735.1 of Phaethon aethereus. NCBI lineage: Eukaryota > Metazoa > Chordata > Aves > Phaethontiformes > Phaethontidae > Phaethon > Phaethon aethereus. The sequence continues at coordinate 917,668 of NC_138584.1, read as the reverse complement.
AATAAAACAATTTGTAATTAAAGGGAAAGTATGAATACATTATTGAAAGAAAAAAATCTAATTATATGTTAAAAAAGGGTGGACAACCATCTCTGGGAATCCCCATTCAGTCTAGCCCAAAAATGAAAACTAACAAATACAGGAAACTGTAGGGTTATTAGCTACCTCATGAAAGCATTCTTAGAAATTACTAATTCCCTGTAATTATTTTAATTGAACTGATTTTTCGAAGTATTCAGCACCCATCCAATGATAATGGAAGGCAGCAGGTGTGCCTGAAATCATGCCTAAAAATTGAGGCTAGGGACCTAATTCAAATCCCATCAAATTTAATACAAAAACTCCCTTTAACTTCATTAAGTGTTGACAGAACCCAGAAGTCAACACTGTCTCCTTGTGAGTGGAAAAATTTTGCAGGTATGTGGCAGCTACTGCATTTCAGGGCCTTTGTGATGTCGTCTGGAGAGGGATGTGAAAAGGGTACCCTACCCCAGTTTCCCTGCCGCAAATCCTGAGGCTTTGGGGAGAACATTGAATGTTTAAGCTCGAATTTTCAAATCACAGACTACCATGTGCAAAGAGTTCCCTTTATGGTCAAAAACGGATATTCACGAAAGCTAAATTAACATTACCCTTAAATTTTAGTTTTTACATAGGGCTATACTTCCTAAAAGGTGTCAAGTCTGTAGCTCTTTTGTGACCAGTGTCATACTGGTGTTTTGTACTTTTAAAGAGCAGCAGTGCTTGTGTTAGACTGTTTTCCCTGAGTCGTTAGGTCCAATTTCAACTTGAAAATTAATTTCATCATATGGCTGTTAGTACTGAAGGTTATGTTAGCTAATAATTAGCAAATAGATAATAATCCTAAAAAATAATTTTTAGCATTGGATAACCCTTGCATTAGGATACATGCTGCAGCCAAATCTTTAATTATTATGCTTTATATTTTAAGAAACATTTTATTTCTCTTCTGCAGTAAATTTTACTGTTCAGATGTGCTATGTGCTGTATACACAAGAAAATATACGATTATTAATAAAAAGTGTATTTTTTGCATGGAAGAAATATACTGAGTAATTAAAAGAAATTCTAGGGATTTTATTCCAAATTTCTGGTCAACACATATAATTTGTTCTTAAAATTCTAATGGTGATGGATTTGCTGTAGAAGCACTAGTTCCCAAAATAATGATAGGAAATAGTTCTTTTTTATTTTAAGTAACAACAGTAAGACAGAATTCACCTTGTTTCTAGAATGGTCTTTTCCAAAACGGAGCTACCACGAGCCATTTCAGTTGTTATAGATCTCAGATATCAGCCAAAAGAGAATAGGAAGGCTGTCATTGCCTTAATATATGGTTAGAATTCAGTTATGAAATGTATTAAAGAGAACCATTCTTCAGGTGAATAAAGGATTTTGACAAGACTGTCCTGCTGGAAGGATACTCAATCACCAGGATTATCTTTAATATAATCACCCACCAAGGGATAAAATTGCATTTCTAAAATGTCAGTTCATTTTGTAATGCCTAGATGGGTAATCGCAAGCACTAATTATCTTTCATTTGGAACAATTTATGCTCTCTCCTGAACATTAGGCCTCTTCACTGGATTTCTTCAATCCATTTGGTGACTAGATCCCAATTATACATCAGGCTACCCTTTCCAAATTAGTATCTGGGGATTGAGAGATACAGATTCCATTAAGTTAATAGGAATCACATGGCAAAACCTCATCATTCCATTTTGAAACTTTTAGTCCCACTGGTTAAATGGACACTAGTCCTAAAAAGGGTAGACTGACAATATAGGGACTTCCCAGCAGTCAACGTAGTTTAAAAGTCTCCTAGCTGAAAAGATTTATTGGAAATAATTGTTACTAATTTTCTTGCTTCATCTCTGCAGTACTGTAATGGACCCAGATACCTGTGTAATCTGTTATTATGTAAATCGTTATAAGGGTCTCTTACAGAAAAAATGTCACTCTCCTTAATGAACTCTTAGTGCAGAGAAACGTCCCCAACAGGCCAGGACCATGCACACCAGGAACCCAGGAAAAGTACTCAGTCTTAGCCATGGGATTTCTTAAGTTTTTGTCCCTGAAATTATTTCCGCAGAATCAGTAAATCAAAGCTTAACATCAGCAGCAGCAGGAGTCATGAGGCTTGTAGACAAAACCTGTTCCCAACCTTTCAAGTCCAGCCCAGGGTGAGTTGCTCAGCCCAGCTGCTCTGAGAAGTGAGTATCAGTTTTAGAGAGAACTTTTAGTACGGTCATGCCAAACTCATGCGCAATATTTCCAAGCATTAACCCTACCTCCCAAGGTAGCTGATAGCAGGAAGTGTGTCCCATATTTCTTGATAAGGTTTTCTGTGATCTGTTGAAGGGTTGGGCGGCGTCCGAGTAGCCTTATGTTACGGAAGAATTCAGGGGCAAGTGGCAGTGGAGAGCCAAGGAAATTTCTTCTTTCAACGGCAAGATTGTTTACTTTCCAGCGGCCGAACTCTCTGCAAAACAAAGCGATTCTCATTCAGAAATATGTCATTCAGACAAATGATCTTCATTTGCAAACTACTCTGCTCTGTTGACTAGCTGGGGGCGACTAGCTGGGTGTTACAACAGGCCTTGACAGTGATACTCCGTCATGTGTTATAGGCATAGGACAAGAAACGAGTGTTATTTATTAGAAGTCGAGACAGTACTCCATAATAAAATCATTGTTCGGAAAAAAGTAAATGAAAAATAAGCCACTTAGGATGCTGCTAGTCCTATCGCTTAAGTTTAGCCCCTGATGTGAATACAGCCCTAGGACAACCAGATTTGCTAGAAAATGAAAGTAAGTTAATAATTTCCCAAAATTTGAACCAAATACAACAAGTATTTTAATTAGCATGAGGCAAATTTTAAAATCGTTTCAAGAAACAGGCCATGTTCTTTGCTTTTTGATGATAAGTCACTTAGGTACATAGCTGGCTAATTTGAACAATTTAGAGAAACACTATCACACCACATTTGACCTTACTATGAAACTTCCAGTTTACTGTACTTTTGGCCTCCATTTTGAGCAAATATGCAGATAGCAGGTCTGATTCCTAAAAACAGATGAACTTTCAATTGTAGGAGGGATATAAAGTAATTCAAAGACTTGTCCCCTTCCCCTCTGCAAAATAAATCAATGATAGCAGGGAAAACAAGTCAATTACACAGCAATAAGCACATTTTTTATTCATTTAAGTACTAATTAAGATACCAGATAGAGTTATTAGTGGAAGGACTCATTGTTCTCAAAATCTAGACAAGATGCAGAGTATTTGCAGAAACTTTGCTTTTGCAAGGTACACCAATGGTTACAGAGTCAAGTACTGTGAGAATTAAATCCAAGGCAACTGTGGACTGTGGTTTAGCTACCACTTTGTCAAGTCATTCATATAGCTGTGTCAATTAAGATTTCCCTTAGATAAGATTGTGGAAAAGTAAATAGATCAGAAAGCTTGGAAGATCCTACTGAAGGTCCCAGCGAAATAGAGCACAACATTCATTTACAGAATTAACACAGAAGGCAAAAATCAAGGATGCAGCAAACAAATAACATTTGAGGGATATCTGAAACAAAGCAGTTGCCTGTGGCTGAATGACTACAATGAGCTATGTAATACATAATCAACACTAGCATTTTTTAGTACTTTTAAGTCTCAACTCTTAGTAGAACCCAGACAAATACATTCCTGTATAGCCCTTCTACTGTCCAGCATCCTCCTGTTTTTCTTGCAGATCCAAACTGTCTTAACCCCAGTCTAGCTTAGATTTACATGCATCATAGGTGACAGTTTGGTGCAGCTTCTATGAACTACCTTTCGTCTCACAGACATTCTTGCAGATGCCATTTTTTATCAAAAACAAATTTGAAGAACTGTAATAGAAAGAGCTTTATATAATTTACCTGAAATTCAATGCAATTTTCCAGTCAAGAGCATGAGACTAAACAGATCCCCACAGTTTCTTAAAGACTGCACATCAAGAGTGTGCCTGAATTAGTATTTGGAAATCTATAGGTTTGATAGGTGTGGGGTTTTTTCAATTTTGTTGTCAGTTTTTAAAGAGTTCTCTCACAAATTTACTTTCCTTTTAAGAAGCAATAAAACCAATAACCTCTTTTTTTTTTTTTAGCCTGTATGGAACTACTGCATATTTCTAGAAAGAGATGAGAAAAATTACACACAAACAGTTTTTTTCTCTAAAATGAAAAAAAAATTCATTGAGCTTATTGACCACATTAATGCAGGCACTAAAAAGAATGAATTACCCTGCACTGTAAATGTACTTTTCAAGTGAAAGAAAAAAGGAATAAGCAAAACATTTTTATTTAAATTTTGTGCTTTCTGGGCATATTTGACTGGTTTTTTTCATTTGAATACATCAGAAGATATAGGTCAATTGTAGTTCCTGAACAGACCATCAAGACAGAATTGCTTTGACAGCAAAAAAAGAATACAAGCTCTGTAATGTAAAATATTAATTTTATACCTTGATGAAACCTTTTCTTCTAAACTTGCTACCTGACTAAGTGTCCATATCAAAGCTGAGCTTCTCACACAAGAATAACGGAAAAGTTTAAATTCTCATAAAAACTAGTTTGCTGCTACCTTTAATTTGATTTTCATTGTCAGAGTTTTTAAAGACAGAGAAGATCACCATAGTGCCCTCATCTACCCCCTTTTTAATGCAGTCAAAGGATTGTCACCAAACGGCTCTTGCTGCCTATGTCAGCAAGTCTGTGACTGAAGAAGAAACTGTCTCCCAGAAAAATATCTCATCCTGACTCAAAACTTAACGCTGAAGATCTCTTAGAATTTCTCAACAATCTGTTGTAACATTTAAATACAGAGAGTGCATTTTATTTTCAGTTTGAACATTGCCAACTTCATTTTCTAATTTTTGGATCTTTTAATGCATGTCAGGTAGATTAAAAGTTTTTCTAAATATTAGGTACATTCTATGTAAGTAATTACAGCTGTTTTCTGAACCTCCTCTTAACGAGGGTGATTGCCTTCTTTTGTGTTTCTTTATGAACTGTGGTTTTAGACAATATATCTTACAGCTTTTCTCAAAAGTGGCAAATGATTTCTTAGAAGAGTAAAACTAGAAACTTTGGCCTCATCCATATCAAACTCAGGAAGTTTTTCCAAGTTGAGATCCTACTGTTCTGCTGCAAGTCCTTTATTTACTGAATCCTGGGACTGAGTTATTCTAGCACTATGAAAAATTTGTCTGGCTTAATTAATCAAACTTGAATTCCTTCCACAGTTTTTCTATGGAAAGATTGTTTTGCTGCATCTTATGTTATTTGAGAGAAAAGAAGTAGGCTAATGCTTTCATAAACGTTTTGGCATTCTTTTTTTGATTCAGACCATATTAATGGAAACAATTATTAGTGCAGCAAATAATCATCCTTCAAAATTCACTGCTGAGGAAACTGAGGGAGTAGAATATGGAAGCTGATTTTGTTTTAAAAAGATGACAATTTTAAAAAGATGAGTTTTATAATTCTGCCACAGACTGAGCTGAAACTTTTAAGGAACTTACAACCAGTTATTGTATTTTTCTGAAGTCTTTCTTAAATGAAGTGTTTTGGAATATGGAGAGATGAAGACCTAAACCCTCTGGGAGAGACAAGAGGAAACTTCATCTCTGCAGATAAAAGAGGGACAAGACACCAAATGTGAGATGCTTGGCTGCAGGAGCAGTGATGCCTGGATGTGGACAAGCAAGAATTAACTAGCAGCTTCTCCAACAGGAAACCTAAGGAAAGATTTCTGATTTCGGAAGTAACTGGGTTTAAGAAAGCAAAATATAGGAGCAGGGAGACCTGGGCTGGAGTTAAGTGGGGTGTTCATGCTCCATTGTGTCTAGCATGTTGAGTGAGGAGGCTTTCACAAACACTTTCTGGGTACGTGAGAGTCACTAGTAACTGTTATCCTGAAATTAGAGCTAATTTCTCTTTCAGAAATTTCACTATAATTAAAATCATATTCTTATGTTCCTTTTATATGACTTATATAAATATGTATATTTATATACCTGTATATATAAGTTCCCTTTCTTCTTTTGATTTCATCTTGCAAGCAGCTGTATATGTTCTACCGTTCCCTTATCCCTTCTCTTGCCATGCAGTAAGCTCAACCTTTATATACTTGTTAGTCTTGCAGTCATTCTCTCTAACACAATCTCTCCAGCCCTGAAATGATTTTTGTACCAAATGTGCATTATTCTCCTTTGGAGATCATGTTCCTGTCCACTGCCAAAGGCAGATTAGCAGACCTGACAGAGTTAATGATCTTCTTTTTAGTACAGAAAATACTGCCTTCCAAAGTCAGTGGAGTACCATTCATCAGAAGACCCCCCACAGAACAGCATAACATCAGTGCTGGCAGCTGGTCAAGAAAACCAGTTATGCGCTGAATAAGAATACTAGCGATATTAGAAGCTTATTCTTTCTTCCTTTTCCTCTTCCTCTTCTTCTACTGCGTAAGAGACAAGAATAACAGCAGTCATGGTGCTATCGGGAAGCTAAGATTTTATAGCAGGTGCTACCTTCTCTGCTGCCCATCTATTTCCAGCCCAAACAATATGTTAACCATTGGATAGAGTTCTTCAATGTTCAGGGCAATGCCCGTTACTGAGAAGGATGATGGCTTTGAGTTCCTGGGCTTGTACAACAGATAGGAAATAAGTCAGTCTGGCTCCTAGGATGAAGCCTATAATGGAACCACATTATTATCGTAACTAGTGCCAGAGGCCATGGACCGCATTCTCTCCATCTCCCTATACATCAGAACAGTGGATTTGTATGTCCTACCAAAAATCTGTTTCCTGGCTGGTTGTCTATCGCAAGTGCAAGAGCCCTGAAGCCCAGTAGTACCAATTCTGACCAGCTGCACTGCATGCCACAGCCTCTGTCTGCTGAATGGGGTCTCCTGCCACTTGTTCTACTTAGAGGAAGTTAGGTGAAGAATGATCAGTCAAGGAGTCGGTGTGGGGTAGAAACAAGCACAATTTAAAATACAGTTTTTATTTCAGCGCTATTTCTTTTATTATTTCCTACTATTTCTTATTTGTGTTGTTGTGCTCTGACATTCAAAGTGATGTTTAATCCAAGAATAACGTTCTGACATGAAACACCACCTTAGTAGAGTATTGTACAAGATGTGGACAGGTTTTCATCTTGAAAGAAGCTTAAATTGCAAGTGGATTTGAAAGTAATTCTAGGGAAGCAGGCCAACAAGGGCTGTCAACATCTCTTTTGAATTTCAAGCCATAGCTTTTTTTTCAAATGTGTATATAAATTATACATTTTCTTGTGCCACTGCATTCATTTCAATACATTTTAAATCATATGGTATGGGGAGATATAGGGAAAGTTCTATATAAAACTTCTAGTTGAAGGAAATAAAAAAAATACCATTATACTCTAAAATTGTAGTGTGTGGAAGGTATGTAATGGGGACATAATTTCTGTCATTGCGGATGACTAAGTCAGAGCCTAAAAAGAGATTTACAGTGAGTGTGAGCCACACACAAAATGGAGCCCAGGCAAAATTAGCAATGTTAGGCCTCATTGTAAGTAACTTATGTGTTTTATAAAACAGTATTAGTATTGTTAAGCATAATGTTAATGAATAGTAGTGTGGCATAGTTTGGAAAGCACTCTTGAATAATTTTTAATACTAAAGAATTTTCCTGTGTCCTTCCTCTTAATGTCTTCTAAATGAGACAGCTCCACTCTTGGATGGTGAGAGGTGGCTGCTTCAAACGGGCTGGAATGGCAGTGGGATTCTGAAGCCAATGTTTCCCATGCAGCTGGAAGTTAATCTGTTGGTAGAACAGCTCAGCGGGAGAATGTATGGTGTTTTTCTCCACCTACCTGCTTTAAAAGCCTGAGGATTTCTTAATGCCTTAGGCCATAACTTGAATAAGGCCAAGATGATATGAAATGAAACTACTACCATATTAAGCAAGAAAAAGGTCAACAAAACATTATAATGCTCATGATTTGCACTGTGCACGGAGCAGTGGCGGGGCTCATGTAAGCTGCCAACTGCACAGCCACACCACAGGTGAGCCCAGCTGCCTGGCTCTGGTAGGTCACAACGCTCTCCGCCACATTTCCTCCGTCCTGTTCAATGCAAAAGCTGCGTATAGCTATAGCTGTTGGGGGAAATTGTCCACAGGCTGACGCCTCTCGATGAGACAGGCTCAGCGAGGATCGTACGAATGGCACTTGGCCTCAACTACACCACCTTCATACAGATTTTATGAAAGGGGATCCTGTAGCAGCAGCACCCCATTACCTTGCAGCTACCTACCAGCACTTCTACAAGAGTAACACAGAAGTATGGACAGTATCTGCTAGCAGAAAAAAGATTTTAAAATTGGCTTTTAAAGAGAAGATTCACCCAGCTGTGGACAGAACCAGAATCAGGTAATAACCAAGGCTGTGTTATTCACAGATTGCCAGATGAAAAAATTCTCCTTACCAGCACAGGTCATAGAACTTTCAATGTTTATTAGAATCAGCCAAGTGATGGAGAATCTGCCACAACCTTTACTAAGTGTTTGTTACAGTTGATTTTTACTAGTCAAGGTGAAGAAGAAGAGAAATAGTGATATATTGGCTGAGCAGCCTTCTGAAAATATCAACCTTTGTACAGAAACATGAAAATAGGGACAAACACTGCAATATGGGCAAAGTAAACATAACAGTTTCCCTTGATGGGAAGAAGAAGCAGTATCTGATAGTATAGAATACATCTTATCCATGTCTCTTAAAATCGTCAGTTATCCAGATATAGTGATTAAAAAGAGAAGTATTCAAGGTATAATAAGCTCCTTTTAAACATTTCCCATTGCTGAAATGAAAAACATTTCTTCATTAACCATATCCTCATAATTGTCCGGCATTTTCCCAAAGTCAAAGCAGAAATGTTTGCTGAGCACATGTGTATTTCCATATTATTGCTTATATTTATATTGTTTTTCACCTTATAATGAATAAGCACTATCATTAGGATTTCTTTTTATCCTAATATAATTTTCCTTTGAAACATCCTAGTAATATTTTTGCCTTTCTATGCCACTTTCATCTTATCAGTTTCCTAGCACCTGAAATTCTACTTCCAGTACTAGAAATCATTAGTATCATCTTCCCTGTGTTCTTGCATTGTGCATATGAAATATGTAGGACTCTATGAAAAAATATTAATAAAAAATATATGCATTACATGCCTAGAATATACTCAAATGTATTTCTTTTTATGACTACTCATAGTCAGATTTTCCCAGCTACTGTGACATAAATGATTTGAAACATCTCATCTGTCATGAACATCCTTTTGTCCATGTCTGATGGGCATTTAGCCTCTGTAACATATCTACCAAGAAAATTCCTCCTCTAATGAAATCTGAGAGGGAATTATTTCTGTGTCTTGCCTTGTGGCTTTGTGTTTGCCTTTTACCTATACTTTGTGATATAATTCCGAACTCACTTGTGAACGTTCATTCAAAGTCTCACTGTTCACATATTTAGCTGTACCTATACTCATGCAAAGGTATTTCCACGAAACTAATAGCTCTTTGTGACTTAATCTTATTTAACTTCTGCCTCAGAGGAAGCTTAGTCACTCAAGCAGTATATAGTAATAGCACAAAGAAATGCACTTACTAAGAATATGTTGCAAATTACACAAAAGATAAAAAACAACTACAGGGGGAATACAAACACTTCTGAACTGAAACCTGCTTGTATGAACTTTCCATCTAACAGTGAGGACCTGCTGAGTTAGCCTGTAAAATTGAGCCAGATTGCACAGGTTTTTAAGACAAGGATTACATTCTAAGCAAATAATTCATTAGCTCTACGTATGGTAAGACTTAGTCACATGGAGCAGAGAGGAAAGGGAGAATTCCTAGTAAAACCCACCCTTGCCTCCACTACATCTGAAATGGAGAACGACTGGGATCGTTCGGAGCTGTTTCTTATGAGCTTGGTAAACAGAACATAGATTTTGCACCTTTTTTATACTTCTGGGGTTTGATTATTTAGATGTGCTCTGGCCAGTAGGTGTTCTTTCCTGTGTTAATGACAATGACAATATGGATTTACAGCCTGTTACATAAGATGGTGGCATTTCTGGAGTCACAAGTGGTTGTCCATCCAATTAATTACAAAATGTCCAGGTCAATATTCATTATCACTGGTTTATAGTTTTATTCTTCCCTGCAAGAAGTGCTGATTTCATGGTTTGTCACATGTCCAAGGGGGATAAGAAGACTGTTCATTCTCCTCTTGACAGTATCAAGAGAGTTTCTAACACCTTGTACCCACATTACTCATATTAATCCAGCTCTTCTACCGTCTTGGAAAGCTCAAAACATCCTTTTTTCCATGTTCACATCTGCCCATAGGAATCATTTATTATCTAGGCAACAGATTTTATAAAACGGTGCATTTGCTGAGACTTGTAGAAGACTAATGAAATAAAAAAAAATTCCTCTGACTTGAAGATTCTTGCATTTCTTGCAATTTATTTTCAACTGTTAGGAAAGCCAATGTTGTCTAAAATTCAATGTGATGAAAAAGTATGGATTAAAATTTTGCAAATGTGGTATAAAACCTGTTTTCTATGTTTTCCACAATGCACAGATTACCTTCACTCTGTTTCTCAGAACATTTTCAGAGAAGCACATATCTTACCTATAGCTAAAACAGCAGTTAACCTTTAAAATGGAGAAGAGTTTTTTGATACAATAAGGAAACAAGTTATGAGAAAGAGAAGCAGGCTTTTTGTCTAACATTAGGGGTGAATAGTTATCATGGTCCTGTTCCTGTATTTGATTGTACATGAACAAAACCTAATGACTCTGGAATTTTATAAGAAAATGAAACTCAGATCTCTCTGGATCTCTCACTGTGGAGGCACTTTATGGATTTGACTGTACCTGCTACTGCTTCAAAATCAACAAAAAAGTCAGATTCTTCTTCCTTCTCTTCTTGTCCTAACTGAAATAAAAAGAATGGAACCAGATTTCTTGTAGAGATAAGGCAGAAAGTTGAATCTGTGGAAGTGTTTTAGTGCATGATTCAACACAAGAAAATACAGTTTGTGAAGATTGAATCAGCATAAAGATCTGTCAGAGAAAATAAAACATAACAGAAAATTCATTGACTCTGTGTTGGTGCATACTCCCAGATGAATCACAAGGGAAACAGAAACTGCTAAAATTCTTTGACATTATGTGCTACAGTTCATAGTCTCAAAGACTTTGAAATGTCTTTTATTACTATTTTTATAATTTTTGTTTCAGAACTACAAATCTGATCTGTTGTACTGAGCAACAGACACACATACAGACAAAACCAAACTGTGATAAATAATTTAAAATTTGAAGGTATTGCTTCTTATTCACCTTATTTCTTATTTGGAAAATTGAGGCATAGTAAGGCTGAGATAAAGAGAACTGCGAGCAGGCATGACCTCCTTCTGTCCCATACTCACACCAGACCAAAAACATTTATGACCTGGCTAGTGTGGCAGAAAACGTGTGAGCTCTTAAACCTTTGAAAACTGTTTGTTTCTTTGTTTCTGGGATGTTACTGATGCTCAGTATTGGCTTAGGCTAGGTGCCACAGAGACACCAAATTCCTATCTACTCAAACCAAAGGCTGATGTTGCCCCTGCCTGCCTACAAGTGGAAAAAGGTGCTTAAATGATTGGTTTCAAACAAAATTTATATTCTTAATATATTCTCAAATATATTCTCAAATACTGATCCAAAGCCTTATCTCCCATCTATATATAATGCTTAGAACTGTTTGTTTTCCAGTAAGAATGTTGTATAAATTTAAATAACCTTCTATAATGTTATTTGGCTTATTCTCTACACAATTTATAAATTTATCCTTCCACACGAGAAGCGTTTTTTTCTCCCATTTACTTCTATGCCACTCTTGCGGAGGGCATGCGGAAGTATTATTTACAGAACTGATAGACGACAGTTATTTAACCTGCACTTGAATTTGTAAAGGCAGTGGTTTCTACCAACAGTCTGGGATGAGTCTGGCTTTACATGAGTGTAAATCTTACAGACATAGGCCTAAACACTGTTTTGATGCAGTGAAATACAACAACTATGTTATTGTAGTTTGTAACAATTCAAATTGTTGAAAGCAGTAGAATGTAAATCAAAATATTTTCTGAAAATATTTTGGTGTGCTATTTGTTTGCTTATTGCTTAGTTCTTGGGGGAACGTACGGCTGATCTTCTTTGCACCTAAACGTTGTCCTCCCATGAAAATGTTGTTTCACAGGTAGCAGGAAATGCTCAAGTCTCTATTTGCAAAAAATAAAGCCAGGGACTCCTATTCAGCATATTAAAATATTTCAATATTATCTTCTACCACAACGAAGTGTGCTTTTGTTTTAGCACAACCATTTGTATTAAATGCAAAATAAATTTGGACCTTTGGTGTATTAAAAATGGTGTTGGTGTTTCTCTTTTTCCAGTGGCAGAAATTGCAAATATCTGTAAAGAACCAGTGGAATTACAACAGTAAGATGAACAAAGAATCAGGGCAATAAAATTGTCAATATAGTTCCAGATTACAAACACAGAGCTTTCTAATGCTCTTAACTAAATAGAAGTGTTGAGTGGGAGTTGAGTTACTAATTTCTGCAACAGAAACAGTTAAGTGTTAATTGTATTCTCTGAAAAAATAAAGCCTATATACCTGTTACATTTAATTTTACTTTCAGTCCTTCTTGAATGACATGGATGTAGAGTTTATGCAAGGTGGGGAAAAAAACTTGGAAAGAAAACTTTCAGCACTCTGTGGCTTGTATAAAACTGGGTAGGTCAGCTTGTAATACACCTTATAATACATGTGTTGGAGACTTTGTATGCAACTAGATCTATTCTGAAGCTCAAACTACATTAAAAATACTGAATAAGATATTTAATCCATCTACAAGTCTAAATATGAGCTTTTTTTTGTTTTGAATTTTACTATTATAAAATATATTTGTTGAGAATGCATTATTATAGAATTTCTGTGTGACTGCATACATTTCATTATCCCTCACAGCACCTTTGTAGAATCCGTCTGAGAGAGAAAATTAAAAGCGATTGTGGAAAATTTCAAATGGGATATAAGCACCAGTGGGAGATAAAATATTATTTATGATGTCATATAATTAACATGTACACCATAAATTTTATTTATAATACCATGAATACTGACGCAGATTGGGAAGCAGTGAGACTTCATGCACCCAACAGAGGCTGGAACAAGAGCTGCAGAAGAGGGACATATTTTACAAACAACCAAGAGAAGTGATGCATGGCATACCCTCACAAACATTTAGCTATGCTCAGGTTTACTCTGTCTTTATACTAACATGGCTGAGCAAAAATCTTTCCTGTATCACCAGTATCTGTATTAACAGTGTCATCACTGTGCTTGAGCTAACAGCAGCAGCAGCAGCAGCCACACCTCTGTGCCTGGGAAGCTCATGGAGCAGATCCTCCTAGAAGCTGCGCTAGGGCACATGGAGGGCAGGGAGGTGATTTGAGACAGCCAGCATGGCTTCACCAAAGGCAAGTCCTGCCTGACCAACCTAGTGGCCTTCTACAATGGAGTGACCATATCAGTGGACAACAAAAGAGCTACTGATGTCATCTGTCTGGACTTCTGTAAGGCCTTTGACACGGTCCCCCACAACATCCTTCTCTCTAAACTATAGAGATACGGATTTGATGGGTGGACTGTTGAGTGGATGAGGAATTGGGTGGAAAGTCACATCTAGAGAGTAGTGGTCAACAGCTCAATGTCCAGATGGAGATCGATGACAAGTGGTGTCCCTCAGGGGTCTGTACTGGGACCAGTACTCTTTCATACCTTCATCAGTGACACAGGCAGTGGCATCGAGTGCACCCTCATCAAGTTTGCAGGTTACACCAAGCTGAGTGGTCCAGTTGACACACCTGAGGGACAGGATGCCATCCAGAGGGACCTGGACAAGCTCAAGGAATGGGCCCATGTGAATTTCATGAGGTTTCACAAGGCCAAGTGCAGGGTCCTGCACCTGGGTCGGGTCAAACCCAGTATCAATAGAGGCTGGGGGATGAAGGGATGGAGAGCAGCTCTGCCAAGGTCTTGGGGGTCCTGGTGGATGAAAAGCTGGACATGAGCCGGCAATGTGCGCTCACAGCCCAGAAGCCAACCGTGTCCTGGGCTGCCCCCAAAGCCGCATGGCCAACAGGGTGAGGGAGGGGATTCTGCCCCTCTGCCCTGCTCTGGGGAGACCCCCCTGCGGGGCTGCATCCAGCTCTGGAGCCCTCGGCACAGGAGAGACACGGACCTGCTGAAGCGGGGCCAGAGGAGGCCCCAGCAACGTTCTGAGGGCTGGAACAGCTCTGCTGGGAGGACAGGCTGGGAGAGCTGGGGGGGCTCAGCCTGGAGCAGAGAAGGCTCCGGGGAGACCTTCCTGCAGCTGCCAGTGCTGAGAGGGGCTGATGAGAAAGATGGAGACAAACATTTTAGCAGGGCCTGTTGTGACAGGACAAGGGGTAACGGTTTTAACTTAAAAGAGGGCAGATTTAGCCTAGGTATAAGGAAGACATTTTTCACAATGAGGGTGGTGAACCCCTGTCCCAGGTTGCCCAGAGAGGTGGTCGATGCCCCATCCCTGGAAACATCCCAGGTCAGGCTGGACGGGGCTCTGGGCAACCTGCTCGAGTTGAAGATGTCCCTGCTCATTGCAGGGGGGTTGGACTAGATGACTTTAAAAGGTCCCTTCAACCCAAAGGTTCTGTGATTCTATGATCATCAGAAATGGTGGCTTTTTGCTTTGAGTGAAGTGCCATGCAAATGCAGCTGTACTGCTGCTTCATGTCTGGTCAGCTTGACGGGGTCAGAAGCCTTCTCCGCTTCGCTTCGCTTCGCTTCGCTTCGCTTCTCCTCTTCTCTTCTCTTCTCTTTTCTCTTCTCTTCTCTTCTCTTCTCTTCTCTTCTCTTCTCTTCTCTTCTCTTCTCTTCTCTTCTCTTCTCTTCTCTTCTCTTCTCTTCTCTCTTCTCTTTCTCTTTTCTCTTCTCTTCTCTTTCTCTTTTCTCTTCTCTTCTCTTCTCTTTTCTCTTCTCTTTCTCTTTTCTCTTCTCTTCTCTTCTTTCTCTTCTCTTTTCTCCTTTATTCATGAAACATGAGTTATAACATACTTGGGACACAGTGTAAGATATGGAGGCCAGTTACAATAAAGAAGAGATGTAATTATTGAATTAAAATTAGCAAAAAGATGATTATTTAACTTCTAGCTATATTTCAATATAAGGTTGATTACTAAATAATTAGCCACAGTATAGCAATTGTGCTAAAGATCACATTGTTCTGGCTGCTGTTCTGCACCAAGTTTAAGATAGAGAGCACCTACATGAAAGTTACAGTATTTTCCTAGAAATGTTGCTTAGGAAGAAACAGAATGCAACATGGTTGCACAGACCTAGAAACAGAGCCAAGATTAACAGGTTTTCCAAGTCATATGCCCAGCAGACGTGGTGGTATTTTTGTCCAACTTCTTTGTATAAGGAGCAATGCTGCACGATTACTGGGGATTCCATTTTGGCTACAGTGAACTTAACCTTACCTATAAATGTCTTGGTCAAAATGATTTCCATTCTATTGTAGGACATACCAGCTTTGCAATGCTGCCATGAAAAAATACCAGTGCACCTCCGCAGTGTGTGCTGTTTCTGATAAATCAAGATTATCTGTTAAATTCAGTCCAGTATTTTTTATATAATAAGAATATGTTACATAAAATGAAAGAGGTGTGAGGATAAATGAATTAATCTGTATTGTAGTCATGAACAATGGCTGTGCATCACTGCAAGTCTGTTCAAGTACAGGCCTGTGATGAGTTGAAAAATCTTGCACCTCCAGATTGCCAGCTTGAGTACAGTTCAGTGTGGCAACAAAGCAAGCATTTTTACCACCTGTCAGTTGCCTAGTGGCCAGTGCAAAGGGAACTCCAACTCCAGTTCCTAGGGTAAATGCATTTATCTCACAAATGTATTACAGGAGGAAGCTAATCAGCATATTCATAAATACTTTCACTAAAACCAATGCAGCAAATAGGTAATACCAAGGCTTGTGCTTCCTGTCTCCGCTAAGCAGTGGAAAAAAAGACAGGATGGTCGAAAATCTTCTTTCACAAAGCTAAATGTTTCCTTTATGCTGCTTATGCATTGAGCTGGTTTGGTACAAGGCTGCTGTGTAACACGTATTGCTGCGTTAGCATGAAACTCACACAGCCATCGACATCCATAGATACGTTCACCCTCTCTGAGTCAGACCTGCTGAGTTGCAGACAGTGGTGATTCTTGATGTGTCATGGACAAGGTTGGAGTGAGTTACTATACCATATATGTGGAGCAATTTGCTTCACCCTGGGACCAGTCGAAAGCATGCCAAAAATGAACATAAATTAGTAGTAGAAAATGAATAAATAGCCAAACAGCACAGAAACAGAAATCTTCCTCCCATGAGACTCCTTGCCTTACTTTTTTTTAAAGAAGTTGTTCACACAACCAAAGCTACAAAAACACAACCTCCTTCTCTCTCCTACACATCAGTTGCTTCTCTACCAGGTAGGAAGAGACAGAGGTAGATATTTCTCTTGATTTTCTGGCACAAGTTCAAGCACTGTGTCATGAGATTAAAACAAACACTCAGACAGATAGAATAGAATTATCTGCTTGATTACTCCTGCTTTTTGCTCATCTTAAACCTGGCAGTTCTGTGTAGCTGGGGTTTAATTCCCCTGACCACAGGGTGACCTTAGAGTGGTGAATAACTTTCTCTCCTGCAGGTGTCACAGACATCCACATCCCGGGGGTGATCTTTAGCAAAAGTGACTTCACCCCACTGAAACCAAGGTAGAAAAAGTAGAAAAGTAGGTTTAAAAAAAAAAAAAAAAAAGTAGTTACCACAAGAGAATTGGGTTTCCTCAGGTATAGTCCTGGAAGTTGGAAGAGACATGTTACATGGAGCCCATATACTGTTGCCCCTGGGGATAATCTTGTCTTCATCAGGGCTCCTCACTGAGATGTCATCTCCCTTGCTATGACTGAGCTGCAGGGAAGTACACACTGACACAGAAATCTGGCAAGAATTCCAGCCTGCATTCACGGGTCTTTTTTTTTTTTTCAAAGAAAATTAAGTCTCAGGGAGAATGCATGGATATCCTGGTTTGAATGTGGATGAGACCAAAAAGTGCCCTCTATATGAAGAATTAGGAAGCACTCCTGTATCCAACAACTCTAACAATAGTCATGAATCCTTGCATCCTTTCAGGAGAAACTTGACCGAGCAGCAGCTGCACAGATAGGAACAAACACTTTCTTCCCCTCTTTAACCTAAATAAGATCACAAAATTCACTGCCAAATGGAGACTATTTAAATGCTAATTGGGACAGCAGGTGATTTCATTTCCTCTCTGATTTTTCCTAGAAACAGAAATAAAGAGAGTTGCAGCAATCCAAGACTTTTTTTTTTTTTTCTCTCTATAAAATGCTTTATTTGTTGTAACCATTATTCCTATGCAGTATTGCTGTATCATGTGAAAACTAATGCTGAAATTTAAGGAAATTACAGGAAAAAATATCCTCCACATCTTTACATCCTTGTCATACTAAAATTAATTTTCTGAATCAATGAAAAGTTAAAAGTATATAAGGTGAAAGTACTTCAAGTGGTTATAAATCAAAGACTTTTCACATACATAACAATTTTTAATGTTTGTTCTCTCTGGTTAACAGTTTAGTGCACTTTGGCTTGTGAAAAATGTGTGAAAAATATATACCATCAAACTTAGGAAACATGCAAATTCGGGTTCTGTAGTGGAATTTTTGTAGCATTCTGTATACTTAAATGTCACTTTTACAACATAAATACAGAGAAAAGGTTTTTTGCATAGAATGATTTAAGACCTAACTGCCGGCTTCCACAATCTTCTCCTCTGCCACAGAAACTCTGTGGCACCAGTAATCATCATGAAGTGCAAAAACTATGTGCTGTGCATCAGCTAGGAATCTTTCATGCCCTAATTTGATCTATAAGTATCCATCTACAGCCCCGATAAATTATGAAATTTTGTGTGTCTTTCCACTGGAAGAGCGATTACAGTCGTTTGAATGTAGGAGTAGGACCTAGATCCCTTTCAAAGAGTATGTTGTTAGTGGTACATCATCAAGTTAGAAGGCTTTTATACATGGGATCTTACAGAAATTATCCTGAATCTGGTCCTTTTTAAAATATTTCTTATTGACTAGGATGATAACAGGTATATTCATAAAATACGCGGTCGATACTAAGCTGAGGGCTATGGCAAGTTGTTCTGAAGATTTATAGAAACCAGACAAATGGTTGAAAATCAAAAAGATGGAATGTGACAAAAAGCAACATACTATTCTTAAATAAAGAGAAAATACATGCAACCTAAATAATTAAGCAAATAGAAATATGGTGAAATAGAATTTTTTTTAAAAAAAACAACTAAATATGTTTGGAATTTCACTGCAAACTTGGCAAATTCTTACATAAAACAAGAACATTTTATGTATGACGACAAAAGAGCTGTGTCATTTTCCAGAGTTCTGCTAAGTTCACAATGTAAATACTGCCCCCAAAGAAAGATATTAAAAAAAAAAAATCTGTTTAAATCCTTTTGAAAACAGACTAAAAAAGTAAAAGAAACTCTTTATTAAGAAAGGCTGTACATTTTGTTTTTTCGAGAGAATGCAAGCTTCTGGAGGACAGGCTTCCAATATGAAATATTATTCAGAAACAGGAGGTGAACAATTTCTCAACCAGGGAAAAGAAGCTTTATTTGGGGCAAAGAATGTTGAACAAGAGATCTGTCTCAGCCCTACATTTCTGCGAATCCAGCGCTGTAAATCTGAGTAAAACTATTGTGCTGACTAATGCTGTCATATGACTTGCTATATTCCCGTTCTGCTGACATCCGTCTACTATCTCTTATTTCCATCTTAGATTGCATTTGCCAGCATTGCAAGCATTTTGTGGGCACCTTCACTGTCTGTACATACTCTGGTATAGGGGACTTTTGGTTTGTTGGCAATTCCCAGTACAGAAATTAATAGTAGTAGCAGTTATTGTGCTATGCCTACACAATAGTTCCTGAAAACAGTGTATAAACTTCATCACTGAAGGAAAACAAGGAACTGTCAGCAAAAGAATTGGGTTTAATTACATTTCATGCAGGGAGAGTGTTTGCTACAAGTTCATATTAGTTCATAATATTCATATTAGTAAAAGAAATTTTAAAGTGTTAATTCTAATAGTTATATTTCATAAAGAATTATCATATAATGGATGTTACATTATGCAGGGATCATTGTTTTGGAGTACCAGAGTGGAGCTGTAGTCTAGAGCTATGAAGTTAAGCATGTTGTTTTCACTGAAAATGTCAAATATGCAGTATTTACTGGCTCTTTCAGTATTTCAGTAGATTTCCTATACTTAGATAAAATGTTTTGTTTCAGTGATATTAAAAATATTTCAAGATTATTTTTTAACCTACTAAATATTTTGAGACTAATATTTTTCCAAACCTGATACATTTTAACTCAGAGACACCAATAAAATGTAATTTTAATCACACAGAAATTGTGCAATTGAGTAATAAAATGTAATTTTTTCCTCGTGGGCTTAAAAATAAGAAAAAGCATATGTATGTATACTTTTTTATTATTAAGATTATAGGTCTACTTTTAGATAACTGAGTTATCATTTTATCTCACACTTAGGAAGAGGAGAGAAAAAAATAAGTATAGTCCTACAAATAACAATAGTCAGAAAGAAAAATTGCCAGTTGTCTCTGAAACCATGAAATTCTTTCTTCCCTGAAGTCACAGAAAGAGTCAAGTGGGTCCTATGACAGCAGGTATGCATGTTGTCCTTCATACATGGCCGGGCCCTTACCAAGTAATCAGTTATTCCTCTTTGATTTGAGGGAAACCTCACATTTGGAAAACTTCATTTGTGTGAAGTGTTTTTCTCCTTTGGCTGTTACTTGGGTTTTGTTGTTGCATTCTTCTAGTACATTTTTCAGTAACTGTCTGAAGCGTGGCCATTTCAATTCTGGTTTACATCACCGCTACAAGCTACAATGCTGCCTTGACAAGTAATAGTCATTATAAAAGTCATAGAAATTCCTCTGAAATTTAAATTACGAGGAAAAACTATAAGGATTTTTTCAGGTGGATGCTCTGAGAACAGCTGATTCTTTAGAAGCTGATGTCCTCAGTAAAAAGGAAAAAAGAAAGAAAAATGTCTCTTTCAAACTGGGGGAGAATTATTTATTAGGAAACTATATTTCCAGACTTTCTTCAGAACAGCTGTTTAATAAACTACACTTGTAGCGATATCCTGCCCTTCCCGTCCCGCAGTCAGTAATTCAAATGTGCCTGTAACTCAGAGATGATAGCTGCCCTGACAGCTGGAGGCAGGGTGACAAATCACTCTCCCGGTTGAGACGTTGACATAACTGAGCCGTGCTGCCAGGGGAGAACGAAGGAGGGAGCATGGAGAGGCAGCAGCAAAACCCCTGTGAAGGGTGCAGTCCTCCCCGTGCCCCCCTTTTCCTAGCACAGCAGTTTTAGGCTGTTCAAGTCGGCTGTGATAATTCTGATCCCCGAATGGGGCTGCCGTCACACTGGAAACGGAGCGGATTGATCTTTCATTAAACATTTACAAAGTTTACATGCTAGCTATAGAAGGTGAAACGTGAAAACATTGCTGATGTGCTAAAGTTTACAGGAACCCCCTGCTTTAGACCTTCCATGGTAATATCTTGAGAAAGTATAACTGAAACGCTATTTTACGATTCTATTTATCTGAAATAACCTTAAGATTCTTCATCAAAATATTTTTCTACTGTATTTGTTCTGCCAACAACTGGGATGTAAATGTTTTTGTACAGTGGACAGTGCCTGGCATTGAAAACCAGATCTGTAAGAGATCTTATCTCATTTTCATGGGTGACTAAACGTACTTTTTAAAGGGTTTTTTATATCCTTATACCTTTACGCAGTAGCAGAGTAAATATTTTCATTATTTTAACAAGTATTCTGGGATACAAAATACGTGATTAATCAGTATGTACCTGACCTTATGATGTTTGGGAAAGGGCTTCAGGGATTTTAAGAGCAAAATATGTTTTAACTGAGTCATATAGCCCTTGCAAATTGCACTTCTTTAAACACAGAGAATAACCTCTTTGAGCCTCAGTTTTCCCATCTGGAAAATGATACGTATCGAGACATTTATTCCTTACACATGGAAATCATAATAGTTCTATTTGTAAAATGCTATTCAAAGCACAGTTCTGTGCCACGCTGTAATCAGAAATGTCTACACTGGGAACATAATTAATGCTTTTCTTCAGTACGAGAAGAGTAGGGTTTTATAAGAAACGTCTCAGGAAGAACATAACCTAGTAAATGAAAACTAGGAATATTTGCAGAGGAACCTATTCACCCACTCTTTTTTTCCTCTCTGTGTTCTCTAGAATTCTACACCTACATTTTTACATCTCACTACCTTGAAGGCAAATTGGGGGTTGCCAATATTTTTCTTCTCTTTTTGGCCAGTCATGTTCATTCTTTATTAGACTGACAACTAGTGCACAGGTAGAAATTCCATACCCTTCACCCCAATTATACCTTAAAATGCACTTTCATGTTACGGGGACAACAAAGTACAGAGTGACCCAAAGCCTCTGTCTAGGGACCAGCAAGAATAGAGCTAATACTTTTGTTCTGATTAGAAGACAACCACGGCTGCATATAGAGCTGAGCTGTTGAGGGAAGCATGTCTGGAACCAGGTGGGAGGAATTCGGAATTTCCCCAGGGCACTAAAAGAGGTAATGCTTGGGGAAGGGCTGGTCTTAAATGACCCTGTGTTTCAGGGTGAGGGGAATGACATATGGAGGGTGGGGTGAAGAAAGAAAAAGGAAGCTTAGGAAGGGATTAAGTGCCTCTTCCAACATCATATTCTTTCTGCAAAAAATAATTTTAAAACAGGATGGGGATACTCTTTGAACTTTGTAGAATAGTGAGTGGGAAGTTTCTGTGTTTGCTTTTGTATTTTTAAGGGGCCCCATTGCACTTCCATGCAGCAGTGGAGCTTCACTAGCTCTAGGCAATCATTGCTGTCCCTAACAGCCATGGCTTGCTTGTTCTCCTTGAGACACGCAAGTTGCAATTATCTGCATTTCTGTTCAGATGTTTACAGACCTATGAGCTGCATTCAGTCAGATAATGAAACAAGAATATAAACCTGCTAGCATAATTTTTTCTAGAAAGGTAATAACTGTGGCATCATAGGATTATTCAAGTCATATATTTATAACTATTCAAAAATGTGCCAGTAGTCAAAATTGACAAGATACAACTATATTTAGTTTCATAGGGTAATAGGCTGTATCACCTATATAATCCTTGAACATTATTGGGAAGGTGAAAATGGATATTGGTTTTAACATCTTTGCATCAAGCTGTCAGTCAAATTGCTGACAGCAAGCAAAGGTATTTTATTCACAACATCGGAGCTGAGATTAGAGGGCATGCTTGCTTTTGTTACATTTTTACAATTGTGTACACCATCATTTTAAACTGCATCTGTACCTGTCATAACTAAATCATTCCGAACAAAAATTAATCCTTCAAAGAGACTTGACGCAAGACAGAATAAGGAGACAGCAGTATCACCCTTTGCCTTCTGAAGCCCTTTTGGTTTCCACCTACCCCTTACAGCACCAGGTCTTTTACCTCAACACGTGTCAAAACAAACATAGCTGCTTGGCATTTTGTGCTTGTTGGCCAAACACTCATATCCAAACCTGGAACACTTCTGCGACAAGTTTATTGATAAGATAAGAAAAAAATTGTTAGATATTTTAGGGGTTTCCGTGATAACCTTAGCTTCTCTTTCTACATAACACGCATACAAACACAAGTGATGGTAAAAACCAGAAGCATGGTTCAGAGCTGCACGAAAACAACAAACTCACTTTTACCTGAGGGGAGTTAATTTGCCCATATCTTACTTTAATCAAGATAAGACAAAGAGTAAAGAAGTTCTGTGGAAATAAACCCCCCTGGAAATCCTAAGCATTTCAAATGTGCCTAAAAATACAAAGATAGATGATAGAAACAGTGGATTTTGTAAAAATCTATAATAAATTTGCTAGTGTGAAGGGAAATAAATGTAATGATTAAATTTAAAGACAGAATAATTTTAATTTAAGGTAGAAACTGGTCTTCTAAGTTCAGCATCTTCCTCAGTAAGGAGTAAATATGCTAAGTGTCTGTAACTCACTTTCTCCTTTCCATCTTACACCTGGCCTTTGACTTAATCAATTAAAGATGATCAAAAATAGGTATAAAAAATTGCAAATGCACATCTTCCTTTTTATCTATACCTAGACATTTGAAATCTAACTTCTCCCTGAGGTGTCTTTATAAGGATGAGCCATCAAAATACTTTCAATAGCTCAAATGAACCAGTAATCATCTAAATACAAGTTTGGAAGCACAACTAATGAAGTAAATAAAGATTAGCGCGCAGCAGTTCAGAAATGGCTAGGGAATGAGAAGCGAGGAAGGTTTGTTCTGCACCTGCTGTAGGTATGCAAATTTGCCACGGGCCACTGGAGGCCTCCTAGCACCGGGAGGTGTCCTCAATAGCGAGACAGAAGTTCTTGTTTACACCAACATCAAAGAAAGACGACTTTCTGGGCTTATCCAGTGTCTAATAAGCATACGTCAGCACATTGGCATTGTGCAAAATTATTTTGAGCCTTAGGATTCAAGACCCTCTGATACCATTAACAGGTGGTTGTGACACTACTTAGTGATAGGAAAAGGCAAAGTTATCCAGCACTGATGAAATGTCAGCAGCTGAAACGCTTTGGTACTGAATGAACATCAGCCACTAAAGAAAAATGAATCTGTAAGTGCCTATTTATTAATTTACAGTAGGTATAAATAAATGTATATCTATATTTAGGTTTTCTATAGAATACGTAAGAGAGATGCACTACTCATACACTAAAATACCCACATTAAGCACAAATAATGCTGTTACTGAGCTCTGTGGATAATGCTACTGCCTTTATAAGTAAATTTAAAACTAAAAAGCTGATAATCCCATGAGATTAGAGCATTTGATTTACTTTTTTTAGAGATGTTCACAGGGTAAAGAACTTAGTAAATGCAAAGTGTTTCCCATATGAAGTCCTAAAATTATAGAACCAAATGGCAAAATGGACCCTATCTTTAATGATGTCTACTATAAGTCTACTCTATAAGAGCTCAGTACAAAGCCCACTGAAGTAAGTGAAGAGACAATCAGAAAATAAATCCACAAGCCACAGAGATTTTTAAATGGTATTTCTATTCTTCTGGTCTTAAAACTAATTTAAGACTGTATTTCAGTAAATTATTCACAACCAATGTCCGATCAGTTTGAATTCTCTTGGTTCACAGCATGTCCATTAGCAGATTATTTTTCATAGCTTATTCAATGTTTCAATGCAGTGAGAATATTTTTCTTGTGTTTTGTACTGAGGATAATTCATTGTACCTACTTGACACCATACCCAGAGTGCCAGTTAACTGTGATTGCTACATGAATCTTCTTTGATTGGATTAACATAACTGATAAGCAAGCAGAACATGTGAACATGCTGATCTGCCCGTTTCAAATTGTTTCTGTGGCTTTAGGGAGAGAACAATTTAAATTCAAATATTTATTTTTCAAAATTGTGCAAAGAAATGGATAATGTTTACCTGGCATACACACAAAAATAGGATTATTCACTCCAGTCAAAAAAAGAAAGTTACAACATCTGAAACACTCAAAGGAGAGGATATCTGAACAGTCCATCCCATTACAAATTATGAATTTGAAAAACTAGCTTATGTATTTGGTATCAAATTGTTCTAGAAGAATTGGATCAATATAAAGATACCAGTGCCAGAAATCCAGATGGTATTGGCTTCAGCCAACTAAAATTAGCTTCATTGGTTTTGGCTCACTTATCTATTCCTGTTGATCCATGCAAATTTATGGAGAATGGGACAACAGCCAAATTTGTACCCCATTCATTACAGATGTGACTCCATTTTTACAGTTAAAAGATATTACAGTAGAAGATCTTTTTTTATCCAAAATATATAAGAAATTTGATTTTAGCGAAGAGTTTGATTTTCTGTGATGAAAATAGTATATCTGTTTGTTAATCAAGTTTCAGAATAGAAATATTCAATTTTTACTTTATCAATCAAAATCTCAGAAGACATTAACAGAATAACTAATGATCCTTTAATTCCAGCCTGAATAAATCAGCCTTGAAGGTTTCAGATATGATTAATTCTCCTTTGTTATTTATATTTTAACAGTGTCCCAGTACCCTAAGCTACATTATCAATGTTTGTTATATAAATTACATGTCACAGCAAGTTGCAACTAAAATTCATGCAGTCTTCTATTAACAGAGTAAAAGTAAAATATCTTGTTGTCTTAATTTTACAAATAATGTGCCACTACCATGTGACGATACAGCATGCATCTACAATATATATGAATGATAAGAAATTGTCCCCCCAGAAAAAGTGGCCTACTGATATTAAATAAAATACATTCCCAAATGAAAATGTCCATAACCTAAATTAATCTGAGGAGGTATAACTGTTAATATTGTCCACTTATTACTAGTGTACAATGCAGTTTTCAAGGCATCTAGCAAGCAAGCTGAAAGACAAATTTCAGGTACAGTGATCATGGGTTTTAACTTAGAGATCTATATTTATTTCCAACTGTACTAGGTCAGAATCAAAGGCAAAAAGGTAGAACTAAGAATGCTTGAAGTTCAAAGTGCAGGTATATTGACTCAGAAAGGTCATTGTCAGTTAATCTATATGTTTCTCCATTACAATCTGATCTGTGGTTTGTTAGAAGTATTTCTCAATACTACTCACACCTCTGCTTAAGCAGTACCATAAGTGTATAAAAGTGAGAAGAGTTTCGTCAGAATGTCCTCTGGAAGCCCCTTGACAATGAGCAAGCCTGCTAGGAAGGGCAAACAAGAATATGTAGTCTTTGCTTAATCTCATTTTGTACTGAACAATGAATTTTCATATACTCTAACACAGAGAATTCGTAACAATTTTGTTTTGAGAGAAGGACTCACAAAGCTGTTGACTTGCAATTTCTGAGTTCAAGTTGGCCAACAACTTCTGAACGGTAGGAGAGACAGTCCAAAGCTTGATGTAAATGGACAAAATGCTACTGGTTTTATTTTGACATTAAAAAGGGGGAAAGGAAAACCCTTGAAATTGTCATTAAAGGTAAAAATGACCAAATGCATTAGTCACAGCTATATATGTTAGGCTTAAGTTGCAAAGTTGATGTAAATTCTAGGCAATAGTGAAGTCCACTCAATTGTGTCCACCTCATACCACATTTATATTACCTGCATGTTCTGTGTGTACAACTATTTTATTGTTCTGTAAATTCAACTTAGAAAGTGAATATAAAATTCAGGATGAGCTTAATGTAGCAAAAATCCATTTGTGAAGGCAATTCTTTCAACAGGCATTACCATCCGATATGATCAATTACCTTCGTGTCTATTCTTTACGTTAGAAATTCAAACCATACACTACATGTATCATAGGAGATTACACTGTAATCTAAATGCTGATGCAGAAGTGGTACCCGGGTCAGGCCTGTAAATGAAATGTGGTACGTCAGTAGACCTGTCCATGAAAAACGTTTTAAATTAACACAATATTTCAGACCTAGCACAGAGACTACAGAGAAGAGTGAAGACGCAAAGCATACGTATAACTAGGGTTGTTCGAAGCTGAAATGCGAGGGGCATCGTCTTTTACCTTCATCACTATTTTCTATTTATAAATTTTCCTCTGCATTAGAAAGTGATTACAGGCGAATTTCTGAAACTAGTGCCTCTTGCAGTTCATTTCTCTGCATTCCCTGAGTGCGCAGTTGACACACGGTGGCAAATAATACCCTCTGTTACACTTCAGTGGAACTTCTGTCTTTTTTCCCCAGTGCCCAATTTACAGTGGAGAAGTAGCTAATAGAAATCACCTTCCTCCAAGTGCTCTGTTTATCATTTCCCCGTTTCTATGCTTGATAGCTTCCCTGTGAGGAGGCACAAAATATTTCTATCTTCTTTCATGTATATTTTCCTGTTATTTCATTATCATCTGCTAAATAGCGTTGCAGCAAATACTTAAATATATCGTCTGGAATAACAACAACTACACAACTGAGAAAGTGCTGAGATTGCTGCATATGCAGCAACTGTGTCATTGCTTCAATGTTAGCTTGTCCTCCCCCGGGTTTGATTTGCTCCCTTCATGTATCTTGTCACCATAGTTATAGTTGGGCAAAGAACTTCTCTTTTAATTATTGCATTTCTGAAATATTTGTACCTTGATGAAATCATTGAAGAGAATCTTGCTCTCTCTCGCCATTAGGACTTGTGTGTTATTTCTCCAGTCCCCACTTGCCGTCTGCGTCGAGGCAATTACACACCCACCTCTGACAAAATTAGCTGTTTTCAACAGGTAAAAAGCTTGGATTATCAAGCGAGGAAATTCACTTTAAATGCTCATAGCTTTTATCACCACAAAAGCACGGGCACACAGGAGTACTCACAATGGCCAATTCTCGGTCCTTCCCCAGGAGCTGCTTTCGGAGACCAGGAGGAAGGTCTCATCTCCAAAGCCGTTCAACCTTTTTCATGTAGGGTGATAATCTTAGGTTTTCTTTGGCTGAAAGTCTTACTTCTCTCCATTTGCTCTCAGTCAGCTTTCATGGTGAGGAATTATTTTCCTCATTACAATCACCAGCCTTTCTTCATAAGATATCACACAGCTCGGAAATGACTTTGAGTGTGCCCTTCCCCTTTTTACCAATCAGCGGCATAGTGACACAACAGCTGCTACAAATCACAGGAAAGATACTTAACGGGTACGTTTTAGAGAAAAGTTCATGCTGAAGAAACCACTCAATTTGCAATCATAGCACTTGTTCTTTGAGCGGCTGTGCTCTTACGGCTGTAGCTAAGGGAAAAAATATTTTGGAAGTGTTGCAACTAATGTATGAACAACCTTGTGTTGAGAAACAAGCTGTGATGTGATCTGACGCATTTACATTCTGTGCACGGTGTGGTTCCTGGTGTCACGATCAGAGGTGGAGCCCACACAGGTTGGCATCACGCAGTCCCAGTGACACCAAGGTGCAGCTGAAGATGCTGCCTCAGCTTTGAACTCCTTTGGCCTTCCATACTGTTATGACATCCCCAACACTCAAATTTGTGAAAGTTTAGAGTTAAACCTGTCATGTAAAACTGTAATATTCACTCTTTCTACGGTGGTTGCAGCTCTGGAAATCGCTAGGTGACAGTACAATGAATTAAGCCGTAATGCCTATAACAATCCTGTATGCCAGAATCAGAGCTAGGCCGCCTCTCCTCCTCCCGTCCTGCTCAGGACCAGATGGAAATCAGCCAAAATACACTGACAGTGCTTTCTACTACTGCCAGTTTTGGATAGTTTTGGATTTAAGGATGGTATTTTTGCCAGATAATTGCCTTATCAGACCTTGTAATTTGCCTTATCGGGCCTCATACCATTTGTAACAGCCCTGTGTGCGCTTCCTTCGAAGATCACTTTTCTTACATCCCCTGGGTCCCATCTGGAAAATGTCAGTGGCATCTTAGCATCACAGCTGATTGTATTCATTCTTTTTACTAGATTTCTTTTTTTCCCAGCAGACTTTTTTTTCTGCTTTCTCAGACTGTCACTTATTTCCTGATTTGTATTAACAACATCGAACAGGTCTAATAGATCTTTTCCCCAGGCCCTTCCCTTCCCCTGGTAGCAGATATTTCTCTAAAAAATGATTTATGGACCATTTGGATTTGCAGCCAAGATTTAACAAATCTTCAGAAATTAAACTGATATCTCAAGGCTTCTGTTTTCAAAAAGAGGCAAGTGACTCTCTTTAAAATTATTAATACTCCTTTAACTGGTGGTGTGCTTGAATTTGATCCTGGATGTTCCAGTTTTCTGCTTAAAACACACTTTTTGCAGATGAACAGCATTCCCATTAAAAAGAAGCTTTCAATGGAAATGCTGACATAGTGCGGCAGAAAAGCTAGTGCCATTGAAATTATGCAGGATTTAATAACCAGAAAAGTAAGCAAGAAATTAAAAATTCAAGATATTCAGGTGGGTTGTATTCTTTCATACAAATTATGTTCTTCTTGTAATTATGACACTCTCCTTTTGTATTGATGAGATGCTGATGGTTTTAGCTTATGTTTTTTGGAATCATTATGCCGTATACTTGGAAGTGTGTTACCAAATTCAGTTACTTAGCAAATCAGTGAGTATTAAATTAGACAATCATATTATTCTTCAACATAACTAGGAGTTTCAATCCTAACCTTCCTCTCACAGCCTCAACTTTTTTTTTTTATTTAATTTTAATCAATTTAGTATTTATAACAGCAATATCTTGTGCTTTTCAGGAGTAGACTGAAAGGTATTTCAAAAAAGGATTGCCTTTCTAGCCCAGGAGAAATGAATAAATGAAGTGACCAAGGTTATTCAGGAGACAACTGACAGACACAGAATGTACCCAGGTCTCCTGTACCTGTTTGTAATACCCTCCTAGCTAGCACTTACTTACTTTTTATTTTAACTCATAAAAGTTAAGATGGTTAAGATCAATAGACTTTAACTTGACTTTTATTGTTGCTATATATACATGTATGTGTATATACACATATTCTTGGCATGTTATATATATATTCTTACATGTTCTTGGAAGACAAAGTCAACTAAATAACACTTTCTGAAAAGAGATTTTTCTCTCCTTCTCCTTTCTTCCCTTCTTCTTAAAAGCATTGTATCTGGGAAGAGCATCTAATAATTCCACCATTGCTAATGCTGATTCAACAACTAAAAACGAAAGCAGAATTATATGTAAAGTGTGTTCCAACTTTAGAGAACACAAATATGCACTGCATGTTTGGAGAGCTGTTGTGGGGTTATTTTGTTTTTAACTGTGAGGTTTCCACAATGTCTACTGGGCAAATTCTGTGCTGGTGCTTTTGTGATATTGAACATAAGTAGCATGTCTTCACTGTGGAAACCCTGGTGAAACTAGAAAATTATTCAAATCCATCAGATCCTAATCCCACGTGTATCCATGAGAGATGGGAGGTGGTTTCTAGATCATTAAATTCAGTAGCAACTCTAACAAGATCTGCAGTTAGTTTAAAAATACTCAAAGTAGTAAGAGTGTTCAAAACAGCACATTAAAGAATTTATATTCAGAGATGAAGAGTATCTGAATCTGACACGTATCTACCTCCTGACTCCTCCTTGTCAGTTCATCTCAGAGCAATTTACAAAGGCGTTGAGAAACACTATTGCCATTGTAAAGGTGTCACCCATAGTTAAAATCATCCAGCTGGCTAGCAAGATGCTTCTTGCCCTGACTGGTCCTATAATCACTTAATTCAAACAAGCAAGCTAGCCCAGTTGCTGGTCTATCTACAATGAATGAGAGGGAAGCAGAACTAGTGATGAGAAAGCACAAAAAGAGTTGTAACAGTTGCTTTTGGCATAATTGTTTTTCACTGTTTAGAAATTGCACAGGTTATGTCCAGCTGTAACAACTGCATAGTTATAAGAAAGGAAAAGATCATCCCAGAATAATTTCCACAGAAGTTTTTATTTTATAGCAGGATGTCTACTTTCAGAGTCCTTCAAAATTTTGAAAAGTTTGGAATAAGACCTGGAGTCTCTGTAACTCTCCAGAGAAACAGAAAGCTTTTAGATATCCTATATGATTCTTAAAATCTGTATTTTTAGTACAATTATTGTTGTTATGTGAGGTGTGTGTTTCAGAGATGTTCTAGGTTGTGACGTATTCTTATGTTTGCTGTTGATCAGTCAGAGCTTGGATAGCTTCTGCTACTCTAAAAGAGCTTAAACTCTGAAGTGGCGGGAGGGAGAAGGGAGAGGATGCAAACTGGCAAAAGTAGCTGCATTAACGGAGGCTAAACGATGACAGACACTCAGTGCTTGGACTGCAATGCCTATTTGTCCTCATCTAATTGGCCTTTCCCTTTTCTGTGTTGGCAGTTTGCACTTCCAGATAAGGTTATGGGAGAAACAGAAATAATCCTCTTAAATAAAAATACTCAGTGATATAGAGGTAAATGCTTTCCTAGAATGTCATTAATATAATTATATTAAACGATAACTGAACAGATATTTTCCTCTCCAAAATCTTCTGAACGTTGCATACTGATCCTCATGATGTTTCAATGACTTGCTCTAGAAATCAGAATATAATTGGTACTTCTCAAATGTTATATACATTTCCTCACTGCCCCTGCTTACTGCTTCATGGACTGAAGAAGTGAAAGGTTTGCCTAAAGTAGAGTTAATTTCCAAGGTAACTCATCCCACAGCACGCTGAAGACTATGGCAGGGGCCTCATGTAACCTCAACCAGCTGGAGTGATAGGGTCCTTTTGCTGGGTGAAGCAGCAGTAGAGCCTGTTTAGTCCCACTTTGCTGTCCTAAGCACCAATTAGTAGGAGAAATCAAAATGAGCACTCATTTTGTACTTCCAAGCATATCTGGATTGTGTTTTCCCTGAAGGAAAGGAGGATTCTCCATGTAAATGTGTAAAAACAACCTGACTAGCAAGGGCATCAATGATTGTGAAATGCTCTTCCAAAACATTTAGTTACAAGTAATGAGATTAATACTCCAGAAATGGTCGTAAATACCAACAAGATTTAGTCAAAGGCCTAAATCCATCAGTCTTCCATTTCTATTCCTTTAAGCTCCAGCCCAGGCTTTGCTGTCATTTTTAGACTTCCACGCCACAGAGAGCACACCGGCAAAGATATCCCCTTACAGAGTGTCTCAACTTCAAACCGGTATGCCTCTTTTGTAAGAATTAAATGTTTTGTGTTGTGACTTCACAGCAAAAACCAAGGGGGAAGAAGTGGGTAATTTCTCCTGTGTGGCAATAATAAACCACAGTTATCGTAATCACTCAAATCAGTTATTTTGCTTAGCTTCTTCAGCTTTCTTGTTCCCAGCTGTGCTGTGGCTGAATGACAGTGTGCACTTTGGAGAATGTGTCTGCCCCATTATGAATTCTGTTCAGTTTTGTGAACACTATTGGTAATTGCAATAACCACAGTGGATTAAATCACCCTTTTCTTTTGTACAAAATTGCAACGCATTGTGGGGATACAGCCTGAAAGACTGTGACAAAGAAATCAAGTTTTATCATCACGGAACGACTCTTCCTAGCTTGAATAATGGTGCTACTGTCAGCAAGGCTTTTGATTTAAATGGATTTTAGGCAGAAAACTAAACCAAGCTTGGCCTGGCCTGAGATACCCAGAGTCCTCCAAATTCCACCTCACTCAGTGACTTGGAGAACTGATTTACACCACTTGGCCAAGAAGGCATGGGAGCTTTGTCTGATGGCCTGCAACACGATGTGAAATACCCTGAACAAGAAAATGCTGTACACAAGCATTAAAAATAAAATACTTTGATAGATTTCAACATGATAATAACAGAAAATGCTGTAAATTACTGTCAGCAGCCTTTATCAGCTCTTGTGTCTGTGAAAGCAAAGATTTTGCCACAGTGGGCACTTTAAAAAAAAAACTATGCTGGTTATGAGCAGCAGTTATGAGCAGCATGCTGGTTATGAGCATGGCATGAGTTACTCCACACTGAGGGAGCCAATGTGCTGCCTGACGGCATGTCAGCTGAGGCTCTGGAGTACTAGAAGACTAGAAATGTGGTTATCTTCCATTTACAAAGGTGCTTATTAACATGGCATATTGATGTCAGACTGCACGGTATGATGAGCTGACCAAACCAGGCTACCCTACCAGAACACCTTCCACCTCACATCCAGGCACGTTTATTCGCAGTAAGCCAAGACAACAAATGGAGAAAAATCTTGCACGTGGCAATGCAGTTCTATGCACATCTTTTCTTTCAGCACTATAGCACATTTATTAAAGAGTACGATGTCAGTTATAGGATAGTTTCAAGTACTAATTACTAGTTCCAAGATATAGTCAGGCTGTGATTTTTTTCTGCTGAGTTCAGTGAGCTTTGGATTCCATCCCACATCAGCAGTTTGGATCTCTTAGTATGGAAATTAAATGCATTCCAAAACCAGTGTTAAAACTAAGAGAATTTAATAGCTGTCAAAGCTGTATACAAAGATATAACTTGGCCTAAGCACAGGTAGGAAGATGGTAACCATCTGGACAGCTTTGATATGTTAACTACAGGTTCCTCCGGTTAGGGATTTAGCATTTCATTTTTTCTGAGTTTATAGCCAGGCACAAGGCACTGGAGCAGAACTCACATTTGGAGTTTTTCAAAGGTCCGGACCTCTTTTATATGGCCTCCAGTTCAACACCTTTTGCTTGCTGAAATATTGCCAAAACCAGCCTTTGTGAGGCTTGGCTCACTCTTTCTGCATCAAGGTACAGGACTCCACACAGGGATCAGCACTGCTCTAATGCTTTAGCTAAAGCTAAAGTCTTGTCAGTTCAGCTACTCGAGAGCTCACGCTTGTTGGTCTGACAGCCTAAGGAAACAGGCTGCCAGGAGACCAGTATTCCAGTTTCGATAGCTTGCTGGGCAAAATTCAAGGCGAAAGCTGCTGTGGTAGCTGAATATTTCTAATGTTCACATATGACGGTACCAGGCACTTGTGAAGTTACTGGTTATAAACTCCAGCTCATCGCAAAACCCCCTGTGATCGATATCTATGGCATGTCAAGTATATTTTAATACCAAGGGACACTAAAGTGTATCCCTCACAGTCTGGGATGTCTCCAGCTCAGGTTCTCTGCGTGCTGGGTTGAGGTTACAGCACAGGACTGTGTTAAACTCCTGGCTCAGCACCCCTACTCGATTGGATGATACGCAAACACAGGTTCCTACGCGGTCAAAGGAACGATATCTATAGATTGCTGGGATGATGGGGAACTTTCTGAAGGCTAACGGCTCAACAGCTGCAGCTGGAAGGTAACAAACCGCAGGCCCGAGTAAATGCATCAATCCAAGGCTGGATTTAAGGCTGTCCTTGTGGGATTTCCATGTTAAGAAACTCAAAGCCTTTGCCTTTCCGGGCTGACCTTGAATGTTAGATTTCTGGTTTTCAGTTTTGAGTCTTTCTGATTAGATGTTTGGGCATTTTGAGGTCTAGTGACCACACAGCTCTTCAACATTGATATGACGGAACAAGGTTCAGGAAGCCAGCGTACCCAGCTTTTTCTGCTGTTACCAAAGTATGCATTTTTTGTGGAATCACTGGGAGATCACATTTAGCTGCATGGTCGAATAATGTGCTTCAGTATCATTGTTATGTAAATTAGGATATATAGGACAGGTGGAGGATTTTTTACCAATTTTAAATCAATTTGTCATATATTTATTGTATATGGCTACTGATGGAAATTAGATATAATAGGCTACTGATGGAAATTAGATATAATATGACCATTATTTACTGGCTTCATGGCTTTTTCTTCAGCAAAAGACAGTAACTTTTGGTTTATATCCTTTGGAGAAACATTTTTGTCACCTCCTGACAGCAGTCTGTACTGCGGTTTGGTACAGCGCAAGGCTGAGCATGGGGTGAAGGGTAATGAGTCACGTGGGTTGTCATGCACAGTCAGAGCTATGAAAAGTTAATTTAGCAGTGGATTACAGTGAAAACATGACAAACATGTGAAAGCAGGGAGACTGTGGAAATATTTTTGAACAGAAAAACAGATTTACATTTAGAGTCTGAATAAAAAGCCGTCCTTTGCTTTCAGTATATTGTTCCTGTGAAATCATTCATAATGTCTTCTTGCTAATAGGTAAAAAGTGGCATTAAAATTTCTAGTGTGCAGTCAGGAAGATTTAAACATACTGTAACAAAGATGAAA
Organism: Phaethon aethereus; assembly: GCF_964289735.1. Taxonomy (NCBI): domain Eukaryota; kingdom Metazoa; phylum Chordata; class Aves; order Phaethontiformes; family Phaethontidae; genus Phaethon; species Phaethon aethereus. The sequence goes on along the minus strand of NC_138584.1, from coordinate 882,494 downwards.
ATAAAATTAGACTTATCAAAATATTTTCTGATAAGTGTAGCAGTATGCAATATTAAAATTTAATTATTATTTTAATTCTCCATTTTTCTTCTCATTTTATAGGTGTTTTAATATGAGATATTCAAATGTCCAGAGAATTAGGCATGTCATGTTAAGGTACGCAGGCAGACGACTAAGCCCTGACCTCAGATTTGGGTAACTGAACAGACCCTGGGAAACTACCAAGCTTGACATAAGGAATTGCTGAATGTAATAAATAACACAGTGAGAGGAGGACAAAAGTTCCAGATAGTGCTGTGAAGAATGGCCAGATTTTACAGATGGTTAATGGGGTTTATGTGAAAGAAGGCCACATTTTACAAATATTTGGAGGGGAATACTGGGGACCTTTGGGAAGACAGTCTGAAAGGCCAGCAGGGAACCGCATCAGTAACATCGAGATTGCCTACAAAATTCTATCAGAAATACCAAATTTGCATGCTGATAAAAAAAAAAATAACTTCTGTGGGGAAAAAGTAACTGGAGGCAAGTCATTTACTTAGGAGGAGCCCAGGGCGGAGAAGGAAAGATTATAGTAGTTGGGGGAAGAACCACCATAGGGAACTGGTGGGAAGGGGGTATGAAAGGAACCTATGTGGAAGACGCGTGACCAGCTGTGCCCATGCTGCGTGAGCGCATTTGTGTGTGCATCTGCACCCCGGGAGAGGTGCTCAGCCAGCTGGTGGGCCAGCAGGGAGGAAGGGAACTGCCCCGTGTCCTGAAACCCACTGGTTTTGGCTACCCAGAATTCCCAGAGAATTTCAATAGACTGAGATTTCATTAAAAAGTTTCGACATTTTCCTTAAGAAACCACTTGCATCTTTTACGATATTATTAAGAATGTTAGGAAAATGGTACCTTCTGATATTTTTCTGGTGATTTTTCATAAAGAAACTAGACTTAAAACATTTTTTATCATAATTAGGTCATAATTAGGTCATAATTTAAGCTCTTTCTGTTTTTTAAAGTAAATCAGTGAATTCCCTTTATAATCTGAGCAGATTGCACATAAGGTCAATTTTTCTCTGATTGCTACTCTTTTTCTGAGGCACATAAATAATTATTCTTCAGTCCTTCTGCAAGATTTATAGGAGCTTAGTTGTACCAATAATTACTCAGTCACCTGTGTGAAAGGTGCTACAGGTTTTGCAAACTGAAAAATATCTAGGGAGATTAAAAGCAAGCATCAAACAGAAGCAGAAAGAGTTTTTTGTTTTAAGGGTTTTTTTCAGTTTGAGTAGTAGGGGCATTTTTTTTCTTCTATATGTAAAAAGAACAGAATATGTAAGCTTTGATTAATCTGGGTTTACTTTAGCTACAATGCCAAATTTTACTATAAATGCATTATTTTATTTGTTTTTAAAGAGAAAAAAACCTTCCCACCTGATTAAATCCGGTATTAAATGATGACTTAAATAATGTTATTTCTCTGACCCTTCATACATATAATCACACAGGATTCCTCCCCTCATTTCTTCAGTTTTTCCCAATTTTTTATATATATTCTATTATAAAGATTACTTTTATTTTATACAAATATTAAGGATTAACTACTAAGATATCTCTGTTTTCTGATTTGCTCTCTTGATTACGTTTTTTTTATTGCACGGACTTATTTTTATTCTCCAGATCCAGCAATTGCAATGTTACTCTTTATTAGTTTGGGTCCACTTTCCTCCCAAGAACCCATTCTTTTCTATGTATGCTATTTCCCATTTCGTTCCCTTTCTTCTTCCTGTCTGTCCCTCCACTGACATGAATTTCCCATGCCCAAATTGAGGATAAAACTGCTCCAGGTAAAATGAGAAATATATGTGTAAGCAGTGTGTATGGACCATCTGAGAGGACACCTGTCCCCAAAGTGACAACGTTCAAGAGGGAGAGCTGTCGGCTGGGTTAACCCCACGTTGCCCCACCAGCACCATAGCCACCCTGTACGCTGGCCCTCAGCCAGCACCCAGCTTGTGGGGTGACGCTACAGGGACAGCACCCAGGGGTGTTGGGTGTGCAGCTGGAACCCTGGGGACCCTGGGGGACAGGGGCACGTCTGTATCTGTTCACGTCCCAGCAGAGCTCTGGGAATCAGTTGCAGAAGTATACCTGGAAATTAAGGCTGTGTATTCACTGCTTGTAGGTGTCTAGCGCTGTGGTTTCTCCATTGTACTACCAATATTGATCCTTAATGTATTCTGGCAGTTAATTGTTTAGCGTCAATAAAACGTTTCAATTCCAATTTGATTTAAATCTCGTGAAACCATGTTTTCTTTGCAATAGGTATCTTTTCCACTGGCGGGCAGAAGCAGGTGCTCTGAAGCCCATGGGTTGCACGGGGTAAAGCTGGACGTGTGACTGGTATCTTTTATAATAAAAGATTTAGTTGAAGAAAAATCAGTATTACAGCTAGTGGAGAAACGTTCTCCCATGACCTTTTCTTCCTTTCCTCATCCAAGTAATTTTTTAGTTCCTAAGACTGTAGATATATTTTTTTCCTAATGCAAGGCTGGTACTTCTTGTGGAGGAACAGACGTGGATTTTTGTCAAAGGTTTTCTTTCAGACTTTCTGCAGCAGAGTTGAAGCCAGTCCTCCTCAAATCATGGCTTTTCTTTGTGTCCTTTAAAATATTTTGTCCCTATTGGATGTGCCTCAGCCTTCTCTTAACACTGGAGGAAATGTACTCTACTATGAGATTTAGCTCAGAAGATAGGACCTCTTCCTAAAACACTTCAAACTAATAGTATTTCAGGACCTGATTTATAATTTTTACATTATTCAGTGTTTTTCTGTCCCCATGAGCCTTTTCTGTGCTTTACTTTGTAACCTCATACCATGGAAAAGGGATTCATTAACTTCTTTGTTCAAGCAGTACGTAAAAGAGCAGCCACAACTCCACTTCACTTACTACATTCATTTTTACTACTGTCATTTGAAAATGTCAGGAGCCAGAGATCTAAACAGTCTGAGGACTAAATGAACAATTTGTTTGTGATACAAATAAATGTTTTCAGACTGCTAGACAACTTCCAGAACCTGCATTACATACTTTCCAGTGTGTGAACTTGACAGATCAGACATCAGCTTCTACTCAAAAGGAAGAAAAAACCCAAGGGGAAGAGGAAGGGGGTGGAGTGCGATATTGCATCTTTATTTATCTGCAAACATATTTGCATTTTTTCAGCCAACTGCATGGAGGATAGCAGAATGAAGTGTCCGTGACAGCAAGAAAATTAAAAGCGATCAGGTCATACTGTAGGCCATACTGGGTGCATTTTAAGGTGACTTTACAGGGATGCATATGACACACATCAAAGGCAAGTGCAATTTTTTTTAAATTTGTCAGATGTTTTTTTAGGTGGCAATTGAAAATCCTGCGGTCACACAGATGCCCAAAATGCAGCACAAAACATGGTTGCTTTCCATCAGACACATAGCTACAGAGACGCGGTGCAGCGAGCAGCCCACAGGGAAGGCAGGCTCGCGAGCGGCGGGGGAAAGGCGCACTTTGCTCAGGCCGCAGGTAGCGTGAGCTGTGGCTGAAGGTCTCAGGATGGAAGAAGCCATTGTGGTTTGCATTAAGGCTGATGATTTAAGAGACTCCAGTATCATAACTCCTGTCACTGAGACTGCACTAAGGAGAATAAACACGGGAAGAAAGACAGGAGCGTTAAACAGCTGCATAATTGCATGCCTATGGAAATTGCTTTAGCAACAATTTTTGAGTACATGAAAAGGAGGAGAGAATCTTATAGCAGGATCAAATGGGAGCCCGCATGAATAAAAATGCACAGGAAGAAAATATATCCTACAAGCAAGAAATAAGATTGGAAATTTATAACTCCATATACAAATAAATAGGAAGAGGAACCACATAACTCTTTGAGGTGTAGAAGAACCTATTGCAGGCTACAAGATTATCACCAAGCCAGGCACCTGGACAAAAATTTGTTCACAACATCTTTATGTGAGCTCAAGCCTCAGTCTTGTCTTATATTATCTCCTCATCTAAATTGTCTGTCTTGTGCATCCAAAATGCTAACTCAAGGCTGGAGTTACGGTTAGGAAGCCAAGACTGAATCCAAGTACAGCTACCAAGGGCAGTACAGTTTTCTGCTAGATTTCCAGATTTGTCTTGCCTGAAGCTGAAGAATGATATCTGTTGTGTCCCATTCCTGTTTCCCAAAAGGGAAAGGCCAGCTACACCCCTGTACTCTTGTCAGCTCAAGTATTTTCAAGGACTGGAAGGAAAGGGACTGTTTGTTGGGGTTTTTTTGGGGGTGGGGAGGTGTTTGGTAGTGAGAGAGGAGAAAAAAGAAGAGAATGGAACAGACCACACATAAGGATGAATTATCATTTTTTAAACAAAAAAATAAGGTATTCTCAGATACCTGTGTCTCAGAAACCTTTTGTCCACCCTTCTTCAAGAGATCAAAAAACACTCACACACGCTTTGGCAGGATCAGGGGCTGCAGAAGTGGCTTCTGTGAGAGAAGACCAAGAGCTACCCTATGCTGGGCCGGCTGGTCCCACTGGTTCCATACATATTCTATACATTCCATGACCACAACCATAGCTGAGGCCATCAGTGACACTGGTGGCTCTTCTGGGAAACCATGTTTCAAAAAAGACAAAACATTGCACACCAGAGTGAGGAAAAAAGTGTGAGAAACAACCCTGCAGACACCCAGGGCAGGTGAGGAGGAATGGAGGAGATGCTCCACTTGCCAGAGCAGGGATTTCCCTGCAGCCTGTGAAGACACCACAGAGGAACAGATATTTTCCTGAAGCCGGTGGAGGAGACCAAGCCAGAGCAGATATCCGTGCTGCAGCCCATGGGAAGGACCCATGCTGGAGTGGAGGAAAATGTGAGGGGGAAGGAGCAGCAGAGAGGAGTTGTTATAGACTGACCACAATCCCCCGCTCCTCATCATCGCTGCACTGCTCGGGTATGGGGGAATTTGAGGAGTCGGGAGTGAAAGAATGAAGTTGAGTCTGGGAAAAGCGGGGCCGGGGGGAAGGTGTTTCATTTTTTGTCTTTGTTTTTCACTTCCTGCTCTATTTTAATTGGCAATAAATTACATTAATTTTCCCTGTTTTGCCCATGATGGTAGTTGGCAAGTGGTCTCCCTGTCTTTATCTCAACCCATGACCTTTTTCATCTTATTCTAACCCCGTGCCCTGTTGAGGAGGGGAGTGCAAGAGCGGCTGGGTGGGAGCTGGAAGCTGCCTAAGGTCAACCCACCACAACATAAAAAAAACCCTAAAATTTTACAGTGAGGGTTTAACACTGAGTGTTTAAGACCACCACAAACTTTCTGTCTTTCCTAACCCTTCCTGCTTTTTTATACACCTGTTTTTTGTCTAGAAGAGGTTTTTAGTCCTCCTAATTCATGTTTTCCTCCATTGTGTTTCAGTGACCTTTGCCGAGTTGCCTAGTTCTCAGATATTGTTACCACACAGCATCCTTGCTTTGCTCACCCAGCTTTCTGCTGTCATTTCAGCTTTGTGTCCTTTTTCTTGTATAGACTGCTATAGAGATGGACAGGAAGAAAAAACAACCAAACAAAAAAGCCAAGATCACAAAATTCTGAGTGTTGGCAGTTGCCATCAGTGCAACAGGGTGGAGAAAGCTCAGCTTCAAAGCAAGGGTTTCGCACTAACATGACAACTAATGTTTTTCCTACCAAAATCTGCAACAGAGAATGAATTTTAAGATAGGATAAGTGGGGGTTTTTTCATCTTCGACTTGACAAACATTTTATTTTCAACCTTTTTTTTTTTTCCTTCCAGCACTCATTGCAATGCAAAAATTCCTGTGGATTTGTCTTCTCCCAGCTGCAGTGCAAGATGAAAAAGACTCACAAAGTCAAGCCAAAGGGGCACAAAAGAAGGACACAATATATTTTTTTCTAATTCATGATCTCAATTACATAGGCCTGAGAGATGGAAGCACAGTGGGAGACTACATGCTTCCTTTAGTTCTAGCAATAAGGAAAACAAAATTTTAACGTTAGAAATCTCTGATCAGTGTCTCATAATTTCTAAGAAAACACCTAACACATTTAATATTCTAAATTCTTACTTTACTCATCTTTGGTACTTATCATGACATTATGGACTATAATAATCCATAATAACAATTAATCATAATTAATAATAACAATCCATAATAATAATTGATTTGTGTATAGAAAAAGTTGTTTAAATTCAAATTTTATAAAGAATGTATTACTTAAGCTCAATGTAATTTCTAAATGTGTCATTTCCTAACTGTGAACTGAGATAACACAGCAGGACTTATAAAATATTATTATAGTACACACCACTCATAGAAAAAACCCACGGAAGCTTCTAAAAAGACTTACTATTTAAAAGAGTAAGAAGCTTGCATTATACTACATCACTCCTTCTGGTAAGTGCAAGGGACTGCTCTGTTCCCATGAACTGCTACTTGAAATAATAATCTTTGACTTACGACTTTACAAGCTGGTTTTGTGGGGAGGTTTGTAAAAAAGACAATACCTACAGGTGATTTAGTAAACATGGGGAACTATCAGGAAATAAGGGCAGTATTTTCTGCTGAAAGTTATTAAAAAGGTGCATTGGAGGGTAAAAAAAAAAGTATTATAGCTGTGGAAGTGTTTCTAAATAACTACTTTTTATTGTGTTCTGTGAGATATTAGCCTTCAGAAAGTTCAGCACAATACCACCTACAGAGAACACAGTAAAGAAAATACAGCAGTAAAGAAATCCTTTTGTGTATACATCACCTATACGAATACCATCCAAGAAGCCACAAGGTACAAAGACAAGCTTTGTAATTTCTCACAGCTTAAGCTGTAAATAATTAGCTTTCTGTATCCTGAAATGTTTACTACTAGCATTAAATGTCAGCACCTCCATTAACCTTGTATCTCCCCTGTCAGGGTTGCATACAGTTTTGCTGCAGGGGGAATAGGCAACTAACAGAAAATCTGGTATGTATAATTTTTTTAAAGCTATTTGTTTTCTATGAGGCCAGAATTATCAATTTTTTAGTCAATCACATATGTGGACATGTAATTAAAGTACAAAGATATAGTTTAGTGACCCTGATGCTGTACTTGATCATGGTGTACAGAAAAAAGTACGAGCAAAGCACTTCAGCTACAGCAAGATGAACTTCTCGCTAAATTGATAGCTGCTATCATTTTCAAGGCATAGGCTACACAAAATTTATCTCAGTCACTAAAACACATACAGGGGCTAGAAAACATCCAACTTGACTGCCCCAAGAAAAGGCAAATTCATGCACAGCCTTGTTTTTAAGAAACTTCAAGTTCAGAATTCCCCAGCTTATGTTAGCAGTAGATGTGCTATAGGGGATTTGGGGAATAGGAGATTCCTGGCATAGGAAATCCTTGGAAATCAGAAACTCATGAAAATGGTCGAACTGGTGGGTATGAATGCCTTTCTACCCATCTCTATAGTTGCATATAAATTAAAAGCAAGCAACTAGTTATAAATTAAGCAAACGCAACCATTCTGAATGGCCATCATTTCACCTTTTCACTTGAGAGCTGGAACAAATCTGGTATCTAAGTTTATTCTTGTTTCTTTCAGCACTAGTGACAAAAATGAACTATTTAATTTCTGATACCATTTCCTGGTTTGCAGCAATTCTCTTGATCAGTGAGTGACAGGTTCTGAAAGTTACTGGTTTCCAGCCATAACCCAAATACCACAGCACGTGTCAGCAGTCCGGCATCCTCCAAGAGTGCTCTTACGGTGCGACATACGGTAATATTTCCCAGGTGACCTCCCTGAATCACATGACCTGACACCCTTCTTCCACATCACCTCAGGACATGACAGAAGCTTCTTTCCCAGAACCGGTTATGACAAATTTTCTCCTCCCTTTTACAGTTCCGTGACATTTGTATTTCACCCCAGCACTTCGCTGATGCCCATCACTATGGTACCTGCTGGTCTGTCTTTATCTGAAATGATAATGAAGGAACAAAGCCTTATCAAAAGGTGTGGGTGGCGTTTGCTTTTCACTAGTGGCACCGTGGCAGCTTTAATTTTATTCTGGCAATTGTTGGCAGAGTATTGTTATTGGTTTATAAAATATTCTTTTAATTGACGAAATGCACCCAGAGGCCTCCTAGGGAAAATAAGCAAGCTCGTGTTTATACGCAAGTAAGCCTAAAACTGTTAGCACTAAAAACCAGAATGGCAGCCAAAATTTCCTAGTCACTTATAGCAAAGGACTTTTCAAACACTATACTGACTCTGAACTTATGTGCTTCATCCCTTGAGTAGGATAAGGGACTACATAAGTGACGTTAATTTTATTTTCATTCTGAGGTCTGGGGTTGACATGATTGCTCCCTAGATTAACTACATCCTCATAGACATTTACATTTAAGCATTTTTAAGTACAAATTCCTCCAAAGGGTCATAGCCAAGCCAAGATAGATTATTTTCATGAATAATTCTTGTGAGCTATGGTATCAAATGCTTTACTAAGTTCAGATATTAATCTAAATGCATTCTACTGTTCTCCCCAGAATATGGAAATTAGAGTCAGTGGTTCAGAAAATTCCTCAGTGAGGCTGGAGGTCCTTGTGGCTGAAGCTATGAAATATAATATGTCTTTTGCTTCAAGGATGGATGGATCAATGAATAAAAATGGGATAAGTAACCTACATCTTTTCAGAGCTCCTGGAGGAGTAGGAAGCCTTATTACAGTGCATGTGTGAATTTGCTTGCACACACTGGCTAGACTAATCTGCATCAAAGCATAAGGTACAATGTGAATCAGAGACATGTTGGATTCAGACATATTATAAATCATTTGGAATGGATGTTGAGACTGTTTCCTTTGTGCACTATCTTCTGGAATTTAACTGTAGGGATGAACGCCGTGGAAGGCCTCCAGATTTAGAGGAAACCAACCATGAAAAATCCCCAACCTTATACTAGGTGAGGCCAGACTGTGGCTGAGGTTTACATGTAAGTGTGCGAAGGTGGAAGGGCTTTTTTCCTGAACCACTAAAAGAAAACCCTAGAGTGACTGAGGGGTAAAGTCAAGTTCTCTGCTTGCAAACTTGTGAGCAGTATTTTCCCAAAAGTACAGAGAATGGATACGGATGAAGGTAAGGTTTCTGTTCCCTTATTTATGTACGGATCAAGGTTTGCTATTACCATAGTGCTACTAAATTCATTATTGCCGTTATTGGTACAATGCCTGCAAACTTCACTTGTAGGACAAGACTCCAGTCTGCTAAATGTTCTGTAAAAACAGAACTAAAACTGTCCTTTGATGCTTAAAGAAGGATAGTACAGGGAACTCAACTGGCTCCAAAACAAATTTTAATAATATTAATTGGAAACCTGACTGCAGGGTTATGTCTCTTAATCTCTTGTACCCCCCCTCCCCTTCAACAGCTTCCCACAGGATACCAAAACAATATAGCCCTCAATGGCAAACTGCCATGGCTCTTAAGTTCTCTCATATGGGGTGTATCTTGCATGTCTAATTCAGAGCAACCATTCTATCACTCAAAACCTATTCAGCTATTGTAAGATTCTGAATTTACTTCCAAGCTGTCATCTTTTACAGCCCTTGAGACAGGACAACGTTTGTGAGATCTGCTTTTCTGAAAAGGGATCTTAGGGAAATGCTTGTTCCTAATATGCTACATTAGTGTCATATATGGCTTGCATGAATGCACATGTATTTGCACTCCTGGAAATGAATACACATACAGTGCTAAGTGGAACTATATCTCTTAGAATTGAAGACCATTTAAACATGTTGAAAGCAATATTGCTTATGAATAATCCTGTTCCAAGACTTTTGCAATGAGGTATCTTGTTCAGAATTCTGAAGTTATGGGGAAACAAATAGGTTTGGGTTTTTTTAATATGCTAGAATTTAATTAAAACTGCATCACTGAAAGTTTTAAACACGAAACTCTCCTTGCTTCACTTGCAGGCGGTCTTTTCTCCGTTTTGAATTTCAGTTTAGAGCTGACTCTTCAAAATCAGTGCAGACTCATTTTCCCTTTTTCAAACAAAGATTACGTAGAACATATATCTCTCAGTCTTAAAAAAATGGGATTCCAGTTTATTTTCCTAATTAAGACCAGAAACCCCATCAGCTTCTCCCCTGCCTCCCCAGGGACATTTTCATTAATATAATCCCAAGTCTTCTGTTCCTAGAAACAAGGGCAAAAGCAAAGTCCAAAAATTTATAATCTATGAAGAGTCACTGGAGATGAAAGCTCTCGTGATAAGCCCCAAAGCAGATGAAAATTAGAAAACAGGGCTGTAGAAAAGGAGGTAGCACAGTTTTGTAGTGAGAAATAAAATAAGTTTACATGTGGGCAGTGAGGAAGGAAGGTGGTGGAAGTAGAAATGAACAAGACTAGTAGAGGCAAAAAAGGCAAAATGCACAACAGAAATTTGACACCATAAAAATTCTGGCTTTCCACTCATCTCTTATCACATTCAATTAACATGGCTGTTGTTGAAGAATTTTAATGGTACCCCTTGGGGTAAATTAAACTAATGTTTGTGCTTAAATACAGATTAAAAAAAAAGAGCAACACATTAGGCAGAGTCCTACCGCCACAAGGGGTTCTACAAGGAGTCTGCAAAGACGCATCACTAACCCATTCCTTATATATGCTGGCACCAGCACCCATCCCATGAGTGGTGGCATGGGGCGCCTCAGCCCAGCCTTGGGCCCATCCCCAACCCAGCTCTGGGGCCCAAAGGTGGCCCCTGAGCCTTGCAGGATGCCTACAGGACAATGTTGAGGCTGTTCTTATCTCATCGACAGGAAACTTCAGTCCCTTGCGGAGAGTCCTTCAGTCTCTGGAATTCTTACTTCCAGACAGTTTAACCCCTTCTGCAGTTGAGCCAGATCATTCCTCTGTCACAAATTGCTGCTGTTGAGTGGTTACAATTTGAATTTCCCCTTCACTGTAAAATAGGGAATTATTATATATCCTGCAATATATTTAGTCCCATCTTATTTGTATGCATATGGGAATTTTCTAGGAAGTAAGCAGAACTTACCCTCCCTCAAAAAACTTGAAAATCTCATGTGAGTTTCTTCAGCAACTTAAAATTAAAGTACTAATACTCTCATGCATGTATACTTTTGAATGGTATTTCCACAGTGTTTGCATTCCATAAGCACTTTTAGCACTGATATAATGCCTTCTGTCTCACAGATGAACAAAACCAGCTCTGGCCAGTTATTCAACATCAAGCTGAAAATAAATTATCTCAGACAATAAGGGAATACCGTGAAAGTTCTGTGCAGGTGTGACTTGAATAAAACATGGTACACAGTGATGAGGAACCGAAAGCTGTTCTTGGATGAGTCAGCTGGACAAGCCTTTGAACTTCAGAAAATTTCGCTTTAGAGAAATGCTTGTATCCTAAACTACAGATTTGTATCTCCGCACTTATATACACATACTAACCAATTTTACATGGGCTGAAACACTTTTATCCTGTCAAAAGCTCAGTCTGGATTCATGACATTCAGATTCTGAAAGTGCATACTCAGTAATGCTGCATTGTGCAGGAGAGAAGAAATATTTTATGGCCACAGTAAAAATATACTTTTAATTTTTGATTCTAATGTTTCATTACCATATTTCATTTCAATGAGGTTTTTAGTCTTATATCAAAAAATGACCACACAGATTTGCAACAACTACCCTGAAACAGTTAAGGGCCTTTCTTATCTTTTGGAAGCCCACAGTTCTGATTTGTGTGTTTCTTGTAGCAAAATGTTTACGGGGTAACATTTCTATACACCAGATAGTTCTGTAAACATTACAGGCTAGTACTGCTTCTGTCTGTGTAAGTGAAAACAGTTTTTCAACTGAAACAGATCAACTCTGTAACAAATAAATTGATAATTACAATGTGCATTCCCTCACACTTGAAAATAATGGAAAAACATTTTGGGTTTTGATGTTTGTGTATATGTGTGTGTGTGTTGACAGAAATGAGTGGGAGGGAGGGTTAGACTGAACTGAAATTTTCTGTCTCTCTCAATGAACCATAATATTAAAATAAAGCAGAATGTCTAGGATCAACTTCTTTCTTACACCATTTCAGCTGGAAGCAGAAGAAAGTCAACTGCAAAAATTGTTTCCTTAGACAGCATGACCTGGCAAGAAGCCACTGCTTGCAGCCCCTCGTTTGACTGCAGCCCTTGGGGCTGGGGGTACTGAAAAAGGAACTATGGAAGACACTGTGGTCCGACCCCGCTCCAAACCCACACCTCAGGGTGAGCTGCAGCTTGGGCTCTCATGCCATATTTCTGTGGTACGCACAAGGGTAAGTACAGACCTTTTCCTATTACAGTGTTATAGATTTTTCTTTGGACTGCAAGGCAATGCTCAGTGATATAATTTCTCAGGAATGTGGATCATACTTCAGCCAACTTGGGTATTAAAATTGGATTCTTCCTTTTCTAGTGACCAGCCTTTACCATGGACTCAAGATCACAATATATAAATTGATTTTTTTACAAAAGTAACTTTCAGCTTTGAGGTGAGTTGTGTTTTTGGAGACAAATCAAATACTGGAATGGAGGTACCCAGGTCAAGAAAAAGATACGACAAGTGCTGATGACTCACTGTAGAAATTCAAGGATGACAAAATGCGGGGGGAAAAAAGGCTGTTGTTGCTGTGTGTGTCATCCTCTGTGCATGTCACAGGACATGCAAACCCATAATAGTTCCTTTCCATTTCAAAGTACTACAAACATTTGCCTTCGCCGTAGCAGTCAATATTGTGATCAGTTTGCTACACATCTATTTGAAAGAGGTCCAAAACTGAAAGACATGTATGCACTAGGAGACATGGAAGCACTTCCAAGACCTTTTGATAGTCTTTAATACTGTGTTAGTATTAAATCATAGTGTAGCATCAGCAGCAGACTTGTGCATGGAAATGCCCTTTTAAAGACAGCTAATTCTAAACTTGTGTCTTCACTACCCTTGAGTATGCCTGCCGTGAGTGATGGTACTTCAGTCATTAATTTCATGTCCCCTTTTTATGTAGGCAGAAATTCTTTTTAGCTGGCAATTTTTACAAATGTATTGATTTTTTCTTCATTTCACTGGCTGTGCATAAGCTTTCAAAATCTATGATGTTTCAGAAAAAGCTATGAAGCAAATATTAAAAGAAATGGCAGAATTTTAAAATTATTAGCCTATGTACAGCCTTCCCTACACATGGTTACTGCTGTGAATCTTGTCTCTCCTGCCAGCGTTCCTGTCCTGTTTTTCCTCTCCTCTACGTAGGCATATGATAACTATAGCCCTGTATTTAAAATAGACTAATAATACAGCTTTAGAATAACATTTTGTTCAGCCCAGTTTTCTGGATTTCATGACCCCAAATGACAGTCACATTTAGCTGGAAATGCCAGGGTGAAATATGCTTAGAATTTGCTCATTTTCTCTTTCCCAGGCAATTATTATTGCAGTCCTAAACTATATAATCTCATGAAAAAGTTATCCACCATTTTGGGCAACTGCAGACATTTTTCAGGGCACGGCTTTGAAATTAGATTCATGACACATAAAGCACGATACCTGTACTCAGGAAGAACAAACGGTATGCAAACTTCAAGGCATTGTTCACGCCGTTGCTAACACAGGCGACACTAGAAAATGTGCTGACAGATTAAATCATGTAATCCCTTACTTCTGTCTAAGAAATAAAAATCCATGAAGGAGCAAAGGATGGAAGTACTACCAATGCACTGCTAAATCAGCGTGGACTGATCTCGGAGAGGCATGTCAGCAATATCACCTGTTCATAGGCTAGTTAGTGCTCCCAAATACTAACATAATGCGAAAGTTTCACGTACTGGTACGCATAATTGTATGGTGAAATAGCCTCTTGATTCCATATGAATGTGCATCATGACACTACATTATTGCACAAGACGTTAAGATTAATACCATTAACAGCATTGCTAGCACAAGATTAATAGCATATGCCATGTTACTGAAAAATTACATCATCATATGCAGCAACTTCTGTGTTTACAGCATACTATGATGGCAGAATACACGGTGAGTGCTATGAAGAATGCTTCAGTTTAACAAAGCTTAGCTAATGTTACCCTAAATCCTTCTGAATTTTTTATTCTAGGCTTCTTTCTTTCCGCACAAAACCTTCGTTTTTTAATAGTGACAGGTCACTATCTGGCTTTGAGATAAGGAGGAAAACAAAGAGGTTGTGCCAGGACTATGTAGCTAACAAGGCCATTGGTGGCTTAGCTAACAGTCTAGTTCAGAATGCAATAGACAGTGAAAGCAATAGTCCACCCATGGGGCTCTCTGTACAGGCAGATCCAACACTGTGTTGAAGTCAAAGCCCAAGGTAGCACCGCTGCAGCCTGGATCACCAGCCAGGACCCAGGCATGTCAAGTGGTGAGAGTGAGTGACTTGTCCCCTTGGGTCCAAGGTGACCTTTTGAACTAGACAGGAGGATCTGTGGTCTTGGCAGGCATGAGTGTGAAATGCATGAGTGTCCGAAGACAGAAATCCGAGAGCAGAAATCGCTATCTACATGCTATTCCAATCCCACTAAGAAGATGAATTTTAGATTTTGGGACACTGAGTGACGAGGTTCTGTTCTTGTGGTTACTCCATGCTATATTCCCCCATGACAGTTCGTGTCAAAGTTCTTATTACAGGGGGAATGGAAATAGGAATTAAAAAATGATAGAAATCAAACAGATGCAAGTCCAAAGCTGTCAGTTCTGGCAAAGAGTTCCTGGCTATCCAACCTTCAAATAGAAATAAAAACTAAAAAAAGTAACTGATCTGTGTCTCCTCAAACTGTCTTGAGAACTAAGCCCCTTACATTCCTTAAGTTACTCTGTGGGATGGAGTTCTTTTCTCTTTTTCTTTTTGTTTTTTAGCTGATTTTAGCAAGAAACTTTTTCATTAATATCCAGTATAGGACTGATGGTCAACCATTGCCTATCCCTTTATAAGGCCTTCCTAACAGTACCCTATTCGCCAGTGATATGAAGGTGACTGCATTAAAGGCTCAGAGATACTGTAGTAATGGACACATTTTGAATTTCTATCATAAATAGAATACTTGGGTTTAAATTATTAAAAAATTTAAATAGTCATTTCTTAAGTCAGCTGGTGTAGTAGCTAGTAGCTACAGAAGGAATGCTGGAGGGCACAAACAGAACTTCAGGGACTAATTCTTCATTTTTATACCTTGTCACAAGGCAAAGATGTAAAAGCAAGACTAATAGCTGTTAAAATAACTTGAAGTATTGGTGAACATGAACTTGATCCTAAACATGACAATTCTGCTAATGAAAGAACAACTTATTTTACATAGTTGCTGACCACTTGCTTTCTGCAATGTAGCAATGATAGGGTTCCCAGCTATTCTGAAGCTTGGTATTTTTACAATGTACTTTTCCCTTTCTTTAAAAGAAAAAAAGGAAGATCATTTCATTCGGACAAGTAATTCTCTGAAGACATATGCCATCTTTAGAGTTTTACCTTCAAGGTCTTAACAGCTGTTTGATTTTGAGATCATACTGTGTATAGAAGGTTAATTCAGTGACACTAGAACAAGAATGGAAAGTGTCAAAGTTAGAAATGTACTTGAGATAAGATTTGACATGGTTTAATGGAGAGAGATATGCTACACTTTGAAAGCACTGTTGCTATTACAGGATATTTTTTCTTTTGGAAGAATTTGTTGTTGTCTCACCTTCAGGGTCTGAACAGTAACATAAAATACCCACACCTATATACAGACCAGAACTAATATTTCTTCCTCTTAATAGTGTAATTGTATTTGAGATACTGAATGACAAAAGCCAAACACAAAATTATTTGTTGACTATCACTCTCTAAAGTCATTAAAATTGTAAAGAAATAAGGAAAAAAACACAGACTATAAAACGAAAGAGGTGGTAAGTTGGAAGAATCATGTTGGATATTCTTTAGGAGTATGGAAAGATAAAATTTTCTGGACTTCAAGGGAGATCTATTTCCAAAACTGTGACTTCTTCAAGCGTGGACTTTATATCATGGATGTTCAGCTGTTGATACAGGAGTATCAAGCAGAGACACAAAAAGGGTCTAGCCAAAACATTCCATAGTTCTTACAGTGAAAAACAGCAGTTTAAACTGAATAGGTCCCAAATGTGAAGTACAAGAACCCGGCTGAATTTAACCAACATAACGCAAAAGTATGTAATCATATTCTTGTCTCTGGAACTAACTCTATCTCAGTGGACCAGCCTCACCAGTAATCAAGTATAAAATGATTACAATAAGTGAGTTCTGAGACTGCAGCAGTGTGACTTTTTACTGGATTGTAAGCAGATAACCGTGTGTCTGAACAGAGTTCCAAAGTCTACAAAAAAGGCACTCAATAATTAAACACATTCAAAAATGAGGAGAGCCTTTAACTTTTACTTAATCTGCTTCCCAAGCTTTCAGACAAGTTCTCTCTAGCAGAGAAGGCAAGAAAGAATTATTTCATTAAAATAATCCTTGTCCATCCCAATAGCTATATTTTTGTCTCCTGGAGTGAATGAAATCTGCTGCCTCCAATTCATTATCATTTAGACATTTTTCAATCTGGAAAGGTCCATCTGGCACAAAATATATAACTGCTGATGGTACCCAACATACTGATGTACCCAACCTTATGACATCCTCAGCAGCTTTAAAGATATGTCAAATTTTATCCATAAAATGCTCATTGCCTGAGTTACAGCTTGGTGAGTCACTAATCAGGAACTCATTGCCAATTATTTTCCAAAGCAGGACTAGGTACTTCAGATGTATCAACAATATCAATCAGTCCCTGAGACAACAGAACATTCTTGATTGTATCAAAAACCCGACAAAAAATATAACATAACCAATCGTTACTACTCAGTCTTAAGTTGGAGCATAATCCTGCTGGAATTAGGTGCTTGGCTAGAAAGCAACATTGGAGAATGGGCCAAACCTATCTGGGAGGCCATTTACAAGCATCCTCTGGCTGACAAGCCGCTCTCAGCTGCTTTCCTCCCACAAGTAAAATTTGCAAACAGATTATAAACACCTCAGTGCGAATCACTTCTGAGAACTAAGCAGACTCCAAATATTTCAGTGCAGCACTTCTGTACTGTTTCATCCCCAGACACGGCGATGGCAATGGCAATCAAAACTGACCGTATTACTCCAGCAGTTGACTCCACTAGCTCAAGCAATGTAAGGTCGTAACTACAGCTGGCCAGCCTCAAGGACCCAGTACACTAAAGCCATGGATTCAGAGGCTAAATTAAACTGTATTAGAGGGCAGTGGTTTACTAGGATGTCAGGGCTCTTAAGAGCCAATCTGAAAATACTGAGGAATATGTCCTAAAGCAAATGTATCATACCCACAGAAAAAAAAAATTCAAACTGAATGTAATTAAGGCAAGTCTGGAGTCCATATAGATTTTAGAAAATTGCACTCTGAGAAAAAATGGAGGTGTCTGGTCTATAACCTATTTACATTTTATACAGTGTCAATAACTTCAGCTTGCTTTTAATCCAAACCACACAAATACATGTATTGAACTTCCTCGCTTCTGTTGGTCTTATACAATCATAAGCCCACTCAATGTGTGTCTGTGTTTATTGCAGGAACAGATGCTACTGTATATATTTCAAACGTGAGTCTGAATTAGGTGGTCTTCATAAACCATCCAAGTGGAGAATACACATTTCAAAGAGAAAGGGCAAGCTTTCCATAGCTGTTTCACCAATGTAAAATACATGAGTCTCTTTGTACTGTTTTCGGATGGAATAGAGTTAATTTTCTTCATAGAAATCCATGTTTTGGATTTGTGATGAAAACAGTGTTGATAATACAGGGATGTTTTAGTTATTGCTGAGCAGTTGCTTGCACAGTACCAAGGCCTTTTCTGCTCCTCATATGGCTCTGCCACCAAGCAGGCTAGAGGTGCACAAGAAGTTGGGAGAGGGCACAAACAGGACAGCTGACCCCAAATGACCAAAGGGATATTCACAGAGTCACAGAATCATTAAGGTTGGAAAAGACGTTTAAGATCAAGTTCAACCATCAACGCAACACCACCAAACCCACTAAACCATGTCCTGAAGTGTCATGTCCACAAGTTTTTTGAACACCTCCAGTGATGGTGACTCCACCACCTCCCTGGGCAGCCTGTTCCAATGCTTGATCACCCTCTCCATAAAGAAATTTTTCACGAATATCTAATCTAAACCTCCTCTGGCACAACTGGAGGCCATTGCCTCTCGTCCTGTTGCTAGTTACTTGGAAGAAGAGACCAACACCCACCTGCAAACTATAGAACATTTCATAAATACAAATAGGCTGTTTACATAATCTTCAAATGAACTTATCTAAAACAGACGATGGCACGCAAGCCACAGTGCACCATTTCTAACAGAAATACAATATACATCATGCTTGGAGATGTTCATGTGGTTCCCTGTCCGACGTATATACATGTCACTGGTTAAAAGCTATCATTTTCCTTATTGAATTGAGGAAATGGAATCATGTTTGTAAAACATTAAATTCAGCATATGGTCTATGGCAGTTCAGTATTTTAGTCCCCCAGGGACCTTTCATATGACCTTTGATAAACACCCCTGTGCTGCATTGCAGCCATCTAAGAAACAGGGGTGATAAATGTCCCTTTTTCCAACTCCCTTTCTGCTGTTACTCATTCAGGTACTAAGCGCTCTCAGACTGTGTTCTGCTGTAGGAAACACTGGGTATGCAGAGAGAGGGGATATTAGGTTCTACAGTGATGCAAACGCTGGTAGCTGCATTGCAAAAAACCTGCAACAGAAAAAAATATGACTCAAGTAATGCAACACGGCTTCAAAACAGTGCATATCAGTCCAATTTTATTATTAATGTCTTGCTTCAGGACGAAAAGTTTGCCTCTCACTAAGATGCAGGAGCTTTGTTGTAAGAAATTAAGAATTTCACAATTTAGAAATAGCAACAAGTATGACTGGTAAAAACCTGTGATCTGTTTTCTTGCACTGAAAATTAGAGTAAGTAACTGCTGGGTAACCTGTTCAGCACATTCTAAAAGGTCTTTTCTTAGCACAAGTGATTGTCATTCTCACTGCTGGACACTGATAATTTATGAAATAAAGGATCATGTCCAATGAAGTGCACACAATACAAAACCAAAAACTGAGGAAATGCCAGGTTCAAGCTCATCTGAAGACTCTAGTTCAGGAAAAGATCTTTTAACAACCTGTCTGGAACTTGCATTTTAAGAAATCTTTGCAACAAAGCAATCTTCGTATGTTTGGTGCCCTCTGGTCATCACAGTATTCAGCATCCTCTTTAAGTTCCACAGATTTCCATCTCTGGTGTTAACTCTTCAGTGTGTCCTTCAATGCTCATGAAGCTTTTGGAATGGCCTTGACTGTAGACTTACAGATCTCATATAAGTGCGTTATGCAAGATGCTGATGTTTTCATAAAAGCATGGCAGCATTTAATATCTATCTGTTGTGTGTAGTAGCGCACTGCAGTAATTACTTAAATATATGTATTAATTAATAAATAAATAAACATATTTTTCTATATCTGGGTAAATATTCCTTCTCAAAATATGTGAAGTTTTCACACAGTTCTCACAGTTATGCCCTCTGTATCCTGATCAAAAACTTTACCAAATAAGAAATGTTACAAATAAATCAAGCTGCCTTCCCTGTTTCTGCATCTATTCTATTCTCAACCCACAGGATTTTCTTTCCTCTTTCTTCTTGCCTACCTCTTGAACTATTTCTCCTTACCTCTCTCTGAAGAATATTTTTTCTCTGAGTAGAGATGATGCCTTAATAGTCTTATCACCAGCATTTTTTGGTGTAGGACAAAAGGCTTCTTAGAAGGTTAAACTACAGAAAACAATTAAAAGCAAATAAGACCCCCCAAAATTAGAAATTGATTCAAGGGAAACTACCTGCTGGATTCAAATTCTCACCTTCCGCTATGCTAAAATGGCATTTTTCAGGAAACCACCCTGACCTCCCATTAGCTGTAAAGGGACAGACACCATGGGAACACTCATTTCCAGGAAATACAGCAAATTGTTAAAGTTCATTCCTTTAGGTATGAGCAAACACATCCTCTTGATCACTTGTTAAGAACTTCCTTCATCTGTTAAGCTCACTTATCCTACCTGGATTTATCAAACTCTTCATTACTTTTCTGCTATGCAGTCTGTCCATCAGGGCTACATTTCCTCAAGTAACTCTGCCAATGCAGTATGGCTAACTATCTGGTAGTACTAAAAGCTAACAAATCTTTTCAGGAGGACAGGTAGCCCTGAGAATGCTCTGAATTTAAAGTCTGATTTATGTCCTTGGCTTAGGAGAAATATCCACTCTGTAAGAACAAAAGCTCCAACAACCTAAGGAGAGCTGAAAATTCTTGAAGTGGCAAAATATTATCTACATCTGGGCTGAAGTTTAACTCTGGGTAATAAATCACATCTGGGCACCACTTGAGAACCTAAACCTTAACTGGCCTGTCTTTTACTTTAGGCTTTGACAGTTGATCTAACTGCCAATTAGATTTTTCTTCCCTGAGTAAAATAAAGTTGCTGTTTGGAGTGAGATTTCATACTGGTCCATTGTAAAAATCATTCAAATTACTGGAACTCTAAGAATCAATAAAATGAAGTGTGAATAAAAACCTATTAAGGAAGGAGAAACCCATTTCTAACTCCTTTCTTTTCTAAAATCTTTTTTAATAATCTGGTAGAAAAGTGATTGTAGTAGGTTTAGAAATATTTGTTGCAAATGTCTTTCCTTCTCCACATCTGGATCCTGTTTGAGCATCAAAGAAAGAATCTTTATAAAATTGTGTGTGTTTTTTTTGAAAGAATTCTCAAGTGCCTGTATTATTTCATAGACTCTCAGAGTAATTTAGATTGAGAGGAATCTCTGCGGTCATTTAGTCCAACCCCCTACTGAGAGCAGGTTGCATTAGCTCGGGCTGCTCAGGACTTTTTCAGCTGAGTTTTGAACACTTTTGTCCAGCCAAATTTCAAATATTCCCAAGAAGGGAGATATACTATTTTCACTTTGTGGACGACGTGTTCTGTCACTTATCCACGCTCACTGTGACTTTTTTTCTTCTGTCTAATTGAAATTTTTCTTGATGCAACTTTTGATCATTTCCTTGTGGTATTTGGACGTGGCTCTGCCTGGCTCTGCCCTCTTTACAAGCACATGCAATGTGTTCAGTGTTCAGGTCAGACCCGGCAAGGCCAGACAGCTGTGTCTGCTCCACCACTTCCATCTGAAGGTGTGCTGTGGACACCACAGCTACCGCACGTGCTTACATACCTTGTGAAAGTCAGCAGCAGAAGGGAGACCCGGCTCTACCCAGGAAAAGAAGCAACAGTCCCCCAGTGATTTCTGACCACTCGGGAGGGAATATCCCAAGCCTTACCCTTTTTCTAATGGTTTGACCTTCTGTGCTGCAGAACACTGGTTTTTAGCTCTGGCTAGCAAACACTGTGTTTCCATAACCAGAAAAATCTCTCAACAGTAGGACAATGAAAATAAAAGCCGATTGTTTTTCTTCGGATATACTCTCAGGTGTGGTTACTTGTGCAACTGTGACCAGCAGCAAACACTGCTGGTTTTCTAACCTTCTGGGAGTTGAGAGCACAGCAGAGACGGAGGTTCTGAAATTCATCACAAGGAGACATGTCCAATGTACCAAAGAGGCACGGCTCAAAAGGAAATAGAACCATTATGCCAATATTATGTATATTATTTTAACATCTAAATGGACTTAATCTGTTTTGTCTGTATGAGGTTTCCAGATATTTATGAAAGATTATTTCTTTTCATGGTAGGCTTTCTAAAGTACAGACTTCTTGCACTCTCTGACACATAGTACCCTTTCTGTTGGTGAAATATGAGATTTAAAATAAGCTGTATGTCTAACATTGTTCTTTACACTTTGATGAATGTTACGCTTACTCCTAAATTTATGAGAAAATGAAAAACTTTTTTCTAAACTACAGAATAGAAAACAGAAAATAGTTTTCTCATTTTAATAACTTGAATTAAATTTTTCTATGTACTATAATTTAAAAAATCATGAACAGGAATAGATACCCTAGCAAGCAATGAATCAGCCTTGCCATTCTACTGTTATCACTAACCAGGAGTGAATGCTATAGATTTATGTTCTGGTAATTCATCACTTTCTGTCATTATCCTGTGGATAATTTGTTGTGTTTATAATAACAGATTCTCAAACTCATTATATTAAAGCCTCAGATAATAAAAAGTATATAAAATTGATGGTAAAAAAAATCCTGAATATGCAGTCTGCTGCCTTGGTAAAATGTGGATACAAAGTTACAATCTTAATTTCTGAGGTAATAAAGCAGTATTTACCTGCTGCATCAGAATGAGGGATGATGGTTAAAGCATCTGTCATGACAGGTAGAAGCATATTAAGAAGCAGAGATCAACTAAAAACTACAAGTCCAGCGTCCTGAGGGTTGCGGCTTCAGCTTTCGTTAACTTAAACACATTGGTTGTATTTGGCATCTTTTTCATATGTGAAAACCTAGTCAGCTTTACTATCGAACAGCACTTTACATATATGACACATTCTACTGTGTTCCATGTTTTGAAAAGTTTGCGCTTGCAAGTCACTAGTTAGCCTTGATTACTTAAAACATACAGTTATTTTTATGACCAATGTCACCAAAGCAGGTGATCAACAAGACTGATTTCTCATCTCATCATCAAAAGCAAATAGTGAATAATAGTAATTGCATCGACATTCAGGTCTAAAGGACTATTAATTGATAGAATTGTTTCCACTTTGACATGTGGGAAACAGGGAAAATAGGGCTTCTCACTAACAGCCTCATTAGCTGTTTCATGAAAGCAACCTGAGCGTTGTTTGGTCAGTCATAGTTGCATGGACTTCTTCAGACAGCTACACTGAGGGCAGTGGTCCAGATCCTGCTGCACCATTGTCTTGGATTTATCTGTCTTTTATTTGCCTCTTATTGTCTTTTATTTAATCTATCTCATAGCTTGGCTTACGTTATATATTATATTATAAAGTTTGGATTTTTTGTAAGCTTATCATTACAACACTGGTTACCTAATCCCACTAAGGTTTACAAAATATTTTTAAAATAATAAAGAAATTATTTATTAATTGTCTTTAAAAAATAAAAATATTGTAATTAATAAACTCTGAAACCGTTCAAATGGGAAAGGTATACTAGAATGAATACCTTAATGAAACACTTTAAAACAGTGCACAGGAGTTTTTAAACAATTCTAAGAAATTCCTTCAGACTTGAAGTCTTTCTAGTTCTTTCTAGATGCCTGATTTTGAACAAAGTGTAGGATGGTATATTTGTCCCTTTGGAAGTGAAGAAACAAAATATGTTTGAAATGTGTGTAACTACACTCTAGAGCATAGTGGACTTTTAGGATATTTAGAACACGATCATTGCAGGTTAATCCATTAGTGAGTGATCTTTGGTACTTTTTATACTACTGCATTTAGCTATAAGTGTTTTAGATATATTATCTTATCTATGAAAATGTAATCAGAATATACATTCTTCCATGTAAGTTTGATGGTATTGTAAGACTTACCTATTTAATGAAGTCCTTCTTCCATAATAAAAGGCAAACAGCAGAAACTTGAGAAAATAAATGTAATTCTGTTTGAGTCGCATCCCAAACTGAAGAACTCAGTATGTTGACTTCCCAGGTTCAGGCCTTTCATACTTTAGATCTGAGTTCCACTTTTTTTACCTAGGTGTAAATAAGTTGTAGTTTTCCTCCATATTCCAGTTGTGAAAAGTAGACATGTTCAAACACAAAACCAAAGCAGTCTAACTAAACTAGGTGCTGGGAAGCAAATCATCATCTGGTAGAACTTGCTCTGTGACTCTAAATTACACACTGGCCATTCTCTGAGCATCAAAGATGGTAGAGTCAGCTGAGGAAAAGCAATTTTTCCCAGGGATATGCCTCCTTCTGATGAAAATCCTGAAATGGCAGTTGTCACAGTTACAAATAGAGATGAAATTGTGTTTCTCAAAAGGCAGATTTCTTTCAAATGTCGTGCAGATAAATGGTATGTATGCTTAATAATACTGAAAGATACGTACTTCAAACTAGGATGTGAAAGCAATTCTAACAGCAGGATACCACACAGCTGGCAGGTGTTCAGACCCTTAACACCCACTCATGAGGTGGGAATCAAGAGAGCCTGAGAAACCAGACACTCAGAACTACACATGGAAAAGGATATGTCGAGGATAAAATAGAAGACATAAATTTGAAAAAACAATTCTATTAATGCAAAAAAATAAAAAAAGATTGATAACCACAGTATAAAATTTCTGAATCTTGTAAAGCAAAAGCTGTTTTATATTTTACTTCTGACTCCTACTTCTAAATGATCAGCTGTAGGTGGACAAGCTATGAAAGAAGAAATCCTGACTAGCTTACACAAGCTTGAGACTACCTGAGCCTACCTTATTCAAGAGGCTGGGACACTTCAAGGCATCTTCTGATGGCAAAATCTCTAAACAAATACAAGTTCAGTACATGGGAACAGTGATTTTACAGTGATATTTGCAATTTTTTTTGCAATCAAGTCAGTTTTCATTTCTCTGTGTAATGTAGTTTTTTCCAATGGGAGGATTTTGCAAGACTTGGGCACGATTTTGAGTATGAAGAACTAAAGGGAGATCAGCAACAAGCGACGCACCTGCTAACATATTGGTCATGAAAGTTTAATGCTAAATTCAGTAGAGATTATAGGTGAATCAGAGAGGTTTCCTTCCTTCTATACAGGTGAGACTATCACTGTAGATAATCCATGGGTGAAAGACTGAAGAAAAGGCCTGAGAAAAATTAAGTTCCTGATGGGCAGCCTACAAAAACTGGAAAAAATAAGTATATTCCTACAAAAAATATAAAAAATTAGTAATAGCAAATAAATGTGAAAATATTCAGAGACTTTCACTGTTGAAAACTAACATAAAGTGTTAAACTTGTGCTAAGCATTTATGATTTCTTTTTTGTGTACGTTTAAAAAGAACAACACTTTTTTTATGGACAGATGCTGATTGTGTCTGGCCCAAAACTTGTGCCCAAAGCAGGGGCAGATCTGAGGTCAGACCAGGCTACTCAGAGCTTTATCCAGGTGAGTTTTAACAGCTTTATCTGCTTTGATCTCCTGAATTATTGCGAGGCTATGAAGAAAAGCCTTTTTTCCAGACAAATTTCCAGTCAGTGAATTGAAAATATTTGGTGGGCTATACCTGAAGGAAGGTCCCACTCACTGTGTTTCAGAGCATCAAATCTGGCTCTCAAGGAGAGCCACAGACATTACCTTAACAATTGAAATTATATCCAGTGAAAAACAGATGGAAAGTAAGAAGTTCTTTCCAAATGAGTCCATGAAAAAGAATAATTATTTGCAAGGAAGAGTGGTCAGCAAAACCTTTGGAAGTGTTTGTGAAACTAGATATCTATGAGCTGAAGATATACAAATGAAAAGTGTGTTGTAAAAACAGATCAACTGCTGTAAAAAAAAAAAAATGCTTAGGGGAAACAAGGGACCTAGAGAGCTTCAGCTCCACTAAGGATATTTACAATTCATGCAGGCAAAGAACAAAAGGGTAGGAATGTCCTTTAAAAATTGTTTAGCAATAAATGTCCACAGATCTTGTATTGTTAGAAATAATTAAAACTTTTCATGACAAGCACTGGAAAGTACCGCTGTGCAATTACAGACACAGAAAAGGGGAGAGACTACAGGAACCTGCCTTTTAAGCTGCAGTTATGTGCAATACCTCCGTCAAACAGATGAAAATTAACTACTGGGTGGCTACTACTACTGAAGTAGTTAAATTGTGCTTATCTATCTTCTGAGTGCATTTCCTACAGGACAATTTGCACTGCTTATTTTAACAGGGAGAATACCATGTCCATCCAGACTGCACAAGGACACACTGTGATATTGTTCAAATTCAAAAAGAGATGTTAGCTACCCTCGCCAACAAAACAGAATGCCCGGAATGTTTGAATTCATCCTGAAGCATAATAACATCTTTCAGCAGGAGATTAAGCAGTTGCTTGAGCCCAAACCTGCCTTCAGAGGCAAGCCAGCCCGCAAGCGTGGGCATTAGCTGAGTGTGATGAGATCTCAGCCTGAAGAGAGATTTGAGGCTGATCTGTGGTGACTTCCGCTTTCATAAGAACTACCTTAAAAAACCAAAAGTCTTGCTTCTAATAGCCAAATAAAGATTTAATAAATGAATAAATAAAATTAAACCTTCCAACTTTTAAAATATACAAAACTCAAAGCAACTGGAAAAGGTAAGATAGAAATTAAATATTAATTTATGCATTGCTTTCCATCTGCCTGCTCCTGGTTCCAGTTTTACCAGTTCAACAAGTATGCATTGAAGCACTGAGCCCTATCCCTTCAGAAATGTCCCAGGACCTTCAGAGGATTTCCCTCACCTCCACAGTCTGACTGTCTCCTTCATGCTTCTGCTTTCCCACTATAACTCACTTCTTTGCTCTCTCTGCCCTAGCTTTCTCAATCTCTTCCTCACTCCTAAGGGTTCAGCTCATCTTTTCTTTTATAAGAGAGTAACACAAAGGCAGGGAGTGGGGAATATAACAAAACAAAATTCAGCAGCGGCAGCAGCATCCATTAAGCAGAGCTTGGTCTTAGCTGTATTTTATAAAGATACCAAATGTCATTCTACTTATAGGTGCAGTAGGATGAAACAGTATTCATATACAGAAAAAAGTTTCTTAATTAAAATAAAAGAAAGTGGGTTGGAAACTTACGGAATATTTTTTCTAGAAATAACACCAGTTTTACTGTTTCTTGACCAGAATCACCAATGTGACTTTAAGGACTCTGGACCTTACAAATAAAACGTGGTAGACTCCCCTAAAAGCAAACATTGAAATCTATCTCAAAAATAATTTAAAAAACATCTTTAGGATTCATCTTCACAATAAAAGATCCAAAATGTGTTTACGATATCATTGGAAATCTAAAGGCAGACCAAATAAATTTGTAATCAAAAATTAAAGCAGAGAAGTATATTAAGAAGTCCTCTGTTTAAAAAAAACAAAAAAAAAACAAACAAAAAAACCCCAACACATTAATCAAGAAACGTTGGAGCTTAATAGGTGTAACCATAAAGTATAGAAGTAAAGTCTTGTCAGTTTAGATGAGATGGTAAGTACTATGGGAAATCATGGAAAATTTAATATGCATTCAAGAAGGACTTCTGCGTTAATGAGAACCCCACTAAAGTTTGTGTTGTCATTTGAGTGCACAAAATTGGAGCTGGTGATGATGAAGAAATCTCAGTGCCAGCACTGGTCCCCGATTACCACGCTGGAGGGTACAGCAGTCCAAAAGGAAAGAAAACCCTTCAAAATTAATCAATTAGTTCTCCCTAACCAAAGCCTAGCATTTCAGAAGAAGATAATATTTGTTACCAAAGTTTTTACTGATGAAAGCATTTCTGACTTTATTCGATTCCTGCAAAATCCTGTATAATTCACTTAAGCAAGATGCTCGTACTCCAAGGCATTCAGCTGCTTCTCCAGTGTGAGCTGCAGAAGTTGAATACAGCCCTAACGAGCTCATCAAATACCACTTTAAGGCACAGCGCGGTAACACGACATAATAGCATGTGACAGGAGAGGTTTGCTGCTAGACAGAACTACCGGGTGCTTTTCATACCTTTCTGCCATAGAGAACCAAACACGATTCAGCCATTTATTAACAAAAACCAAGAAGGATTCAGACCCCTTGCACCAGAGGACTTGAAGTGTCACCGCTTCCAGCCCTTGTCTCCCTTGAAGCCCCAATGCATTTTCAGATCTGCTTCTGGTTTTACTGTATTCTATTACACCTTAACTCCCATGAACGTTGCTGTAATGTTGTAATTCCTGTAATTAGTCTGAAAATGCCAGCACAGGCTTTTCACTTCCAAATCTAGCTAATTTTCAAAGGTCTTCAGTACGAAAACAAGGAGTTATCGTTGTGACAGTCTATACTACATGGTATATAGAAAGGTACCCACTAATGATTTCAGAATTTCTTTTAAGCTCCATGAGTTTATTATTAAGGTCACAAGAACTGTGGAAAGACATTTGTATCCAAAAATGTAGCCCCAAAGATTATCAAAACATGTCAAAAACTTGTTTTGCACTATTACTCTTTTTGAATATTACTGATTATTCTTCAAAGAACATAATTTCTTTTCTGAAAATAAGAATTACTTGATTAAGGAGAATACAATTAAAATACAATTATTTTTAATAGCATTAGCTTTAGCTGATAATGGGGGTTTTTTGCATACTTTTTCTAACCACTAATTCTCTTTCCAAGTGAGAATATCTGTATACCCAGAAATACCCAAACCAGAAGCCTTTGAATTTGTGTCATCACAAAACAAATAGTTTTCTCTTATGAGCACATTTTAAATAATAAATCTAAGGGGTTTTTTGTTAAATACTCAGATTCTATGATATCACTCATTAGTTACTATAGGGAGAGAGATTAAACCATAAAAATAACTGAAGTCTAAGACAGAATGAAGAAATTAAAAAACATAATGCAATTAAATGAGAAAAGATGAAACCTTCCAGGTTTTGTGGTTTATATCCCTATTGTCCACTCTTCACTAATTTCTACTCTTTGTTTTATATTACCAGGAATACACTTTGTATAGCATATTATAGCTGTATATTATATCTTTTCTTTAACGTCCTTTTATCTAAAAAAAAAAATTTCCATCCATATAAAGAGCTGTCTCTGCAATCATATGCTTTTGTCACAACTATACTTTGTCCTACAGCAGAGTACAATGTCATATACAATGTATGGTGATTTTATTGGAACTGTAGAGAGGAAAAATATGTCTATCTGAATCAGAACCAGGAAGGAAAATGCAACTGTTGGTTAATAATTTTATGTTTAATACTCTGCCACTGAAATTAATTTTTCTCTGAATTGAAAAAACAGGGGAAAGTTTTTATAATTATGTGTGTGTGGTATACATTAGTTTGACATAGCAACAGAGCTCTTACCTTGATGAGATTGAATGAATCTAAATATTGTACAAAAATGCACAACAATGTCCTTTAATAAAATTGTAGTGTTTGCAAGTTCAATCTTCTAATGTTGTTTTATTTCAAGTAAATGCACATTTCTCCTACCTATAGTTGCACTGTGTTGGCAGTGGTTGTTCACCTTTCCACAGTGATACCAGGAGGAACAAGCCGATCAATATTGAAGTATTGAAAATATTGCTGTCTTGACGTCAACACAAAATGCACTGATAAAGAATTTTGGAAGTGCCAGATTTAATTTCCTTTTAGAAAAAGGAAAATAACCAACTCTTTGAAAGAATAGCCAATAAGCAAAAGTTATTCATTTGCCTAAAGATAAATCCCAAGTTATCCGAAATACTGTAGGATCACACAAAATGCTCCTGAGAATATCCTCAGGTAGGTGACTGAAAACCAGATATTCCAAAATATTCATGAAAATTCCCTGATCCTCGGCATTGAAACTAGCAGCCACAGCTGGCTGAACATCCACTGTCATGTATGTGAGAGAATGAACCGTAAAACATTTGTCTCAAAAATTGTTTGTCTAACCAAAAATTCTTTTGGCTGATAAGGATGGCTACAAGGCCACAGAGACCTCCGGTTGATGAGAAACACCCTGCCAAGACAACGGCTCCAAGGCGTGCGATAGTCCTGGGAGGAGCGGGGCTGGAGCTGCAGTGAAGCGTATGCGCACGTGCAGGAATGCGAAGATGTGCTGAATTGCAGGCCTTGAATGAGAATAAAACGGACTGCCGAGACAAGCCCTTTGCCCAATTGCCCACCACCGAAACATCGAGAGACTTGGACCGCGGACCCCTGCGGATCCATGGTGGTGACTACCCTTGCAACTCTATCCCAAATGCTTGCTTGATTTCTTTTTATTCCATTCTGTCCTATTGCTATTCTGTCCTGTCACTACTAGTTTTTTACTTTTGGTAATAAAAACTGTCTTGGATATATGGCACTTGACCTCCTTTGTGTCTTAATCTCACTCTTGTGATCGTATCAAAACCTTCCCGACATTGGGTCAGGACAATGTGGCATCACTTTAAGTATCTGAAGTAGCTAAGGGCTCAGCTCAGAAATTATTGAATGATTGTGTTACATAGGAAGCCGGACCAAACGTTCATAGACTCTCTTTCCTACTTGATAAATGTGAACATTGTATTTGTTTTCATTGCAGGAACGTTGAAAACATCACAAGACTGAGTGAGGTGTTGCAGTAGCTTAGGCTGATGAAGTGTGTGCTGCTACCAGAAAGGGAGGAAGGGATGCCTTGTCTTCTCCTGCCTGGTCAGGCTGACTGTGACACTGCAGAACTGCTCAAATTGTGCAGGGCAAGCAGCAGAAATGCAACTGCAGAGCAGAAAGGTAGGGCAAAAGCATTTCTTTCAGCAGGTTAAGCAGCATCCTGCACCAACATTTTTGGCACAGCCAAGGTGAAGCCCAGTGTCTCACGTTTGCAGCTCAGCATGTCATTTACCCGGGCACCAAGAGTCAGAGCACTCACCTATCCCCCTGCTCTTTCAGTATTCTTCCTCTGGGAATAATTTTCTTTCATTAGCTTGGCTAAATGATAAAACCTATCTCTTTTCTGATTGAGTAATGTATGTTTGAATAATAACAGTAAGAAGTGTTTTATTCTTTGCTGTAAACGAATGCTTTGATCTCTAAGGCGGACTTAGCATGGGGAGTGAGGTGGTCAGCAGGACCCTCATTAGGCTCATTTGGTTGTTGCTGAGATGCTGAGATGAAGTTAGAGACAGCTCGTGTGCTCCGTCGTCCGTCACTCTCATTTGGTACGAACTGGTACGGTTCATGTTTCAGAGCAGGTGACAGGCTGCCCTGCGTTCACTTCTTGGTTTATGTGGTCTTCTTTAACCTGAATAACAAGATATCCTACATATACTATGAGATATACTGAAAATACTATAATAACACCCAAGATAGATACTACATTATCTCCTGCGTTGACATTGAAAGGAAAAGAAGAAAACCTCTCCAGT
Organism: Phaethon aethereus; assembly: GCF_964289735.1. Taxonomy (NCBI): domain Eukaryota; kingdom Metazoa; phylum Chordata; class Aves; order Phaethontiformes; family Phaethontidae; genus Phaethon; species Phaethon aethereus. Next base: position 851,226 of record NC_138584.1, on the reverse strand, counting down.
CTAGTGCCTTAAAAAAAAGGAAAACCACATTTTTTCCTGATTTGTTAACTTAAAATATCAAGAGATACATTCTTCCCTTCTATGCCAGGGACAATTCAGGCTTACAATCCTCTTATGTGTTAGTATTTTAGTTAATCTATACTATACACTAAAATGAATATAATTTCTATTTTTTAACACAAGCAGCAATTTTTTTTTTTAATGTTCTAGTTTACTTGAAAGGGCAGAGGAACCATCTTTAATGATTACTTGGTTTTGACTCAAGCTGGTTTAATGATACTGGCAGTGATTATGCTATTATGGGATGGTACACTGAAATGTGAAGAAAAGAGACAAAAAGAAAAAAGAAAACACCTTGACACAGCCAACATTTTTTTGGCTCTGAAAGGACACTATTAAAATGTTTCACTCTTTGACATTGTGTTTTTCTCCACTGAGAATAAAGCAACTAAAGTAGGTAAACATTTTGACTTTGATTAATATGAAATAAAAATTTTCATTTACGTAGTGCCTTTTTAACTCAGAAGTAGCATTAAATTCTTAGGCAATTTTTAAATTAATTTAATATATACAGGCTCCAACAGATGAATCACTTTGTCCACTACTGGAGTGGAACTACTGCTGATGTAAAATATGAGAGGCATTTAACAGTTCATGGCAGCAGTCAGGCATGGGCAAGGAACTGAAGAATAGCTTCTGCATCTAAAGCTGAAGGGAAAATAAACTTCATGAATGGAAAGTGATCCAGGCTTTGGGGTTCACATCCCTTTCCTTTAACACTTCTTGGCCTTTTGGCCAACACACTTGGACAGATTATGGGTTGTATGTCTCACAGCCATGTGTGATTATTTCTACAGAATCATAGAATCATTGGTTTGAAAGGGACCTTTAAAGTCATCTAGTCCAACCCCCCCTGCAGTGAGCAGGGACATCTTCAACTCGAGCAGGTTGCTCAGAGCCCCGTCCAACCTGACCTGGAATGTTTCCAGGGATGGGGCATCGACCACCTCTCTGGGCAACCTTGGCCAGCGTTTCACCACCCTCACTGTCAAAAATTTTTTCCTTCTATCTAGTCTAAATCTGCCCTCTTTTAGTTTAAAACTATCACCCCTTGTCCTATTGCAACAGGCCCTGCTAAAATGTCTGTCCCCATCTTTCTTACCAGCCCCCTCTCAGCCCTGGCAGCTGCAGGAAGGTCTCCCCGGAGCCTTCTCTGCTCCAGGCTGAGCCCCCCCAGCTCTCCCAGCCTGTCCTCCCAGCAGAGCTGTTCCAGCCCTCGGAGCATTGCTGGGGCCTCCTCTGAACCTGACAGGTCCATGTCTCTCCTGTGCCGAGGGCTACAGAGCTGGAGGCAGTATCCAACTGGGGTCTCATCAGAGCAGAGGGGCGGGATCACCTCCCTTGACCTGGTGGCCACTCTTCTTTTGATGCAACCCAGGGCATGGTTGGCCTTCTGGGCTGTGAGTGCACATTGCCAGCTCATGTCCAGCTTTTCATCCACCAGGACCTCCAAGTCCTTCTCCACAGGGCTGCTCTCAATCTCTTCATCCCCCAGCCTGTATTGATACCAGGGATTAATATATATATTATAGATCGATTATTTTCAATGACACAAACACTTTTTCTCATATCTATAATAAGAAATAACTGAAGTGTTCACAAGCAATAGTTCAATACTATTCATTTGTATCAAATATGCTGCTGTAATTTAGCTTACTGGTATTTTTGTTCACCAGCCCACACTGAGTAACGTGCTGAATTGTATTGCTTTGTTTTAAACTTACGATGTCTCAGATACCAGTTCTCTTCAGAGCATCTAGCCCACTAGGGAACTACATTTTCTCACCAAGAAAAACAATAATTCTTTCCTCTGCATTTCAAGCAGCTGGCCCTCACTCTTGGCATGTGGAAGAAGCAGGCTGCACAGTCTTTCCCGGAGTGGCAGCTGTGAATGTCTTTTGCCCAGGTGGTCAGATGGTTCCTTTGTCCCTTCCATTTCAGATGCTTCCATCTCAACAGGTACACAGGGGCTTTGGTGCTTGAGTCTAATGTGTCAGCTTATATACTTTGGTCTGAACACAGAGGGAAGTTATTAAAACACACTTTGTTTAACTTCTTAAGTGTGCTTGTGTGGCAGTAGTTTAAAGAAATGGCAGCTGAATGGCCCCAGGACTTTTTTCAGATGCCCTGCCACTGTGATGCAAATAACGTAAGTGCCTAAAAAGACATGGCCCAGCTGGTCATGTTAAGCCGCATGACACTCAGTGGTTTAATAAAGATCCAGTTCTATTACTGGCACCAAAGGCGAGGTCAACTCAGGAAACGCTCTGTCTGTGATTCACAACCTACTTACTTCTTGCTCCTTGTTCTAGTAAGAAAACACAGTATGGCCTAAACTGCAAGTGAGACCTTGCACTGCATCTCACATTACATTTCCAACAGTAGATATATTTATATGGTTCTTGGCTATAGTTGCAGAAAGCAGCCTTTGATTTCATTTTATGTCCACTGTTCATGACCTATTTTGTAAAAAACCACCTACTTTTACACCTGGAAACTAAAGAAATGTTCTAACAAGTCTAATGTTATATATATGTATATTCTGAAGTCTACCCCAGCTAGTCTTTCTAACCTCACAAAGACAGAGAGAAATGCATAAACATTTCTGAAAGACACAAAACACAAATGGCTTAGAAGATACTTCCAAAACAGAGAGTATTTAATGAAGAATGCCCTGCTTTGAACTCTCAGAATGTCTTGAAGTGTATGGGATTTTATATATAAAATCAACAATTAAAGCTTTATCTGCCTAGAAAGTGTAAAGTGACTTTACAGAAGTGTTGAGACTTTTGAGAAGCACATGCAGAAAAAGGCTGGTTGAAAGCCTTTTCCAGGGAATGGGAGGATGATCCAAGTGCAGAAGAGTCACAGTCAGCTGAATTGTATATCTCATACAAGAAAGCTGTTACTGCTGTTATACATCTACCGAGTTATATATTTTTATATATATTCTGCCCCTCTGCCCCGCTCTGGGGAGACCCCCCTGCAGGGCTGCGTCCAGCTCTGGAGCCCTCGGCACAGGAGAGACATGGACCTGCTGGAGCGGGGCCAGAGGAGGCCCCAGCAACGCTCCGAGGGCTGGAACAGCTCTGCTGGGAGGACAGGCTGGGAGAGCTGGGGGGGCTCAGCCTGGAGCAGAGAAGGCTCTGAGGAGACCTTATTGCGGCTGCCAGGGCTTAAAGGGGGCTGGTAAGAAAGATGGGGACAGACATTTTAGCAGAGCCTATAGCAATAGGACAAGGGGTAATGGTTTTAAACTAAAAGAGGGCAGATTTAGCCTAGGTATAAGGAAGAAATTTTTGACAGTGAGGGTGGTGAAACCCTGTCCCAGGTTGCCCAGAGAGGTGGTCGATGCCCCATCACTGGAAACATCCCAGGTCAGGTTGGACGGGGCTCTGAGCAACCTGCTCTGGTTGCAGATGTCCCTGCTCACTGCAAGGGGGTTGGACGAGATGACTTTAAAGGTCCCTTCCAACCCAAAGATTCTATGATGCTATGGTTCTATGAAAGGTGGCACAGCTAATTGTCGTATGACTGATTTACAGCCTGATACTGTTAAGTTTAAGAAAACTGAAAAGGAGGGTCATAAAAACAGCCTTTGCATAAGACACTTGAAATCTCTAAGTATTCCAGCTAAAGCAATCTGAGTAACAATGAGCAAAAATAACACATTTTGTTTGCAGTGTAATATCTTTGGGATGAAGGGAAAGGTCATGCTTCAATGGGCAAAGTTCTTGAATGTTGTAGACTGCGTTCACCTCCCAGAGAACTGCAAAGCGAGCGACTTGATGGGAGCCCACCAGGTTCGTTATGTTCGATGTGCCTAGCTAACCTCAGAGGTTTTCACAGTATTATGAGAAAGGCAGTATGGTGCAGAAGGTTCACAGAATCGGAGACTGAGAGAACTGCTGCTGCTTGTAAATGAAGCAAAAACTTCTGCCATGATACCAAGCTTCATTATTCCTTGCACAATAGAAGGGACTTGAAAATAAAGTGAAAATAAAAAACAAGATAATGAAAACTTACTGTAGCAAGAGTCATTAACTGCTTAAATAAATGCAGTTTCTAAGATTATTACATTAGAGTAAGTGCTGTTTTTACTGACTTGAAAATGTGTGGAGCTGCTGCAAACTACTGCTGCATCACCATAAAAGATAAAGGAAGAGGGATTTTATAGGCTAACAATTATGTTTACTAGAGGCTAGACAAAAGAAAATGTGCTGGTCAGATAAAAAAATTATGTATGCATGTTTGGGGTAAAGAACAGGAATAATCTGATATGAAGACAAGAAATAGAAAGTTTGTTCAAATTCCTTTACTGCAAATACCCTTATTCATCAGTTTTATTTCCACTTTTTATGCAAGGATACTGATAATTACCCAAAGGCTCTCCACCCTGTCAAAAAGACAGAGGTGACTCTTTACACTTATGCCCATTTTTTGTGGAATGAGGTGAAACACCACTTTTCTTCCTTTTCACACTGTGGGATCAGCACTGCAAGATGAAAGATCTCCACTCTAATCCGACAACACTTTTACCTATACCAAATACCTATACCAAATGAACGAGACTCTTTAGTTACGGCTATGCTGAGCGTCTTCTCAGCGTGCTAAGAGCCTGTTCTCTTTCTGCCTTTCCCTACGGTGTCCCACCTGTAAAACTTCCAGGTGTGTTTTCCTCCTACCGTCTTCCAAAAGGTCTGGATCAGACCCCTCAAGGCAACTTTACTTGTTATCAGACCCCTCAAGGGTAACTTTACTTGTTATCTTACAAACACTAAAAAAAATTCTGAGGGACATGACTATTATATAATTTTCAGAAGATGCAATAAATGGAATGGAAAAATAATGGAAAAACAATGATTTTTTTAGGGTGGGGATGAGCTGCAAGTCTTAGACAGATTAAAGAATGTAATCTATTATACCTTTCTGAATTTCTACTGAAAAAAAGGGAAATGTCATATGAATTACTTTGCTTGACCAGAGAGAATTATTACTGAGCTGTGACAGTAGTCTGTAAAAGACAATTTGAATATGCTTTTAATCATGACCTCATTGCCTGGTGCAAAACTACTTTAAATGGAGGTGAGATGTCCAAGGCAAATGGTGTTTTATATTTTCAGTAAGCTTCATTGCTCTATGCAGCACAGCTTGGAAAACAAAGGAAGTTGAAAACCTGTAAACAGCTTTTTCTCCCATTTACAATTTTTATATTTTCCTCTTACTACCCAAATATGATATTAAACCAGGCTAGAGGAGGCCAGATATCAGATTCTAAAGCATCAGAGGAAAAGAGAAGGTGAATGGACAGATGAAAAATAATTAAAAGCTGGTTTCTGCAGAAAGTATAAGTTACCAGTCGAACAGTGGAAGACATATGCTTTACTCATATATCAATTTCTCCAAGGTCAAGTTGCTCTTTTAACATACCTGTGGCTGTGTCATAAGGCAATCTGAATGAAATTGAATACTCCTACACAGCTGGCAGCTGATGATGATTCAAAATCAAAATATTTTATCTGCGAAATATTCTCCTGAAAATTGGTGGCTGATAGTCACTTTATTTGCTTCTTTCTGGTGGAGCTAAAAATGTGAGGTGAGCCTCACCTCACATAGACTGCAATTTTAAAACCAACATAGGTTGACTAAGAAATGAAATAATTTCTGTTTTATTCTTCAGTTGCCTGTTCTCCAAATTCCAGCTTTTCAGTAAGAGCCCTGAATTATCTCTGGCTGCAATTCTTGCAGGGATCAGAAAACCTTTTCTGAATTGAGGATGACTTTCTCCTCTTCCCTTGTACTCGCTTCTCTTGTGTCCCAAAGTGCCTCTGTCATCTTTGCCACTGAAGCACAGCAATAGGACACAGAGGAAGAAGTCTACATGTGCGCCTGAGCTTTATGAATAGGAGGATTTTGTAAAGTCTGTCACTTTCAAAAGTTCAGAATAAGCTAAATAAAACAAATAAATGGACAGTAAATTTATCACATTAATTTTTGGAGAAAAACAATAATAGAAATAAATTACAGGTGTTAGAAATCCCTTAAATATCTAGCCCTGTCCAGAAGTTTCCTTTGGAGAAATGGGCTCATAACTTAATCATGTATGATTTTGAGGCTGCCTCTATGATGAATCTATAATTGTCCTCCCACTTCATTTACACTTTCATCCTTGGATCCTTTTTGTCTCCCACCACAACATTTCAGTGCAAGTATATGGAATGACCATGGTTTCACAGGTCATTGTTCCAGTGTTTTCTCTATCTCACCTCCAGCTGTGGTAGAGTGGATGATTCACAGATGGGTTGGATTAACATCCACAAAGCATTTGGCAGGGAATGCAAGCCTGTGAGGTATTCAGCTTCACTGGAAGCTAAAGGCATTCAGCACTCAACCGATAAGCCTTAAGTGTGCAATACTTTACCATGGAAGCAAAACTCTTCATTGCCCGGTTGGTTACCAGTTTAAAAAACAAAATATGAATGCCAGCAGCCTTGTCAATTTTATGTTAGAAAATCTACAGCTGCCAGTGCTGTTCACAGATATATCCACACCTTTTTGCAATCTAGATAAAATGTTTCTCCTCATATTATCCTGTGACAGCATATTGCACAGATTAAGTTCTATGTTATCACTTGCATTTTTTAAATATCCTGCCTTTTTCATTTCGTTGCAAGCCTTATACTTCCACTGTATAAACATGTGGAGTGATCCAGTGAATTTAACATATCTCCAATGAAACAAGAGGGGCAGAATGGCTGATTTTCTGATGGAGATGCACCTTTATGTGCATGGGAAGCGCATGCCACATTTTCCACGCTCAGTAAACCAGCCAGTACTGTTCCTGTCTTCCTTCTGATTTTTGTCTTCAATCCGATGCCTCAGAGCTATGCAGACGTGTTATTGTACAGAATGGTTTCATCAGTTTTGGTAAGCAAAGAAAATAAAAGAATAGAGAATATCACAAGGACACTCCCTGGTGGAGTCATTACATTCTTCAATTTGGGGGAACACTGCTGTTTTTCAGATGGACTATTAACTTCCCAAGAAATTGTTGGGTCATATTTTCTTTACCTTTCCCTTGTCTTGTCTCCTGAGTCTATGAGATCTTACACACATGACTAACTTGCTGCTACAAGTATCCTCTTGGAGACAGCAAAGAGCATGAGGTCTCAGCTTGTGCAAAACTACAGCTTTCATTTATAAATCCAGGAGATGGAATATGTTTATATTCAGTGAGATCATTGCGTACCGTGTGAATAATAATCTGACTGATGACAACATGCAAACCAGTAACCAACTGACATTTTGATAACAACACAAAGCAAGTACTTTCGTCTGGAGAAAAAACATGATTTCCCAAAGATAAATTTGGCATCAAAATTTAGGTTTAGTTAACTCATTTTTAAAAGATGGTTTCAAAATCTATGGCATAGAAATATGGGACTAATTCAGTCTTTATAAACAGTCTATATAAACTGTCACAGTGCAATTTTTTCACAATGTTGTGTAAATCCCATATACTATATTTTAATAAGAATTAAAGGGCAAATGAAAATATACTAGTGTTTTAAACCATACCTTCTTGTAGTTGTATAGACAAGAAGGTCTATACACCTAGACATGTCCAAAGGAGGCCATAGAAATTATCTGAGGAATGGAACACTGCTGTGAGGCTGGGCTGGGAGAGCTGGGGGGGCTCAGCCTGGAGCAGAGAAGGCTCCAGGGAGACCTTACTGCAGCTGCCAGGACTTAAAGAGGTCTGCTAAGAAAGATGGGGACAGACTTTTTAGCAGGGCCTGTTGCAATAGGACAAGGGGTAATGGTTTTAAAGTAAAAGAGGGCAGATTCAGACTAGATAGAAGGAAGTAAATTTTCACAATGAGGGTGGTGAAACCCTATCCCAGGTTGTCCAGAGAGGTGGTAGATGCCCCATCCCTGGAAACATCCCAGGTCAGGCTGGACGGGGCTCTGAGTAATGTGATCTAGTTGAAGATGTCCCTGCTCACTGCAGGGGGGGGTTGGACTAGATGACTTTAAAGATCCCTTCCAACCCAAACTATTTGATGATTTGCAGGAAGTTTCTTGGAGATGAAAGATATATCTTCTGTATAAGTGCTTTGATTTCTTTCTCTATTCATTGTTGGTTCCACTCTTGTCTCATGGCATTGCAAGGGTCAACTGGATTTGTCTGCACCATAAACGAGACTGGAAAAATACTGACACGTGTTTTACTATACAACTGCTGTTAAACCTACAGGCAATTTGGCTTGCCGACTGAGTAAAACTAGAAATTCAATTTTCTCTCTTACATACAACTTAAATCTTATACAATTACAAATTACATGAGAGGATGTGATCAGAGGGGGTTGTGAAGGCATGTGTTTACCTAGCACTGACGACTCAGTTTGGTTCAGGACCTAAACCCAGAAATTTGAGTTGTGCAGGTTCGGCTGCAGGTTTATTACTGCTTAGGACATGAGTCATGATGAAAGGTGCTGGGAAAATAAGAACAGGGTCTGACCAACAGCAGCAGGGAGTATTATATGGATACAAGGTTGAATGTCTTTGTTGAGGCACAATATTTGCTGTGCCTGTGGCAGGATTTGTCCCAGGGTACCACTGCAGTATGGAAAGGAAAATGGACAGGCTTTGATGATTTTGTAGTAGTAATGACACTGGCTGTGCATGGTCCCATTACAGCTCTTCTGGAGGGGATTATCAGAGGGAGAGTGTTCTTTCTCCCATCCAGAGAGAAACAGCTTCACTTTAATCTTAAAGCATTCAGCTTCCAAAAGCATTAGAGAACTTTCCTAACCAAAATCTCATAAAGAAGCCATGGTGCAATGGGACAAGAGAGAAGATTCTCTAGTGGATTAATAACTTGCTAAAAGACAGGAAACAAAAATAAGGAAAAAAATAACGGGTTGTGCACAAGGGAGAAGATTAACATTGTGTTCCACATGGATCTCTCTCTTGTTCAGCATATTCCTAAGCCATCTGGAAAATGGGGTGAGTAATGAGGTGAAAAAGTCAAAATTCCACATTTTAAAAATGCAATAAATATCTTCAACTGAACTAAATAATTCTTCTTTGGATTGTTGGTTCACAAACACTTTTTTATATTTAAACTCATTGGTCCAGTATTTGAAATCTATTGTTAACATGTGAGAATATTTTTTTACCCAGCTCCATTTCTGCACGTCTACGAGGTTTGCTGAAGAAATAGTCAAATTATGATGGCAATTACAAAACTCACTTGCCAGTCCTTTCCACCTTCCAAAGGTACTACCTTACTAACTCACGTCATGCACATTCTAAGTCAGAGGCATAGTAACTCTTCATGCTTGCAACTTTTTTTCAAAAAAGCAACACCTTTTCATAAATCTATATTGCAAGTAATTAGATACTTGTGAATGCAAGGAAACAGATAAAAAAAGGTTTTTTCCTCTTTCACTGCCTGTCTCCAAAGTTGTTAAGTCCCTGTGCTGCAAAGTCTTGATCCTTGTTGTGGAGGTAAATCAATGAGAAAAACTTTGGTAATACACCAAAGCTGTGCCTGTTGCACCTCTGTCCAGTGAATAATGAATGAAATCAATATTGCTTTTGCACTTGTTCTTCTGTGACATAGGAGAACACTTTTTAACCTCTGAACACACTACAATGTTCAGCTTGCAACTCCAGCATTTGCAAAGAAAAGTATCTGAATCCTAGAATGACTTTATTATTGTTGCCATCACCTTGGCTGGGTATAACGAACAGATATTCAAAAGGTGAAGACAGTGAAAGCACTGGATATGAATTGTTAAAATTTGTCTTGGCTATAGTGCTTTATACACATTTGTTGATTCCCATACTTTAACACACCAAAATAAAAATGCATGAGGGCAGCTCTCAGTTGTCTCAAACTGTCTCCAATGATTCAGAGGAAAAAAGTGGGTATCAGATAATCCCTATATGGTGCTCAAGTACTTCTAGTGATGAATGCAGTGTAACTACTGGAGTGAATGTGAGTGCAATGTACTGCATAAAAGGCTACAGAAAGTGCAGCAGATGTTCTCATTGTGTGGACTGTCCCCTCCTTTCTAGTGGCATGGTGATGAGTTATGGGCAAGATGCATCCTTGTTTCAGAGATTCATATATTCATGTTTTTTAAGGCCAGAAGGAACTGTTGAGTTCATCTGACCTGACCTACTACAGTATAGAGCAGTGAATTGTGCTTCATAATTTGTCCATTAGTGAAAAAGATTCCTCCTTTCTGTGTAATTGAATGATATTACCCCAGGAACTGTGGCTGAACAGCAGTCTCTCTCTTAAGTACATCCAATCATGAATTAAGCACTCTGGATCTAATTCTTACGTGCAGTGCTAACAGCTATGGAAGATAGCAACAAAGTCCTATAAATGCCTACAAATTCTTAAATCTATTATGTGACCAGGTTACACTGGAAACTAATGCTTATTGGATAATCCACAGTAATCCCTTGCTCCTTTCAGCTTCCAACTTCTAGGATAAACCTTCCTTCTTCCCCTTGTTAGTCCAGGGAAATCTTTTCTGATATTTGTATTTCCTCTGTGACCCTGTACTTTATCATCTTCACCTGCAAGAAATTTATCAAGGGATCTGTGTGGAGCTGTGTTTGAACTATAAGTCTTCTGCAGCTCATATCTCACCATCACTCCTTCACAAAGCCACCACATGGAAGTCAGATCCTACTTCTTCATGGGTGAAAAGATAGGAAAATTTGTCCTGAAATCTTCCAGCCATCAATTTGTTTTTCCTTTTACAAAGAACAAACAACGCCTTGAAGTAGAAATCAAACCTACAATGCACATTATAAAATATCTACAGTACACAGAATATCGCCAACAAGACAAATAAGTAAACCATGCAACGTTATGATTGAAAAAGTTAAATTCCTCCCTTCTTCTAACAGAAGTGAAACTTGTTAATTGTAAACTCAATTTATAATCACTATAACTGCTTCCTACTATGTTTTTCATTTCTAGAGGGTTCAGTGAGGTGATATACATAAACACACACAGGAAACGTGTATAAAGATGTATACATATATATTACATGTATATATTACATGCATATATGTATACATTACATGTATATATTGCATGTATATATATTACATGTACATAAAGATCAAATAAGAAGGCGTGCCCATTGTTAGCTTAATGATCATGTGCTCAATATTTGCAAAAATATTATTGACATTACCATTATACCGATAATTGATAATAAGAAGAATCCTTTTGGTTACAATTATATATTATTACCCAGAGAGCTGGGCTTAGAAAAGACACATTGTGGTGTAAATGGGAAAGGACAAGCAAGTTCAGACTCAGAAAAAGTGGTATTCAGTTAATCTCCATGCCCTCTACCCTTGCCGTAGTACCTGGACACGTTTACACGTATTCATTCTGACAGATTCCTGTGAGGCAGGAAATTGGTTTTATCTGTTGGAAAAGCAGACTAACGGATTTGTGCATGGTCACACAGTGAATCTATAAGGAAAAAGGAATTTGAGCATAAGTTTTCTAAGTTGCAAAAAGCAGCCTAAGCCCTAGACTTAATCTATTTCAAATAAAAGCATATATGATTAGTCATCCGTATTTTTGCAGGTAGTGGTCAGTTCTGACTCCCTTAATGAGATATATAAATCATCACTTTTCTAGAACTTAATGAGGAAAGACCAGATTCTACTCTTTTAAACCCACATGCACACACCACTGCCTATTTTTTCAAGCTCATAAAGCAGATAGATTTGAGCCATATGTAAGGAAAATACAACAGAATATTCTTTCTCTGCAAGAAATGAACAATGAAGCTGGACAATGTTTTTTCTGCATTTCAACACTTTTTAATGGGAAAATGCTTTTGATCAGTTAGAATTAGAGACAGAGTATGTGTCTTCCTCACAGGGTTTCATTTTTCTTTTTTTTATGAAAACCTGTGTCTTCAAAAAGGGAAAACTGGTGGGTTTTGGGTTTTGGGAGGGGTGGGGAGAAGTTCCTCCATGTTCAGTCAAAACTTAAAGTGCTCTTAGTTGAAAACAGTATAATGGAACTTGGTGAAGGATTCAGTCTACTCATCTCATACTCTGTTTCCTCTGTTGTTGAATACATTACCTCTCCCACAATGCAGCTGCAGTCATAGCACTGTACTGAACTAATCATCAAGCATGTTTCTGCAACATTTTATGGGCAGCACAGCTGATAAACAATGTTGATCCAAAGAGGAAAAAGGAGGGGAAAGACACCATACCTCTTGCCATCCAAAAGCACCATTTGGTCCTCTTGTTGCTTTTGTTTTAATTCGTACTGAAAAGTCAACATTTGACACAAAAAGATTCTCTGAACACTTCTAATGGTAGTCAGTACATTCTCAATAGCTCACCAACATTACAAAGGTCATGGAATCGTAGGCTCAAGGGCTGCAAGGGATCTCAAGACGTCTCTAGTCCGACCACCTGCTCAAAACAGGGTCAACTTTGAAGTCAGACAAGGATGGAGACTGAACAATCTCTCTGAGTAACCTCTTCAATTCTTAACTGTCCTCATGGAGAAAAAGTTTCTCCTTACATCCAATCTGCACCACTCTTGTTACAATTTACGTCTGTTGTCTCTTGCACGCTTATCATGCATTTGTTCCTGTTGGACTTTGTTGGGTTGCTGTACACCCGCTCCTCCAGGCTCTCCAGGTCCCTCTGGATGGCAGCCCTGCCTTCAAGCTGTCAAATGGTTCCATTTCCTCCAAGTTTGGTGTCATTTGCAAATCTGACAAGATTGCACTCTGTCTCATCCTCCATGTCATTGATAAAGATGTTACACAAGGCAGGTCCCCTGGTAGCTCAGTTACATTCTGCTTGCTAATGGGCTCTAGCTAGAGTAAGATCCATTAACAATGACATTCTGAGACCAATCATTCAACCTGTGCTTGCTCTCCATCTGATTGTCCTCCCATCTAGACTGTAATATCAAAAGTTGCATTCAAGCATATTGTGAGAGATTATGACAAAAGCTTTACTTAAGCTGAGGTAAATGACATCCTATGCTCATTCACTAATCCAGTCACTTCCCTACAAGGTAATCAGGTGGGTCAGACATGATTTATCCTTGGTCAATCCGTGCTGTTGCCAGCCAACTTCTTCTCCCTTATGTCCCCAGAAATGTGCCCTAGAGGTCTCACTCCATGATTTTCCCATGGATCATAGCAAAGGTGATCAGTTTCTCAGCTCATTCAAAAGAGAATTTGAATTTTAGCCTTTTTTGAAGATGAGTGCAACATTTGGTTCTTCAGCCATCATGGATCTTCGCAATCTCCATGATCTTTCAAGGACAGCAGAAAGGGGACTTACAAGGATGTCATCTAGCCCTCTCAGCACCCCTGGATGCATGTTAGGTCCCACAGGCTTGCATGGGTCAAGTTCTCTCATGTAATCCCCAACTCAACCCTCATTCTCTGCTGGTAGCTCTTCTCCCCCTTGAACATCTTGACTCAGTTTAGGGGCACAGGAAACCTTGCTGGTAACAGCAGAGACAAAGCAAACACTGAATATCTCTGCCTTACTGTTTCTCTGTCTCTAAATCGCCTGTCCCATTCAGAATGAGCCCAAATTTTCCTTGTTCAGCATTTTGTTGCTTACATAACTGTATGAGCTTTTTCGTTGCCCTTGTCCCTTACAAGTCTCAATTCCAGTTACGCTTCAGTTTTCCTAATGCCATTGCTGCATGTTCAAGAAAGTTTCTAAGTTTCTCCCTGGTAGCCTGTCCCTGTTTCCACCTCCTGTATAATGCCTGTTTGCTTTGAAGCTCTGTCATGAGTTCCCTGCTTAACCAAGCTGGTCCCCTGATACATCTACTTATTTTCTGAGTGTGCTTGGAGGATGTTTAAAGGATGCTGTCCTTACTTTCTTGCCAAGTTTCCAGAGCTCCTTTGCCTTCAAAGAAGCTTTTCAGTTCACTGAATAATCCAAAGTCTCTTCTCCTAAAGCACAAGTCTGTACTCTGCTATTCTCTATCCTCATTCCCCTCCAGATCCTGAATATTACTATTTCATGATCCCTATATCCACAAATTCTCACACTACCATACAGCACTTTCTTATGGGTCAACAACAGAACTGTCTGCAGTCACGTCTGTTGATCCATCCAGTACCTGTATCAAGAAGTCATCCCTGACAACCTCCAAAATCATCCTTGACTGCTTATGTCCCACCATATTGGCAGATGTAAGGGAGGTTAAAGTACCTCATGAGAACCAGGGTCTGTGATACAGAGATGTCCTTGAGTTGCTTAAGGAAGGCTTCATCCATTTCCTCACCCTGACCAGGAGGTCTATAACACATTGCCACCACAATGTCACTGTTGTTTCCTTCTCCTCTGACCTTGACCCACAAGCTGTTACCCAGCTGTTGTCCATCCCATAACAGAGCTCTGACACCTGAGCTCTCCTTAACATAGAGGCAAATGACCTCCTTGTTGTCCTTGCCTTTCTTTCATGAAGATCTTCAGTGGTGTGCTGGTGGCAAGGTGTTGACAGTGGGGTGCTACAGGGTGGCCTCTGTGGGAGGAGTCTGGGGCTGACCCATGCCAGGCACAGCTGGCTCCATTTTCCTCCAACAGACCCACTGCAGGACACAGCTGAGCCCATCAACCATGTGCATGAAAATACATGTAAGAAAGGAAGAAAAAGGCTGGACAGGTGGGGGAGTAAGGGAAAAAATAGAGACACAAGACTCTGAACACCAAAGTCAGAGAATGAGAAGGAGGACATGCTCCAGATACCAGAGCAGAGATGCCCCTGCATCCCATGGTGAAGACCATGGTGCTGCAGGTTGTTCCCTTGCAACATGTGGAGGACCATGTTGGAACAGATATCCACACTGCAGACCTTGGAGGACCCCACACCAGAGCAGGATGTGCCCTGAAGGAAGCTGTGGTCCATGGAAAGCCCATGCTGGAGAAGGGAAAAAGTGTGAGGAGGAAGGAGTGACAGGGAGGAACTGTTTTGGACTGACTGTAACCCCCGCTTTCCCCATCCCCCTGCACTGCTTGCAAGGAAAGAGGTAGAAAGTTGGGAATGAAGTAGTGAATGTGAGCCTGGGAAAAGGAGGGGAAGGAGGTGGAGTGAGGAAAAGTTTTGTTCTAATTTTTTGGGTTTTGTTTCTCAGTACTCAAATCTATTTTAATTGGTAATAAGTTAAATTAATTTCACCCCAACTGAGTCTCTTTTGCCTGTGGGAGTAACTGGTAAGTGATCTCCCTGTCTTTATCTCAAACTCCCGTCCTGCTGAGGTGGGAGAGTGAGAGAACAGCTGACTGGACATCTGGTCCTTAGTCAAGGTTAACACACCACAGCTTGAATCTATCCGTCACAGCACTGCAGTTGTATGAGTTGTTCCACCCTGTCTCCATTATTCCAATAATGATGTAGCTCTGTGACTGCTCTCTGAGCTCCAGTTCATCCCATTCATTTGCCAGGCCACAGATTTTTCTATACACATCCTTGAGGCAAGTGTCTCTTTGCTCTTGTGCCTACTATATCACACTCTTCATTCTCCAATCCAGTCCTGTACTCCCTCATTTGATTTTGGTTCATTATATCCCTCCCCTGCTGTTCACCACTTTGTTCTGTCTGTTGGAAAAGACGTTCTCATCCTACTTTGTCAACTGGATCCCATCTCTCTTTAGCACTCCTTGATCCACAAAGAAGGTCCCATATTCAACAACAAACCCCCGCTGTCAGTACAGCTGTTGACCTGCAGGATCCTGCAATTATTGCCCAGCCTTTCCCCTTCATTGGCGGGACTGAGGAAAACACTGTCTGAGCCCTCATGTCCCTGAGACCCCAGAGACCTTCAGCTGCTGTTGACACACCAAAAGTCTCCTCTGGCAGTAACAGTGGTGCCCATATGGATGAGCAGCAAGACTCAATAGTCTGAGGGCCAGACAAGCCTCAGTAGTGTCTCCACAACATCCACATCTGAGACCCCAGCAAGCAGCAAAACTCCCTAGGTAGCAAGTCAGATCGGCAGATAGGAGCCTCAGTCCCCTGGGAGGGAGATGCTGGGAGCATTGAAATGATGATATGATATACTGTAGGCGTAAGGATGGAGGACAAATAATTTATGGGAGTCATAGTAGCATGTCATGGAAAAGTAGCACATAATAAAATGCTCTGTTCTCAATAGCAGTAGTTACCCCAGAGGGGAAGCTGCGTAAGTAAGCACTATTTTGCACCCTTTGTTAAACGATGGGAACATAAGCAAAGATGCTGTAGCCAGAATTATTCCTTAGGCATAATTTGGTACCTTTGCAACATTTCTGCATGCTTGATTTCTTCTAAAGAGCAAAAAATCCCAAAGATCTCCTAACACAGAGATTAACATATTCCTTTTCCAGGTTGTTCAGCGTACTACTCTGGTTTCAGCAGGAGACAAAATAAGCAGAAATATGTCTGTTTCTGCCAAGCCTTTGATTGCATGTGTTAGCCAAAGTGATAGCATGGAATCTCATTTTAGGGAGTGCCACAGTTTCTTTAAGATTCATTTGACTGCAAACATATCTAAAATGTAGTGTTACAATTAAGTAAAAAATGTATATTTAGCAGCTATTGCACAGGATAACTTAACAGTAGTGTATGCAAGACTGCTGCCCTAAGAGCATGCACACAAAAAACGAGAACCATCCGGCAACTTTATTTACCTAAGTTGAAGAAACCTTGCTATGTCCTTAAGGAAATGCAATAGTTAAGAATCCTTTCCCGAACAGTGACTTCTGGTCACAAACATTGTAAATTTGTGGCTTTATTTATTGTGAATTTATTTATTACCTTTACTGAAAGGTAAATGGTTAAAATGAAAACATGCAATAAAATGTTCATCTGTAATGTTGTCCATCGTAGTGGGTGGCCTCTGTACTTTACATTCTTGAGGGGACAGGAAACCCTAAAATTACCAAGTTTTTATCTGCAATCTGAAAGAACGTTGCATTTGTTTTTAAATATATATATAGTGCTTCATCTGTTTGGGGTTTTTTGGTTTTTGTTTGGGAGGTGTTGTGGATTTTGCAGGTTTTTAAAATGGTTTTTGTTTGTTTTATTTTTAACAATAACTTGAAAAAAGACCTTTGCCCTACAGTTAACTACTACTGTTTCCCCCCTTTTTTTCCCCCACCTCTCCACCTTCTTTCTTTGCCTCTGACCAGACTGGGAGGGAAAGAGAACGTAACAGGAGAAGGGCATAATGAAACAGCAATTTTGCAAAGTGGTACCAGGGGTTTGATCAACACATAAAAAGCTCAGCATGCTTCTGGAATGTATAAACGTTTTTGTACTTTTTGTACAAGAAAGAAAAATTTTTATTTTAGAGTTGTGGAATGATAGAATCACAGAATGGTTTGGTTTGGAAGGGAATCTGATGGAATGATCATCTAGTCTACTCCCTTCCCATGGGCAGTGACATTCAACTTCGAAATAATTAAACTGGAATGCAGTTTTTCATTATGAAAAAGATGGAGTGCAGAATTTTTTCACACTTTAGTGTATGAAATAATTTGCCAGATACAATTTTAAAGTGAATACAGTCTAATTCTCTAATAGTCTAATAGTCTTCTATGACCAGGTGACCTGCCTAGTGCATGAGGGAAAGGCTGTGGCTGTTGTCTACCTGGACTTTAGTAAAGCCTTTGACAGCGTCCCCCACAGCATCTCCTGGAGAAACTGGTGGCTCATGGCTTAGACAGGTTTACTCTTCGCTGGGTGAGGAACTGGCTGGATGGCCAAGCCCATTGTGGTGAATGGTGTTAAATCCGGCTGGCGGCCGGTCACAAGCGGTGTTCCCCAGGGCTCAGTTCTGGGGCCGGTCTTGTTCAATATCTTTGTCGATGACCTGGATGAGGGGATTGAGTGCTCCCTCAGTAAGTTTGCAGATGACACCAAGCTGGGTGGGAGTGTTGATCTGCTGGAGGGCAGGAGGGCTCTGCAGAGGGATCTGGACAGGCTGGATCGATGGGCTGCGGTCAACTGTATGAGGTTTAATAAGGCCAAGTGCAGGGTCCTGCACTTCGGCCACAACAACCCCATGCAATGCTACAGGCTTGGGGAGGAGTGGCTGGAGAGCAGCCTGGCGGAAAGGGACCTGGGGGTGCTGGTTGACAGCCGGCTGAACATGAGCCAGCAGTGTGCCCAGGTGGCCACGAAGGCCAACAGCGTCCTGGCCTGTATCAGCATTACTGTGGCCAGTAGGAGTAGGACAGTGATGTGCCCCTGTACTCGGCACTGGTGAGGCCGCACCTCGAATCCTGCGTTCAGTGTTGGGCCCCTCACTCCAAGAAGGACATTGAGGTGCTGGAGCGTGTCCAGAGAAGGGCAACGGAGCTGGTGAGGGGTCTGGAGCACAAGTCTGATGAGGAGCAGCTGAGGGAACTGGGGTTGTTCAGTCTGGAGAAGAGGAGGCTGAGGGGAGCCCTCATTGCTCCCTACAACTACCTGAAAGGGGGTTGTGGCAAGGTGGGGATTGGTCTCTTCTCCCAAGTAACTAGTGACAGGACAAGAGGAAATGGCCAGGGGAGGTTTAGATTGGATATTAGGAAAAATTTCTTTACTTGTTTCAAACAAAAGACATGATCAGAGAGTCATACAGGAAGCAGTCAGAAAACACTAACTCCAACATGTCATACTGATGGAAAGGAAAATAATAAGGAAATAATGGAAAAATGAGTGTGCAACTCATATAAAATAATAATTTTCACAGTATTTGTGGTTTTTTTCCTCAAATATTGTCTTAATTACCACATTCCCAGTAACAACAGGGAAGATAATAGTACTGAGTAGTGCTAATACTGATTTGTGCAATAACAGTCACAGTGTGTTAATATTTCAACGTTACAAAAAATTAACTGCAAAATGCTTTCTTAAAATGAAGGAAAATTTCAGTATTTAAGACTTCAGATAACTTTCATATTTCATTGATACAGAACTTCAGAAAGAAAAGGGAAGAGCTCAAATGTTATCTTTTCCTTTTCTATCTAGATATTGATACAAGGGATTATTTGGTTAGTGTGACTTTTTTATTCTTAAGTCAAACTGTAGGAGTTTTACAAAATTAAATTCTGAACTAAAATATTCAGGTGGATGATTGTTCTCTGCAGAGGGTAGCTGAAATTAGGATTTTAATTACTCTTTGATCAGAATTGTGACTACTTCCCACAATGTAAATCTCTGCAGAATCACAAAATGTCTTTTATATACTGGTTCACTTTTGCAAGCCATTACACCATATTAAATTCACACATTTTGATGTTTTTATAATAAAGTAGATCATTCCAAAAACTACCGTGAAAAGCTATGGAAAAAATATTTAGGAGACATTTATGTTTAGATTATGCAGAAGTATTTAGTACTCAACAATTCACTGATTTAAATGGGCAGTGAAATTTGTGAATTTTGTGAAATTTGAATGCCAAAAATAATTTTGAGATAATTTTTAAGTGCTTTCAAAATTAAATCTTGTGAACATTAAATTACATTGGGCTTCTGTGTTTCAGATGGTGAACTGTTATTTAGCTGCACAATCTAGATCATTAACAAAAGTGCTTAAAAACTGCAGTATATCACCTTTGTTTGTGGTTACTGCTGAATCAGAACTGCTGCTTTTTGACACAGCATGAGGCCAGCAAATGTTTCTTTGCCATTGCCAGAGCTATAACCGTTTCTGAGAATATACAAAAAATCTCAAAAAACAGCATTTCCACAGGCTGCTTTTCTCACATGTTCTACAAGCGCTAATCTAAATTTCAGGAGAGGTAAACATATTGAAATTAAAACCACAAATAAATATTATGTATCTGTGGATCGGACGAGTTGTGGTGGCAGGAAGTGGCATGGTTTTGTCCAGTCAGGCGCTGAGAGGCATGTTGTAGGTGATGTTTAAATCTCACCCATGCAGCTTTCCCCACTCAAAGCAAGTTTAAGGCTGCAAGAGGCTTTCAGTGAACTTTACCATGCATGACAAGGTGAGTGGCTGCACGTGAATGTAGTTTTTTTCTCACCCAGCAAAACAGATGTTGAATAATGTAATGATTTAGTAACGCTAAGCAAGGTCCTCACAAGAGCAGTTTCCATTCTGAAAAAGACTGTTGGATTAGCTCTCTCTGGTAAAGGCCTTTTTTTTTTTTTTTAAGGAAAATGAAGTGATGAGAAGCAGACAGGAAAAAAGGTTGTTCTAGCAGAGAAGATAGGTTGAAAACCGAAGTCTGTCTAGAGTCTAACCTGGCCTTTCACCTGTTGTTGCCGAGAAGTTTGTGAGCTCTGTAACATATGTGACTGGGAAAGGCCAGATGGGCAAGCAAATCTCTGAGCCATGCTCAAAGGGATCCCTCTGCCCAACGTACTCTATTTTCAACCAAGGTTTGCAGTTTGAAAGAGACACTCACTAATTGGAGTTATAGTCTCAACAGCTATTTAATTACATATGCCAACACACCAGAATTTTTGAAGAATTTTTTCTTTCTCCTCCAAGGATACCCTGTGATTGCTCCAAAACTGTCAAATATAGATATAAATACCAGAATACTAGTAGGTGAGAAAGAAGCCCCAAAGCACTGAAGAAATTCTGCACAGTTTTTCTTATAGACGTGCTAGTAGCTTCCTGACAACTTGACTTCAACTTTAATTTTCTTCCTCACGGCGCCAAGTACCATATGCTAACCGTTACAGCAAAATGACACTTATCCCACAAGTCTGCAACAGAGATGCTATATTTAAATTCAACTGTTAGGTGAAAGTATGTTTTATAAAAACTTTAGAAAGCTGTATCCAGATGGTTACAGAGAAGAATCTATATCTAGGGATTTGAGGGAAAATAAAGGTTGCAGCGGTATCACTTCTGAATTTGGGGTTATCTAGTGGCTATTCCCTTTCTTTTCAGGTAGGACTAAAAACATTGCATAATGCAGTGTTTGTCATACATCATCTTGACAATTTTGGCAGAAATAAATTCTTAATAAAATTGGTTTCTTTGGGGTTTTCTGTAACTATTTCTGCCTGCGTATTATCAGTCTCAACTTCTTACTTGAAATTAACCTAATGAACTAAAGAGAAATGTTAACACAGTTATTTCAGCATTTTGTCAGTATAACTTTACTTTTAAATGGCAGACACCAGGGGAAAAATCTTCAACTGTTGGAATTATCAGCATTGAATATTTGACATTCTGAATTAGATCATTTCTAGCATTAGACTCTGTTCCATAAAGGGAGAGATGGCAGTCAGGGAGCTGATTATGTTTTTCAGATTTCCAAAGCAAATGTCAGTCCTGACAGTACCTAAAGCAGTTCAACAAAGCTGCAACATTGGCACAGAGTAGATGTCTTCAGTTTTTGGAGGAAATTATTTATAGTAACTGAGGGTAATTATGAATTAATGTTGAAGAGTTCCTTAGTCTGGCTAATGACGGACTGTGCCTTGAAAAGCAGTTCTGGAGATTGAGAACAGTCCACCATGGGAAAATCTGTAGTTTGGCAGCTCGCTCTTTAGATAAGGGAGACATCTGAACTCCAGCCTTATGTTGCTGATGTGACATCATGTATTGTCCTTCTACAAGACTGTTTCAAAACAAACAGATGTGAATCAACCCTATTTTCTGAAATACTTCCAGAGCAGTAACTTCCCCAAATAAGCTCACATTTCTGCTGGTTTTGTTTAACAATGCCTTTGATGTTATCATAATGATTGCATGAAGCTATTAGTCTAAGTTCATGTAAAGTATCTTGCAAAATTGTACCTCTGTATACACATCTGCACACACGAATATGTGACATGAACATATGCATACATACTTACTACCAAGGGTGTTTCATGAATATCAGCTAATTTTAGAGAAGTCTAGAGTTTTTTTACATTTACATAATGGCAGTGTAACAGTTAATATGAGGGTAGGACGTTCTCAAAGCCCACATAAAGCATCTTACAAGGACAGAGTGATGAAAAATTGCATTATGCTGGTACACACATGTATACACACTCAAATTAATGCAGCAAATAAATTTTAGAACAAGTATGTCATAAAATATTCTGACTGGGAAGCTACCAGCATGCTGCTCACAGGGAAAATCATGAAAGGGTGTCAATGAACAGTGAAATAACACTATCTCAAAAAAACAAAATTAAACTTCTAAAGTTTGATTGAATTGACCAGTATTTCTATTTGGTCTGGTTACTCCCCAGTCCAGCACCAACCTCACACCAATCAAATAACAAAGCTATTGTTTTTCCTCACATTTTTTTAGCAAAGTCTGGCAGGCCTCAGTTCTGCTCTCCCCAAAAGGATCTGATCTGCAAAATTCAGTTTAAGAAAGCTCAAGATAGATCTTTTAAGATTTGATGAGCTGACTTGTTCATTCAGGCTCATGGGTTTCTGCCCTAAATCCAGGTAAGCATTGTAGGCTTGGTGTTTGAAGAGAGGTGAGGTTGATCCTGTGACTTGTATTGGTGCCTGGGTTCCTGCCTTGCTCCGCAGCTGAGGCTAGCTGTGCCCACCCATTGCTTGCCACAGGCTGGCTTCCTGATCTACATCAGCTCAGGGTGCCTGCTGTTGTGTTTGTGGGTAGAGTGGAACAAGAGTGGGTTGGGGTGTACAAACAGCAGGGTCAGTGTCACCCACTCCCTGCCAGCTAAGGCTTCTCCATTGATTTGTCGCAGTTAATGAGGTGTAACAGGTTGGCAGAGCACTTTTTTTATTACCCACATTGGACTTACGAGACACATCCTGTGCAGAGTACAAGTTTCCTTGTATCTGCTGATGTTCCTGTCTCAGGCAATCCACAAACTTGCCATTAATGTATCCAGTTTAAATAACTATGGATTCAGCTCTAATCTAATTTACAAATAAGTATCCATGCAAGGAATAACCCAATTCACTTTCACTCAGTATAGGAAGAGAGATCTACTTTTTAATGACAATTACACACAACCAGTGGTTTCAGCAGAAGAAAAATGTACCATATGAGGAAATTTTACTGTGGAACCTCCAATCAGGCTACAGGGAAACGATTACCATCCACAGTCCCATCTATTACTAACTCAGCTGAGTCCAGCTCTAGACACCATTTGCAAAAAAACAGAAAGCTTAAACAATCCCCGTCTGTGTGCATATCCACCAACATATAAAGAAAAAATTGTTACACTGCATTTTAGCTGTCATTATTCTCGTGTTTTTTAATCCTCCTTTCCCGTGTGGCAATTTCTTCCAGAGAACGGAGGAAGATGTGCATGACTTTCTCCTGCCTCTGTGCTCCTGTATGGTTAATGCAGAATACTTCCTGTCACCTTGATACAGGGTGCCTGATGAGACCATTGCCCCTAATGTATATATATGGGAAATAAAGGATGCACAGATTTGGTAAATAGATAGCTAAAATCTCAGCCAAAATGTTTCTCTCCTCTCAGAAATACTTCTTGACCAGTTCAGAACATTTGAGAAATAAACTAGATCCCAAAAGAAAGCAAGCACCTAAATACGCCATCACACAGCTTGTTAAATGTTTTGCTTGTTGGTTTTTTTTTTAATAATATAAGGGCAAACCATAATCAAAGCAGGTAAGTTGAATAATTATTCACAAGCATTCAGCAATTTTTCCTTTATCCTAGGGAAAAGTTTTCAACTGATTGCTCTATATCTTCTACCGACAGAGACTTGCTCACTCATGGATTCGCAATAGCATTAACTTCTTCAGGAAAGGCCAATAGGAAAAGCAGGCAGGCAATGAACACACCATCCACAGAGCCACATAACACTGTCTTGGCTAACGCAGTGGTGTCAGCTGGCATGTATAGATACTTCACAGTGCCAAGACTGCTTCTTTTGTATGTTTTCTTCTGTTATCAAAACCTGTTTCTTAATTACTCAGGTAGACCATCATAAACTGTAAGTTCACATCTTTCAAGAGCAATTAATTTATAATTCTAGCTGTTCAAATGTGGGGTATACCATCAGGAACCAGAATAGGAACCCTCCTACTTTCTTCCACATCTGACATTGGGTCCAGTCACCTCTTTGCAAGTAAACTATGTAGGTCACTGCCAGTGCCATTGTCAGAAGCCAATGCCAGTTGTTAGGGGCCTAGGAAAGGCGGAGGTAAATGTTATCTCCTAATTCCATAATGGAAGGTGGTTAATGACAACATGGAAAGAAACATGTTAGAAAAGGAAAATTTTTTGGTTTTAACTGAGTGATATAATGTCACCCACTGCCAGAACAGGTGGCAAAGATTACTCAAGGCAGGATGACATAAGCTATATGAAAGGATGATGCATCGATACACATCATATTATGCAAAAATATCCAACAAAAATAATTTTCATTTCAATCACAGATTTCTAATCTGAGCTTGTCACCTGTATATTTTTCTCCAGTTCTGTTTGAAGACCTCTTAATATCATTATTCTACATAAATGTTTTTGTTCTGCAAACTCCTTTTTTGCTCCCTAATCTTCAAATATGCAGTACTAAGTCACCTCTTGTAAGTAATTCATACTCATGTGTAAAACTCCTCTACCTCACAAAACCATCAGGGTTCCTCCTGACTGATTGAACTTTTTTCTTTTACATTTGTAGCCTCATACCATTATTTGTTTTGTTCCTCTGTCATTCACTGTCCCAAAGTTTTTGCAGTCAGGATCTGAACCTACTAATCCAAACTACTGGGCATAATCTTGTTAAGCACAAGATTATGTGCTGTTTACACAAATTTATGTAAGCGTTAGACTAATGACAGTGGAACGATCCTAGTTATTAATTTGAAAACTGGTGAGCCATCTTCTTCAGTAGAGCTCTTACCCTTCTTAGGTCCCTAAATAAATAAATGTCACACCAAGGACTAAAGTCTTTTGAAAATATGAGGCTCTTTGGAGAATCTGGTTCTGAACGCCAGTGCTAAGCTCTATAGAAAATTTCAACAACGATTGACTAGTGAGAAAGAAATAGTATTTAAACAGCATATTTAATTGATATGGCATTAACTTCAATGATATTTAGAGAACATCAAAGACAAAATATATCTGTATCATGAGGAATGAGGCAAAATTGGAACTTCAGCAGAATGCTCAAATTTAATGCAATGAGCAACAACAGTTAGGATAACAAAATATTCTATGCAGCAAGTTTACTCATCCTCTTAACTTTATTTGTGTAGCCTGAAATTGGATTCCATAGAAATGCAAAGTTTTTCAGATTGCTGATATGTGAACCTTTATCTTTCCCTGCAGGCTATTTGTATTAATCTACTTTTCTTTGAAGCACAGAGCTGTTAAACTCTTAAAGCTCATTTAAAATGTGGCTATATTTCTATCAATGGACCCAGATAGTTGGATTATAGATTTTAATTATGTTTTTTATACTTTGGAGATGCTTACTTAGAAATATGTGTAACAAAAGTATGCAATTAAAGAGCCTTTATTGCTGATGATTAGTGAATGGTGTCTATATTGACAGCAAAAGATGGCTTAGCATTTAGAAGAACTTACATGGGCCACTCTTTATTAGTGCTTAATATGAAACTCATTCTCAGCTTTGTTCCCCTACTTTTATTAGTATTTTGTCATGAAATCAAAGCAAAGCAAAAGCTGTGAAAATGTGAAACTCCTTATACTTTAAGAGTGAAATACAAGAATATTTCATACTTGAGGTAGCACCATCCTACCAAATCAGTTAAATCCATAACTGGAAAATTAGAATTTATGTTTACAATTTTATCTACTATACATTCGACATCTCTGGTTAACTTTTCCAGTTTAGTAAAACCAGAGTAAGACAGTTGCCATCATGCAATCTTCACTCATTTTTCCCAATGAACCAATGCCTGAATAAAAGCCCCCTCACCAGCTGAAAGTGTTGCAGCTACAATTAGCATGACATCAAGACTGGGAATCTTTACACAGAAAATGCAATGCCAGTTATAGCTGGTGGAGGGAACCTTCCTCTGCAGTCCAGTGCATGCTGCAGCTATGGGATGTTTATGGCTCTGGGGAAAAAAAAGAAAATAAAAAACTAGGAACAAGCATTGCAGTAAAATGGTAAAGGTGAACTCCATTTGCTTTTCAGAGTATTATTGGATAGCAAGGGGAGTGTGTTACTCTACGCTCTGCCAGATTTTGAATATAATATCATATTGTACCATTGAATACCCCTGGCAATAAAGTGTAGAGATGCAGAATAAAGCTAATCCTTTCACAAATACCACCAACTTGACAAGATTTACCCAGCAGACATTACATAAGCACATTGAATAAGACCAGGAAATAGGAGGTGTTTATAATAGACAGTGGTGTTCTTTCCTGAAATTGCTAATTTTGGCTTATCAGCATAAAAAAATGGTTGAAAACAGAAATTACTACAAACTACTTCAGAGGAAACTCAATGTGTGTGTCTAACATCCTATCTGCCTCAAAATGGGTTCCAAAATCTGCACACATACACTCACACATATTCTCAAAGTTTTATTTCTTTTGGGGAAAGTTAATTATATCATTGACTTCAGGGAATCTGGTGGTTTAAAATATTACTTGGTATGAAAAAGATGTTCAAACCTGGAAAGGCCCTAGAGAAATGTCACAAACCAGAAGAATTTAACTGCTTAGTGACAGGTATTAAAGAGCGCTGCATTATGCAGCTTTTATATCTGCTCCATACTATGTCATTATGATTTCACACACTGTTTGGACCAACATAATTGGGACTAAACATCCCTTCTGATACACAAATCACCTCCCAAAGTTTCAGTTTCCTATGTATTTAGATTTCCAGCACACTATGGATAGTCCATAGAACAACAGGATGAGAACAACTAAGATTAAAAAGCATTGGGCAGTTTTTTCCTCTATATTCAGGTTTAACTTGGGAGTGGCATTAGGATTCAGTTATTTGTGTTTAGAATTGTTCCTAGGAAAAAAAAAAACCTACGAAAATTAGATGTCAGAGACATTTGGGGTGGTGGTGGGGGGTGAGAGGCAAATTCTTGACAGTCTCTGATATCTTGGATGTAGAAATAAATTCTTATTTGCTTTGAAGTTTGAATTTAAGTTTTCAAAGCATCCTTACAAATCTGAAATTTTCATTTAATTGGCCATTGGCTTGCCATTAAGAAAGTACTTTGGTGGGAAATTACTGATGGTTCAGTAGCTAGTGGGGTAGCTACTAAATTTATGTTCTGCATTCATTAGTAGATGAAGATCTCATAAAACGTAAATGCGTAGTTCTTAAACCATTACTTATGAAGGCCACCTTCTGCTTCTGCCTGTGAGGAGTGTGACCATTCCTCATTTCACAGCATGAGAATTAAATCTCCATACCGTTGTTCCAAATTCCACCATTTGTTATCAGTGATAAAAACATCTTTCCTCATGTCAGAAAGGAGTTAAATAAATCCAAAATCCTAATCCTTTTGCTGGATTAGTCTCAGCATCAAGTCCACAGTGGATACGTTTATGCTTCTCTGTATGCCTGTCTATTTATGATGAAGATCAACATATCATTTCATGCTAGTCTAAACCTAGAAATTTCTGCAGTCAGTAAGTTCAGACCCTTTGCTTTAACTACAGGTGGATTACTTCACCTGAGATAGTGAGTTTACTATCCCAGAAGACTACTTTACAGGTAACACCATGTCATTTTTGCATAGCGTTGTTACAGAGATAGTGTGGTCCCAAATTTTCAGGACTCAGTAACAGCCAAAGGGTATATAACTAGAGGGACTTTGTCCAGGGCATCTGTAATGTGAAGTCTTTAATTTTGTTTCATTTTTGCATACCAGCATTGATTAAAAGGTATTACCCACACTTGTGGCAAGAGAATAATTTGATGATTTTTTTTTAGTGAAGAAGGAAAGATAGGAACTGTATTTCATTCTGAGTTATATGCTGTGAGCCCTCTTCCACTGAACATTTAGCTAAGACCCAACAGGTGAGACAATCAGTGAGCCATCTCATGAAATTATAAACTGACAAGAACTATACTGATTAAGGTGCAGAGGAAAACTGTTCATGTTGTCTGATTTCATGAATGGTGAAAGCCACACAGCTTCTCGCATTCATTCTTAGAATCATAGAATCATTAAATGGTTTGGGTTGGAAGGGTCCTTTAAAGATCATTTAGTTCCAATCCACGTGCCATTGGCAGGAGCATCTGCTAGAGCAGGTTACTCAAAGGGGCTGTCCAACCTGACCTTGAACACTTCCAGAGAAGGGGCATTCACAACTTCTCTGGGCAACCTGTTCCAGTGCCTCACCACGCTCATCGTAAAAAAAAGACTTCATTATATCTAATAAAAATCTACCCCTTTTTACTTTAAAACCATTGTTCCTTGTCCTGTCACTACAGGCTTTGGTAAAAAGTCTTACTATCTTTCATGAGGTTCAACAATTTCATTTTGTCATGAAATCAGGGGTGCAGGGTCCCACACGTGGGCCAGGGCAACCCCCGTATCAATAGAGGCTGGGGGATAAAGGGATGGAGAGCAGCCCTGCTGAGAAGGGCTTGGGGGTCCTGGTGGGTGAAAAGCTGGACAGGAGCTGGCAATGTGCACTCGCAGCCCAGAAGCCAACCATGTCCTGGGCTGCACCCAAAGCCGCGTGGCCAGCAGGGCGAGGGAGGGGATTCTGCCCCTCTGCCCTGCTCTGGGGAGACCCCCCTGCAGGGCTGCGTCCAGCTCTGGAGCCCTCAGCACGGGAGAGACATGGACCTGCTGGAGTGGGGCCAGAGGAGGCCCCAGCAATGCTCTGAGGGCTGGAACAGCTCTGCTGGGAGGACAGGCTGGGAGAGCTGGGGGGTTCAGCCTGGAGCAGAGAAGGCTCCGGGGACACCCTATTGTGGCCTTTCAGCATATAGAGCTGGGTGCAGTACTGCAGGCTGGGTTTCACAAGAGCAGAGTAGAGGGGGAGAATTGCTGTGTCACTTTGATCTGGTAAGAACAAATAATTCAGTGACTGTAATATGTCCCAGCAGCAACATTGGGTGTAATAGTAACATCCTTCCATAAGAAAATAGTAAATTATAATACGGATTTTGAATGTAATGTCCAATGCCCAAAACTTAAAAAAACCCCGCAACTTTTACCAAACATAAACCTGTTCTTGCTATAATGTCTCAGTCATCTATACCCCGCGTACTTTGTGGTCTACTTCTATGAACTATTCGTAGCGCTGTTAGAAATCTCCATGCACCATATGCCATTACACAATCTCTACAGCAAAAATGACAATTGAGCATTAAATCCATGTTCCATTTCTCTAATTAGAAACAAATGTATCGGGGGGAGGCAATTGAGAACCGTGTACTTTAAAAAATTAAGTTCAGACTATGTTGCTAAGACATTACTTGTCAAGATAACAAACATCCCAGCTCCTGAAAAATTGAACACTTACCACCCGCTGTGGAGTTAATCCTTCCCTATGACAAAACAAGGCCACACATAACCTGTGGAGCAAATACACGTTGCAATGTGCCCTGCTGTTCTCTGCCCCCAACTGTCTAGGTGTCCTTCACAAAAGCAGGGAGGACACCGGAGATGGGTTGTGGTCCTGAGTTTGCTATTACAAGTCTGGCCATGAAGAGCCAGCTTGCATCACCTGTAGGTGGTGAGGCCTAAACTGCAGTTGAGGCTAAGTTGAGGCCTAAGTTGAGGCCTAAGCTTCTGTCCTACTAGCTCAAAATCTCACCTCAGTAAGCTGGTGCATTTTCAAGTCAGTGGCATTACTGATCCTCATCAGTCAAGAATTCAACCCTTCTCATTTGGGCTGAGTCTAGATTTGATTTAGCCTGGTTTCTTAAAAACTGGAGGCTATGTGACTGCGTTGTGGTAGTAGGTACAGGTGGCTGTTACAGGCATATGGCTGTATCTCTTCCAAATATTTTTGTAACACAGTGTCCAACTTCAAACAGATTTCGCCGATTTCTAGACAAGTTAAACCATAAATCACTTTAAAACTATTTTCACATTTTATGACCATAAGTGGGCAAAATAATATGATCACAAAGGCGCACCTGAAAACAACCCCACCGAGCTGGATATGAGTGCGAAAGAGTGACCCTCTTTTAAATGCCTTGGCCGCAAGGCAAGTTCCAGCCAGACCCAGCCATCAGCCAGAAACCACAAAGCTGTAGGAAACCAACCTGCATCGGCTACGGAACTCCGAGCACAGCTGGCTGCCTGCGGTTACCCTGCGGGTACCACGCTCAAGCCACTTGCCCTGCGCTCAGCAGACAGTGTCCGAGGCAATCGCTCCGGTGGCCTTCCCACACCTGGGATTGTTACCACCGCTTTCCTTTGTTTTCTGGCTTTAAGGGATGCTTCTCTCCAGACTAGCACCTTCTGAAATTACTGTTTTGTTAGCACATTTCAGGATGATCTCACATCAAAATGGAGAAGACGAGCACAAACTTTTTTTCACCACCGACTGGAAATACAGATTTCACAAGGATAAAACCAACTCATCTTGGGTTCACACCATCTTCAGACACAGCTATCAACCACAAACCATTTGATACTGTGTAACTGGACCTCTTTCTGTTCCACCCCACCCTCTCTCTCAAAAGCTCTGCTCTCTGGCTAAATTCTGAGCTGTAGCTAGCAAGTTTTCTTAACTAGAATTGACATTTTCATACTGTTTTATTCCAATTACTGTGACAGAAGCAGTGCTTCTGTACAGGTTTCAGCTGGGATAGAGTTAATTTTCTTCACAGAAGCTGGTGTGGGGCTGTGTTTTGGATTTGGGATGAAAAAAATGTTGATAAGGTGCTGATGTTTTGGGTTGTTGCTGAGCAGTCAAGGACAGTCCAGCTTCTCGTGCTGGCCGGCCAGTGAGCAGGCTGGGTGTGCATGGGGAGCTGGGACGGGACACAGCCGGGACAGCTGACCCAGGCTGGCCAGAGGATATTCCATACCACATGACGTCATGCTCAGAATATAAAGCTGGGATGAAGAAGGAAGGGGGTGTAGGGGACGTTCGGAGTGATGGCGTTTGTCTTCCCCAGTCACCGTTACGCGTGATGGATCCCTGCTGTCCTGGGCATGGCTGAACCCCCGCCTGCCCACGGGCAGTGGTGAATGGATTCCTTGTTTTGCTTTGCTTGCATGCGCGGCTTTTGCTTTACCTGTTAAACTGTCTTTATCTCAAACCATGAGTTTCCTCACTTTTACTCTTCCGATTCTCTCCCCCGTCCCACCGTGGGACAGCAAGCTAGTGGCTGCGTGGGGCTTAGTTTTCGGCTGGGGCTAAACCACGACAACTTCTCAGGGAGAGATGAATGTTGACTCATGCAAATCAACCGCACATGGGGATTTCCAAAGATTCAATCTGAATTAGAAACGGGGGTCATGTGACCTCAGTGTTTCTTGTGTAGAAACTTGCCAAATCTCACTTTGTATTAGCATAAATATCAAATGAACACTGTTTTATTGCTGTTAACAATGATATAAAGTCTTGCAAACCCACTCGTGGTTTGGAATTCTCATGTTTTAACTGTGATGACAAGAGGAATAGAGTGAAATAAGTGTGACTGTTATATATAATATTTTGCCTCCCAGTAAATATAGAATAGGTACACAGAGACTTTTTTTTAAAAGTAGAAGAACACTTATTTTTCTTTCATTTTAATGTCCTAGTTTAGTTTATAAGCCTTTTAAGTTTAAATGCTAATGTTAATTGTCTTTAAATTCCAATAAATTACTATGGTTAAAATTACTTTTTAAGTTATTTGTCATCTATCAATCTTGTTATCTGGGAAAACAACCATCACCCCCAAAAAAATTTTTGGACTGTTTGTTTATTTTTGGTTTTTTGTTTTGTCTCTCATGAAAGAAAGGGTGAGTGACAGGTGACAATATGTTTTACTGGTATCTAGCACCCGATGGTTTTGGTACCAAGGACATGCATACCCAAGTCACACAGAACCTCAATGTTAGAACCAGGAAAAAAGCACATATTTGCTTGTGCTCAACCAGGCCAAGGAAAAAGCAGTAAAAATAGACATGACTATTACTTCTTTAGGCAAAATTCTAAATAAACAAATGGACCTTCAAAGCCAACTATATGGGAAATAGTTTTATTGAAAGGAAAAGCAAATTTCAGAGGCAACTCAAATAAAAATACCTTTCAGATACTATTCAATCCCTGACAGCAAAAAAAGTGAAAAGACAAAGGTGTCGAAGCGAGAAAGCAGTCCTTCAGGGAATTAGCAACAAAACAGAGGCTAGTGAGGCTTTTCAGGGGCGTATGAAAGAACTGATCAGGACCAGTTTTTCTGTTGTACTCCCATGCTGTTAGTCGTAACTTGGGCACCCAGCCTGGGCACTGAACTCGGCATGAAATTTCTTTCAGATTTCCTGAAAGTTAGGAGTTAAGCACAACTTGTAATGTTTTTCAAACAGATACATTGACAGGTCTCATCAGAGTTCCCTGTCCAAGCATGAGCACATATTGGATCCACAAGTGAAAATATAGGTGGAAAATCTATGGCATATGGATTTCACATGACATTACCACACAAGGAATCTGTGGAAAACTGGGAGTTAAATATAGAGCTTCTGTAACCACATACATGCATATATATTTTTTCTGTACAAACATAGGAAAACTATACCCTGCCAAGGCTAATTTCATTAACTATCTCCAGAATCACATGGAAAGAGAAAAGAACTGGAACAAAGTCATAATAGCCCCTGTAGGAAACAGAAGGTTCATGTTAATGTGTTTCAGTTAGAGATTCTCAGATGTCTTTTATTGTAGCCACAGCTAAAGTTTAATATAAGAAGTGGCATAATCCAGAGTTGACCAAAAGCATGGGAAAATGCAGCAAGATCTGACAGAATGCTTCTGTCAGAGATATTTTAATACAAGGATCTAATGAGGAATGATCTTTTGGCATTGCCAGCGTTATGGAGAATTTCTGGACCTCTGATTCATCAGGAAATGTCCATAGTAAATGCCATTAATGTATTGGTCAAAGGCCGTTATTCAGATACCTGACTGTAGAGATAGAAGTTTTTTTCTAATAAACAATATTCTTCTCACTGCAAAAACGTGAAGTAATAAAACCATTTATTTTCACTCATCCATATCAATATATATACATATACACACACGCATATGCACACACATACATATAAATGTGTACATATATACACATAAATGTATACAAACACACATGCATTCATATTCACACCAATTTACTCTGACAATAATCAAAAATATTTGGGTTCTAGAAATTAGTAAATGAACAAGAAACACAGGCTACATGCTTTCCATTTATTCTAATTTATTGAGTCATGGGATTTGCCACCAAAATCATCATTAACTATTTTATGAAAGAAAATGGCAATGAACAGTTCTTTGTAACAAGAGACCTCAATAGAGGTCCTTCATTTTTAATCAGTTAAAATTATTATTTTTAATGTATTTTGCATGGTTAAATATTTGAGATGTAGACAAAAGACTTTATTTTGTTTTATCAGATTGGTTATGTTGTGTAATGTTTAGAATTTAGTTTTAGTATTATAACCTATAGCCAGTATTTTATGTAAACAGCTAAAGATATGATTTAAATAAAATGCAATTAGACGTAACTGGATAAAAATGTGTTGCCTCTGTTTACTTTCTATTAATAGAGCATATTTATCAGTAGGCAAAGCTCATATTTGAGTTCCTAGAAATCAAACAATTCTACTAGTAGCAGTCAGGTTATAAGTTAAAAATCCTTATTTGTTAAATTTGAAGAACTGTGAGAATATAGCTCATAATTAATTGAAATGCAAATGTTTATTTTAAATTAATCAATCGTACTTCCTCAAGTCTCAGATTCTGCTGATCTTTCAGAATATTTGGTAGAATATGTCTTATGCTTTTGATTTTAAATTATGTTACTCATGTAATTCAAAACCTGTATATGTGTTTTTCCCTTGAGAAATTAATATGCATTATTTAAAGCCAGATACTATCTCTTCTATGCATGTGAGACCTGCATAGACAACTTCTAAAGTGCAGTGGGCTTTGTGTGTGCGGTTTTCAGAGCTCTCTATATATCAAATTGTCTGGTCAGTAAAGATACCTTCTCTTCTCAAACTGCATAAATAAAGTAGAAATTGAGAGTATCGGAAGATGAGTTGAGATATGGAGCCATTAAAGACCTTAAGAACACTGTTATCCATAACAATCATATTGGGATTCTAGGGAGAATAGAGCGACGAGACATTTTTTTGAAGTATTGCTTTTCTGCACAAGGGTCTCTGTTGGAATGCATCTGGAGCTACACAACAAAAATTCACAACCAGAATAATGACTACTAAAACCTGTAGAATCAATCAATCAGAGATAGAAGACAACTAAGACTTGAATTCTGAGATATTGACCATGACCTTAAGTCAATGACAGCAGAAGAAAATGACAAAAATTCTTGGAGGAGTACATTTGTTTTTAGTTGTTCTTTATCTGTATGGAAAGGTACAAATACCCTTCTATACAAAAAATCACATATATTCCAATCAATACCACTGTCTTTCTATACAGAAAAGGTTTCTGTGTTTTTCAGTTTATTTTCTCTATGCAAGATATAACATGCTACCCATATAGACAATATGTGGACAAAAAGAAAAACCTGAAAGCCATTCTGTTTGGAGATGACTACTGACCTAGCAGCAGCAAGGAAAAATAACAATACAAGGGTTAAAATGAAAGCACAGAGAACTTGATTCAAGTAATAAAGAAACCTTTTTTTTTTTCCCCAGTAACCAAAAGAAATCTTGGTAATTGTTTTTCCCCTTTATGAAAGACATCAGCATTTCAAAACCTCTACATCTTGACTACCAGTTATAGTAGGGATATTTAAAAAAAAACGGGAAGGGCAAATGAAAGAACAAAGTCCCAACTAACGAAAAATCTTCAAGGAATTAATGAAACTGACCTAATTTCATGCCCAAAATCCTGGCAGACTATCCTGCTGACTGAAGAATTAATCTATTATTAGTGTTAAACAGCTTTTATACTACTTCAGTGATTGCATGAAACCATTAAGTTACAGCCTCTATTACCCTAATTTCTTTAGAGCAACTTAAATGATTTATGAACTTACTAACTGAAATGATGACACACCATATCCTCTAAATAAATGTTCTTTATTCTAGGGAAACAGATCAGTAGGAGGTTTGATCTAATGATTACCCTTAAAAATACTAGATTTTGAAAGTGGGTATATTCTGGAAATGGATTATAGTAATGTTTACAAAAAATAAGATTTACTCTCCTCCTTGCAATTTGAGTTTCCTTGGGATGTTTGATTAAATACACCAAACAAATAAAAGAAATACAAAAATACAGTGTCAAAACACAGGCTCCTGCAGTGTATTATAAAAAAAAGAAAAAACACAGAAGGCAATCTTGGCATCAATATTCCCTTTTGTTGCCAAGCTGAAACATGCTTGTGTTCTTGTCAAACAAACCGACTCCTGAGAACAGCCCTAATCCTGCTGGCCTGGCCAGCACTGCTCCCTGGTATCCTTCCCAGCACTAGCACTTCTTTATCTCACCGAGAGAAACTCTACCCTTGTTTTGAAACCAGTGAAATTTAATACTGAGCCAACAAGACGAGTGATGGGATATGGGGTAGGTCTGACCCTGGTCAGTGGCAAAACAACTCTGAGGTTTTTGAATGCTGTAGGATTAAGCTCACTGATAAATTTCTTGCTGTTGACTAAGATTTCTGCAGGATTCTGTAGGAAGCCAACATCTCTTAAAAATATACTGTTTCATTAGGGTCTGGTCATGCTTTTCCCAAGACCTCCAAAGACGGACTGAGGGCTGATGTTGTGGATTATTGTCAGAAGTGAGCTTGATTTCTCCTGTGCTCTTGAGTGATAAGTGCTAGCCCGTTGCCTAGAGCAGATGATCTCTCTGCTGTGCTGCCTCACATATGTAAGGGAGCTGGAAAGAGAGGGACATTTTGGGAATCTGAACTCCCTTCCTCTCTTTGATCCTTCCTGCCTACCTCTGAGCTCCTCATGTCTATCTGTCCTTCTTCCTGCGTCACAAGTGTCCACGAGAGCTCAGACTTTTTTATAATTGCCCTTGGAGTTATCTTTCGTCGTTGTCTGTGGAGCTATTCCTACCTAGGGCAGACCTCTTCCATAACTGGGATTGTGGGGACAGATTTAAATCTGTATCTCCTGCACCTCTGGTATCTCTGGTATCCATCTGAGGGGCCCCTTGTGCTCCCAGTGCCATTGGAGGTAGCCGTATCTTGTAGCCATAGGAGCAGCAGTGAAAGACTCCTTCACCTTCGTGAACATCCATTCTATTCTATGTACTTGTCAACCCTTGTAATCACTGGTAAACTAAACTAGGCTCCAGTTGTTACTCATCTGAAAACATTTTTTAAAGTTTTTATTATGTATACATGGGTTCTCAGATTAAATATCTGTTCCTCTTTTTCCACCTTTTTACAAACACGTACCTTCCAGAGAATCCCCTGGATAAATAGATCAAGAAACAAATATAATTTTGAGAACAGGAATTGCTGATTTTAAAGCATCGCTACCTCATATGAGTTTAGGCCCTAAAAATAAAACAAAAATGCTTTCCTGTGAAGGAGATTTGCATTTGGCAAATGGAGCTGGAAACTAGATGATTTTGGAGAACATCATCCAAGTGTTGCTAGACCTGGACATACAGTCAGTTTAAGCTTTTATTTTGCTCAGGTATGGACTTATGCAAGCAGTTTCACCAAAGTCAGTTAACTTGTGTCAGGTCCTTATTATGCCCAACTAACTAGACTAAGAGAGGTTGTTAATGTGTATCATAATCAGAAATGAAACTCACTGATATTTTTCAGATCCAGATGTTCTTAAAAAATGTCCTTTTTAAAAAAATATATATAAAATAAACTATTCTTCCACTGTAAGAAACTATTGCTCTTTGATTCCTCAGGACCAAAATCAGCATCTTTTTGTTCTGGGTACCCATACTGCCTAAAATAATGAGGGCACTGGACTACAAATATTATTTTTCCAATGGAAATCTATCAATTCACAATCCCAGAAACTCTGTTTGAGCTGCTATTCTCGGTTTCCAGCCCCTGAGACACTGGATTTAAAAAAAGGATTTTGTGCGTTCAGCAGTATAGCCCTTTGTAAACATTCTGAGAATGATGATCCATCTGATCACTGTACCTTTTATCCACCAGGTTGAATGGAAAATTCCCTAAAGCAAGCTTACCAACTACAGTGCAGGCCAGAAGCAATTTACTGATACAGAGAATTTCTGGAAAAGGCAGACGGAACTGTTCCTGCTATTCATTGCCTATTGATACAGCAGTTGTGGAAGACAAACTCGTTTGCTCTTTGGTGCATTTGTAATCCCAGTTCTCAGTTGCCCACGAGTGACGCTGCATGCAAGTCAACTCCCAAGGAAGCAAAGGCTCTGGAGTTGAGGGCAATGGCTGACCAGCTTGCTAAGCTACCTGTTGAAAGCCACCTCACCGTCACCCACTAGAGTTACAGTTTGCTGATGACAGTCGTTCCTCAACTTCTAGAGTACTAACTCACCTCATTCCTTTCTTTGATATATCCTGTTCCACTCCTCTGCCGCTCCCTCCCTCCCCTTTTGTGGGTTTTGCATGCTATGTTTTGTGTTAGGGGAACTGAGGTCCATGGCTGAGAAATGAGCTCCTGTCTTAGTTTCTGAAGAAACAATCTTATTTAAAAAAGACAACAGCTCTCATGTTTCTGGTACCAAATGGACCCTTCCAAAAAATTGTCAGTGATGATGGCTTCTAGACTGTGAGCAAATGTATAGGAAATAACAGCACCAAGAAGTGCAATATCATTGTTTCCTTAGACTTTTGAAAGGTACGATGGCAGACATCTCTTATCAGCCCCCCAGTTTACTAAACATTTGTGCTGGAAGAAATTGTTGAAAACATTTTGTTAATCCTTCTCAATGCCTTAAAATTCCTAAAACAGCAGTTCAAAGCAAGCTCGGGAAGAACACAAGACTGTCATTTCAAGGCCGTACACTGGGATGAAAATTGCACGTCAGGGCATGTTGATGTGTACATCCAAAACTGAACCCCTCAGTTTTTTAACACTGTCTGTCAGGAGTATACAAGTGTAAAGGAGTCTAGTGATAGCTGTGGGCTAAAATATGTTGATGGGGAACAAAAACCACAGCTGACTTTAATGTTGGCTCTACTTAACTTCACACACAAGTATTAAAACATATCCGTGAGTGTTCTACTACAGTCATCAGTCTTGCTAACTTTACCCTATAGGTTCAGTTACCAGAGGATTCGGACCGTATGAGAGGAACCCATTATAACCTAACATAAAATAATCTTTAATTTGATAGCATTATTTTCTAATCATTTTTTTAATTGTTCATGAACAAACACAATCCCTTTTAAAACAACTTCTAAAAGAATACTTCTTAAACCACATGAATACAATGCTGCATGGAGCTACTCAGGTCTTTAGAAGATTCTTTTTTTTTCCTTTTGCAGAGTAGTATTCTACACTTGTTAGGGTTACTTACCTGAAAGGGATTTCAGTGGTTACTAAAACCTAGTCCACCGTCATAAGTGCTGCACCTTATAACCCTTTCCCGCTGTTCAGAGGATTGGTAAGGTTTTGTAACTTAATGTGTCCCACAACTATTTTATTCTAATGTTTAGAAACATTTTTTAAATTGCCAGCCTAAATTTATTCATAGCCGTTTTATACCAATTTAGTTTTATGACAGTGATGGCTTTTGGTTTAAATAGTTCATCTCATTTTGTAGTGTGTGTATTGACGGGAATTGTATCCTCTTTCAGCTTTTTTCTTTTTTTCCTAAATGTGCCAGACATTTCTGCCTTAAAAGAAAAAGCTAGTCTCTTCCTTCCCCTGATTTTTCACATCTGTTTCAGATTTTAAATCATTTTGCTTGAACAAAACTACTCAACATCCCTGAGGAGATTTCCTCGGGACCTTATTTGATAGCATGAATACTTCCCTATCTCCGTAGAAATTACCTCTTCTGATACAATGTAAGTTCTTTGCATAATTTCTCAATCACTCTTTCCATCCTGGTAACCTCTCATCTCATTCTGTTTGGATTTAAATTCCTTTGTCTGCATAGCTGATTTACATAAGAGGCACAGTACTCCCATTGTGTATTAAATAACAAATTATAAACTCAGTTTTCCTTGCCAAAATATTTACTGATATTAACTACAGGAGTCACCTTCCATAAAATATTGACACAGCATTCCCACTATGTTAGAGGTTTTCAGCAGCCACCCAGGTGCCTTCCTGGCATTTCTCCTCATAGATCAGTGGCAATGAATGCCATCAAAAATTGTGGCAATTATTAAATTTCCTGCAGGAGGACATTTCCTTCGAAGAATTATAGGGAATACCACACTGCCACATAATCAACATAACCAGCCCACCACTCCCAACTTATAACAGCGTTGGTAACATCGACTGCAATTATTTAGTGTTCTGCAATAGCTGATTAAAGCATTATTACATATCTGCTTGTCTGTTGCAGCTCTATCTTGTCATGGCGGAAGCCCCTCTCCTTGGGGAGCTAAGCACACTGCAGAATTGGCTTGTTTGCCCACGGACGCAACCGATCTTTAATGTGTTGGGTAGGTATATAAAATACGGGTGTCAGTAGAATTTTCTACTGCTACTTTCCCATAATTTATGCATCAGTTGGTTTTATCACATGGTTGTTTTATGTTCTGAGGCTA
Source organism: Phaethon aethereus (assembly GCF_964289735.1). Lineage (NCBI taxonomy): Eukaryota > Metazoa > Chordata > Aves > Phaethontiformes > Phaethontidae > Phaethon > Phaethon aethereus. The sequence continues at coordinate 811,381 of NC_138584.1, read as the reverse complement.
GATAGGGAGATAAGGCAAACTGTAACTTTTGTCTTTAAAAATTATGTTATACCTAAGTTAAGACTCCTCATAAGAAATTGGGCTCAGTTAATAAGCGTACTCTTCAGTGTCAACCTTTGGCTTCATCTCTACAATTTATAGCAGATTCATGATCAGACGAAGACCTGTTTACAGTGACCAGGGAGTGTGGATGCAAAGCAGCTGTTTTTTGCCTCATCAGCGTACAAACAGTTGGGGGAAAATAGAAAAGCTAACACAGATCCCATATAGTGATAATTTTTTCTCAAGTGTTTTAGTCTAAAACTTGGACTCCATCTATTTTAAATGCAAATAGTTTATATATTTTAAGAACTGAAAAAGTAAAGGTTACTGGACATCATGGAAAGCAATTGCCATATATGTCTAGGTGAAACTAAACTTTAAAATCAGTCTGTCTCCTGTCATGAAAAAGACAGGAATAAAACAATTAGCACAACATTGTTGTACTCAATAGCTGGGAAATAATGACAATGTTTCCATCAAGTTTCAAGTAATCTTCATTTTAACATTCTTTGTTGTTCTCTTTAATATGTGCTTTCCCAGTTCTCTGTCCTATTATCTTGATTTTAATCATTCTATATCTTTCATGGGCCTGTAGCGCATGACCTTGATGCCATTCAGATCAGTGCCAAACAATGGTGCTTTCATCTCTGCCACTTTAGTATTTACATAAATATGCATCACCGAATTTAACCGAAAGCAGAATAATTTGTATACTCTGCTTTTTAATATGTTCTTGATTATAATAGGGAATGCTATTTTGAAATTTTAAAAAATTGGGGAAGTTAATGATTTAATTTTTTATTTTTTTCTACACCATTATTGCCACTCCTGAGACTGCAAAAGGAGGGGAAACAATAATGGGAATCAAAATATCATTCTAGTCACTGCATAATTGCTGGAAAACAAAAGTCATACAGCAGTCTCCTGCTGAAATCTCCTCCAACACCTATTAAAGTACTACATGCGGTATGTGCAACTCACTGCTGTTTTTATGTTATTTCTATTGAGACCATTTAATTCCTGTTAACTGTAAACACCTAGTCCCAGTGTTAGGTTGGTCGTACTGAACTAGTTCCCGTGGGCAGCGGTACTTGTTAGGTTTTGGCAAAGATGTACAATGGGTCATCTTCTGTGTATGGCTTGGATCCATTGCTCTGGAGACAGGGAAAGGGATCTGTTACTTGTCGCTGTCCCATCAGTTCTTTCAGAGCCAGCTCCTTCCCCAAAAGAGAGGTACACCTTTAGGTAGTCTGCAGCTACTTGCTGCATTTGTGGCATTAAAAAAACCAAACCAAAACAAAAAAGGTCTTCAGTCATTTACTGACTGTCGTGGTTTAGCCTCAGCCGGCAACTAAGCACCACGCAGTCGCTCGCTGTCTCACTTGGCATGGATGTTAAAAAGAAGGGAGATGACTTTTCTTCCCTTTACTCTTAAAATGTCAGGTCTCAGGTGTGGGCTTTAAGGGCTAATGTGGAGAGCAAAGGGAAAGGAGGTCATCCTGTTAGCACTGTTCGCAGTGGCACCTTTCATTCTTGTTAGTATGATTCAGCTGACTCAGTGCAGGCTTGGGTGTTCCCCTTCCTTACCTCTCCATTCGCATCAGGACTGTGTCCCTGAGGGATCATTTTCATTAGGTAAAAGATAGGTGAGGGAATGAACAGACCAACTGGACTCCAGATCTTCAGCCTGGGAAAGCTCATAGAAAAGTAACAGGGATTAAATTTACAGTGTGTGGTTCATAACCAGGTCACCATGTTCTGCGCTGCTTGCTAATGGGACCATATTTTACAAGGAAACTTTACAGTAAGGTTTGTATTTGCAGGACTAAATAAAAAAATGCAGCTTTTCTTTTGATTCGGGCAGCTTGTGCCTCTTTTGACTTCCCAGCTCATTTCTTGAAGGGAATAGGCAGAGGATAGAAATAAACACAAGGAACACTTTCTGTGGGATTGTGTAAATTAAAGTCTTTGTTGAAACCTATGTACAAACCCAAATAAATATTACAGATATGATTACGGATCTACAAAAATGATGGCTGAGATGAGAAATTTTCTTAAAGACCTGATTGAAAGAGCTGAAATGAGATACAATTCCATCTTTCATGTTTTTAGCAAGATAATTTTGGTTCAGTGTTGACTAATACAGAATAATAGGAATAAAATATGCTGCCTCAGTCTCTGCATTATTGGCTTTACATTATTGGTCCTGACAGCTGGCTTTTAAAATGCAGTAAATATTGGGCAATCCTGTTCTGTTAAGACAAGCCACTTCATCAAGCGTATTTCCAAATCACACTTTATTTTCAAAATGTGCTTAATTTCTTTATATATGGCAAATGAGCTCTCTACAAAATTGACCTGCAACAGAGTGCCCTCTACTGCATATATTTAGGAAAGGAAAATAAAGCAAGTTCTTTAAAAGTAAAATCTTTACAGACTGAGACCAGCAGTTTTGCCACAGGCCACTGGACATTGAACTAAATATAACACTCATATAGGCATCTATCACTCTGATCTTCTTCTAAAGAGCTGGATACCACTAGGGAATAATAGTTCAAAATAGGTATGAAATATGCACAAACAGTTTAATGGTTTTAAATGAAATCAGCGTGTGTCTTTCCATACCAAAATGCTCTGTCTTTATAGGTTGGAAAGTTATTAGGGAAATTAGCAATCTGTCCTGTATTGCCCTGCTGCCACTCCTTTCTCTTTGCTGCCAGGAGGGGTCTATAACAATAAGAAGTGAAAAAATATCTCTCTCATGTGTTTTCTCAGTCCTTAATCTCTCATGGTCCCTCATTTCTCCCCTTCTTTCTATTTTCCATTAAGTCACTACTATGAAACTGAACTCCCCTTTTCATTCCCATGTCCTTGATAAACCTATTTGGTGCTACTGCATTACACCTCTTGCAAATGATTAAGAAGATATTTCAACAGTGCTGTCTCAAAAGAGTGGAAACAGGTTACAAATGTATCATGAAAGCAATTCTACAGCAAGGCACAATTTCTCAACCAGCCTCACGCTTTTGAAATTTTCCCCTGTTTTTTTTTTTTTTCTTTTTTCGGTCTGAATCAGGACAGCCAAATGCAGAGTTTTGTGATGGACCAAGAGCCTGCAACTTCTGTGAAAACTCACAGTGGCTCTTATTGCCACATTATTCTCTCAAGGATGAGAAAATTGCTTCTCAAAATGCTGGTATAAACTAGCATGGAACTTGTTGAGCCACTTTGGAAATGCCCTGACTTGTACAATGAAGTCCATGCTTTGCCAGCAGGATCTATGGAGCCACAATTTCATTGTTAAAGTCTCAGCTTATGTCTTGGTGAGTCACAGTGAAAACTGAACCTTGCTGCACGTTCAAGAGCATTTCGTGTTAGACCACTGCAATCAAAGATGATGTTTGAATACCTTAGGATATTTTTGTCACTGGGGCAGAGTAGTGGTAGGTAGTAAACATTTTCCAAAGCAACATAATCAATTACCAAAAGTTCTTTAAACAAAATAGATACAACACAAGCAGGCATTTCCATAGTACACAGTGTATATACGGCCTTGAATATATTTCAGCAATGAATTTTGGGTCTATGGATTTGTTCCCACATCTGAAACTTTCCCTTAAGGAAACCCTTGTTGATAATTTACAACTTCTAAGGATGATATTTCTGTAATTGCTTTCCCTTTGCTTCATACCTGTAAATCTTGTATCTTGTGCTAAATCCCTGTCGACTTCTGTCCACAAAATCTGTGTATTCCTGTGAGCGATGGAAGGGTCCCTTATCAGACAGGAGCCAGTCGAAGGGGCTTGTGGCATGCTGATCCGAAACAGCAGCAACTGCTAAAACCCAGCAATGAAGACTCAGTGCTATCCACTCCCATAGAGCCATCAGAGAGAACAATTCAGCACCAGCACTGCATCGCCATATCATGCTTCCACTGGGGACTTAGGGCCTTCATTCTCTTAGCTTTCCCTCAACACCTAGACAAAATACACAGTCAATTAGATAAGCACACACTAGGCATCCCTTGGATGTAGAAACAAGTTTCCTTTCTTTCAGCTTAAAGAGATAGTGGTCTCTACTTTATTACATTTTACATTAGCATAAACCCCACTAGGCTAGTTAACAGCGGAGTGTTTCAGTACTTCAAATGCTGTGAAACTAATGTCTTCATTAACATCATCAGTGATAATATTTACTGTTGAAGGGAAACCTTCACAAATTGTCAGGGGAGGGACTGTTGGGTTTTTTCCCAATAACGCTAGTCATCAATGAAAAATATGCAACACAAGAATTATTGCCTGTTAGCATCAGTACAAAATCATTCAGTAACGTCTATGCATAAGGTCACAGTTCAGGTATTGGCAAGAAAACAGATGAGATTCACAAGACCCAGATTGCTTTCTCTTTTTATGGCCTTGGAAAAGTCACTTAATGGCTTGTCTTCACTACAAACGTAATTAACAGACTCACGTTATTCTGTTCAAACTAGAGTAGCTGGACAAGGAGTGACTGAGTTGATGAATAACACTGGAGTTACCCACAGTGATGAGTTCACCGAGTTATTCAAGCTCCTGCTGCAATTTTGAGTATCCCTAACAGCAGCATTTCACTTACAGTCCAGTTCACTCCAGCCAGTGTATCAGCCATGAAACACTGTTTAAATTGAGCCTAAACAATTGTTTGCATGCTCAATCAAAAATCAATAGCCTCATGTAGGAACTCAGTGAAGACAAGCCACAGTTTCTCTATATACCTCAGTCCCATACCTGTGAAATGGAATAATGATTCTTTATTCTGCTCAGATTTTGTGAAAACATCTATGCAAGATCATGAGGTTCTCAGGAATACAGAAATGACAAAAGTCATGTAAATTCCTAAATATATGGAAACAAACAGTTCTAGTTTTCAGTGTAAGGTAAAACAGCACAGAATTAATTAAAATATATTAATGTGAGAGCTTTCATTTTTCCAGCTGATGAATTTACAGGGAAAAACATTTTTTAATTCACATTCACTCAAAACAACACTCATTATCGTATTTTTACAGTGCCCTTTGCTTTGATTTTTTTTCACTTGGCAGGACATTTTTCTTTATCATCAGTAATTTAATTTGTGAGTGTACCCAAAATGAAGGATGCTTCCAATAGAACGGTTCTGCAACTGCAAACTCAGTACCACCCGTCCATTAAAATGGAAATGGTGTAGCTGAACAAATATGCTCTGTGCATATACTCTAGACATTGACATTCTGAAGAGTCTTTTGTATAGATTATAAACATATCAGCTGCAGGAAGTTAACTGCCTCCAGAAGAGCACAGAAGTTCATATGAACCAACAGGAATTTACAGTCTGAGAATTTAATAATCTGCCTATATAACCCAAGAAATTGTCAAGGTTTATTTTCTTCTTAGGCACAAACGTAATTGTTTGTAACATGATTTGGACCTGATTCTGCAAACAACAAATGTGTAAGTAATGTCACTGAAAAAAAAAAGACCCTATTCATATATTTCATGCTGAGCATATGCCAAAGCACTGAGTTGTAACCCTAAGTGATTACAACCACCCGGTGGTTTATGATCATAAAACACAGATTGCATTAATTTTATAAATCCTTTTGAAATGATATTCCAGCAGTCTACAGCAAAGAACTCTCCAAGTTTTATTTACACTCTCAAGCAACCACTTACATGCAAAAAGCCTGCAGATCTGTGTACGCTGCATGGATAGCTTTCAATATCTTCCTCCTAGATTGGTGCTTTTTGCTTTCACAGGTTGCGGTTCATGTATGTGAGGTTACACTATTGTGTAACCTTCACAACTTCATATGAAAAAGCATGCACAGACCTGAAGCAAAACTGAAAGGAATAGATTGTTCTCCTGGCCCACAAAAGCCATGATGATCATTCGGTTGCCATTTCCTGTTAAAAGTTAGCTCAGTGTGAATGAAGAAGACATATTTCAGTCACTTCCAGACAGGCCAGACCGGCTTTTGCATCACAGCAGAGCGAAAATCCATAAATATTTCTGTCACTTTTCTTCCCACCAATCAGGGGAAAACATATTGCACAGTGTACTCATTCCCCTCCATCATCCTTTTCATAGACTAGGAAGACCCTGGGCATAATTTTGTTACACTATGTGAAGCTACAAAGGGCATAATGAGAATTTTAATTTTCATACCTACTGCTGTTATAAAATTGTTAGCTAAGACATAAGGTTTTATGTTTCCCAAATTATCTTTTCTATTGAAAAAATCATCTTATGTTTTAAATTACAAGAGGTAGGACTCTACTTTTTCAGATACTTATTAACACTAAAGAGTTTCAGGCCATTAAACTGTAATGATGACTAATTGAGTCCCTTTTGAATTTAAAATTATAATATTAGGATTGGAAAACAAATTACGTCATATATGTAGCATCTTCCTAAAACTAGAATAAATGGGCACTTGAAAAGGAACGGTGAAGAGCCCTGCTCTATGCTTGCCTTAATGCTACACCTCATGGCATGTTATAAATTAACAACCGGCAAAACACCTTTAGAGAACCTGTGTAGTTACAGAAGAAAATAATCTCTTTGGTTTAAAGAGAGATGAAGATATTTTCCAAAAGAGTAAAAATATACAGCTAGTCCTCAGGGAGAGTAAAATAATGTGTGCATTTCTAACTGATACTTACCCGTTTGTCTATATTGTCCAGTCATTGTAGAATCAGTCTCCATAGCATTAATTCTCGTAACACCCTTGAGAAGTAAACTTTTGCCTCGATTTAACAAACACGGAACTGAAGCATGAAAAGATCAAGCCTAAGATTTTTTTTTAAGTTGTTTGAGGGATATAAATGTGTATTTCCTATTAAAAGATAATTTACATAATTCAAGCCTAAGGAATTTTCCTAAGGTTACAGTGTGAAAAAATATCTCTAAATTTTAAATACTCAAATTCTCTAATGAATGCAAATGCCCTGAAAACATTTTAAAAAGACTGTTATAGGCATGTGGAACATGCAAAGTTGTAGTTACAACAGCCATCACAGAACTCCAGGGAGGAACAATCTGAATTAAATTTGTGGTAGAGCACCTGCTGGTTTCAGGGTGCGATGTGAGAACTGAAGAATAAATGAACACCTGTTAAGTAACAGAGATGGTGGATTTTAAAGCAGAGAAGACACTTCAAACAAAACTGTCGTGTCAACATGCTGCCTCTTTAAAGTGCAAGCTTAGAGGACAATTATCAGGTATGGGTGCTCAGCACAATTACTTTCTGTTATCCCCAGGGTTTCACCTGGCTACCGCTTGCAGATGCAAGTCAGTTTTTAGTCCTTCGTCTTCTAAAATCTGAGGTTAGACTGAGTTCAAGAAGCATAATGGGCTAAATTCTTCCTTGTTAGAAATCTGTTGTGTCCTCCTTGGCGTTAATGCAACGTGAATTTGACTCAGCATCATCTGGAAATACCATAGCTAAGTCCTAGCTTTCATGAACATGTAAAGGGCGCTGAAGACTGGTAAAATCCATGCAGTTACATCATCTGAGAATATAGTACTGGCAAGCGTAAAACAAACATTGTGGCCAACTGCACAAATTTCATCAAGCTTCAACTATGAACAAGAATGCAGGAAGTCTGTGGTCTTTTTGTTGTCATCCTTTTGTAGGCAAAACTGACAAAATTTGGTCTTCCTTTTGTCATGTAAATAATTTTTTTAACGTCAGAAATGGTATATAACTGCATATGGGTAGTTTATGAACTCATTAAGCTACTGTACCTAGAATAATACAAATTGAAGTGTCTGCTTGATTTGTGGGTTGAGCTCTCTTGCTTACAGAACATCAATTGATAAATCATGTATACTAAGATATAGAGAATAATATAGGGCCAACCCAGATGTGTGAACAGCAATGTTCAAGAAAAAGCAAATCAATAAGTTTAAATCCTTCCTAAAATGGGAACAGTATAAAATTTTCTCAAGAAAAAAAAAAAGGAAATCTGTGGTAACCTCGCTCCATGTCACCTTTTTTTTTCCTAAGAGGTGAGAGTCCTGTACAAAACAGATGAGCTAACATGCAGTAGAGTGCATGTAGCTACTAGGTAGATCACTGCCTACTGGTTCACCAGTGGAGCAACTTTCTATGTAAGAGTAAATAAATTTGATGTTAGACATGATGAGTAGCTTTTTTGGGGCCACATCTATACCTGCAGTTCTCACAAGAATCAAAATAAAATAACTGTACACTAAATGTACAGATATTGTACAGATATTTTTAATAACATCATGGTTGGGTTTTTTTAATATTTCTCTATATTATGCAAGTCTGGGAGGTGCTGTGGCCTTGGTCTGAGATGCCCTCTCCTCTGTTACACCTGGAACAATGCCCTTGCAATTTCTATCGGCATCACAGAAATGAGCACATTCTTGGCTCCATCGTTCCCTCTTTCTCTTTGCTTCACACACAGATCTCCTTCTGACAGTGGAAATGCAGAAGACCAGGATCTCACTGAAGACCTTAGGTTTTTATGCTCACTAGAATTCCGTGACAATGTTGAAACGTCCCAGCTCTCCATGGAAAGATGGGAATCCTCTATGCTGACGTGGGATTCTCCCGGCTGTAACTTCCCCAAATGATGAAATAAGAATTTAAGATTGTAATTGTCAGATATGTCCTTTCAAAGGAAAGTCATAAGCAACTTATCAGAAAACACTATCTTCATCACTCCACAAGTGTTAGAAACCTTAATGTCTCTAAGATGGTGGACTTTTATGCAAAACACTACTACTCAAAATAATAAGTAATAGTTATATATCCCTTTAAAAACAAACAAACAATTTAAAAATCTGAGAACAGATGGGGGAATGCAACCAACTCTGTTTGTATGTTTATGAAGTTTTTTGGGTACTCCATCCCCCCATTCACTTATAAGCCTTAAGGATTTCAGAGTTCCTACTTTTGAAGAAGTACGCTACAAGGTGTAACAGGGTATGCTTGATATTCCTTTTAGATTGCACATCATGGAAAACAAGAATGAAGTAAATTCTTTATTTTCTATTACACAAAATTCTCAGAAATGCTACCAGTGACTTCAAATTTGAATCAATGGCAAGAAGCTACGTTTCACTCACTGCAGCTGGATGGAAAGCAGTGAAGCTCACAGAAGGCAAAATAAGTCAGGACCGTTTTTTTCAGAGGTATTTTGACACTGAAAAATGGAAAGAAATTTTACATAAAAAGTAAAGCAATAGTCTGAGTCTCAGAGATTACTCTTATCTGCTATAAGACCCTGTGTTTATCACTTTATATCTCTCTGCTTTCACTTCATCTGAAGTGTGATGATCATGTTGTCCATCTTTGCAAAGCACCACAGGACCCACTTGTAAGAACTCTGTGTTATCATCAGTGATTTTTTTTTTTTTTCAAAAAGCAATTTTTCTCATGTTAATGATTTTAAATGAATGAGACCTGGGGAGGCACCTGTCCTTGATATTCTCCCACAGTCCAGCGTAAATGAAACAGTCATGAAGCTGATGACGTGCTGTGGAAGGAAAGAGCAGAAATTGCTGCAATCACTATCAGCTACCGAGGAAGAGGGTACAGCAGAGAGCAAAAGAGCAGCTCACTTGTGCTCTGCTTCGCTCTCAGACACCACACGGATTCTGTTCCTCAAAGGAAGATACCCAAATCCACAGAATAAACTCTCCCAAGCTGAACTTCCTGAAGGATAGCAAAAGGACTCATGATCTGAGGCGGACTATTCTCCCTGTGCTCATAGCCAGCTGTGTGACCGTGGCCAGCATTCACGCATTTTGAGAGCCACCAGAAGGCTGGCACAGGAGAGCCAGCATGTACGTTTGGCAGAGCAAAGACACGGAACGGGGGCTTGGGGAGTTGAAGGGTGGAGAGCTCTCCCTGCCACCGGATCGGATACACATGAGCTGCAGCGTACAGCTTGTGCCATTATGCAAGAAGTAGCAGGCGTCTGGGTAGAAAAAATATATTTGTCAACAGGTGATGTTCAGTGAGGAAGGTTGGATCAGCTCGTTCTCTGTTATTCATCGTGAGCTACAATGAGTCCTGACCGAGGATCTGTCCTCAGCAGAGACGCAAAAGCAGGTATGTTGGCAAACCTGAAAGGAGAAAATAATTCTACATCTGACATCCTTAAGTGAGCTTTGCATTCCAGGCTTAAAAATAAGTGGGGTCCTCATTTCAGGCCGTGGTACCTGCTTTTGACTACATGCACCCTAAGGCAACACCTTTTCTTTGTTCAAACGGAGCTTCATCCACTATCGTATTTCAGCTTTCTTCTCTCTTCTCTGTGCGAGACAAGGACAAGACCCCTGTGACTATGTCCCCGAAAGCTGAAACAGAGAACAAACAGGATGTCTGATTTTTTTTTTTTTTTAAAGCAGTCCTGCCATTCTTTCCTCACCCCAGCCATCAGAGAAGAGGAGCAAAAATAAAATGCACCCAGAGAAAGAGAGAGCGCATGTCAGCCCGACCTCTGCAGCCACCACCGGCTCTGACGTGGGGGTTGGTTGCCGCAGGCTACAACTGCGGCCCATGAAACGTGCCCAGGCATTTGCTCCGTCCCGGCAGAACTTCCCTCCTGCAGGTGCCCGTCAGTCTTCTCCTGGACGCAGCCGCGCGCTTTCCGCTGCGTCCCGGCGCAGCCAGTGCCGCGCTCCTCAGCCCTTGGGGCGCAGGCTGGCTGCTGGGTGTGCCGAGGTAACCGCCTTCACGCCTGCTATTTGTAAAAGACCTATTTTATTTTTTTTCCTTTGCTGCCCAGATCATGATGTATGAATTCCCCCAGGTGCTTTTTCAATCTGTTAACCGAAGTTCATCCTCCTGTGCAAACGGATCCATATGTGTTTTGGCTGATGACACAGGGCAGCGTCCCCAAATGGCAATTTCAGTCTTTCTACCGTAACGAGTGAATCTGTTCCTGTAGGGAGCACACTGAGAGGAAGAAATTAGCTGTCAAGGCCCTGACCGGCCTCACCCGGGGCCTCCACCCGCCACCGAGGGGCTGACGGGGGCTCCCGGACCTTCAGTCCCTGGCTGGCGCTGCTGGTGTGGCCGCCCCAGGCCCCGCATCGGCTCTTGGGCTCCCTGGCTGCACCTCGGGCCTGGCCGCGCCCCCCCCACCTGGAGGTCACCGTGCCAGGCCTCGGCTTCTGGTTTGGCCGCAGAAACTGGCTGCTGTAGCCCGCGTTCTGCGCACATGAGCCGCAAAGAGCCGTGCTCCTCAACTGCGTAAACCCGAGCGCAGGGTTTAGGGAAGCACGTGAGGTGTCTGGACGCCTCAGCCATGAACTGTGTGGGTGCATAACAGAGAGAGAGACACCCACCCAGTCTTCATGGTGTCTCAGTTCCTCATCTTTAAATGGGGGCTAGTACCAAAGTTCTTGGCAGATAAGAGCCATCAGTCACACCAGGAGCTAAAACTAAGTTAATTTGTGGAATGGCTGAGCAGGACCCTAACCAAGCCCTGGGTTTCTGTTGACCGACATCCAGGATGCCACGAAGCCACAGTAAAACCTGCTGCTTCAAGAGTTTTAAACCTGCTCCAGGCTGGCTGACTGAACTTTAGCAATCCCAAAAGTTCACAGGGGATTAAATCTTCATCTTTGCAAGTACACGAATGCACATGGGCTGTCCCATGTGCAAAAAATCTTTGCATGTGGAACAGTGCGTGACATTTCAGTCTTAAGACACTCTTCCATTGCACAAGTTACATGAAGCATTCTCCCGAATCGACCAAAAATTTTTCATCTAAAACATCTGATGGTATGAGAAGAGAATGGAAACAGAATGAGCTCTCTTTGAACAAGTCTGAGATCCGTGCTACAGGAAAAGAAACAGAACAGCATAGTGAGAGTTTCTGGTCCAGTATTGCCTCAGGCACAGGCTGACGTGTCACGGTGACATACAATTTTCATATTGGAACATGCAAGTTTGTAGAAAATCCTAACGGGAGACAGTTATTTAGAAACCTGCATTCCAGCTTACTGGAATTCTTTAAAACTCAACACAACATAAAAATGTTCAATATTCTCTGCCACCATAACCTCATTGGGTGTGTTTTAATGTTTTAATGAGGAAGATGAGTACTTGGAGCAGAGTTACCTTGAAGTATAGCTCTGGTTTTACTGTATAACCATTGACAAGTCCCTTAACCTCTTTAACTGTAGCTTCTATGCATAAGATCAGGAAATTAAAGTATTGTGAAGCCTGAACAATTAATGTCTATGGAGCACTTTCAAATCCTTGGATGACAAAAATATCATAAAATAAAAAGGAAGATGCTCATTCTACTAACAGAGTGGCTGACTATTTTTGTTGCTACTTAAAATTTCTGTTTCTGGAGATTCTGCAACAAATGTTCAGAAAAGGATGGAGAGGAAAACAATTGTGAGTCTCAGACAAAAATAGAAGTTTCTTTGAAGCTGTTGAAGTGCTAATATTGTTTGTACAATAATGAATAGGAAAAATAATGGTGTGTAACTCTTCTCTGGTCTTAAGAAGAGGGACAAAGAAGAAATGAACTCCATTGTAATGAGGACATATTTACAAAATCTGCTTTACAGCCTACTTTCCTGTACTTCCATATCCTAATATTGGATACAATATATGGATATAAACATATTACCTAACCTAATCCATAATCCTGTTCATATTTCAAAATGTTATGACAAAACTAATATTGGGTTTTTTTCTAAGAATATTCTTCAGTTTAGGAGCTCTGGCTCAGGTGTGAGATATAGCCCTGTAATTCTAGCTAAAAGTGATATCTTCTTGATTTTATTTTCATGTGAAAATGAGTGGTTACAGTGTAGACCAGTAGTCAGAAATAATCTCCATAAAGATCTAAGGGCATGAAAACCTGCGTTTTTCCAGGTACACTTCAATAAGAATGGATGATTTTATATATTTTATTTCTTAACATTGATAACTAGCAGAGGGGTAATGTTTTTGGTTTTCTCTTCTCTTAAGCCTTTCAGAAAGAAGTGCTCCAGAATTCATAGCATATTTTACAGCTGATTTCACAGGTGGTGGAGCTGGTTTTCAGCTCATGTAAATGGATGGTTAAAACTCTGTTCAGGTTCCCAAGCTTCAACCCATTCATGCTAGCAGAAAAAGACCATAAAACTTATACCACCTCTGTCCTCCTGTCAGAAACAACTTGTAACCTGCTGTGGAAGCTCCCTAGGCAGGACTCACAGAGGATTCAAGAGACCACAGTTCTACATCTGATCCTGCTGTAAACTGGTGTGTGACTTTTCATAAGTCCCTGTGCCGCAACACTCTAAGCCTCTAACTGGTATATGGGCAGTAGCCAGATCCTCTTAAATGTTCATGTTAGAGCTATTAATTTTTTATAGTGAGAGTAGGGAATTTATGGCTGACTGAGCAAAGATTCAACCTTCAGCAAGCCAGTCTGGACCTAACTGCATCTCAGGATGGATAATACACACAGCTTGATTGTACAAGTAATAATTATGTCATGTGTACAGGGCAGCCTGCTATCTCGTATAAATATAACACCAAAGCTTCCTCCTAAGTCTTGATTTTTGACAAATTTAGAAGAAATTACAAGAGAGAAGAAAAGTCTGCCTGCAAAAAGATGTCTGTCTTGTGAACACCATGTTACAAGGAGAGAAAGTCTGGGCTTTGGAGTCTCATCACAAATTACAATCTCCCAACTGTTTTAATTTAGCTACATGGTAGTCTTAAAACATGTTAGTACAAAATTATCACTATTTCCTGTTGTAGCTCATACAAAAGTACATTCTAATTTAGTAGCAAAGTGTTAAGCTAATACTGAAAAACTTTAATCTTTCAGCTAGCATCTTTTCAGTGCAGAGTAAGAAACATATAGGCTGTTGATTAAGAGATTACTGACCACTGCAGTCTCTCTAAGTATGAGGAACAAAGGTTTTCTTTATTATAGCCTTTTTTCTCCAGAAAAACTGAGAAAAAGCAAATGTTCTAGACCTTGCCTAGCCAAAACAAACCAGTATGAAGAAATTAAGCTGTTTTCTAGATGAGTACCTTTCAAAAAAGCTACAACTGTCTTTTCAACTAATGTGAATCAGTCTAATATATGTGTGCTATCAGATAGCTTAAAGGGTACTTAGTAAGTTACTAAAGCTTTTACTTTTTAAGCCAATGAGTCAGATTCATATCCCACAGGAGCAGTGATTAAAAAAGAGCACATCACCAACTAATGGCTATCACCAACTAATGGCTCTATGTGAAATAACTTCATAGTCTCCAGGGACTGGCAGCAGGATGAGTCTCCACTTGCACAAACCTACATAAACAAGCATCTTCATTAGAAATGTTGGGACAAAACTAAGGAATAAGGTGATTAATCCAGGAAACACTGAGCATTTACACATTCGTGAGGAGAAGAGGTGGGTATCAGCTCTGCCCTGTAGATCAGCCAGCAGTTCAGGGTGGAAGAACAAAAGGTGGAATGCTGACATTCTGCTTGCACTGTTTTAAATCTTTCCTATCAGTAAAGACAAGTGCTAATGTGATCACTGTCAAGATGCTAAAGTACACATATATCTATAAATTACATATATGGAAAACTTCATGTTCAAAATTCAGCAATTATAGCCTTCAGGGCTGCACATTAAGTACCAAACAAACAAACAAAATAATTCACTATAAAATTTGTTGCAATAAATATTTGTTCTGTCTGTTCTCCAAATTGCTAATGAATAGGGATCAATAATGTTTTAGGTGAAAAATAGCTAATTAAAAATATACTCTTGGGCTGCCACCTCAATCCACAACACCATTTTTCAGCATGTAGCAGTATTTTTCACCAGTGATGTTAAGCCTCCTTAGAAATAAAGATTTCAAATAGAGAAAGAAAATAAAAAAGAAAATAAAAAGATTAAGAAGGAATGTATTTATAATGGATTTTAATAATCCCATTTGACTTTGGAGTGGTCATCCACGTTCAGTTTCAACCAGGTGTTTTTATTATTTCTGATAGATTTATAAGTACTGAAAGAGCTAAATTAGCTCTACAGTGTTCTCAATAGTCAAGAATAATATGGGATTAAAGGTATAGAGTAGTGTTCTGATGCCCCAGATTTAAGTCCTTCACTTGGCAATGTATAATAAATACCTTAGAAACCACTTTTCTCATTAATCAAGTGCTGGTAGATGTGGCAGTGAAGGTGTTACTGCAAATTAGCAGAATTTTCTAATCACCATTAATGTGAGTGCTACAGCAAAGGTATCTGACTGACGAGCCTTAGGACCTCACCTCATTATAAGAGAAGCCACTACAGTTTAATAGTCTTCATTTAGCTAACAATATCTATTGTCTGGTCAATCTTCTTTTGAAGGTGGAACAAAATCTGTGGCCTTTGTGAGAGGCTCATTAGTTAAACATGAAAAGCTTTGACATGGCAGAGAGTGTCCTTCTTTCCTCTTGTCAGCGCGTTATTTTGTGGCACACGGAGCAAGTGGAGGCTTTCAATGCGAGACGGGAAGAAGACTGTGCTAAATAATCGATGACATGGGATGAGCCAGGGCCAAAGGGTAATCATACATACCATGTGTGTGGAGGGACGCATGGGTGGGGATGTGTACTGTGTAGCATCCGTATATGCATATGTATGTACAACCTGTGCTTATGCATGCACACTTACTGTGGTACATATAAACGATTAATTTCAGAGCTAGGAGACCAAATTATTCACATTACAGTTTTCAGCACTATGACGACTTGAGGCGGAAGGTACTGAACGCCTGCAGCTCAGTGGGGCATTTCAGAAAATGGAGCTCTCTTAATGTTCTGCAACTTCGTATAGAAAAATGTTGATTTACCAATGGTGATAGAGTACTGAGGCCAACATAAGATCGGGTTAAAAATCCTTCAGTTCTTTAGTATTTTAGTGTTATTTGACTCAAGACATGCAAAGCCTTACACTGCTCAGTATGCACCATGTAACTTCATGATGCTCACTTTTTTTTTTTCTAAACCTGAAGTTCATTTTGGTTCCAAACTATTATCTTGGAAATTGATCTTACTTTCAGTGAAGTTGATAGCAATGCTCTGATCTCCTTTAATTGTGCAAGATCAGGCCCTCGCAAAACAGCCGACATATTGAACAACAGGAAAACAATGCTATGCAGACAATGTGGTTGCAATTTTATTTTTAAAAAACGCTCTCTCTTATGAGAGTGTAGGATGAGATCAAGAAGAAGAGTAAGATAACTTCCCATAAAATGACTAGCTGTAAGTTACTACCTGCAGCAGTCTAACAGGGCAGTTTTCTTTAATGTGACCTTTCTGAAAGAGTATTTTGTCTCCATTTGTCAAAATGTATTTCTGGTGATTTTGCTCCCATATGAGCAAAACTAGTGTTTCCGGAGAGAAAAAAAAAAAAAAAAAAATCAATGTCTACTTCTGATTTTGAGGAGAGCTGAAGCCTTGGGAGGAATGAGAAAGGGCTGCACTAGGCATACATGACAGCTAGAGAACACTTAATGTTTCCAGAAAGTATCATTTAATAATTCCCAGTCCCCCAATTCTCCTTTTTTTCTAAGCAAAAAGTTAGGTAAATTAATTCATCTTCCAATTTTCCATTTAGATTTTCAAAAATTGCTGAAGAAGCAAGCTTACTGGTAAAAAGGGCTTTCTATTGTTTTCAATAGCTGTTGCATCTCAAGCAAGAAATTTCTTAGACTGATCACAGTCAGATATGACTACTCAATTTCAGATTAATCCAAATGAAGTAAAAATATTTTAGTCCCATAAATCATTGTCTCTACCTGGGATTAAGAGGAGTGAAAAGTCACTGCAATCTATGTGACTAAAGAAATAAGTTTTGAGACACCCATTGGTGTAAACAATGAGTAGACTTCTGTAATTAATTCTTCGCAATAACATTCAGACAGTAGTAGAAAAAAGGGAAAAGGATGAGATGGGGTGATACATCACTCGAAGATCCTCAAGTTGTTTTGTTGGCTCGTTGTACAAATGCTGCCTTCTGCAGCGAGATCTGTAAAACATTCAGCTGCTTGTTTTCATGTTTCCTAGTTAACGTTTTCACTCACAGTGTTTCAGCATTTCATGAACAGGAACCCCAAACACAGCAACTCTGGTGAACTCAGCGTCTGTTGGGGAGGTTAGCTTTCACTGGAGGTGGATCAGCTTTCTGAAAATATAACAGATTTTTTTTTTCTCCCCCGCTTAAATTATGTACATGATTTAGAGAGAAAACCGGTTGAAGGCAAGAATTTGTAGGTAGTTTCTTTGTGGAACTCTGATAATTACACAGCACTGCATCTAAGACTACAGTTCTGTCGCTACGCTTAGATACAGAGAGGAAGAGATAAAAGTCAAATGTTTCTATTCTCAAAGCTAGGTCTTATGGTAAAGCTGATAGAGCACCTATTTAAACTGTGTAACTCCTTGTACGGTTGGGGTTGAGCATTGACAGCCGTCTGTAACGTCTGCTGTCTAAATGGATTGCTCCTCTGAAGTTACTTCTCATATCTTGTAAATGTAGGGCCACTCTGGCTTTAGTTGTGTATGCTTAATGTGTCAGAGTCATTCATCTTTGAATATACAACTCTATGAGGTTTTGACTTCACTTCTTTTTATAGCGTTCTTTTGTGATGCCATATTTAAATAAAGTTAGATGTGTGCTTTTCTAGGAAAGAAGCTATTTTTGTTTCTTCTGTCCGACTTGCTTGTCAGATACGTGTCTCTGAATTACTCTATATATATTTTTCAAAATCAGATCTAGCTCACGTTGGCCTTCATTTGATATAGATCCATGACTGATTTTGATGCTACAATAGAACATCATTCACTTATCGCATACATTACGTTTTTCTGACAGTCGTGAATTCACTTCACATGCATACACTTGCTTAATCTCGAAAAGGAATCATTACGACTTGAAACTGATGTAGCCTCTGAAAAAAATTCCCAAACAGTAAATCATACCACATTCCACTTTCTTCCCACTCCCAGCGCTACACAGTTTCGCACTTAACGAAACGTACACAGAAAATGCACTTGAATTCGGGGGTGAGCCACAGTACAGATTGCTGGTAACAAAGCCCTTACCTTTTTAAATGCATGACGGTCTCTAAGCAGCACAGAAATCGTAGCGGAAAAAAAGCAGGTCTCCCGTCTTCCAGCACACTGTGACAGTTTACACCCTGTTTTCTTTACCTCGCTTTTTACACCATGCTACGTGTACTTCACGCTTCTGTTGCCTAGGATTGGCTAGTGCACCTCGGAGGCGCACGCAGGACTCGTGCTTGGAGCACCCTGCAACCCTCGGTTAACTCTTTGCGGCCAAGCCTCTCCCCCTCGCCGCTGCGGGCAGCCTGGGCAAGCCCGAGCGGGAGGGCGGCTGCTGCGCGGGTGCGGAGCCGGCGCCCGCTCCCTGGGGGGGCCGCCTTCCCCCGCCCCCGCGGAGTGGCAGGCGAGGCGGCGGAACCAGCGAGCTCCCCGCTGCTCCGGGGGCCGGGGCGAGGCCGGGGCGAGGCGGGGTCCCGGCTGCCCGCGGCAGGAGCTCGCTCCGCCCGCAGCCCCCCGCCTCGCAGCCCCGCGGACGCGCGCGGCACGAAGGGACGGAGCAGGGCGCAGTCCGGCCGCTGGCCAGGCTGGACGCTGACCTGCATCTTTAAAGCGTGTCCCCTGCCAGAGCCCCCTCCCTGGGGGTCCGCCTGCCGCTGCCGGTACCTGACGTTCGGAAATGAACTCCCGGCCAAAAGAGAGTCCCAAAGCCACACAGCTCCGGGGCGATGAAGGCAGCAGAGGAGGTGGGGGCACTCCTTGACAGTGAAGCCAGACACAGGCAAGCAGGGAGGCCGGACAGCTAAATGAAGGGCAGAGGACTGTTTGGGACCGTTCCCTCAGGAGTGGGCCGCGGGGCTTGGGAGGTAGTTGCACACTACCAGTCTTTTGTACAAAAAGCAAAAGAACCAACCAAAGCAAAGAAAAAAACCCGCCAGGCTGCTGCCTGGTGTTCAGATTTTTTTCCGAGTCATCCAGCCCAATGTGAGC
Organism: Phaethon aethereus; assembly: GCF_964289735.1. Classification (NCBI taxonomy): domain Eukaryota; kingdom Metazoa; phylum Chordata; class Aves; order Phaethontiformes; family Phaethontidae; genus Phaethon; species Phaethon aethereus. Next base: position 792,287 of record NC_138584.1, on the reverse strand, counting down.
AGAGGGTATCCTCTGCTCTGGGAGTGCTGAACGCTGGAAATGAACCATCAAAGCTAATGGGAATCTTCTCTATTAAGCATACCTCACGCTCGCTTGTTGCAATCGCCCATTAACCCCACGTTAATCGCATTGATTTATTTGATGTTTGCATGCAAAGGGTTCGGTGTGGCCCCTCCGCCGCCTTCTGCCGAGCACAGAAACACCACCCGGTCCAACTCGTGTCGGTTTTACTGCCCAGTTACCGTTTTAGTGCTGTCCATCACAGTGACTGGGATCTAAACAACTCCGCTGCCCTCACCCTGTGTCCTACCATCTCCCACCACCGTGGGCACAGAGGGAATATAGAGTACTCTTAAACCCGGGATATGTTCTGCTGATGGCCACATAAATCTCTTCTGCAGAGCCCTATCATTTAACTCTCCAAGCACGGAGAGGTGATGTTCACCGGCTGAGTTATTCCCACAGCCACTTAATCCCTCAGGATTTACTGGGTTGGTTGTTTTGTTGTGGTTTGGGTTTTTTTTTTTTCACAAAGTTAAAAAAAAAATTAAAAATCACGTAGAGCTTTTGGAACGCACTTGGCTAGGTAATCCTCTCTACCTAGGAAAGGAAGGGAGTATGACTGCACGGAAAGTTTCCTGAGCAGCCTGGTGCGGGAGGATCCCAGAGGCGGGTAATTGGGGAGAAGAGGCTGCGGTGCGGTTAATTCCCCCAGTCCCTGGCGAAGGGCCGGGGCCGGGGCGGCGTGCGGCCGCGGGAGCGCGGGGCAGAGGCGGCGGGTCGGCAACGGCGGCAACGGGAAAACCTCCTGGAGAAGGGACTCCAGGAGAAAGGAGAGACGGAGACATGGGGCTTTCGAGCTTCTGGGAGAAGAGAGGAGCTGGAGGAAGGATGAATTTTGGATCCCACGCTTGAAGGGTTTTTTCACTCCCCCTTTGCCGACACCAGCCAGCAATTTGGAGGCCGGGTGTGGGAGACGGGGGGGAGAGACGGGGGGGGGACACGAACACACACACCACGGTATTGAAGGAGGGCATTGATCTTTTCCGTCCTCTCCTTGCCACCAGGCAATAAATTCAGATCTAGTGTGTTTCTCACTGGCATTTCTATCTGCTTACAAGCCTTGAGCGCCTTCCTTGTGATCTCTGCATGCACTGCTTTGGAGACATGACTGCACGCACACGCTTACCCTGCACACCAAATGACGGAGTTAAATGGAGCCCAGTCGATACCTCCCCGTGAGAAGTAACATGTTCCCTCCCTACCTTCTGCTGTTGAACGTGGGTGGATCTCTGCCGCTAATTAGAGACACAGAAATATTGGAATTATTAGCCATAAATAGCACTCTGAAGGCACTTGTCCTTTTTTAACAAAAAGAGTTTATTTCCCTTGGTCCTCTTCTCTATTTTTCTCTCAGAGTAAATAAGCCCCTACTTGATCCAATAGATATTCTACGCTTCAAAAGGCGGCAGGTAGATATGTATGTAGGCGTAAATTTTGTGTAGACGACCCCTTGCTCCTACTTTGCGCCAGCAAAGATACAGGTATTCCTGAAAAATAGTCATAAATAAAACCCGGAGGTGCGCGGGGTTCAGGAATGCGGGAAGGGCGTGAGGCGTGAGCGGGCAGCAGCGGGGCAGGAGCCGGCTGCAGCCGCGCGCTGCTCCCCCCGCAGCCGGCCCTGCCCGCCTTGCCTGCCCGCCCTGCCCTGCCCTGCCTGCCCTGCCTGCCTGCCGTGCCCTGCCTTCCCTGCCCTGCCTGCCCCGCCTGCCTGCCCTGCTGCCCTGCCTGCCCTGCCCGCCCTAGCTGCCCAGACAGCCCGCGCACGCCGGCGCGCTGTCACCCTCGAGCACAAGCGACAGGACAGATTTAATTAGGTCTGGAAATCCTTTCCTATCCCTTCTGGAGAATAGTTCCCCACCTCCACTCCAAGCCAAGCTTCTTCAGGGGATCAGAGAGAGGCATGAACTTTTCCACCTTATCTCCCCACGCAGACTTCCAGACACTCCTGTTAGACACGCTCACGACTCCCTTAACCACCAGCGATTTCTGTCCATCCTCCTACACGGGGAGAAATACCGAGCCCTTCCAACATCCATGCGAGCAGCTGTATCTGCAAGGGTTAAACCAGAGAATGTAGCAGGTACGGTGCCCGTTGAAAACATTAATAAAATGGGATGAATAAGCAGTGGAATGGTAAAGACTCTGCGAGTGAGACTGCGGTACGGATTGCAACTTCGTGCCGAGAGCGGTGACTAGCGCACGGAATGGATGTGGGCAAACGGGGCTGCTGCTTCGTAATTTCTTCGAGTTCAGAAAGCGGAGCCAGCTAGGGAACCAAAAGGTTCAGAAGCAAGGCGAGGCAACTGAGACGTTGCTTTTCTTGTCTTTTTTTCTTTTTTTTTATTTAAGTGTCCTTTTTGTTGAAAGCGAGCAATCTGAACGTGAAATAAAACCTACTCACCGGGTGAAATTTCAGGAAGCGAAGAGGCTGTGAGCAAAATGCATCCCGACTCCAAGCATATAGTCCATGATCTTCGGCTTCAAGCTAGAGGAGGGCTTTGCATGGTGGTGGGACTTTGGAAACCATCAGCAGTTCTGCCTGGCACAGGAGTTAAGTGTAACAAGCCATTCACACCGTGCGTGCCTCTGTGTGCGTGTGCGTGTGTGTGTGTGTGTGTGTGTGTGTAGGGGAGAGAGAGGCTCAAGACCCAGAGGAATGGGGGGTGGGGGAGTGGAGAGGAGGAGGAGGAGAGAGGGAAAGAAATCCGAACAGCAAGAGGGGTTGCGGGGAGGGATAGGATTTGCTGGGGTCTGGGTGGGTTTTGTGGTGGTGATGGCAGTGATCCTCAAGGAGAGAATAACGAATTGCGGGATTTCAGCAGCGGGCAGGAGGAGAGGGGGGTTGCCACGCCAGGTGCAGCAAAGACAAGACTGCGCGGCGAAGCGGGAGGCCGTAGGACCGCGGCGGGCCGGAGAGGGGCGAGAGCGGCTCCCACCGCTCAGCCGCGGCGGAGGGGCGGGCCGGGGCGGGGGCACCGGCCGATGCCGGGGCTGCCGGCTCCGCGCCGGGGTCAGGTCAGGGTTTGCAGGGCTTCGCCCGTCTCCCCCGGGCAGGGAGGGGGGCGGGAGAGGGGGCGGAGGCCGCCTGCGCGGCGGGGCGCGGGGAGCCGCGGAGCAGTGGGCGGACGGCGCCAGCTGCGCCGCTTCGCCGTGGGGAGGAGACAGCCGGGGTGCGGACGCGGCGCGGCCGAGGGCAGCCTGCGGCGCCGGGGGGGGCATGGGCCGGGGGCTCGGGGCCGGTGGGGCGGGCGGCACCCGCGGGCCGGCTGCTGGGTAGCGCGGCGTCCGCTCCGCCCCCTCACCCGCGGTCCAGCGAGCCACAGCGGCGGTATCGACCGGGTAAGAGGACCCCTGCACGCAGCCTCTCCCCCTACCCTCAGTCCGGCCTTTGTTTCAGAGACTCCCTTTTTTCTTTTTCTTTTCTTTTTTTCCTTTTTTTCCTCTCCCTGCCGCGCCTGCCCGCCCTCCCGGCCGCGGCCGCCCCATCCTCCCCGTCCCGGCCGGGGCCGCTCCCCGTGGCGCGGGGAACCGGCTGCTCGGAGCGGCGCGGGGAGGCGGGCAGCGCGGCGATAAACACTGGCGGGGTGCGGGGAGAGGGATGGGCGGAAATGCTGCTGCTAATCATCCGTGCCCCTCTCCCTGCCCTGGATACACGAAGCATCCCCCCTTCACCCCCCCTCCCCCGGCCGCCTCTAGGCTCTCTGTATGGAAATCACGAGCTGGTTCGGTGGAAAAATCTCCCTTTTCCTCGCACAGTGGCTCCAGAGTGTGTGCTGAATTTCAACCTGTGTGTGGGAGGAGGAGGCAGTGCCAGCATTTATGGAGCTTCGTGTCCCGTTCCCCCCCTCCCCGGGCCCCCTCCTGCATAGGTGCTGTAAGCAGACACGCGCGTTCATGGCTAATAAAAACGTATTTACTTATGTATAGTTCGGCTGAGAGCCTGGTACTGGTAAACTGAAAGCCAGTACGTTTCAGGGAGCAGCCTGCAGATTAACAAGGAGCTTTGGCATCCCTGCATGCGGGTCAGGCAGCCTGGCTGTGCTCACACCAGGCTTCCCGGGATCACCAAGCACAGTGACTATGCGATGTGTATGTTGGACAATACGGAGTGACCCCCGGTATTACACCAGCACTTGTGCATTGCGCTACATGTAGTCTTCAGAAGGGACTGTGATTTCTGTTAAGATTTTTGATCAAGAGGTTTTTATCTCCTCTCAATTATCTCTCTAAGCACTGGTGTGAAGTGTTCATGTACATTTGCCAGTCTGGCAGTTTTATGTTCCCAGAATCTTTTGTGAGAGGTTCAGCAACTGCAGAAACCCAAGATTCCTCTGGCACCACATCGGTTTGTTCCTGTCAGCATCTTTGATCATTTTTATACTAAAGAATTGTGGAGTTAGGTTTCCACCGAACCCTAAATCAGGCAATGATTTAGCCTGCTTTGTTTTTTTTTGTCTTTTCCTTTAGGGAGGAGGGAAGAAAAGGAGCGAAGGAGTGATGCTATGGGTAGTGGAGAAAAAAAATGCAGTGTCCATTTCAAGTGTAGGAGCTGTTAAATATGTAGGCATATGTATGATTCATGACGCAGTTATAAAAATGAAAGGCATACCATCTTGCCTCTTTGCCTCAGAATACACTTTCTCTTACAGCAACAAGTAGCACAGGCCCCTCTCCCCCTCCCCTCTCCCCCTCCCGCCTTCAGCCCACCCTGACAAAATGCCAGTTACAAAGGTCAGCCTGTTTGTGTAAAGATCACTGTGTTTCTTAACAAAGACTGCTGCATATCAAGCCTGCAATGACTATCAAATAGACTTTTGGACTCAATAACAGTACTGTCCATTTTCTAGAACTGATAAAATCCGAGAGAAAACAAAAGACAAAGAGACATAGTGTGTGAATGGGATAGATCAACAGTGCCAGGGTGTGCATGGGCAGCAATTGTAACAGTGGTTTTTACTGCAAATGCCAGCAAGATCCAATGGACCTTTATATATATGTGTGTGTGTGCGTGCGTTTGAATATATAAAAAGAGACTTGCTGATATGCTAATGGTTTTCTGTTCTTCTCTTTAGGTTTCTTGCTAGCCCTAATGATGTCCTAGACTGAACTTGTTCTGCAACCACTTCGCACCAAAGGTAGCTTAAATCAGACAAGGAGAATTCTGAGTCTGACAAACTCCACTCTCCCAATAAAAGAGAAGAGGTTGACTTCACTAGGCTTTGGCTCAGACCCTTCACAATTAGGTTCAGTTTTCATTTCATAGCATCCAGAGGTACAGTGGACATAGTCTGATCTTTATTTCTCTGTGCTCCCTGCCAGCTCCTTTAATCTAGAGAGCAGTACAGTCAGGTTTCCTCAACTAGTATCACCTCTTCTGGTCCTTTCCCACTTTAAATCGATATTATTCACTTGTCCAATACATGTCCAATACCCAAAGGTTAAAAAAAGCTGCCGTGGAGTAACAACACAGATCTTCCACTGTGGTCAATTCCAAGACCTATTTGCAACGGCAGCTCCATTTTAGCCCTTAAAATAGGCCTGAAGCAGAGCTGAAGTGTTGTAGAGGACTATCATGCCTTTTGTTCAATGTTGTTAATAATCTGTGGCCTTATAATATAATGATACAAAATCTCATCATAGGGCAGAGTACTGAAATTGCAAACAACCGAACAAACTGTACTTGAATGGGGCAGGAACTTACACCACCCACTGAAAATGCTAAATCCAAACTTGGGACCCAGTCTTAACCGAGGAGCTGCAGAGCATCATGTGAGAAGGGAGAGGCACATCATATCCTCTGTCCTAAAAGCCTTGTGGCCCTGAATTACAGGTCATTAGATTCCTTTGTCCTGTAAATCTGCATTAAATAGATGTGTATATCTGTGTTGGTAAATGCATATTTTAACAGCATGTCCCATTATATTATCTTTTTTACTGCATATAATCAGTCTTTTGACCCTCTTTCTTCCAGAACCTGCTGCATGCTACTCTTTAGCTACTGAAAAATGTAAGTAATTTATTAAGCCAGTTCAGCAGTTACCCTTAGTTTGCAACAGGCAAACCCATTATGCAAACAATGCTGTCACCTTCTTAAAGTGCCTTCCTTCTCCTAGCTATAATGAATTCTCTGCATGCTACTCTGCTGTAAATTCTCCATCTAAAAATTCCATCCACTACATGTTTTGTCAGGGGAAACTGTACTTGACTTTTGAAACAGTTGGGAGGAGCAAAATGATAACCTACTAAAGTGCCTTGCCCTTAACTGAAATTATGGCAAAGTAATTAAAGTTAGAGCAAAAAGGCTTAAACTTTGGACTGTTTGTGCTCTTAGTGTTTTTGCTTGGGTGAGGTTTCTTTTTAGAAGTCTGATTTGAATGTCAAATTTGCATATTCAGCTAGAAAACATAGGGAATGCTTAATTGCCTATGTCCAGTGTTCATATTTTCTTTGAAAATGTGTCACATATTCCTGGGTTTAATTTCTAGTTACTATTTGCATCCATAAATTGAACTGCATATTTAAACAAGCCCTGTATTTGCTCATTATAGAAACAAATATGCTGTGTTTAGAATTTTGCTTTACACACATACCAGAGAAACATGGAATTGCAGAACAGCCCAGGTTGGAAGGGACCTCAGAAGATCATCCAGCCAACCTTTTGTGGGAAAGCGAGCCTAGGTGAGATTTTCTAGCACCCTGTCCAACCGCATCTTGAAAACCTCCAGCCGTGGGGACTCTACTACATCCCTGGGGAGGTTGTTCCAGTGAATGATTGTTCCTACTGTAAAAAATTCTTTCTTATGTTGAGATGAAACTTCTCCCAGTGCAATTTGTATCTGTTGCCCCTGTCTTCTCCATGTAGTTCCTTGCTCTTTGTAGCCATCCCGTAAGTACTGGGACACTATGATGAGGTCCTCCCAACCCTTCTCCAGGGAGAAGGTCCCCCTCCTCTTCTTCAGGGAGAAAAGACCTAATTCCTTCAGTATTTCCTGACAGGGCAGGTTCTCCAGCCCTTTGATCATCTTTGTGGCCCTCCTTTGGACCCCCTCCAGTCTGTCCACTTTTTTCTTGAATTGTGGGGACCAGAACTGGACACAGTACTCCATGTGCATCATGACAAGCAATGAGTAGAATGGGATGATCACATCTGTATCTCTCTTAGTAATGGCCCTACAGATGCAGCCCAGGATCTGATTTGCCTTTGTTGCTGCAGCAGCACACTGCTGACTCATATTCAGCTTGTTGTCCACCAACAACACATTTTGACCTATACATTTTTGCTTTAACAGAAATATGATTCACTTGATTAAAATTATATCCGCTGACTTTTTCTTTTCTTGCAGAGGAGATTATTTTTAGGATTTCCCAGCATTTCCCTTACAGGGAATGAACTAGTACTGTAGAATTTCTTAAATTTCTCCCCAAATATTAGATCAAAGAAATACAACATTAACAATGATTGCATACTCACTTGCCCTATCCTTTGGCAGCAGACAACAAACTTAAAGGTTTTTTTTTCAGGCTCTTGCTATCATTAAAATGCCAGTCTTCTGAGATAGAATAGCCTCTTTGAAGAGACCGATGGTATTTTTCTGCTGCTTTCAGAAGATATTAATTGCAGGACATGTAAGCTCACGTGAACTCACTAGACACAGCTAGATACACATATCTAGGAGGGATACAATAGCACTTGAGATGTAGAGGCAAGAACTTCTGTAGGGGTTGGCAATAAACTGCTCCCTTTTCTTGGAAGATCTAAGCCTATTCTGTAGAATCTTCACAGCTGTTATTATCCGTGCTACGTAGGGTCCTACAAGGCTGTCTCCTTGCACTGCAAATACACACAGCAACCTGAACCAGAAACTATGTCTTTGAAGGAACAGAGGGATTTAATGGCTGTACTGTATAGGCATTGTTTATAATTGTAAATTCTCCTTAGCACATTAAGCAAACGACAACTGCTATCACATAGCTTGATGGGCAAAATCAGATGATTTCTCTAAAGCATTCCCAACTTCGGCAATAGAACTGAAGTGGGCAACAGAAAATGAAATAATTGTCTTCAAATCCATGGGACAATGACAATAATAATGTGCTACAATATTGTTACTGACTTTTTTTTTTCTGATTTTTTTTTTAAGTTAAGGCATATTTTGGCCATGTTTCCATGGCCAATGGCCATTAAGGCAAAAATACGGGCTTGGCATTTTTAAAATAACCTCTGATGTATTCAGGTATTCTCTTTTTCTTGCTAGCTGGACTTCAGAAAATCACAAAAGACTGTGCTACTTTCAAGAAAACAAAAAGATAAAGATAATTGTAGAGAAAAAGGTAAAGAGGTAAATCACGTTGAAGCGTTGTGGTGGAGAGTCCTATGCATCCAGTGCTTGGTTTTCTTAGGAGTAATTTCTTCTCAGTGGCTGTACTAGTCTGGTACCAGAAGGAATGTCCTGAGAAAGTAGTGCAATGTATACTTCCAGTAGTTGCTATGATGGAAATGGAACGGAGGCCTCCATCCCACAAGCACTGACTTTACAAGCAGTGTAAGAAGCACTGACCTAACACTTCAGCAGATTTGTGGAGGAATGGTGGTGTATTTTTAGTGTGTCTGTGTTTAAATACAGAAGCCACACATCTTCTATTGAGCTTCTATTCCCACCTGATTTTAGTGTTGTCACACAGACTTAAGTAAAATCTAGCTGGTATAGTGTTGTGTTACTTCCGTGTGGTCAGAAGTGAGTCCCTTCCAGACTAGCCAAGGTATTAACACAAAACATCTCTGTCCCAGAGGGGTCAGAGCCTGAAACATGTTTGAATTAGTGATGGAGGACAGAAGAAGTACTGAAATTAATAGAAGATTCCTCAAAGCATTTTCTGAGGTGCATGTAAAAGAGCAAGACCCACTTTTAGACAAGATAAGTTTTTGGAAGGGGGATGGAGTCAAATGAAGATCTGTTATATCTGATGCCTGGTACAAAAGACAGACTTACTATAAGTTATAGCAAAAAGAATTCTGTATTCAAGGATCCTGATTAGAATCTATGTACTTTCCCTTCATGTATGTTTGCAGAAGTAAAATATATGTTTGACAGAATGTATAAAAGAAATTTGTCATGGAATAAAAAGGGAACAACAGACAGGTACCAGTGAAATTCTCAGTTGATGCTTTGCAGTGTCAAGGAATTACGTACTAGAAAGGCAGAGTTTTACAGAGTGGTTATGCTGGGAAGAAAAGGGAATGTAGAGAAAGCAATTTGCATTTGGAAAATAGATTATTCTACAGATATTGGTTCAAATTGATAGTCATTCCCTGAATAACATCTGGCGCATTATCTCAATAGATGTGGTTATCTCCCATAGAAATGAGCTGAGCAAAAGATCTGTAGTAAGATTTGAAAATAACCTTTGTTATTATATGTCATTACCTCATAAGAATCAAAATACATGGGCCACTAATGACAATGAACAAGAACAATACAGTTTCTTGAACGGTCTGTTCAATGCGTTTCCAGTCTCTAGCATGCACTTAAAATACAGCAGTATTACAAGCATTTATCATTTGTCTGGGCCATGGAGTTAATGAGACAGAAGCAGCATGAAGAATTTGGATGGATGAACTCCATTTACCTAATTTCCAACTCAAACATAATGATATGAAAAATAAGTAATATATGTATAAAGTCTTTCTTTTTTTTTTAACCGTTCTTGTCTTGCAACAGCTTGGGTTGGGTCATTATGGTGCACAACAGGTATGTGTTCTCGTCAGCAGCAGCTGTCACCCTTGTAACTTTTCTACTTCTTTCCGACTGGAGGGGGACTGATACTAGGAAGACGTCAGGTTCTCTTCTCAGTCACAAAAGAAGGGAGGCAGCAAAAAAGATGTCTCTTACATCATTTATTTGATTACATTCTCCATTTGTCAAAGCAGTGGAGCACAAAGCCCAAATGTATTTTGTGAAGCACTCTGGAATCTGCTTGGTTTTAAGCATGTGCTTAAAAACTTCAGGAAGCAAGGATGGCTTTATACCTTTCATAACCCTCTAGCATGTGTTTTGCTGAATCACGTGGCAGCAGGAATTTATACATTTAAGATGGTGTAAATGTTTTTCCAGAAAGCCATATTTTCAGTTGCATTTCTTTAAATGACATGAGGGGAAAGTAAATAAAATCTTAGGACCTGATACAAAAATCATGTGCATCCAGTTTTGAGTTAGCTGTCTTGATTTTGCTCAACCTTAGAAATAGCATTCACTTTTTGGCAGAAATCTCTGACACAGCAGAACACTAAGTCATGTTCTTATTTTGAACATTAGGAGATCAGACATCTGTTTCTTGTTTTTTTCCAGATAAAGACATGAAAAACAACACTGACAAAATGCATTAACATAGGATAATCTCAGTGTCCCCATTAGTTGTGCACTTTACATGGCTAAGTAGAAAAAACCACAACATAACAATAACACAACCCCAAGGTAATGTTCTCATTGAGCACTGTTTGGACAGTCTAGAGGCAATAGAAGGTCTTCTCAACCAGCCACTGGAGTTCATTAGACAATTCATTGTCAGCCTATGAAGTAATTGACAATCGCTTTTTTGAGACAATTAAGCATTCTTAGAGTCTGAATAAATTTTGTAGCTAAAAGATGATGTGTGTATTAATACAGATATGGTTGGTATGGAGTTAATCAATCTATACCTCATAACTGTACCTTACAGTTAATGCTCTAATCATTGCCTACTCTTAAGAAATAACCATAGCATGATTATTTTTTTTTCAGATTCAGTCAGCACTATTTTCTGCCTAGTGCGAAGAATTGCATAAATAGCCAAAAAAAAGCCAGTTACAAGTACTTTAAAACATATACAGTTTCTCTGCTTTCTGAATGAGTAAAATAATTTTCTCTGTATAATTAAAAAATGAGAAAGCAAGGACATCTAACTTGTTCTACTCACAAAAATAAAAGGAATTCTCACACATGAATTTTCCTTTCACAATAGGAGAGAAAAAGATCAGTGAAGTATAACAAAAAAAGCTCTACTGTGGCTGAACACACACAAAAATACGCTATTCACAGAAACATGGAGGCTCTGGTGGCCTTATTTTGCTTCGTGATTTTGCTGTAAAGTATGTATGGGATCAGTGAACCCACTAAGTGTTATGTAGAACCCCTACTGGAGATGGATAGTAATATTTATTGGTATTTGACATATTAAGTGAAGCTAAAGTCTTACGTAATGCAGGTGGAGATTTATTTGGGAACCTAAAAGGCTTTAGCACCTGTTAGTAAGAGCCTGCGGGACCCCACGCATATGCCGTATGCCGTGGATGTGACTGCAGCATCCAGCTTGCTTTGGTTGTAGTGGCTTCATCATCCACTTAGGTACAAAACTGGTATAACTGAAGGATCTTATCGTTGCCTTAATCCTCCATCCACATTGCTTGCTGTTATTTCTTATCCTTACTAGTTATGCTTGGATCCTAGTGAGGTCGGAACTCTTTTTGGTTCAAGAACTCTGGCTTATTCCAAGTTTGCACACATGGCCCCTGCAGGGCTGCAGCACTGCCTTGTAATACCGTGACAGGACAGCAGAAGGAGAGGAGATGCCACTAATCTGTGCAGTGCTATCACAGAGACACCAGTTATACCTGTAAGATCAACTATTTATAACTTGGAAATCATTGTATGTGTTTTGTATTTAAAGAATTATTAAAACGTGAAAAACCAAGCTGGTATGGAAACATATATTTTTCACAAAATCATTGAATGGTTTGGGCTGGAAGGGACCTTTGGAGGCCATCTAGTCCAATCCCCTGCAGGGACATCTTCAACTAGATCAGGTTGCTCAGAGCCCTGTTCAGCCTGACCTGGGATGTTTCCAGGGATGGGGCATCTACCACCTCTCTGGGCAACCCGGGCCAAGGTTTTGTAACCTCAGCACAATAAGGTTGTAAAATTGTTCCCGATTTGCTTGCAAATTAGAAGTAATCCAAAACATATAAAGTTTTAATTAGAACAATTTCTGTGACAAAAGTAGCTAATAGATCAGACACTTGATCATTTCAGTTGTCAATGGATATTTGGGTTACTGAATACTTCTTTTTCTGAAACACATGAGGCAGACATTTTTTGCTGGATCAGATCCTCTGTACCCTGCTTTGCAGATTGCTGGCTGACTGAAGTAAGCCCACTAACTAAAAATTTCACTCTAGATCTGAGAAAATTTGCTCTATTTCATCTTCACTTTCTACAGGTCAACTTCTGACAAAATTTACCAGGCAGTTAAACACTTTAATTGTCAGTTAAACACTGACAATTTGCAATCAGCTTCAATTGTAAATATATTTAAAGGACTGCATTTTAACTGCATATAATACAAACTTGCCATTAAACTAAAAAAACCCATGTAGTGTCAAATCTTCCAGTTCTTCAAAAATGCCTCATTCATAATAATAACAAGCTCCTTTAATTTTTAGAAGCCTGTGAAGAGATGAACTCAGCAACATGTAGTGATGGTCACCAGATCTTAGGTTTTTTTCAAATGATAAATGTTTCTACACAAATGTAAAATAAATGTCTTTCAAGTACTTTTTAACATCTCATTCTTTCAGCGCTGCATTTTGTCCATCTCATATGTTTGCATGTAGATGATCTTATTCTTCAAGGTACCGGATGCAACAGTTGATTAAAAGGTGCCCAGTAAATAGAGTAATGTTTTGTGCTTGTCACAGGTAATTGTGGTGCACTTTACAGTGGCTTAGTTAAACAGTTTCTCTTCCTGTAGGGCCATAAAGCTGGCAAGCAGCAAAGCAGAACTTCTCTGCAAAGTTTGCCAATGTATCCACTGTTTATAATAGTACTGGGAGTATTTTCCATTCTCAAATCAGCAACTGGAACAATGAAGTCATTTTAAGTTATGTTGTTTCTTAATGTGCTCGTTGCACAGTAATTACTGTATCATCACCTGCAACATCTTGCAGTGCTGGAAAATTAAAACCATTATCCTAACAAGTTTTCTATAGGATTTTTCATTCAAGTTAGTTAAAGGACATGCAGAGTGATCCTTCTAGCTTATTCATGAAAATCTACTTCTACACCCAAAGTTATTCTCATCTTACTCAGACACTCTCCAGTATTGTATGAAGAATCCTCTACCAAAACCTGTCACTGCAATGACTGATGTCTCTGGCCAGTCTTAGAAGCAGTCTTATTTTGGTCACAGAAAACCTTTCCTGCAGGTAAGTAGATAAGCTCTCCTTCTCCTCAACAATCACAAATACTTGAGCTTCAGTCTCTGAATAGCTTGAGAAAAGTTTCTTCAAAACTTCTTCTGATTATGCATCATCATTAAGGTAGGATTTCTAAGTACATTCACAATGACTCTTAACTGTTGAAGCAGGTAGAAATTGTACATGAACCATGCTGAAAGTGCTGGCCTCCTGGAATAGAGGTAACTTATAGCTGTGGTGGGTTGGGGGGCTGCCAGATGCCCACCCAGCCACTGTCTCACTCCCCCCCCCAACAGGACAGGCAGACAAAATAAGGTGAAGAAGCATGTGGGTTGAGATAAGGACAGGGAGGTCACTTACCAGTTACTGTCATGGGCCAAAGATACTCGTGTTGGGGAAAATTAATTTAGTTTGTTGCCAGTTAAAATAGAGTTAGGAAATTGGAAACAAAGATGGAAAATTAAACCAGCACCTTCTCCCCCTGCTTTTCCCCAGACTCAACTTCACTCCTTCATTCCCAGCTCCTCTACCTCCTCCCCAACCCCTGAGCAGCACAGGAGGATGGGCAATGGGGGCTGTGGTCAACCCATAACAGCTCCTCTTTGCTGCTCCTTCCTCCTCACACTTTTCCCCTGCTCTGCCGTGATCTTCTCCACAGGCTGCAAGGGAATGTCTGCTCTGGCTCCTGGAGCCCCTCCTGCCCCTCCTTCTTCACTGACCTTGGTGTCTGCAGGGCAGTCTCACACTTTTCGCCCTCACTCCTCTCTCTGTCCAGATTTCTTGCCCTTTCTTAAATACATTTCCACCAAGGCACCACCAGCGTTGCTGACAGGCAGCTTTGTCTATGCCTTTTCTTTGAAGGAAGAGGGAAGAGGAAAGCAGAAGGGAAATTAGTTTTCCAGATGAACTTACAGCTAGATGAAGAGAGACCTTTGCTCAGTTCAGATGTTGAGTTTACCTAATGCTTCTCTTAACACTTACCTGTGTGTTTATCTTTGCTCAGGTGCTTATATGCTGTCTTGAATAGAAATAGATCCAAAAATATGCCTGAGTGCTTTCCTGAGCCATGGCCAAAATCTATACGTAAATGAAAGAGAGTCTGTTCTAGTTTATTTTAAAGATATTATTGGGAAAAAAAAATGGCAAGTACATTCCATAAGTTGTCAAGGTAGGCAATGAACTAAATACAAAGTCAAGAGAGAAGAGATCCTCTTCTTTGTATGCCAGCTTCTTCAGCTCTCACTATAAGAGGCACAGCAGAATTTTCCCTAGGACTATATCAGCTTTGCTAATTTGCCTCTATTCTGAAATCCTTATGAAAGAAAGATCAGCATAAGAGTACAAGATAATTTCTGTCCAGTGCCAAAGTACAGTGAAACTACAAGGAAATAACAAGGCAATTACTATAAGGATAAAGGACCAAATACTCAGAGGGCAGTTACAGTAAAAATGTACAAATGTATTGCAGCATGGTATGCTGAAAAAGATACAAAACCGTTTCAAGTTTCTTTCCCAGTCTGCTTTTGAGAGAGGGAGGTGCACCAGAGAGTACGTGACAGGAAAACTTAGTCTTTTCCCTTTGTGTGCAAATCACAGCAGTTTGGATAGTTTGGGGGTTTGGGGAGGCAGTAGTTAAGAATGTTTTAAGTTCAGACTGGAGAGTAACTTCCACTCCCTGTTTAAAAAAAAGCAAACACTACCAATAAATAAGTATTTCAAAAAAGAGAGGAGAAAAGTACAGAGCCTTGTACCCATACAGTAGATGGTCTGCTTTGGTATACATTGGCAATACAACGTGGAAAACTATGCCTTGACCTCAGCAAATTTCCTCTACAGTATGGGGTTTAGAACCATCTTAATAGTGCCTATATTAATTCACATTTTTCACACTTTATGTAAACAGGATATAGAATTATATTTAAGATAGCTGTTCTCAAATTATCTTTTTGGCTGGATTTATAACACCATTTGCAGTCACACTTCCAGAAGCATAATTTCTAGTTTGGGAACTGTTGGTCCAAGGTAAAGACCAGATGGTCTCTGTCTTGACAGAGTTTAGACTCAGAAGAGCACAAGCTTGGTTCAGTACAATGGTGCTCAAATGGCATGTGGTGCTGCTTCACTCCATTTGAGGGGCTGGGGCCATAATTCTCTGTGGCAACCTGGGTCTGAACAGAACCACAAAATGACAAACACCTCTGAGCTTCAAGTGCAGGCTCAAGATTTAGAGATGCAGTACATAATGCTTTCAGCTATATAGAGGTAAAGTCATGCTGTGACTGACAGATCATAGCCAGCAAAGGCATTAAATCTATCTTCCAACATCCCTTCAGTAGTCATTGTTGGACTCATGGTTTGGAGACACCTGAATCCCAAACTAGTGCCCCATTTAGGGTTGGAAGGTCCTTTAATGTCAAAAAGATGTAGTGCAACCAGAGGATCTGTAGAATGAAGGAGTTAATGTTAAGGAGCTGAAAGACTCATCATGTGTGTTTCAGGTCCATAGCTTTTATCTAAAGCTTCCTTGAAGTCCCAGCTTTGGTTATAATGTGCTGTTATTTTGAGGTTTCCCAGCTCAGAGTACCTGATACTATAAGAGGCCAATGTCACAGTTCCTAAGAATGACATTGAGTAGCATGACACTCAGCAGGTATGTGAACTAATGGAATATGGCATGAAGACATGTACTTAGTATGGCATGAAGACATGTACTTACTTAGTCAACGTGTCAGTGTTTGTGGTTGGTACAGTTTGCAGTCACCTGGCTCAGACCTGGGTCAATTATATCCAGGTTCCTTCTGGTAGGATTTAGCAAAAGAATCCTCTCTGCAAGGCAGCAGGCAATGAACAGCAGGCAGTGAACAGCAGGCAAGCAGCATTGACAGTCAGGAGACAGGGACTCTGGAAAAAAACAAGGAACAAACCAAAATGACAGGAGTTACCATGACACTCATGATTTTAATTTCACTTGCTGTATTTTTTAAACAAATGTGTTCTCCAAAGCTTTTTTTTTCCCCCCCCCCCCTTAAACAGCAATATCATCTTTCTAGTCACAGAGACAATTTCTAGAAGTTATGGAAATGTTTTAACCACTTCACTTCTCATCTCCATCCGGAAAGGATTTGATCCTGAAGTAAAAGCATATAAGCATGTTACATAGCTGTTATAAGCTGAACACAACAAGCTGTTCCCCATTTTCTTCAGTCTTTTGGTTTTGCTGTAGACAGTTTCATAGCCCAAAGTTTAGAACATGTAATGGAGCCTGCACATTACATTACACTGGACTTCAATAAGGTTAAAACCACAGTGCTGTTTGTTACACAAATATTTTTCTCAGACTAGTTGGTTGGATCAATTTCAACATTACAATTATTTTTCTCCTCGTTAATAGTATAACTTCACAAGTAATACCCTTCAGTAATCTTGTAGTATTCCCTGTGCTACACTATAAGAACCATCTGCCCATCTTGAATAAGCTTAGGATCATTTTTCCCAAGTTTCTTGTCCAAACATTTCTACCATGAGTAGGTTGTTCATTAGGATTAGTTGCTTTGGGAGAAATGAGACAGCAGAGTAGAAACTGAGGCTTCTTGCGAGGAGCTGGCCTTTTATAATATACTTATTATAAAAGAAGTAAAAGTGTCACAAACAGTAATAGTTTCTTTGCAATGGGTGTTTTGTCTCCATTTTTAGCAAACGTGTAACTACTCAGATTTCCCTTCTGATGTGAAATACTTGTACTTTTTTTCTAAACCAGGTAGACCTGTATATACCTGTATAGACCTGTTAGCGTCTGTATTAGCAGAATAAGGTGGCAATAATTTCCTTCATGTTATTATTTCTCAAAAGAATTATTAGAAACATAAGATAGACAAATTCTGTATTCCAGTCACTATAATTATATCTTTGACTCACACAGCTATGTATTTTACTTGACTTGACTTTCATGGTAGTTGCTTTCATTAATGAAATCAAGGCTAAAACATGTGTTTGTGCTGCAACCTGCTACTGGAGAAAAAAACTTCAGCTACCACCAGGAAGACGTTTTTGCCAAGTACAATGGACAAAGTCACCTAAGCTCTTGTCTGCTATCAACAGTTCCACATAAAAAGCAGCTGTTTGTTTATTTAAAACAATCAGTTTATTTGTAAACTGATAAAGGGTGCAGATTGTCAATTAAAATGAAGAGTTTTGTAAGGAACCCAGGTGAACAGGTTCTCTATTACACATCAACATTAAGGTCATGCGATAATTCTTAAAGGGTATGAAAATTAATATATAGGACATACATGCTACAGGAATTGTAGGAAAAATTAGAATGGGAATAGCAGAGCAATCTAACCCACTAAATCTGCAATTTGTGTACTTGCATGTGTTATTTTAGACATTCAGCTATCTCAAGATATTAACAGAGACTGAGTTAGAAATTTGTTATTTCAGCTGACAGATCCAGCAGCTCATAAAATTCAGCCATGAAGAGAGAAGAAAATAAAAGACCCACAGTTAAAGATAGAAGGCCTTTGTAATGAATGTCTTATCTCCATCCTCAGCAAAAATAGTTGAGTTTTTTTTCTTGATCACAGGTTAATAAAAGTGTAGTGGATACAATCCTGCACTGGTATTATATCAGATAATCGACTTTGACAGAAGTATATGGATAAAACCAACTAAGCATCTGGCCCACTTGAGGTACTGAAATGGAAATCTTGAAAACCATACCAATTTAAATTCATTAAAACATTTAGATTAGCATGGGATCAGTGTGCTGAACAGCATGGCAAAAGCTCAGCTTTGCGTAAAAGTGTTACGAGTTGAAACTAGATATTTAAACTTATTCACCACTTTGTAACCCAATACATATGAATTTACCATTAATAGTGAAAAAAAAGACCATTACTAGTAAAAGCCTCAGACAGACCCCAAGACTGAGGAGAATGAAACCTTTGTCATAGGCCTCATAATCTTCCCAGAAAATGTCTCAGGGTGATAATTGCACATGGTAAACCTCCCCTTCCCCAACCCTTGAGGAAGACCAGAGCTGTCAACCCTGGGATAGAGGAACGTTGTAAGGCTAGGCATAACACTAAAGCGAAGCAGTAGGTACCAGGAACATCTTTTTCTGTATAATAATTTTCATTGTATTATTAATGAGTTTTTTTTCTGCAGCAAGTAGAAAATTTGGGTTATTAGGCAGTTAAAAGATTCATACGACTAAAACCAGAACTTGGTGTCATCTATGGAGCTTTTCTTCATGCATACAACAATATCTTGATTGTTAAGGTTTCGTCAGCAGTCTGAGCTCCAAGATGGGAACACACCTCCTAGGACTGCTCTTGGGGTGGAATCTTAGAGCAACGGAGGCCTTTGAGAAGGAGTACAGAACACTGCCCAGCCAATGTGCATTTTTCCTTTCCTGCAGGTAATTCACCCAAGCTAAGCAACAGGAACTGCTGTGATTAGGCTCATCATGCAAGAGTAACACCATGCTAGAAGGGACAACAGACATCCTGATTCAAGGGTAACAGGGTCTAGATTAGACTTTTATTCTCCTTGACTACTTATTGCAGAAAGGAATCCATAACCATGGAGTCTTCTTGATGTTAAACGTATTTCTAGAACATTTCAGTGAGTGAGTTGAGTACATGGCACTCTTTTTTTTGTGCTTTGTATAGCCATTAAACAGTTGAGCCACTGTTATGAGGCTAATGAGCTTGGCACTTTGAAAGGTTTTATTTTTTTATTGTTGCCATGTTTTAAGTCAGTGACACAATGCTTAATGCCACAGCACTAGGTTCTTGCTTTTAGGTGAGGTACCTTCTAATTATGTTTTTAGCTATCGTCTCAGACTTATGACAATGCTTCATATTCTTAAGTGCAACAGCTTTTCAGTGTGGTTGATGATAACTACATGGTTGTATGGCCAAATAAATAAAAACTAGCTTCTCACCATTTATATTAAAACAGTGTTTTTACAGCGGTAGCTCAGAACACTACATCTGGCAGTAGTGTTTCTTTAATGCTCTAGGCCACTACTGCAGAACAGTCTTATTTTTATAAGCTTGATGGAAAGATTAGGTGTCAAATTTAATAAACCCTTTGGCTCTCTTTCTATTATTCTATGCCATGGGTCACCTCTGCTTTGAAGTAGAATATTTTTTCATTTGCTGTTGGCAATAATCCAAATATATAAACCACCATATATTATTTGATATAATTTGCATTGATTGGCAGGTTTAAAGCTAACCTGTATTAATGAATTTCTGAGTATGTAATATAAGTGATTCAGACAGATTAGGGTAACAATCTTATTAGTAAAGTATAGGGAAAGCTGTATTTGGATGAACAAAAATTTAATTTCTTCTGCACTGAAAGATTCTAAAACCTGGGTATGACTCCAGGTTTAAGGAAAACGATTCAAACATTTTTGCTAATAATCAAAAGTACTCGGTAAACTGACTAGCCAATGCCTGTACATCTTTTCTGAGAGCAGTCTCTTTCCATCACTTACACAAGCCCTTCGGATGAGATTATATTCAAGTTGAGCTGCATAGCAATCCTTCGTTTGTATGGTGATGCTGGCTTCTATAAAACGTTTATTAGTCCAAGACTGAAATGTCTCAGTAGGAAGGTACTGGCTCTGACCAAATTGCACAATGAAAGATCTTGGAGGAGCTCCCTGTATGACTTCATGATTAGAAAATAATTAATAGCTTGGTAGCCGGATAGGCATCAGGGCTATACGAAATTATTATTTAAGCCTGTAGTCTTAATTAGGTAGAACAGAGACATGGGTCTCATTTGCAGTCTGGGTGACCAGATTACTAGCCTGTTAACTACTTACTTTTCCCCTTACCCCCCAAGGTTGTGGCTTCATCTAAGGGCTGAACAAACTCAGGAAATCTCCAGATTTTTTTTAGGGTACAGTGCTTCATACATAGCTTGGAGGGTTATGTGGGATAATTGTTCAAAAGGAATGAATGACCTTGACATAGGATGTGAAATTGAAATTGGTCCTGACCAAGTTTAAGTGGATTGCAAAATTATCACATGGCATTTCTTGAAAATATTAAAGAAAACATGATAATTCTTTGAAAAACTCTCCAGAAGAAGCAACACTTAAATCTTGCAGTGTGTAGATGTTGCTCTGAACTCTTAGAGACTGTCATGGCTGGCTTTGTTTTTATGCAAATGGCATGACCTATTTGTAACCAGGCATGAATGAGTAGGAGTAAAACACTGTAGTAGGCCAGGCCTAGCGAAAGGACAAACTTCCTAGGGGTAAGAAATAAGTGGAAAGTCAAAAAACAAGAATATCTTCCAGGGAGTACATTAAAACAGTTCTTTGGGTTTGGGTAGTTTTTTGGAAGAAAAGTTGGTTGGAAAACAGAATTAGGGGACAGAGCATAATGAAAACGCTTTCAGTCTCTCACAACAGTCTAGTTTGACTTAAGCATCTCTACAAGTGTTTGGAAAATAAGGCGGGATGAGAGGAAAGCTGATGATTTTTGTTAATTAACAATTTGTTGAAATTCAAAATATCAACCATCTATTCTTCATAATTTCTAGGATAAGAATGACTTGCTCAGAGGGAGTCATATTTGCCCCTTGGGGTTCCTGTATTCATCATCAGTGTCCCTGTTCACTGTCCTTTGCTTTACTTAAAGAATCAGAGGAAAGGAATCAGTTTCTCATGAAACAGAAAAAAGTATTTTTGTTTCCTGGCAAAAACTTGAATAATACATACCACTTACAAAAGTCTCTATAGCCTGAGAGCTGAGCAAGGTCAGAAGACACTTAGACAGCAAATGTGCCTCTGACCCTATTCCTTATAATGATGCAGTATTTTATGTACAGCTTTTTTATTCTCAATTACATGTTTCATCCACCAAGGTAAACCTTAATTTAAACTTGCCCATCTTACACTGTTGCCTACAGTTTCACAGACTTGATTCTAGATAAGGTGAAACTTTCCTACACGTTAAAAAAAAAAAAAAGGAAAAAACCTGTGATAATGGAGTGCAGGTGGAGCTCATTTGGAGTAATGACGTTCTGAATGAATGCTTTGCAAACAGAACACTTTTTGTGACCTAACAGCTCAGCCAATTTGTATGCTGTTCCTAAATGGTTTGTTTTGTTTTGTTCCTCTGAACTCAGGTGGAAATGAAGATTTCTTCTGGTGATGTTGGTGCTTCAGAAAGGGAGGTACAAATTGTCAGGCTGCTATTTAAAGAGGACGATTCATTTATTGTCC
The DNA here is from genome assembly GCF_964289735.1 of Phaethon aethereus. Taxonomy (NCBI): domain Eukaryota; kingdom Metazoa; phylum Chordata; class Aves; order Phaethontiformes; family Phaethontidae; genus Phaethon; species Phaethon aethereus. The sequence continues at coordinate 770,745 of NC_138584.1, read as the reverse complement.
CTTTTTGTGCTTGAGCTGGTCTTTCTTCCTGCCTACCCCTTCAGTCAGAGGGACTGAAACCATACTGACAAGCGAATGAGCTTGGGAACTGGAATTTTTTAAATTATTTTAGGCACTCAAATAACAAACAGTCACTCAATTCTGTCATGCCATGGTGGCTACAGGGCTGCTCACAGGGCTTTTTAACACAGTGTTCGGGGAGCTCATGTTCAGAGTTCAGCTTGTACAGAGTATTACTTAAATCTGTAGTTGGTATCCTTCTATGTAAGAAAATATCCTGTGAGGAGGGGAACAAAAATGTTGTGATAGCTCCTGTGTATAGAAATTTAAACCGTACAGGACACAGAGTGCTATATGGAGCACAAGCACAGACACTCTAGCAGGTCTCCTTTATTCAGCACACTCTGTCAACTAGTTTTTGGGCTTGTAAAAATACTGTGGACTTCATACCTCTGGCACTACTTGGTCTAATAAGGCCCCGTATTAGCTATAACATATCTATATTCTGTATTACTGGATACAGAATACGTTCCCAAACATCTCTAGCCACTTGGTTTCTGAGTCATCAGCTGAAGTGACTCATCATATTTCCCTGAATGCAAAAAGGGGCCGGGGGGAGAGGGAAAGACTATAAAATGCAGAAACAGCATTTGCAGTTTTTCTTGCCATTCTAAGGAAGCAACCATCCTGCAAAGCATCCCTATGCCATGGTCCTAAATTCCGGTCTGATTCAATAGGACATGATTATCCTTTGTATAAGGAAAAGTGGAGATGGCGACCAGAACCACATGATGCAAATTGTACAGCACAAATAAGGATTCTCATCTACAAAACAGAGCAGTAGGAAGACCTGAGAGTGATTAAGGATAATGCGTTAGCCATCTGCACAATGTCTGGCAGGAGCAAGAAGGTAAACAAAGTCTTGGCATGTATTATGTCTCTAGAAGTGAAATGTATCAATCAGAAGTTAAATATTCACATATAAAAAATAGCAAAACCTCATTTGGAATACTCTGAGCTTTTCTTTTTAGGATATTATACGAATACTATATGAAGCTGGAAAAGATCAAAAAGCTGCGACAGAAGGTGCTTAGACTAACAGTGGAAACAAAGGAAACGCTTCATAAGGAATGAGAAGTCCGACTCCGTCAGTATGCACAAGAGAAACTGAGACCTTGGGAAAAAATCTAGGATCTAAAATACCCTGAAAGGGGGAGACAGATGCCAGTGTAAGGAATTTAAATACAATAACAGCTAATTGAAAAAAAAACATGTAAGAGTTTAAATGAAGGTAGGGATTAGTAGCCTGAAGTAATTTGGACAGAATTAGGACATGCACAAATAGCTGTTGCATGCTGTAAAATAAAGAAGATTGTGCATCAATTCAAAGTAGTAGTTAGCTAACTTATCATAGCCTAGTTGTGCCCGTGAAAGAACTTTAGGAAAGTAAACAAATTTATCTTGTAGATAACCTATCTATGCTAACGCGTTCGAAAGTGATTGTCTTCTCTGGAATGGATTTGATTTAGCTTTGGTGATGCAGACCATGCATGTGACATAATCTGCAGTTCAACAGTAAAATCCATCCCTAACAAAAAAATTTAAGACCTGTTTTCCAAGATGGGTTTGCAGTAAAACTTAATGAAAGGGATAATGATGACAGGGAAGGAATAGTTGAACTTTACAAGATGGGATACAAAAGGAAACTTGTGGAACCTCTATGCAAAGATTTATGGCACAGAGGTAGTCCCAAAGCAAAGAATCTTAATTCTATATGGACTACTTTTCTCTAGCTGCTGCTGCAAATAGCAAGACTATCTTGACAGAAAAATCTACTTTTTTTTAGGAGAGCTCAGAGTCATTAGAGATTTTACAAGGGAAACAGGTGGAGATCTGCCCTCTCTTTTAAGAGGAATTAATTCCCAAATGGAGTACTTTCTTACTTTTCTTCTCAGGTCTTAAAATTTCTAATCCAAGGTCAGTAACTAGTGGAAAAGGGGTTAAGGAAAAGGGATGGAATAAAAGCTTCCTGTTCTCAGGAATAAAGAGCACTCTGAGAAAAGGCAAGGGTAGATTGCTGTTTTCCTCTGGCTGAGTTTATCTGGGCAGAGCTGGCTCTCAGCTTTGCAGCGCTGTTGGCAAATTTTGCAGAAATAGTAGAGGAGGTTCTGGACAGGATGAGGGAAGCAGAAGGGCAGCATTTTCCCTTTTCTTTACATAACTGCTGTCCCTTTGAGTAACAGAGTAGGGCTGTCCCTTGAAGCACTACCCCTACAAAACACAACCCACCATGTAGCAGCAGAGGAAGCGGTAGTTAGATGTTGAAGCTACAACAGCTGATTCCTGGCACCAGGGAGTACTGTCAACTGTTTTAACTATTTACAGGTAAATTGATACTCTCTGGACTTGTCTTACCATCTTGCATGTAAATTGTTATCTTTTGTGAAGTTCTGATTTACACCTTTTTCTGGTACATATGTTTGAAATAAATACCTAAATGTAGGCATAACCCACAAAAGACAGCTTTATGGTTAAGGCAGTAGGAAGCCTCGGGTCCAGTCCACTTGAAATACTGCCCATGTAAATGGAAAAAGAAAAGCTTGATCTTTTGTTGGATTTATAGAATAAACACATCATTTAAGGGATGGGGGGGTGAAGATTAGAAAGAAAATGTGGAATTCCCAAAGTGATTGTCTCTGATGATCTCTGATAGCTTGCCTTTGCAAAGGCATTGTGGGGGAAAGAAAAGTTGAGATTTTAAGATGAAAGCCACGATTAAATATTTTGCACAACATAACTGTAAAAAAAGCGTATCTGAGATTGTAGCTTGTCAGACAAAACCAGATCTCCTGAGACTTTAACATCCCTATGCAGAATGCAGGAACTCATTTTATTTTTACGTATTAAATTTGTTGTTAGGTTCATAGTGTTACATTTTCTACTAGAAAACAAATGTGATCAGCATCAGTACGAGGAATTACCATCTGCTACAAAAATGGAATGTAGGCCATAAGATCATAAAGCAGTCTTTTAATAAGTGAGATCTATTTATGTATCAATAGATGTTAATGTATGCTAACAAGGTGAGGGAGAGACACAGACTATGAAGACTAAAGCCTCAAGATTTGCACTACTTACTGATCAAAATTAGGACCCTCCATTATCAGACTATATGTACAAAGTTTTCACTTCACTTTAAAGATGAAATTATGTTCCTACCAAAATCAATAGCAAATAATATTTCCCTGCCAAAGCTGTAATGGCCACTGCCAAATAAATATTCAGCTGTTACTGGGGAAGTCGTCCATTAACTGCATCATCTGTGTTCCCACTCAGTAGTCAGAAGGAGGGTTATAGCTTACATGTGTAGAACCGGAAGGCTGCAGAGGTTTGGAATGTGTCATGGTTTAACCTCAGCTGTCAACTAAACACCACACAACTGCTCGCTCACTCTGCCCCCAGGTAGAGGGAGAATCAGAAGGCTAAAAAGTGAGAAAACACAGTTTACAATTAAAAATTAAAAAATTATACAACTCTAAGCTTTATGAAAACTAGAATTTTTTTCTTTTTCTGCCTTGTAAGACCTATATTTTTAAACCTAGAAATGGAACCACAATCCTCCCATTGATGACAGAAATTAATTTGCGATCATGACCAGATAATTAGATTCCCAGATGACCAGACATTATTTAAAGTACTTTCTGATTTTTAAGCAATTGTAAGTGCTGGAATTATAACACGGCAGAGAGGAAACAATCTGGGAGGTTCCTGGAGTGTGTGGAGGATAACTTCCTGACACAGCTGGTGAGTGAGCCCACCAGGGGAGGTGCCTTGCTGTACCTGCTGTTTACAAACAGAGAAAGACTGGTGGGAGGTGTGGTGGTCGGAGGCCGTCTTGGGCTTAGCGACCACAACATGATAGAATTCTCAGTTGTGAGTGAAGTAAGGAGAGGGGTCAGTGAAACTGCTACCATGGACTTCCGGAGGGCAGACTTTGGCCTATTCAGGTCACTGATTGAGAGAGTCCCTTGGGAGACAGCCCTGAAGGACAAAGGGGTCCAGGAAGGCTGGACTGTCTTTGAGAAGGAAATCTTAAAGGCGCAGGAGCAGGCGTCCCCATGTGCCATAAGAAGAGCTGGTGGGGAAGGCGACCGGCCTGGCTGAACAGGGAGATTTTGCTGTGACTCGGGGAAAAGAGGAGAGTTTATCACCTCTGGAAGAAGGGGCAGGAAACTCACAAAGAGTACAAGGATGTTGTTAGGTCAAGCAGGGACAAAATTAGAAAGGCAAAAGCCCAGCTAGAGCTCAGTCTGGCCACAGTCGTAAAGGATAATAAAAAATGTTTTTACAAATATATTAACAACAAAAAGAGAGGCAAGGAGAATCTCCATCCCCTACTGGATATGGCGGGGAACATTGTCTCCAAGGATGAGGACAAGGCTGAGGTACTTAATGCCTTCTTTGCCTCAGTCTTTAATAGCCAGTCCAGGTATCCACAGGATATTCAGCCCCCTGAGCTGGAAGATGGGGATGGAGAGCACAGTAACTCCCCCATAATCCAGGAGGAAGCAGTTAAGGACATGTTAAACCACCTGGACACCCACAAGTCTATGGGGCCTGATGAGATCCACCTGAGAGTACTGAGAGAGCTGGTGAAGGAGCTTGCCAAGCCACTCTCCATCATTTATCAGCAGTCCTGGTTAACAGGGCAGGTCCCAGAAGACTGGAGGCTTGCCCATGTGACGCCCGTCTACAAGAAAGGCCGGAAGGAGGATCCTGGGAACTACAGGCCTGTCAGCCTGACCTCTGTACCGGGGAAGATTATGGAGCGGTTGGTCTTGAGAGTGCTCACAGGGCATGTGCAGGAGAACCAAGGGATCAGGCCCAGCCTGCATGGGTTCAGGAAAGGCAGGTCCTGCTTGACCAACCTGATCTCCTTTTATGACCAGGTGACCCGCCTAGTGGATGAGGGAAAGGCTGTGGCTGTTGTCTACCTGGACTTTAGTAAAGATTTTGACAGCGTCCCCCACAGCATCTCCTGGAGAAACTGGCGGCTTGTGGCTTAGACAGGTTTACTCTTCGCTGGGTGAGGAACTGGCTGGATGGCCAAGCCCATAGAGTTGTGGTGAACAGCGTTAAATCTGGCTGGCGGCCGATCACAAGCGGTGCTCCCCAGGGCTCGGTTCTGGGGCCGGTCTTGTTCAATATCTTTGTCAATGATCTGGATGAGGGAATCGAGTGCTCCCTCAGTAAGTTTGCAGACGACACCAAGTTGGGTGGGAGTGTTGATCTGCTGGAGGGCAGGAGGGCTCTGCAGAGGGATCTGGACAGGCTGGATCGATGGGCAGAGGCCAACTGTATGAGGTTTAATAAGGCCAAGTGCAGGGTCCTGCACTTCGGCCACAACAACCCCATGCAACGCTACAGGCTTGGGGAGGAGTGTCTGGAGAGCTGCCCGGCAGAAGAGACCTGGGGGTGCTCGTTGACAGCCGGCTGAACATGAGCCGGCAGTGTGCCCAGGTGGCCAAGAAGGCCAACAGCGTCCTGGCCTGTATAAGAAATAGTGTGGCCAGCAGGAGCAGGGAAGTGATCGTGCCCCTGTACTCGGCACTGGTGAGGCCGCACCTTGAATCCTGTGTTCAGTGTTGGGTCCCTCACTACAAGAAGGACGTTGAGGTGCTGGAGCGTGTCCAGAGAAGGGCAACAAAGCTGGTGAGGGGTCTGGAGCACAAGTCTTATGAGGAGTGGCTGAGGGAACTGGGGTTGTTCAGTCTGGAGAAGAGGAGGCTGAGGGGAGAGCTTATCGCTCTCTACAACTACCTGAAAGGGGGTTGTGGCGATGAGGGTGTTGGCCTCTTCTCCCAAGTAACTAGTGATAGGACAAGAGGAAATGGCCTCAAGTTGCACCAGGGGAGGTTTAGATTGGATATTAGGAAAAATTTCTTCACCAAGAGGGTGGTCAGGCATTGGAACAGGCTGCCCAGGGAGGTGGTGGAGTCGCCATCTCTGGAAGTGTTCAAAAAAATGTGGATGTGGCACTTCAGGACATAGTTTAGGGAACAGGGTGACGCTGGATTAATCATTGATGATCTTGAAGGTCCTTTCCAACCTAGTGATTCTGTGATTCTGTGATTCTGTGAACCTCACCTCTATGCCTGGTAAGATCATGGAATAAGTCCTCCTGGAAGCTATGTCAAAAAATATGGAAGACAGTTATCATATGGAGATGATTAGACACAACCAACATGGCTTCACCAAGGTCAAATCACACCTGACTGATCTAGTAGCCTTCTACAATGGAATGGACAAGGCAAGAGCTACATATGTCATCTACCTGGACTTCTGTAAGGCCTTTGATATAGTCCCAAATAACATCCTTCTCTGTTAAATTGGCAAGATGAGGATTTGATGGATGGACTGTTTGGTGGATGAGGAATTGTTTGGAAGGTCGCATCCAGAGGCTAGCTGTCAATGGCTTGATGTCCAAATGGAAACTAGGAACAAGATGTGTACCCTGAGGATGCATATTGGGACCAATACTATTTCATGTCCTCATCAATGACACAGACAGTGACATTGAGTACACCCTCAGAAAGTTTGCCGATGACACCAAGCTCATGACACCAATCAATGACACCAATCAATGCTTTGGATGCAGCCCAGGATATGGTTGGCCTTCTGGGCTGCGAGTGCACATTGCCGGCTCATGTCCAATTTTTTGTCTATCAGTATCCCCAAATCCTCCGCAAGGCTGCGCTCAACCAATTCATCCCCCAATCTGTACTGATGCTGGGAATTGTCATTCCATGACACCTTCCAACCCAAGCCATTCTATGAATCTCTGTTTTTATGACTCTGTGCTTCCCGGGTTGTTACTGTATGATTAGAACACTCTGTGTCAAGTATTTTACACTAGAGATAATGGTCACATGTGAAGACTCTTCTGAAATACGACACCCATTATTTACCTTTGTTCACTTTTGATGCTCCAAGATTAGTTAAAACCTGCAAGGGTAAAAAGGATCTGTTGCTGAGTCATATATTGTCTCTTTAATATGCTGAAGCCCTCTGTTCATGGCATCCTGGAAAAAAGGAGCATGCAAAATTAGAAGAGCACCAATTTAATGCACTTTTTGGTAAGCCAAGACTACCTCCATGCACTAGGGAAAAGGGAGAAACTTGTCAAGAAAAAATTCTGAGTTTCAGTCATTGAAAAATTAAAAATGAAAAAAAAAAATTGAAGTTAGCTTGAGAATCCTAGTCTGAGCAACTGTCAGACTGATTTTTGATGCAGGGTTCTCTCTTTCTAAATGATATCTGCTCACACATTAGTGTGGCTCTGTGGAACAGGTCCTGATACTGAAACAGCTGTTTCAGTAGTGTATGGGCTTGGGCCTGTGACTGGTAAGGAACCAGGTATTCCCCACACCACGTACTCCTGTCTACCAAGGCATCAAACTAACTTGGGAAGGTAAGAGAAAGCAGTAATCCTCTGTGGGTCCTATTATATACCTTTGAGAAATTTAGCCAGTGGTAAGCCATATCGTACTCCAGTTTTTCTATAGGAAGTAGGTCACCTAGAGGTAATGTTGTGGCAAGAACTTGTCTTTTGGCCCTTTTGCTGTCCTTATATTGAGAGACTTTTAAGCTTACTTTGATATGAAGCTTCTTTTTTCTGATGGGTTTCTCCATGAAAGGGAAGGATTGTGGTAAAATGTTTATTTACACTTTGTAAATTCTTACACAAAGAAATTTTGAGACAGTGCAGTCTCTTCAGGATGCAGTTTTTAGGCAATGCAAAATAAATGTGTCAATTCAGAAATGAGAAAATACTGCTGTTGTATTTTAAAATTTACTATCTTATCAAAGTTATGAGGGAAAAAAATGTGACTATTGATCTGAATGTACATGCTGTAGTTTGGTTAGGCAAAATGTTCTATGAGACAGCACCTTCAAGATTGTTTCTTCTCTCTGAAGACTGGTATTATGAGCTGAAGAAAGACAGCACACAACAAGCGTTTGTATACGAGACAGCTTAAAATATTAGTGGAAGACCTAGCAACTGTAGAAGACCAGGAGATAACTAGTTTTAATTCAGAAATCTTTAAGTTTTCAATTACTCTCAGTATTTCAGATAGATAGTATACATAGCATCCAGATAAAAATGCAGCTACTGCTTTCTTTGTTCTTTCAAATATGTCATTATAACATCATTTTTGTAGAGCAACAGAACATGGCAGAGTACTGAAGTAGAGGATGAAATAGATTTTGAAAAGTAGCATTTAATTCAATTCTACCCATGCTTCTGTGTGGACTAGTGTCCTAACCCAAATGCAGTAATTACTGGAAAGCTTGGGTGTCTTAACTGAGCCTGTGGTACTGCAGCCACAAATTAGTATTTTCTTGCACACAGGTATTGAGAATACAGAGCTATTTTTGACAATTCATGGTGGAGGTTGTAAAGTGCTGATATTTCCATACACTTACATACACCTTGTGCAAAAAAGGCTACAGCAATTTCCATCTTCAGGTTATGTTACAAAGCTTGTATTTAGTGGAAGGAAAAGAGGTAGCTTCCTAAAACCACAGATACTCAAGGTGATCATTTGCACATACTGTAGTTAAAAAAAATTGTTAAAAGGGCAGCATTTAGCCTTGTCAGTGATACTGGTAATGTAATTAACCATGAACTGTATTAAAATGCAGCAGTATCAAATTATGTTTAGCTCCTTATATACTGACAAACCTAGAAATGCTAGCAATAAATATTAGCTTTAAGGCTAGATTCCAGTATCTTCTATTTGTCGGGAGACTGTTAAACTCTATTAGTTCTCTTTGACAAAAAAGGATATAAAAGGACAGATGTACCAATTTTGTGCTTCATTTACACATCAGAAAAGAACAAGATTTTTTTTTTTACTCCCCCGAGAAGATTTAAACAGTCATTGATGTTAGTAAACAAATACAAGCGAGCCATAAGGATGCTTGATAATTTTCTGGTCTAGAATTGGCATGGAAAGAATTTAAAGAAAAAAAAAAGGTACTGTTGAAATTTGTTTCCCAAATTATGTGGGCTCTGATTTGTTTTAGTTACAGATAAAAGTGGTTGTGAGGAAATAGATATGTTTTTTTAAGATCTTTTTAAAGCTTTTACTCTTTCCATTTGTAAGAACTTTAATTTGGGTTCTCTATTTCATTTATTAGGTTACTTCTTACGTTCTCATTTCTCTCAGCCTCTCCGCTGAGGGTTTATATGAATTCTCAGATTTGTATGATTCTCAGATTTCTGTGTGGAGCAAAAGCATTTTTTCATGCAAACATTTCAAATGAAAAATCTTTAGTCTTCTTTGGCACTCAATTTTCTTTTTCTGAAGAGTTAGAAGTCTTAAGGTAACCTCTGCTACTACAAACACACATTACTACTTTTTTTACTACTGTTAAAAAGATGTCTGCCTTACTTAATAGGATGAAAAAGTGGGCCTGTCAGGCTCAGCTCAATGACGAGGTGGTTAACAGTACGTTAAAATATCACATGGTCCTTCATGTGCACCCTGGGCTTCCAGATTTCCAGCTCTAGGGTGTGTGTATCTGCTGGGATGCATGGTGCTACTGTTTCTGGGCAGCCCGTGGTACGGAGCCCTGGCAACACAGCTTGAAAGTCCATATGCTTGTTTTTGAAGGTCCATACTATAACACTGAAGACCCTCAACACTCCCTCTTACTTTCAGACTATGCACGGAAAATTTCTCATGTGCTTTTGCCTTCAGTAGACTTGTCAATTAATGGATTCTGCAGGGAAGACAACGCTGAGTAAAGCATCTCAGAGCTGAGTGGTTTGAGGGATGTGTGAATGCCTGCAAATTTATTTCTCAGGTTTCTTTGTATAATGGGTTATAAGTCAGTACAGGTATAGTCCGTTTCTCTTGGAGAAAATGAGAATGAAATCAAGGAGACTAATGGAACATAAAATGCTTGCTTATACTCCGGAGAGATCTATCTGTGTTGCAAATAGATATGCAGGCATACGTTACATGAAGTGACCTGCGCTTTCTGGGGCACAACATTTGCTACCCTGGGCAAATGAGTAAGCCAGAAGAAAAGAGCGTGCTCTTAAGTCATGTATTAACAAGCTGTCAGTTCTCCTTTGCACATGTAATTAAGCAGGACAGGAAGCAGGAATAACAAAGTCTTAAAGCCTCGGCGCATTCCCTGGACTAATCTTAGGGCAATGTATCTTTGACCTTTGGATTGAAAACGCTTTGTCTAATCTGAAATTAAAATTTTGGCTTTATTTTTTTTTTCAGAGGAGAAAATTCATCACGTTTCATTAATACTGTCTTTTCTCAGCCTTTTATGGGCATCTTCCCAGGTAAGACCCTTGAACAATTTTGCATTAACATTTTCATGAACTGTGGACCATCTTACCAAATTCCTCTCTACAAAAGACTTTTTCTAAAACACTTGTAGTTACAGTTCAGGCTGAGATGGAAAGAGATGTTGCATTAATACATTTTCACATAACATTTGCTGGTGAAAACTTTAAGAAATTATAAATTTGGACTGTGAGGGGAGGAGCAAAAGAAGAAATTTGAATCTGTGTGCCTTGTTCTGGTCTCCTTGACACAGCACAGCAACCTAATAACATTCCTTAAAGAAGTCCAGAATTGCTTGTCCTTCCTTTGTAGCTCTTTTCATAGTATAAGAATTGAGCAAAGGGACCACCTTATAGCTAGAAATAACCAACAATCATAATTACTGTTTCTCACAGTATGACAAAATCAGCTGACAAAACTCTCCAAAATTACACATCACCAAAAAAAAGTGAAGTCCACACAGTTTTTCTCAATTGCATCTGTGAATATGACTGCTTTAAAGTAGTCAGAAGTGTCATGTGCTGCTACTTACAAGAATCCCACTCTCTCTCTCCCCTGGGTAAAAGGAACTCATGATGAAACACTAGCATCTGTGTTTCTAGCAAAAAAGTAAACTCAGCCTTCAGCTCACACCAAAGAGTAGTCCACTGGTTGGATTTGCCTTTTTTAGGAGTTTAGCCACACACATGTGGATTTTCCTTTGCTTTTATTATCGTCCTATTTGCTGACAAGGGTTTTACAATGTACATATTAACAGAAATCAAAAGACTTACCATGTTACCACCAGGCTATCCTTCAGAGAGGTTATTTTTATATAGGAGTAGATGAGACAGACTGAGAAACAGAAATAACCCAACAAAGGTTCTTTGTTGTCTTCTATGAAGACATCTGAGAACAAGAGGGAATGGTATGTACAATGGAATGTACAAGAAAAAAGAAAAATGCACTGTGCAGACACACAGCAACTTTGGAAAGATTAGATTCTAATACAGTGCTTCCAGCACCTCCAAAGGAAGAGGAATATAACTTTATTTTTTCTCTTGAGCAACTGTTACTGATTGTTGTTAAACCTGTACTAAGTCGTTATCCTAAATTTACAATGATAAACTCAAAATACATCTCTATGAAGGAAAATCACTTATCAGACAAATCTAGGGGAAAATTCAGCCAGCCAGCTAAAATAATTTCAGTGAGATGCCCATGGAATTAATCTTGCAGTGAGAGAATAACAGTATCGAGTACCTAAGCCCAGCTGCTCAGCTTCTCTGTTGCTGCTGGTTCTGTTTTATTCATGGTAATTCCTCCACCTGCTGCCACCTCATCTGTGGAATCTCATCTTGCTGGAAACTCTTCTAAGAGTACAGCCACAAAATCCCCGCCTTACTGGCAGATAAAATGTTTCCCTACATACTCTGCAGTAATAACCCAGTTAGGTGAATTCCTTTTCTTTTGGTGCCTTCTCATTTTCAAAAGACAGACTACTTTGTTGGCTGAACTCATGTATAATAGTTGTATTCCCTTTTCCTCAGTGAAAGTTTCCCTACTGATATGTCAATTTTACTCAGCCTCAGTCAGAAGATAGGATTGATTTTAAGGGTTCTGTATGAGTGTCTACCTGTAATAATTTGCTATTTTACTAGCAAATTGATTTTATAACTGAAAAGTAGAACATATGTTTTGCTGAACATATGAAAACTTCATATGTGTCAACTGTATACCACAAGAAAAAACAAATTCATTGATAAAGGACTACATCTAGTACAACTCAGCTGTTTTTAAGATGCAACAGTATTACTGGTAGGACTAAGGTCAGAAAGGATTTTGAGAAGGCAGTTTTCAGCCCAGTGAAGATGCCACCTGTGCCTGATAACTGTTGCATGTCTCTGTTAAGTGAGCACTGTGGTGCTTGGTCACTCACTCACATGCAAAGTAAAACTAAGGGCAAGGAGAAGAAATGCAAAGGGACACAATGATATTGGGAGGCAGGAAAGATTAACACAATGAGAGTGAACTTTGATAATGTCAAGCTAATGCACCTAAGGAAGAATTATTGTAAAAGTTCAGACGTTCAGTGTTGATGTGGGAGACATGAAAGAAAAGTAGAACTCATAAAAGGCAACAAATTAAATCTGCATCAGTAAGGCAGTACGCCAGATGAAAGAAAAAGTGCCAATATGGTTTTTGTGTTGCATATGTTAAAGTAATATCATGATAGAAGGCAGAAATAATGCCAGATTACACCACTGTTGTACACCCCACCTGGAACATCATATTTGACTTTAAGGATATAAGAAGGTGTCAGAGTTAAAAAGAACGCACCACATGGGTAAAGTGAAGTTGATGGAACTCTGCCAGAGCAAGAACTCCAAACTGTCTTCATTAAGGTGAATACATTTTGAAAATATGTTGTTATCCATTTAGGTAAAGTTCAAAAAGTCATTAATAAAATCTCTACTGTTTCCATATGTCTCTCACCCTCTATTTTTGGGTAATCTGCATGGCCTCCTGTGGTGGGCTGACCTTGGCTGGATGTCAGGTGCTCACCAAACTGCTTTATCAGTCTTCCTTCTCAACTGGACAGAAGAGAGAAAATATGACAAAAGGCAGTGGGTCAAGATAAGGACAGCGATATCACTCACCGGTTACTGTCATGGGCAAAACAGACTCAGCTTGGGGAAATTAATTTAAATTATTACCAATTAACAAAGGAGTAGGATAATGAGAAACAAGAACAGATCTAAAACCTCCTTCCCTTCCCCCGCCCCCCCACCGCTTCTTCCCAGGCTCAACTTCACTCCCAATTTCTCTACCTCCTTCCCCAAGCAGCACAGGGGGACGGGGAATGGGAGTTGCAGTCAGTTCATCACACGTTGACTCTGCTGCTCCTTCCTACTCACACTTTTCCCCTGCTCCAGTGTGGGGTCCCACCTAAGGCAGACAGTCCTTCACAAACTTCTCCAACGTCGGTCTTTCCCACGGGCTGCAGTTCTGCATGAGCTGCTCCAGCCTGGGTCCCCCACGGGTGCCGTCCTTCAGGAACAGGCTGCTCCAGCCTGGGTCCCCCCACGGGTGCCGTCCTTCAGGATCAGGCTGCTCCAGCCTGGCCCCCGTGGGGTCCCAGGTCCTGCCAGCAAACCTGCTCCAGCCGGGGCTCCTCTCTCTCCCCACGGGGCCACAGGCCCTGCCAGGAGCCGGCCCCAGCGTGGGCTGCCCACGGGGTCACAGCCTCCTTCGGGCATCCCCCTGCTCAGGCGTGGGGCCCTCCCCGGGTGCGAGTGGAGATCTGCTCCCCCGTGGAGCTCCATGGCCGCAGGGGGACAGCCCGCCTCACCATGGTCTCCACCATGGGCTGCAGCGGAATCTCCTCTTCCTCCTTCTTCACTGACCTTGGTGTCTCCGGGGCTGTTTCTCTTACATATTCTCACTTGTCTCTCCCATCTGCTGTTGTGCAGCAGTTTTTCCCCCTTGTTAAATATGTTACCACAGAGACACTGCCACCATTGCTGATTGGCTCAGCCTTGGCCAGTGGTGGGTTCATCTTGGAGATGGCTGGAACTCGCTCTGTTGGACATGGGGGAAGCTTCTGGGATCTCCTTACAAAAGCCACCCCTGCATCCCCCCCCACTACCAAAACCTTGCCACGTAAACCCAGTACACTTCTTGGTAACGTGACCTACATAACTCAGTAGGAATGTGAGTGCCAACAGTGTGTGTGACGAGAATAACCAAAACTCTCTCCCCTGAGTTGCCCAAACACTGATGACGATCAAGAGTAAATTAACAATAACGAAATTTGCTTAAGATGATGATCAGCCAAATTAAGCAGTATCTAGAGCATGACTTTAGATGAAAGAAGGAATCAGCTTGAAAAGGCATAAAATTAAGGATGGAAAATACACGACGCAGGGAGATACCTAGGACTGAGAAGAGGCTAGCAGAGCAGCAGTGCTATGGAGGGAGAGCTCAACAAACTCTGACGGCTGCAGATATTTATGGCATAAAATGGTTCATTTGTAGTCAGATTTTCTGCTGTGTTTATACAGTTTTGTCCGTGTATCAGCCCAGGCTCCAGCCAAACCATTTGTTTTGGGTTTGGTGCTGAGGTCTCACTGACAACCTCACACGGCAGGATTAGCTTCGGTCAGGCCCACTTGCCGAGTGTCTGCCCAGACCGAAGTTCAGTTAGTTCAAACAGGAGGAGCGTCCCACGGTGTTTGTGCCTCACAACCTGCCCCAGCAGACGCTGAGAGATACCCGCACACAGCACGTGAGGTGACAACGCAGTGGAAGCACAAGGGACCCATCTTGGGTGAGCAGCTGTGACTCTCGGTGGTGTTTGCCACCAGTGTGTGGGTCAGGGGTGTGTGTGGAGCGGCAGGGGTACACATGAAGCTGGAGCACCTGCGTCTCCCACAGAGGGTGTGCAAGAAAGGGAACCTGCAGTGCCAGGGGAGGGGTGTGTGCTGGTATCACACTCGCCCGCGGGGTGGGTCTGTGTGAAGGTGTGAATCACTGTGTGTGCATATTTAGAACTTTTTTGAACTGGTTATGAAAGGGTCTTTAGGAATTTGTAGGTTTTTAACAGCTGTTGAGTGTCTAGTAATGTCATTTGTATGTCATATTGCTGATATCGATCCTGAACATATAGCTCTGTGATTGCCATTTAATTATATGTTGTTTAAAAAAATCGATAAATAATTTTGATCTTAATTTGAGTTAAACTACATAAGCAGAGCAGTTTTTTCTTGTGCCATTCAGTAACTTCCATATCGTGTGTGCCTACGTGGCTGGCATGGGCGCCGGTTACATTCTGGCAGCATTCTGGAAAGCTCAGTGAGGGATCATTTACTTTATTTCTTGAAAGTTCTGTTTTTATAGTACAACATAACTTCTGTCTCTGATTTCATTTCTTCAGTGTGAAGCAGTGAAGACAAGCAGATCCCCAAGTTCACTGCAATTAGTTTGCAGAATTTACTACTGAACTACTGCCCGTTGGAGAAAAATATTCCAAAAATCCACATTCTGATTAAAGACGACATATTTCTAGTTGCAAAGGAAGTCTTCAAAGCACTAGAAGTGAACAGGGAGATACAATAATACTTGGAGACAGACTGCAGAAGTGTTCTCTTTTTAAGCCAACCAGGATGAAACATTTTAAAAAAGGTTTTGTGACCTCCTCTTGTAGAAACAGCCGTTTGCAAGCATTCTTCACCACTCACCTGCACTCCGCTGGGTGCAGATCTGGGTGGCTTTCCAGGTGACGGCAGGAAGGGGAAGGATTTGGGCTATTCGGGAAACACTGCTCAAAAGCCATTTGCCGTTCTCCAGGTGCAGGAACTGAGCTTGCTAGGACTCTTCCACAGGCCAGAAGCAGCCCCATTCTTTCTGTTAAGATGTATTATTAGTTATTTAATAACTGTGTTTGACTTGCAATGTTTTTATTACTTCAAACTGTTGTACCAGCAAAACCAGTCCTGTTATCCCATACCAACAAAACCTCCAGCTTCAACCTGGGTCACTCAACCAACCAAGGAGTTCCTCATGTTAATGTGCCTTGTGTGTGGACACAGGCACAACCCTCACACCCAGCTACACTATGATTGTAACTATGACACAAACCCGAATTTCACCCTGTTAACACACTCACAGCATGAATTCCTTAGCTCTTGTCATACAATTCCTGTCCCAGATGTTAGGCAACTCCCTGCCTCTGGCTGGAGTGCTTCACAGGAGGAACCGAGCTTGTGGCCATGACAGGTCCTGCAGTTCCTAAACTGGAGAAAGTGTCTCAGTAAAAAGAATAACTTAGCTTATGGCAATAAGTATCTTCCGGCAAACATAAACTTGCGTCTGGCTGATAACAATGGCCGCTGCGCTCTGTGCTGGCATACTGCTTCTTGTCTCAGCCTGCCCTGGTGCTTTTGTTACTTGGGCTTTGAGGCTTAAACACGAAAAGAAAAAACACCCCAAAACCTGGCAGAAAGTCTTAATTCCATAATCTGGGTCCTTGGATCAATACAAGGAGATATTAACTTAGAACTCCTTGGAGTCTTGGGTAGGCCTCTCAAACCAAGACTAGCAGTTTAATGCCAACCGTCTTTAGCCCCGTTTTTCAGAACAGGGAGGATGGGAGGGTGGGTTCAAGGGCGAGAAGAATTGTTTTAGGGCCATTCAGACGGAGCCCTCTAGAGGGGTGTACTTTGTCTGGGAACAAGTCTGCCTGTTCTAAAGTACTAAAGGGTGGCGATTGCTTTAATTTACCTTCAGAATCAAGGGAAGAGTAAAGGAGACACACAAATAAGGTGACCTCCCTTTAACACAGTGAGCAGTCAGCAGATTTACCTTTTATTTCCTTATTTTGCCATGAAAACTGTGGTTACCGGGAGCATAAGTGTTATGTTAATTTAAAATGAATAAATAAAAAAGGTTATATATTCTGTGTTGCGTGTGTCTGTCTTTTAGCTTCAGAAGTGGGTAAATAGAGACCAGTTAATTGCTTCAGTTGTTTTTATGAAAATAGACTCTTTTTCAAATGAATCACTTCAGTGAATCATAAGAAGTGGTGTTAGAAGACTGTTGAGATTTATTTCTAATTAGGGCCAGTGAGAATGATGCTATTTTATTTATTACTATGTTGAATTAATATTTCATATTTAACTGCAGGTGTCCATTACAATGATTTAGTCTGTTTTAACCATTAAAAAATATAAAATGGAAATCCCTCCTTCTCAGAGACATACCACAGCATTTTTTTTCCAAAAACCTGTTTACTGCAGAACAAGAACATATACACACTGATTTTCATAACAAGTTAAGATGAAATGAAATTCCAAAGACATGTAAAAAAAAAAAGTTGTCTTATCTAACGTTTTTAAACAATTTTTTATTCAGAATCATTGGAAGAGATGCAGAGTTTCTCTCCAACCTGGGAATCCAAAGATGAAAAGGATAAATTAGGAAGGCAATTTTTAAGGGTAATTTAAAATTCCGTGGAGTTAATCAACTTCATGAAAGTCAATTTCAAGAGTTTTTATGCTGTAAATAACGCATTTTTGGTTATGTTGGACCTTAAATGGTGCTATCCTAGGAAATAAAAGACAGCAAACACTGAGGAGTGCCTTGAGCTGGAGAAATGCTTCTCTCTAATGAATTTCTCGGGGACCTTCTGTTCTTTCATGACACAAGTAGGATCTAGGCAGTTTTTTGTTTCCTGTGCACGATACTGGTCTCTCTGTCCCACTCTAGCTCTTGCCCATGTGTCACACACTGTCTTTGCTCCTCCTTCATTCCTCCTCGTTAGCCCATAGTGTGCAATAGTAGGATTTAGACCTAAGAAAATATTTCTGATTTAGGCTAATGGCAAATATACACAAACCAGTCCCGTGTAGTGTTTTTACATCTGTGGTTGTTTCATCTTTTTGTCTGTTTCTCTACAGATCTAGACAAATCTTAAGAGGGGCTTTTTTTTCCCAGGCTGTCTCTTGGAGTTGCCAATATGAACCCCATACATCATTAGGCAGCAGCTAGAGTTCTGCTGTGGATGCTCTGCTTTCTGTTTATGAACGATTAGCCATTCTCCATTTGAAGCGTTGCAGGGAGGCAGCCTTTGATCCTGATTGTCTTTTGGCTAGGCCTCCAGACCTCGGCTTAAACAGATCAGAACTTTTCATCCTAGAATAAGAAAATGAAAACAGTTTTTCGGAACAAATGTACTTTTCCCCATAGAAAGGTCATAAAGACAAATTTTTGATCCTTCTTAGTTTACCATAAAATTAAATGTATTTTTGCATTTTGTCCTGCCTCTTTAATGTGGGCTTTCAACACAACTCAATTCAGAATAATTATAGAAAAAGCAATTATTTATTAGGTAGAACAATTTTCCCTTGAGTTACCAGAATGCTTTTGTTCAAATTCCATTAGGAATTTTTTTGTATTCAATATGTTATCTTTTTGGTGTGGGACACAAGGATTGATTGTTTCCATAAGGGCAGCCTGAAGAACTACTTTGGTGGGGTGAGGTGCTTCATTTTAAAGAATAAGCTGTGGATGTATGTGAACACATTCTGACAGCAAAGAAAGTATTAACTTTTGGCTGAATATGTATAATATAAATTATTGTTTTATTTTTATAATTTGTCTATATTGTTTTCTTGTAAATATAGTCAGCTACTAGAGAAGGTACAAATGAATGAAAAAGAGATGAATTGCTAATTCAATTATGTTTTAACATGTTTAATGTGTGTTTTTGCAATTCAGAGAAGCTGAAACAACAATACAGAAGGAATATGAAGTAAAAATGGTTTTGTTAAATCATAAAAAGAAAAATAACTTTGCACAAATAAGCAATCTTTTTGTTGTTTATCAAAATCTACTAGAATTGTAAGAAACAGACTCCCTTTCAAATGAGATTTACTTTCTTAAATTCCTTCAGGGTTGCTTTTTTCTTTTTTTTTTTCTGTTTTGTTTTGGTTTTTTTACTTTGATTTACTTTGTTTCATGACTTTTTAGGTGAGTTGATGGTTTTAAATAGTCACTGAGTATCACACTGGTTCTGTTTGTCCTGGGTAGCAAGGTTAGCGAAAGACGTTCAATATGTTTCTTTGAGGGAAATAGGTGGAAGAACACAGGATATTCCAGCTGAATACTTTTATGGAAAAGAGACCAGAGAAAGAGATAGAGACACAACTTCTCCACCCAAAGGAGAAGATCTTCTTTATTTTAAGATCTCTAGCCAACTACTTTAGGATAATGGCTAATATTTTTCACTTTGGCCCACAGTGGAAAATGAGTTTATAGTCAAGCAGGACTGGGTAGATGGCAACTGATTCTGGTGGAGATCTTGGAAAGCTGGGGTAATTTTATGAAAACATGCAACACTGGTTCTTTTGGTTTTTTTCCCAATCATGAAATTTATGTCAATATTTGTTGCGGGGAAGCTTTTTAAAATGGAATTCCTTCTGGCTTTTTTAAATGTTCTGTGACTACATACTACTTTACCATTTGCTTTACTGTGATTTGGCAGTAGTGGGAGTGAAGTCTGACTTTTTTTATAAGCTTTACTTTTCTAATTTCTAATTGCACAAATTCTAATTTATATACATAGGCTCTAGTAAGAAGCAAAATGTGCTTTCCATCACATGCTACAATCTGACAATAGAAATAACAACAGTCTCTGTATCCAGAGTCAAAATTATTTTCCTCATTCCAGATGCCAAAAAGCTTGAATCTAAGAATCTGATTTTAAACATGAGAGAACAATTGTTGTCTATCTTTATGCTCTTTAAACAGGCTGAACAGAAATTGAAAACTTAGAAATGCTATATGCATGTGCATCCTTGGATCTGGTCCTGAGTGAATAGTTTCTTAGACATAGCTCTCCCCTTGTGATCTATGTTTGTCTGCTTTGTATAGGGTGACAAAAGCAATTTGACCTTGTCTTTGATTCGTTCCAAGAATCAGAATCACTGAAAATGCATTTTCAAATGGAAGAATAAGAACATTATAACTCAAATGGACGTCTTGTCCCAATCAGTTCTTAAAAAGAAGAAAACTGAGCTCCAGGTTTGGTCCTGAGAAAACATTCTAAACATCTCCTGTATTTCCCAGTTCACTGAAAAAAAAAATGCAAATTGTCACATTTCACTGTCACATTACAGCAGTATTGAGTACTTCTTATAAAATTGCATTTGATAATTTATTTTATAGTCATGGATAATTTTCATTTAAGTCTTTGCTTGTATTTGTAGTAATCTAATATCTACTCTACAATTATTTTTCATTTTGGCATATAATGGAAAAAGAGCTTCCTGTTAGTTAAATTATGCTGGAACCAAGAGTAATAAAGCTGGAATTGCATTGTGAATTTCATCCCAAGGCATTTGCAACTGCTTTAGAAATTTCAAAAAGCAACATATAAACTAGAACACCTTTTGTTGGTGCAGAGGCGGTTTCAAAGCTATATGTGCCAACTGTCTTATGCCACATGAACATTTATATAAGAGTCAACAGGGAAGATTCAGCTTTCAGTTACACTAAAGAAACTGTAAGACTGTTGCATTAGTTGAAGACTAATGTTTATAAGAATTGAAACAATACTCTTGCAGTTGGTGTGTAAGATATAGGAATTGATAATTCTCCACATTTTAAACCAATTAATTATTCTATGAACCATGATTAAAATCCTCAGCAGCTACAAATCTAAATTATTTCAGATCAGATCATCTTCAATTTTATGTCTTATCAAAAATGAAACGTATGTCTTTTTCTTATAAGACGGATTCAGTGTTTTGCATTCCTATCTGTGACTTCTACTGATTGTTACAAAAACCCAGCAAAGGTATCGATCTCAAGAGCTTAAAATCAAGGTAAATGTCCAGCATGACAATACAAAATTTCTAATAAAATTTGAATTGTTCCTTCTTAAAGATCGTAAACCTCCTATCTTATGGTAAGAATCTTAAGGCAGGATGAACATGCAACTGGCTTCACTTGTCTGTGTAAATACCCCCTTTTAATAGCCTGTAAAAAGTTACATGTTCCATCTTTTTTTGTTCATTCTTCTTTGCCTGTATGTGCTTCTTTGCTGTTGGTGGTTTGGTAGATCTATACCAAGCTGATACAAAACAATCCTGCATATGCCTGCACAGCTTGCCTCAGCTGAGATTTGTAGTAGAAATATTAAGACCAGTATGAATGCAGGTTGAATGAGAATTTAGGTGTGTTAAAACACTAGGAGGAAAAGCAAGCTTGAGATATACATGGATGGCAGATGCTGATGGCACCTAGTTAGCAGGTTATCAAGATCACAGCACACTACTTACAGCTTCTCAAGACACTTGGTGAAAGCCTTAGCCTAAAAGGCAGATCAGACTTCACTGACACTGTATTGCTCAGGAAATTCACTGCCTGCCCCGGAGAAGATGTTTGATCCTTAGTGTAGTGGGGATGAATAGCGTGGAAGGATTGTTTTATGTATTTGATACATGATATTCCTTAGCACATATTGGACATTTTCTTCTCTTTATAGCAAAAATGTACTATTGATTTATGCATGCTTATAAGACTAAACCTTTGATCCTTCTTTGCAGACCTTTCAGTCATCCCCCTTTTAATTCTTACATTATAGTCTACATGTAAGTGTAGCCTTTTGCATATGCGCTTGTTAAACCGCATTTCATTTATGTTTTTTTTAAAGCATTGTTTTTACATATCAACATGATTTTGAACTCTGATCTTGATTTCCAGTACTTCCCAACAACAGCATATTTAGGTAAGAAAGCTTTAAGTATTATCTAGAGAAATCTTAAAATATCATACAATATTGAATTATTTACTTAATATGAGATTAAATAAGATTAAATGAGGACAGGACATGAGTTGATTCTTCTCTATCAGTATACAATTTCTATCACTTTTGCATAATCCTTGTTTTATCCCTTTATGCACAGTAATACTCTTACACTTTGGATCTTGCACTTCTGTTAAGAAATGAACTCAGATGATGATAGAAACTAGCATGACTTCCCTCGACTATGCCACCTCTGTGACATCTGAAGGTCTGGTCTCTGTTGGATATAAAATGGATTGGGGCTGGGGGTATGTGATCCCAGGTGCTTCCTGCAGGGATTCAGCTTGGCAAGCACCTAGGACCAGTATATATGTATAGGTGAGTGTGCTGGTGAATGGGTATTTCCCCTATATTTGACAAATTTAACCTCCCTGCTTCAATTGCTGCTCTCAGTAAAAATTAACTGATTGTCACTTGAACCCAGTTGCTTTTTTGAGTAACAGGAGAACAACTGCAAGATCACCTAATGATACTTTAATCATATGAGATATTTTATGTTTAAATATTTGTAATATTTAAATAAATTTTAGTTTACATATTTACATTGTCAGAGATATCATATTGTCTTCCATCCTTGGAAGCTTCCAGGCAGAGCTGTATGTGTGACTATATTTCTGAGCTCTACATGCCAAAGTTTGAAAAGCGCTCTTGATGTGCAGGAAGATGACCACCAGGAGATCTAAAAACTGTAAAAGTATGTAGCTTTTGTGATATAACAATAGTTCTCTTTATAGAGAAAACTAGAACTAGAAAACTCCACTGAAGTCACAAAAAAGTTTGACCAAATACAGTATGAAATTATAAACTCACTCCCTTCCTAGCACATTTAACTATTCTCCTTTTGTCTGAGCGAGGCACATCCATGTAACTTCATAGCATGACAAAAAATGTCAAATACCAAGATATTTTCTGTGTAAAATTAAAACTCAAGGCAGTGGGAAGGTAGAGAAAGCAAGTTAAGTTTTCACCTCTTTTTTCTTTAAACATTCACCTTGACTGCCTAGATCAGCTAAACTTCTCTCATAAATCAGCTATTACTCTCCTTGTCTTACTCAAGAACTCTCGAAGTCTGTTGTCTAAAGAAGACGGCAGGCATCCCCCTGTGTGTGCACATTTGTAATGTGATGTTTAAACAGCCACGGCTAGAGGTAGATCGCGTTTCTCTTACATATGGGCTGCTGCAGAAAACAAAACATGCTCTTAAACTCAGCAGAGTTTATGCCTTAAGGACTGTAACAGGCAAACTAGGAATAACCAAATAAGCTGATGCTGTCTGTCACAAAATCCTTTTGATAAATTCAACATTACATTTAAGGAAAAAGAGAAATCTGAAGATATTTGTATCTTGGCCAATTACACTCTTTAAATGCAGAATCATAAAATCACAGATTAGTTTAGTCTGGTAGGGACCTCAGGAGGTCTACTGTGCAAAGAAAGGCTGTGACATTAGATGCGGTTGCTCAGGGCCTTGTTCTGTTGAATAGTATCTCAGAACATGGGGATGCACAACAATTTCTAAAATTTCTTGACATTTTGTATTTCCAAATGAAAAACGCTGAAAGAAATGTTTGCAATTTACCTTCATAGGTTTCTGCAGGGGGTTGACTCGTTATCTGGATGTGGGTAGAGGTATATTATAAAGATAGGTATCAACATTTAAAAACATAAAGAGTAAAGTTGTAGGGGTTTTCGTGCACATTTTCATTGAATGTTTTATTTGATCAGCCTTACCTTTTTGGAAAGGGATAACGCCCTTGCTCTAAAGAAAGGAAGCTTCTTTCAGTGTCTGTTATGAGAAGGGCTATTTGTTCTTGGTAATAAAAGCTAACAGTGACTTCCACAATCCAGCAACAGGAGTAATTAGGACCAGCAGGATGAAGCTTCATAACTGTGCAAAGGCAGGTGGAGAGAGACCTGCATGAGATCTCATTTCTTTTCTCAGAAAAATGGAAATTGGTGAGGGAGGAAGGCTGTTCTGCTCTGTGTTTTTGGCACTGAACTGTTAGGCCCATTGGAGACCTCAAGAGGATAAAGTAAAGACTAGGTCTGCCTGAAATATTTAATAGGATTGACTGAATTATTTTGTTCAAAATTATTTCACTGAAAAGTGGATTTAACTTTCTGTTTTCGCTAAACCTATGAGACAGAACCCTTTTCATCCCTGTAGAACAAGCAGCCAGTGTGCTTATAATTATTCCACACCATGAAACATTACTATGCATGTGTTTCCTTCTCCACTCATAATCTTTGCATTTAAAAGTGGAGAATAATTTTCAAGCACTGGACTAGGGTTGTTGAGGGGTTTCAACACAGGTAAGCATGTGGAGTGTGTGTCTGAAAAATCCCACAGGTCTCCTGTGAGGCACCGTTTCTTTGATTTGAAGGAGTTAACACTTAATTTCTTTAAAGTGTTCTGAAAATCAGTTTCCTATCATCTTTTGAGTGAGGAGAACTCTTAAAACAGTGGACAATTACACTATAATTATGTACTTATAAAAAATGTATAATTGTATAATTATATGAGTATCTAATTATATGAGTATCTAATTATATGAGTATCTGAGATAAGCCACTCTCCATGATATTTGAAAAGTCCTGGTAGTCAGGTAAAATTCTTGGAGACTGGAAAAAGGGAAACGTTGCACCCATTTTTAAAAAGGGTAGCAAGGAGGACCCTGGAAACTACTGACCTGTCAGCCTCACCTCTGTGCCTGGGAAGCTCATGGAGCAGATCCTCCTAGAAGCTGCGCTAGGGCACATGGAGGACTGGGACGTGATTCGAGACAGCCAGCATGGCTTCACCAAGGGCAAGTCCTGCCTGACCAACCAAGTGGCCTTCTGTGATGGAGTGAACACATCAGTGGACAAGGGAAGAGCTACTGATGTCATCTATCTGGACTTCTGTAAGGTCTTTGACACAAGGTCCCCCACAACAACCTTCTCTCTAAATTGGAGAGCTATGGATTTGATGGGTGGACTCTTGAGTGGATGAGGAATTGGGTGGGTGGTCACATCCAGGGGGTAGCGGTCAATGGCTCAATGTCCAGATGGAGATCGGTGATGAGTGGCATCCCTCAGGGGTCCGTGTTGGGACCAGTACTCTTTCATTTATTCATCAATGATATAGACACTGGGATCAAGTGCACCCTCATCGAGTTTGCAGATGACACCAAGCTGAGTGGTGGAGTTGACACACCTGAGGGATGGGATGCCATCCAGAGGGACCTGGACAATCTAGAGGCATGGGCCCATGTGAACCTCATGAGGTTCAACAAGGTCAAGTGCAGGGTCTTGCACCTGGGGTGGAGCAACCCCCACTATCAATACAAGCTGGGGGATGAAGGGATTGAGAGCAGCCCTGTGGAGAAGGACTTGGGGGTACTGGTGGATGAAAAGCAGGACAGGAGCCGGCAATGTGCACTTGTACCCCAGAAAACCAACCATGTCCTGGGCTGCCCCCAAAGCTGCGTGGCCAGCAGGGTGAGGGAGGGGATTCTGCCCCTCTGCCCCTCTCTGGGGAGACCCCCCTGCAGTGCTGCGTCCAGCTCTGGAGCCCTTGGCACAGGAGAGACACGGACCTGCTGGAGCGGGGCCAGAGGAGGCCCCAGCAACGCTCTGAGGGCTGGAACAGCTCTGCTGGGAGGACAGGCTGGGAGAGCTGGGGGGGCTCAGCCTGGAGCAGAGAAGGCTCCGGGGAGACCTCACTGCAGCTGCCAGGGCTGAGAGAGGCTGATAAGAAAGATGGGGACAGACATTTTAGCAGGGCCGGTAGTGATAAGACAAGGGGTGATGGTTTTAAACTAAAAGAGGAGAGATTCAGACTAGATCTAAGGAAGAAATTTTTTACAGTGAAGGCTGTCAAACACTGGCCCAGGTTGCCCAGAGAGGTGGTAGATGCCCCATCCCTGGAAACATTCCAGGTCAGGTTGGACGGGGCTCTGAGCAACCTGCTCTGGTTGCAGATGTCCCTGCTCACTGCAGGGGGGTTGGACTAGGTGATCTTAAATGGTCCCTTCCAACCCAAAGATTCTGTGATTGTATGCTTCTATGATTATTATCATACAGACCTGGCAAAATTGAGGAAGTCAGTTCACAGTGCCTCTGCAGTGCGTATCTGCAAGTTGAGAGTCCTTTACAGTGCCTTGGGGAGAAGAACTTGGAAAGAGAAGACTGAAGGAGTTAGAAAGGATGAGTATCTGTGCACCAAGAATCCATGTAGTCACCCTGTACTTTTTGGTAGGGTGTTGGGGACAGGCTTTCTGCATACTCATGTATGTCCTTCCTCTGAATTGAACACTTGAACTTTAGGGTAAAAATAAACTACTCCCAGAATTTTCAGATAAGTTAAGGCAAGTCTTTTCAACGTTACCTTTTGCTAGTATTAGAATATTGCAGTTTATAGGCTAAAAGAGGACTATCCCATTCTTATAATGACTTTTATTCCTTTTATCTAATTGCTTTTTCTTATTTGCTCACTAAAATAACATGACCTTTTTATTACCTTTTGAACTTGCAGGTGATGTGTTTTTCTGAATTTCATCTTCTATTGATCGATGGAAGGCATGTAAGAGGGCTGCTTAACTAGCCAGTGTAGTCAATTCTTTTAATAATATTTTTAATACAGACAGGTCTTTGAACACAGTTTAACTCATCATTTTGCAAGAAAATTTTAGCTTTTCCTTATCTCCCTGCAATTATCTGTACATGGAGCTCTATTGTGCAATATTTTACATAGTTAAAGGCTGTATATATTAAAATTGAGCAGTCGGTATTAATTTTGCCACCACTTAGTAGTTATCAATGTTCTTTCCCAGGCAAAACTAAATTTAAAAATGGAAGAGCCTGATCCTGTTGCATTGAAGGCATTTGGAGATTTTCAGTTGCCTTAAGTGGGATTTGGATTAAAACTGAAAGAATAATTACAACATTGGTAGATTTATATGAATAAACTTAATTTTATTAAAAATCTCCTAATTAGTGGGTAGATTAAGTGTAGTATATTTTTTATATATGAATCTTAGCAATACATTTACCACCAGGTCCCAAAATCTTAACTGAAAAGTTAATTTAAATTAGCTCTTATATGAAGTGCCTTGAGGTTTGAAAATGTGCTAAGTGACCATCTTCATTTCTACATTCTGCTATTTCTCTGAAAGCTCTATCAATTGTTAGAGAGTACTAGAGACCTATGTGAAGTCCATTGTACAGAAGCAGCTGAGCTGTGCAATGAAAGTCACGTAGTCTGGGATTTGCTAGTTAATTACATATTATTGTGAAGCAAATTCATTTATTTTAGCCTATCTCCAAGTGTGTGAACATGTGTCACTTCTCCATAAACTTCATTAGTTTTCATTACACAGAGGTCTGATATAATCTGATGGTCATTCTTACCTCTGTATTGATTAGTAATGCTCCATCATTTTGAAATACTGACGATTAAGGCTTTTTCTATGAGAACTCATGAGCATATTGAGTTAGAATGTTTTCCATTAATTTTTTTCAGTAATAACCTTGGTCCATTTGAGACATTGCTTAATAGTCCATAACTCCTACTTTAATAGGAAACAATAATTGATTTCTACTTGTACTTGGATACTGTAGGCTATAAATTTTAACACATTTAATATCCAGTTAATGATACACCTTTGGAAACACTAATGGAAGCAGAGTCTGGGCCATCATTGTTTGCATACGTATCCTTGAAGATTTATAGAGTGTTTACTCAAATCATGTAGACTACAATGGAACTAACCATTTCTCTACAGGAAAAGAAAAAAGAGGGCATATACTTTTACCTGGCTTCTGTCCCCACAAGCTTTATGTGTGAGTCCTAGATACAGATGATCTATAAATACGTTATTCACTCAGCGACAGCAAGCTTCTCACTTGGAAGAGAACATGCATCCAACTATGAAAAAGTTAATGATATATTCCAGCATATCATTTTAGAAGTTGTAAAATTCTTACTATCAGCTGATAGCCAAAGCAGAGGACTATAGCACCCATAAAGTGGAAGCAGATTAAACAGGATGTGGTTACTGTTTTCTTGCTTTGGAACCAGACCAACGTATACTAAAACAGTATAAACAGTGACAATACTTTGCAACATTGCAACTTTACTAGCAACATGATCATCATCAAGCATTTTGTAACACAGCCAATGGTACATGTATGATGTCATACAGCCAACCATACTGCAAGAAGTCAAACAAAGACTTGGGATACAATTTCACAAATGGGGTTCAAGAAATCACCCGCAAGCAGTAAAATCTGCAAGATACAAACAAAGGATGTAGAGTGGGCCAATAACATCATCCCCTTTACTTTTGCAGAACAAGATAGGAAGCCGGCTTGTTATCACTAATTATTTAAGTGTACAGTGCTAAGAATTGTTACTGAGTAAGAACCATTCGCGATGTGTATTGTTAATGAACATCAATCTAGTAAAATCCTTAAGTCTGAAATGGGTCTAATTTATCAATCGTTTAAACATTTCTATCCCAACTGATCTCTAATTCCCTGACTGATGTATGGATATACATACATTCACAGAACCACAGAAGAGTTAAGGTTGGAAGGGAACTCTTGAGATCATGTCGTCCACACCCATTTCTTGCATACTTTGCTGCTCTACCGCTGGCAGGAATTTATTGGGGTGCATAACAAACTGTTACTCCAGATGAGTGAAATGCATGGAGAATTGAGGTCCGAATACAGTGAGACTGTGTCTTTCTACTGATTGAATAATGACACATAAGCTTAAAAGAAGTTCTGTTATTCTCTTTGTTTAGGATCCAAGGGATAGTTTTGAATACCATGGATAAACTTGAGCTTCATTTTCTCTTAATTTAAAGGAAATTTACTACAACATAATTTTATATTTCACCTTGGTCTGTGACAGGTAAATAGAAGAGATTTAAAATATTGCATGTGCAATGGTACTTTGCAAAGTAGTCTTTTTCCTGGATCTTGGTCACTTGTATGCACTTTCTAATCTAGTTACCTGACAGAAGATACAGTTTACTAGCTTTGCTATTTGCCAAAAACTTAACTGGTTTTTATTTCATTGAAATGAGACTCTCAGGAGCAAGTGGTGGGGGAAGTAGAAGAAGGAAGGGAGGGAGGGAGAGAGGGAGGGAGAGAGCGAGGGAGGAGGGAAGGAAGGAAAGAAAGAATGAAGAAACATCCACAGCAGTTTACAGTTTGGCAATTATATATAACTGAACATCCACAGTCATAAAAACTACTGATTGTGTATGAATCTGCAGGTCGGTGCTTGTATTTAAATAAAATTTGAGGAAGCACCCAGGCAGCAGGCAGGATGAAAAGGAGTAACAGATTCGCTTTCTCTAAGAGTAACTTAAATAAATAAGGTGAGATTGAGGTACAAGAGTCCATCCAGTGCTCTGGTAAGGGATGGATGCTGGAACAGCCACAGGAGATGATTGTTTATACTATTTTTTCTTAGCTTTATATCTGTTTCAGATTTGGAGAGCAACCACTTTTAATGTGCATTGACAGTTTCATTACAATGTAAGTAAAATGAATGACATGATATCTCTGTAGCTAAACATTTTAGATGAATGAAACTGGGTACAGTTTAGAAGGCAGAAGTAGCTTATAAATTTATAATACAAATAACAACTAGTGCCTGCAAAATTCTCCAGTTTTTAACTTTGCATCCTAATAATTCACGGATATCAGAAGCTGACATTTTATTAAAGTTTAGGTAAGCCCATGGCTTTAGATCCATAAAATTAAATTAAATAGTCCTAATGAGTTAGGGAAATCATGTCAATGGTTCTGCAAGATTTTTGGAAGTGGTCTTCTGTTCAACCTTTGATAAGATAGTGCTCAAAAAGAAAAAGGTCTAGGGAATTTTAATATTTTAGGGTTTTTGTCATTATGCTCACTGTTTTAATTTTTTTTTGTTCTACTTTGTTTTTGATATAATATATCACTAACTTACTAAATAGATGAAAAATTGCATTCTACAGTAGAGTGATAGTCTTTCTTGATTAAGCCTTTTTATTATTTGAGCAATTTTTGGATACTAAAGTCTTTGTCTTTTTTTTTAATATTACATTGGAACAAATATTTGTTGACTATATTTTATACATAAAATCTATTTTGGGACAAGCATTCAGCATGGTGATTTCTTGAGACCTGTCCCTGATCGATTTCTTACACCTCTAATGTGATTTTCTTTCATCCAGGTTTACATACATCAGTTTTTCTGAAGGTCTATAAAATCACATGTACAGTCTGATTTTTTTAAATTATAATTTTCTATTGAATTAGAATTATGCTATATAAATATGCCTGACGTATTTGTACTAACAATGACAGATTAAATTACCTGCAGCACATCTCCAGTCACAGGTTGCTTTTACTGAAATCACCTTGAAGCATTGCATAATTGCCACAATTTTTTAAGAATCACTCATCTGAATAATGGATAGCTGTGGAAAAAAATAGGTTTAGCCCTCAGTATCTGTTGCTTATTTCAGAGTTGCATTTTATTTTTCTTCAGAAGCTTACAAGGGAATGGTGCTGGAAAGGTACATTATCTTTACACTACAAGTATTAAGTTGCAATAATAATAGGTTTGTGGTCATGTACGCTGATTGCAACTCCTGAAATCTATAGCGAGTTGTTGCTTGTGAAAATTATAAATAACAACCATTTGTGGAGATTCACCATCCAAATACATAAGTTGCTGTCCTCTTAAGTACAATTTACTTTTTTTGAAACTAAACTGAAATGTAGAGCCATCCAAACAATTGGATCAGAGCTGATCTGGTTTTATTTCATTTCAAATGAAGACCAATTCATACCATTATTTATTTCAACTTTGAATTTATCCCAAGGACATCTTGTGCTTTCCTACATCTGCTTTTCTATAATAGCACAGTAGACTATTATGGTTCATCAGCAGTCAGTCACTTAATCTGAAATGATGGATCGTCATCCAGCCGTTTCATGCACAGCTCCCTGTGTAAAACATCAGTGGAAGGGTATGGATAAGGACTCATATCAGTCCTTCCTCATTCTTGGATATACAGGACTAGCTCAGAGAATGTCATTAGCAAACAGGATTCCCAAAGAGCAGAATGTGAATAGGAGGAGAAAAAGCAGAGAGCAGGCAGCTACTCAGGAACAAGTAGACCTACTCAGTTTGGCATTGAACCAATGCTTTGGTTAGTGAGAATGTAGTAATGTTTTTTGTTTTTAAAGAAATCTCTCTTTCTCCTCCCCCGCCCCCATCCTTAGTGGTTGGCAGGTAGACTTTCTCTTGGTTCCAAGAATTGTAACTCGAAACTGCAAAAGTGTCATTATAGGATCTCTGATTATTAAAGTTAAAATTAAGCAAGAACAGTCAGAAATGTTTGGAGGAAAAAGGATAACAGTTTCTCCTGTCACAAAACATATATAATGAATGTACTGTGTATTATTTTGTGGAAAATGAACTTTATTACAGTTAATCTTCAGATTTTTTTTTTTATGATATTCTGAGATATGGCAGATATCATAGTAATTAAAAGTGAAGAAGGGGATTAGGAAAGGTAAGGAATGATAGCTGTTTCGAGATTTCATTCTATTGTCTTATTATTTTTCTCTGAAATAGCATGTAAATACTATATAGAAGAAAAATGGACTCTGATAAGAGCACTGTATTTGGTGACAAAGGTGTTTATCACCCTTTCTGGGTCACCAAGAAAACATCTGAAACACTTGATTCACTGGACTCAAGGACCTCTTCTCTATGGGCAACACTGATGTGCCTCTGAGTTACTGTACTGAATGCCTCTGTTTTAGCCAAGAGTAGACGAACAGGAGGGGAAAATAATTCATCAGCATCAACAAAACACTTCTATTTTCTTAGCTGGCCTGAAAACTGCACTGGAAAACCTGCAGCATGTTAGCTGCAGACAGGTATGTTTGAAATAGCCTTTTGCAAATGTTTCATTCTTACTCAGAGAGGGGACAAAGTTCAGCTCTATTGGCAATATAGCATATAAAGCTTAATTTGTTTTTCAGTTCCAAAAAAAAAACCCCAAGTGAAGGAAATTTAATCCTGTGAAGTTCCTTACCAACTTTGGGTAGGATGTTTTTCTCCTCCTGTTACAGTGAAATAGGAAAATCTAAAAATAACGTGTACTGAAGTATGGGTAGACCTCATTTACAGTGTTTACCATTTTTCTTCTTGTTTTCAACATCTCCCTCCAAAAGAAGGGGGGGGAGGGAAGAACAATTCCTATAATTCTGCGGTTTAGATTTGCTTTCATTTTATTTCAGATGTGTCTTTCTTTAAAAACAGTGAGACATGACAGAGTTCCACCATCTTATTTAATGGGTTTTCATCTTGCTGCCCTAGGAAGATATTTGTCCTGTGGAACCATCTTGCATAGGATAACTTCTACATCAGTTAATACACGTCGATCAGTAATGATAATTGGAATACATATTGGGCACAAACTGATATATGAGACGTTCCAACTAAACATAAGGAAACACTTTTTTGTTTTTACTGCTAAAGTGGTCAAACATTGGAATAGTTTGCCAAGAGAGGCAACCTTTAGAGATACTAAAAATCTAAGTGGCAACGGCCCTGGGCAACCTGCTTAATCAAAGGGGTTGAACTGGATGATCTCCAAAGGTTCCTTCCAACCCCAACTATTGCGTGATTTTGCATTTCTAAGGTAAGAATGAATGAAGTTGCAAACTGGCTAAGAGGAAGAAAGGAAACAGTTATACCTACAACAGAAATGTGACGTAAATGAAAGGCAGCAGTATGCCACTATTACTACTGCTCCATTCTTTGAAAGTAGCATACAATTAAAACACAAGGGAAGTCAACCATGCTTTTTATCTAGATTTAACTTTTAATCCTCTGGACATTTTTCGGTTTATTAGAACATGTTTGTTAATATCTAACTTTAGTGTTCCAAGCAAAAGTAATGCTTATATAATACTTACCCGTAAGTATTGGGTTTTACTTGGCAGCCATTATTCTTTCTGTGAATAAGCAGATTTACTACTCTTACTGTGTATAACATGGTGGAGCTGTAAATAATGTCCACTATATGGAAACAGGAAATAGCTTTCCTGGATGCTGTCCATGTTTGATTTGGTCTCTTGTTAGAGCTAATATTAATTCTTAAAGTAGGGACTGACTGCAGATTTGTCCAAGTGATGTACTGAGGAAGGCTAGTTTGATAATACCATAATAAAAATGGCTATGTCACTGATATACCAAAAAAACTAAGAAAAGGTAACTGCAACTGCTTTGTACTAACTTAGGAACTTCATCAACCTTCTACAAAATAACTTCTTCCAACTTCTCTGACCCAACACTTCAACACCTGGGAAATACATCATAGCTGCTGAAGGGCCCCAGTTTTTGTTGTGATTTTGTTCTTCAGTAAATTAATTAGGCCATTGCCTTAAAGAGAAGGACTTGGGGAAGAAAGACTTGGGGATACTGGTAGATGAAAAATTGGACATTAGCCAGCAACGTGTGCTCACAGCCCAGAAAGCAAATCATATCCCAGGCTACATCAAATGAAGCATGGCCAGCAGATCAAGGGAGGTGATTCTCCCCCTCTACCCTGCTCTTATGAGACCCCCCACCTGCAGTGCTGCATCCATCCCTAGTACAAGAAAGACATAGACCTGTTAGAGCGGGTCCAGAGGAGGGCCACAAAAATGATCAGAGGGATGGAACACCTCTCCCATGCAGAAAGGCTGAGGGAGTTGGACTTGTTCAGGCTACAGAAGAGAAAGCTCCAGAGAAATCTTAGTGTGGGCTTTCAATAGGTAAAGGGGACTTATAAGAAAGATGGAGAGACTTTTTATCAAGGTCTGTAGTGATCTTGACAGGACAAGGGACAATGTTTTTAAGCCAAAAGAAGGTAGCATTAGATCGGCTATAGGGAAGACATTTCTTATGATGAGGGTAGTGAGGCACTGGGATGGGTCACCCAGAGAAGTTATGGATGTCCCATCACTAGAAGTGTTCAAAGCCAGGTTGGATGGGGCTTTGAGCAACCTGATCTAGTGGAAGGTGTCCCTGCCCATGTCAGGTAGGATGGATTAGGTGATCTTTAAAGGGCCCTTCCAACCTAAACCATTCTCTGATTCTCTAATTCTTATTGCAAAGGTGAGGTAATAAATAAGGAAAAATAAATTCAGCAACAATTTGTTTTCATGCTGTGATTTCATACTTAGTATTGGCCAAGTATATAACCGTAATTTTATTCTACTTCCAGACTATGATGGTTATTGAAGTTAGAAAAGAAAGGGTTCTGCATAAGAGAGAAGAGATAATGAAAAATAATACTTAACTGTTGTGCACAGGATATTGATAAGTAGATTACCAACTCAAATGACCAATCAGTCAATAAATAGTCTTCTTTGAATAGAAGTGTATGAACTTCCACTGTTGAATTAATTCAAGAAAGGACAAGTAAAATGAGAATGAAACACACACCTAACGTAGCTACTTGTTACTTCATTTAAGTGCCTGCACACACAAGACAACATGACTTCCAAAGCCTTTGTATGACACACCCAAATAGTTCTGGCATTTTGGAAAACTTGATCAGCTTGTTAGCTCATGAAGAATTCTTTGACATGTATTGGCCAGAACTTCCTCAGTCTAAGGTGTATTTAATTACATTTATGTTTTTAAAATCATTTCCCCATTTTCTCATGCTCATATGTGCTATGAAGATCTACATTTTCTACCTAAGCTACATTTAAGAAAATTTTCATTACATATTATTTCCACAATAAAATGATGAAGAGGAATAGTCACTAGGTCAGTTCAAAATCTTTGCTATCACTTCCTTTGAGAAAAAGTTCCTGAGACAAAAATCGTGAGATCTGATGCAATACCAACAAATACATCCATAAAATAAGTTACAGCAGAGGTGTTAATCTTGTTCTAAACAGAAATAATTTACTGAATCCCCAAATGTAGCTTAACAATATATGATCATGAAATAATAGATATGAATATTGAAAAAACACAAAACCTCTAATAAGATTAAACTAGATTAAACTAGAAGGTTTGTGAGATATTAAGGCAAATCAGATTAGTTTGTTCAGGATGACACTCTGTCTGCTAATTATGAGATTGGCATTGCTGGCAATTCTGTGAGCACTTGTATTATGGACATGCACTTTTGAATCTTTTTTTAACCTTTGTTTATTGTTGTATTTTGGGTGGAATCCACTAAAAATGAGAACTGAATGTTGTTGGATCAAGTTTTGAACTCTGTTAAAAAAGAAATAGCTCAAGACCAGAAGTATGGATCCTAATTTTTTCCAAACTTAAGATCAGAGTTTTAAACTGAAGTTAGGCTTTGATCTAGTAAATAGTTAATTGTTGCTTAACAGCCAGTTTACCAGTGGCCCAATTAAAGTTCCAAGATTGTTTATATTTGTCAGCTCACATGTGCCTATATGATTTGCATAGTTGCAGTCTTTGTAGCTGACTCTGACCTCAGAAATAAAAAAAATAGCACAGGTTTCAACAGCTGCATGAAGATCCCAACGTAGACGTTGGTTTTATAGCTTAGGCCCTTATCCATTTAGAAGATATATTTTACTATCTATTCTACTTCTAAATTTTTAGATAAATTATGATTTCAGTTGGCTATGTTAAAGATTATGGAAAACGACAGAGAGATTTGAATATTGATTTATTTTGAGATATGGTTTACATTGTAGGTTTAAAAAATTCCAAATCACACAGCACCCAGTAATTCTATTAAAAACTTTATGTCTCCCTATGCCATTGCTTCAAATGTAAATTTTTCTTTGAGAAAACTGTAGCTGCTTTTTAGTAAGAATATGTCAACCTGTAGTGCAATATGTCGGTTCTTTTAGACCTATTTGGATTACTTTACTTTAGATAGATCAGCCTGAGGGTTTTTTAAAGGAAATTTTAAAATATAGGCATGTTAATCTAATAATATACCTTAGATGATAGAAAGTTTAGATCCAGATTTGAATTTTAAGTCAATCTGGTGTTCCGTTTCAGAATTACAGACAGAAATATTTATGTTCAAATTATTCAAGGAATTGCTGCCTTATTGTGAATAAGGAAAATTTCTAATTGTATGTATGTGTGCATACAAGAGGGAGTAAATGGCCAAATGACGACTTATCCCCTATTGCTGATTCTGTCCTCTCCCTCCCAGTGCAAGAGCTGAACCAGCCCCTTACCCACCCATCAGGTATTAAGTATTTGTGGCTGGAAACCAGGAAACTGAACCACAGTGCTTTAGGGTGCCACTTGCCTCTCCTTATCAAGCTCTTCTCTCTGACAGAGGTTTTTTGCTTTTGGAGTGTGATTACAAAAAGACTCAGAGCTAGAGTATTAGCACTATCACCCTAATGATTTTTTTAAATACTGTGCAGAAAAGTGATTTTGCTAAAAAAGAGAAAAAAATGGGCACAATTAAAGGGATATGAGTGTTTTATGTTGAGTAGATGGCTTATTTTCATCTTGTTATGGACTGAATTTATTAGTTGTTGGCTCCCACAGGTAACTAAGGTCCAAATTTTTTCTTTTAGACCAATATATGGCAGGGCTGCTCATCATTGGCATCTGTCTATTGTTTAGTGCCTATTTGTGATTTCAGTAAATCTTGTCTTTTTATGGCTTGTAGAATCCATATTGCACAGTCATCTCCAGCTTTCATGTCCTGTGTTCCCTAAATGAATGCCATCTTATAAAAGACAGTGTATAACCACATGAAAATACACCTGCAAGAGCTAAAATTACTTTCAGCAAAAATAGAAATGAATCCTTTTCTCTTGCAACTGATGTGTTAGAGGCTGAATAGTACATTTTTAAAGTTATAAAACATTTGGAATTGCTTTCTCTCTCCACCTTTCATTTAAGATGTTTTTTTCTATATCCAAAACAGTGAACAAAAGTAAATCAAACAGTATGTTAAATGGCTGGAGAAGAGACTGAATATCATCTAGTATGCAGTACTGAAGAATTATAGCCAGAATTTGGCATATGGCTTACCTCTAATTCCCGTATGCATTATTTTGTTAACATATATATACTATTGTCAGCATAATTCATTATGAATTAGAAAAGTGAAGGAAACTCATCCAAAACTAAATGGGAAGAGTAGCAAGTCAGAAGGCAATCTGGATTGCTGACAAACTGGGACAAGTAATGACTGTGGCATGGTCACTAATGCAGGCTGAAATAAGGTGCTTGTCCTCTCTTTAGGGGAGAGGGGGAATTGATGATAAGATCTGGAGCCAGCACAGTCTGTGCATCTGTTAAGTGGTTCAAATGCAGCAGAAACTGATTATAGAACTTCTCTTTATATATTCTTAAAAGGAGAAAAGACCCTGAGGCACTTCAATGAATCCTCAAAGTAAGTCATGATGCTGTTCCTCAAATTTAAGTGAGAGAGCTTACTTCTAGTGGATAATGGGTCTGCTGGATTTCTAGGTCTGTTCAGCCTTTCATGTCCTCTCTGAAATCCTTTAGAAAAGTACACAAGCATTCAAACATGAAGAGTTTCTATCCAACATCCATATCCACATATTTTTCAGTGATTTCCTGTTCATCTATATTTAAGGTCTGCTGTTAACCCCAGATTGCTTCTTTTTGCTACCCTAAATTAAAACAGAGCCTGACATAGTCACAACAGGAAGAGGAAAAGAGAACATTAACTCTGAGAGTAATTTGGTGATGTGAGTTGAACCATATCCAAGGCTACAACAAAGTATGGAGATCTGAGTTTTCTATTCCCAAAGCAATCCAGCAGAGATTCAGGGGGAGCCAGACATCTGGTGTGGACCGTTTCACAACACACATTTGCTGCCATCTTCTATATCACTTTTGTAGTCTACAGCCCTCATCTATATGTCTCTAGTGAACTGTTTCTCATCCTTCCACCCAGATCCTGGCCTCACTCTCTTTCTGCTCTTGGATATGGCCAGAAAATGGAAGACAATACTCTTCTCAAGATGGGGCAAAATCCACATGTTCGTTATGCAAGGCAGGAGCTGTTCCTTTTCTGTCGATGGAACCAGTTTCCTTAGGACTATCGAAGACGTTGCTGCTTCTGTTACAGCCACTAGTCAAATATAAAATGTACATATGGGCAACTGACTGAAGGTAGATTTTTTGTGTTTCAAAAAGGGCTGGAACTGCATAGGAATCTGCAAGATAAGTTCCAGCATTACCCAGCACCATGTCATTCACTTGGCAAGAAATTAGCAGGATGGGCAAGCAGTGAAAGCAGTGAAGCATCTTCACTGATACGTGAGCATTCTTAACATCTTACACAATATCTCTACAACCTGTAGGGAAGCTTCTTTCTCCTTTTACCTCAGTTATCCTTCAGTTTACATTTGACTCTCACTCTGCAAGGATTTAGAACAAGTTCCATCATCTGGCTGGAGGCCGGTCACAAGCAGTGTTCCCCAGGGCTCGGTTCTGGGGCTGGTCTTGTTCAATATCTTTATAGATGATCTGGATGAGGGGATCGAGTGCTCCCTCAGTAAGTTTGCAGATGACACCAAGTTGGGTGGGAGTGTTGATCTGCTGGAGGGTAGGAGGGCTCTGCAGAGGGATCTGGACAGGCTGGCTGGATGGGCTGAGGTCAACTGTATGAGGTTTAATAAGGCCAAGTGCAGGGTCCTGCACTTCAGCCACAACAACCCGAGGCAACGCTACAGGCTTGGGGAGGAGTGTCTGGAGAGCTGCCCGGCGGAAAGGGACCTGGGGGTGCTCGTTGACAGCCGGCTGAACATGAGCCGGCAGTGTGCCCAGGTGGCCAAGAAGGCCAACAGCGTCCTGGCCTGGATCAGAAATAGTGTGGCCAGCAGGAGTAGGGAAGTGATTGTGCCCCTGTACTCGGCACTGGTGAGGCCGCAGCTTGAATCCTGTGTTCAGTTTTGGGCCCCTCACTACAAGAAGGACATTGAGGTGCTGGAGCGTGTCCAGAGAAGAGCAACGAAGCTGGTGAGGGGTCTGGAGCACAAGTCTGATGAGGAGCGGCTGAGGGAACTGGGGTTGTTTAGTCTGGGGAAGAGGAGGCTGAGGGGAGACTTTATCGCTCTCTACAACTACCTGAAAGGGGGTTGTGGCAACGAGGGTGTTGTGGCAACGAGGGTGTTGGCCTCTTCTCCCAAGTAACTAGTGATAGGACAAGAAGAAATGGCCTCAAGTTGCACCAGGGGAGGTTTATATTGGATATTAGGAAATATTTCTTCACCGAGAGGGTGGTTAGGCATTGGAACAGGCTGCCCAGAGAGGTGGTGGAGTCACCATCTCTGGAAGTGTTTAAAAAACGTGTGGATGTGGCACTTCAGGACATGGTTTAGGGGACATGGTGGTGCTGGATTCATCATTGGACTTGATGATCTTGAAGGTCCTTTCCAACCTAGTGATTCTGTGTTTCTGTGATCCACCCAGGTCCTGAGGTGAGGCTGACTGGCTTGTAATTGCCTGAGTTGTCCTTCTTGCCCGTCTTGAAGATAGACTGCTTTCCTCCAATCCTCAGGCACCTCTCCCAGTTGCCATGACTGTCCAAAGATCATTGAGAGTGGCTTTGCAGTGACATCTGTCAGCTCAGTCATCACCCATGGGTGCATCCCATCAGGGTCTACGGACCTATGTGTGTCCAGTTTGCTTAAGTATTCCCTGATTTGTTCCTCATCCACCAAGGGTAAATCTTCTTTGCTCCAGACTTTCCCCCCACCTCTGGGACATGGGGCTCCTGAAGGCCTGTCTCACTAGTAAAGACTGAGACAAAGGGAGCATTCAGTACCTCAGCCTTTTCCACATCCTGTGTAACCAGGTACCCTGTCTTGAGCAATTGGCCCACATTTTCCCGTTTGTCGGCTATGTACTTATGGAAGCCCCTCTTGTTGTCTTTAACATCCCTTGCCAGATTCAATTCCGTTTGGGCTTTGGCTCTCCTAACTTTGTCCATGGATAACCAGACAATGTCTCTGTATTTCTCCCACCTTACCCAACCTTGTTTCCACCCTTTGTGTATTTCCTTTTTGTGTTTGAGTTTGGCCAGGAGCTCCTTGTTCATCCATGCAGGGTCCTGGCATTTTTACTCACTTCCCACTTGGTGGGATGGACTGCACTTGAGCTTGAACTAGGTTATACTTGAATATCAACCAGGTTTCTTAGGTCCCTCTTCCTTGTAGGACCCTACCCTGCAGGAGTCTTCCAAGCAGACCTTCGAAGATGCTAAAATCTGCTCTCTTGAAGTCCAGAGCTGTGATCTTGCTTTTTACCCTCCCCGCTTTCCTCAGGATCCTGAATTCCACCGTCTCATGGGCACTGCAGCCAAGGCTGCCTATGACCTTCACATCCCCAACAAGGCAACAAGGCCCTTGTTGTTGGTGAGTATGAGGTCCTGCAGAGCATGCCTGCTTGTTGTCTCCTTTATCACCTAGGTGAGGAAGTTGTCTTTGACGCACTCCAGAAACCTTCTGGATTTCTTATGTCCTGTTGTGTTATCCCTCCCGCAGCTATCGGGGTGGTTGAATTCCCTCATGAAGACCAGGGCCTGTGAATGTGAGGCTGCTCCTGTGTGTCTGTAGAAGGCCTCTCTTCTTCCTGATCAGGCAGCCTATAGGACACACCCACTATAATGTCACCTTTACCTGTCCTTTCTTTAATCCTAACCCATAAAATCTCAGTTGGTTCCTCACCCATGCCCAGGCAGAGCTCCATGCACTCCAGCTCTTCTCTCACATAAAGGGCAGCTTCCCCTCTTCCTCTTCCCATCCTGTACTTCCTAAAAGACCTGTATCCTTCAATTGCAAAACTCCAGTCATGGGAGCTATCCCACCATGTCTCCATGATCTTAACAGGACTGTAGCCCTGCAATTGCACAGGTTGAGAAAATAGGTAGAGTAATGGACCTGGGGTTTTTTCTGTACATCAGTTTGGCCTCTAGTCAGACGTATTAATTTCTTATTTCATCCTGTTACAATTTGGCACAAATCATCCTAGTACAGTTACTGAGATGTATAACGCAGTTTTTCATTTCATCTCATTCATTCTGTCTCCTTTTTTTGTATTTTTTTCTATTAAGATTCATTCCTGTAGCTGTGACATTTTATGGATCTTCATCCACTTATCAACACCACTGAGACAGGCCAAGTAGACCCTAGTTAGAAGAAAAGTTGTAAATATATTCCCATTCTTTTTATCTGTTAATGATGTGCTACACTTGTCTTGTAAAAGCATATTTGATGGGGATTCAGCTCATCACACTTGAATTGGGGAAAACCTATTGAAATACCCTTAAATTTGTATGCTCGCTATTGATCTCAGATATCATGTCTTCAAAATAAACAACTGAAAAGAACCCCATTAATCTCTCCTGGGGAGAAAAAAAACATCAGCTTTCCAAGGCAACTAAGTGACAGATCTGGGTTGTTTGGCTCATCTTCTGTGTTTACCATACAGTTTAAGATACTGAACTATGCGATTAATGTTTTGCTAAAATATAATCTCCTAGGATTACCTTACATTGTCAGTGCAGCAGAAAACATGATCATTCCTCTTAAGGAGTTACTAAAAGAATTGTATATATTTTAAAGAGAGTTAAATTCATCACTTCCTGAAAAGAATTTTTTTTCTCAATTGCCTTTTATCTTTCTGCAGTTTTCCATTAGAAGGTAAAATAACATTATCTATGTCTGTTCTGTACCACAATCCAGAAAAATATTGCTGCACCCTGGGTGCCATTAGGATTAAGTATTCTTTCTCTTGTGTCGGTGAAAACTGTTACTTACTTGTGAAAACATAAAAGCAAGCTGCATGTCACTTGTATTAACTAGATCTCTGCCTCTTTTCTTTCCTGTCTTAAAAAAATAATCTGAATTAGCATTTTAAACAAGTTGTAGCAAGATTAATCCACTGCACATTTTCAGAGACAGAAAGATCAGATAATGGTTCATAACTCCTTAACAATGCAGAAATCAAAATGATATAACAAGTTTTCCCTTCTAGGTTCAGTGAAAACTAGCCAGCCAGAGTTTTTGTTTTTTAAATGGATGGAATAAAAGGATTTTTTCCTTTTTTCTCTTCTTGCACAAGCCAAAACATCATAGTTAAATATATTAGATGGTATAGTTAAAAGCATCAACCCTGAGAGATTTTTGCAAATCATTTGGCTCAACAAAGATGTTTAACAGGAATATTTCAGGATATAAAATTCCATAGCAACAAATCCCCATCAATTCTCATCTCCATCCAAAAGATAGTTAATGCTAGTAAATTGTGTCCTATCTATCCACAGAGTGTAGTTATTTAATATAAAAGCCAGTGATCCCTTGTGAGCCAGCACAGGAGTCTTCCTTAAATTCTGTGTGCCGGGACTTCGCCATGGTCACTTTCCAACAGCTTTAGTACCAAACTTCTGTTACTTCCCTAGGGAAATGATCTGGCAGTTAAAATCTCTGTTAGGGAACTTTCTCTGTCAACTTCAGTCCATTTTTTTTTAACTGCTCAGGACAAGCCCATTTGTCCTGTTATGTCTCGGTTCATAAAATACTTAACAATTATCAATCAGAAGATGAGAAAGTGGGAGAGCGTGACACAGGACTGAATTCACTAAAGAAAGGGGGAGAGAGAGAGGTGCAAAACCATGAAGGCTATAGTTCAGGAGATCTTTCCAGCCTTTTTTTAGTTTCTCTAAAGTGAATGAACCTAGGCACAAACTTATGCGTTCTTCCGAATCCAGGTGGCCTTTGGACTGTGAGCCTGAACAAAGATGCATTTTTGGTTGGAGAAAGGAAACCTGTACTCTTTTGAAAACAAACTTCTGTGTGATGAACAAAGTTGTTTTGTCTGGTATATAAAAATACACACACACACACATTTTTGCATATGTTTTCAATGAAAGTTTATACATCTTTTGGTTTTTGAAGATACCAGGGATGCAAGGGAATGAGATTTCTTAGAGTTGCCCTTCACAAAGTATACATCAATGGGTATCGATTAGTTATGCTGTTTCAGACTATGTAGTCCAAACTCCAACTATAGCATTTCTCAGCATATCTAGTGTAATATGCTGTAATGTAATGTAATTATTGACATTCTTACCAGACAAGTCAAAACAATTCTCAATCACATTTCAAGTTCACTTTTGCACTTTTCAAGACTGCAATGGTTTATAGAAATATTTATTAGAAAGGAAACTATATCGTCATTGTGAAATTTACAGCAATTTACAGTACACTTTTCAAAAACCAAGCCATCTCTATTAATCTTACAGTGTTAAGATAGTGTATATTCTAACCTGGAAAACAGTGTGGTATTTACTTGTACTCTACATACAATAAATCATGTACTGCTTTGCTGATGACAACCTATATTACCAAAATTCTGCCACAAACCTAAAAAAAATATGAGGATGACCTCCCTATTTCAAATGGAATCCAGCCCATCACTGGGTTATTAAATCATTCTTAACAGGAACACCTTTTATCACTCATACTTATAAAAATAACTTGGAAAATAAAAAATACCTTAAATCACAGTGTCTGTCACTGGAAAGGACCAGACTGATAAAAAATATATATTATGATATTCTATTTTATTTAATATATATAAAAATAACTTTAAATGCATGTATATACAAAGATCCTTTGAGCTTACTTTTCAACTTCCCTCCAGTTCATTTTGTCCCACTGCAGAAGTACACGGCTTAAAGGATTATGTAGTTTTAAAGCATTAAGGAGACAGATTTAAAATTTGTTTAGGTATTAGTACTAGAATTATTCTAAAACTGATTACCAAATGATGTTAACTTATTATTTCATTATGAACTGCTTTCTTTAAAAATATTTCAGTCATAATAAAAAATGCTATTATATTAATGTTTCTGTATCTGTGATACTAACTATTGTAACGTTTATGTTAAATACTAATAATACATGGAGCTTATCATGGATAGAAAAGACACTGAATTAAATATCAGCAGCATTTCACTGAAGACTTCACTAACACAGAGTTGCTGTATAATTAAATATCTCTGGTACAGCATGCATGTTTTGTTGCATCTTGTGTGAAATTCATGCAACTACACATTGAACTGCTGCTGATTCATTATCCAATGTATAAATAAGCAAACAAACAGGCATAGGAAGCTTACTCAGCCTTTATCAATTTTTTGAAACCATTTATCCACTCGCCATTAGTAATGTTGTTCTTAAAGTATACTGCAGAGAGGAGTAATGACAGGCAAAATGGAAACAGTGAAGATGGCAGGAGGCAGTAATTAGTGGTTGTCTTGGCCACAGAATTTTTAAA
Organism: Phaethon aethereus; assembly: GCF_964289735.1. Taxonomy (NCBI): domain Eukaryota; kingdom Metazoa; phylum Chordata; class Aves; order Phaethontiformes; family Phaethontidae; genus Phaethon; species Phaethon aethereus. The sequence continues at coordinate 726,692 of NC_138584.1, read as the reverse complement.
AAGTGCCAGATAACGTGTTTTAAAATAGTTGGGGTGCGTTTCACAAAAGACTTGCCTTGACTTTACATAGATCATAGGGTATGGACGTTGTTATGTACAGCACATTTCGTGAGCAGATGACAAGACGAGCACGTGCAGATGGGCAGACGCACACGTTTCTCTAGAGAATGTTGCAGTTCCCATCTGTTGCATTGTGACCCCCTCCCATCTCAGGCCATTTCCTGTGACTTCTCAATCTACTTCAAAATAGGGACTTCTGATTCATCCCAAGAATGTATTCTTTTGTAAAAAATCAAACCCTTGGGAAGGGCCGGAAAGGAAGGCATTGCAGCAGAGGCCGTTTCCCTCTGTAGACATCCTCAACAGCTTCCTGTGTATTTTCATATATAAATGTTTGAGATTTGCATGTTTGATTATTCTTGCCTTGAAAGTCTTCCACTGTTGGTTTGTTACCATTTCTGTGCCTCCTGCAAAAGAGGATTTTTTTCAGAGGCATGATGCATCAAAATAGGATAGCCAAACAGTGGAACAGATTTCACAGAGAGGTTGTGCTGTCTCCATCCTTGGAGGTTTTCAAGCCCTGACTGGACAAAGCCCTGAGCAACCTGGTCTGAACTGCACTAGAGGCCTTCTGAGGTCCCTTCCAACCTCAGTGATTGTTGGATTTTCTGAAAATGAGGGAGAGAGGTGGAGCGAAGGGTGCATGTCTCTAATGAAACAGGTTAATCACAGGAACAAGGCAATTACAAGTGTTTTGTGTGATGAAGTATGTCTCTCAGTTTACTTATATGATGTTCCCTGATATATCAGAATGATATATCAGAGTGACCAAAATAAAATCAAAGTCTATGTAATATACTTTGATAGGATGAGAGGAAATGGCCTCAAGCTGTGCCAAGGGAGGTTTAGATTCGATATTAGAAAAAATTTTTTCACCGAGAGAGTGGTCAAGCATTGGAACAGGCTGCCCAGGGAGGTAATGGAGTCACCATCACTGGAAGTGTTCAAAAAACGTGTGGATGTGGCACTTCAGGACATGGTTTAGGGGGCATGGTGGCGTTGGGTTAATGGTTGGACTTGATGATCTTGAAGGTCCTTTCCAACCTTAGTGATTCTGTGATTCTGTAAGAAGGCAAATGCAGGTGGCAGAGATAAATTCCCTGATGGAATGAATACCAAAAGGTCAGTAGAAATGCTTCTGGCTCAAGATCTGATAGGTTGGAAATATTTATGATGAATCAAACTAAAGATCCAGTATTTGTTAGGGGCATGAGGGCCTTCAAGACACTAGTCAAGGCTTGGCAATGAGGAGAGGTAGAGGGTGAGTAGTTGACTGACATGTCACTGACTTTGAGACAAGGAATGTGCTTCAACAGTGCAGGCTGTCCCCCACAACCCAGAGATTGAGGTCACGAGGCTAACAGCAGTTTAATAAACTTGGTCAGGGAAGGTAAAGGTTTAGGAGTGTCGCAGTTTAAAGCCATTAAGCAACTAAGCCCCACGCAGCCGCTCGCTCACTCCCCCACGGTAGGACGGAGGAGAGAATCAGAAGAGTAAAAGTGAGGAAACTCGTGGGTTGAGATAAAGACAGTTTAACAGGTAAAGCAAAAGCCACGCACGCAAGCAAAGCAAAACAAGGAATCCATTCAGCACTGCCCGTGGGCAGGCGGGGGTTCAGCCATCTCCAGGGAAGCAGGGCTGCATCACACGTAATGGTGACTTGGGAAGACAGATGCCATCACTCTGAACGTCCCTTCACCTCTTCCTTCTTCTTCATCCCAACTTTATATACCAAGCATGACATCATATGGTATGGAATATCACTTTGGCCAGCCTGAGTCAGCTGTCCCGGCTGTGTCCCCTCCCAGCTCCCCGTGCACCCCCAGCCTGCTCGCTGGCCGGCCAGCACGAGAAGCTGGACTGTCCTTGACTGCTCAGCAACAACTGAAAACATCAGCACGTTATCAAAGTTTTCTCCTCCCAAATCCAAAACACAGCCCCACACCAGCTTCTGTGAAGAAAATTAACTCTATCCTGGCTGAAACCAGGACAAGGAGAAATACACAGATTTTTTTTTCTTTTTTTTTTAAATACATTTACTCAGCTTGTCTTGTACTTTTTTAGGTGAAATAATAAAAATAATCCAGCTTGTAGAAAATGTCAGTTAATCATTTTAAACAACTCACTGAATACTGACTCTGAAAAAAGGAATCATTTAGTGTTAAGCTGTTCCATTGTCATAATCGGAGATAGAAGTAGCTTGTCCCCTGTAAAGTCTCAGAGTGGTTGTAAGTCTGGATCTGCTCTTGAGAAAGGTGAGACCTGTCGCCTGAGTAGCTCGAGTCAAAGGAGAATTTTATCCTGTAATAGCACGAGTTAAGTCATGTATGCCAGTAGGTTAATTTTATTGGAACACCATTTAAAGCTGTAGCTATTCTCGTATTACGGTTTACTGAGAAACAAAGCGTATTCACAGGTCCTTAGGCAAGTTGAGATAAGCCTCACGGGTAGCTGAGAAGAGAGATTTAAGATTAAGAGATTGATGTGATCTTCAAATGCCCAAGCTACAATCTATTGAGTCCCCTTGGGTGATGCTCCCCTTAGAACTGAAAAACATTCTCATACTGATCCACCAGGATGGAAACCAAGCTAAAATTTGTGGAAACACTTCTGTAGTCCAGCTGAATATTTGAAGGATGTTTTTTTGGGGGAGGGCAAAAAACAAAAGCAATCAGGTTAAATGTGAGAATAACTGCTTTTTCTGTTCTGCTCTTATGAAATTGTCGTACATTTGAAATGTTTTTTATATCTGTTCTGAGGAGGAGTTCCTGCCATTAGGAAATTTTATTGACGTTTTACTTTTCCTTGTCAAAGCATATTGAACTTCAAAGAACGAAGAACACTCCCTATCTACCCACCCTCTCGGAGGTGGGTTGTCTGAGATCACCACAACTGTGTCAGAAGAATTGGAATTAGAAGAATTGGAAAAAAGAACTTTAAGTTTCAGCATGGTGGATTTTGACTGTACACTGAGAAAGGAACTGAAGAAGAGATCAGAGGATTCTGCTGCTTCTGTTGCTGAGGAAGTTGCCACTTCTTGCTGTTCTTTGGTACATCCCTATGCTTCATGGTGTAGCAGATGGAGAGACAGTTTAGGACAGAACAGCTGCCTACACCTGAGGGAGGCTCTGCCTGGTACTCTTTTGGGAGGGGGTTAGTCTGCATGACATACAAGTCTTTTCCAGTTAAAAAAGACATTTTCATATTGAAGGGAGATTAAGCCTTCAGGTCTTTCAAACAGTATAAGGCTTAACTAGAGGTGAGCAAGGAGCTACTTGATTTTTTCCCTCCCAAAAACAAACATCTGTCTTTACTGCAGGCTTTCAGGGTTCTGTTTCCTTTTTAAAGTTCCTTAGTTCCACTGTGCTGACCTGGGAAATAACGTTAAGAAACCAGGAAACCTACATAATGTTGGAGTAATTCTTCTGAAAATTCAAAATCAGGACTTTGTCACTCTGTGTGCTGTAATATCCAGATGATCTTCTCATCAATAAGTCAAACTGTGAGGCAGATACAGTTTTAAATATATAAAAAATCTCCTTTGAGACCCTACATGTGCAATAGGTCTCTGTAGAACGGGGACAATCCTACCTCTACAGTTTTGCACGTATATAGGTCCTAAAACTGTTAGGGAGGAGTTGCATTTTCAGATGCTATTGCAAAGCTGCTGGAATACTGACACCCTGACTGACACTCTGGCCTGGGTGGAGCCTAAACAAATAAGTGTAAAATAATGACTTTTTTCATGTAACTTAATAAAAATTTATAGGTCTTATATTTATCAGTAAATGGATATTTTTTCTGTGATGGAATTTGAGTCTTAAATTATATTGCACAAGATAATGTACTTTTTAGAATAGTTCATATGTAAAGTAGAAAAACTTTATTATTGTTTCAAATTAGTAAAGTCCAACTGTTTTTGTACAACATGAAAACAGCTTTTGAGCAGTTTCTGGTAGTTTTCTTCTCATTTTTAGAGTGAAAAAGACAAAGTTTTAATTAAATAAGAAACTTGGCAGGCAATTCCTTAGTCATTAATCTGGTCTGGTGCTTTCTGCTATTTATATAAAAAATGACTTTGTACAATTATGAAATTCATTCCTAATAAATGACCAATACTTATGTAGGTTTAATAGACTCAAGCCTCTAGTGCACGGGAAGCAGTCAAAGGCTTTTGAATTAATTGTATGCTTCACCGCATTACAATAAGTTCTAGTGTGATAACGGATAAGCATCCTAACCCTGTGATTTTTATGGTTATCCCAACAGACTTTTTTCATAGCCCATGGTATAAATCAGGTTAGTTCTGTCACAGATAAAAATACTGCAATATGGGGAAATAAATATAATCTCAAATGTTTTATATCTGTATGAAAATTCTTTATCAAAAATGGAGATGAAGCCATTAAGTTTTAATAGTTAACCAGCAGGATTATAAATGAAGAAAACTACCTTCCCAAGAAGATTTTAGGATGCTTTATGCATGTAAGGACATATCCACACTACAGCCTGCCACCTGGGTTTTGCAAGCATTATCTCAGAGCTTGGATCTCAGTGTGAACTAATTTGCTATTTTTACTATTTTCATACATAACCAATGTTTATGGAAGTTGAACAGACCCATGGAGAAGAACATTCATATTAGTCATCTGAATTCCATGCTTGATGTGTAAGCTGCTTCTGTTACCTGAAATAACTCTAATAAATCCAGCCCAGCATTTCTATGCAACACAACATCGATATTGTAGTTTTACCCTAGGTAGTCTGAGCTTTACTGAATAGGTTTCTTGTTCAGTCATCATGGCAGAGTCTCTCTCTCCTCTCAAAATTAGCTCAAAATTCTAGTGTAGCCACAATTAATCTTGTAAAAATGCAACAAGCAAGAAATTATGTATCTGCATTTATGATGGGTATGCATCCGATTCCAAATTCCTCTTCCCTATGTCAATGTTTACAAGTGCTAATTTTCTCCATCTTCTATCCCTTGCAGGATTATGGAAGCACTTGTTGCAGACACATTCTATTTAAAAAAATCTGGTGCAAGAAAACTGCAATCCTAATATAGAGCATGTTATTGCTTTGGGAAAAGGAGTTATGAATTACGCAGTGATGCTCTGAGAGCTCAACAGTTACGTATCTCACCATTATTAGAATCAGGATTTCTTTTCTCTCGCTTACTGGGACACATTTATTGACTACATCCTCTCTAAGTAATTACAGTAGTTCTAGACTTTTTAGAAAGCTGGAGCTCAGTAGATCCTTGCCCATGTAGTAGGCACAGCAGAGCCATGATCTTCTTCCAGAAGTCCAGGAGGCAGATTTTTCCAACATAGGAAATGCATGGGGATTATACAAGCTGGTATGTTAGATAGCAAGACCTTTCTAGAAAACTGAAGAGATAAAAAATTTTCCCTTATGATAAAAAATAAAAATAAAAATAGGGTGACAGCTGAAGGAATGTTGTTGTGTATAAACCACATTGGAGTTTTCATTCAGAAATCGAGCTCTTAAAGCATGAGGTAAATACAAATAATAGCATTGTCAGTCATGACTGTCCTGACTACCTGTAGGTGTTTACATTTTTATCCTTCTTAAAGTCTTGCAAGGAAGAAAATACTTTAATCACCTAGGGAAATATTTTAAGTATATGTAATTTTTTCTAAGTGTTGTTTCCAACACTTTCAGTTCTGTTTCTATTGTTTGACTTTTTTTTCCCCCCAAGGACAGAAATGTATGTTTTAAGAAACACTGAATGGGTAAATTCACTTAATCTAAAAGCTGAAGGTTATGCATTCATGTTTTGGTTTGATGGATCATCTCAAAAAAAGTAAAAACCCAAAGAACAAACCCCTTCAAACCTTCCAGTTAATGTTTGCCCCAAGGACTAATTAATCCTTAATTTTTCAGATTACATTACATTAAGCTTTTCAACTGCCTGGGAAGGGAACTTCTTCAGGGAACTACAACTCCACTGTGCTGTAAACTCCTTTAAGAAAGAACCTCTAGTATGTTTCTTCTAGCCTGAATTCCTCTGGTCCATGGATATTTCCCTCTAGTCTCTGGCCCCAGAGTTGTGTATTTGTTAAGTGCAGGTGGAAAGGAATGACAATATGAAACTACATATTTTTGTTTGCTTAGCTCTAACAATCATGATAATTTTTGATGGACTGTATATTTAGCTCTTTTATTATTAGTTTTATGTTAATGTCTGTCAAGTAAGATGACTGGATCAGATGGAAGAGCAACTGGACATGAAAAGTTGCAGCAGAGAGGGTGTAAAATTGCCATGAAGTGTCATCCAGGTCTTAGGCGCAATGGGAAGGAGTTTCCAAGGCCCAGCAAGGAATGGGTATCACCCATTAACATTCAGAAGGTTGCTGAGTCATGGAAATTAAATCTGGAAGCAAGAACTCAACTGCAGTTCTATTTGGAAACCAGAACGTCAATGGGAGAGTTGCTTTTCCTAAGTCTTCACTGACAATTGACTGCATTTTTGCATTCTCTCTGCTGCAGAGTTCATATTGAATATTGAGTTCACGTAAAATTTATTATTCCACATTATATTCTAATAAAGAATTTTGACTGAAAAATACTCCATTCTGTGAGTCTATGATCAAGGTTTAGACAAATCTGTCATAAAGCTCCTGTTGACTTGGAGACATGTCACAACATTATTGATAGATTTTAAATCCTGAAATTACAAATGTTTTGGATAATAAAAACTAATGTTGCCTTCTGTCTTGTAGAAATTTGGTTTGAGACGTCCCAAAAAAATTTTAGCAATATTTGACAGACCTAGTATAACAATAATTTGTGCCAACCTACAACGTAAAGAAGTATCCTGTGCCTTTCTTTTGATGCTAACATTGTCTTTGTCAGTGCCACTCGTGTACGGGTTTCAGTACAGAATAAGGCAACATTTTGTAAAGGTGCGGGACGCACCATGCTTTCCGTTTTCAATACTTGATTTAAAGTTTTATTAACAACTCCAAAAAATAATAGCTATTGCTAGGTGTTGGCAGTATATCGGGTGCACTTTGTTTACAAGTATGAAGATCTATGTCATGATGTGCTAAAAGCAACCTGAAAATGAGCCTTTTCTTTCTTGCAAGTGGTTCACCACATCCTCCCTCCCCCTCCAAGTATGTGGGTCCTCATTTTCACAAGACCTGATGCCTTAATGTCACATTAAATGTTCTGCAGTTCAAAGGGAGGGAATAATTCTGTTCATGGTGTGTGAAACACAAACAACCTGCTCTTTGCTCACAGCAGTATCAGCTGTAGAAGAGTTGATGGCACCATAGAATTATTTTTCAAGTGTCCACACATTAAGTGCTGAGCGGACCTGACTGAACATGCACACACAGCTGGTATGTTGAGGAAGAAGATTTTTTAAATAATACTAATTTTCTAATTTTCTTAGAATATGTATAATTAAACTAAATAAAATTTACCATGTCACTAGGCATGCAAGAATAATTGCAGCAGGAGAATTCACAGAGGTTGCTCAGGGAGACTTGATAGTGTTTTGTCTCAAGTAAGAAAAGGAGCCAGAGCTACAAGACCTCTGACAGTGATGATACAGGACTGGCAGCTGCTCATCCCTTGTTTTCTGTTAGTTGCTCCTGCATAAAAAATGCTTTTTCACGTGCATGGCCTCATCAAATAATTTCTCATGCCAAGAATGTCATAATTTCTGTCAATATTAAGATTTTCATATTCTTGCAGGGAAAAGCTGCTCAATTAATGTATTTTACACTAAATCAGGATTAAAGTGGTTTATTGATTTAGTAACGTCTTTAGTTACTAGCCATTAACCAGGAACTATCAGCAATACAACAGATAAACAACAATTCTAGACACTTACAAAATGTTAATGAACACCTATAGAGTTCCCAGTACCCTTCTATAACTAATACCCAAAGATCCAATTTCCTTCCACACTCAACACAGTTTTCACTTCCTCTTCAATGTAATCAGTTTTGGAGCAAGACCTTCTCAAGACATCTTTATTTTCAAACCAGAAGCTGTTGACACTCACAATCTTATCACACTAGTTGTTATGCAGCCCTTTTGCCAAGGGTGGGTCATGGGATTGAGTACCACACAGGTCTTCCTGATTAATACTGCATCTTCCTGAAATGGGTTAATTAATCTTCATCCCATTTTTTTGCAAGCTCTTTTCCTTTAGTAACAGAGTGTTAGCTATTTTTGCAGTTTTTTGTTGCTATTCTCCAAATTCTATCTGTCTTTTCCCATCAGTCTGTTCTTTTTTTCTGTTTCTATTTTTTCCAGGCAACTCTCAGAGCAACAGCAGCAGTGCAGTTGTGGTGTTGGTCTTTAATGAGATAACTTAAAAAAAAAAAAAAAAATTATTATTTATTATTGTATAGACTTCTCTGGCCACCATACAGAAGATGTGAGGGACAGAAGATTGAAAGGAAGAGAAAGAGACAGTAAAAGTCTCTAAGGTGCTGGCTTTTCATACAGAGCTGTAGGGAGATAGTGTTGTAGACATGTTGACAGATCAGCAGAAGCAGTTCAGTGCAATATTAAGTATTAAAGACAAATTCTACTGATATATAACGAGTACTAGACTATCACATTCAGCCCACTTGGGTTATTGGACACATTCTAATATAAAAATAAAGCTCATGTTGCTGTCTAAAGTCCAAAGTGTTTGGAGATCAGCAGCATGTTGTGTTGAAAATTTGGTCAGTACTGTCTGTACAACTCAAAGCTGAGATGTTTTTCAAAGCATGGGATCTCTTCTGGAATACTTGTGGATGTTTTTGTCACTTCTGATACAAAGAAAGGACTAAAAATTCACTTTTTCCTTAAAAAAAAAAGTCAGCCTTTTTTAATGTATTTTTAATTGATTCCTATTGAGGGTTATGGCAAATTAATGAAGCTGTATTTGCATCCATTCCTGCAAGGTTATAAAGTGAAGCCATTGTTATCTATCAGTATGGTAGTTCAGAAAGAGGATGTGACAAAGTTGTTGATGTTGGAAGGCACCTCTGGAGATTGGCTAGTCCAATCCCCCTGCTCAAGCAGGGTCAGATAGGGCTGATTGTCCAGGACTTCATCCAGTTGGGTTTTCAGTATCTCCGGGATCGGGGACTCTACAACTTCACTCTGCAACCTGTTCCAATGTTTCATTGCTTTTACAGTAAAAATATGTTTTTTTATGTTCAGGCAGAATTTCATGGGTTTCAATCCCATCAGGTTTTTATACGCATAGGTAAGATTCCCCTGAGCCTTCTCTTCTCCATGCTGAACAGTCCCAGGTCTCTTAGCCTCTCCTTGTGTGGGACATGTCCAGCCCCTTAGCTATCTTTTTGGACCTAAAGAAGGGTAACCAATTTCCAAGAATCTACTATAAAATTTGCCTACTGATGGCCAAATTTTGTATATAAATTACATGGATTTTTTTCTTTTTTCAAGGCAAAACTTGACTTCATTTGAGGTCCTACAAGCTTTGTCTTTTCCTTTAATTAATGCTTTATCAACAGTGAAGAAGGAACAAATATTATTCGATATTTATAATCATTAGAGCTGGATCGCAGGGGAGGTTCGCTCTCTGGTCTGCTGTGCACTGTCCTCCAGGTTTGTTTCCCTAGTGGTTCACATCACCGAGATGTTGGCCATGGCTTCCCACTGATCCATGCATCCAGGTATCTTTATCAAATGCCAAACTTGAACGAGCTCAGATCTTACCCCAGTGTGAGGCTAGATCATGGGTGGGATATGAAAGGTATTTGTGTGCCTGAAATTATATGTGACCAGAGATGTATACATCACAGGGAAAGCTAGGAACAAATGTTCAGTACTTCTAAGAGGAAAAATTGCAATCTTTTAAAAAAATACTCTGAATACAACCTCTAAATATGAGCTGTAGACCATGCCATTTGCCCATCTCAAGCCATTGACTTCCAAAAACGTTTTCATGTTCTACATTGCATTATATTTTTCTATAAATATTTGCAACATATAATGTGCATCTTCCTCCACCTGCACCTCCTTTCTGCTGACAATTATTATCCATGATTGCTTTCAAGTACTATTTTTAGTATTTGTGACCTGTGCTATGATTTTTCTTGTTACAAAGACAATCATTGATAGCTTTTCCGTTGAGAGTTTGTTTTTAAGTAAAAGTATAAATAGTGCTCTCCTGCATAAACATTTATTTCTTCCGTTTATTAACTAGTTTTCCCTAAATCTTGGTGATGATGGTGCATTACAGTCTGCTTTTAAAGATTTTCGTTGCAGTCTGTATTTCCATTAGGAATTCATAACAGAAAAAAAAAAGTATTTAGTCTTTTATTAGATAATGATATAGTCATAATGACGACATCATAGATCTTTTGTATAAAGTGAAGTTCTGAAGACAGGCCTTTATATTTCTTTAGATCCTGGAAATTTGCACAAGTTGTTCTGTTCTCCAGTGTAAGAAGTTTCCACTTAAATATATTGTGTTTTATCCCTGAAATTTTAGCCATCAGAAGTCATAGACTTAAAAAGGAGTCCTGGTCATTCCTTTTCCCCCATTCCTCCTAAGCAGCCAGCTTATCTGGAAGAAAGGAATTCTCCATTCTCCTTGAAGAGATCTTTATTCCAGCAGTATTCTCCAATAGTCTGATTAACAAAAACCCCACAATTTTCTTCCAAGCACTAATATTAGCCAATGCTGTCTAAAACATTGAACAATTGAGTGGCTTTAATACTTTCAAGACTGTGCTGTTAAAATTATCTCATTGGTCCTAAGTTTGCTGGGGAGTATTTTAGATCGATTCAACTGCTCGTGGATATGTGGAAGAAGAACACGCTAGCCCAAAAGAAAATGTCTTTGCTGGTTGTACAGTTGACTAACCATTCAGAGTTGACATATCTCTTCCTTAACAATTAATTATTTTAACAAAGTTTAAAGGCAATTTTTTACATATTTTTCAAAAAAATGGAAAGCCTTCAGCTACATATAAATGCTTGGAAAAATCTTGATAAAAATAGATTTTTTTTCTGACTGGGAAAAAGTTGGTTTGACTTGAACTATTTGTTTCTGTTTTTATTGAAATCAACTCACTTTCACAGAATTCTACAAGGGAAAATACTTGAAAGAATTTTTTGCCAGTTTAAAACAATTTACATTCTATAGAACCATTATAGGCTATTATGTTTAAAGAACTTTGTATGATGCTAGGTGACACCACTATGTGGAGTGACTCCTGATATGTCCGAATACAGGAGTTGAAATATTGTATTTTAATTTCATTAATAAAGAGCTTCCACAACATCAGCAAAGTCAATAGATTCTCCCTCCTGATTTAAGTGTCTTATTTGTTTTCTTTTCGATGTGTCTTTGCAGATTGTGGGTTGTAATGAATAGGTTTGAAATTTTGACACTGATAGGTAAAATGTGTCAAATAGTTCATGTGCTTGGACTGCTGACATGACATGCCATAATGGAAAAATACTAAAATGACAAATAATATTTTGAATGAAGTTTTGCATTCTCAGATGAAATCCTTTTAACTGTCATCTTCGTAAAATTAAAGAAGCCAGTTCAGACGCAAAACAAATGTAAAAATATTGATTTCCTACAAAATAGAAGGTGAGTTTCAACCTGCTATAACTTATGTATCAATCAGTAGAGTGGGACTAAATGATTATGTGTCTGTCAGTGGGTTTAGGGATTATAATTATTATTATTAATGAATTTATGTTTAAAAAAAAAAAAAGATGTGCAAGAGATGTAAATCTATTTCTCACACATCAGTTGCCTCACTGCCATAGCTCACAGGTGTATGTGGAAGGAATACCTTTCTCTAACTCACCGTTGGAAAGGATGCGACCAGCATTGGTGCAGGGGGATCCACAGAGGATGAGGAAGGGTATAGGCCGAGCAGGGCATAGAGGCCTAATTCTGGAGTGTGCAAAGATGGTGAAAGGGTGTGGGTAAGATCTTCTGCTTGGGGTGGTTGGTGAATTCACAGTCCTGGAGAACTGGGGTTGCATCGTAAGGTAAAGCATGAGGATGTTGTTTGTGTATGGGAAGCTGTAAAGGGATGTGTTACTTCTGCTATGTGATTTTATGCCAGGCAACCTTCATCAGGATGTGGCCTCACTGAGAAGACCTTATTTTGGAAGGCAATGATGGCTGTGGAGTAAAAAAATGCAGCCAGAAAATAGATTTTTTTCCTCCCATTCCTTCTCTCTACCCCCATTGCGGGCAAATAATAAAGAGTGCACAAGAAAACACTTTTTTTGTTTGTTTTTTTTGTAAGGGAGGAGCCAGACCTGCTGTGCCCTGATGAGGACTGTACGTTGGGAGTGCAGAGGCCTCCTGGAATCATGTCTGTTGAGTGACTTGACACTGTCACTATGCCTGAGATGAGCATGCCGCCAGCAGGGACAGACCAGCTATGGTCTCTCCACTGACTCTGCACCAGCTGCCTTGGCCCTGCATGGGAGCACGTTTGCTACTCACAGGCAAAGAGGAGCCAGTCGGTCTTCTCACACCTTTTTGTATATGAAGCTACAGATGTCATGGTCAAAGACAGACAGGTGGTTATGCTGAGGGCAGAGATACCAGTGGTTTTTAGGAAAACGCTCCCTGTTCCAGAAAGTGAGTGTTAAAGCTCAGAAAAGTGCAGAACCGACGTGTGCTGAGGCTGTCCTTGCTGCACATGTATTACATGAGGTGATCAGTGAGACCCTGGAGTATGATCAACGATACCTTTCCCTGGCTGCATCATGCCTGGAAATAAATACTAAATAAGGCTTGTGTCAAAGCCATGCAGCTGGTCATGGTGTGTCTCCTGAAAGGCTCAGACTCGCTGTGGATGTCTTGCAGGCTAAGCTGCCCATGGGTAAGGTAGTAGTTGGGCTGAAGTTGTGCAGATCCCTGTGGTGATCACAGTGATGTGCCTTGACTAAAGTATGTGTGTTAAGTGACAGTGAAATAAATCTGTGGGCGCTTCTGACAGCTGGATGGATGCCTCTGCCGGCTCTTGGTCAAGGATGGGGGATGAGAAATTGGTGTTCTGCTTCTTCTAGGAAATGACACATTCTGGCAGAAGGGAGGGAGGACAACTTTCACTCTGTGCTTAATGCCCCAGTGCTGAGATTTCTACCACCACCCGTGGATGCTGGTAATGAGAGCAGATGAAACATAGTGACCTCAGAAATTTGCTCTAACAACAGGTTACTCATGCCTTAACTAACAACACAACATAGGCCCTGAGAGAAGACAACTGCAATTTCAGAACTGATATAGTTGGTATTCTCAAGGACACTCATCATGGTTTTACCTGAGACTGCCTGGGATTTTTTAAAGCCTGCATTATGAATGAAAATGGGGAACTCTAGCCTGTATGCAGCAAATGAGAACAATCTCTGCAGTTCTGCCATTACTTCCTGAAACAACTTAGCAAGACCTGCTTTATCTGCCAGGGTTTGTTTGTTTGTTTGTATGTGTATTGTACTGGCTGTCTGTATAAGAGAGAAAAAGGAAGCAACAGAAATATTTTAAAAGGAAATGCTTTAATAGAGAACTGCAAGGAATGAACATTTCTCAGTTGGAAGTTTAATTTTTTACTTGTTCATTTATTTATAGAAAGGGAAACAAAGTAGAAGCAGTATATCCAAATAAAGAAGTGCTGAGGATGTAAACACATAAAGAATTATTTAAGAAAACTAAGTGTGCCAATTAGCTGCTGTAGGATATTCCTCATAACAGAACCAGCTCTTCAGGTGACCGAATAGTTCAAAGAATGCTGTTGGGATTATTCTTTACATTAAGCGCATTAGGAGGTAGAAGACTCTCAATTAGTCCAAGGTAGATGATTTTCTTAACAAACCTGTTTGATATACTTTTATGCCTCACAATTAGACCTGTTGATATCCGTACAAATGGTGTCTCTGTAAGGATCTGTTTAGGGGGAATATGGTTTTCATTACTGAAACTACACCAGATGAATTCTAAAATCCTTTCTCATACAAATAGTCCTCCACAAATAAAATAAATGCACTAATCCCCTCACCCCCAATGTTTCTATATATTTTCTTCAGAAAGTTGAGGAAGTGCTTATTAACAATGAGTGTTAGTTAGGATTTGGTTTCAGCTTACCCCTATATAAAAAATGATATAGTAATAATTTATTAATCCCATTTAATTGTCATGACAGAAAAAATACACAAAGGAAACACTGGATATCAAAATAATAAAGAAATTAGATTGCTCAAAACATCTAGTGTTTATTACTGTTACAGTCTATAACATATTAACACTTTACAAAGAGAAGAAAAAGGTATTTTAGTTTCCAAATGCATTTCCAAGTTTTGTGTTTCTTAGAACATATTACCTACACTCTGTTTTGGGCTTCTGTAATTTATGTCTCCACAGATTCTAGTAGGGGAGCTGTTTAAAATACTGTAATAGTTAAAAAAAAATGGTCCCAGTTTGGCAGCTTTCGAATGAAATATTCTACAATTTTAGACTATTTGAAAATATTTATTACAGCTCTGACAATGGACAAGTTCATGATTCACAGATACAGCAAAAGAAAAGAAGAGCTACTGGACATCTTTCATTGCTAGAAGTCTGGTTTGACTTTCACAACTAGAATAAGCTGATAAAAGTTCTTAAACAACCTCTGCAGATTTTTGAGCCGAATCTATACAATAAAAAGTTGATCATGTTGAATGTAAAGTTTTACATCCATAATCAGTGTAAATTTAAGAAGTGGATAATCTGATTTTTTTTTTTTTTTCTTTCAGGAAGAATCAATTTCAACCAAATTCAGATCATAAGTTTGATAAAGGTATTTGTAAGAAGAATAATATACTTAAAACTTTACCTTAAAAAGATAAAATGGGTTCGGGACAAATCACTGGAGTATGACTGAGCATAGATTACCATTGAGGCATCTACAGTGACACGCTGATCGTTTTTTCTGCTTGTCTGTTTTTACCACAAAGCCTTTCACTGAGTGAATAATTCAAATTCCATGTGATGACTTGTCATTGTAGCGAGTAATTATTTACTTTTCATTAGGTCCTCCTGAAGTAAAACCCAGGAAGGAGGTGAAACTGTCTCAACAGTACTGTGTCAACTTGCTGCTCCTTCACTTGTAAGGTAGCTACATACTTAAAGAATCTCCTGAAGCCACTTAAAATGATGTATTTGGTCTCATTGCAGGGGCGGCTCTTACAGTAAGGACAGTGGCTTCATAACTCTTGCGAAGACTCAGAAAGGTTTTTTTCCCCTTTTGCACTAAGCACTGGTAGCACACAATACCATTACCAAGCTTGGCATCATGACATGCCAGGAAGAGAAGGACACAACAAAACACAAAGTGTGCTGTGCCTTCCCACTGCGATCCCACCAGCTAAAAAGCTCAGCAGCCACTTCTGTTTCACCGGCGTTATCGCTTTTACATAAACAGCATCTTATCTGGTTTCCTGTTTTTTACAGGTAACTCCTCAGTATTAAAATATTTTATTCTGAGTGATGATTATGTATGGTTTTCTAGGGAACTTCTAGATATTTCTAGGCAAAGGAGAGCACTCGAGGTTTAAGAAACATAGTTTCATGAAATCTAACCATTTTCTCTCTGCCAGTATCGTCTTTTAAATAGGTGGGTATTTCTGTGAATGAAAGCAATGAAACTGCATGCTTGCTGAAGTAGCTCATTGAACCAGATTGTAATGAATAAGCAGAGTGATGTTATTCTGCTTTTGTGCCATGGAGAAAACAACTGTCATTACTCTGCTCATCTGCATTTTTGTACCCATTTTTATGATCTGCATTTGCGAATGCATCTCCTATTCTTAAAGCTTCATTAATAATTCTTGTTATAGACAATTCTGGGCAGAAATATCGTTACACTTGTTAAAGTCTTCATGTAGCACTTTTCCAGTTTGAAAGACACATTTTAATCCATGTGCATGTCATTTTGTGACCAGCCAAAACCAAAAATAGATCACAGAAGCCTGTAAACACATTTTTAGTGGCATAGTTCATGTAGCAATAATTTCAACAAAAAGAATGCCTTCATACAGACCACAATCAGATTTTAAATGATTCATAACTAACTTCAGGAGAAAATTTGTCCACTTTGAGTAAATCGGCCAGCTAGGCACATATATAATGAAACATGGAGAAAATTGTCTAGAAAGATATATTTTTTATCAAATTAGTAGTTAACATGGATTAGCCTGTTACAGTGATGACCCAAAGAAATGTGAGTGGCACTGCCAGGGGCCTTCATTGAAGTGATCGATAGTTTCAATATTCATGATAATAAAATAGTCTTCCTATAGTATATTCAGAAAAACATTTCTAAGTAAAAATACCTTCTCATGATTTACATTATTTAAATGATATTAGCAATGCTTTAGCATTGTGTGCCCTGGTTTAAATATGCACATTCAATTCTATTTTTATCAACACTACAAAATGTTGTAGTTGTTTTTATTTTCCATACTTTAATTTTAACTTTAATGTCCTCTCTTTTAATATTTCTATGGCATAGTGCCATCTTGGGGATGCTGCAAGCATCTGAAAGGACACAAGCCAAACACAGGCTCTGAAAGAGAATCAAAAGATTTTTGCTGCACTATGATGTTGGTGTAGGACTCTAAAAATAAATGTGACTGAAATCTATGATTCTCTGAACTGCTGAGAGTATGACAGCTAATGGCATGGCCACAGAAACTACTATGAACCCTTGAATGTGGCAGGTTAGCCGATACTTTCAATCCATGAATTCTAGAGTCTGTGATAATTGAGAATCTCAGCTTTTCCTTTAAAAAGTACACTTCTCACTCCCCTAACTGAAGAGAAATAATCAGATGATTATAAAAGGCTTGTCAGCTTGAAGAGAAATCGTATTACTTTAAAGACAATGTCTCAATTTTGGGGAATCTTCATCCTGACTTCCAGTAACTGGTAGATTTATGAAGAGATTTCTTTTGTTCTCAGTGTTTAAAGGAGGAGCAAAAATGCTGACATTGTGTAATAGGTGCAAGGGCTATTATTTTCCTCAAACCATTTCAGGGTTTTGTGCCCTAGGTACAACCATACCGAGGGAGCATTCCTCCATCACCAAAAGCATAAACCCAGATTTTGCTGCGCATTTATTTGTGTAACATTAAGATTCAATGTATGTCCTATGGATAGATACTCGTCAATGTAGCTACCTGGAGCATAACATAGAGCGATATCCTGCAGCTGAAGAGATGGTTAAGAAGTTCTAGCCTGAAATGGTTAGTCCTGCTGCTGGTGGATTTGCTGTTGAATGAAGGGCTGAGATATGTACAGGAGAGCTCTTATTTCAGAGATTATCCCTTTAAGGAGCAGCTTTGGAGAATACCCTCCTACCCTCTCCAGATGCATCTGCTTCTTTTTCCTCTTAGTATAAGCTAAGTGGACTTGTGCCAGAAATTGCAGTGGTGGCTCTGAGTTCATACCCCACTTGTGTAAGCGAAGAGGAGAGGTAGGATGTCTTGCACACTAGAGGTTAAAGAGAATAACAGGGCCCTGGAGGAGAGGGCAGCGTAGGGTGGGGGGAAGACCACTTCTGCTTCATCCTCAAGAATCTCCTTACACCATCTTTGTGCCACAGCCTCATTATTGACTTTGCTTAGTTTTTGTTTCCTCCTTTCTTCTCTCCTGAAACCTGTGCTGGTACTATAAAAAACAATTTTGTTGTCCTAAAAGTTTTGGAATAATGAAATTATAATTCCTTGGGATGACTCTGGGATGATGCTGACTACATGATTTATATCTATTACTGTACTGAAATAACCTCATCACTATGGCACGAGAAAGCGTTACTGGATACTTGATCATGTTGGGAGCTTGGAGTAAGGAGAAGTTCAAAAAAACTTGTGTTCACATATGAAAAGGGAAAGACCAGAGTGCTAACAATATGAAACTTTGGTATGAAGTTTTGGTTGGAAAGAAATGGGTCCCAGTGAAAATGTGTTAGAAGACTGTGATTTAACTGTTGTTTTATGATGAGTGACTTGAGGGAAGAGTTGCAACAAAACCTAGTGTTAAAATGAAAAAGCAGCAATTGTGTATTTAGAAACCAGAAGATATTTGCCTCACTGCATGGCCTATATCACAGGTAAACAACAAGACAGCTGATATATATTGAAAAGCTTTGTGTTGACTCATTATCAACACAAGGTTGAGGGTGAGGATGCCCACCAGTTATCCAGGCATCATTTGCTCCTTAGAAATTAAACAACAGTAAATTTAAACATTCAAACTTACATAGAAATTTTAAAATATATCTCTTTTTAAGCTGCATTATAGTTCTAAAAATTGTGGTCATGCATAAAATAGAAATTATGTCTGGGGAAGAGGCAGGGGTCAGATGTGGAAGAAAAAAAAGAACAAGACCCAGGAGTTGTGGCAAAAAGAAAGGCACATTTATGTCTGCCTACAAAACAGCTCTGAACAACTACTTCTGAATCCTGTTGTAGCTATATTTAATTATCTAGTAATCATCTGATTGATTTAAAATTATTACAGATAATTTTCGTTTTAAAATTATAAAGCTATACTATTTATAGATAAGGTTTTCAAAAACCTTTGGATATCAGACAGAAAGTTTTATACCACATGTGACTCTTAAAAAGTCTATGAAAACCCCATTGAAACTGTGAAATAGAAGTATCCAAAATGCAAAGATAACTTAGAAAATTCCACTAGATATATATCTGAATAAGTTAGTTAGGAATCTGAACAACTTGCTCTTTGATGGTGTTTTAGAATGATATTGTTTTAAGAAATAAACCAACTTAAACTCTATTTTTATATAGAAGGAAATCTGTTTTCCTTTCGAATTTATAGAGCTATTTCAACCATGATGTCTCTATTTTCACAGTTAGGGACATTATTCTGCAATATTAACAAAGGTTTAATCATATGAAATTAGAGTTTGTTCTTCAAAACAAACAAGAAATTGTTATAATTGAACAAGGTATTTGCAACTACTATTATTAAAAAATTACTTAGAAGTCTTTTTTTCAGGCACTAGGCATTTACCATACTGTGGTGACAGCATGCGGTGATACATAGTCTTCAACTCAATTGTTCTGCTTGTATCACTTGAGAGTTGAAGTACAGTTTAAGTGCATATCAAAATATGATTAATGACACAAACTAGTAGCACAAAGAGTACTTAAGTCGTAAGTTGGAAAATGGGAAACTGCCAGAGCAATTTCACAATTTATATGCTGAGCAACACTTAATTATGCACATATTCCCAATGCCTTTTGTGGATGTAGTTACCAAAATTATACTAGCAACAAGTCAAGGAAACCATATTAAGCTCTGTGAACACAGATGTAATATATGGTGAATTTCTTAATGATAAGAGAAAAGAATTTACTTGCTGCAGAGAAAGTAATATCAGGTATAGAATGGCATGGCAGTGTTAATTTTGGTGATTTCCCCCTCTCTGTCATTAATAGAGTGTTGAAAATCCCTGTTGTGAAATGATTTTATGATGTCATTATATTTAAAAGACCTCACAGTTACCTTTAATGTGTTTCCTATTTTCTCCTCTTAATTCTTCTGGTGCAATAAAAATGGGAATGAGCAAATGGACTTCTATCTGAATGTTATTTATTTTCAGGAAATGATACTATAATCTGCACTGTATTGTGTTCAAACTGAATATACATACATAAATACATATTGGGGGGGCTGGCTTTGTTTTGGCTTTGGGTTTTTTTGTATCAGAGAATTGGAGATTGCAGTGACAGTGTTTAAATCACTAAAAACCCAGGCCAGTTTCAAACTTCAAAGCACTTTACTAAATCCATGTTAATTAAGTATAAGAATCACAAACTGGTGGGTTTTTACCTGTTATTAATCATGATCACCACATCAAATAATTATCAAGCTCATCCAAAATTACTTGTGATTATACAATACCAGGGAGCTGATGCTGTAACACTTCCTGCTACGGACCTCAATGGTCTTAGTCATCAGGTCAAAGAGACCAGGCTGGAGATCTCTTGGTCAAGGGGAGGTGGAATCCAAGCAGGCATTTTCTTTCTTCCCCATCTTTCCTTCTCATCACTCATGTTTTATGCTGCTTAGTTACCTTCCAACAAGAAAAGAGGTGACCTCGTCTGTTTCTCCTATCGCGAGGATCAGAAGCTGTTCTGGTTTTGGTAGGCATCTCTCTTGCTTGTGTCCTTTCTGATTCCATCAGGTAGCTTGCCTGCTTGTATGCCATCCCTTGTTCTTGCAGATTTTACCACTTACATATGTTTCCCCATACCTCATTTGGGTGACTATAACATTAGCTTCTGTTTGTCCCTTAGAGATTATATGTTCTTTCTATATTTACGTTTATCTGTGTTACAAAATATTTGTAAAGGAATATTCAACTAGTAGCTACAAGGTGACAAAATATTTATATACTCTATTTATGCTATTTTTGTGTATTTATATCTGGTTTCAAGGCAAGCAAATATTAATTTAACTTGCTTGGTGTGCTTCTACTTTATGGGCCCAAGAGGCTCTTTCATCTACCTGTGCTTGCTGGAAACTATGACTACCTCTCAGTGTTTTGAATATTTATGCAAGTAGACCTTTGGGACTAGGACTACAGGTTATTATTACAATTCAAAGGATAAAAACAGTTCTTGATATTGAAAAATTTTCTAGAGGAGTTTCTGCTATTTAAAAACAGTGTGGTGTGACATGAATCATGATTTGATAGTGTTTCTGAGATTTGAAAATGTCGGATATTTGCAAAAGCCTACATGCAGTAAACGCATGAAAGTGGCTTGCAAGAAGACACTCACTGTGCATCAGAAATTCATGTTTCACAACTAATTTTTACCTCCCAACAATTATGGATGTCTAGTCTTCCTACCTGATGACATGTATTTTATAAGTATTCATATTGTTGACAAAGTAAATCAAGTCTTGTAATACAGAAAAGAAAAGGATCTTTGAGAATGGCTGAAGGACAAAAAAATAATTGTTTCTACATTTTCCCTCTCCTTATGTTACTGGCTGTTGTCTGAGGCATTCCCTGCTGACTGACTTCTTCCTAGCCATGTATTTCGAATTATCCAACAACTCCTTCACTAGAACAGCCATGCTGCTGATTAATGTGACTGTAGACAGGGCAAGGGCACCTCACTTGAATAATCATTAGCTTTCCATGTAGTCTCGGAAGGTTGGTAATCCTTGAATTAGTTTTTAGTAAAACTTGGTGTCCAGTGCCAGGAACACATCAAACTGTGTGTGAACATTAGCTCTAATTAGGGCATTGTATACTAACAAAAGGCATTTATATTTACTTTTTTTCCACAGAATCAATGAGAGCTTGTTATGTTTAAAGCACTGCTTTATGTAAGACTGTAAACAGGTAAGAAACACAGTGAATCAGATTCCATTTTTAAGTTTTCTAGATATATTAGATGATTTTAGAATTCCTAGATAACTGTAGAGCTGGGTCCACTGCAGCAACCATCAACCTTTGGTTGTAATTTGGTTGTATTGGTGGTTGTAATTTTAAGTAAAGATAAAACAAACAAAAACCCCAAGTATTAGGAGCATAACTGGGCCTTCATCATTTTCCAGTTCTCTCTTAATTCATGAATGTCAGTGGAAATTATCTTTTGTTCACGTCTTCAAATCTTGAACTTTCTTTTTTTCCTTTACTTTATTTTGAAATACAATGAAACAAAAACAGTGAAAAAAAGTCCCTTCCTTTTCAGAGCCATCTTTTGACCATGCACTCCAGAACTAATGCAAATAAATCTGCTTGCATGAAGTGGTTCATTAGCTTTTCCACTATTTTCTTAAAGGCAGTTTGGTGTTTTCACAGGAACAGCCTCAGCTACTTTTGCTTTCTGCCCGTTTGTCACAGTGTAGCCATGGATCTGGAACACAAATCTGTGTTACCATACTGGTTTTACACCATCAGTCTCCTGGCCTGCCTGTTCTATGGATCACCCTGTCAAATCCTACTTTTGATTATTTCATTCAATCATTATCCTTTTTATTTACTGTTGTTACTTACTTCCTAAAATTATGTAGGGTGCTAATCCACGTTCATTTGTTTACTTTTCAGCTAGAATTTGCATCACTAATCTCCAAGCAAAACACTGTATACTTCCTTCCACTAATATCCTTTGGTTCATTTTTCTTACAGCCATAAGGACTACAGCTGTAAAGATTACTATATGCATATTTGTCTCTTGCAAGGTCATAGCACTAAAAGAAGGTCATGCAGACTCCCCCACAGGTATTTAAAGGGCAAATGTTGGAAAGTTTAACACTAATTAACTTTTTTTATTTTTTCCAATGGCTGAGGTAATTCTCCACGTGGTGCATTTGTGCAAGTTGATGTTGTTTAGCTGCTTTTACAATTAACAAAAGCAAGGACACAGAAGATGCTGTAGCCTGGAAACAACAATTTTGTTATTCATGCTAATGCATGACTAGAAACATTTTTCTATTTTGAGAAGGGCACAGTTAGAAAAATGCAATAAATATAGTATCTTGCCAGTGAAAATCATTGATTCAGTTGCTACTTAAGGAAAGTTATATAACAAACACAGAGCCTGAAGTATTATGCACCGTTTGAAACTTGCTCTCACAGATCATTGAAGCTTTTCAAACTAAAGTTTCCTTTTCTGAATATATCTGTTAGCAGTTAGTCTTCCAGAGGTTCATATACAACAAAAATGAGACAGTTGCAAGCACAGTCAAAGAGCACAGTTGCTCTAATTCTGTCCAGATTGATCTGTATAGCTTTTTGGTATGCAATGTATGCATTTTGATTTGATATATACCATTATTTTTGCCTTTCCACAATGAAGGTTTACATCATGTCCTCAAGAATAGTTCATGCTGCCTTGTAATGGAAAAACATTGTGTTCCCCTATTAGAGAGATGTTTTAAAACATGAAATCTTTTGTACTCATAAGGTTTGAGAAAAAGAATTGAAAGACACTCTGAAAACTTTTGTTACCTCCCTGAAAAGCAGAATCATGGAATCATGAATAGTTGAGGTTGGAAGAGGCCTCTGGAGATTCTCTAGTCCAATCATCTGCTCAAGCAGGGCCAGCTAGAACAGGTTGCACAGGACCACGTCCAATTGAGTTTTGACTCTCTCCAAGGATAGAGACTCCACAACCTTTCTGGGCAACTTGGTCCTGTGCTCACTCACCCTCACGCTACCAAAAAAAAAAAAAAAAAGAAAAAGAAAAAGAAGTGATCACATGGGTTTTCATATCTTTCAGTTTGTGCCCATTGACTTGCTACTGGGCAACACTGACAGGAGTCTGGCTTCATCTTCTTTGTTCTCTCACATGAGGTATTTATAGACATGGATAAGATTCCCCCTAAGCCTTCTCTTCTCCAGGCTCCTCCCAGCATTTCCTCAATATGACAGGTGCTCCAATTCCTTAATCATCTTTGTGGACCCTTCCCTGGATTCACTCCAGTATGTCCATGTCTCTCTTGCACTGGGCAGCCCAGACCTGGACATCGCACTCCAGGTGCGTTCGCACCAGTGCCGAGTAGGGAAAGGATCAGTTCACTCAAGCGGCTGATCGTGCTCTGTCTCATGCAGCCCAGGATGCTGTTGGCATCCTTTGCTGTATGGGAACTTTGCTGGCTCATGATCAACATGTCCACCCCCAGGTCTTCTGCAAGTCTCTTTTCCAGGCAGCCATCCCCCAGACCGTACTGTTGCATGAGGTTATTCCTTCCGAGGTGCGGGACGTTGCAATAACCTGTTGCCAGGCTACTTGAGAGTTTTACCTGTTTTTCTTACTGACTGCATTTAATGTTTGAAGAGGCATTTTAATTACAATGTGGCTATTTCATCTCCATTTTGGGGGGCAAATTTTAGAAGATGTTAAGACACCAAAGCACTTGTTATGATGGATATTTTTTATATTTCCATTTCTTATTTGCTGAATATTTTCTGTTGAATTGATCCTATGGTCTTTGAAATCTGTGTGTAGGAATGAGGAAGTTCGTAACAGTTTTTATGACTGCATTGCATACAGAATTATTCAGAGTGGTGTTTGCGAGTAAAATTAGCACAACTGATTTTTTTTTCCTTCATCTACAGCTAATGCACTGCGTAGTTTATTTTAGATTTGGATGCAGTATCATCAGAATTTTTTAAAACAGGGTTGTTTTTTTTTTTCCGGTCAGTGTGAGCAGTAAAACCCATGGACAATTCAAGGACATTCCAATAATTTAAAATTTCTGTGTTACAAGTTAATTATTTAGATAGAATGTGGATATGACTGACTAATAGTCTGTGCACCAAGACATGATTTTGATTGAATGGGCTACTCTTGGCATTGTTCCAGCATAAATTTTCCCCTTTTTATTTCTTTTGCCAAAAGTGTAGAAGCAAAACAAAGACCTGGAAAAGTTCCAAGTCCTTTGGGATACTCTAATGAATTATAAAAAAATAAATAATGACCTCCTTTTCTATAGGAAAAATTTAAGACGAGGCATAATAGGTAAGAGCAGCCAGGGGAAGAAGCTCAAATAACATCTGTAACATAGCGATTGAGAAGAGTAAAACTGTTTAATGAACATATAACATATTGTTTGATGTTTTCCAGGAGGTTTTAACGTTGCCTTGGAAGGTAAAAGACAGTAATATCCATTTACAAGGGAGCTTTATTTGTATTAAACTGTACTTTGAAGATCAATAGTAGTGGTAGACTTCAGTTCATATTTAGCTCACACTTACAATGAAAAAAAAAATGTGCTGAAACTGAAAAAAGCACCAGTACTGATTTTTTGCAATGTAACTACTTCAACACAGATAGATACTTGGTACTTGGTATCAGAAGGACACTTGGTTATAAAAACCTATACAGCAATTATCTGGCCTAAAACCTACTCCCTCAGAAGTTTTTTAAGGTTTTTTCTGTCTTGGGCCAATAGAGATTTTTTGCATGCATGTTGTAGTATCAAACATGAATGTTCCAATCATTCCCCAGACATCTCTTTTTGGTGTTTTTTTCTTTTTTTTTTTATACTCCATGTTTGTAGAATACATCATATGTAGAAGGTGTCAACATGCTCCTGCTCCAGTCGTACTTCAGTACCATATTACAATATTAATAATTCACTGTCAGAGATTTTAGCTAGAGTATGGAAAACATATTTCTGGAAATATTCTTGTGCTGTTTTTATTAGGAAAGGTGAATTCATTAAAGCAAACAAACAAAAATGCTGAAAGCCACAGGTTTCAATCATGTTTTGTTGTTGTTACTGTTTGTGTCTTTCTGTGAGAGTGGGGCTTCTGATTTACTGAGGGAATTCTGCCTGAATTTCTAACAGTTTTTCACACTAGAAATTTCAGGGCAATTGGCAGGGATGTGGGATAGCCTTTTATGGATCCAACTCTTAATGAACTTCTGTGCATACGTAATGAAACAGAGAGCCTAAAGCTACTTTCAGAATAGTCAATAGGAAGTGAATGGCCTCATCCTTGATTGGTCACATTTGCTGGTTAATATTCCTTTCTGAGTTGGGACATTTTGAAGTTTTGAATTAAAGGAAAGTATTTATTGTGTGAAAAGAGAGGGGTTTTGATCCTGATTCTGGTGGAAACAGAATATGTCAAGTCAGGGGAAGCATAAGCAAAACAGAAAACTTTAAAAGCATCATTTTCCTGTATTTCTGCTTATGCACTTGCAATTACATTAGCATGCGATCTACAGATATAATTCATAACTGAAGATCTATCAGAGAATCTTTTTTCATTTGGTTTAAAAAATACATAGAATTTAAAAACAACAAAAAAATCTGTGCCATTCTTCCATAGGTTGCTTTGGTTTGTTTGTTTGTAAATTTACTTAAATTACAAGTGTTAGTACCTTGCTGAACCAACTGCTTGGTTTTGGGTTGCTTCTAAACGAGCAGTCAGTATGTGTACGATCTGCTTGTACACACATGAAAAATAGAACTTGCTGTGTGGAAAAGTCACATAGTCCATCTACCACAAACCTTTGACTGACATGAACAAAATCATATGTTTCCAAGGAATAAGTGAAAAAAAAGTGGTTAAAATTGAGGTAACTTACCGTTTTGCATAGGTCTCGCCCATCCCTAAAGGAATAGATGATAACCATGGAGTTTCTCCTATAAAAGAGTTAGTATGAATTCTAGGACTAAAAACGATGATAAATCAGATGAACAGAGGAAGAACACAATAAAAATGTCATGGAAGATACTGTAAGTCTGAAGGAAGTTTATAAACCAAGCTAAAGTACACAGTAAAGAAAAATAAATCTGAATTAATGAAGAGTAGAACATGAGAAAAAGGACTGAATCCATTAAACTGTATGAGACAGAATAGAAAAATGTCAACTAGATCAATGATACTCTGTAGGGAAAAACACCAACAACAATTACTTCAGAAAGGTTGGAAAGATTATCAGTTTGGGGACAAAATAAAAAGGATCTGACAGGATGCTGGTCACATCCTAAAACAAGCATACTGAATATGACAGTAGATCTGAGCAAAGAAAAGAAACACGTTTTTCTGTGATAGCTGGAATAAAACATAATGATAGAGACATTCCTGCTTCTACCATAGCAGACTGTAAAGTCTACCCTGTAGAATAAATGTTGAAATAGGAAGAGGAATTAATTGCTGTTCAGCTAACATCCTGGCCCGATGTCATTAAATACAGTGTGACCCCAAGAGCTAGCAAAAAGTAGAAATCTAGTGCATTGCCTGATACTGGTGATGAGAAACAGACAGTTGTGAACATGGTGCCTACAGGAAAATACTTAAGTGATGGTCTGAAATATACTTGAATAATTCACAAGGTGGTCCATTGAAATGGTGCTCTATGCATTTCGGATGGCATGGCCATCGTTCTAGGAACTACCAGAAATATGAAAAAACTACTCTTTTAACAGGTTTTAACAACTTATTATATCTTTTTTTCCTTTTTTGTTTGGTGGGGAATATTTTCAGACTTAAATATTAAAAACTCATTACATTTCCAAATACACATTACAATAGTGAAATGAAAAGAAATTCCAGCATTTACATGAAAAACTTCGTGTTTTGATAGAACAATTGGTGTGAGTTAATGACTAATGAATAATTAAACATCTCTGAGAACATTTTAATGGTCCATGACTTTGCCGTAGGCTGTTAAACTATAGTTCAGTCCTTAGACAGCAAATGATTTAGAGATGCTGATACAATATTATTAATGTCTTCAAACTTCTTTTTAAGACACAGATGTTCTTGGGAACTATTGCTATATAAAACATTCCACAGCAAAATTAACTGTTGTAATTCATGATGTGCCTGACATTCCTGAAGTTTGAGAAAAATTTGACTTAGCAAATATATGAAAGTAACTTTTCCTGTTTAATATTATTTAGATCACAAACTTTCTAAAAAAGTTTGTTCCAAATATACACTTATTACATCAATGTTTTGCTACTCTGTTGATATGAAATTATGATTTAAATTCTAATGCCAGGAAGAATTCATCTGAGAGTGGGCATGTCCAAGACCAATAAAACCCAAACAAACAAAATCCAAAACCACTCCCCCAAAATATTAATTTCCTGCTGCCTTAACAGGTAAAGGTCACTGTCATCTGAACATATATTTTGCTTCTATTCACTAGTCTAAGCTTTTTATGGCTCAGCCATGTGTTCCCTCTAAATGTTTTACTTTCTGTTCTCTTGCTCTCTGTAGTTTGGGTTGGGGTCTTTCATCTTTACGTTTTAAATAAAATGTTGGTTATTAAGTAACTGGCTTATATTCTTATTCTGATGCATTTACCCTGATTTGTTTGGGTTACTTTGTTTTTATAAGCTAAGTGTTAAAGGAGTGCTTAGAAAAAATTTCCTAAAAATTGATGAAAATAGAAGGTTTGGCAACAGTGAGCTGTGAAATGCCACTTGCTCTCCTCGCAAGTGCATTGCAGAGTAGTTCTATAGCATTGAATAGTCTTGGGAAAAGCCTCACTTTGCATATCTTCTACAGTATGCTTTTACTTTGGAAGCAAGGTTAAAATAGATTGTGTTAAGTTCTTCTGTAGCCTCTTTAATGAAAGGAAAAATGGGAGGAAAAAAGGGGGAAAAAAAAAAAGAATGGCTTGAAAAGTATGCTTGAAAAGGAAAGTTCTGACAGGCTGCCAAAGATGTGAAATAGCCGAAATGGAAATCTTGGTTCATTCTTTGTATATTGGTATCACATCAATGCAACGGCACTAAAATCAGTTCTGTGAGAATGTAACTATGCACTAGCAGAACAGGTCCTTGGTATTGAATGTTTGGTGACTCCAGGACTGAATAATCCATAGCACTTTTCACAGATGGACAAGTGAAGAAATAAAGAGCATACCTAAGAATGTGTTTCCAATGATGTTATGATCTGAGGGTCTGATAAAATGACTGCCTAAATATTTGTTTAGGGCAGGAAGTTTATGTATGAAATTAATCTATATAGTTCTTTCTTTGTCAAAACTCGCTAGTCAGACTGATACTCTAATTGCATAAATAAGATGAACAAAACAGAAGCGTATTTACATTCCAATGTGTACATACCTTAAATGATTACTTGATTTTCTGTGAACATCCTGTCAAAATTAAGGCACAGCTGTTGTTGCATGATGAGGAGAATTACAGACAAAAAATATTTCCTTCAGTGGGAGCTGAAACCAGTCATTATTTACCAGAAAAAATTCATTGCCTCACTGATTTGTTCCCCTACACTTAATGGCACCCTTCTAACTTAAATCACTTCTATGCAATAAATTTATGGATTGAACTCCAGTGAATGCAAACTGAGCTAGTTCTTCTGAACTCAAAGATATTTAAGCTTATGCAAATAGAATCAGTCTGTGATTCATAGATTTATTTTATATATGCAGGATGTACCTTCATTCATAACTAATAATGAATGTAAGCCTCTCAAGTAATTTCTAAGTCTCTCAGAGATTGCTGATCATTGAAATCATTTCTTAATCAGTACTCAGTCACAACGAGGAGGCAGACTGCATATTCTCAAATGGGTAATTGGCAGATGCAAAATGGGAAAAGCTAAAAGACTACAAAATCAAATGAAGTTTCACACAGGTAGATACTCTTCCTGTTTCGTCTCTCACTACTATTTACAACTATCCATATGGTCAGTGCACATATTTTAATAACAGATAAATGAGACAGCAGTTCTGCAGCTTGCCCTGAGGAAGAAAATTGAACATAAAAGCTAGAGTAACCTGTAATTTTGGTATCGTCATTTCTACAGTCAAATATCCCTGCCCCACACTACACTTAGTGGAAAAAAACAGGCCAGATGAAGTGAAAATAATCACACAGAAAATTGCTAGCAGGAGGTAAAATTCAGTCTGAACTTCTGTGTGGCTCAAGACTAAAGAAGAAATTGCACAGCTGATATCAGTTCCTGCTGAACCAATTAAGAAATGAAGAAGTGAAGAAAATAAAATCCCCACTGAAAGAAAATAACGGATCTGCTTAGCTTTTATTTCTTTGCAGGCTTTGTTACGCTTTAATAAAAACCTGATATTCAGAATTTCATATGGTTTCTGAGAGAGGAAAACTAAACCTTTGGAACAGATCTCTGAAGTTAAACAATTGTGATAACTCCAGCGGTCAGCAATCTTCAGGTAAGATCATAGAGGGACAGAGAAAATTACCACATCTTCTACGTCTGTTTTTAGTTTCTGTTGACTTTTGGTGTGTTTCCCACCAGATTCCTTTTAATGAACTGTAACTTTTGCCTCAGCTCTTATTGAAATGCACTTTTTGTATTATTCTAGACTTTAATTAAATTTTTTTAATCATAATTTTCATGGTGAACTCAACATTTGTTCAAAATCCTGTTGCGACCAGAAGTTATTCTTGCCTCTTTTTGTTAATAACTTCAGTAGGTTTTAATTAAGGATTTTAGGGAATAGGGTTGACAATAAAAATGAGGATTTAGAGTATGAGCTGCAGTTCTGTCAAATCAGCATGTCCTCTCTAAACGTTCCAGCAAAGAGAGAGGAGTAGGTTAAATTTCAGCTGCAGATTTGCACCTGTATTTGAGCACTGCACTTCTAGTTTGTAAGTGTTGTTTAGTCAAAAAATGTTAGTTGAATAGCTATTGATAGAAATTAATTTTGATTTACATGAATAAGAATGACATATCTTAAAAAATGCTAGATTTATATATGGAAAAAAACAATGCAGTATTTTATTATACTGCATATTTGGAAGATGCAGTTTTTAGTTTCTTTAATGCAACATCTATATAATGCATTTATTACTTCTCTTTATTAGAATCACAGCTTTTTCACAAACTAGAGTGTAAATTCATGATGTCTTTCTCCTGCAGGTTTATCCTGGTTTCAGCCAGGATAGAGCTGGTTTTCTTCACAGAAGCTAGTGTGAGACTGTGTTTTGGATTTGGGATGAGAAAATGTTGATAACGTGCTGATGTTTTGGGTTGTTGCTGAGCAGTCACGGACAGTCCAGCTTCTCGTGCTGGCCGGCCAGCGAGCAGGCTGGGGGTGCACGGGGAGCTGGGAGGGGACACAGCCGGGACAGCTGACCCAGACTGGACAAAGAGATATTCCATACCACATGACGTCATGCTCAGCATATAAAGCTGGGACGAAGAAGAAGGAAGGAGTGGAGGGACGTTCAGAGTGATGGCGTCTGTCTTCCCACAAAACCATTACGCATGACACAGCCCTGCTCTCTTGAGGATGGCTGAACCCCCACCTGCCCACGAGGAGTGGGGAATGGATTCCTTGTTTTTCTTTGCTTGTGTGCGCGGCTTTTGCTTTCCCTGTTAAACTGTCTTTATCTCAACCCATGAGTTTCCTCACTTTTACTCTCCCGATTCTCTCCCCCGTCCCACCGTGGGGGAGTGAGCGAGCGGCTGCATGGTGCGTAGTTGCTGGCTGGGGCTAAACCACGACAACATTAGTCAAGTGAATGCTGATAGATCTGTGATGTTTACATTGAAATGAAGATGATCAAATAAATTCAGAAAGCAATGAACTAGTCCACTAATTAATGCAAGACTGAAGTGAAATTTGAACCTTTGTCAAGTTACGTTTTCTCTCATTTTCTAACAGTGCCTGAATAGGTTTGAAATCCCAGAGAATCCACAGAGCAGTAAGAGTAGAGATGGGATCTTTCTAATCCCACAAAGCCAGATTTTTGTCATCCTGCAGCAAAGACAATCTTTCAGCGTGGTTCACTGAAGAAGTTACGGAGAAGAGAAGCTCTAAAAAGAATGTACAGACCACACTGCATTCAGCTGATGTTGCAGTGCTCCCTAGCAACTGAAAATACTAATACCAAGAGATGTCAGGAACGTAGCCAATGACAGTGACTAGTTGTATACTGTGTGTGAAAGGCATATGGTAAAGCAATAAGAAAAGAGCCAAAAAATTTTTTTTCTTGGTAAAATTAAAATTTCTACCTCCTGACATAGCCAGTTCTTGGGATATATTTTTACAATTATCTTTTTACTGATGAAGTCAAGATTTTCCTAACCTGCAGCTCTAATAAAGCACAGTGAATATAACTTGAAATAATAACAAGAGCTTTAAAATTCAGATTTTAATATAATTTATCACATTTATGCTGTATTTATTAGAGTATAATGTAATGTATAAAGAATTATAATTTATGGTTTAATAATTTTTTATATTAAAGTAATGAATGGAATAATATTTTTCCTACATATTGCTTTAATGATACAATTATATATTCTTTTTAATATGCTGTTCTGTACCTCTAAAATATTAGAAAGAATAGAAAATAGGTCACAGACCAATTTTATCATGTAAATAAGGCAATGACTTTAGCGAGACTGAAAGAGGGAAGTGTACACATTGATTTTCTTTATGTGTACATGAGTAAATGATCAGGACATCAGCGATTACCGTGTATATATATGTTCGTATATATTTTAACCATTCCTGTGTAAAGATTGTGAGTTTAGATTACTAATGTCAGTAGAACCATCACTTCTTTTTCTGTTTCAAAGTACAGTCGTTGAATTGAAGATGGTGCCACCTTTTGATTTTGTATAGATCCTGTGATAGACACCAGTGGAAACATCTTGCTGAATTGCATTGCACTGGAGCCCATCCATCTCAAGAGACTTGGCTTCAGTGTGCTTCATACTATTTATTCATCCATTAAAGAAGTACTTGTATAACTCAAAATTCAAGGAAGCTTGCATTAGCAATTAATGAAAAAATCAATGAGGTTTTAGGTAGATTAAAAGTCTTCTAATGACAAGTCCATGAAATGGCACACGTGGATTAATCATTAATAAGAGAGTTGCATTTGTGTTATCAGTTTGCAGTAATGTGATCTTAATACATAGTTAATTGCAAACGGAAACAATGGATACTGTTGAGTTATTAGAGAATAAATATTTCATTTTATGAATGGGTACGGGAAAAATATTCAGAAAAAAAGCCTGAATGCCATAATTATTTAAATGATGCATTTTTCCTTTGTGAAATATATATGATGAGACTATAATTTGTGTTCTGTTGTGGAATGAAGCTGAAATTTTCTGAATCTTTTTGAAAACAATGACATACAGTTGTTGAAATTTTGTGTTTCAGGAAGATCTACGTAAATGGAGCTAAGGGCTCATCTTCAAAATCCAGCTGTCTGTGTGTGATACAGGAAGGGCTCTCTAGTCTGGAAACTCTGAATCTCACACTTATCAAAGGCATACTATCCTATTAAGCAGTACTATCCTGTTTGGTAGTGTCATGTTCAATGCTCAAAGGATATTCAGCCTTCCTGAGTTAGTCCTGTATAGAAGACAATTCTTTGCATGTTGCAAAATACTTCTAGAAAAAATGGTCTTGTCTACATTGATTGTCTTCTTTCTATGAGATGTCATATTGTTATCATAGTGCCTCAAAACTGAGATGATAAATGCCATCAAGATTGGAGATACAGTTTCTCCAAGCAAGATAATTTCAGCTCATGTGTCTGCATTCTAAAATGTTCATTTGTAATAGAGTAGAGTAGAGTAGAGTAGAGTAGAATAGACTATTTCAATTGGAAGGGACCTACAATGATCATCTAGTCCAATTGCCTGACCACTTCAGGGCTCACCACAAGTTAAAGCATGGTATTAAGGACATTGTCCAAATGCCTCTTAAACACTGACAGGCCTGGGGCATCAACAACCTCTCTAGCAAGTCTGTTCCAGGGTTTGACCACACTCCACACTCATGGTAAAGAAATGTTCCCAGTGTCCACTCTCAACCTCCCTTGGTGCAGCTTTGAGCCATTCCCATGTGTCCTATTTCTGGATCCCAGGGACAAAAGATCAGCACCTCCCTCTCCACGTCCCCTCCTCAGGAAGCTGTCAGACAGCAACGGGGTCACCCCTCAGCCTCCTGTTCTCCAAACTATACAAAACCAGAGTCCT
The DNA here is from genome assembly GCF_964289735.1 of Phaethon aethereus. Classification (NCBI taxonomy): domain Eukaryota; kingdom Metazoa; phylum Chordata; class Aves; order Phaethontiformes; family Phaethontidae; genus Phaethon; species Phaethon aethereus. Next base: position 693,150 of record NC_138584.1, on the reverse strand, counting down.
TGGCTGCTCCTCATAGGACACACCTTCCAGCCATTTCACCAGCTTTCTTGCCCTCCTCTGGACACATTCAAGGTCCTTAACATCCTTCTTAAATTGTGCAGCCCAGAACTGCTCACAGCGCTCAAGGTGAGGCCACACCAGTGCTGAATACAGCCAGATAATCACCTCTCTTGACTGGCTGGTCATGCTGCGTTTGATTCACCCCACCATGCAGTTTGCCGTCTTGACTGCCAGGGCACAGAGCTGACTCCTGAGCCTGCTGTTGGCCAGCACCCCTAGATCCTTTTCTGCAGGGCTGCTCTACAGCCACTCCTCTCCCAATCTATACTTGTGTCCAGCGTCACTCAGTCCCAGGTGCAGAATCTGGCATTTGGTATCCTTAAATTTTGTGATTTCCGAGTGCTTGAATCTATCCAGATCCCTCTGCAAGACCTCTTGTCCCTTGAGAGAGTCGACAACTCCCAATTTAGCATCATCAACAAACTTGCTAATGGTGCATTCAACTCCTGCATCCAAGAGATGGAGTAAATATCTCATGACTCCACTTTCACTGATACACTAGCTTTAGCAATATAGTGCAAGTGCTGCTATCTCCAGTAATAAATTTATACTGGGTGAGGCATGCTAAGACTGTGTTGTGGTTTAAAAAAAGCCAGCAGCTAAGCACCACGCAGCTGCTCGCTCACTCCCTGTGGTGGGATTGCTGGAAGCATCAGAAGGGTAAAAGTGAAAACACTCATGGCTTGAGATAAAGACAGTTTAATAAGTAAAGCAAAAGCTGTGCACGCAAGCAAAGCAAAACAAGGAATCCATTCACCACTCCCCGTGGGCAGGCAGGGGTTCAGCCATCCCCAGGGAAGCAGGACTCCATCGTGAGAATGGTTTCGTGGGAAAACAGACCCCATAACACTAAGTGTCCCCCGCTTCCTTCTTCTTCCCCCAGCTTTATATATTGAGCATGATGTCATAAGGTATGGAATATCCCTTTGGCCAGCCTGGGTCAGCTGTCCCGGCTGTGTCCCCTCCCAGCTCCCCGTGCACCCCCAGCCTGCTCGCTGGCAGGTCAGCATGACAAGCTGGAGAGTCCTTGACTGCTGAGCAATAACCCAAAACATCAGTACCTTATCAACATTATTTTCATCCCAAATCCAAAACACAGCCTCCTACTAGCTTCTGTGAAGAAAACTAACTCTATCCCAGCTGAAGCCAGGATACTTTGTCCCTGCATTCAGAAGAGTCCATCACAGTCAAAAGCTGGACTCCACTCTTTCTTTGGAAGGTGAATATTGTAGACACAACGTATGGAAGAAACAAAGCATGTTCAAGCATAAAGCCTAATCTTATCAAATCTCAGAAACATAAACCTTCACTTGTGCATTACTTTGCAGTTTGAAGTGTATCATTACCAATTATTACACATAAATATGTTATTTATACAACATACCACTGGTCCTTGAAGATTCATAACATCACAAGAATAGTGCCTTAATATTGTTTTTTTTTCTTTTGTTTTAATTAGTAAATGAAGCAAATTAATTTCTTCTCTTCACAGGATTTTTAATTGGCATGTCACCAAACTTATATAAACTTTCAGCTCCTTTATTACATTTTAAGAATTTCAGATAGCAATAGCTTTTTTAGGTATTTAAATTTTGATTGTAAGGGATGAGAATTACACTAAGCTCTAATGTAAGAGTATAGCAAGGTAGCCTAAACTACATAAGGCAATTGCTGAACAGTGCATGTGTAATGTATTTACAGTTTAGCATGTACTATTGGTTTCATCTGAAGTAAAATCTAAAAGTATTTTAGGAGCGACTACTTAAAAATGTGTCACATCTTATGAGAATAAACTTACTGATTTTTTAGAGATCTTTGGGATGAAAAGGTAAAATACTTTTTTTATGTGGCTTGAATTTGTGAAAAAGTTGGATTATTCATGTAAATGTCTGGGTCTTATATGGGTAACTAAGAATACAACTATCTTATTTGTAACTCACAATTATACTAAGTACAAAATATTGTTCCACTTACACTTTTTTTTTCCTTTGAGCTATATAATGCCACTAATGATTACAGAATTAGACCCTAAAGAATTTAGGAAGTGTGCTAGAATGGCAGCTAGAAGGATGACAAATCATTATTAATTGCTTTCGGATGTAGAGACATGTCTTGAAGTTGTAACTTCTTATCCACCTTGGGACAACTAAGTTTTTAGTCCAAAACCTGGAACTGAGAATCCTACAGTGTTCTGTGTGGATTCTGCATGTTTGGTCCCAGTGTTGATGTAGCCAGAAACATGACTCACTCTTTTTCTCTGTTACCTAGTGGAAGTGGAAGTGAAATTTCCCCTAAAAAAAGGTGTCAGGCCAAATAGCATCAGATCCAGCCTGAAGCTCACCGGTTGGGTCACCCTAATTAAATGACTATTACTGTAAAAAAACTCATAAGACTTTCATTTACTCACCTAAAAGCCCTCTGTAAGTTACATCAGGAGGTTATGGAAGAGCACAACTTTCCATCTAACTTCTTGTAAGACTGATTAAAAAACATGCAAAACTACCTCTGTGGAGGATGCAACAGGGCAAAATTCTGTTTAAGTGCTGCCACCAGTCGCTGCTAAAACAGGGATGGACTTCTATAGGGACAAAATAAATGAAATAAAGTAACTTAGCAAAAGCTGTTGTAAGCTTCTGGCATTTTCCTGAACAATCAGTGTAGGGGTCCTTTTGTCCAGAAACTACTAGAAGTTATAACGTTGTCTTTTTCCATGGTCCCTTCCGACCGAAACCAGTCTGTGATTCTGTGTGAAAGATGTCCCTGCCCATGGTAGGGGAGTTTGACTCAATGATCTTTAAAGGTCACTTCCAACTGAAACTATTCTATGATATATATTCAGATTCTGGCATATCTGCCTTCAAGAAAGCATATAATCAGCCAGGTCTCATGGGGCAGCTCAATCTTCGGAGAAAATACTTGTCCATGCTATGTTACTGTGTTACTATTTGGTTTCTGCTCTGGAAATTAGTAGATCCACCTGAACTTTTATGTAAAGTCAGTGTTTCTCACTGTTTATACAGAAAGGACAACATTTTCAGTCCAACATTCAACTGGGCCAGATTTGGCGAAAACAAGCCTCAATGAGTGTATTGAAATGTCTCTCCTACTGACCTTCCAGTTATCACGCTCATGTACGAACCCTGAATGCAGTGTGGAGTGGTGGACACATGGAGCTGGTGATGTATAAGGCAGTGCAAATTCTTCTATAATGAGCCCTGTTTTCTCACATACAATGCGTTTTTATGTACTTTTATTTGCCAGATGATTTAACAAAAAGATAAAACAGTTACCCAACTTTTATGTGCAGTTACAGTCATTTATTTTTGACTGGAGATGTACCACTTAGAGTTTGTATGGCATAATCACAAAGAAAAAGACCAGCTTTTAAAAATATACCCCTTTTGTTTTCTATTATCATTTTTTTGTTTCTTTGCAGTGGTATTGGTTCTGAGCCAGACTAGGCTATAATTCAACTACAGGAAAGAGAGAATACATTTCAAAAGAACAGAGTATCTTTGTTTTTTGTTTTTCTTGTGGTCTAAATCATAGATAATGAAATAATTCTGTATATTCTGTGTATTTCTTTTACATTTGAAAGACATACAACGAAGAAACCCATGTAATCAAGCTCCTCAGTTTTCCAGCTGTCAGTTGAAAGGAGAAAGGGAAAAACTGTAGCTACAGATCTTGTATATAGATGCACTGTTTATAAAACTCTCTGAATTTTGTATTAGTCATAATTAAAACTAAAGAGACATAAGGAAATTGTATCCTATCTATACATTTCAACCTCTAAGTGAGAAATGTTCCAGCTAGCTATTACTGCGGTACTTAATTTTATTGTGTTTTCCCTCAGAAATCTGTTTTAAACGATAATTGTGTTTGGTTTGTCAAGCAGTGTTACTTCTACAATGCGTATACGGGTAAATATTGGCCTTGAGGTATCTGCACTTAGTGAATCAGATTAAAATCTCTGGGTTTTAGCTTATTTCTCAATCACAAGCATCTTAATTCAGGTAAACTCCTTCCCTTTAATCCAGTCATTCTCTACCAAATTCCTCAAAATGACATTTATGAAGAGTAGCTACACTGAGTGACAGGAAAAAAATTGTTTGCTTTTTGTATACTAAAAATGCGAGAATTGCTGCCCTTTCATTACTCCTTAGGTATGTAGAGCAACAGGGAGAGCAGTATGTCACCTGTTAGGCCCCTACTGAAAATAAGTTTCTGTGCAAAAAGGTCATCCAAGATTTCTTCAAAAAGCTGTGCAATTCATATAGCGGTTTTTTTTGGTGTTCCGTAACAAGACAGTACTATTTCCAATCAATCATATTGTAGGCAGATCATAAGAAGATATGACTGCTACCTACCAAAGGCCTGGATTCTGATAGCCCTTAAAGGTATTTTGTTGGTTAAACTTCTTATTTTGTCCATGGTACTGGGTTTAGAAAATGTAACAATCCAAGTAAAGAAGAAATATTTTTGTGTTTTTTAAAATAATCATTGACATCCACTTTATTTCAAAATTATATTTTTATAAGTTCTAAGAATAAAGTTTGCATTGAAAATGATTTGGACGTATGTAGAAGAGTAGGTTTCTAAAGAAAAGGATAATACAAATTCCTAAAGGCACCTAAATAGATCATGGAACAACACAAGATTGAAAGCAAGGCGTTAAATGTTCCTAGTAATAGGTTAGTTATCGTGTTGTTACTAATAAAGCTAATACTGTTAGCATTTAAGCTTATATTTTGATTGCATTTCTCCCCCCCACCACTGTGTTTATCTCTCAAAAAATGGGATTTTACATCAGATATGTGTAAAATTTCTTCCTGAAACTGCTTGTCAAAGAACATATGACATTACATTGTGGGATTTATACTAAATAAACAAATACCAAGTCTATGAAAAGTAAAACTAATGTTTCATTATAATTCCTTTCTGATAGTGACTTGCATGGTGTCTACATTTTTTATTAGTCTGTCTTCTACAAAATGTATGTGCAAGTCAGTTGATATAACTTATTGACTATGATTTTTCCTGAAGTTCACAATAATTACTTTCAATCAGAGATTATAAATTCCAGCAAGCTGTACACCTGCAGATCATTTTTGGAGAAAAGTGCTTCAACTGCACTTTCCAAAGCAGTTGTTCCAAATCACTGGTACACATACAAGAATGGGACTTACAGACTTCTGTCTGGTGCTGGTTGAACAACAACAACAAAAAAGTTTTACAAATGCCATGAGAAAAAAGCAACACTGACTTTTGTTTGATGAAGTTCACTGGCTCATGTTATTGACTATTATTCAACCTGTACAAGGGCATCTGTGGAAGTGTGGACAGACCCACTCTTATTGTGACAGACTTTAACATACTTCTTCATCTCAAAATTTTATTCTAAATGCTTCATTAGTCAAAATATGTATATATAAGTATGTATATATATAGGGAGGTTGATATACAGAGACGTCATATATATCTATATAGTATATATCTGGGTACACGTGTATAACAACTCGGTCTAAAATGACTGCATGCACAGCTCTGAAATACAAATAACATGATAAGACCAAAGTGTTTATCCAATTTAATTCTAAATTCAAAACTTTTCCCTGAACAGTGTCACCTGACTCCCCAATATTAGTGCCACTAAATTCCAGTTCTTTCTTATGCAGTTGATATCTGAGCTTAGCTTTTAAAAATCATGTATGAGAGGTCAGACTACCGAACTATCTAATTTACGCTTATACACACACACAAAAGAAAAGAAAAATTATACTTTTTCTTCTTGGTAGTATGAATTCAAAAACTACCTAAAAAGCCTGAAATATGCCTTTTCTTTGCTTAGAGAAGCAAAGAATTTTGACAGAGTCAAAAATTCATAGATTGCAGGAGTGAATTAATTCAGGTATTTTGTACACTTATTCAAGATAGTGTTCATTGAAGTTTGTAAGAGAAATGGCACAGCTCTCGTTGGTCATTATAACACTTTATGCAGTAATATCTAAACTAAATCATGCACCACCTTCACTTTTAGATACTGTTCAACATCCCAGATACATACAAACTTATTTATTCCATCATTTTAAAGGACTAATATGTTTTATCTATGTCACGATTGTTTGCCTTTAACTGATCTGTATCTGAAGCAATTACTTTTAGATGTTTTCTAAGAAGAAGACACTTTTATGGTATTTTAAATTGCAAACAGATAGATACAACAGTCAGAAACCATCCAGTGGTTACCTCTTTCAGTGTCGTTTGCTTAAAGCACTTCAGGTTTTTTAAAAGTTAATGTGTAGAAGACCTGCCTCCTGCTAAAGTCAGTGCCCTCTTGGCCAAATTACTGTATCATGTTGATCCTGTTTTGGCAAGATTACTAAGCATTTTCCTTGGGGCTGCTTTGGAGTATCTACAGCTGAAGGAAGTATGTGAGTTGGTTTTGTTTCTTACTCATATTTTGGCTAGGTTCTGCAGCATTTGTTCTTTATTCCTCAGCTACTGTGTAGTTGCGTCAAATGCATGTAAAGCCCCTAGTAATCGGCATTTGACTTCATGATGGAATGTAGTAGGGAGAATAGGGCAATAAATTAGTTTTAGGATATTTGGGTGTTGCTTTTTGTTTTACTCTTACTTATTTTTACCTGAAGACACTGGTTCTGAAAAGCTACCCAAAAATTAGAGGGTCAAAACCAAGGCATCATTCTTGAAAGTGGGTTCAACTGTCCTAAAATTGTTATTACTATATTAGTAGGGCTTATGAATACTGTAATTATAGATGATCAGAATTTTGTATTGATTTTGCTGTCTCCGTTTGACAGAGAATAATAAAGAGATGAAGGGAAACTTTCTACAACAATTAGCCAAAACTTGTCAATGGCAACTTGTAGAAAAACAGCTTTAAATGTAAATTGGTTGATCAGCACAATTCAGCACTTTATTTTCACAACCAGGCTAAAGGTTGTTCTGGGAGACCAGAGACAGGTAAATAAACAAATATAAAACTTTCAAACCAAACTTATGCTAAAAGGCAATTTGGTTTTGTTTTTAAAATATCCCAGGTTTCACCATACAAACATACATATTCAGAATCACTTTGGCTGCTGTAACTAGAAATTCACTGAGGCAGAAGCCCAGTTCTGACAAAGATCATGCTGAGAACAAGCTATGAAAGATTTAGTTTGAAAGAAGGGGTACAAAAACCCAAGAAGAAACTAGAGTTGCAGAGCAGTATCCTGGATGTGTATTGTCTTTTTAAAAGACAGAGGTAGTCTTTTTTTTTGGCATTATTTTAAAATTACTTCTCTGATAAAACTTATGGGGAGTTTTAAGTTAATTCAGTCCTTCTTGGCCTTTAACTTGGTTTTACATCTCTTTGCCACAAGATCAACCTTATGGAAAACACAAACTTCTCCTGTTCAGTACTTATAGCCCTTTATAGAGAACTACTGCATGATTGGATTTTTCCTCCATAAATACATATATTTGCCTCAAAACTCATAAGGAGGATTTAACACCTTAGCAATATTTTCAGGTAAATAGTCCTTTGAGAGCAGTGGTGGTGGAAAGGGTTTTCAGATTTGAATAATGTGAAATATGAAAAGTAATCCTGCATGTAATGGATTTCTAATGGGAGAAAGTACAGACCTTTTCTACAGCACATTGAACTGTTACAGCAACAGAGGTGAAACAGTTATTGATCTGAGAGAGAGATAATGTAATAATCCTTGCAGAGAATTTCAGATAACCTGAAACAGATCCTCCTAGAAGCCATGCTAAGGCACATGGAGTGCAGGGAGGTGATTCAAGACAGCCAGCATGGCTTCACCAAGTGCAAGTCCTGCCTGAACAACTCAGTGGCCTTCTATGATGGAGTGATCTCATCAGTGGACAAGGAAAGAGCTACTCATGTTGTCTATCTGGACTTCTGTAAGGCCTTTGACACGGTCCCCCACAACATCCCTGTCTCTAAATTGGTGAGCTATTGACTTGATGGGTGAGATGTTCAGTGAATGAGGACTTGGTTGGATGGTTGCATCCAGAGGGTAGTGGCCAATGGTTCAATGTCCAGATGGAGATCAGTGATGCCTGGTGCCCCTCAGAGATCTGTTCTCAGACCAGTACTGTTTCACACCTTCACCAGTGACACAGGCAGTGGGATCGAGCACACTCGCAGCAACTTTGCAGATGACACCAAGCTGGGTGGTGAGCTTGACAGGCCTGAAGGGTAGGATGCCATCCAGAGGGACCTGTACAAGCTAGAGGCATGGGCCTATATGAACCTCATGAGGTTCCACAAGGTCAAGTGCAGGGTTCTGCACCTGAGGTGGAGCAACCCTGGGTATCTATACTAGCTGGGGGATGAAGGGATTGAGAGCAGCCCTGTGGAGAAGGACTTGGAGGTCCCGGTGCGTGAGAAGCTGGACATGAGCCAGCAATGTGCACTTGCAACCCAGAAGCCAACCATGTCCTGGGCTGCCCCCAAAGCCGCGTGGCCAGCAGGGCGAGGGAGGGGATTCTGCCCCTCTGCCCCTCTCTGGGGAGACCCCCCTGCAGTGCTGCGTCCAGCTCTGGAGCCCTCGGCACAGGAGAGACACAGACCTGCTGGAGCGGGGCCAGAGGAGGCCCCAGCAACGCTCCGAGGGCTGGAACAGCTCTGCTGGGAGGACAGGCTGGGAGAGCTGGGGGGGCTCAGCCTGGAGCAGAGAAGGCTCCGGGGAGACCTTCCTGCAGCTGCCAGGGCTGAGAGGGCCTGAGGAGAGAGATGGGGACAGACTTTTAGCAGGGCCTGTTGTGCAGGACAAAGGGGTAATGGTTTTAAACTAAAAGAGGGTAGATTTAGACTAGATCTAAGGAAGACATTTTTCACAATGAGGGTGGTGAAACCCTGGCCCAGGTTGCCCAGAGAGGTGGTAGATGCCCCATCCCTGGAAACATCCCAGGTCAGGTTGGACGGGGCTCTGAGCAACCTGCTCGAGTTGAAGATGTCCCTGCTCACTGCAGGGGAGTTGGACTAAATGGCCTCGAAAGGTCCCTTCCCACCCAAAGATTCTGTGATTCTATGATTTTCTGATTCTCTGATAATTATCTTGTTGAAAAGGACATCCGGAGAGAATGACGGAGACTGTAGATCGAAACCATCTTACTCCTTTATGGTATGCTTCACTGAGCCTGCTGTAACTATGAATTTGTATGTGAACATGTAAGTTTGACTTTAAAATATGAGAAATTAAAAAAAGTTTTAATTACAAGGCATAAACATAAATTAAATGTGACTTTAATGATAAAACCAGAAAAGCTGCTCTGAAGTCTGTTGCTGGACTTTTAACACTATTCACATGGCTTAAGGGTTCTGTAAACTAACGAAAATTCAACAATACTCATTTAGATCACTGTATAAATGGATGAATGTACTTCAAAAATATATTTTCATTTAAAGTTCTGTCTGTCTTTTTTGCTGACATTCTCTTTTTGTTCTTGCTTTATGTTTTAGCCAATATTTGACAACACCAAACAGAGCCTTCTGTTCCTATCTCTATCATGACCATTGTTATGTAAAATTATCTGTACAAAAGGCATTTTACTTTTGCCCTCAGAAAATGTACTTTAACATTATTATTTTTCTTTTGAATTCTACTCTTTAAAAAAAAATCAGAGAGCAGATAAAATACTTGAACAATTACCTTTCCTACTGTGTCTTTGAAGCCTTAGTTATTATTTCAATGTATTTTCCTCTTGAATCTATCTTCCACTTGCCAATGGATGTAATGAATAGAACATCAAAGAATATTTTATCTCATTGTTCCCAAGGTGGATAGTATTTGGATTCATGCTGGTTTGCATGTGTAAACTTTTGTATGCTGTTTTATGCCAGAACTAATATGAACACAGTCCTTTTTCAGAAATAAAACATTTTTTTCTGAAATGTTCTGGCCTCTGAACAGCTAGACATTTTGAAAATATGACCCAAGCTTGAAATGATCTTGACATACCAAACAGAAATTCACCTTCCTCTTAATACTGTGTATCTGCTGTCTGCAGATATATTTCTTTTTAATAGGTTTCATAGTTTTAATAATCTTAACCTAGACTATCCGGTTGCTTGACCTTATACATCAAGAAAATGTTTTAAAGATCACTATGATATAGTCAGTTGCTGCTTTCTACTTTTTTTAAAATGTGATACGTTAAAAGTTTTGGAGTGATGACTTCCAGCTCAAAGCGGCTGTTTGGGGTTTTTTTATTACATTTTGAGGTAGAGTGTCCCATACAAGTCAGGAGACATGGAGCAGTGCTTCTGCATCACTAGGAACAGGCACTTCAAGTGTGTCACTTACTGAGTGCATAGATCTGCTACTGGCTGTGGAGATATTTTGACCTGTCTGTTAGCTACAAGGGTTTGATCCTGAAATATGCAGGTCATCGTGGCCTTCTGACTCTGGCAAAAATGTCTTGTCTAGGAGATTTTAGTTAATTTAATTTACTGCCAATTAACATAGACTTAAAAAGAAGCCTGACATTTCTCTCCCAATATACATTAATGAAAATTCATCATAGCTGCATTTTGTTGTAGAAAAGGCTAGCACTAAATATTTTTTTAATACTTGTGGCCAGAGAAAGGTATAAATATCGTTCTTCTTAGACCTTAGTTGTGGGTTGCTCTTTTTATCCCTTGGGGCCTCTTGGTGACTCGTGAGCTACAAAATGTGCGAAGCTTTGCCTTTTCTCTTTGTTCAGTGCTTTAGAACTAAATTATTATACCCAATAATAAAAATGTAATGGAAAGCTGTGTCATAGGAGGCACAACACTTCTGAAGCTCACTCTCAGACTGCTTTATGGCAGTCTAGAAGTTAATATTAAGCTAAATTAAGACCACAATAAAAAAATTGACAGTAAGTTCCCCTTTATTTACCTTCAGGAAGATACCGTCTTCTGAATTAAAATTTAATTCCTAAACAGTTAAATTTGCAGACCTGTATAAAAAGAAGCTTATGTATCCTGTGGCATGACTATTTATCACAGAATCATAGAATCACAGAATATTTGGGTTGGAAGGGACTTTAAAGGTCATCAACCCCGCTGCAGTGAGCAGGTACATCTTCAACTCGAGCAGGTTGCTCAGAGCCCCGTCCAGCCTGACCTTGAAATCTGTCCCCATCTCTCTCCTCAGCCCCTCTCGGCCCTGGCAGCTGCAGGAAGGTCTCCCCGGAGCCTTCTCTGCTCCAGGCTGAGCCCCCCCAGCTCTCCCAGCCTGTCCTCCCAGCAGAGCTGTTCCAGCCCTCGGAGCGTTGCTGGGGCCTCCTCTGGCCCCGCTCCAGCAGGTCCGTGTCTCTCCTGTGCCGAGGGCTCCAGAGCTGGACACAGCCCTGCAGGGGGGGTCTCCCCAGAGTGGGGTAGAGGGGCAGAATCCCCTCTCTCGCCCTGCTGGCCACGTGGCTTTGGGGGCAGCCCAGGACACAGTTGGCTTCTGGGCTGTGAGCGCACATTGCCGGCTCATGTCCAGCTTCTCATGCACCGGGACCTCCAAGTCCTTCTCCACAGGGCTGCTCTCAATCCCTATGAAGATGTCCCTGTCTCAACCCCCAGCTGGTATAGATAACAGGGGTTGCTCCACCCCAGGTGCAGGACTCTGCTCTAGGCCTTGTTAAATCTCATGAGGTTCACATGGGCCCATGCCTCTAGCTTGTCCAGGTCCCTCCGGATGGCATCCCTGGCATCAGACTTGTCAGCCACAACACTCAGCTTGGTGTCATCTGCAAACTTGATGAGGGTGCACTTGATCCCACTTTGTCACTGATGAAGATATGAAAGAGTGCTGGTCCCAGTACAGTCCCCTGAGGGACACCACGCGTCACTGATCTCCATCTGGACATTGAACCATTGGCCACTACCCTCTGGATGCAACCATCCAACCAAGTCCTCACTCACTGAACTGCCCACATCCCTTCAGGCAGCTGTAGAGAGTGGTAAGGTCTCCCTCAGCCTCCTCTTCTCCAGACTAAACAACCCCAACTCCTTCAGCCGCTCCTCACAAGACCCGCTCTCCAGACCCCCAGCCAGCTCCCACCCACTTGAGAGGTGTGGAAAGAGCCACTTCCAGTGAAGATTGAGGCAAAGAATTCGTTGTGTACCCCAGCCTCCTCAATTTACCATTGAGAATTACCTTCTCACTTACCAGCTGCCTAAGCAGTTTTAAGTGATTTTCAAATGTTAGACTTGTGCAGGGTGCTAGATCTTAATTTGTATTGACTTTAATGAAAGACCATACCAAAATCTATGTAGTACAATACAAACAAGAAATCCAGAAATAATAGAAGTTTTTTTTAATGGCCCTTCCTGCTTTAGCCCATTTTCCTTGACAGAAATATTCAGAATACACAGAGTGAAAAAGTAGAATTGATGTTTATAGACAGAAAAAATCCAGAAGACATTAAGTTTAGCATCTAAACAGGTATGCTTACAAAAATGCACAGTTCTTTTATTCTGGAGAACCTAACCTAGAGGGATGCTGTGGAGAGGTTTATGAAACTGTTGAGCTCTGCTTCTATGAATCTCCTTGGAAAATTTTCAGTTGTGTCTTCAAATACCAATATAACTAGGTGTCTTGACAGGTTTAAAAGTTTTGGAGATACTTCATATTGATAAATTACACATCCAGAGATTAACTATAGTCTGTTTTCCAGATGTCGCTTCAGTTTTGGCTCAAAATGCCAGCTTTAGGTTTCTACCATTTGAAATGATGATATGCAAGTTATTTGAATTGAAATCTGACTTTATCAATTGTAGGAAATCTGTGTTAAATTTGACCCTTGCTATCAGTTGATGGTTCACTGTCCTCACACAGATTACAAACACTTTAATATTTCAGTAAATAGTTCACAGTATGAACTATTTTAATATCAGATGCATTTAACTTACTTTTTCTATTACTTTAATGCATCCTTTTATACCTAGCCAGAGTTATATATTACTACTTGCTTGACCCAATGCTGGCAACTATATTATTATATAGTGGAAGCATTTTGCTTTACTAAATTCTTTCCAATTATCATAACATATGTTATGTGATGAAAATCACTAAAAAACAAATGCCAATGGAAAGTTTAATACATTGACAGAAGGGAAAGATAATGATTCAGGTCCTGAATATGCATTATCAGTGTCTTAATCATGTCAGCCTAAGCAGGTTTTTAAGGTCTTTAAGGCTCTTGCTGTTGTCCTGGTTTTGGCTGGAATAGAGTTAATTTTCTTCCTTGTAGCTGGTATAGTTCCGTGTTTTGTATTTGGGATAAAAATAATGTTGATAACATACTGATGCTTTCAGTTGTTGCTCAGTGGTCAGGGACAGTCCAGCTTCTCATGCTGGCCAGCCAGCGAGCAGGCTGGGGGTGCACGGGGAGCTGGGAGGGGCCACAGCTGGGAAGCTGACCCAGGCTGGCCACAGGAATACTCTGTCCAGTACGACGTTATGCTCAGTGTATAAACTGGGGTGTTGGCTGGGGAGGGCTGCTGCTTGGGAAGGGGCTGGGCGTTGGTTGGCGAGTGGTGAGTGACTGCGTTGTGCATCATTTGTTTTGTATATCCTTTTATCATTTTTTTTCCCTTCCTGTTGTGTCCTATTAAATTGTCTTTATCTCAACCCATGAATTTTACTTTTTTTTTTTTTTTCTGATTCTTTCCCCAAGCCTCTGGGGAGGAGTGCAGTGAGCAAACAACTGTGTGGTGTTTAGCTGCCTGCCATGTTAAACCACAACAGCCCTTTTTGGCACCCAGCGTGGGACACGAAGGGTTGAGATAACAACAGATCTGACCATAGCGCATTAGAACAAATTTGTTATAAGCATCCATTACAGTAGTTTGAGAGTCGCTGGTCACAATGTTGACTTCTTTGTTCTCAGAGCTGTTGTGCTTGTTCTCAGGGTTATGTCATGGAACACCTTACTTGTATATGTTCCCTGTTGTGCTGTTTATCATCTCTGGGAACTGGGTCAAGGTTATCATTTTGCTGTTCTTTGTAGAAGTGACTTATGATATGATAAAATGGCTGATCATGACATTAATCTGGTATCTGCACTCATCATTGCCATCAACTCCATATTTTGTGATCCATCTTTTGGAAACTATTAATAATTATGCTATTTACCTTTTCTCGTTGGAGAGCAAATTTGCAGGGGAGACACCTTCCTTCACCTTCCCCTTCTCCTCCAGGCTAGGTGCAACAGCTCTTGAGAATTTTGAATATCCTTGGGATGTTCAAACTAGCATGTTCCTGTTGCTCCTACTCCTGAATGTGTTTCAGGAGTTTAAAGTTAAACAACTATTTAAGAACATCACCCAGAGATCTATGCCAAGGCTGGGTACTTATATGAGTGGCAGGGTGTGTGGGATAGCATGGGCAAGTACCTAGGACAGTGAGCAGCTCCAGTGTTTTAGAACTTTACCCCTGAACAGCTGCAGAATCCCAAAAAATTAGTAAAGTATTTGGAAAAATGATACTGCCGCTCTGGCAAGTCCAGAGAGACACAAACCACTGCAGCGTGTTGGGGCCTGGCCCACGCCTACTGAGCCTGTTCAACACTATTCAGTACCCTCAACAGGAAGAGAAGGTCCCTGGATCTGATAACAAAATGTCAGGCACCGCAGATACTCCAATCCCTGTGACAGGCACTGCGGCTACTCCATAGTAAAAAAGACCATAATACTTTATGATACAACAGAATGTCAAATCACAGAGTTGGTTTGCAAGAATATAATCATCATCTCATCCAGTCTTTAGAAATATTCATACTAAATGCAGGACTCTGTTTTTATAACTCAAATTTTTCTAACTTCAATATTCAAGGTTTGCTTAAATGCTTAGTATTTTTGAATGTTTTTCTGAAAAAAATACAATCCGGAGGGTGCTTAAACTCTATGGCTTTAGGTAACATTCAACCAACCATTTCTTCCAAAAAGGAGAAAGCTTTGAAAAAACAATAATACTGATTTCAGCATCTGGCATAATGTTTTTATATCATATATATTTTGGGATAATACTTCTAATTTGAATGTGATCTAAACCACTAAAATAAGGTCAGTGAGTAAGTTAATAGAAAAATGTTATGAAGCCTTTCACTTCTGGATGAACAGTAATTTGGATAATTCTGAAATTAATCTTTGGGGGTGTTTTTCTGGCTAAGAAGTCTCATAAAAGCCACCTTCAGGTCAACCTGGAGTGAAAAAGAATCAGGAAAATAATAAAATGGTAGAACAACAGCAACAAAATCACCATTCATGTTCTCAGCCTAATAACAGAATCACAGAATAGTTGAGGATGGAAGGGGTTTCTGGAGATCACCTATGCCAGCCTCCCTGCTCAGAGCAGTCAGCTTGATTCCACTGTCCAGGACTTTGTCTAGTCAGGGTTTAGATATCACCAAGAATGGCGACTTCACAATCTCTCTGGGTAACCTGTTTTAGTTGTTACAGTTTTTGATCATCCTTACAGCTTTGTCCAGCTGAGTTCTGAATATCTCCAAGGATGGATATTCCCCAACCTGATTCAGCAACCTGTTCCAGTGCTTAACCATCTTCATGGTAAAATTTTTTTTCCCTAATATCTAGTCTGATCTTACCGCTACATATCTCTCAGAAGAGTGTGATTCTCTTTCTCTACAACCTCCCTTTTAAGGAGGGTTTCAGGAAGCAGTATTGTATCTTTTTAATTTTCTTTCTTTTTATGGCAGCTCTATTCCATATGTCTATTACACAGAAATGCCTGTAACAAAAGTACATCTTGCTTGAGAAGAGTAAATCAGCTGGATTTTTGTAACAGGCATGCGCTCGGTTGCATGCATTATTGATGCTGGTATTCAACAGAGTGACAATGATGGTCTAAGGAATAAGAGAGGCAGAGTGGCAGAGATCGACATTTTTTAATGAAGTGTGGAAAAAAACCTTGAAGTTGTTAACACCTTCATAATCAAAGACTATAAGCAAAATCTAACTTTAGCTTATTTAAAGAATGAAGATTCATGAAGCAAGCAGCTATGACTACCTTGTTGTCTTCTTTGCATTTTGCATGCAAGACTGTATTAGGGTAATGGTGAACTGAGCTCCTCTTTCTTGTTAACCAACAGGAAGTAAAATTCAGTCTTGTTTACCGAATTTCTGAATATGTATACCTGTGATAAGCAGATTGTAAAGTGTAAATAATACAATATTGATTTTCTTGAACCTCAACAATCCTATGAGAAAATTAAAGGTATAAGAATTACAAACCCTATAAAAATATAGCAAGAATATGCATTTAATTTACTTAATTGAAGCAGAGTACTATAGCAGACAAAACATTTTATTTGGTCAGTCATAGATTAAATAAAATTGTTTGGGTCTGTAACTAGCCCAGTGAGTGCTTGGTATGTTTTTCCCATGGCAGTGAAATTCTCTCTGATTTTTTTTTTATGTTTTGGGTATTTTTTCCCTAGAATATTTCAGTTTTAGATGCTAATAACAGCATTCCCAGTAGTAGCACCACTTGAAGAGGAAATGTGTCTCTCCTCTTCTCTGGCTGAGTTTCAGTGAATTTCTCCAGACTTCAATCCCAGTTCCCTCAGCCACTCCTCATAGCACTTGTATTCTAGACCTTTCACCAGCTTTGTTGCCCTTGTTTGGATGCACTCCAGCACCTCAATGTCTTTCTTGTAGTGAAGGACCCAAAATGGAACACAGGATTCAAGGTGCAGCCTCACCAGTGCCGAGTACAGGGGCACGATCCCTTCCCTGCTCCTGCTGGCCACACTATTGCTGATACAGGCCAGGACGCTGTTGGCCTTCGTGGCCACCTGGGCACACTGCTGGCTCATGTTCAGCCGGCTGTCAACCAGCACCTCCAGGTCCTTTTCCACCCAGCAGCTTCCCCAAGTCTGTAGTGTTGCGACCTAAGGACCCAGCAGTCAGCTCTGTTGAATATTACATAATTGGCCTTGGCCCATCAATCCAGCCTGCCCAGATCCCTCTGTAGAGCCTTTCTACAATTCAAGCAGACCAACACTACAGTCCAACTCGGTGTTGTCTACAAACTTACTGACAGTGCACTCGATCCCCTCATCTAGATCCTTGATAAAGATATTAAACAGAACTGGCCTCAGTATTGAGCCCTGGGGAACAGCACTTGTGACCAGCTGCCAACTGGAATTAACTCCATTCACCACACCTCTTTGGGCTCAGCCATCCAGACAATTTTTTTACCTGACGAAGAGTATGTCCATCCATGCTACGAGCAGTCAGTTGCTCCAGAAAAATGTTGTGGAAAACTGTGTCAAAAGCTTTACTAAAGTCCAGGTAGACAGCTCATCCTTATGTCTAGACCTATGTGTCATTGTTGTAACACCTTAGTTTACACCAGCAGAATTTAAAAGCAACTATTTGATGTTAGTTAGACCTTCTTAACACAAGTCTATAATCTTTCACCTATTTCACCATAAATCTACCGAGATATGTAACAGCTTTTCTAGCATTGATGACATAAAGGAAATTCACCGGAAAACTCCCACTAGTAAAATTAAAGTGCATGGGAAAGCATCTGAGCTTGTCAGAGACTTAATTCTTTAATCTTATTAATTTCTTGGTTTTTATAATAGGATGGCCAAAGTTTGGCAAATAAATATAAATGTAATTATTTTAATACATATTTTCATAATTATTTTGCTTTTAGTGCCTATTGTCTTCTGGTAGTAATGGAACTCATACTTCTGAGACACACAATTCTTTAATTGCTCATCAGAGTTACCATTATAAACACAGTTTTGGATAGATTTTGCAAAAAAAAAAGTCAGTACTGCCTTTCTGCATCTCCCACTGGATTTGAATAGTTGTACTAATCTTAATAGTGGTCAAGCTTGGATAATTTTTTAAATGCTTTCACGAAAATTATTGCGATTGGGTTCCACAGAATTGTTTGTTGTATTTTTATTATAACCTTCATGTTTCATGTAATGACTCTGAAATCCTAAGATTGATATTGGCGAGCACTTCCTGAAACAGTCCCTTAATCATTTCATGGTTGTGCTTAAAATGTTGGAAACAATTGAAAACAAATAGCATCTAACTGAGAAAAGAGCCAGTTGCTAACTACCTAAATTCAGACACTTAAGAAACTATTATGTCATCAAATATAAATGAATGTTCGTAGTTAACTTTGATAATTAATTAAGGCACTTGGTATGTAATACATTTTAATCTTCACTGGAAGCTAACCAGCTTCCAGCTAACCACCAGCGCAGGTGAAAACTTCTTGGAGTTCCCGTTATGCAACGGGAAAAAGTAAAAGACTGGGTAGTGCACAGTCAGTGTGCAGCCTGTATCACAGCACTTCATTAAGAGCCTGATGGGAAATATAGCATATGACTGTATAGTTAAAGGAGGCATTATAGGACATGCACAAATGGAGTGGGGAAGTTATGTACACAAAAGCAATAGTGGCATTTCTGAGCACTAAATGCCTAAGTCTGTAAATCAAAAAATTATTCTGTTTAATTCATACCATTCACACCTGATCCCTGGTTGTCCTGGACATGCCCTGTGAGCACCCTCAAGATGAACCACTCCATAATCTTCCCTGGTACTGAGGTCAGGCTGACAGGCCTGTAGTTCCTGGGATCCTCCTTCTGGCCTTTCTTGTAGATGGGCATCACTTTGGCAAGCCTCCAGTCGTCTGGGACCTGAGCCTTGTTAACCAGGACTGATTATAAATGATGGAGAGTGGCTTGGCAAGCTCCTCCGCCAGCTCCCTCAGTACTCTGATGGGACCCACCCAAGAGTACTGAGGAAGCTGGCAGAGGAGCTTGCCAAGACACTACAGGCTTGAAGAAGAGTGGCTGGAGAGCTGCCCGGTGGAAAAGGACCTGGGGGTGCTGGTTGACAGCCAGCTGAATATGAGCCGGCAGTGTGCCCAGGTGGCCAAGAAGGCCAACAGCGTCCTGGCCTGTATCAGCAATAGTGTGGCCAGCAGGAGCAGGGCAGGGATCATGCCCCTGTACTCGGCACTGGTGAGGCCGCAGCTTGAATCCTGTGTTCAGTGTTGGGCCCCTCACTACAAGAAGGATGTTGAGGTGCTGGAGCGTGTCCAGAGAAGGGCAACGAAGCTGGTGAGGGGTCTGGAGCACAAGTCTGATGAGGAGCGCCTGAGGGAACTGGGGTTGTTTAGTCTGGAGAAGAGGAGGCTGAGGGCAGACCTTGTCGCTCCCTACAGCTACCTGAAAGGGGGTTGTGGTGAGGTGGGTGTTAATATCTTCTCCCCAGTAACTAGCGATAGGATGAGAGGAAATGGCCTCAAGCTGCACCAGGGGAGGTTTAGATTAGATATTAGGAAAAATTTCTTTACTGAGAGAGTGGTCAAGTATTGCAACAGGCTGCCCAGGGAAGTGATGGAGTCACTGTCACTGGAGGTGTTCAGAAAACGTGTGGTCGTGGCACTTCGGGACATGTTTTAGTGGGCATGGTGGCATTGGTTGGGATTGATGATCTTAAAGGTCTTTTCCAACCTTAATGATTCTGTGACTCTGTGATTCTGTGATTAATTTTTGAAAGTTAGTTGTATCAGAAGAGACAGACCCTCTAGGGTGACTTGCACGTGTACAATGATTAGATATAATTGTACAGAAGTCAGATATCCATAATAAGAAACTAAGAGCCAGGAGGACTATAGCCATTAGGCTCTGTAGCAAGTTTTAAGGTAGAGAGATGCATCTGAGTGGTAGCACACAATGAGCAAAGGACAATTTTCTAAGAGCGTATTTGCCACACTTTGAGAGGTGATTAAAACTGTGAATTGAAAAAGACATTAGAGCGGTGGGGAAAGGCACTGCTAAATAATCTCATTGAACCCATTTCTATTAAGTAGGTATTGACCATATACAACCATTGTCATCTAAATTGCAGATGTGGAGTGATGCAAGACCTGAATCACTCCTCAGCTCCAGGTGGTTGTTGCAGGTATTGTGAAGTCAGCACAGTAGGAGTACGCACACAAGTGAACAGAGAGATAAAGCAACCATATTCTCTCTTCCCCAGACCCCAAAAATGTAATTTGGGATTCTCAGAGCTCTCTGAGAGAGAGTTGTTGGAAAGGATTTCTCTATTCAGTGTGAAAGAATAGCTGGACATTGCAATTAGTCCTTCAAAGGGATGAATGCTACAGAAAAGTAGTGGAAGGACAGTGCATGTGAGGTAGGGTGCCTGCACGGGACTGCTGAGCTTCTGGACATTGGAGGTGGTGGCCAAGCAGAGTTAACAGCCTGCTCACAGTACCACTGATGCCATCTGCAAGTACTGCATAGGGCCTCCACTTGTGTGATGTTGCTTAAACAGAAATCACACAAAATTCTGTTGGGTATTTTAGTATTAAGTGCTGCCCAGTAAACAGCACCAATACATAGATTTCCTTCTGTGCTGGTGTCGTAGTTTAACCCCAACTGTCAACTAAGCACCACACAGCTGCTCGCTCACCCCCGACATGGTGGGATGGGGAGAGAATCAGAAGGGTAAAAGTGAGAAAACTCATGGGTTGAGATAAAGACAGTTTAATAAGTAAAGCAAAAGCCGTGTGCACAAGCAAAGCAAAACAAGGAATTCATTCACCACTTCCCATCGGCAGGCAGGTGTTCAGCCATCTCCAGGGAAGCAGGGCTTCATCTTGCATAATGGTTATTTGGGAAGACAAACACCATAGCTCTGAACATCGTCCCCTTCTTTCTTCTTCCCACATCTTTAGGTGCTGAGCATGATGTCATATGGTAGGGAATATCCCTTTGGCCAGTTTGGGTCAGCTGTCCCACCGGTGTCTCCTCCCAACTTCTTGTGCACCCCCAGCCTACTTGCTGGTGGGAGAAGCAGAAAAGGCCCTGACTGTGTAAGTGCTGCTCAACAGTAACAAAAACATATTATCTATATTATCAACACTGTTTTTAGCACAAATCCAAAACACAGCCCCATACTAGGTACTATGAAGAAAATTAACTCTATCCCAGATAAAATCAGGACAGCTGGAGAAGAAGTTCCTTGCCATATCCCGACATGAACAGGTTGTATGCTAAGCTGGTGTATGCCCTAGACAAAGCATTTCTCCAAGGGCTGTAGAGGAATGGCTAGCATAAGTGCCCTGTACCATGGGCAGGGACACAGACAGGAGCCAACCAATGGCGTATGAATTCTGGGTAATTTTAATGAGTGGTTATTCAACAAAGTAACTCTTCATCATATATATCTAAAGAATCCATTTTTCTTTTGCAAGAAGTAGAATTTTTACAAGGATTATTTATATCCGTTTTACCTTTGAGAAATCAGTTCATCAGAGAGGACAGAGAATTAAAATTGGAAAGTCTATAGTGCTACAGTGTCCCCAGTGGCTTTTCATAGCATGAATTGTGTACATGACCATTCTACATTAGAAAATCTGGAACTGAAGCATCCATCTTGACAACCTTTATTCTGTGGAGAAGAAAAAATAGACTGGGAGTATGTTGTTAACATAAACACTGAGATGTTTTCACGTATATGGAAATCTAAGCTTCCCTAGCACACTTCTTAGCTTAATGCCATATAGAGTTTCAGTATCTTATAGAAAAGAGATACATTTACTGTTTACAGTACCTTATTTTTTTAACTCCATCTTAGCTCTAAAACCTGTATTTCTTTAATCTGAGTTCAACAGTATCCTTCCCATTTTTTTAATTACTGTTAGTTATGCACATATAATTACAAAAGAAGAAATCAAAGGTATTAACAAGAAATATCTTCAGGAGAATAAACCTTAATTTTTTCTACCTGTATGATTGCATTCAATTGTGATCAATAAAACTAAATTCTCTTGCGAATGTGTTTTTTTCTGTAATGCTTATTCCCTCTTTCATTCATGATGTATAAATTAGTGTGACAGAACTAATAACTCAAAAAATGCCCTGTAAAAATCTTTCCTCTTATAAATGTTTTCTTTTCACACATAAAGAAATGGCCTCAGTGAAATGGATGATTAGAAGAGCAATCCTGCCATTATTCACAAACAGTGAATACAGCAGCCACCTGTGTTATTACTAGCATGCTGAATATGTATAGCATTTGGCAAATCCAGACAATTTTCATTTCTTACCTTCAGCTGATGTTTCAACAGCTGCAGAAATATGGAATGCATGCAAGCTTGGTTCTAGGTAGTTCTTTAAATGCATGTAAGCTTATGTGATCAGGTGAATGGCTGAACTCAGAGGTTGGTGATCTGTGACAAGAAGCCTAGTTGCATGTGAGTAGCTAGTGTGTACCTCAGAGGTCAATACTGGATCTGATCCTGTAAAACATCTTCACTAATGATCTGGATAATGGGGCAGATGTTGTACCCTCAGCAAGTTTGCAGATAACACAAAACTGAGAGGACTGACCGATATGCCAAAGAGTCATGCTGTCATCCAGAGGGACCTCAGCAGGCTGGAGACATCAGCTGACAGGTACTTCATAAAGTTCAACAAGAGGTAGTCCAAAGTTCTGGACCTGGGGAGGAACAACCCCAGGCACCAGGACATGCTGGGGGGTCACTGCCAGCTGGAAAGCAGCTTGGCAGAGAAAAACCTGGGCATCCTGGTGGACACCAGGTTGACCATGAGCCAGCAACGTACTCTTGCAGCAAAGAGAGGCTGACAGTATCCTGGGCTGCATCAGGAGGAGTGTTGCCTTCTGCTCTACTCAGCACTGGTGAGGTGACACCTGGAGCGTTGGGTCCAGTTCTGGGCTCCCCAGTACAAGAGAGACCTGGACATGATGGAGAGAGTCCAACGAAAGGCAGTGAAGATGATGAAGGATCTGGAACATGTCTCCTATTGAGGAAAGGCTGAGAGAGCTGGGACTGTTCAGCCTGAAGAAGAGGAGGCTCAGGGGCTATATTATTAATGTAGATAAATGCCTGAAGGGAGGGTGCAAAGAGAATGGAGCCAGGCTCTTTTCAGCAGTGCCCAGTAACAGGACTAGGTGCACTGGGTTTCAGTTTCACAACCTGAAACACAGGAGGCTTCATCTGAACATCAGGAAACACTTTTTACCGTGAGGTTGACCAAGCACTGTCACAGGTTTCCCAGGGAGGTTGTGGAGTCTCCATGCTTGGAGATATTCAAAAGCTGTCTGGATGGGGTCCTGGTCAACTGGGTCTAGGGGGCCCTGCTTGAGCAGGGAGGTTGGACCAGATGACGTCTTGATGTCCTTTCCAACCTCAACCATTTTGTTTCTATGATTCTAACAAAAAGGTATTATGAAAACTAAGAGACAGTAAGTTTTTGCCATACACATTCATTACATAAGCTAGCAAGGCTTTAAATTAGACTTGAAATGGGAGGGGGATAATATTAGGCTTGCCCATGACAAGCTGTGGGATGACATGTCAAGGTTAGAGGGATGGGGTGCTAGCGAGGGTCCTTAGCCTGTTGCTCTGAGACGTGCTGTCTACACTGCAGCACACCTGAAGTCTTGCAGAGATGAGCCAGGGACTCCTGAGGTAACAGGAGCCAACAGGGAAATACCAGTGAAAAACCTCAAAGGAATTAAGGGGTGTTCCACTTCAGCTATGTCATTGGCCAAGGAATTCATGGCCGATATCCCAGCTGAAGTGCCTCTACACCAATGCACACAGCATGGGCAACAAACAGGAGGAGATGGAAGACACCATGCTCCTAGAGAACTATGACCTAGTTGTGATCACTGAAACTTGGTGGGACAAATCTCATGACTGGAGTGCAGCTATCAACGGCTACAGGCTGTTCAGAAGGGACAGGTGAGGTAGGAGAGGTGGAAGCGTGGCCCTCTATATCAAGAAATGGATAGTGTGAAGAGCTGTCTCTGAGCAATAGCCACAAGCATGTTGAAAGCTTATGGGCAAGAACCAGGGACATTATGGACAAGAATCGGGCAACAAAGGGACTCTTGTGGTTGGTGTCTACTACAGGCCATCCGACGAAGGGGAGTCTATGGATGAAGCCTTCTCACTCCAGCTACAGGAGACATCGCGCTTGCAGGCTCTCATCCTGCTGGGGTACTTCAACCACCCTGACACCTGCTGGAAAAGTAGCACAGCGAGCTGTAAGCAATCCAGGAGACTCCTGGAATGCATGGAGGATAACTACCTGTGCCAGGTAATAGACAGTCCTACCAGAGGGGACGTGATACTGGACGTGTTGGTTAAAAATGCAAGTGAGCTAACTGGTGATGTCAAGACTGCAGGTGGCCTAAGCTGCAGTGATCATGCACTGGTGGAGTTCGCAGTTCTGAGAAATATAGGTCAGGCAAAAAGAAAAGGCAGGATCCTAAATTTTAGAAAAGCAAACTTCCTAAACTTCCTAAGGACAACAAGGAAATGCACAGGCAGTAGAAGCAGGGACAGGTATCCTGGGATGAGTGCAGGGACGCTACCCGGTTGTCAGGAAGGCTAAGGCACAGCTGGAGCTGAACTTGGCAAGGGATGCAAAGAATAATAAGAAAGGCTTCTATAGATACATTAGCCAGAAAAAGAAGGTCAAAAAAGCGTGCCCCCTTCAAGAGCAAGACCGGCAGCCTGGTAACAAGGGATGTGGAGAAGGCTGAGCTACTCAACAACTTCTTTCCCTCAGTATTCACTGGCAGTCTCTCTTCCCACACCTCACGAGTGGGTGGACTTCAAGACAGAGACTGGAGGAGCAAAGATCAGTTTCAAGACCACCTGAGGTACCTGCACAAGTCTATGGGACCTGATGAGGTACATCCCAGAGTCCTGAGGGAACTGGCTCACGTAGTTGCCAAGCCACTCTCCATGATAACAGAAAAGTTAGGGCAGTCAGGTGAAGATCCGGGGGACTGGAAGAAGGGAAACATTTAACAAATGTAGCAGGGAGGACCCTGGTAACTACTGACCTGTCAGCTTCACCTCTGTGCTTGGCAAGATCATGGAGCAGATCCTCCTAGAAGCCATGCTAAGGTACATGGAGGGCCGGGAGGTGATTCAAGACAGCCGGCATGGCTTCACCAAGGGCAAGTCCTGCCTGAACAACTCAGTGGCCTTCTATGACGGGGTGACCACATCAGTGGACAAGGGAAGAGCTACTCATGTTGTCTGTCTGGACTTCTGTAAGGCCTTTGACACGGTCCTCCACAACATCCCTGTCTCTAAATTGGTGAGCTATGGATTTGATGGGTGGGCTGTTCAGTGAATGAGGAATTGGTTGGATGGTCGCACCCAGAGGGTAGTGGTCAATGGCTCAATGTCCAGATGGAGATCAGTGACACGTAGTGTCCCTCAGGGGTCCATACTGGGACCAGTACTCTTACATATCTTCATCAGTGACACAGGCAGTGGGATCGAGCACCCCCGCAGCAAGTTTGCAGATGACACCAAGCTGAGTGGTACAGTTGACACAACTGAGGGATGGATGCCATCCAGAGGGACCTGGGCAAGCTTGAGAAGTGGGCACAAGTGAACATCATGAGGTTCCACAAGGTAAGTGTAGGGTCCTGCACCTGGTTCAGGGCAACCCCCAGTATCTATATTGGCTGGGGCATGAGATAGGAACATCTTCATAGGGATTGAGAGAAGGACTTGGGGGTTCTGGTGGATGAAAAGCTGGACATGAGCCAGCAGCGTGCGCTTGTAGCCCAGAAGGCCAACTGCATCCTGGGCTGCATCCAAAGAAGCATGGACAGCAGGTCGAGGGAGGGGATTCTGCCCCTCTGCTCTGCTGTGGTGAGACCCCCCTGGAGTACTGCACCCAGCTGTGGAGCCGTCAGCACAGGAAAGACATGGACTTGTTGGAGAGGGTCCAGAGGAGGGCCACCAAAACGCTAAGAGGGATGGAACACCTCTCCTACGAAGAAAGGCTGTGGGAGTTGGGGGTGTTCAGCCTGGAGAAGAGAAGGCTCTGGGGACACTTTATTGCAGCCTGCCAGGACTTAAAGGAGGCTTGTAAGAAAGATGAGGACAGACCTTTTAGCAGGGCCTGTTGCGATAGGACAGGAGCAATGGTTTTAAACTAAAAGAGGGCAGAATCAGACTAGATATATGGAAGAAATTTTTTACAATGAGAGTGGTGAAACACTGGAACAAGCTGCCTAGAGAGGTGTAGGTGCCCCATCCCTGGAAACATTCCAGGTCAGGTTGGACAGGGCTCTGAGCAACCTGCTCTGGTTGAAGATGTCCCTGCTCATGGCAGCGGGGTTGCACTAGATGATCTTTAAGGGTCCCTTCCAACCCAAAGTATTCTGTCATTCTATGTTTCTATAATTATTTACAATATCCATTATACGTTTCTTTCACAATTAATAACATAATGCCATAGATAGTTGTGGTCACTTTAAGAAATACATAGGTTGACAGGAGGACAAGAATGCCAGTTGTTTTACAACCACAAGATTTTCATAGCAGGAAAAGTAACTGTTTTGTTCAAAAAGACTTTTTTTACTGCCATGAATGCTTATTATTCAGTAATTTACGACAAATGTTCTCATAACAGGTAATACAGAGCCTCCTAATGTGTAGAATTCTTCTGTTTGTTAAAGACAAAATTATTTTATTTTTACAGGTTTGCATTTAAATTTATGATCTCACTGTCACAGGTTTTCCAGGGAGGTTGTGGAGTCTCCATGATTGGAGATATTAAAAAACTGTCTGGATGGGGTCCTGGTCAACTGGGTCTAGGGGGCCCTGCTTGAGCAAGGAGATTGGACCAGATGACCTCTTCCAGTCCCTTCCAACCTCAACCATTCTCTGGTTTTGAGATTGTCCCCTTGTACTCGGCACTGGTGAGGCTGCACTTTGAATCCTGTGTTCAGTTTTGGGTCCCTCATTACAAGAAGGACACTGAGTTGCTGGAGAGCATCCAAAGAAGGGCAACAAAAGGGTCTAGAGAACAAGTTTGATGAGGAGCAGCTGAGGGAACTGGGGTTATTTAGTCTGGAGAAAAGGAGGCTGAGGGGAGTCCTTGTCGCTCTCTACAACTACCTGAAAGGGGTTGTAGCAAGGTGGGTGACAGTCTCATTTCCCAATTAACAAGCAATAGGACAAGAGGAAACGGCCTCAAGTTGTGCCAGGGGAGGTTTAGATTGGATATTAGGAAAAAATTCTTCATCAGAAGGCTTGTCAGACACTGGAACGGGCTGCCCAGGGAAGTGTTTGTGTCATCATTCCTAGAGGTATTTAAAAGACACTTAGATTTGGCACTTAGGGACATGGTATAATGCTGGACTTGGTAGCGTTATGTTTACGGTTGGACTCGATGACCTTAAAAGTCTTTTCCAACTTAAATGATTCTGTGATTCTACGAGTCATTTTAAGCCACAAACACCCTGATTGAGAGCCAGATTTTAACCAACTGAACGAGAAGATTGTAGGGGACTTACAGTCTTTTCTACCAAACCAAGGCTCTTGTAATTTATATATAGATAGAAGCACTAATTTAGATTGTGGTTTGCAACACTCCCAACTCACACATCTTCTATCCCTTTCACACTTATGAGAGAACGTCCTTCTTTTTAAGTGGTAAAACCAGAAGTTTCATAAAATGAGAGAATGGGTTTGAAGGGATCTTTAAAGTTCATTGAGTCCAATCCCCTGCCATGGACAATGACATCTTTCACTGGAATAGGTTGCTCAAAGTCCCACTTGAACACTTCCAGGGATGGGACATCCATATTTTGTCTGGTGACCTATTCCAGTGTCTCACCACCCTGATTGTAAAAAAATTCTTCTTTATATGCAATCTAAATCCACTCTCTTCACATTTCAGACTGTTCTTGCTTGTCCTGTCACTACAGGCCCTAGTAAAAAGTCTCTCTCCATCTTTCTTACAGGCACCCTTTAACTGCTGCATGCAATACGATCTCCCAAAGAGCTTTCTCTTCTTCAAGGCTGAACAGCCCCAACTCCCTCAGCCTTTCTTCACAGGAGAAGTGTCCCAGCCCTCTGATCATTTTCATGGCCATCCTCTAGATCCTCTCTAGCAATTCCATGTCTGTCTTTTGCTAGGACCCCCAGAACTGGATGCAGTACTGCAGGTGTGGTCTCAAAAGAGCAGAGTAGAGGGTCTCTAGGTAAAGATCACCTCCCAGGGTAAAGATCACCTCCCTTGCCATACTTATTTTCATGCAGCCCACAGTAGGACGGGCTTTCTGGGCTGTGTCGTGGTTTAGCCCCAGCTGGCAACTAAGCACCACGCAGCCGCTCGCTCACTCCCCCTCCCGCAGTGGGACGGGGAAGAGAATTGGGAAAAAAAAACCTCGTGGGTTGAGATAAACACGGTTTAATAGGACAGAAATAAAGAAGGGAACAACAATGATAATACCGACAAAGGAATGTACAAGAACAAGTGATGCCCAATACAGCAATTGCTCACCACCCCGTGATCGACAGCCCGTCCCCGAGCAGCGATTTCCGCCCCCCGGCCAACTCCAGTTTATGTACTGGGCATGACGTCGTATGGCAGGGAATATCTCTTTGGCCAGTCTGGGTCAGCTGTCCCGGCTGTGTCCCCTCCCAGCTCCCCGTGCACCCCCAGCCTGCTCGCTGGCCAGCCAGCACGAGAAGCTGGACTGTCCTTGACTGCTCAGCAACAACCCAAAACATCAGCACCTTATCAACAGTTTCTCATCCCAAATCCAAAACACAGTCTCACACTAGCTTCTGTGAAGAAAACCAGCTCTATCCTGGCTGAAACCAGGACAGTATCCACCCCTTATTCCATACCATTTACGTCATGCCCAGGTCCTATACTTTTCAATACATTCCAATTATTCATTTTTACTCTTCCTGTCTTTTAATATATATACACAGATATCACTTTCTTAGTCCATGGGCCATCACTTTAAAACGTCTGTGGAGTTCAGTCAGTCCATGACTCCAGGCTTCATCCATCATAGTAGTCTCTCAGGGCAGGGGAGATGGTATGTAGTGTTGGATTGTCATCTGGCACGGTCCATGTCCATGATCTGCAGGTCGAAGATGTCGGTCTCGAGGGATTTGTTGGGCGCAAGCTGCTGAAGCCAGTTCTGGTTCCATCACTGCTGCATGTTGCTTGGTTTCAGTGAAGCTCATTCTTCATCAGTCTGGGTGATTCTTACTATAATACCATTGATATGGTAGATAGCAGCCATAGTAGTAATGTCATACTGAACAATTACCATAATACAATTCAAATCATTGACTGTTTTCACCCAAAATCAAGTCTCCTTGAGGTACACATCGGAATTCCCCATCCTTCCGCATTGCCCACCAAGTGCACCCAGGTCCCTGGGCAAAGGCAATCCCACGAACGGGTTTGCCTTTTCCTAATGCAGGAGTAACCCAGACTGTCTTCCCCAGCATGTTTCTCACATGCACCACAGGGACTTTATCCCCTTCTACAGTACGTAGAAGTTTTGATTGGGCAGGGCCGGCTCTATTAGTAGATCCCCTAGTGTTGACTAACCAGGTGGCTTTGGCTAGATGTTTATCCCAATGTTTGAATGTTCCATCACCCATTGCTCTCAGTGTAGTCTTTAACAGTCCATTGTATGGTTCAATTTTTCCGGAAGCTGGTGCATGATAGGGCATGCGATACACCCACTCAATGCCATGCTCTTTGGCCCAGGTGTCTATGAGGTTGTTTCGGAAATGAGTCCCATTGTCTGACTCAATTCTTTCGGGGGTGCCATGTCGCCATAAGACTTGCTTTTCAAGGCCCAGGATAGTGTTCTGGGCGGTGGCATGGGGCACAGGGTATGTTTCCAGCCATCCGGTGGTTGCTTCCACCATGGTAAGCACATAGCGCTTGCCTTGGCGAGTTTGTGGAAGTGTGAGATAGTCAATCTGCCAGGCCTCCCCATATTTATATTTCAACCATCGTCCTTCATACCAGAGGGGCTTTAACCGCTTGGCTTGTTTGATCGCAGCACACGTCTCACATTCATGGATAACCTGTGCAATAGCATCCATGGTCAGGTCCACCCCTCGATCCCGAGCCCATCTATATGTTGCATCTCTTCCCTGATGGCCTGAGGTGTCATGGGCCCACCGAGCTATAAATAATTCACCCTTATGTTGCCAGTCCAGATCCACCTGAGTCACTTCAATCTTAGCAGCCTGATCCACCTGATGGTTGTTTTGATGTTCTTCGGTGGCCCGACTCTTGGGTACGTGAGCATCTACATGACGTACTTTTATGACGAGATTCTCTAGTCGGGCAGCAATATCTTGCCACAATTCAGCAGCCCAGATGGGCTTGCCTCTGCGTTGCCAGTTGCTCTGCTTCCATTGCTGTAGCCACCCCCATAGAGCATTTGCCACCATCCATGAGTCAGTATAAAGATAGAGTATTGGCCATTTTTCTCGTTCAGCAATATCTAAAGCCAGCTGGATGGCTTTCACCTCCGCAAACTCACTTGATTCACCTGTCCTTCAGCCACTTCTGCGATTCGTCGTATAGGGCTCCATACAGCAGCTTTCCACCTTCGATGTTTGCCTACAATACGACAGGACCCATCAGTAAACAGGGCATATTGCCTTTCGTTCTCTGGCAGTTCATTATATGGTGGAGCCTCTTCAGCATGCGCCACTTCCTCTTCTGGTGATATTCCAAAATCTTTGCCTTCTGGCCAGTCCATGATCACTTCCAAGATTCCCAGGCAATTAAGGTTTCCTGTTCGAGCCCGCTGTGTAATAAGCGTGACCCACTTACTCCACGTAGCATCAGTCGCATGATGCGTAGAGGGGACCCTCCCTTTGAACATCCAGCCCAGCACCGGCAGTCGGGGTGCCAGGAGGAGCTGTGCTTCAGTACCAACCACTTCTGAGGCAGCTCAGACTCCTTCATATGCTGCCAATATCTCCTTTTCAGTTGGAGTATAGCGGGACTCAGATCCCCTATACCCTCGACTCCAAAACCCTAGAGGTCGACCTCGAGTCTCTCCTGGTGCCTTCTGCCAGAGACTCCAGGTAGGGCCATTCTCCCCAGCTGCCGTGTAGAGCACATTTTTAACATCTTGTCCTGCATGGACTGGCCCGAGGGCTACAACATGAACTATCTCCTGTTTGATTTGTTCGAAGTCTTGTCGTTGCTCAGGGCCCCATCTAAAATCGTTCTTTTTCCGGGTCACTTGATAAAGAGGTCTTACAATCAGACTGTAATTTGGAATATGCATTCTCCAGAAACCCACAACGCCCAGAAATGCTTGTGCTTCTTTTTTGCTAGTTGGTGGAGACATAGCTGTTATTTTGTTGATCACATCCGTTGGGATCTGTTGACATCCATCTTGCCATTTTATTCCTAAAAACTGGATCTCTTGTGCAGGTCCCTTGACTTTACTTTGTTTTATAGCAAAACCAGCTTTCAGAAGGAGTTGAATTATTTTCTTCCCTTTCTCGAAAACTTCTTCTGCTGTGTTGCCCCATATGATGATGCCGTCAATGTATTGCAGATGCTCTGGAGCTTCACCCTGTTCCAGTGCAGTTTGTATCAGCCCATGGCAAATGGTAGGGCTGTGTTTCCACCCTTGGGGAAGTCGATTCCAGGTGTATTGGACACTCCTCCAAGTGAAAGCAAACTGTGGCCTGCATTCTGCTGCCAAAGGGATTGAGAAAAACGCGTTAGCAATATCAATGGTGGCGTACCACTTGGCTGCCTTTGACTCCAGTTCATATTGAAGTTCTAGCATGTCCGGCATGGCAGCGCTCAATGGCGGCGTGACTTCATTCAGGCCACGATAGTCTACTGTCAGTCTCCACTCTCCATTAGACTTTCGCACTGGCCATATGGGGCTGTTAAAGGGTGAGCGAGTCTTGCTGATCACTCCTTGGCTCTCCAGCCGACGAATCAGCTCATGGATGGGGATCAGGGAGTCTCTGTTGGTGCGATATTGCCGCCGGTGCACTGTTGTGGTAGCGATCGGCACCTGTTGTTCTTTGACCCTGAGCAACCCCGCCACAGAAGGGTCCTCTGAGAGACCAGGCAAGGTGGACAGCTGTTTAATTTCTTCCGTCTCCAAGGCAGATATACCAAAAGCCCACCGGTACCCTTTTGGGTCCTTGAAATACCCTCTCCTGAGGTAGTCTATGCCCAGGATGCATGGAGCCTCCAGGCCAGTCACAATGCGGTGCTTCTGCCACTCACTCCCAGTTAGGCTCACTTCAGCCTCCAGCACAGTCAGCTGTTGGGATCCCTTTGTCACTCCAGAAATACAGATGGGTTCTGCCCCTATATGGCTTGATGGCATCAGGGTACATTGTGCACCGGTGTCCACTAAAGCCTTATATTCCTGTGGGTCTGATGTGCCAGGCCATCTAATCCACACAGTCCAATAACCTCGGTTGTCCCTCTCCTCCGCCTGGCTGGAGGCAGGGCCCCTCTAATCCTGCTCATAGTACTCGTTACCCACTTCTTGTAAACAGGAATCAGAAGACACTTCAAGAGGATCAGAGGTGAGATCAGCTCTTCTATTCTTTCTGGGAAGCTGCCCACTGGAAAGTGGAGCGACGATTTTCCTTGAGGAACCTGAACCCCCTTTTGTAATTGTCTTTCCTTGCAGCTCGCGTACTCGTGCCTCTAGGGTCGAGGTAGGTTTTCCATCCCACCTCCTCATGTCCTCTCCGTAGTCACGCAATTGAAACCACAGGGTGGCTCGTGGTGTGTATCCTCTATATCTTCTCTCTTGAACAGAAGAGCGCTTACTCCTAATGGCTGAGACACTGGTCCGTATGGGTGGAGGGTAGGGCATATCCTCTTTGAATTGCCGGAACTCCCGGGACAGTTTCTCTACAGCAGAGATGCAGGCCCGTAGGGAGGAAGAGAGTTTCTTTGTATTGCTGGAGTTGGCCAGCCAATTCATCCACCGTTGGTCTCTCTCCGTCTTTCCAGGCCATTACTGCTAATGAGTTGGCATATGATGAGGGTGCACTCCGTACAAACTTCCGCCACATAGGTTGCGTGCAATTGACTTCATCTGGGTCTTTGGATGATTGTCCATTGTCCAAGTCGCCATAAATCACTTCCAGCACCGCTAGCTCCCTCAGGTACTGGATACCTTTCTCCATGGTGGTCCACTTGCCTGGGTGACATAGAACATCTTCCTTGAAGGGACACCTTTCCTTCACATCTGACAGGAGTCGTCTCCAGAGGCTGAGGACTCGTGCACCTTTTCCAATTGCTTTGTCAATGCCCCCTTCTCTAGAAAGGGATCCCAGCTGCTTGGCTTCCCTACCCTCTAATTCCAGGCTACTGGCCCCATTATCCCAGCATCGGAGCAGCCAGGTGACAATGTGCTCACCTGGACGACGGCTGAAATCCTTTCGCGTATCTCGCAATTCACTCCGGGATAGAGATCGGGTAGTTACCATCTCTTTTATGAGCTCTTCCTCTTCCTCCTCTTCAAGCGATGACTCGCTCTCTTCCCTCTTCCGTCCTTGTGATGGCCCTGCTTCAGAACACTCTGCCTCCTCACTCTCTTCCTCTGGCTCCTTCTTAGCAGAATCTTCCTCCTCCCTTACTAAACGACCTGACTTCCGCATCCAAGATTTCTTCTTTTGTACAGGGGCAACTGATACCGGGATGGGCTGGTTCTCTGGTTCAGCTGCAACAGTCTGAGTAGCTACAGTGCCTGCCACAGCGGTTGGAGTAGTCACAGTGCCTGCCACAGGGGTTGGAGCATCACAGAATCACAGAATCACAGAATCACTAGGTTGGAAAGGACCTTTAAGATCATCAAGTCCAACCATTAATCCAGCGCCACCATGTTCCCTAAACCATGTCCTGAAGCGCCACATCCACACGTTTTTTGAACACTTCCAGAGATGGCGACTCCACCACCTCCCTGGGCAGCCTGTTCCAATGCCTGACCACCCTCTCAGTGAAGAAATTTTTCCTAATATCCAATCTAAACCTCCCCTGGCGCAACTTGAGGCCATTTCCTCTTGTCCTATCACTAGTTACTTGGGAGAAGAGACCAACACCCTCGTCGCCACAACCCCCTTTCAGGTAGTTGTAGAGAGCGATAAGGTCTCCTCTCAGCTCACAGTAGTCATAGTGCCTGCCACATTGCCATCAGACCCAGAGAGCCTCTCTCCCCTTTGCACAGTGTTAAATAGAGCTCGGTAGGCATGGGCCAGGCCCCAGCACATTGCAATGATTTGTGTCTCCTTGGAACTGCCAGGCTGACAGCATACTTCTTCCAAATATTCTGCTAGTTTATCAGGACTCTGCACTTGTTCGGGAGTGAAGCTCCAAAACACCGGAGGTGCCCACCACCCCAGGCATTTGCCCATGCTGTTCCACACACCTTGCCATTCATAACTATCCAGCCTTGGGGCAGATCTCCGAGTGATATTCTTAAATTGCTTGCCAACCTTAGACAAAACCGAAACAATGTTCCCCAGAAGTAGCAATAGAGGTATTTTAACTACCCAAGGGTGTTCAAAATACTGAAAAATTGTTGTGATGAAGGAGGAAATGTTATGATAGAGGGTAGCAAAGGTACCACTCTGCATTTCCTCCATAAAAAACCTTTCAGAGGCAGAAGTATAATTGCTAATCGTCTCCACAAGACAGTAGCCAAAATACAGTAACGGCTTCAGTACAGAGCTCAGATGACACCACATTAAGCTCAAGGTCAGTGCTCTAAAAACAAAACTCACAGGCGAGACATTACTAATCATCGCAGAGTGCAGCAGCCCGCAGAAACCAACACCGATCCTTAACATGTACAGCAAAGACGAGAGCATCATGCAAATCAAATAAACTGATATTGTGACCTGCAACCATTATTATCTCAAGCCTCGTGCCCCATGTTGGGCGCCAAAAAGGACTGTCGTGGTTTAGCCCCAGCCGGCAACTAAGCACCACGCAGCCGCTCACTCACTCCCCCTCCCGCAGTGGGACGGGGAAGAGAATTGGGAAAAAAAAACCTCGTGGGTTGAGATAAACACGGTTTAATAGGACAGAAAGAAAGAAGGGAACAACAATGATAATACCGACAAAGGAATGTACAAGAACAAGTGATGCCCAATACAGCAATTGCTCACCACCCCATGATCGACAGCCCGTCCCCGAGCAGTGATTTCCACCCCCCGGCCAACTCCAGTTTATGTACTGGGCATGACGTCGGATGGTAGGGAATATCTCTTTGGCCAGTCTGGGTCAGCTGTCCCGACTGTGTCCCCTCCCAGCTCCCCGTGCACTCCCAGCCTGCTCGCTGGCAGGCCAGCACGAGAAGCTGGACTGTCCTTGACTGCTCAGCAACAACCCAAAACATCAGCACCTTATCAACAGTTTCTCATCCCAAATCCAAAACACAGTCTCACACTAGCTTCTGTGAAGAAAACCAGCTCTATCCTGGCTGAAACCAGGACAGGCTGTAACTGCACATTGCTCATTCATGTCCAATTTTTCATCCACCAGTACCCCCAAGTCCTTCTCCACTGGGCTACTCTCAACCTGTTCATCTCCCAGTCTGTGCTGATACTGATAACGTATTGACAGTGCCCTAACCCAGGTGCAGGACCTGGCACTTGGCCTTGTGGAACTTCGTGAAGTACACATGGGCCCACTCCTCAAGCCTGTCAAGGTCCCTCTGGATGGTATCCCTTCCCTCAAGCGAATCAACTGCACCACTCAGCTTGGTGTCATCTGCAAACTTACTGAGGCTGTGCTCCCATTGTCTATATCGTTATTGAAGATACTGAAAACTATCAGACCCCTGAGGGACACCACTTGTTACTGGTTTCCATTTGGACATTGAGCCATTGACTATAAGTCTTTGGGAACAGCCATCCAGCTAATTTCTTACACATCTAACCGTCCATCCATCAAACCCATACAGCTCCAATTTAGCAGCAAGGATGTTGTGTGGGACCGTATCAAAGGACTTGCAGAAGTCAAGATAAACAAAATCCTTTGCTTTTCCCTTATCCCCCATCGCAGTTACTCCATCGTAGAGGCCACCAGATATTCAGGTACAATTTGCCCTTGATGAGGCCATGTTGACTGTCTCTAATCACCGCCCTGTCCTCCATATGGCACAGATATGTCACATAACTTCCAGTAGGACCTTTTCCATGATCTTATCATGTACAGAGATGAGTCTGGCTGATAGGTAGTTCTCAAGGTCCTCCTTTTTACCCTTTGTAAAAATGGGTGTGATGTTTCTGTTTTTCAAGTCACTAGGGACTTCACCTGACTGCCACATGACATTTCAAATATGATGGAGAGTGGCTTAGCAACTACACAGAATCACAGAATCATTAAGGTTGGAAAAAAACTTTAAGATCATCAAGTTCAACTATCAACCCAACACCACCATGCCCACTAAACCATGTCCCAAAGTGCCACGTACACCTGTTTTTTGAACACTTCCAGAGATGGTGACTCCACCACCTCCCTGGGCAACCTGTTGCAATGCTTGACCACTGTCTTGGTGAAGAAATTTTTCCTAGTATCCAATCTAAACCTCCCCTGGTGCAACTTGAGGCCATTTCCTCTCATTCTATTACTAGTTACTTGGGAGAAGAGACCAACACCCACTTCACCACAACCCCCTTTCGGGTAGCTGTAGGGAGCAATAAGGTCTCCCCTCAGCCTCCTCTTCTCCAGACTGAACAACCCCAGTTCCCTCAGCCGCTCCTCATCAGACTTGTGCTCCAGACCCCTCACCAGCTTCATGGCCCTTCTCTGGACATGCTCCAGCAACTCAGCGTCCTTCTTGTAGTGAGGGGCCCAACAATGAACACAGGCCTTCTTGGCCACCTGGGCACACTGCTGGCTTGTGTTCAACCAGCACCCCAAGGTCCTTTTCTGCTGGGCAGCTCTCCAGCCACTCCTCCCCAAGCCTGTAGCGTTGCATGGGGTTGTTGTGACCCAAGTGCAGGACCTGGCACTTGGCCTTATTAAACCTCATACAGTTGACCTCTGTCCATCGATCCAGCCTGTCGAGATCCCTCTGTAGAGCCCTCCTACCCTCCAGCAGATCAACACTCCCACCCAACTTGGTGTCATGTGCAAACTTGCTGAGGGAGCACTCGATCCCCTCATCCAGATCATCAATAAAGATATTGAACAAGACCGGCCCCAGAACCGAGCCCTGGAGAACACTGTTTGTGATCAGCCGCCAGCTGAATTTAATGCCATTCACCACAACTCTCTGAGCTCATGGCTATCTAAGCCATGAGCCACCAGTTTCTCTAGGAGAATGCTGTGTGAGATGCTGTCAAAGGCTTTACTAAAGTCCAGGTAGACAACATCCACAGCCTTTCCCTCATCCACGAGGTGGGTCACCTGGTCATAGAAGGAGATCAGGTTGGTTAAGCAGGACCTGCCTTTCCTGAACCCATGCTGGCTGGGCCTGATCCCTGGTTGTCCTGGACATGCCCTGTGAGCACCCTCAAGATGAACCACTCCATAATCTTCCCCGGTACAGAGGTCAGGCTGACAGGCCTGTAGCTCCCGGGATCCTCCTTCCGGCCTTTCTTGTAGATGGGGGTCACATTGGCAAGCCTCCAGTCTTCTGGGACCTGCCCTGTTAACCAGGACTGCTGGTAAATGATGGAGAGTGGCTTGGCAAGCTCCTCTGCCAGCTCCCTCAGTACCTGTGGGGGGATCCCATCAGGTCCCATAGACTTGTGGGTGTCCAGGTGGCTTAACAGGTCCTTAACTGTTTCTTTCTGGATTACAGGGAGTTTATTGTGCTCTCCATCCCTGTCTTCCAGCTCAGGGGGCTGAATAGCCTGTGGATACCTGGACTGGCTATTAAAGACTGAGGCAAAGAAGGCATTAAGTACCTCAACCTTGTCCTCGTCCTTGGAGACAATATCCATCCCGCCATATCCAGTAAGGGATGGAGATTCTCCTTGCCTCTCTTTTTGTCATTAATATAGTTGTAGAAGCATTTTTTGTTATCCTTTACGACTGTGGCCAGATTGAGCTCTAGCTGGGCTTTTGTCTTTCTAATTTTGTCCCTGCTTGACCTAACAACAATCTTGTACTCTTCTTGAGTTGCCTTCCCCTTCTTCCAGAGGTGATAAACTCTCCTCTTTTCCATGAGTCCCAGCAAAATGTCCCTGTTCAGCCAGGCTGGTCGTCTTGCCCGCCAGCTCTTCTTATGGCACAGGGGGACCGCCTGCTCCTGCGCCTTTAAGATTTCCTTCTCGAAGATGGTCCAGCCTTCTTGGACCCCTTTGTCCTTCAGGACTGTCTCCCAAGGGACTCTCTCAACCAGTGACCTGAACAGGCCAAAGTCTGCCCTCCGGAAGTCCATGGTAGCAGTTTTGCTGACCCCCCTCCTTACTTCACTCAGAACTGGGAATTCTATCCTGTCGTGGTCGCTAAGCCCAAGAGGGCCTCCGACCACCACATCTCCCACCAGTCTTTCTCTGTTTGTAAACAGCAGGTCAAGCAAGGCACCTCCCCTGGTGGGCTCACTTACCAGTTGTGTCAGGAAGTTATCCTCCACACACTCCAGGAACCTCCCAGATTGTTTCCTCTCTGCTGTGTTATACTCCCAACAGATGTCCAGTAAGTTGAAGTTCCCTATAAGAAAATGGGCTAGCAATTGCGAGACTTCTGACAGCCGCTTATAGAATGTTTCATCTGCCTCTTCATCCTGGTTAGGTAGTCTATAACAGACTCCCAGCAGGGTATCTGTTGGCCTTCCCCGTCATCCTTACCCATAAGCTCTTGACTTGGGCTTCACAATTGTTGATTTCTATACAATCGAAACACTCCCTAACATACAGAGCCACCCCACCACCTCTCCTTCCATGCCTATCCCTTCGGAAGAGCTTATAGCTATCCATTGCAGCACTCCAGTCATGAGAGTCATCCCACCATGTTTCTGTGATGGCAACTACATCATAGCTGTCCCGCTGCACAATTGGCTTCCAGCTCCTCCTGTTTGCTGTCCATGCTGTGTGCATTGGTGTAGATGCACTTGAGCTGGGCTATCGATTTCACCCCCAACTCCGGCATGCCACCCTTAGGTTCACCTCTTGTGAGCCTGGTTTTACCCTCTTCTCCCTTTGAACCTAGTTTAAAGCCCTCTCGATGAGGCCTGCCAGCTCGTAAGCGAGAATCCTTTTGCCCCTTGGAGACAGCTGCACTCCATCTGCAGCCAGGAGGCCCCGTGCCGTCTAAACCTCCCCATGGTCAAAACCCCCAAAATTCTGCCAATGGCACCAGCCTCTGAGCCATGTGTTGATCAGATGTGCTTTCCTATTCCTTTCAGCGTTCTTCCCTGTCACTGAAGGGATTGATGAAAACACTACCTGTGCTCCTGCTTGATTGACCAGTTGCCCCAGCGCTCTGAATTCCCTTTTAATTGCCTTTGGGCTTCTTAGTGCAACCTCATCGTTGGTAATCAGTGGGCCGAACCAGACCGGGGAGTTTCCTGGTGACATCTCTCACTCAGGCCCGAGGGAGGCAGCAGCCTTCCCTGTGGGTGGGGTCTGGTCGGCATATTGGGCCCTCTGTAGCCCTCAGAAGGGAGTCGCCTACAATTACTCTCCTTTTTCTCCTAAGAGAGGACGTCTTGATGCGCGGGGCTTGCTGACTTGCCCTCGGCACCCCCCTGGATGGACCTTCATCAGGGTCCTCATGTGCCTGGCCCCCAGGTTCCAGAGCCCCATGTCTGTTGTGTGAGGGCAGCCGGGACGGTGCGGGAGGCCGGGAGGGGATTCGCCCGCCGCCCCAGCAGGGACCTGCTTCCATTCCCCCGCGTCTCTCAGGTGCCTCCTTCAGCAGGAGGGCAGGGCATCCCCCGCTGCTTGTGGAGCCTCCACCGGCTGCCCCCGCCTCAGGGACGGCCCGGGGCGGCTCCACCGACCCCCCGTCCCTTTCGCACTCCCCGCTACTCCTCAGCCTCCCCGCGGCCTCTGCCCACTCCGCCCCCGGGCCGAGCAGGTCGCTCACGCGGCCGCCCCGCACGCGGGGGGTGTCCCCGCCGGTCTCCGGCACAAGCGACAGGCTCGGGCCCTGCCCGCAGCCGGACACCGGGACAGCCGCCGGCTCGAGCGGGAGCTCTGTCTGCGGCGCCGCGTTCCTTCGGGCCGCGGTTTTCGGCCGAGGGGAGACCACGGCGGGGCCTCTGCTGGGCGGGCGATGGCCGCTCGCCACAGAGCCGATAGTGGCGGGGCGGGGGGGGACGGCCGCGCCGCGCCCTCCTGCCGGGCCGCGCCCTCCTGACGTGCCGCGCCCCGCTGGCCGCGCGCCGGGCCGCTCGCGCTCCCGGGGGCTGCTCTGGCACGTGAGGGGCTTTGGCCGCCGCCGCTCCCGTCCCCACCCGCGCGGAGTCAGCGCTGCCGCTCGTCCGGAGCGCGCCCCGCCGGCCCGGGGGCGGGGCGGGGCTGGGCCACCTTCTCTGTGCCCCCTGTGCTGCCGCCTTCGCGGTTCTGCCGCTTCGGGAAGGGTCCCCCCGTCCCGCCCCCCCGGCGTGACCCTTCGCTCCGAGCCCTTCGCCTCGGTGGCTACATCTGCCAGTTCCCTTAGGATCCCGGGATGCATCTCGTCAGGTCCCGTGGACTTGCGTACATTCAGGTTCCTCAGATGCTCTCGAACCAGATCTTCTCCTACAACAGGTTGGGCTTCATTCCCGCAGTCCTACCTTGAGGTTCAGAGGCTCAGGAGATGTGGGAACAGCAATTGCCAGTGAAAACTGAGGCAAAAATGTTGTTGAGCACCTCAGCCTTCTCCTTGTCTGTTGTCCCCAGATCCCGTCTCATTTATTCAGAGGGTACAATATCTTTGTCTCCTTTTCTGACTAATGCACATTCATATTATTTTTCACATCCCTTGCCAAATTTAGCTCCAGCTGGTCCTTAGCTTACCTGACCCCATCCCTAGACTCCCACGCAATGCCCCTATATTCTTCCCAGGATGTACGTCCCTGCTTCCACAGCCTGTGAATTCCCTTCTTCTGCTTCAGTTTGACCAGGTGATCCTTACTCAGCCATGCTGGTCTCCTGCCTTCCTTGCCTGATTTCTTGCACATGGGAATCAAGAGTTCTTGCGCTCTTAAGAAAAATGTTTTAAATAGCTGCCAGCTCTCTTCTGCTCCTTTATCACTGGGGACAGCTTCCCAGGAGAAGCCACCCACCAGTTCCTTAAACAACTGAACATTCACTTTCCTAAGTTTTAGGGCCTTGACTACACATTTCTCCTGGCCTATATCCCTCGACATCTTGAATTCCACCAGGGCGTGATCACTGCAGCCCAGACTACCACCAATCTTGACCTCTGCAGTAAGTTCCTGTGGTTAGTGAACAACACAACCAGTAAGGCATTTCCTCTAGTTGGGTTTTTGTGTCGTCACCTGGATTAGGAATTTATCCTCAATGACCTTCAAGAATCTCTTGGACTGCTTGCAGCTTGCCATGTCACATTTCCAGCAGATGTCAGGGTGGTTGAAATCCCCTACCAGGACCATGGCCTGTGATGCTTCCTGTAGTTGAAATAAGAACAATTCACCAACAGGCTCTCTTTGATCAGATGGCCTGTAGTAAGCACCAACCGCACCGTTTCCTGTGTTGGCTTGGTCTCTAGTTTTCACGCATAAGCTCTTGACTTCTGCATTGCCATTTTTCAAAGACAGCTCTGTGCATTCAACACATTTCTTTATGTAGCAGGCAACCCCCTCCTGAAAAGTGTATAGCCATCAATTGCAGGACTCTGGGCGTGTGATTCGTCCCATCAAGCTTCAGTGACAGCAATCAGATCATAGTTTTCCAGCTGTACAGTGGCTTCCAGATCCTTCTGTTGCCTGTGCTGTGTGAGTTGATATAGAGACAGTTCAGCTGGACTGACTGTCACCTTTTTGGCAGAGCCTTTTTGGAGTGTTAGGGGGCATTACTCACTGCTCTGGTAGGTGTG
Source organism: Phaethon aethereus (assembly GCF_964289735.1). Taxonomy (NCBI): domain Eukaryota; kingdom Metazoa; phylum Chordata; class Aves; order Phaethontiformes; family Phaethontidae; genus Phaethon; species Phaethon aethereus. Next base: position 651,231 of record NC_138584.1, on the reverse strand, counting down.
CTCATCCACTTCATTGCTTGTGAATACAGAATTGTCATGACTTTGGAACCCATGCCCTAAGTTCATTAGTTTAAAGCATGATTCAAGTCAGACAATCTACCAGCAATGATTCTTCTACGTCTTCTAGATATGGGGATCTCATCTCTCCCCAATAGTCTGTATTCATTGAAGAACACCCCATTATCATAGAAGTCAAAGACCTCAAGACAACACCAGCCACAAAGACAGGTGTTGATCTGCATGATGCACTGCTCCCCTCAGGCACCGCTCCCTGTTTGCACACCCTGGTTGCAGCACTTCTGTTAGCTAGTGCTCCCTAGGAGCCAGTTATATGTGCCTTGCCATGGTTTGAACGGGCCTTGGGGACTGCCAGCACCACCCAACCTTCACCTACCTCTCAGAAAATCTGATTCCTGCTGGCTCATCCCTCCACACACACAGCCCAAGGGTGCTGGACCCCCAGAAACTCCTTCAGACCTCACAAGCCTTGAGCTGTTCTCAGCATGTGACAGCAACTGCTGCTGCCATGGTTGCTGCTGTCAGTGTCAGGTTCCTGTAGTTTGAATGGTTCATGTTGCCCTTTAACAGAGCCATCACAATTCTGCAGACAATGACTTTATTAACAACTGCATCCAGAATCTGCAGAAAAGAAGGACTGGGATTAATTTTTAGTGTCACCCCATAAATCCAAAGTACACATGCACGCAAAAGAGACATACATGGAGCTGCAATTCTAATGTGAAGTCTTTGCCCTAGGATGATGTTAAAACTACATCTATTAGTGGCTACACAAAGCTTGTCCTTGTGCAGACTAAGGCAGCTGCAGAAATCTACATAGGTAAATCATTCTGGAGATTAGAGTTGGCATTCACCATAACTCCGAATGCCCCCCCACATTTCTTTCTTCGTCCCAGCTTTAGATATTGAGCATGATGGAATACCCCTCCGGCCAGCCTGGATCAGCTCTTCTGGCTGTGTCCCCTCCCAGCTTCCCATGTACCTCTCCGCCTTCTTGGTGGCAGGCTAGCATGAGAAGCTGAACAGTCCTTGACTGCTTAACAACTGAAAACAGCAGTACTTTATCAATATTTTTTCATCCCAAATCCAAAACATAGTCTCACACTAGCTTCTATGAAGAAAATTAACTTTACCCCAGATGAAACCAGGACATCTGGCTATTCACAACCTTCATCTGAAAAATGGTTCTTTGTTGCTGTCACATTTATATTCCTAAAAACTCTTATAGCTTTGAACTTGTTATGTCTTCATCTGTGCTGGAAACAGACTTAGCTGATTCTGACACATCATAAGAAAGGGAAGCTGCTCATGTCCAGTGCCTACCATGTTGTCTCATCTGTGACAGGTCTCTCCAGGAGGCAGCCAGGGCTCTATTCCACTATTGGTGTGTGAAAGAAAATCTTACAGTATTTTTTGGTAAAAATATATTAAGACTGGAAGCTTTCTGAGATGCTGAGCATTTTACACACAGGATATTGCTATGTTCAAAAGAGAACACACCATACCTACATAGCCAACGATTTAGTGTTAATCCTATTAATATTTTCTCTGTCTAATAAATTGTAGCTTTATAGTGATAGGTTTTACCAGAAAAAGTAGCTAACTGTTGACTTGTAAGGTAACTGGTCAAAAGTAAAAGAGCATCATTTGCTGAAAACTTAGAACAATTACATAAAAACATGGCAAGATAAGTAAGAAAATACCTGACTGGTATCCATGTGACACTTAGATCAGAGATCACCAGCACAATCTGGGGCAGATCATGCTGCCCCATCCCTGGAAACATTCAAGGTCAGGTTGGACAGGGCTCTGAGAAACCTGATCTAGTTGAAGGTGTCCCTGCTCACTGCAGGGGAGTTGGACTGGATGACTTCTAAAGGCCCTTTCCAACCCAAACTATTCTATGATTCTGTGATTCTATGTAAGGGGAAGTTTCTCTGAAGACCTGGGAGATGATCCATCAGAGGACTGGACTACCAATCAGAGATAACCACTGGAGAGCTCAACCACCAACTGGAGAAAAAAAATGAGGAGGGCCATACCTTCACTGTGTCCCTGACACAGACATGTTATGTGTGGACCCAGGTCTGCATCAGGGAGAGATGCCCATCACTGTGGACACCATTCCCCAAGCATCAGTTGGGCAGTGCGTGGAGCATGGGATTTCCCTGATGTTGCTACACTGAGATGATGATGGCTAGAAAAGTGATGAGTCTTTCCCAACAAGTCAGTGTGGGATTGAACAGGCACAGGTTGTGCTTCTGTGACTACACGTTCTATTAGCTTAGATTGTTTGTTAACAGTGAGCCGCAATGTGTGTCAGATCTTCACTACACATGGTGTCTACAGAGTATGAGTAACAACCTAACCGCTAGACCATTGCTGCAAGTTAAAACCAGCCCAGGCTATGGCAAGCTCAGACAAATTCTGAGACCCTGCGCTGGCAGTTCAATGCAGAGACGTGGTCTTTTACTAGTAGAGCAAAAGTCATATTTTTTGGGCTACAAGTGTCAGTTATGCTGATTTAATCTACAGGATCTACAAGAATGCAAAAATGACTGCACTGGGCCTGAATAAAGGTCCATATGGTTAATACCCTACCTCAGACACCAGCTAAAATGGGATATCATGAGGGAGTATCAGGGCAGGGGTAGACCAGTTCTCCAGGACACCTAATTTGGGAACAAAATTCACACAAACTGATATAAACCAGAACTTTTCCTGCAAAGATAAAAAAGGATGCAAAACACCCATCAGCTCTAGGCAAAATGAAGGAGCACCAGAAAATCAGATATTGGTGGAGCAGTGTTATAGCATTGTACATCAAGATATTGTTGCAAAATGATGAATAATTATCATCTTATCACTCTGTCTTGACCTTATCTATTGGCCCCATCACCCAGACCTTAAGGCATATTAAATCTATTTAATCAAATACCACTAAAAATAGGAAACATTGGAAAGCAGTGATTAAAGTGCAGTGAATATAGCACTCAGATGTGATTTATACAAGCAGAGATCTTCAGGAACTAAACATATTGGGGAAAGGGCTGACTATGTGAGGTTGCTTCTCATACAAATAGATCCATGTATTTTAATAACAATTTTCATGTAGTAAATTATCACTCAGAATGAATCAGCTTCTTTTTTACCAAGGGGCAGTAAGAGGTATTTAATTTCTGAAATAGTAACTGAGATAACACCTACTAATTCAGCTGTTCATCTTAGAAATGGTGCAGATCTTGCAGACTTGTTTTGTTATGCTCAAAATCCTGCTCAGGGGAACACTCCTTTTATGTGAAGCCTAAAAAATATTTTTAATCTAAATAAAAGTTTTAACAGTGTCACCAAACTACAACAAACAGTTTTTCTTACCATCATTCTAATTGGATGACTGCCAACACACAAAATATTGCATCAGCTATGAAGTTTAGGTAAATTTAAAAGGGTTAAAGAAGAAAATCTCAAAGTATATATGCTTTTCTCTGCTGTTTTGGTCAAACTTCCATTGTACAGCTTGGGTCTTTAGACTGATTGCCTCAGTCTTCCCAAAAAAAGAATGAGAACTATGACAAGTTGTCAGCATCCTGAGGCCTTCCTGGGAAAAGTATAATAATCATGGTGGAAGTTCCTTCCTTCCTATTGCTGGGAGGAACATAATGATAATGCTGATGCTTTGTTATTCCTGAGTCTCAGGTCCACTTGAATTTTCTTAAACACAATCTACCTACATGCTTTTTCTTTTCATTGGTTCTCAGTTATTCACTTTCTGTTCTGTTAAATCAATTCACTTGACTCATAAGATTGCATGCCTGTAATGACTGTTGAGTTACTATTTTAGTCTGGGATCTCTGCTATCATTTAGTTTCTGCACTCTTTCTGGAACACACCTTATTCCAAAATTACAGACAGTGTAATCCACAGAAAAGTAAAAAACAATTAGGTAATTGTTTGCAAGACAACTACTATCCCAAATAAAGAAGCTAAAAACTCAAGCCAATTCAGCTCAAGCTATGTAATTATAACATGACTGTATAATTTTTATATTATCTATATAATAATTATGCCATACTTTAACCCTTCTATACAAAATAATCCTATTAAAAATAATCCATAACTATGAAATAAAGTACTGTGAGTTGTGCTGTAAGGCATCTCCTCAATTCAGGCAAAACATTTTTAACAGAAGACATATGCAGTAGATAAAAAATATAATAATATGTTGTTCACAAGAAACAGAAAGGACACCAGATAAAATAAATTTGTATAGACACAACATTTAACATAAGAGGTCTGAATCCAGGTTTTATTGGTTTAAAATGAAAGCAAATGCTTCCAAGAAAATAAAAACTTATGACAGGATTCTGAAAATTTATATATCCCTGGCAAAATTACACCAGCTGCTGCATTGCTAAATACAGTTAAGACACCCTATAGAATTAGAATTAGACTTGTAAGGGAAAGAAGCGCTTCTCAGAGTTTGAACGGTTTTAATAACTGTTCCTGCTTCATTTCCTTCAGGAGATCATAAATTTAAATGCAAACCTGTAAAAATAAAATGTTGAAGACTACACTGAGAGCAATGGGTGATGGAACATTCAAACATTGGGATAAACATCTAGCCAAAGCCACCTGGTTAGTCAACACTAGGGGATCTACTAATAGAGCCGGCCCTGCCCAATCAAAACTTCTACGTACTGTAGAAGGGGATAAAGTCCCTGTGGTGCATGTGAGAAACATGCTGGGGAAGACAGTCTGGGTTACTCCTGCATTAGGAAAAGGCAAACCCGTTCGTGGGATTGCCTTTGCCCAGGGACCTGGGTGCACTTGGTGGGCAATGCGGAAGGATGGGGAATTCCGATGTGTACCTCAAGGAGACTTGATTTTGGGTGAAAACAGTCAATGATTTGAATTGTATTATGGTAATTGTTCAGTATGACATTACTACTATGGCTGCTATCTACCATATCAATGGTATTATAGTAAGAATCACCCAGACTGATGAAGAATGAGCTTCACTGAAACCAAGCAACATGCAGCAGTGATGGAACCAGAACTGGCTTCAGCAGCTTGCGCCCAACAAATCCCTCGAGACCGACATCTTCGACCTGCAGATCATGGACATGGACCGTGCCAGATGACAATCCAACACTACATACCATCTCCCCTGCCCTGAGAGACTACTATGATGGATGAAGCCTGGAGTCATGGACTGACTGAACTCCACAGACGTTTTAAAGTGATGGCCCATGGACTAAGAAAGTGATATCTGTGTATATATATTAAAAGGCAGGAAGAGTAAAAATGAATAATTGGAATGTATTGAAAAGTATAGGACCTGGGCATGACGTAAATGGTATGGAATAAGGGGTGGATACTGTCCTGGTTTCAGCCAGGATAGAGCTGGTTTTCTTCACAGAAGCTAGTGTGAGACTGTGTTTTGGATTTGGGATGAGAAACTGTTGATAAGGTGCTGATGTTTTGGGTTGTTGCTGAGCAGTCAAGGACAGTCCAGCTTCTCGTGCTGGCCGGCCAGCGAGCAGGCTGGGGGTGCACGGGGAGCTGGGAGGGGACACAGCCGGGACAGCTGACCCAGACTGGCCAAAGAGATATTCCCTGCCATACGACGTCATGCCCAGTACATAAACTGGAGTTGGCCGGGGGGCGGAAATCGCTGCTCGGGGACGGGCTGTCGATCACGGGGTGGTGAGCAATTGCTGTATTGGGCATCACTTGTTCTTGTACATTCCTTTGTCGGTATTATCATTGTTGTTCCCTTCTTTATTTCTGTCCTATTAAACCGTGTTTATCTCAACCCACGAGGTTTTTTTTTCCCAATTCTCTTCCCCGTCCCACTGCGGGAGGGGGAGTGAGCGAGCGGCTGCGTGGTGCTTAGTTGCCAGCTGGGGCTAAACCACGACACAGCCCAGAAAGCCCGTCCTACTGTGGGCTGCATGAAAATAAGTATGGCAAGGGAGGTGATCTTTACCCTGGGAGGTGATCTTTACCTAGAGACCCTCTACTCTGCTCTTTTGAGACCACACCTGCAGTACTGCATCCAGTTCTGGGGGTCCTAGCAAAAGACAGACATGGAATTGCTAGAGAGGATCTAGAGGATGGCCATGAAAATGATCAGAGGGCTGGGACACTTCTCCTGTGAAGAAAGGCTGAGGGAGTTGGGGCTGTTCAGCCTTGAAGAAGAGAAAGCTCTTTGGGAGATCGTATTGCATGCAGCAGTTAAAGGGTGCCTGTAAGAAAGATGGAGAGAGACTTTTTACTAGGGCCTGTAGTGACAGGACAAGCAAGAACAGTCTGAAATGTGAAGAGAGTGGATTTAGATTGCATATAAAGAAGAATTTTTTTACAATCAGGGTGGTGAGACACTGGAATAGGTCACCAGACAAAATATGGATGTCCCATCCCTGGAAGTGTTCAAGTGGGACTTTGAGCAACCTATTCCAGTGAAAGATGTCATTGTCCATGGCAGGGGATTGGACTCAATGAACTTTAAAGATCCCTTCAAACCCATTCTCTCATTTTATGAAACTTCTGGTTTTACCACTTAAAAAGAAGGACGTTCTCTCATAAGTGTGAAAGGGATAGAAGATGTGTGAGTTGGGAGTGTTGCAAACCACAATCTAAATTAGTGCTTCTATCTATATATAAATTACAAGAGCCTTGGTTTGGTAGAAAAGACTGTAAGTCCCCTACAATCTTCTCGTTCAGTTGGTTAAAATCTGGCTCTCAATCAGGGTGTTTGTGGCTTAAAATGACTCGTAGAATCACAGAATCATTTAAGTTGGAAAAGACTTTTAAGGTCATCGAGTCCAACCGTAAACATAACGCTACCAAGTCCAGCATTATACCATGTCCCTAAGTGCCAAATCTAAGTGTCTTTTAAATACCTCTAGGAATGATGACACAAACACTTCCCTGGGCAGCCCGTTCCAGTGTCTGACAAGCCTTCTGATGAAGAATTTTTTCCTAATATCCAATCTAAACCTCCCCTGGCACAACTTGAGGCCGTTTCCTCTTGTCCTATTGCTTGTTAATTGGGAAATGAGACTGTCACCCACCTTGCTACAACCCCTTTCAGGTAGTTGTAGAGAGCGACAAGGTCTCCCCTCAGCCTCCTTTTCTCCAGACTAAATAACCCCAGTTCCCTCAGCTACTCCTCATCAAACTTGTTCTCTAGACCCTTTTGTTGCCCTTCTTTGGATGCTCTCCAGCAACTCAGTGTCCTTCTTGTAATGAGGGACCCAAAACTGAACACAGGATTCAAAGTGCAGCCTCACCAGTGCCGAGTACAAGGGGACAATCTCAAAACCAGAGAATGGTTGAGGTTGGAAGGGACTGGAAGAGGTCATCTGGTCCAATCTCCTTGCTCAAGCAGGGCCCCCTAGACCCAGTTGACCAGGACCCCATCCAGACAGTTTTTTAATATCTCCAATCATGGAGACTCCACAACCTCCCTGGAAAACCTGTGACAGTGAGATCATAAATTTAAATGCAAACCTGTAAAAATAAAATAATTTTGTCTTTAACAAACAGAAGAATTCTACACATTAGGAGGCTCTGTATTACCTGTTATGAGAACATTTGTCGTAAATTACTGAATAATAAGCATTCATGGCAGTAAAAAAAGTCTTTTTGAACAAAACAGTTACTTTTCCTGCTATGAAAATCTTGTGGTTGTAAAACAACTGGCATTCTTGTCCTCCTGTCAACCTATGTATTTCTTAAAGTGACCACAACTATCTATGGCATTATGTTATTAATTGTGAAAGAAACGTATAATGGATATTGTAAATAATTATAGAAACATAGAATGACAGAATACTTTGGGTTGGAAGGGACCCTTAAAGATCATCTAGTGCAACCCCGCTGCCATGAGCAGGGACATCTTCAACCAGAGCAGGTTGCTCAGAGCCCTGTCCAACCTGACCTGGAATGTTTCCAGGGATGGGGCACCTACACCTCTCTAGGCAGCTTGTTCCAGTGTTTCACCACTCTCATTGTAAAAAATTTCTTCCATATATCTAGTCTGATTCTGCCCTCTTTTAGTTTAAAACCATTGCTCCTGTCCTATCGCAACAGGCCCTGCTAAAAGGTCTGTCCTCATCTTTCTTACAAGCCTCCTTTAAGTCCTGGCAGGCTGCAATAAAGTGTCCCCAGAGCCTTCTCTTCTCCAGGCTGAACACCCCCAACTCCCACAGCCTTTCTTCGTAGGAGAGGTGTTCCATCCCTCTTAGCGTTTTGGTGGCCCTCCTCTGGACCCTCTCCAACAAGTCCATGTCTTTCCTGTGCTGACGGCTCCACAGCTGGGTGCAGTACTCCAGGGGGGTCTCACCACAGCAGAGCAGAGGGGCAGAATCCCCTCCCTCGACCTGCTGTCCATGCTTCTTTGGATGCAGCCCAGGATGCAGTTGGCCTTCTGGGCTACAAGCGCACGCTGCTGGCTCATGTCCAGCTTTTCATCCACCAGAACCCCCAAGTCCTTCTCTCAATCCCTATGAAGATGTTCCTATCTCATGCCCCAGCCAATATAGATACTGGGGGTTGCCCTGAACCAGGTGCAGGACCCTACACTTACCTTGTGGAACCTCATGATGTTCACTTGTGCCCACTTCTCAAGCTTGCCCAGGTCCCTCTGGATGGCATCCATCCCTCAGTTGTGTCAACTGTACCACTCAGCTTGGTGTCATCTGCAAACTTGCTGCGGGGGTGCTCGATCCCACTGCCTGTGTCACTGATGAAGATATGTAAGAGTACTGGTCCCAGTATGGACCCCTGAGGGACACTACGTGTCACTGATCTCCATCTGGACATTGAGCCATTGACCACTACCCTCTGGGTGCGACCATCCAACCAATTCCTCATTCACTGAACAGCCCACCCATCAAATCCATAGCTCACCAATTTAGAGACAGGGATGTTGTGGAGGACCGTGTCAAAGGCCTTACAGAAGTCCAGACAGACAACATGAGTAGCTCTTCCCTTGTCCACTGATGTGGTCACCCCGTCATAGAAGGCCACTGAGTTGTTCAGGCAGGACTTGCCCTTGGTGAAGCCATGCCGGCTGTCTTGAATCACCTCCCGGCCCTCCATGTACCTTAGCATGGCTTCTAGGAGGATCTGCTCCATGATCTTGCCAAGCACAGAGGTGAAGCTGACAGGTCAGTAGTTACCAGGGTCCTCCCTGCTACATTTGTTAAATGTTTCCCTTCTTCCAGTCCCCCGGATCTTCACCTGACTGCCATGACTTCTCTGTTATCATGGAGAGTGGCTTGGCAACTACGTGAGCCAGTTCCCTCAGGACTCTGGGATGTACCTCATCAGGTCCCATAGACTTGTGCAGGTACCTCAGGTGGTCTTGAAACTGATCTTTGCTCCTCCAGTCTCTGTCTTGAAGTCCACCCACTCGCGAGGTGTGGGAAGAGAGACTGCCAGTGAATACTGAGGGAAAGAAGTTGTTGAGTAGCTCAGCCTTCTCCACATCCCTTGTTACCAGGCTGCCGGTCTTGCTCTTGAAGGGGGCACGCTTTTTTGACCTTCTTTTTCTGGCTAATGTATCTATAGAAGCCTTTCTTATTATTCTTTGCATCCCTTGCCAAGTTCAGCTCCAGCTGTGCCTTAGCCTTCCTGACAACCGGGTAGCGTCCCTGCACTCATCCCAGGATACCTGTCCCTGCTTCTACTGCCTGTGCATTTCCTTGTTGTCCTTAGGAAGTTTAGGAAGTTTGCTTTTCTAAAATTTAGGATCCTGCCTTTTCTTTTTGCCTGACCTATATTTCTCAGAACTGCGAACTCCACCAGTGCATGATCACTGCAGCTTAGGCCACCTGCAGTCTTGACATCACCAGTTAGCTCACTTGCATTTTTAACCAACACGTCCAGTATCACGTCCCCTCTGGTAGGACTGTCTATTACCTGGCACAGGTAGTTATCCTCCATGCATTCCAGGAGTCTCCTGGATTGCTTACAGCTCGCTGTGCTACTTTTCCAGCAGGTGTCAGGGTGGTTGAAGTACCCCAGCAGGATGAGAGCCTGCAAGCGCGATGTCTCCTGTAGCTGGAGTGAGAAGGCTTCATCCATAGACTCCCCTTCGTCGGATGGCCTGTAGTAGACACCAACCACAAGAGTCCCTTTGTTGCCCGATTCTTGTCCATAATGTCCCTGGTTCTTGCCCATAAGCTTTCAACATGCTTGTGGCTATTGCTCAGAGACAGCTCTTCACACTATCCATTTCTTGATATAGAGGGCCACGCTTCCACCTCTCCTACCTCACCTGTCCCTTCTGAACAGCCTGTAGCCGTTGATAGCTGCACTCCAGTCATGAGATTTGTCCCACCAAGTTTCAGTGATCACAACTAGGTCATAGTTCTCTAGGAGCATGGTGTCTTCCATCTCCTCCTGTTTGTTGCCCATGCTGTGTGCATTGGTGTAGAGGCACTTCAGCTGGGATATCGGCCATGAATTCCTTGGCCAATGACATAGCTGAAGTGGAACACCCCTTAATTCCTTTGAGGTTTTTCACTGGTATTTCCCTGTTGGCTCCTGTTACCTCAGGAGTCCCTGGCTCATCTCTGCAAGACTTCAGGTGTGCTGCAGTGTAGACAGCACGTCTCAGAGCAACAGGCTAAGGACCCTCGCTAGCATCCCATCCCTCTAACCTTGACATGTCATCCCACAGCTTGTCATGGGCAAGCCTAATATTATCCCCCTCCCATTTCAAGTCTAATTTAAAGCCTTGCTAGCTTATGTAATGAATGTGTATGGCAAAAACTTACTGTCTCTTAGTTTTCATAATACCTTTTTGTTAGAATCATAGAAACAAAATGGTTGAGGTTGGAAAGGACATCAAGACGTCATCTGGTCCAACCTCCCTGCTCAAGCAGGGCCCCCTAGACCCAGTTGACCAGGACCCCATCCAGACAGCTTTTGAATATCTCCAAGCATGGAGACTCCACAACCTCCCTGGGAAACCTGTGACAGTGCTTGGTCAACCTCACGGTAAAAAGTGTTTCCTGATGTTCAGATGGAGCCTCCTGTGTTTCAGGTTGTGAAACTGAAACCCAGTGCACCTAGTCCTGTTACTGGGCACTGCTGAAAAGAGCCTGGCTCCATTCTCTTTGCACCCTCCCTTCAGGCATTTATCTACATTAATAATATAGCCCCTGAGCCTCCTCTTCTTCAGGCTGAACAGTCCCAGCTCTCTCAGCCTTTCCTCAATAGGAGACATGTTCCAGATCCTTCATCATCTTCACTGCCTTTCGTTGGACTCTCTCCATCATGTCCAGGTCTCTCTTGTACTGGGGAGCCCAGAACTGGACCCAACGCTCCAGGTGTCACCTCACCAGTGCTGAGTAGAGCAGAAGGCAACACTCCTCCTGATGCAGCCCAGGATACTGTCAGCCTCTCTTTGCTGCAAGAGTACGTTGCTGGCTCATGGTCAACCTGGTGTCCACCAGGATGCCCAGGTTTTTCTCTGCCAAGCTGCTTTCCAGCTGGCAGTGACCCCCCAGCATGTCCTGGTGCCTGGGGTTGTTCCTCCCCAGGTCCAGAACTTTGGACTACCTCTTGTTGAACTTTATGAAGTAGCTGTCAGCTGATGTCTCCAGCCTGCTGAGGTCCCTCTGGATGACAGCATGACTCTTTGGCATATCGGTCAGTCCTCTCAGTTTTGTGTTATCAAAAGTTTGGGTTTTTTTATGGCAGTTTCTTCATGCTGCTGAAGGATTTTTTTGCTCCATACAAAGCTGGAGATGTGTTACAGAGTGCAGTGGAGATAAAGATGTCAAAATCTATTTTAAATAGTATTCTGTACTTTATAAAGGTATGTTTGTCATATTAGTTTGTAATCATAACCCTTTACTATACCTGACTTTTTTTAATAGCCATATACAACACTGCAGGTCTGCAAAAAGCAAAGACAGCCTTGATATAAATTTCACTGATCTCCCAATTTAGTAGTAATGTGATTGTGCTAGAAACACTGGATCTTCTTTTTCTTAGGTTTAGCATTATTTTCTCTTTTCAGACTTATATAGTGCCTCATAGAAATAAATAATCTATTTTTTATTTCAAAGTTAAAATGGAAGGAGTAATTTATTTAACAAAAATGCTTATTTTGTTTTCTTCTTGATGCTGTATCATTCTGTTTGATGAGATAACAGTGCTACTGCTTAAAAACTGTTTACTTACCAGGATACAGACAAATGATTAAAAATATAGTAACAATTTTCTTCAAATAATTTTCTCCAAATTTTCTGTCTCTTTAAATAAAAGCAAGCTATTTGGAGTCAGTTATGAATGATGATGTGACCTGGATGGTTTTATAATATTTCATATATACAGCAAAAGGATTTCAATCCTTGTAGAAGGTTTCAGAAACAAATGAGTTTGAGGCAAATCTTCCACAAGGGGGCTCAATATTTCAAACTCAGCCTTGCCAAGTCTCATTTGACAAACTGCCCAAGCAGAGACTAATGCCACAGAATTAGCAGGAACTTAATTTCCTTTTAGCAAAATTATTTCTATTAACATTGTGAGTCTTCCACAGTATTGCTTAGATATGTCCATACAGCATTTCTGTCTATGTTTATTTGCTGGATATAGTTCCAAAATATGTGTTAAACTAATATTGTTTCTAATTTGTGTGTTTTACACCACAGTCCAAAAAAATGCGGTTACTTTTAAGAAGACCTCAGAATCATCTGTAGTGCCATTCTCAGATATAATACAAATATGTTCCATCACCTCTGTAAATAAAACCTGTATATAGCTGAGAGAATGTTGTGGTTTTGCAGGGTCTAAGGTTCAAAAAATGCTAGAAGCAGCCCTTTCCATTTTGTTCATTCATTTAATATTGTTATGCTTCTAAAACCAAATTTGAAAACAAATACCTTGCTCCCTCATCACATAAGCTTTGAAGAGGATATTTTAAAACACTTTTTGAAATGACTGCTCCATTCTCAAATTCATTGTCATTATCTACAAAATGCTAAACTCCTTAAATTGCCATTAGAAATAAAATGGCAACTAAAACAATCCTATGTCTCCGGTTTGGATTTTTTTACTGAGAGATAAAACACAAATGACAGTGTAATAATTTCAGTTTGTTTTGCTTCCTTATGATTACTGAAAAGGTGTAAGTCATGCAGGTGGCTTCTTACACCCACTTGCTGCAGCATATTACTATTAAGCCAACAGACTTTCTCCCCATTTACTGTAATGTAATGAGAGACAGAATCCTACTCCAACGTGTTCTGGCTGTACAGAAGTGAATGTAAGTAATATTTTTTTAAGCTTCTTATGGCTTAGAATATTTGCAGGAGAAAAAAAGGAATTATCCTTTGACCCTTAGATGCTCTTGCCAGAACTCAGAAGTGCAGAAATACCTGGAAAGGAAAAATTACGGAAAAGAGTAAGCTAAATTGTTTTCAAGATGAGAAATTAGTGATTTTAAAACAAAATCAAACTAAAACTCTGCTTGACTGTCATTAAAAAAAAAATCTTCTTCCTTATAAAGTTCTTTGAAAAATTAAAATACGTAGAAAAGGTTCCTTGTTTCTGATAAAAGCGGGGAATCATAGTCTGTGCACTACAGGAGTTTCATACATGGGTTTAAATTAAATATAATTTCAAAATGCTGTTTAGCATTTTTGAGACTCTGTGTGCATGTTTTTGGAAATACAAATATTTTGTTTATTTTGTGTATAACTTTAAGCAATTTTTACAAAATAGCCTGTCTTGATAAAAGGTTATTTTTAAAAAATGTGCCCCAGAGCACATTTGTTTCCCATCTATAACAACCTTCCCTAAAATCTTTACAGCTGAGGTTTTGTAACAGCAAATGGATTTGTAACAGCAAATGAAAACAAAGAATTTTATATGGTATTAAAATGTCTGTTTAAAGAAATATGGTTCCTGAAAATACCTGCTTGTTTCAGCTGCAAGTAGAAACTGAAATCATCACCGCTGTCAGAAGCACTGGGACGCAGGATCGTGCATTTTATTGCTTCCGGCTAACAGAATGTGTGTCAGCCTTTCAACAACTATAGTTTTGCCTAGCACTTGTGATGGACTACCTGCATGTGGGCGTGCAAGTTACTCCGTTTCCTTCACACAGTGAAACATGTCTTCCTTAATGGCTTGAATATGCTTTGGCAGCATAAGTGATCTACAAAGGGGTTTTAAGATCTATTAATACACTCTATGACTGTAGATTGAAAAATTTGTACCGCAGTAACTGTCTCAAACATGGTGGTAACACGGTACAGAGCAGTTTCCCCAGCATGTGTTTGCAGCAGCTCTTCTCGCTGCCATGTCATGGACTGAGTTTCACATGGTGGATGCAGACCTCCACGCCCCAGGCTGCGGGGAACGCCTGTGGCCTCTCTCTGGCAGAGATGTCCCTCTGTCCTGTCTTGGAGAAGCTGTGCCATGAAGTGGTGGAGTCACAGGAGCTGTGAGCAGGCTGCACAGCATCAAAGAAGATTAAAGGGAGACAGACAGGATTTCCTCTGAGACACAACAGCTGGAAGATCCCTAGACCCCATCTACAATAACGAAGCAGGCAGTGTCTACTTATAGCATCTGAATTCCATCTCTTTATGTGGGAAACACATCCAAATGAGTCAATGGGAAAGGCTCTTCTGAGCACTTGAAAAGTGATGGAAGGTTACTGCATAAGGGGTATGGGACACACTGGAATGCGAGGAAAGAGCGTTTTGGGAAGACTTCCTATAGGATGTTTAGAGGAGGAGCCAAAGGTGGGGAAAGGGAGGAATCATATCACGTGGTCTGGGGAGGAAAAGGGAAGACAAAAAAGTCTGGTCACATGTAAACACTCTGTTGTTCAGTATGCTTGCCTGGCCATGCCCTGCGCCTGTTCACTGCAAACTGTCCTGCCTTGCCATTAAACCCCAATTTCTAACTCTTCCTGTGTATGGAGAGCTAAAGGCCAGCAACTAAGGGAGGAGCCAAGGGTCCTAGGAGACCATATGTCTGTGATGCCAGCACCCAGAGACACCAAAGTTAAAATTTATGTGCTAGCAACTGAAGTGGGGACCATAATGTCATGTGATCTACCTGTCTGTGGTGCCAGCAATGGTAGTGAGTCTGGGTAGGTATGTCAACGTGTGATTACGGTCAGACTCTCTGATGAGCAGAGTAGATGGCATGGGAGGACATACAACTGGAGGAGTTGGTTACCAGAGGAATCAGTAGGTCTATGCCAACTGCTAGAGAGACTGTGGGGTTAGGGGATCAAATGAGAGGCCCTTTTGTATGTGTGTCTGTGAAGGAGGGTGGTGTGTGTGTCAATGAGTAAAGGGGTGTGTACCAGCAGATGGACTTGGGACTATGAGTTTCTGCAGCTCACATGCCCAGGTGCCAGCAGCTGAGGAAACTGAGGATCCAGAGCCCATTACTGGATGTACTGGGTGTCTAAGCCCAATTACTAGAGGCATGCGAATTGCACATATGTATACATTTCCCATTGATAGACCCTTTATCCTGATAAGCTAGAGGAGGAAACAGGAAGAGGCCATTGGTGTTGTTTGTCTTTGTACGAGCATTTAGTGTTTCTGTCTATGTTGGTCTGTGTGGCTGCAACACATGTAAAAACAACACATGTATTGTTTTCACAACCTAAAGAGTTTCTCAGAGAGAGAGGCTCCCTTTTGGATAAGAATTAAGTCTTTTTATATCATAGAGACATAAGAGGGCGTAGGACACCACCATTTCAAGCAGCCAATAGATGCTGTTAATGTCTATCTTTCATTTGTAACAGCCAATAGGTGATGACATTTTCTGTTCTTTCAGACCAGTTTTATTTTCCCATACTGTTTCCACTTTCAGATCATAAGTTGCTGTTACAGTTTCTTGGTTTTGTACTCATCAATAGTATCTTGGGATGTCTCTGCTTTCCAGGTACCGCAGCTGTACTTCAAAGAGGCCAGCTGTAATTTTCAAGGGAGTTTCTGGTTCTCAAGCCTAATTACCAGACTGGCAGGCATTTTCCTCCACTCAGTAATTTCACCCTTCTAACCAGACCACCCTTCTGGCTGCTGACATCAATTTTATAAGTGTGTTTGTGTGTGTGTGTGCCTATTTGGAATCCATGCTCAGCCTTGCTACTGTTTTCACCTAAGGGGCAAGGGGTTGTGATAGCCTTACTTCTATCAGGCAGATACAGCAACTGCTAAAAAGTCTATAGTCCTGGAGCTGAGTGACAGCAAAGTTGAACAACACAAAATGGGTACCTAAAGCAGTGTACCACTTTAAAAAAGATGTATACCTGGTTGCATTTCCAACAACAAAAGGTCAGATATATTTCATAACTTGTACTGAAGGCAAACGTTAGAGATAGTTTGCTGAATAATTCAGCAGGGTGCTGTACATCTCTTTCTTCATGAATAATGAAAGAAGAGACTATTATGTGCTATTCATAGAAAGCAAGACATGTACGATTGGCCTAATGAGTTGTGTTCTGTAGGGTCATAAAAAATTTATGTTCATTGCGAACATAGGATACGCAACTCAGTGCAATCGTCTTGGTCTTTTTGTAGTGGTTTCCTTCACACTGATGTACAATAAAATAATTCTGAAATCCTTAAATTAATATCACTCCATTCATTGGATTAATTGTTCTAGCAGTAGTCTGGAAAGCTTGGAAGAATGACTCCAATAGCAGTTTTTGGAAAGTGTGTGGTGGAGTAGCTGCTTGAAGGTAGGAATAGGAACAACCTGATCATCTGCAGATGAGTTTGAGAGAAAAGTTTTACTTTACACTGAGGAAAAGGCGAGAGGTGGCTATATGGGTCAGCTGCTGCAGCCAGGATGACTGCTGTCAGGGTACAGGACTGATGCAGCTTTTAGAAGCATGAATTGGCTGCCAGGAGTGAGATTAAGAAAGGAATGATGGTAGCAGGTGCATGAGGAACCCAAACCTTCATTTTCTTGTTTAGTTGCATACAATGCTGTAGCCTGAAGGCTGAAACTGTAAATGTCTTTAAATCCAGCAGTATTCCTTCATGTTTTTGGCATGCTCTCTCTTTCCAATCTATTTTGCAATTGTTTCTATATGATGATGGTATATATCTCTAAGAAATATGTATTCTGATGAATAAAGTAATGAAAGTGTGAGTGCTTAGTAAGAGGCTACATTCTAAGTCTTATTTTAGTAGCATCATGCATGACTGTTCTCCAGCGTTTATTAACACCACATAAAAGTCTATCATCACAGCATCTTCTTTTTAAATAGAGTTAAGCTGTGTTGGGAGGGCTGCTGTGTGACTACTTCCTGCATAATTTAAGGTATAAAATCTCTAGAAAATCTTTAT
Source organism: Phaethon aethereus (assembly GCF_964289735.1). Classification (NCBI taxonomy): domain Eukaryota; kingdom Metazoa; phylum Chordata; class Aves; order Phaethontiformes; family Phaethontidae; genus Phaethon; species Phaethon aethereus. Next base: position 633,865 of record NC_138584.1, on the reverse strand, counting down.
CCCCTGTAATGAAAGTTTGATGCTTGTAAATGAATGAGATTTGAAGGGATAGATTAGTAATCTGATCACAATGGCTATGTGTAATTCTGCACAGCTGGGCCTATTGAGCTCACTTGTTGCTAGTGTCTTTGTCTGATAAAGCACTTCAAATTCCAGTTAGTGAGACCTTGTTCAATCAATGTGTAGCACTGAGGTAACACATCCGGTGTCAAGTTGTTCAGGGTACTTTTTAAACAAGTATTCTGCTACAGTGTCCAATGTCAGAGCACAAAAATTATATATCAAATTTGAAAATCCCTTACTAGCTCTAAATGCAATAAATTTACTTTTTGTGGAGCGATAATTACAAGTTTGACTTACAAAAGTATGCCAAAGTCTTACTCTCTTCCAGCAAAAACTGAGTGGGTCTCTCTTTAATAGATCATTTTGCTGTCTGTCTGGGTTCTCACAGAAAGTCAGCAATAGGTGCCCAACAGGTCAGTTCTATCAATGTAAGTAAGCTTCTATGTGCCTAAATTTAAGAAATACTCATTTTCCCTAAATGAAGATGAAACAGACTATCATCTCCTTCATTTGGCCTCATCATTTCATACATTCTTTTAAATAAACATAAAACAAAAAAACTATGTTCACTGGGTTACAGGTTTTCTACTTCCAAACTATCAGAAAATAAACTGTCACATCAGTAAAATAGGTCTAGAGGCAAGACGTATTTCATACCTAGGTAAGCAAGCCTTGCTTGGCTCCCTGAATTCCCAGCTAGTGCCAGAAAGGAGGTGATTTCTCCTTGTTCGTTTTTTAACAGTATTTCAAGAACTGGAAACTAAAATTACTGACAGGAACCTTGCACTGGTGTTAACGGAGCAAACTTCTTTTCATGTGTTTCAGTAACTTCTTCTACCCTTTTCGGAATTGCTTGTGACTTGGTCATATTTTAATTTTTTAGACTGAAGCTGTCTCAGGGTGGTCTTTTCATGGGTTCTCCCCCAACTTTCCTTTCCCAATATTACCAAAACCAAGGCTACTGAAAAATAAACTATTCTTTTCTGTTGATCTTATTTTGGAAAAACTTTAACTTCACCAAGCTTCGGAGCACGTGGTGAAAATTTCATAGTGAAGTAGCACCTGTGATGCCTCTGTGCCTCTTATGCATATAAACACTGCCCAAATTTGACGTGGTTTAACCCTTAAAAAAGATTATTTTCATGCTATCACAAAAAAAATTTAGAATCTAAGAAATGGGTAGTCACTACACACCCCATTCCCACAGGTATATTTCAGCCAAGGACTGAACAGGCTGCACGCAGCAATTGCAGCTGAACTGCTATGAGTAGGGTTTGAGTAACTCAGACAAAACTAAAAAGATGACCTCTTTTGCAATGTACCTTACTTTGTTTTTAACATGGACAATACGATTAAAGAAGTTGCATGATGTGAATGCAAAAGTAACAATAACTGGGGAAGGAGGAGAAAAGGAGACAGGTAAAGGAATGTGCAGACATGGAAAGATGACATTAGGTCAACAAACCTAACAGGAGGGTTCAGCAGGTATTTGGCTGAGGACAAGTAAAAATGTTTTATGATGAAGATACAGAAATCAAAGGTAGCTAGGACTTGGGATTCTGGCAAGTACAGTATAAAGGGCAGAAATGTTTTAATTCGGGAGTGTAACTTTTGACTTATTGGGGGTGAATATTTAACTTAGGATTTACTTGTGTGCTGAGAATCTCTTTTGTGAGTCAAGAAACTCTGATATTTCTTTTCATTTGTTCAGTACTAAGGAGAAAAAAATAAGAATCCAGAGGGAAAAGTATTGATATAATAATGGTAAAATTATCAGACTATTAAAATTAATGGGAACTTTCGTAGAAAAAAGTATTTCATTCTCTTCCCAGAAATAAATTACTGCAAAGTTTCCAATTTTCAAAAGACTTTCTCAGTAAAATATTTGTAAAGAATTACTTTAATTAATTCTTATTACATCCCCTTAGGCTTAGGTTTTACTGAGTTATTAGAGAAAATGTTAAAGTTTACATTCATGTAGATTTTTTTGCCCTTGAATATGCTTAGTTAAGTTTGAAGAATTACAGGTTTTTCTGTTCCTTGTGGATAAATATTGAGACACATAGATTCTATCTCAGAGCATTTATGGTCTGTAGTATACTTTTCATACTGGAAATATATTCTAACTATTTTCCTTCCACTCTATAAAGCTTTTTTTTTTAAGCAATTGTAGTTCCTTTGGCCATTCAGCAGGCAGTGTGCATAGATCATGAACACACTGAGTGTGGGAAATGAGTTCAGATCGTTTGAAACAAATTTTACTGTTTGCACCATGAACCTGAACTCACTTCACAGTTCTGAGAGTTCTTAGAAGTAAATTGTTACAGAGTCATGTGTTTTTGCATTAAATTTAAAGCCTTGAAAAAATAAGACTTTTGCAAGAAAAGCCAGGATTGGTGTGAGGGAGCTTTTGTTAGACTATAGAGAAATTATTAAAAAGTACTTAAATTCAGAACTTCCCAATAACAGCAACACTCGGAGGATTTCCACTTGTGCCTGCATGGTACATAGAAATAGGGAGGAAACTACCCAGTGCTGTATATCTTTGTTCTCTTTCACTATCATTCTTTACACAGTTGTTCTTCTGTCTTCTTCACAATGCTCTTTTCTGCCAAAGCGTACATTTTAACTAAACTTCCAGCTGTTGATATGTAGTTGTTTATAAAGGTGAGGTAATTCTTTGGTGGTAGGTCAGGAACAGATGCAGGTCTGAGATCTTGATGGGGACAGTTTTATTTGCTACTATGAAAAACTCTTCCAGGAACAGAAGAATGTCCCTTTGACCCTAAGATTCTGCCTCGAGAGAGCAAGTGTATTGGGGTGAGTGTGTTGGTGATAGAAGATTAGTTTTCAAGCTTTAGTACATTGCTATTAACCTAAATGTTCCTGTCTGTCTTCCAATTTATAAAACTTTTGAATTACATAGTTTGCAATCACTGTTTTTAACATGAGACTTTAGCAAGACAAGGTTTATTCATTGAGAATTAAATCTCCATTTAAATGTGAGCAGCAGAATTTGGATTCAGCAAGGCATCCAGGTCAAGGAGCAGTATGGATTGGTTAGAATTCTTCCAAACATACAGGATTTTGTCCCCCATAGTTTCTGCAATTTGGAAGTCAATCTGTAAATATTAGTACTTGAAATATTAATGTTGATCAAATGTTGTAACCTTTGCCCACCCAGGAAGGAACAAATGTCTTAAAGAAAATAACAATTAGTCTGAAGTTTCCTTTTCAAACAACTTTGTTTCGTCTTCTCCTTTGGACAACCCACTAGTCAAAGACTCATGGAGATGTGGGCTTAAGATATCTGCACAAGTTCATTAACTAATATAAGCATTATTTCTACCTATATAAAGTACCAAAACAACATTAAAGACTCAGCCTAATATTTATTGTATATTTACTAACTTAGTAGTAAGATGTCTGATACAAGTGTATAATCAGTTACATGTTTTGACTCAGCTCAGTCCTTTGTGAGACAGAAAGCCAGCACTGGTAAAAATTACCAGATTGTACAAACATCACAGGACCATATGAATACATTGTGTAGGGACTTCCACATACATTTGAAATGCAGATTGCCTTGTATGCAGTTGTCCTGATGTAGAAACAGAAATGTTGTTGACTCCAGCATCTGCATTTGTGCCCAATCCGGTTAACCTCAGAATAGTGCTTAAGTTGTGAAAATAATTGCGTGTCACAAAAATCAACTATTTTAAAGAAATCTAGCCTTCTTGTAGTGCTCCAGCATCATGTTTTCACAGTTTGCATGGAACTTCATGTGGATTTCAGGTCATAGTATATTCCTGAGGGTCCAAGAGACGAACATTCTACACATTTTGGCCAATTTTTTGACAATGTGGTAAACAAAGAAAGTCCAGAATGCCTTTGCGCTTTTTTCTTGTACATTGGTTTGCCCTAGTTCACAGAGATTTTTACAGCAAGAATGTAATCAGTGAAGTCTTCTGCTCATTAGTACTATGTCTCACATGGACCTATAGTGCACTGTTTCTTTTTTTCTGTTCCTTTAAAAACCCTGCAGCCTTAGAAGCTGCTGTTCATGGAATTGTTGCAGAGGCAGAAGACAGAAGCCTCACTGAGGTGGATTGAATAGTTTTTTGATTATTCATTCTGAGCAATGGTGGAGATGAAAACAGGCCTTTTTCTTAAATCAGAGACCTGGGGTGAGAAGGGAAATCAGGTTCAGCAAAATAGAGAAAAATAGAGGTGAAAGTCTGAGGATAAACTAAGGAAAAGTCACAGGATCATAAAATCACATAATCATTAAGGTTGGAAAAGACCTCTAAGATCATCAAGTCCAACCATCAACCCAACACCACCATGCCCATTAAACCATATCCCGAAGTGCCATGTCTACACGTTTTTTGAACACTTCCAGCGATGGTGACTCCACCACCTCCCTGGGCAGCCTGTGCCAATGCTTGAACACTCTTTCAGCAAAGAAATTTTTCCTAATACCCATTCTAAACCTCCCCTGGTGCAACTTGAGGCCATTTCATCTTGTCCTAATGCTAGTTACTTGGATGAAGAGACCAACACCCACCTCACCTCAACCCCCTTTCAGGCAGTTGTAGAGAGCGTTAAGGTCTCCCCTCAGCCTCCTCTTCTCCAGACTAAACAACCCCCAGTTCCCTCAGCCTCTCGTCATCAGACTTGTACTCCAGACCCCTCACCAGCTCTGTCACCCTTCTCTGGACATGCTCCAGCACCTCAATGTCCTTCTTGTAGTGAGGGGCCCAACACTGAACACAGGATTCCAAGGTGCGGCCTCACCAGTGCCCAGTACAGGGGCATGATCCCTGCCCTGCTCCTGCTGGCCACACTATTTCTGATCCAGGCCAGGGCGCTGTTGGTCGTCTTGGCCACCTGGGCACACTGCTGGCTCATGTTCAGCCGGCTGTCAACCAGCACCCCCAGGTCCCTTTCCACCAAGCAGCTCTCCAGCCAATCCTCCCCAAGCCTGTAGCGTTGCATGGGGTTGTTGTGACCCAAGTGCAGGACCTGGCACTTGGCCTTATTAAACCTCATACAGTTGACCTCAGCCCATCAATCCAGCCTGTCCAGATCGCTCTGTAGAGCCCTCCTACCCTCCAGCAGATCAACACTCCCACCCAACTTGGTGTCATGTGCAAACTTGGTGTCATGAGGGAACACTCAATCCAGATCATCAACAAAGATATTCAACAAGACCAGCCCCAGAACCGAGCCCTGGGGAACACCGCTTATGACCGGCCGCTGACTGGATTTAACTCTCTTCACCACAGCTCTCTGGGCTCGGCCGTCCAGCCAGTTCTTTACCCAGCGAAGAGTAAACCAGTCTAAGCCCCGAGCCACCAGCTTCTCCAGGAGAATGCTGTGGGAGATGCTGCAAAAGTCCCATCACACAAATTGTTACCTTGTAGCTGTTTCCTAACTCCTTATTTATTTTGATATGAAACGAACGTTGAGGTTGGAGGCCTGTTGCAATGTGTTCACATTTAAGAGTCCTTGTTGTTAACTTCCATAGATCAAAACTTTCTCATCCAGATGTTTTCTTCTGCTGGTATGCTGTAAAGATATTGGAGAAGTTGTGCGGTACTTCATTATGTCAAGCATCCACTTTCTAAATTTCTTTTGCAGTTAAATAGAGAAGAGAATTTGTTAAATGGAAAATACAACAGATTTTTATCAGCAATTCTTCATAAACTGCTAATTGGAGATAATTTTTTTCTAGCAAGATTAATTAACAATGAAAATTAAGTAATTAACCAAACTGGAGAGTAGGTGACTGAACTTGATGCAAAACTCTCTACAGCAATTGAGTTTTCTTTCTGTGCTGGCTAGAGTGCAACCTGTTTAGAGAGTTGATGCAAAATCAGTGCATCACTGACTTTCTGAAAATAAGACTTAAATGTCTCTTAAATATGTCAATAAGGGAGCCTTTGTCGGTATTTTGCTATGACATAACCATATATTCCAACCTTAATGATTTGGTGATTCTGTGACATTTTACTCACTTCATGCAATACTGTGCAATGTCTGGTTATTTGTAGGACTTATTCCTTAAAAAAAAAAAAAAAAAAAAAGCAAAAAAATAGCCCTAAGGATAATCTAACTTTCTAAACTACAGTCAAACAAGCTAAAAACCCAATTCCATAATAATGCAATTAACAAAATAAAATTCTGCTGCTTGAGAAAGTTAAAAATCTGTGAGGGTACAGCCCCCATTAATTTAGTTTGAAAATAGAATTAACATGTTTAGCAGCTCAACTGTCCCAAAATTTAGAAACTCTGAAACTTGACCTGGTTACTATGTCCTGTGAGTTGATATTATGCCAAACTCCTGGCTTGCTGTTTCAGAGATTGCTTCAGTAACACAATAAACCACTACAGAAACATTGAAAGCAAAACTGTAGAAACTTCAATACACAGAAAGCTCTAGAAACTTGGTTACAGTAATAAAGTTCTTTTTAATGTGTTTGATGTTGGTAATACCAAATGTTTTTGCAGTAGCTTGTTTTGGTGTAGTTAACCTGGATGCATAATCTATATTTTCTACAGTAGGACCTTCCTGTTCCTCTTCTGGAAGATGCAATGATTTTTTCAAGAATAATCCCTTCCTCAAGATACAGACATGAATTAGAATATTTTTGAATATTTATCCCATTTGTTTTTGATCTATGATGATGGAGTCCAAAACAAGAAATCTTTTGTCTGCTTCCAGTAGCACCTCAAAAACAAACAAACAAACAAACAAATAAAAGGCTTGGGGTTCCTGAAAGAAGATTCTTACAGAATTAGAAGTGCCAAAAAGCAAAGGAAAGGATTTGTCCCCTTCAGTCCTTGAACCAGAGTCTATGCTGTGCTTCGGGTTTGCTCCTGTAGAGATATTCACAGAAGCTGGCTAGCTAATTAATTTCATTACAACCATCTTTAATGCTGTCCTCAATGTCATCTTCTTCTGCCAATAGGAGAAGTGCTCATTAACTGGAAGTGATAATAGCAATTTAGGAGGACTTTCCACCATTAAAAATAAATTATTTTATTTATATTCTTTCAATCTTTTTGCCAAGGAAAGAAACATGCACAAAATGTGGTAAGATGGAGCACTTAAGTGACACTCAGTATTATTTAAAGGAAGATCTATGCAATAGTTATGCAGTTCATCAAGCAGATGAATATAAATAGTACTTTCAATGTTTTATGTTGGCATATAACTAACAAAAGATGTCAAAAACAGCTGAGTTAACAAAGAAATAAGGCAAACATCATCCTAAGTCTGAATTACAGTGCCAGTAGAATTCTTAAATTCTTGCTCTGTGAGCAAAACATTGAAGATTCCGTATGTGAAAAAAAAAATGCTTCCATATTTATTAGAATGTACCATTTTCTAAAAACAATAGAGAAGCTGAAACAAACATCATCAAAAAAGCACAGTTTGAAATGTATGGGGTGTGGGCTTTTTTTTTCTGTTGTTAAGAATATCTACAGTATTTTGGGTGTGTAAATGTCAAGCTCTTCTTGCATCAAACTTACTATTTCATTTCATTCGGCTTTGGGGAATGCATAGTTTGAAAACATGCAGCTTATGCTATATTTTATGTCATCAATTTCTGCCCAGAGGATTTTCTCTCAAGGTCAGGACCCTCAGTGCACCAATACAACATAATTGCGACGACCAGCCTGTCCTGGGACGCGCACTCCCAACCTGTGTCCCAAGGGCTTCATTTCAGCTCAGACTTCCAATTCCCACCCTCACCTGAATTATGTTTGCAAGAAAGCCTGTGCCAAGCCCTGCACCTTGCTGATCCTCACTCCTTGGCTGGGTTTCCCTTAGACCTGATTCATCACCTTGCATTTGTTGGATGATGAGTTGACTGTCAAGGGAACCTATTATTGTCACCAGCCCTGCTCTGCTTGCCTCAGTAGGGTACAGAAGGACAGCACCCTTTTTGGAGATGGTGCTGCCCCTTACTAGTGTTGCTATCAACCTTAACTCCTGGCAGCCCTACTCTTGCTGTTCCATAACACTCAAGAAGCTAAATTTTATCTTTTTGCCTGATGAGGATTTCAGAAGATTATCTTTTTGTGCTTTTCACAGTTTTCAGTAGTAGCGTTAGTTCTTTAGAATAAATAGAAGATAGCTTGAGGAGATGCTGATTTTCACTGGACTGAAATTAGGTTTTGCAGTGTATGAAATTCTGTGCCATGACTGTTTTCACTTCCACATTGTGCCTGTGGGATCAAGATTCTTTATCATTTTGGCTAAGTTTAGGAGTGTGAGTAATTATCCAACTTTTCTGTTTGGCTTCAATTCTTGGCAGGAAACACAGGTGCACATATAAATTAACACAAAATCTAAATTTTAAGACTGCATATGAGTTTTCAAAAGGCTAAGCAATTTTTAAATGTATTGGGAAACATACAGGAAATTTATTTAAAATATTATTTTTGTCTCTATAAGCCATTCATGTCTCATACATTATCAAGGTAATAAAAAAAAATCCCAAATCTGTGTTTTGGGATTCAATAAGTGAATAGATGTCATGGCTTCAGCTGGGATAGAGTTTATTTTCTTCTTGGAAGCTAGTATGAGACTACATTTTGGATTTGGGATGAAAAAGTGTTGATAATGTACTGATGTTTTCAGTTGTTGCTCAGCAGTCAAGGACAGTCCAGCTTCTCGTGCTGGCCAGCCAGCGAACAGGCTGGGAGTGCACGGGGAGCTGGGAGGGGACACAGCTGGGACAGCTGACCCGGGCGGGCCAAAGAGATGTTCCATACCATATGACGTCATGCTTGGTATATAAAGCTGGGGGAAGAAGAAAGAAGGGCGAGACATTTGGAATGCGCCTGTCTTCCCAAGTCACCGTTAGGCGTGATGCAGCCCTGCTTCCCTGGAGATGGCTGAACCCCCGCCTGCCCACGGGGAGTGGTGAATGGATTCCTTGTTTTGCTTTGCTTGTGTGCGCGGCTTTTGCTTTACTTGTGAAGCTCTCTTTATCTCAAACCATGAGTTTCCTCACTTTCACTCTTCCTATCCTCTCCTGCATTCCACTGTGGGGCACTGAGTGAGCGACTGTGTGGGGCTTAGTTGCCAGCTGAGGTTAAGCCGTAACAATAGTTGAAGCCGTAACAATAGTTGAACAAAGACTGACACTGCAGAGCATTTCAGTAACATGAGCCTACATTGTTTGTAGAGCATTGCCTTCCCTGATTATAGCACTCATCACAAAGATTATGGAATGAATATTAGGATCATAAAATGATTTGGGTTGGAAGGGACCTTTAAAGGCCATCTAGTCCAACCCCTCTGCAATGAGCAGGGACATCTTCAACTAGAGCAGGTTGATCAGAGCCTCATCCAACCTTGAATATTTCCATAGATGGGACATCCACCACTTCTCTTGGGCAACCTGTTCCAGTATTTCACTACCCTCATTGTAAATAAAATTCTTCCATATAACTAGTCTGAATCTGCCTTCTTTTAGTTTAAAACCATTACCCCTTGTCCTGTCGCAACAGGCACTGCTAAAAAGTTTGTCCCCATCTTTCTTAAAATCCCCAAGGACAACTGGAAGTACAAGAATGAACAAAGTGGATAACTTCAAAGCTCAGAAATGCCCTCTAAATTCAACAACATAAAGTAGTACCTGTTATGCCCTTCATTTTACTTCCTTCCCTTTGTATAGGAGTGTCTTCAAGACTGGTACATATAACATTAAAATGTTTACTTCTTCCTAATACATTTGCAGCTGCAGAATTTTTTCCAAAGTTTTGAGATCAAGTGAATGCAACTGAAGCAATAGTCTGAAACTTGTGGAAACTATTTTAGGGTAGTGGGTAAACTGGAAGGAACCTAGCGTGGCTTATAAGCTCCCATTTAGATTTGAGCATGGCTGTTAAGAAAAAAAAATCTCTTTAAACATAAACTAACTACAAAATATGTAGTAATTGAGATAAATTTATGTGGAACTGTTCAATGAGACGAACAATTAAGGGAAAATAAAAAAACTACATTTCCTAGCCACCATGCTTACAGCCACAAACTTCTGTGTTTAGTCTCAGATCATCTTCCTGAAATATTTTCTTCTTCCTAAACTCTTGTTCATAATCCTGTTGAATCTCATATAATGAGATGTTAGTGATCATCAACAGGTATCCTGGAGATGTTAATGAGAGAAGGTTTGGTGAGAAAGAAGTTGAATTTGGATATAAAGACAGATTTAAGACCTAGTTTTTCAAAAAATAACCTTAGATTTTATTCCTTTGACTCTCAATTTATTTTTGTCTGTCCTTTGGCTTAATTTCTAATGCTTTGTTTCTCCATACTGACTTGCTTTTCCTCATGTTCTTACTCTTTTTACTCACTTAGTGGTTCTGTCCCATATGAGAACCATTATGTCACCTCTTCTTTCATGACTTTAACCAATGTTAGCAGTGACTTCTAGTTGCTCACATGAAAGGACATAATCATTTATTCCTCTTTCTCCTGGCTTGGACAAGTTTATTAGGGTATATGGCAAAATGTGCCATAAAGCTGGTTGAATTAGATCACTGTTCTGCACATTGCTGAATTATTTCCTGCTTTGCGGAACTGAGCTCTCTATACTGTTCTCATGCTTCTGATGATTTCCCATTTCCTTAGCAATCTCTCCACTTCATTCTTTTTGTGTATGGGTTCTTCAGGTTTTGTTTCTCTATTCCTTCCTCTAGTCTTTTTTCTCTTACTTGTGCTTCTTGAGTGTTCACAGTTCTTTGACACCTCTTCTTGATAGTTAAATCACTGTTAAAAACCATATTCAGAATTTTTCCTCATCTGTTTTACTTTCCGCTTTCTCTGCTGACAGAATAGTTTAGTGGAGAGTACCAGACAGATGAAAACCTGTTCTAGGAATTTTGGACTATATGGAGCAACTAATAACAGTAAATTTAATGTGGTTTACATTCTTAAAAAATGTTGCCTGTAAATTTTTGATTCACTCATTTTATAACATGAAGTCTTTATATTGCTGGATACTTAGTACATTAATTTTAGCCAACATCTTTGTAGAAATAATGACAGAACAAGAATAGTGCTGAGTGAATATTGTATTCCTGTCTAAAATGGGGAGGGGGAAAGTTGTCTATGTATTCCTCATCTAAGAAGCATCAGTAATTTTTGGTGTTATACTGCTGAAGTTATTCATAAGTACATACATGGAATGCCTTCAGAGAGGCATTTGTATTTTCCCGTCTTTAAGGAAGCAGTTTCAGAGACAGTGAGATCTTCTAGAAATAATTTTAGATGTGAGATAGGGAATACAAGAAACAAGTTAAAATCTCATGTCAGCAAAGACAATAGTACAATTTTATCTATATCGTACTTAAGTAGCGATGCATTCAGAAATACAGTACAGGTATGTCTGTAGCATTAGAGAATCAGAATTTTATCAGAATTGGATTTTCAGGACTGTCTTTCAATGGTTAATTCCATGGCACTTAGAAAAGGCATTCAAAAGCCAGAAGTATGAAGATTTATCCCACAGTTGCAGACATAAAGGTTTATGCTCATCAGACCTTACAGAATTAAATTACACAGACTATTCCTCGTTCAGTAAGATATGTATGTTGATGTGTTGAAAATAGCACAGTGAATTTAGATACCTCCCATTAATTTCAATTGCTGAATAGGCCCCTGCTCCACAAACTTCTTTGAAAATCTCACCATTGTTTCTCAAAGCTCTGAAGACATCTAGTAAATGCTGTTGAAAAAATTAAACTAGTTCAATAGCTTAAAGAGATTGAAGAAGAAACATAAAGAAGAATGCTGTAAAAATGTTACTTTAAAAACAGTTCTATTGTGGATGATAATTTGATCTTTTCATATCAAGATTTAAAGTCTTTTTAGACCTTTTTAAATATGTTGTTTAAAAATTGCGTATGTATTTTTTGAGTATTGCAGGGCTTTTTGCTTTTAATGAACAGAAACATTTTAAAGGTTAAAGCAGGCTCATTTTGATGACTTGTAGTTTATTTCTGGGATTTTTTTTTAATTGAATAGTTCTATTAATTTTAATGTACATCATAGAATCACAGAATCATAAAATGATTTGGCTTGGAATGGACCTTTAAAGATGATCTAGTTTCAACCACCCTGCCATCGGTGGGCAATCTGGTCCAGTGTCTCACCACCCATCATTGTAAAAAAATTCTTTCTCATATATAATTTAAATTTACCCTCTTTCTGTTTCAAACAGTTGCTCTTTGGCCTGTCACTACAGGTCCTATTAAAAAGTCTGGCTCCATCTTCCTTGTAGGAGTCTTTTAAGTGTTGAAAGGACATAATAAGTTCTCTCCAGAGAACTTATTCAAGTTCTCTTCTTCAAGGCTGAACAGCCCCAACTCCCTCAGCCTTTCTTCACAGAAGTGTTCCAGCCTTCTGATCATTTTCATGGCCATCCTCTAGGTCCTCTCTAGCAATTCCATGTCTTTCTTTTGCTAGGACCCCCAGAACGGGATGCAGTATTGCAGGTGTGGTCTCAAAAGAGCAGAGTAGAGGGTCTCTAGGTAAAGATCACCTCCCAGGGTAAAGATCACCTCCCTTGCCATACTTATTTTCATGCAGCCCACAGTAGGATGGGCTTTCTGGCTGTAACTGCACATTGCTCATTCATGTCCAATTTTTCATCCACCAGTACCCCCAAGTCCTTCTCCACTGGGCTACTCTCAACCTGTTCATCTCCCAGTCTGTGCTGATACTGATAATGTATTGATAGCGCCCTAACCCAGGTGCAGGACCTGGCACTTGGCCTTGTGGAACTTTGTGAAGTACACATGGGCCCACTTCTCAAGCCTGTCAAGGTCCCTCTGGATGGTATCCCTTCCCTCAAGTGAATCAACTGCACCACTCAGCTTGGTATCATCCACAAAATTGCTGAGGGCGCACTCATTCCTACACTAATTTCTTAAATAAATTTCTTGAGATATGAAGATATGAATGAATAAGAACAAAGCATTTTCAAAAATACTTTTACTCACAAATAAGTAAATTCGCTGTCTTAATACCACTTTACTTTTCAGTCAGGAGGAGAAAATAGGAATTTTAATCAATAATTAGTCAAACTAGTGGTAATTGCTTGTTAAATAATGAACTCCTGGACTGCACCAGAATTACAGTTTTCCCTTTCTTTTTGTCAAGCTTAGCCTTGAACTTAATTGTATATTGTGATTTCCCATACTTCGAAATAGCTAAATTGCTCCTGCAAATTCCTTTGCATTTCTCTCCATTTCAAGAAAACGCATTCTTGAAAGACTCATTATTACTGATGCTACAATTACAATCTTCCTTTTTTTTGTTTGGTTTCTACTTGTAAATGGCTAATTAACTTGTGCTTGGTTTAGGGTGGGGTTTTTTTTTGTTGTTTTCTTTTTGAAGCCTAAATGCTCTATGCCACATTCAAAAAGACCTTTCTTGCTGTATGTATTGATACTTTCAAATAAAGATAGAGTACTGCAATGACAATGCACCTTATGCAAAAACTGGTGATTCAGTTGAAGGTTAATGGCCAGCATTGCAGGAGCGCAAGTGTACAAGCTATAATTAGGAGTGTCTGATGACAGCCACCCTATAATATAAACAGAAAACATCTGCATGCTCATAGTAATGACAGTCTGTCTCTCTCCATAGCATTTTTTGTGTTTTAATGACATGTTTATCACTAACTCTTAGATTCTTATAAAATTCCAAGCTAAAAGGAAAAAATAAGTTTAAACTGCAGTTATGTAAATGGAGGACAATAGCCAGATTCTCAACATTTATCAAATGTTTGAATATCATCCTTGCTTTTTGGTTTTGGAGATACACGATGAATACATTTCTAACTGTAACTTTTAGGCCTTAGCACTGTTCATGTTTATAGCACTGTCACCAGTTGCATTATATTGTGCACCCATTATTGTGGCTGCACCTCGTCATGTCCCTCTGTGTTGATAACTGCTTTTATTAGATTTCTGTATAAGTAAAGCCAGGTCTTCAGCTGATATAAGTTAGAATATGCATCTTTAAAACAGTATTGTGCCAATTTGCTCCAACTGCAGCAGAAGGAACAAACTTAAAACTAAATACAGAGGGAGGACAATTACTTGGAATTCAATTTCACTGTGTTAATTTGTGTTGGGGGAGTTACTGTCTGTACTGTTTTCAAGTCTGTCGTGGTTTAGCCCCAGCCGGCAACTAAGCCCCGCGCAGCCGCTCGCTCACTCCCCCACGGTGGGACGCGGGAGAGAATTGGGAGAGTAAAAGTGAGGAAACTCATGGGTTGAGATAAAGACAGTTTAACAGGGAAAGCAAAAGCCACGCACGCAAGCAAAGCAAAACAAGGAATCCATCCACTACTCCCCATGGGCAGGTGGGGGTTCAGCCATCTCCAGGAGAGCAGGGCTCCATCACGCGTAATGGTTTCATGGGAAGACAGACGCCATAACTCCAAATGTCCTTCCTCCCCCTTCCTTCTTCTTCGCCCCAGCTTTATATACTGGGTATGATGTCACATGGTATGGAATATCCCTTTGCCCAGCCTGGGTCAGCTGTCCCGACTGTGTCCCCTCCCAGCTCCCCGTGCACCCCCAGCCTGCTCGCTGGCCGGCCAGCACAAGAAGCTGGACTGTCCGTGACTGCTCAGCAACAACCCAAAACATCAGCAAGTTATCAACATTTTCTCATCCCAAATCCAAAACACAGCCTCACACTGGCTTCTGTGAAGAAAATTAACTCTATACTGGCTGAAAACAGGACAAAGTCTTTGTTAAAGTTTTTATAGTGTAAAAAGAAAGGTTTGAATCTAGGGATTTGATCTAGGGAGAGAAACCAGGGGGTTTATTCTTGATTCAGTGGGTATTGACTGTTAAATTCTGTGATATCAGTTTCAACAAATACCTCAGGGGCAAAAAATATTCTGAGGTGAAATGCAAACTTACTATAACATTGAAATAAGTGTAGTCAATTTTCACAATACTATGAAGAACATTGCTGTAAGTGCTATAAGTACAGGTCTACAAATTCTTCTTTTGTTGTATGTACATCCTTTTTCAAATTAACAGCTTGGAATGCAGCAAAAGTTAAACACAGAATTGTCCCTCATGAAATGTAGTTTTTTATTTTAAAGTGTAATAAGCCCATTTCAAAAAACATTTCAGAGACATTTTTCTTTCTGTATGTCACAGAAATACACAAAGGCATTTAATTACCTCTTTTCTTCGTAATTTAATCCCAGAGTGTAATGAGGACTCATGATTATCTTTTTACTGTAGTAAAGGACTGTTCAAGGGAACACCCTGCAAGGAATGACATTGTGTATAGCCCCTACCCTGACTCAGTCTGCAGCTCAGTCCTGCCTATCACATCTCCTTGAAATTTTAGGGTGGCTTTCTGTCTTAATCTAATATTTTACTATCTTAATCTAATGCCTTAACGTCTTAATCTTATGTTTTAAGTTTAAAACTTAATCTTTGTTTGATCTTTATTTTTAGAAATGCAGTAGAGATGCCAGTCCTCATACAGTCATGGAAATGACTCATGTTTTATTCTTCTCTTTAGGCCTCTACCAGTAACAAAACTGGTAGCAGCATATAGTTAACGGCTAAGTGATAGAGTACTACTGAATACAAATTGTGTTCCTTTCTCCAACTGTATCTTTCTCTCTCACTTGACCTAGTGGTTAAATAAAAGTGGTTATGTTATTGAATGTCTGTTTTGTTTTGAAAATGAACTCTATGATGGTCAGAAATAGAGAATAATTTGTTTTTACGTTCTGCCTGCTTTTTATTTTACTGGCTGTCTCAACTAGGTAAAATGCACTTATAGGCAACTTCATATTTGTTTTTAGCAGGTGTCAGAGACATACCTACATCCATCTACTTGTCTTAAATGATAAGAAGATGACCTAATTACAGGCTGCAGTATCTATATGGAGATAGACCTAGTAATAAAAGGCTAATAAAAGAGCAAAACAAATAATGGATTTAACTAAATGTTATAGATCAACAACAGATCAAAGGAAAAACACTGATCTGTAAATGCTTGATTATACCAATTTTTATGAAAAAATACAAAATGTTTAAGTACTCCTCATGTCCTAAGGAATCAAGATTTTGTTTAAAAAAGGTAAAAGTGTATGGGATTTATGATACAGTTTACTTCCATCCAGAACATCTCGCTGAGAATCACTTTTTGTCACTTTTTTCTTACTTCCATAATTCTTGTGGGCTGGGTGTTTTAGTCCTTTTCCGAACAAAGGCTCCTGTGATGTACTTACCACATTTCATCACAGTCTTTAAAGTAAGGTGAGTTGAAAGCTTTGTTCTGAAACGTAGGTGAAGTGTAGTAGCTGTTTATTATGAGCTGTCTGTAGTGATTTTCAGTCTTCTCAAACTTGAAATTCAGAAGTACAATATTATTAAAGTGATAGAAGGTCATAAAAAGAAAAGTTTTGGACAAATCTGCACATAAAATCTGCAGCTTAATAAAGCTTTAATTTTACCCTATACATGACTCACTTTTGTTAATAGCCATCAATTTTTTTTTTTTTATCTAAATGTCGTTCTGTACAATGGAGTGAGATATTTTGGGAGTCTCTTGACTGAAAGCTATTTTGTGAATCCAGATAGTCACTGTTATTTGTTTCATTATACTATATTATTGGTAAGAACATCTATCTTTAAATATAGGGACCAGCCAGTCTTGGTGAATTAATATTGATCTGCTTGTTGTTAATAAGAAAGAACATCGAACGAGCTCAGTGCAGTGACAAGCAAGATTGTGATGTGATGAAACTGGTAATTCTGAACATACTAAACCACATAAACAAAGGCATCAAGGGTATGAGACACTCCTCAGCACTAGGTCTGCAAATAGTTCTGCTCATTTTCTGTAATGACTTAATGGTTTTTTGAATGTGCTATATGTTACCACACCAGCCTTGATCAAAAGGCTTGAGGTCAGGAATGTTTAACTTCTGTAATTACAGCATGATATAGAAAGGTCTCTTAAAAATCATGACTGTGTTAACCAGTGAAACCTTGGAAAAAAACAGGAAAAATAACACTGGTATTATATTCAGTGTATACCTTATTTAGTACAGAGAAGACCACCAAAGAACCACAAGTAGCAATTGTGAAGAATTTAACTGTATCATCACAGTTAACTACAAATTCTAAATACCTTGTCCAGTCCTTTCTTTTTCAAATAGAGTTGCACGGCTTGGCAGAAGCAGAGTGAAAAAGTCCAGATACCTAAGGGAATTGCTAATGAAGAACAGTACCAAATAAGCCTTTTATATAATGAATCTATTTTATATACTTAACCTATCATACATTGTTCAAACACTTCCAAACCAAAATGGCTAACACAACTAATATATGAAATGTAGTGTCTACACATGTCACTAATCTATACCATTAACAATTATTAATAGTTATATTCTAATATCACATTTCTTTGCTAATCAAAAACAGTTGCCACAACCAGCATAAGCACTTCAATTTTAAAATTTTGTCTTTTTTCCTTTTTTAACAAGAAACAAGATTATTAGAGTTTCTCTGGGTAACAGGAAAGTTTGTATATATAAACATAGATTCAATGCCATTGGATTAAAACTGCAAAGGCTGAATGTAGAAAATGTAGGTGAGATGTAGAAAAAAATATTGCAGAATAATTTCTACACTTGATAGAAAGGAAGACCAGTACATTTAGGCTAAATTTCTTAAAAAGTTGTTTGGGGACTTTTCTGATTTGTAGTTTCATGGTTGGACTGAACAAGCACTGAGCATGTACAGATAACTCTGACAACACGTTAGACCTCAGCTCTTCTGAAGATCAAGCCTGATTCATAGCCATTTAAAGAATGAAAATGAGGAGCACTTTAGAGTTGCTCTTGAAAGTACCGCTGCTAGTGTTCAACTTGGAAAAATAGAGTCTGGAGCATCTCTCCTGTTCCATCTTCTGCACTGCGTAATTCCTATGTTCACAGAGGTGTCTTAAAGGGAATAATTTTTCCTGAAACAATAACTCAGCTACTCAACTATGTTATCCTTGAAGAACCGGTATTTTTATTTAAAAATAAAAGCTGTTTCCTTTGATATTTGTTTTGAGCATGACCTCAAATGAATCAACAAACGGATTTGAATCTTTTTAATTTTTCTTTGCCTCTCATTTGCATTGTCATCCTAAGCTTATAAACTCCTGCCTTAAAATATCACCATCTCACCCTTACCATACAGGGGCAGAACAGTAGGGGCCAAAACCCTCCTTGAAGAAGAATTGCAGTAATATTAGTGCATGGGATTTTAAGTGCCATAGTTTGAAATAATCTCACCATATCATAGAAGGCTTTAACTCAGTTGTCACTAGACGCCAGTATTTTGCTGAATGTCAAGGTAATGTTTTCTCTTCACTTACTATTTTTCCAGATAGAATATATGCACATGAATTAGATCAGAAAACAGAATGTCAAGGTATAGTAGAAAGCCATCTTCAGCAACATGAAATATGCAGGGAAAACAACATGTAGTAGTGTTAATATTTGCAAAAAGACAAGTATATGACATGGGCGTATGTGCTTCACTGAAGTACTTTACTTTTTCTAAAAGCAAATTTGGTATATAAATGCCAGGTATCTTTGAAAATGAAATTTGATGTTAGGTTACCAGATACCAAAGCTTAGTAACTTAGCTTGGCAGCTGCATTCCAGAACGGTTTTGACACATGTTGGAGGTTAAAACTAATATTTTCTTTGCACACATAATTGTTTTCTGTTCCTCATCTGACAAGTTGCATTTTATCTCTTTGGACTCTGTGAGTTTATGTTTAGAATTTTCTGTTGCTTCAGGACTTCTAAAGTGCATATCCCATATTCTTACACCAGTCTTGAAAAAATTCTATCGTGAAGATTTTTTTTAATAAAGTTTATTTTAATTCAAAAACAGCTCAGTTAGAAAATTCCCAGTCAGTTTTAACTGCAGTTGCTTGGGTTCATAATTTGAAATGTGGCTAGCCCTTCAGAGGTAATGAAGCAAGATGGCTAACGTACTGAGATTTAATATGTAGCTGCAGTAATGTTTCTTAGGATTTTTACCATAAGATTGATATTCTGACCCACCATGTTTTAGATAGATGGTACAGATAAACAATGTGAAAATTATGCTGTTGTTCAGCATTAATTTACAGCATACTCTCTAAAAGCTTCATAGGACCTGCTACGATATACAGTATGCTTTAAAGGAGTACTAAGAAAAATAAACAAAACTTGGTTAATTGTGAGCTTTACTGCAAATCTGAATTTGTATGGTGAGTCTTATTATTCATGCATGTTTTATACTATAATTGTTCTGGAATCAATGCTATGCATTCGTATGACTTACAATTTGATGAGATACTAATCAGTACTCTTCCAGAAGGCTGGTTTACAACAACAAATAAATGAGAATAACATGCGTGTTCATTTTTAAATACTGACACCGGGGTCAGGAAATAGGAAAGAAAAGAAAAAAAAAAAAAAGGAGATGGAATTGTGGTATTCTGGCTGAACATGAGCCAGTGTGTGCCCAGGTGGCCAACAGCATCCTGGCCTGTATCAGCACTAGTGTGGCCAGCAGGAGAGGGGCAGGGATCGTGCTCCCGTACTCAGCACTGGTGAGGCCGCGGCTTGAATCCTGTGTTCAGTGTTGGGTCCCTCACTACAAGAAGGACGTTGAGGTGCTGGAGCGTGTCCAGAGAAGGGCAACGAAACTGGTGAGGGGTCTGGAGCACAAGTCTGATGAGGAGCGGCTGAGGGAACTGGGGGTGTTCAGTCTGGAGAAGAGGAGGCTGAGGGGAGACCTTGTCGCTCTCTACAACTACCTGAGAGGGGATTTGTCTAATTTAAAGAGACCCTAGAAAACATCTTTAAAAAGAAAAAAACCATGGTGCAATAATATCTTTCTTGTGCTAACAATTTTATTTATATGTTACATTGTATCTATATACTAGCAGTTTGTGGAGCAGTTTTCCCAGAAACATGTACAGGAAGCTGTGCTGAGGACAGTTTCTGTGCTCAGCAGTAGCGCTGATGCTCTACAGGGAATGATCCCCAGCACTCTGGGGATGAGCAGCTACCCCTGGCATAGCAGAGGCCTCATTTTAGACTGAGCTGCTAAAGGAGGATACAGTTTTTCAGGTCTGGGGCTGCAGGAATCGAGTATCTGTGTTCTCTTGGGGATGCTGGGGCAGGAGATGGTCTTTTTGTCTGCAGGAGGTGGCTGCTGGCAGAGGATCTCTGTTGCCAAGTGAAGGAGCTGTGGAAGGAGGTCAACACACCATGGGATGATGAAAAAGAGATTGACTGGAACTTCTCCAAAGACCCTGCAGCTTCAACAGCCCAACTGTACCAAACGAGGGGCAAGCACAGACTAATCAGGATGGGAAACTAAGACTCCCATGATGGTGAAAGCTTGAAGCTTGTGACTTCTGACAAAGTGAGAAGGTTTCTGCTCTATATGCAGAGCACATTCAGTACATCTGTAGCAGATGAGGGGCTGGCAGCTATGTCAAATGAAGCATCTGTGTGCACCAAGCCTGAGCCACACAGGAGAACCAGGAGGAGCCAGTGAGTAGTAGTGGGCAACTCCTTGTTGGCAGGAGTCAGAGTTCCATATATGCTGATCTGACCTGTCAGATCCCTCCTGTCTAGGGAGATTTGCTGCTTTCTGGGAGCTTATAACCAAGATAAGGACTCATGGGAGATGTGATGGTAGGTGGCTGTCTTGGCCACAGTGATCATGAAATGGTTGAGTTTAAAATTTTATGTGTAATGGGAAAAAAGGAGAGCAAAGTTGCTACTCAGGACTTTAGAAGAGAAAATTTTAAGCTATTCAGGGTGCTATTTAGTAGAGTCCCCTGGGAATCTGCTTTTGAGGGCATAGAAATCCACGAGGGATGGTCAGTCTTTAAGAACCACCTTTTAGAAGCATAGCAGCAGGCAATCCCACTGGGTCACAAGTGCAGCAAGCAGGGCAGAAGATCAGCTTTGCTGAATAGGGAACCCCTCATGGAGTTCAAAATGGAAAATAAATTGTATGATCTCTGGAAGCGAGGTCAAGCTTCACGGGAAGATTACAGAGCTGTGGATCGTATATGCAGGGAGAAAACACAAAACGCCAAAGCTCAATTAGAGTTTAAAATGGCCAGTGTTGTGTTAGATAACAAGAAGGGCTCTTTTAAATAATAGCAAGAGGAGATCTAAAGAAAACATTGGACTGATCCTTGTTGAAGATGATCACCTGACTAATAGATATGAAGAAAAAGCGGGGGCATTCAATGTTATTTTTGCCTCAATCTTTAATAATACTGACAGACCTTGGGCTGCTCGATCCTCTGAGTGGTTGGAGGACTACAAGTGTGGCAACAGTGACTTTCTATTTGTGGACACCGAAGCTATAAGGGACCAGCTGTACCTGCTGAATGTTCAGAAGTCCATGGGGCCTGATGGGATTCACCCCAGAGTACTGAATGAACTAGTATATATAATGGCAGGACCCCTCTCGATCATCTACCTAAGATCTTGGGAGTCTGGGGAGTTCCCTATTGACTAGAAGGTAACCAATGTTATTCCCGTTTACAAAAAGGGCCTGAGGGAAGACCCAGGGAACTACAGACCTGTTAGTCTCACCTCAGTTCCTGGAAGAATTATATAGAAGATTATACTGAGTACTACTGAAAGGCATTTAAAGAGTAATGCAGTCATCAGGCACACTCAACATGGGTTCACAAAGGGAAAATCCTGTTTAACTAATTTAATATCCTTCTATAATAAGGTCGCCCACCTAATGGATGAAAAGGTGGTGGATGTAGTTTTTCTGGATTTTAGTAAGGTTTTTGATACTGTCCCTCACAGCATCCTTCTGGACAAGTTGTCCAGCTGTTGGATAAGTGGGTTCACGGTGCGCTGGGTGAAGAACTAGCTGAAGGGCAGAGCTCAAAGGGTTGCAGTGAATGGGGCTACATCTGGCTGGCAATCAGTCATCAACAGTGTTCCTCAGAGTTCAGTTCTAGGGCCAGTTCTGTTTAATATATTTATCAACGATCTCTTGGATGCAGGAGTTGAATGCACCATTAGCAAGTTTTCTGATGAAACTGAACTGGAAGGTGCTGTTGTCTCTTTAGAGGGACAAGAGGCCTTGCAGAGGGATCTGGATAGATTCAAGCATTCGGCAATCATCAATGGCATGAAATTTAAGAAGAACAAATGCTGGACTCTGCACCTAAGATAGAGTGACGCTGGACACAAGTATAGATTGGGAGAGGAGTGGCTGTAAAGCAGCCCTGCAGAAAAGGATCTAGGGGTGCTGGCCAACAGCAGGCTCAGGAGTCAGCTGTGTGCCCTGCCAGTCAAGACGGCAAACTGCATGGTGGGGTGCATCAAACGCAGCATGACCAGCCAGTCAAGAGAGGTGATTATCCGGCTGTATTCAGCACTGGTGTGGCCTCACCTTGAGCACTGTGAGCAGTTCTGGGCTGCACAATTTAAGAAGGATGTTAAGGACCTTGAATGTGTCCAGAGGAGGGCAAGAAAGCTGGTGAAATGGCTGGAAGGTGTGTCCTATGAGGAGCAGCCAAGGACTCTGGTTTTGTATAGTTTGGAGAACAAGAGGCTGAGGAGTGACCTCGTTGCTGTCTGACAGCTTCCTGAGGAGGGGACGTGGAGAGGGAGGTGCTGATCTTTTGTCCCTGGGATCCAGAAATAGGACACATGGGAATGGCTCAAAGCTGCACCAAGGGAGGTTGAGAGTGGACACTGGGAAACATTTCTTTACCAAGAGTGTGGAGTGTGGTCAAACCCTGGAACAGACTTGCTAGAGAGGTTGTTGATGCCCCAGGCCTGTCAGTGTTTAAGAGGCATTTGGACAATGTCCTTAATACCATGCTTTAACTTGTGGTGAGCCCTGAAGTGGTCAGGCAGTAGGACTAGATGATCATTGTAGGTCCCTTCCAACTGAAATAGTCTATTCCGTTCTATTCTGTACTGTTCTGTTCTATTCTAAGACCTTGTGAAAAATCTGCCAAGACCTTTGTCTGACCTTTTGATTGTTATCCTTGCACACAGAGGTGGGGTTAAGAAAGGCAAAGCCCACCTTTACAACGAAGATAGGAAATTCTGTTTAAACAGAAGAAAAGACTGTTTTACTGTAAACAAGAATCAAACCCTGGAATAAGTGGGATTGAGTGCACCCTCAGCAAATTTGCAGATGACACCAAACTGGGTGGTGAGCTTGACACACCTGAGGGATTGGATGCCATCCAGAGGGATCTGGACAAGCCTGTCAGGGCAACCCCTGGTATCAGTACAGGCTGGGGGATGAAGGGATTGAGAGCAGCTCTGTGAAGAAGGACCGGTGGATGAAAAGCTGGAGGCAATGTGTGCTCATAGCCCAGAAAGCCAAAAGTATCCCGGGCTGCATCAAAAAAAGCACAGCCACCAGGTTGGGGGAGGTGATTCTGCCCCTCTACTCTGCTCTGGTGAGCCCCCACCTGCAGTTCTGGATCCATTTCTGGAGCCCTCAGCACAGGAAAGACATGGACCTCTTGAAGCGGGTTTAGAGGAGGGCCACAAGAATGGTCAGAGGGATGGAACATCTCTCCTATGAAAAAAGGCTAAGAGAGTTGGAGTTGTTCAGCCTGGAGAAGAGAAGGCTCCACGGAGACCTTATTGCAGCCTGGCAGTACTTAAAGGGGGCTTACAAGTGTCCTGGTTTAACCCCAGACAGCAACTAAACACCACGCAGCCACTCACTCACTCCCTCACGGTGGAATAGGGGAGAGAATCAGAAGAGTAAAAGTGAGGAGAGTCATGGTTTGAGATAACAACAGCTGAACAAGTAAAGCAAAGCCGTGCACTCAAGCAAAGCAAAACAAGGAATTAATTCGCTACTTCCCATCAGCAGGCAGGTGTTCAGCCTACCTTCAGGAAAGCAGGGCTTCGTCATGCATAATGATTACTTAGGAAGACAAAGGCCTTAACTCCAAAAGTTGTCCCCCACACTTCCTTCTTGTTTGCCCCAGCCTTATATACTGAGCATGATGTCATACGGTATGGAATGTCCCTTTGGCCAGCCTGGGTCACCTGTCCCAGATGTGTCTTGTCCCAGACTCCCACGCAACCCCACCTTCTCGCTGGCAGACCAGCACAAAAAGACAGACAGTCCTTGACCACCTAGCAACAACCAAAAACATCAGTATGTTACCAACATCATTTTAATCCCAAATCCAAAACATAGCCTCAATCTAGCTTCTATGGAGAAAATTAACTTTATCCCAGCTGAAACCAGGACAACAAGAAAAATGGGGACAAAATTTTTAGCAGGGCCTGTAGTGGTAGGACAAGGGGTGATGGTTTTAAACTAAAAGACGGCAGATTTAGACTAGATATAAGGAAGAAATTTTTCACAGTGAGGGTGGTGAAACCCTGGCCCAGGTTGCCCAGAGAGGTGGTAGATGCCCCATCCCTGGAAACATCCCAGGTCAGGTTGGATGGGGCTCTGAGCAACGTGATCTAGTTGATGTCCCTGCTCACTGAAGGGGGTTTGACTAGGTGACCTTTAAAGGTCCCTTCCAACCCAAAGATTCTATGATTCTGTGATTCTGTGATGTGGCCCAGAGAGGTCATGGATTCTCCATTCTTGGAGATACTCAAAACTCACTGGATGCAGTGCTGAGCAATCTTATCAAGTTGGCTGGGCTTTGAGGAGAAATCTACATAGGTCTGTCGCATTCTGTGATAATGACTTACAAACAACAAAGACCTAACATGAATTCCCATCAAAAGACTTTTAAACTACTTGATGAATTTTCCATAATTTGATGATGTTCAGTTAAAATAAAATATATAAAGTAGAGATTAAAGTAATTTGTAAAAATGATGTAAAAATAGAGGAGGGCCCCATAAAAAAGTGGATTAGGTTAGTCCCATAAAAAAAGGGACTAACAACTGCTGCACTTTAGAAATTCTAGTTTCTTCAGCAGGATATGAATTCCTAAAGAAAATATGTATCAAATGCAGCATGGGGATGTATGAGTGATTAGGTTTCTAATCATCACGTGAATATTGTCTTTAATAGGGAATGTTTCCTACTTTGAGAGGACTAAACATTAACACCTGTGTCCTGGTTTCAGCCAGGGTAGAGTTAATTTTCTTCATAGAAGCTAGCGTGAGGCTATGTTTTGGATTTGGGATGAGAAAATGTTGATAAGGTGCTGATGTTCTGAGTTGTTGCTAAGTAGTCAAGGACAGTCCAGCTTCTCATGCTGGCCTGCAGCGAGCAGGCTGGGGGTGCACGGGAAGCTGGGAGGGGACACAGCCGGGACAGCTGACCCAGGCTGGCCAAAGAGATATTCCATACCATATAACGTCATGCTCAGTATATAAAGCTGGGACAAAGAAGAAGGAAGGGGTGGAGGGACGTTCGGAGTGATGGCGTCTGTCTTCCCAAGAAACCATTACGCGTGACGGAGCCCTGCTTCCCTGGAGATGGCTGAACACCTGCCTGCCCATGGGGAGTGGTGAACAAATTCCTTGTTTTGCTTTGCTTGCGTGCGCGGCTTTTGCTTTACTTATTAAACTGTCTTTATCTCAAACCATGAGTTTCCTCACTTTTACTCTTCCAATTCTCTCCCCCGTGCCACCGTGGGGGAGTGAGCGAGCGGCTGCATGGTGCGTAGTTGCTGGCTGGGGCTAAACCACGACAACCTGTGATAATGAGTAGGGTGGTATTGCTGTTATAGATGAAGGATGAATGTTGATTCCTGTTAATCATTAGAAACAGGCTCACAAATCAGGGTGTTGCTAATAAAGGTTGAATGATCTCTTACACTTTGGAGGATTTACTAGAGAAAGTTTATCATGATCCTTGTGTATTAAAAAACAATGAAAGTTCATACAACTAAACTGCCGACTGAAGAAACAAAAAAAAAAGTTCAGTTCTTTTCTATAGTTTTGGCAGTAAGGTCTCTCTGTTTCTAATTGTTATGCCACCTCCTCTCACAACCATGGTATCATCTTTCCCCTGTCCTCTCTTCTTACTAATGATTTGGTCATTTCTTGTAGGAATCCATATGGTAACATTAGTAGGTTTGGAAAAATATATAGGCATATTTTGTCTTCAAGCCCAGTGTTGTTTTTTAAAGCTTATATAGCTGGGGTCTATGATAGTACCCTCTAAAGTGAGTGAAGAACAAGGACTGCCTGTCAAGAGGAGGAGATAAAATCTGGACAACTAGTCATCCTCTCAATTTATTTCTTTAAGGACATCCTGGGACATACAGGGATTGTTGGGGTCCTGCATCCTGACTGTCTAATCTAGTGGAAGTGTAAAGGCAGTGCTCCAGCTACAGAATTGGTTTCTTCTGTTGGAGCTTGTGTCTCATGTTGTGTTCCACCCCAGGTTTATCATGTGCCCTTTCTGTCCTAACTACACATATGTAACTCAGAGAGGGTGTGAAATGCAAGAGGTCTCATCACAGAGTGTGGCTACCAAGGTCAGACTAATGTCCTGCTTTTAATCCTAGCACTCCCTGGTTTATTATATTTGTTAGACAAAATGGCAACCATTGTACTTCAGTTTCTGAAGAAAATTAAAATGGAGCCTTCTCTAAGGGTAATTAATGGTTTATATTTGAGATGTGGACATAATTAGTGTTTCTTGACTGCAACAAATTGACTTCAGAAACCCAAATGATGAAAGATTACTTTCTGCTTATCTTTAATTTTGAATAGGGAGTGAGAGATTGCATCTGCCAGAATTGCTTCTCCCCCATGTAACTCTAAAACCTGACGGAATCCTATCCACCTTGATGCATCTAAGAATTTTCTCAGAGACTAAGCTCAAAAACAAGTAACTACCAGTAACTAAGAGCTACTAAGTAGCTCTACCTACTTGCTTTTTCTGTGACTTGTAACAGTTCAATGCATTAAGTTTTGAGTGTTTTCTTTTTTCCTCCTCATATGCCAACAGGAAGTCATGTATTTTTCAGTCTAGATTACTTGGTTAAATTAAGGGAACTAACAAAGAAAGAAACCATATAAACCTTACAGAAAACACAATGACTCATTGTGTAAAAAAAAAAAAATTAAACTGAAATATGGAATAATCAAGGCCTCTTGTTTGTGTTACATATTTTTTAAATAATAATCATAAAGATAGACACCTTGAGAAAGTCACATACTGAGCGGAACTTGATCTCTCTCTTTCTTCGCCACTGTCTACAGGGAAGCAGCATACACAGTAATTGTAATTAATGTTCATTTGGTCAAAAACTTCCTGTCTATTTGAGGATACTGCTCCCAGTCTTACTCCTTAGCAACAATATACAGAGTCATAACAGGTACCAGTGTCATTGTAAAATACATTATGATTTCATGGCACATGATGTTGTGTAAGCTTAATTAATGAAAGATACTTCCAAATAACAAAAGGAATTTCAAAAATCAACAGTCATAGCCAAATTCATTAGGAAACTTTAAAAGTTTAATTACATGTCTTTTTTTTTTAATTACTCTTTTCCTTAATTTGTAACTTTTTCACTGTTACCTATATATTGAGAGCACTTGGCATACTGTTTGTTCAAGAAATCCTTTGCCACTGGCCTTGGATGTAGAAAGAATTAAAAGCCTTTTATTACAAAAGCAGATTCTGAAAAAGCAATCATGCAGGACAATTTGTTTTGCAAGCTCTATTATCTCAGCAAAGACCTTGTATTGATTTAAGTGACTTCAAATACCTTTTGAATGCAAAAATACTAATATTTTCTAAGAATATGTTTGACATGAAATCAAATGAATGCTTAAATATAACTTCTGGTTTGCATTAACATTTAAGATCGTCTCTTCAGAAGTTTTACAGTTACCGCTGTGCACTACTACGATGTGGAGGATCCTGCTAAATGAATTCTATTAAGCTAGTCTTTCTTTCACAGGAAAATCAGACACCTGAGTTGATTCATCATCAATGGTGTTTTGCACTTAAACATTTTCTTATAATTTTGGTTCTTTGTTCAAGAATGTCTTCTGCAGGAAAGTCAAACTGCTATAAATGCTGTTTTAATCTCTGCATGTTTATCCCAATAAACAGCTAACATTGATATCTTAATTCACTTGCCTCTAAAATTGTGTATCTATCTGTCCCTTTGGGTAGTTTTGCCCATGAGTAATTCCCTGTTCTGTGACTATTTAGAAAAAGATGTCCCCTTTATGATAAATTACATGTTTTTTGGACAGCAATGTCAATGATACTTTTACTGATGATTATTTCAGGCATATCAAGTATACTATCAGTTAAAATAAAGAGTTATTTTGAGTTGTTATAGTTATTCCACCTTGGATTTCCATAGCAGTGACTTTTTATGGATCTATTAGGATTCCATTCGCATGAAGGTAATTGTCAAACAGACTAAACCCCAAGACCATATTACTGGTTTACCCAAAAATGGGGGAAAAAGAGTGACCAAAAATGTCATGGTTGCTTTGGAATTGAGAATTCTTCTGAAATGGGTGGGTGTTGCTTGATACTGCTGAGATTTTTCTCTTTAGACAGAAGAATTTTAAGATTTGGTTTTCATGAAGTTTATTTTGGAAGGAAGGAATGGCCTGTTGAGACTTTTGTCTTTGGAACTTTAGATCCAAAATGTGAAGTTGAAAAAGTATATAAGCAGCTTTTTCCTTAGATCTCCAAACACTGAACAGACACGTATAGATCAAATTCCCAATTCCAAACTCCAGTTCAGGAATTAATATAGAATTCACCTTTTTGTGGAGGTGGTGGCAATCAGAAAATTAAAGGTGTCTGTATTGGCCAAAATACAAGGAGACTCTTAGGATTTTTTTTTTTTTCAAAAGTGATTGTTTTTTTCTTTAGTTTCTAAATATTCTGACAAGTCTGTAATGAACAGCTTACATGTGTTCTAACAAAATTTAGTAGTCCTCACAGACAATAGCTCCATCTGATTTCATTTCTGAAGAAATCACTGAAATTATACTAAGAACTGGTGTGTACTAGAAGTATTTTTTCATGTATGATTACAGTGTAAGCATTAAAGAACCACTCCTTCAAGTGTTCTTTTTTCAGATCCATGGACAGTAGGAAAACTCTCAAAGTATGAAGAGGGATTGTTAGGCTGAGGATTCATACCAGCCTACGTTTTCTCCATTCATATCTTTCAACGAGTCTACAGAAATTGCTTAGGGACAAGCTTGCAAACACAGATGGGCTTCGAAGGGCTTTGTAGGTATAAAATGCCAAAGCTGCATGGGCCAAGATGTTGAGTGACTTCAGGGACAGTTGTGGGTTATCACAGAGATTATCATGACAATATCAAAACTCTCAGCTCCAGTGCAGCAGGTATTTTATATTTTGATTTAATTTAATTACTCAACCTCTGAACCATGATTTATTTACTTTAGCCCTTTACAGAGTTACTCTGAACATGGTGAAATGAATGTCTTCCCTGCCTTTTCTAAGGCAGTAATGTGAATGCTTCTTTCACAGAACATCCTCGTGAGATAATAATATTATGATTCTGTTGCATGGTGATGAGTGGAGAAATTAACATTGGGGGCCTATTTGCAATGTTTGTTCTTTCTTCACCATGTATTCTAAAGGGCAGCTGCATTTTTAGCACTTCAGAGTACATTTCCCATTGATATAAGCTGCAGTTTTCAGTTATGCAGGATTTGTGAATCTGACAGGTTTTTTTTCAAAAATTGGTGAACGCTGTCTGTTGCTTCTCAAGAAATTGTCTCTTCTGTGACCTGGAGACATCCCATTTCACAGAAATACAAACTATTTCCAGAAAATGCAAAACATTTCCGTGTGGTTTCTACAGTCCTTCCCAGCAGGTGAGCTATACAAGCACAGGCTTTTGCATACAACGCTGAATCACAAGCTAACAGTCAGTCTAGTGTGACCAAGGAGATGCATGCAATTCCTATACCAGTAGTATGCCAAACCCTATAGTTTGATGGTGACATAATGAATACGTCTAGATAGTGTGTCTGAAGTTGCTTAGCATTTCCTAACTTGGAGCTGTTTCACATTGCAATCCTAACTCTTTGAAGGTCTTCTGATTTGTATTCTTTTTACAGTGTTTCACTTATCACTTGTTTGGTTTACTTTTGAATTCTCTTGCAGAATTTGTGCTTTGTCCATGTTCCCTGGGAAATTGTATTGGGAGTAGGTGGCATTATTTGAGCAGCTGGGGGGGCTGCAGGAGTGGCCTCTGTGAGAGAAGACCAGGGGCTGCGCCATGCCAGTTCCACCTGGCTCTGCAGCGGCCCCAGCTGCAGGGCACAGCTGAGCCCATCAGAGACACTGTTCGCACCTCTGGGAAAATGTATTTAAGAAAAGTCAAAATGCTGAGAGAAAAAAGGGCCAGACCAAGGCCAGAACAGCAGAAGGGGCTCCACTGCAGATCTGATACCACTCCAAAGGAACTGCAGCCCATGGATGGGCCCCTCCAGAGTGGACGAAACAA
Organism: Phaethon aethereus; assembly: GCF_964289735.1. Lineage (NCBI taxonomy): Eukaryota > Metazoa > Chordata > Aves > Phaethontiformes > Phaethontidae > Phaethon > Phaethon aethereus. The sequence continues at coordinate 603,264 of NC_138584.1, read as the reverse complement.
CTATGAAAGAAGGAGCAACAAAAGAAAAGAGTTAGGAACAAGGAGCAACAGAGAGAAACCATGGTGCCCTGACCCCAACCATCACCTCGTGAGGGGATGGAATGTGACCTACGGCTGTAACGAGGGGAATGGGGACAGAGAGGAGGGAGGAGGGCTATCTGTGGAGCCTGTGAAAGTTGGGGGAAGGTTGTTTTCCCACTGTGTTTAAATGTTTGTCTTTGTTTCCCAACACTTTAATCAGAAGTTGAATGTTTATGTTAAATGACAAGAAATTAATTTAAATTCCCCAAGTCAAGTTCACTTTGCCTACAACAGTACTACAAATAACTCATGGAAAGTTAAAAAAAAACCAAACTATTTTTAGTTTCTCTTGTGGACAAGATGCTGTGTTCAGCTCTATTCTACTTTCAAGCCATATTTCTGTCAGCTTTGCACAATTAAAAGCAGGATTTGCAGGCTATCAGTTTTACTTTAAATAAAGATAGTATTAAGTTTACACTACATATAATGCAAGAAGGACTACAGAAAAGTGATGAAGATAAAAGGAGAAACAAAGAAAATAGAGGGGCTCTCACAACTACAGAAATAATTTGGACTTAAATAGGTTGGTCTGTGTTTTGTTGAAGATTAATTTGAAGTAAATTACCTGATTTCCAGAATAGAGGCTAATTGAGTACTTTAGGAAGAAGTGAAACGAGTGTAGAAGAAATACATTTAGAGACCTCAAATACGTAAATTGAGTGTAGCAGAAAAATGAGAGGTGCTTATCCATTTAATTCACATTGTCAGTTATTTTTCTATTAATTAGAAGAAAAGACATTTTAGTTAAAAAAAAATGTAATAATTTCCTGCTATTAATGTGTGGGCACCCTTTTGTATGCATTTAGAGTCTGCATTTTTGGTTTGATGGTTATAAGCTTTAGTCCAAAAATACTTTCTCCAAAATATAGTAATTTTTTGAAAACTACAGTCTATCTCAGCATTTGCTAGAAAATAACTATTGATCCTTCCATTTGTCTTACACTCTGTCAGCTTTTTTTTCTATTAGTAAAAGACGTCCTCTGACTTATCCAATCAGAGTGGGTCTTCATGACCCACCTTTTTTCCTAAGTTACGAGTCAAATACGTAGGAAAATATATATTTATTATTGAGAAAAGATTTTTCAGGTTTACAGTATTTTTTGTATTATTTTGATGTTTTATATGTTATAAATGTAACATGTTATAAATGTAACATATAAATGTTATCTGTTACAAATGTCTCTTTAGATAGCTGGATATTTCTTAAAATTGTTATGTATAGCCCTGCCAGATTTCTACCACAGGAAATGACTAATATCTATATTGTATAGGCAGCAATAGTTTCCATCTGTTTCTGACATCAGACAATGTTTTCTCATCTGTATGCATGTTACTAAAGCTTTAGCTTCCATCTGCTTTCACACCTAAACATAAGCTTGACTTTACACAAAACCAAGTGTTTTAGGACAACATAGGGTAAACAATGAGTGAAATGAATACAAATAGTGGCAGTGTATTCTCTTATGCTGCTTAGTGGATATTTTAGGGTTATTGCTAGTATGTTTGCTTCAATGTACGTCATTTTATACAATGCTACGAAACATGTTTGCAGTGACTACTGCATATTAACCAAACTAAATGACATTACTGGGGCAGAAACTTTTATGCCTATATCTCATAAAGGACATCAGAGCGTTAGAATGTATTTCCCTGGCTCAGTAAGAAAGGATTAGGAATTTTAAATGGCCTGCACAGAGGAAATTGCAACTGTTAAGAACACTGTTTAAATAATGTAATGCTGAAAGGCCTAGGTTTAAACCTCATTAAAATTGTAGCACAAACTGACAAAATCAGAAAACTCAAAGCTAAGGTCATCTCCCTGTTGTTAATGAAAGCTACTTCTGTAAAAACCAAATTGCAGGACTGTCACAACCTTAATGTGATGAATTCTAATTTAAGTGCATTTTAGGAAATTTATATGAATCAAGAGACTGTACATGAGTAACCTAATTCCATTTAAAAATTATTTGAATGACAATACGTAGTCAAAATGATGGATTTGTATAAAAATTTTTGAGCCTGATGCATGCACTTCTATTAATTTTATGCCATGATGTAAGATATTGCACCAGCTTGGCACCAGGTATAACAAAGACAGAAGGAAGAAAATTTTAGAAAGAAAGAAGAAAGTAGAAAAAGGATACATAAATATTGCATACATTCAATTTTTACAAGTCAGTTGTTAGTTATTTGCAAAATAATATATAATTAGCAGTTGAGAGTATAATTAATGCCACATTGCAGTTGACTACCAGATGACAGAATTACTCATGACTGAAAACTGCATTTGGAAGAGTATATTTGATGAAGGAGGCCAATACATAGCACATAACCTGAGCATATGATGGTCCTGGGGTAATTTAAAACAATGGGGACTTAAGACTTGCAGAATGTCTAAGCTAATGTTTCTCTCAGTCTTTTTTCCCTATCGTTCTGCTTCTGCTTCCTCCTTTTCTCCCTACCCCCTGATAAAAATAAAATTACTTTGTACATTTCCACAGATTTTTTTACATAAATTCAAAATTATCATGAAACCTTTCTAGCTCTGCAGAAGCCATTGCAAATTTGTCTTCAGTACAAGTACAGCCCTATTTTGGAAACTCTTTTAATGCTTTGTGTTCTAGTTCATGAAGGCTGCTGAGAATGCTATATTTAATATTGACGAAGATATGCCAGGCAATTATATATGCTAGGGACATGTTGGGGAAATAAAGCACTAGAAAGCATTACACTGCCATCTCTCAATGTGTGCTATCTGTCTAGAAGGGTTGGCTCTGCTAAAGTTCTGTTTTGATGTGAATTTAGAGAATCAGGGAAGAAGGTTAGGTTTAAGTCCTTAGAAAAATGTGTTTGTCACGGCCCGAAAGGAGTCGTTTAGGACAACCTCCTTCCCCGTGAGACCAACGACCAAGTTCGTGATCCCCCTGGACTGAATTAAGGTGAAACAACACCAGCCAACCAATTTAACGATTTAATAATATAAAATACAAGGCATGAGGTTACATAAATGACTCAATGGCAACTACTCTAACTAGATAATTCAACTAAACAAACAAGTCCCCTACAGTACATCTTTTACACTTCGACAAAGAGAGGAGAGAGAAAGGGATAGCGAAAGAGAGAAAAGAGAGCGAGAGAGACAGCAAAGAAGATATCACCAGCTGTGGATCCAGTGGCATCCCATTGGTCCTCTTGATGCTCCTTGGTGGGGTCCTCCCTTTTGCTTCTGATGATGTCCTTTTTATACAGTCCGAGTCCCACAGTCTCCATCTGCATGATATGCAACAGGCTGCATGCATATGCAACAGGCTGGTTCAATCAGGCAATGGCACCTCTGCAGGCCTTGGTGTCTCCTCCCGGTCATTGTGCAGGCTGATTCAATCAGGCAATGGCACCTTATCTCGGTCTTTTCTGGGGTCCACCCCGTATTGAGGCATGTTCAAGCTTTTGTACCAAGAAAAAGGTGGGAGTGCCTCGGAACCGTGAAATGTTTAAGACAGAAACCGCTGTTGGTCCGTCACAGTGTTCAGTCAGGTCTTCAGCTTAAACTGTAATGTATAATCTGATTAAGAAGCATCTTCACCTCTTCAACAGAGACTTATTTATTTTTACAAGCATAAATGTTCTCCCCACCATAAAAAAAAAAAAAAAGGAAAAATAAAAGATTGATGGTGACAGGGAAATCATATTACTCAAACTTCATTGGTAACTGCACAAATTTTACCCAATTTTCTGGCAACTAAGAGATTTTTACACACGTGCCAGTAGGATATGCCCCGGTATATGCTGGGGAGGTCATGAGGTGGAAGGTTTCCTCTTCTTTCCAACTTTACTTGTATTTCTTTTTAGTTTTCCTAAAGCACTTTCAACACATTATCCTGCTGATATATCTGTTTTAATGATTTATTTTCTCTTTCCAAGTAACAGAAAGTATTGTCCTACTAAGCAGATTACTCCAAATTTGTTTTTTTCATTTGATTCCAACTTGTGTAAGTAGAATTAGAGTGGGTTTGGTGCCTGTAAAGGAGGTGGGTAATATTTTTGATTCTTGTATGTCTTTGTTGCTCTGAAGATTTCATCAGATTGCTTTGAGTCTGGCTTTCTCTACCTCTTTAGCCTAATAGTTCTCCTATGTTAATGTAGGAGTTACCTACCTGTAAGTGGGGCAATCAAGGCAAAGGTTTAATACAGCTATCTAATGTATGTGAATACTATTTTAAACTTACAGGATAAACTTATGGAACAGTATGTATTTGATACTGTATTTTTGAATCACTTTACAGAAGCCATACTATATAATTGGCTCTGATCTTTCACTTCTTCAGCTTACTATCTTTTGGCTTTAGTAAGTATTCATTCAAAGCTTTTCCTGTGATTTGATTCTCAACTTGCTCTGTTCATATAAAAGCTAACTCCAGTGAAAAAGGCCAGTGTGAACTTCCAGGAAATGACAATAAAATTGGAATGGAAGAAGAGTTCCTGACATGAAGGAAGCACAGACTTGCATATAAAAGAAATTGAGGAAGAATTCTGCCCCTTTTTCCAGCATGATGCTTCTAAATGAAAATTTGACTCAGCATAGTTCTTCTACGACTGGCTTTTGATGGCCTGGAAAGATATTAAGATCATTAATGTTGACATCCATCAGAAAATATCTGACAGATCCTCTATTCAAGTCTGGGGCTTGATAGGGTTTTTTGTTTTCTTTAGGTTTTCTCTTTTTTCCTGAAGAAAAGCTGCATGCAACACATAAAAAAAGTGCCATGGTTCTTTTGTAGAGCCACACAGAAATTACAATCTTTTGCAACATGTAGTGGTCTGAACATGATAAGTTTTTAAAACCAAATAAACAGTATACATGAACCCTTCCATACATTAGAGAATGCTCTCAAAGCAAAAGGAAAATTTGAATGCAGCATATGAAATACACCTTTGGTAACACAGTCTGATTTAAAGAGTGTCCATAGTGCTGAAGAGAGACTGCCATTGCCATGCTGGCAACAACAAAAAAGGAATAATTAATATTGCGGAAATCTTTGTGATGGGTGTAATTGGAGACCAAATATGTGAATAGGTTAAGAAAGTGATTAGGTAAATTAATGACAATTTGCATACATATGAAGCTATGCTGGGTTTGGACATTATGAAAATATAACAGGGAAAGTTAATCTCTATCACGCCACATGCTGTCTTTTCCTAGACATCAGCCAGTGGCCACTGTCTGAGCGGAGGAAATTGTTGTGGGTAAACTTTCAGTCTGTTTGAAGGTACAGCTTTTGTGGTCTGTTAGTGCTGTACCTTCATTTTACTCTGTTAATGTACCATAGTTTTACTCAGACGTCCTCAGACTAGGACCTGATAGGTAAAAAAAAAAAAAATAAAAAAAAAAGATTGTGTTCTCTGACTTGTTTGGCTTTGGTTTTGGTGATGTTTTTTAGGTTTTATTTTCTAATGGCAAATAATTGCAGTCATTTTTGTCTACACTCAAAACTCTAACCCAGGGGACTATGCCATCTCATTTATGGTTTAACTATCAGAAATTTCAGAATCTTAAAATCTAGAGAGATTTTCGTGTTCTCTGCCATTTTTTGGTGTTCATTGGAGTTACTTTTGCAACACTGAAAGAATTCAAACAACAAATGAGTCAGAAGGTACTAATCATAGACAGCACATGTTGTGGACTTACATGTGGTGGACTCACAGAATCACAGAATCATTAAGGTTGGAAAAGACCTTTAAGATCATCAAGTCAACCACCAACCCAACACCACCATGCCCACTAAACCAATGCACTGTTCATGGCCAGCAGATAAGCACCACTCAGCCACTTGCTCACTCTATCTGCTCCTGGTGGGATGGGAGAGAGAATAGAATCATAAAGTCATAGAATCATCCAATATTTGGGTTGGAAGGGACCTTTAAAGGTCATCTAGTCAAACTCCCTTCAGTGAGCAAGGACATCTTCAACTAGAACGCATTGCTTAGAGCTCTGTCCAACCCGACCTGGGATGTTTCCAGGGATGGGGCATCTACCACCTCTCTGGGCAACCTGGGCCAGGGTTTCACCACCCTCACTGTGAAAAATTTCTTCCTTATATCTAGTCTAAATCTGCCGTCTTTTAGTTTAAAACCATCACCCCTTGTCCTACCACTACAGGCCCTGCTAAAAATTTTGTCCCCATTTTTCTTGTTGTCCTGGTTTCAGCTGGGATAAAGTTAATTTTCTCCATAGAAGCTAGATTGAGGCTATGTTTTGGATTTGGGATTAAAATGGTGTTGATAACGTACTGATGTTTTTGGTTGTTGCTAGGTGGTCAAGGACTGTCTGTCTTTTTGTGCTGGTCTGCCAGCGAGAAGGTGGGGTTGCGTGGGAGTCTGGGACAAGACGCATCTGGGACAGGTGACCTAGGCTGGCCAAAGGGACATTCCATACCGTATGACATCATGCTCAGTATATAAGGCTGGGGCAAACAAGAAGGAAGTGTGGGGGACAACATTTAGAGTTCAGGTCTTTGTCTTCGCAAGTAACCATTACATGTGATAGAGCCCTGCTTTCTTGGAGGTGGGCTGAACACGTGCCTGCTGATGGGAGGTAGGCAGAATCACCTCCCTCGACCTACTGGCCACACTTCTTTTGATGCAGCCCAGCATATGGTTGGCTTTCTGGGCTGCGAGCACACATTGCCGGCTCATGTCCAGTTTTTTATCCACCAGTACCCCCAAGTCCTTCTCGGCAGGGCTGCCCTCAATCCCTTCATCCTCCAGCCCGTACTGACAGTGGGGGTTGCTCTGAATGAGGTGCAGGACCCTGCACTTGGCCTTGTTGAACCTCATGAGGTTCACAGGGGCCCATTTCTTGAGCTTGTCCAGGTCCTCTGGATGACATCCCATCCCTCAGGCGTGTCAACTGCACCACTCAATAGGAAAAGCAAAAGCAAGAAAACTGACCAGTTGAGACAAAAATAGTTTAATAAGCAAATGAAAGATATGAGGGGGGGAAGGGACAGGAAACCCAAACAAAAGTGATGAAAGCGCTGTAAAGGCAATCATGATGTGCTACTTCCACAGTTGCTTCTACTACCAGAAGTAGATTGGTGTCCAGGCAGTCTCTGAGCAAGGGCTACCTACACCACCCCCCACCCCCCATCTCCTCAGCAATAAAAGATGCTGAACGTGACATTACATGGTACAGACTATCCATTTGGTCAATCTGGGTCAGTTCTGCAGGCTGTGTCCCCCCCTCCCAGTTTCTTGCCCATTCCTAGCATACTTGACAGAGTGGAGAAAAGAGAAAGCCTTGACATTGCGTAAGTAAAGTACTGCTCAGCAATACCCAAAAGACTAGCGTGTTATCAGCACTGTTTTAGTCACAAAACCAAAACAGAGCACCATATGGACTGCTATGAAGAAAATTAATTCCATCTCAGCCAGACCCAGTACATCACATTAAAAGAAAGCAGACATAAATGTTGACTTAAGAACTTGCAGATTTATATAATCCATTGGTTCAAGTCCTTCAAGTTTGACATTAAGATCAGAGCATGAAATACTAGATAGAAAATAAGACAAGTGGAGTAATTGTTACACAGATGTTTATATTTACCTGTCTCAAGGGTGATTACATGTTCCTGGAGCCCAGCAATGATTCCAACTTGAAGCACAGTTTGACTCTATCTAGACTGAGTTCTGTGTGAAGATTCATGTCATTTCACAAGCTACTATGTATTTATATGTAAAACAGTTTATCAAAAAGCACGACAAGCAAACCCAATACATTAGTTATTTAAGACTGTTTCTCCTTACATTGAAATGCAGTCACTTCTGAGATCCAGTTTAATTAGTACTTGAAGACAGGAACCAAATAAATTCATTTCAGACTGCAGTAGAAATCTGACAGGTGGAATATAGTTGTCAGAACTGACATTTAGCTGTGCCACTCATTTGACTGTTTATTCTGAGCTATGACAACAGGATTCCTGTAGCAAAAGGATTTGAAGCCCCGACACAAACAATCAGTACTTCAGGGGACAGTTTATTCAGAAGACATCACAGAGTAATTTCTTCATATGCTGGCATTCTAGCTGACATCAGTGTGCCAAATCATTGTCACCTCTTCATGAGTGATCCTTGCATGCTCCTCATTCAAGAACTGACTCACCCAGTGCTGCTTAGACTAAGGGCATAGATGAACACACTGGATGCAATTCTATGACTCCAAGATAAACTATGTATGGATACCTACTGTGTTCAGTTCTTTCACAAAATGATGACAGAGACCTGCTAAGGACTTTTGAAAATCTGCCCCTCAATGTTTTGCCCAAAATAAAACATTTCAGTATTATACTTTTGTTTCCTAAATCTTTTTCTGATACTTTAACCATGAAATCAGTCTCTCAACTCTCTTTTCTTGGTTGCTGTATCTTTAGCATGGAAATTTTAAAGGTTGGTGTCGACAGGTAGGAGGTGCAAAATGCATTTCCAATACAGATTTTAATTATTAAGGCAGCATCTCTACAAACTCAGCTTTTTTTTACTACCTACAACGTTACCACAACTTCTGCAGTTCAAGTATGCCTTCACAAAATGACCAACTGAAATGTGTAAGAACATTGACTCTCCTCATTACTGTGGCTACATTCATTAAACATTTTAACAATAAGAAAAAGATCTGTATTAATGATCTTGAGCGTACTCTTAATTGCTTCATTACTACATTTAAGTTTTTTAAAAAGCCATAGGCAGACGTATTTTCTATTTAAACAAAGTAGGTTTTTTACCTATTGTTTTGATAAGAGCGTATGCACCAAACCCAGAAGCCTATCTTCAAATGAGTCTATTTTGAAGCTATGTGCTAGCAAAATAATACTCCTTGCTTTTCCAGTGAGGAGTACTTCCTCCTTGTAAGATGCATCTGTGTATAGACATATCTCCTAAAATCTCTACCAGAAGCAGTGTGAAAGGTAAAACTAGCTTATGCAGAGCTTTGTGGCAGTGTTGTTATACGGCTTTTGATACCCAGCTACCTGGGGAATGTTGCAGACTCGCAGATCTTTCATACGGTGATTTTTATATACTTTTTGAGTAACTATGTCTGCATTAATTTGGCAAAACAACAAAAAATATGCAAAGGTGTCTTGAGGGGTTTTTTTTTTTGCCACAATCTGTCTGCCACAAATTACTCTGAGATCTGAGTGTTTTGAATGCTGGCCAGACCCATTCTTCCTTTGTTTTTTTGGCAAAACTACCATTCTTTTCAAAAGATATAACGCATGGTCACTGGTGAAGCTAGCCTGTGCGTCATGACAGGTCCCTATGTGTGAGGTATGCTTTAGCTGAGTGTTGCTATACACCAAATTGCAAATATTAACTAGTATTTGTAACAACAATATGAAAATTTTGTCATATTACAATGAGATTTAAATTTCTTAAGGACTAGAACTCTAATATTCTGGCTGCCAGTACACATAAAGCTTAATGTGACATTTCTTCACAGCCTTTATTACATGAGCTAGTCAGGTGAGGCTCACTACAGTGCATACTGCACTTGTAACGACTTATTGGTAAAGATACCCAGGGAACAAAATGTTACTTGTGACACATGTAGAAGGGCCATAAAAGAAAAAGACTCCCTAGGAAAAGAAGACTTGAAGAACATTTCTTGCTGTGGTGAATTGACCTTAGCAGGCTGCCAGGTGCCCACCCAGCTGCCCTTCCACTCACTTCTTCTCAACATGCAGGCAAAGTAAGACAAAAAAGCTTGTGAGCTGAAATAAAGACAAGGAGGTCACTTACCAATTACCAACATGGACAAAAAAAGACTTGATTTGGGAAAAAATAATTTAATTTATTGCCAATTAAAAATCGAGTGGGATGGTGAGAAACAAAGACAAAAACTGAAACGTTTCCCCCACCTGCCTGCCCCCTTCACAGGCTCAACTTTACTCCTTCTTTTCTAACTCCTCTGCCTCGTTCCCTAAACCAAGCAGCACAGGGAGGAAGGGGGATGGGGGCTGTGGTCAGCCTATAACAGTTCCTCGTTGCCACTGTTTCTTCCTCACACTTTTCCCCTGCTCTAGCATGGCTCCTCTCCATGGGCTGCACTTCTTCGTGGTAAATCTGCTACAGCATGGGTTCTCCACAGAAGCTTCCTGCAGTGCTTACCCACCTGGTCTGGTGTAGGGTCCTCCATGGCCTGCAGTTTGCAAATGTCTGCTCTGGCATAGACCTTCCCATGGGCTGTGGGAAAATATGTGTTGCACCATCGTGTCTCCGAGGGTACTGCAGGGAAATCTCTGCTCTGGCATCTGGAGCACCTCCTTCCTTCTTCTCTCACCTTGGTGTTGCATGGGTGATTCTTACACTTTTTTTTCTCATCTCCTCATTCTTGGGCAGAGTTTTGCCCTTTCTTAAGTATGTTTTCCCAGCAATGCCACCAGCTTTACTATGGGATCAGCTGTGGCTTGTGGTAGGGCCATCGTGGAGCCGGGCAGAAGCAGCTGGAAGTGGCTAGAACGGGCTGTGTCTGGCACAAGGCAGCTGCTGGCATCTTTGCACAGAGCGCTCTCTGCACCCTCCTTGCTGCCAAAACCTTGCACCTACACCCAGTACATCTGCTTTCTTGATCTGCAGAAAATATTACAAAGACATAATTAACAGTCCCTATAGTTGGTAAAAAGAAATCTTCTCCTCTGTTCTCCACGTTACATTTGCTGATATGCATTTTGACGTTTTAATAATTTTATTGTAAAAAAAAAAAAACAAATTATGGAAATGGAAACTCCTAGACCTTTTTCAATGATTCATAAAAGGAGCGTATCTGCCAAGATGCCTCAAAATAGTCGGATTCCCAGGTGCAGTGTAAACTTTTGAAAATGTTTACAGATACTGACAGTTTTCCAATCTTGGATAAGTGTCTAATCCTTTTGTGGAACAGCTTGTCCTAGTTTCCATTATTTCTGGCATAGGAGGGTAAATTGCATGCAAGATTCATAATTTCCTCTTGCTGTCTAAAATCACTTTCTTTGAAAAATAATGTATGGAAATTACTTTCCACTCACAGCTTCCCTTAAACTTGCCTTTGTTGAAAGCTTCCTTCTTTATGCAGACCAGTAAATCAGTACTTGGAAATGGGATAAATAGACCTTTCTCTTTCAATGATGCCTTTCCAAATGCAGTTATCTATACTGTGTAAGTGCCAAAAGGTGACATTCCAGTGGCAATACCTGTAGGGAATAGTGCCAGCAGGCGGAAAGTTGAGGGAGCAAAAGGCAAAGAAATACTGTGTCTGTGAAGCTATACCTTTATGAATTAAGTGCAGATTCAACCACCTCTGCTTCCCTAGGGGTGGATGAAGGAGTAATTACTGTAATTTAAGGTGAAAGGGAGAAAAGGACTGTTACATGTCAGCAGGTGGAACACCGCTGAGCCCTGACTGATATACTGGAGACAAGGCTTTGTTTCATGGACTAGGTTTTTCAAACATTTGCATTTGTAGATCTTTCATATTTGTAGGGCCCTCACCTATTAGCAGACACAATAATTCTTCCCTGGAAATACAGTATTTCCAGCTTGGAAGGTGTGATTTCCATATCCTTCTTAAGAGTACTTCAAGCCTTCTTTCTTTTCTGTTATCTTGCCTCTTGGAATGAAGTAAGATCTCTATTTGGTTTTATTAATCTGTATTTTACAGTCTTTGAATGTTTACCAATGTATACAGCCTCTGGTTTGGTCAGTAATCATGTACATAACCTTTCTGTCTTTGTGCACTTTCCTTTCATACCTTCCATATGGGTAGCAGGAAAAGAGATAGAAAATTCCTTACTCTTCCCTGGAACAGTCAAGGTGCCAGCAATGAAGCAGAGAAAAGCAATGTAGTTGTGCTTGGAGATCTCATTACAAGGAATAGTAATACCTACTTAAAGGCAATAGTATTAAACATGTTCTAAGGTCCCAATGCCCTCTGTTCTCATATCTTCCCAGATATTTAGGTTGTTACTCTATTGAATTAATTGCTAAATGCTGTTAAGCATTCTTCAAAAATTAGATTTTTCATTTATGGATGCAATCATATTTGTCACTTTTTGACAAGCTGTCCAATAAAAATATATCAATTAGCATGAAACTCATATCCTGAATTTTTGCTGTTGAGTGGCCATATCCATGCATCTGATGGCTTGATATTTTTATCTACTCTTTTACGTAAATCATCCTCCATTGCAGCCCACAGTTTAAGTAATCTTTTTCCTTCTGTTTACTAGGTGTTACTACACTGTCTGAAATGTGATTCAGTTTTAATTATAAAACCAACATATTTTCTGGTTCAGTATTGCAGATTTTCAGCTGAATGCTTTCAGTAAAACCAGTAAATAAATCTGAATTCCCCACAATTTATCCTATAAAAAGATGGAGGAATAAAAGCTGCAAAATGGTCAATGTTCTTGCAGAAGAATTAATCTCCTTTCTGTTTACTTTTGGCAAACAATCCATCTGGATACTTCTTGCCAACTGCTTCTTGCAGACTATATTCAGGGAACATAAAAATAATTTATTTTGATGGCATGTGGTTTTTAACTTGCAGAAATGCATGTAGTAAATCGTTTTGAAAGTTGCTGTATGTGTTGCGATAATTAATATTACTTACCAAATACACTCATGCAAATTCATAATACAGATGCCTTTGAACATGGCAATTGCTATGAGATCTGGGCAACATTGTAATAGCTTTCTAAACTTCCAAAAGATATTTGTGTACTTTATAAAAGTCTGCAAACAGTGACAAGGCACTGAAAAGGCAGGTGATACTGGCTCATGGACATCAGCATGTCTGCCCCATTGTAGCTATAACGCTACAGTTGTCAGTGTGAGGGAGAAGTAAAAACCAGTGCATCAGTATTTGAGTGATCCTCATAAGATACTGAAAGGGGTATTAACATGGCAGCAGCATTTACGTATCTTCAAACTGGCTGGACTGCATGTTGTACACCTCCCTGAAGCTAGGAACAATGATGTCTAAAAGATCGGTAGATATGCAATCAGCATTGTTAGCTCAAAAAGGATTTTTGAAAGTATTTGCCCACTTGCTATTTACGGAAAAGAGAATGTGGATTGTTGCAATATTTTAGTATTGCAAATAAAGTTGCAGTGTCTTTCCACGTTGTTTTTAGAGGTATAAGAGATCTTTTTGTCTCTCCAGAATTCTTTAGCTGGTAATTTCCTATTTGTTTGGGGTTTAAGATTACACAAACACCATAATTCCTTGTTGTCTGCTTTCTTTTACATTGCAGACTTTAAAAAACTGCTCAGATGTAAACTGACATCACCTGACATTCTGTCTCCATCCATGCAACTTTATAGGTTATCTCTGAGATCAGAATTAGTATGAATTAGGTGTGTTAAGGATTCATTAGCTGCTTTAAGCAGGACACTTTGTTGTGTGTTCTAGCATGAAGACAAGAGAGATCTTTTAACACAGACTGGTAGCATTAAAATATCCTACTGCTCTGTGATAAAGAGGAAGATTTTATATGGAATGTCCCAGACAACCTTCAATTTATCCAGGCACAGATTAAGAGGTGCTGGTATATTGCAGTGAGTCCCTATTACCAAGTTGTTATGGCACTGTCAGTGAATGCTTTCTCAGTTCATATTTTGCAAAATGTGGCCTCCTGACTAGTAGTGACTGACTATATTTAGCATGTGTGTCCCCAAAGCCAGAGAGGAACTGCTGTTCGTCAGAAGACAGATGCTTACGGCAACTATTTGCCTGCATAAATGTTGAGTTTTTAGTAGCAAATTCTGTAATTACATTTTACTGAAATAAATTTACTTTCTAGTTCATCATATTCTGTAGCTTTGGTTCTTTCTTCTACTAAAAGTACACCTATCCATGTTGAGCACAAAAAAAAAAAGAAGATAAGTCTGCAAAGATCTTAGATCAGGGAGCTTGGATGAGAAGATGGGAATGAACGTAAGTTTGGGTTTTGGTTTTGTTCATTTTGTTTTGTTGGTTTGTTTAGTTTTGTTGTGTTGTCTTTTTTTTTTTTAATGTTGATCTTATTTTCAGTGTACTCTTGTTATTTTGTATAAGAGAACCGAATTTTGTATCACTAGACCAAGACATAGTAACTCTGCATTGCAAAGCTGAGTTCCCATAACCAGAGCGTTACATTCTGACTCTGCAGGTTTTTAGTTTGGGCTCTGTCATGGTAATTTATTACAGCCTCTGTTGTGACAGCTACACCTTAAGGTCATGTTTGCAGTTGAAATGTAGGAAGACCTTTGTACATCAAGGAGTTAGTAATCTGCATAACGGTTAACCCGAATGCGCACTGGCCTGCGCTGTGCTGCGCGTGCTCTTGGGCTCGGGAGCCCACGCTCCCACCTGGCACGTGCTGATGATGCCAGAAGCACGTCCCTCTCTTTATCTTGAAGTGAAGCAGCATGTTTTCATGTGAACATCCTTTTGCTTTAGAGTAAAAATTAATGTAATAGTTTGCTTCTAAGAAAATCCTATATGAGCTCTAGAGACCATAATGCCAGCGAACCGCAGCACGAGCAGGATCTGCACCGCCTGCCCGCCCTGACTACAGGCCCGTTTGATGCTGCACAGCTCGCGGTTCCCGTTATCTGAAGGAGTGACGATTATCCTTGCTATCTCCTTTTTCCTCCCCGTACTAGCTCTTATAAGTGGTATTTTAATCAATACTTTACAAAGTCTGAGTGTCCTTCTACTGGCATCAATACCGAAGGTCTGTAGCAATTCCTCACGGCAAGAGAGTGAACCAGTCTTGCATAGGCAGTGGTTAAATGTCTGACTGAAATAAAACAAACAGTTCAGTCATACAATAAACAGGTGTATTAGCTTGGCATTTAATAAGAATTATTTCAGAAAGTGAATCCTTCAACATTGTTTGAGACATTATGATTGTATTTTAAAAAACAGGAATAGATAATACACAGCTCAGGAATTCACATGTAATTCTCAGTTCTCTAAAATATACTTTTTATGAGTGACTAATGTAGAACAGCATCTAACAACAAACATTATAACATCTAAAAGCTCATATCATTGTATTATTTCCTAGAAAACCACACCTACTTTGCTAACGATTGTTTCTTGACAAGCTATACAAAAATACTGTAGGTTTTTTAAAGTATGTATATGGAATAAAGAATCAAAAGATTTTTTCATTACTTTTCAGAAGAAATTAATTATAGGTAATATTTGCGTCAATAAAAAATAATACTGATTTTAGTGTCTGTCAGAAGCAGCTAACATTGAAGAAAATGGAAAATGCTTTTAAGGCAGTTTCATGATCAGCAGTGAGATTATTTGCAATCTGAGGTGCGAGTGTAACGTGTAAGCTGACAGTATTTTTGCCATATGCTCTACAAGCAGTACGGTTGTCTTTAGCCAAGATTTTCAGTCTTTGGTGATGAATCTCATACGGATTTCTCCCAAAACAATTTGAATGATTAACATTTGTAATATGTACCTGTAGAGTTCTTACAAACTCTCAAAAACAGCCTGTTGGTTAGTTTTAAGAAAAAATGAGTATTTTTATTGCATGGGGAAAAAATTGTCTAATGTTTCATATAAGTAAATTACATAATTCTCTGTAAGCACCAATATAAGAATTTGACTTGGAATAAATTTTCGGATGAATATAAAAAGTCCATCTAGATTTGCATGCTACTCATAGATATTTAGGGCTGGAAGAGACTTAAGGAAAGCTGGTGCTTTCTCTTGCTTTTAAGCAGGACTTAGTATATCCTTGACATATTTATGTAATTTGTTTTTTAGGTTCCACTGACTGAGATATTGCAAGCTCCCCTTCTTTATCACTACAGATTGATGATCATCATAGTTAGAAAAAGTTCTCTAATATGTAATTTAATCTTTTCTGATGGCAAAAATATATTTTTTTGGTAGTTGGTGGTTTTCTTCCTCTTTTTTTGTTTTTTTTCCTTCTAACCTGAGGGATGTGGGTATTGTCTGATACTTGCTTTCTTTGTCGCAATCTTCTATATGTTTAATCATAGGAATATCTTTCACCTGTCTACTTTCTCGTTCCTAATTTTTCATACCTACTTTCTGTATTACTTGCACTGGTGTATAAACACCTGCAGATTGCAAAATTGCACAGCTACCCCAAGGTTGTGTGCAAGGCTCGCTCAGGGAAGCCTCGAAGCCCAGGGTGCACGACATCATGCCCCCCTCAGTGGAAGCTTCATCTTCCATAGAGGCTGAAGGTGAACTAGAGACTGTTGCAGCAGGGGTAGCCGTGGTGTGGAATAAACATTTTGCTCCACTTCCCAAACATTCAGCCACAATGTTTATAATCCAGTCACATCAGCTGAATGAAGACAGCTTGGTCACCCAGCAGTGAATTTTATGAGCAGGGCCCATTTCAAACACTTAGTAAACACAGAATATTGTCATTTTGAGACAATGTTGAGTCCTCAACTTTTGTTGCTTGGCTACCACAGTTCCGCGTATGTAATGAAGATATCGTATCAGGTGATTGACAAATCTGCAGAATAGCTGTGACAAACTACGAAAATCACTGCAGATGATGGCAAAATTACAAAATGTGGCCACAGTAGGTAGAGAACTAATATTAAAAGAAAGTATTTTTCACAGTTTTTTCTGAATCAGTTTATATTTCCATACCTGGCAGTCTTTTCAAAGAAACAGAACATGTTTATCTATCCAATTAATATGGCAGCATTTCATCTGTGGTTTACCTGCACCTGCAATTAGTATTAAAGTGAAGTTGCTCTATTCATTCAGCACTTAATTTCAGCGCTACTTTTCTTCTGAAAATAATTACCCCTGAGAGCCAATGCTGTATTACATACTGTCTATTATTGCAATCGATATAAATTATTAGTAATAAGACCAAAATTTCAAAAATTGGTTGAAAACTGATTTGCAAAAAAGGCCAGATAATATTTTGGGGTTTCTTTTTTAGTTTATCTTGCTGGTTTTATTTCAGAATATCATGCTGTCTCTCAGGTTAGGAAGACGGCTGGAATTGTGAATTTATGGGTATTTTGACCAATTCCTACTTGTATCAATTAAATTTTTACCCTAATTCATACATTAGTTCTGCCACACCTTCATAATCTGTTGTTTTCTCATCCTTTTTTATGTCCCATATGCAAGTACTACTTTTCAGAACATAGTTTCGTTCTTCATTCAGAAATCCTTAGTATTAAGTGAACAACCCTTGAGATTATTTTATACCATTGTTAAGATGTGTTGTAGCACTAGACTTCCTTTTAGTGTGCAGGAGAGGGTGGTCCTTAAGATATAAAGACAGGAATTAGCATTTCCAGATTAGGCAGCATTCTCAAACTGAGAATGTTCAACAGCTGCATTTGTCAGCCATCATCACTGCTTTGCAGTCACTGCCTTACATACAGAATTTTATCCAACAAATTAGGTCTTCTGTGGGATTATTTTTAACATTCCTTTTCTTATGCAGTAATTAACAATACTACCTGATTGGCTAATTGAGGATTTCAGGAATCTTTCAAAAAGTAATCACGTCATTTGCCCCGGAGTGAAAATAAAGCCATTCCAAAATGGTATTTTTCATTAAATTACATTTTTTAAGAAGACCACCGTATCTTGTAAAACATTGCAAAGATCTATAGAAGAGATGTATTTCTGATGCCAGATTTTCATTTTTCAGTTAGTGGTGTATCACTGAATAATGACTGTTACTATATTGAAGATACAATTGTTCATTCATTAAAGCACTTTTATGTGGATGGAGACCAGTGTAAATTCTCTGCTCACATGTAAGGGGTTGTTCTGGTTTTGACTGGGATAGAGTTAATTTTCTTCCTAGTAGTTGGTATAAAGCTGTGTTTTGGTTGTAGTATGAGACTAAAGTTGATAACACACTGGTGTTTTCAGTTCTTGCTAAGTAGTGCGTACATTAGTCAAGGATTTCTTGGTTTCTCATGCCCTGCCAGTGAGAAGCTGGGAGGGGGCACAGCCGGGACAGCTGACCCAAACTGGCCAAAGGGATATTCCCTACCATATGATGTCATGCTCAATATATAAACAGCTTAGCTGCCGGTTGGGGTTAAACCACGACAGGCGTAGAACTGAATCCTGAGACTTCTATTGAGACATGAAAGCAGGAAAAGAACTTTAAATATGGGCTGAATGAATTATCACATATCTGGTTTGTAATTTTCACATGAATGCAATCGAAGAATTTCTGGTGAAATTTTGTGTGATGAAAGCAGAGTAAAAAGCACAGTATTAGAACAATGCTTAATTTTTTTATGCTGCTTTAGACCGAAAGAAATCATAACAGCTATAATAATGTTTATTATTTCCTAACTTTCCTAAGACACTTTGTGACCTGAAAAGCATTTAAATGAAGAAGCTATGCCGTCTTGTTAATTTTCAAATAGTGTCCGGGTGTAAGATGGAAATTTTTTTCTCCTTTTTTTATTTTTGGGACTGATTCTTTCAAAATACAAGCATAAGAATCATGTTTATTGTCAATTATACAATTATACTTTTAAAGATCCCATCTCTAATGTACAAGTGTACATCTGTTGCAGCTGTTATTGTTCTTATTAATAATATTATTAGCTCTAGAGTGATGAGGTAATACTAGTTTATCATAATCTTTCAGGTTTTTTTACTGAATGAACCATGAAGAGAAGAACTATGAGTTTTGGCTGATTTTCTGAAGCATCTAAAGGATCCATATGGTAGCATTTAGTGACATGTAAAGTCTTCGTTACTCAAAGTCTTCCTGCCGTATAACTTAGTACTACAGCTGATGAAAGCATGTCTGTAAGAATGATGAGAATATTGTGAATGTTTTGAAGTAATTTATATTGAAATACTAAGACTCATTAAATTTATACCAGGGTACTTAATAATACTTGGGCATTTTTTTGATGGGAGAATTTCTCAACAAGTCTTAGTAACAAACCAATATTAAAAAAAAGAAAAATGAAAAATAAATAGTGATGGATAAATCTGTGCTGTATCCCTTTTTAAATTAAACCTCTATTCAGTGAGCTGAAGTGAAATTGTGAATAGTCAACTCTGTTTGAGTTACCAGATTTAAAATTTGCATGTTGAGGATAGGTCATAGACGTCGCTAGATGTGGGAAACCCACATCAGCACAGCTGCCAGGTAAAGCAGCATCCTAAAACATGGGACCTGGCCCATATTTGGAACCATCTGGCTTCAGAAGCTGGATGCAGGCAAATTTTTGAAATACTGCAGTCCTGGAGCTGCAAGTCCTGGATATCCTGAGGTGTCTCGGACCCAGAAAATTCCTGAGAAGTTCCATGAGTAAACTGGCAGGAAAACAATGGTCTGTGGCCATGTTTCCACATACATTTCAGCTCTGGTAAATGATCATTTTGAGATGGAGGATGTTTCCATGAAAGTGTGTGTTTCCCCACACACTTTGTAATGCTTTGTTATAGGACTATGTTATAATTGATGTGAAATTTCTTCTCTGCATTATTCCTCAATTTGTATAGGCTTTTATATGTTTTACAAAATAAATTCTGTCTTAACTCAAAGGAAAAACCTGTGAACTAACATCACATACAGGAAGGTTTTGTAGCACTAAAGATTCATAGACGTCGAAGAATACTTAGAAAAAATTGTCAGTGTGGAAAGTTAAGGCTCCTCTTCTCACTGAAAACCTGTAAACATGTAAATCCATCTGTAAACCTGATTTGCACTGTAAAATGTGTGTTTGATGACAAAGAAAATAGCATACAACACATTTTTCTTTCACTCAGGCTACAGCATTTCAACTTACTATTTTCCAACCACTGACTCACTTTGCTGCAATATTAAAATATTAAAGACAGAAAAGCTTGTGAGACTTTTAATGTCCCTTTCTAGTCATTGTTACCCATATTTATGAAGTAACCTGAATATTTCTTCTTGTTTGTGGGTACATCCTTTTTATTTTTATACTAGTGACTGATCTCAAAAAGCCATGTATGTCAGATGACTCCAGGTAACAAAGGTCAGTGTTATCTTGTTTTTCTAGCAAGTAAAGAGATGTAAAAAATGTTAATTCTAGGCAAGATTAGGTATAAAGTTTTCATGTCAGCCCAGTATGCTGAAGCGCTGATTCTTGGTAATACTGGCTATGTGCAGGGTATAGAGCCATCTGGAGCTGGCATTTCCTTGAGTACTTCATGGAAAAGAGGGTTATGCTGAGAACTCCCCACAGAAAGTGGCACTTTGGGATTTGGTTTGGGATCCCCATCATGCCCGTCATGTTATTTTCCTAGATACCCTTCCAGAAGACAAAGGAGGAGCGCAGTGATCTTGAGACTACACCAAAGAAAAAATGTTCTTCCTAGGGGCTAGTCTGTGTCAACTGGTTAATTGGGAGCACTGTGGGACAAGTTTCTCACAGGGCAGGGATACTTATTCTGTACCCCTCTGTTGGGTTATTAAAGATTTGCTGGGTTATTAAAACCATACACTGCACTGTGGGATCTTACTTTTAATGTGTGGCTATTCCCTTAACATAAATTTTAAAAAGTGATGTGTGTGTATCCTTGACATATCGGTATTCACAATTATTTAATCATTATTATTTATACTTAACTATGCTTTTTATCAATAGTTCTAGGAAATCTTGAATGTATTCAATATTAGTTAACAAAGTTTGAGCTACGTGTCCTAGCTTTCTGAAATACTTGAACGTAGTACCTTGCAAACACAGTTGCTTCACTTCAGTTAGTATAATTGCTGATTAGAAACAGTGTCGTTATTACGGTTTGCAAGTTCATTTACACACACTGGTATATTCCAGTAAGAGGTGGTTGGAGGTGCTAGTACACTTTTCAACCAACAGAAGAAAATAAGAAACCAAGTCTACTTGAAGACACAGTAAACCTTGAGAAATTACATTTCTTCCACTAATAATGTAGTCAGAACAACAAAGTAGGTGAGAAATTCTACTCCCTGAATAGTCAAAGCAAAAGCTCCTGTATAACTCAGTGGTTGCTAGGTTTCACTCACAATCTTGTTTGCCACAGTTTTCTGAGTCCAATTATTATTTATGTCCCATGTAGTCTCCCATTATTTTAGCAAGTAAGAGAGTTTATTTGTCAGAGGTTTTGTTAGGAAGTAATCACTCTAGAGTATCCCTTTTTTTAAATTTTATTTTATTTCTAATAAAAGAAAGGACAGTTATTTATTTTGGAAGGAATTACAATGATATAGCTCATTTGAAAAAAAAAGTTTGATTTGTATTTTGTCTTCTGAGTCCGTAACTATTCATAACATATCACAGCAATTTTTAAATTATTCTGTTCACTGAAGTTTGTGTAAATCTTGCATTACACCACTGTGGGAGAAAAAATGTCTCCAACAACTCCAATTCTGTCTTGTTACCTGTTGTCTAGCATTCTTTTAGTCTTTATAAGAACATTATTCAACTACAGAAATTCTGTCATAACAGGAAAATTATTCTTTCTTTGGATGGTTCCCTACAATTATTGTTTTTTCTGAGTGGTATTTATTTTCTTCAGTTGTAAATCACGTTAAATTTTAATGAGCCATCAAGGCGCAGGAAGTTACATTTTCTGACTCTACTTTCATATTTTGGGTTGGTTGCTAAGTCAAAGCAAATTAATAACACTTCAGTGAAACCACTGAAGTTACAACAGTTTACATAAGCTGATGATATGGCATTTGGAAAACTAAACATTGAAGTAACAGTGTGTGGATGTCTTGGTTTAGCCCCAGCCGGCAACTAAGCCCCACGCAGCCACTCGCTCACTCCCCCACGGTGGGACGGGGGAGAGAATCAGAAGAGTAAAAGTGAGGAAACTCGTGGGTTGAGATAAAGACAGTTTAACAGGTAAAGCAAAAGCCGCGCACGCAAGCAAAGCAAAACAAGGAATCCATTCACCACTGCCCGTGGGCAGGCGGGGGTTCAGCCATCTCCAGGACAGCAGGGATCCATCACGCGTAACGGTGACTGGGGAAGACAAACGCCATCACTCTGAACATCCACCCCCTCTTCCTTCTTCTTCCTCCAGCTTTATATGCTGAGCATGACGTCATGTGGTATGGAATATCCTCTGGCCAGCCTGGGTCAGCTGTCCCAGCTGTGTCCCCTCCCAGCTCCCTGTGCAACCCCAGCCTGCTCGCTGGCTGGCCAGCACGAGAAGCTGGACTGTCCTTGACTGCTGAGCAACAGCTGAAAACATCAGTACATTATCAACATTATTTTCATCCCAAATCCAAAACACAGCCCCACACGAGCTTCTATGAAGAAAATTAACTCTATCCCAGCTGAAACCAGGACACCACTATAGAATAAGGTCTTCTGAAAAGATACACATTAATTTTTTTTTTTTGAAGTTTAGTGGTATCCTCCTTCCTGTAACTCATGTGATGCCATGCTTGTCCTTAAGGTAACATTCTGAAAATTATTAAAGAGGGTCTGAATGTAATTTTTCTCAAGACCCATTTGATATGTGAAGCAGGAGTGAAGGAAGTGAAGATGTTTGTGTAAGTGATTAGATAAAAGGTACAGTGAAGCCACTTTGAGAAGGAAGCACGGTGTGGTATTTAATAAAGCGCTAACTGGGGAAGTGAGGACAAGGCAAAGGAAGCCAGGAGGCATGTAGTTAGGAGTAGGGTTCATCTTTCTGAGAGAAATTAGCACAGACCTAACACACTCTTTTCTGCCGCATCCTTTGTTGTGTAGCTGGTGCTTTTTTCCTTCTGGTAAATGTAACATGGTGTCATGACTTACCTGCTTGCCTGTTCTGAAGCAGCACATCAGGTGGAAAATTTCAAAATTGTTATATTTCAGAAGCCAGCAAGTATTTCAAAATTAAAAATTAATCTTATTATATAGCTAAAGATAATAATACATAATAAATAAGTAAAGAAAAATATATAAACACACCTGTATCTCCTGCGTAAACAAGCAAGAAGCAGTATTGATGCTCTGTGCCAAAACTGAATTAAGGGCAAAAAAGCCACCATTTTACCACAAGTCTCATTTTATTCATCTGCAGGCAGCAGTGGTTTCCTTGTCCAACATCTGTGTTCATTGTTTTCAGCTTCCAAGGAGCTGTTATTGTAACTAAAGTCAATTCTGTATAATAAGACCTATGCCACCTTAATCCATATCTCAAGCACTGCCAAGCATGCCCTTCAAAGTCTGTGAAAATTCAGTAAAAGCTTCTTCTAACACATATAAATAAATTTTACAACTCCACACTTTCACTCATAAACTAGTGCTGAATGGGAAAAATAGACCATGTAACTGCGAGTTCTTCTGTTTACTTGAAGTTAGAGCTCCCATACGGCTTTATTAAGTTAGATTTCTGGGGCCAGAATAATGTATTAGCTATATTATGTTTTTCATCTTTTTAAAACCCCTAAAGTTCTTCAAACATTATATCTTCTGACTTTGCTGAAATTGATTAAATACATTAAAAGAAATACCCTTAAACAAAGAAAAAAAAAATTAAGACATTTACTTACCGTTAAAATAAAGTTAAGGAAATTTCCTAATAGGCCACCAACCAAGTTCTCAAAAACCCAGATCATTACAAAGCAATCAGGAAGAAGTAGATAACCGTTCCCCAGTGGGGTATGTATTGTTCCAACAAAAACAATAGCGACAAAAAAAGACACTCTAAGTTGTGCATAAGGGTATGCATTTAATGTAAACATGAAACACTGGCATTTAATGTAAATCTGAAACATTAATGTTGACATTTACAATAGGAGAATCAAAGTAAAATATGTGCAATAAGTATATCCACACCAAAGCTGCAAAAGGCATAGTTGGCAATCAGAATAATTTTTTTTAATGAAAATAAGAATTTAGTTAATTGAATCCATATCAAAAAAGTCATTAGCATTTCTCAGCTATATTTCATAAGAGAAGAGGTGAACTAATGGCGAACTAATTTACTTTAGCTCTTTAAAATGGCTGTGAATGTTTCATTATAGAAGATCCAAATACATAAGAATCTCTGAACTTAGAACATAATTTATCAATGTGCCAGCCATAAGTGAGGATTTTAAAAGCATCCTAGGGTAAATTATGCCTGATTTTTATTAATTTCTCTTGAGACATTGTACTTTGCATGTGCACCTTATACAGGGACTGTCTTCGGTAGAGGCATGCAACTATCATTTCTTGCAAGAGAATCTTCATTTTTTCCTGACAGTCTAGTCAAGCAGAGTTCTCAGAAAAGCTGTGTGTCAAGATGAGTCAGAAAAATCTTTAAAAAAATATTAAAACAATAATACAATGCTATCTGTGGAAATCTTTTATAAGCAAAGACACAGAGAATAATGATCAGGTTGTGAGAAAGTTTGAAGTAAAATGGCAAGGTTTTTTTACAGTCAAAAGTTTAACTGACAATTATTCTTCACACCATATTCATGTCATCAAGTCCTGTTTCTGTGGATAATTCTTCACCCATTTCTGCAAGCCAGATATAAACAATGCTGACCTTGTCCCCCTCTAAGTGAGTATACTGTTCTAAGTGGATATATTTATCATTCTCATTAATTATTCCTGCATAAATTCCCTTATTCTTTTCCCGTTTTCTTTCTTACACTCTAAATGACATTTTTTTTCTTTTTTGTTCTGTTTCATCTTTGGTATATCTTTTTGGAAATACAGAAATGGGCGAAAGTATATCAGATTTCCTAAATTCAATGACTAAGATGATTATTTCTACAGGGTGAACATTCTTGAGCATTAAAATTCAGTTTTGGACTTTTGAATACTCCTTTTTGATTTCTCTTTGTGATTTATAATATAATTTCTCATCAAATAGGGAAATACAAACATGTTTTTGAGGAAAATATAATCATTATTTCCATTATGCTGTTAATATTCAAATATTTTAGATGAAGAAAAGAAAAAAAGAGAAAAGGCAGAAAAACAACTCTTCAAAAGAATGGAAAAAGAAATAAAGGTAAACGATATAATATCCATAAATATGACCGCTAGTGTCATATTGCCATGAGGTTTTTTTAAAGAATCGGGCAAATTAATTATGGAGAAAAAGAATGGCATTGATATCAATAATTAATTGCCATTGTCTTTGGTATGGCAGAATTTAATCCTTTGTCTTCTGTGAAAATATTCTAGCCTTGTCTTTGTTACATTATTTCTCATCTCCAATGACATTAACTTCAGGAGATCTCTTTTTCACAGGTATTACATGTTAGAAATTCACATTGTGTGTAATAAAAATGTTACAAATTGGGAAGAGTCAAAAGGTAGGCTTACATAAGGATGTTGAAGGTAGTTGCTAATATAAACCCACCTAATGTAAGATTTTTGCATAGGTAAGTAAAATGACATTTGAGGACTTGGTTTATACCCTTGTCTTAAGAACATATTGACACAGATTTTAAACACATTTATTTGAAACTGATGTAGATTCTTTAAGATTTTATGGGGTTAATTTTTAATTTATTCTTTCTCTCTTCTGCTTGCTTTCTTCCTCATCTTATAGTGATAGAATGGAAAGAAGATGAACTATTTCATTAGTTTCAAAATTGTTGGTGACAGCAAAAATGAATCTTTAGGATGTTTTTCCTTTTGCTACAAAGTTTAGTCCACTACGTCAATGGAAACTGCAAATAAACAAGCAAGTAAAATTACATTTTCAAGCCAAAGAACTTGAGAAAAAGAAGCTCTTGTGGTATGCATTTCCACATTCATTCTTAAGAATTATTCTTTCACTTTCAGGGTTGACTAATACACTGGCACCACAACATGTTCAGAAGTTCAAGATGTTGCCTCTTACAAACCCCTGCTGAGCATGAATGTCCCCCAATAGGGTGAGTAGCAAGGATTAAGTTGTTGATAGCAATCCTGTAACTTAAAACCTAACACTCCATAAATTAAGACAAATATATATGTATTGGAACTATATTCATCCTGTGAGATTGACTAGGCCACATCAGTGGTAGACCACGTGCCATGGCCATTCTGAGATGTAAATACAATATAAAGACTAGTAGTGTTGCATTAACTCCTGTTCCTAATGTGTATGCTACGTGCTGAAAACTGCATTTTGTGCTTTTGCTGAAAATGAAGACAGAGCTGTTGATGATATATTTTATTTTTAAGGTGGCATATTATACTCCATAAGAGTAAAACAATGAAGTCATTAAACACTTGCCTCCAGTCACTCAGCAGGAAGTGAGCTGGCTAGCAAGTCAGTTTATACAAAATTAAATGTATTGAATGTGTGAGTTTATATTTGTAAGTGGAAATGAAAATCCCTGTGCTTGTAAAGATACTTTATGATGTCTTGAAAGACTAAGAGAAAAATATTATAGAAGTGATGATCTTGATGCTTTTCATATGTCTTGAATGGAATTGGCTTTTCAGTACATCTGGAATGGAAATAATTTCTTCCTTGCATTTTCAGGATAAAAGAAATAACTCAAAATTCTTTTGAATAGATACTAGAGGTTGCTTTCACTATTCTTATGAGGGAAAAATAGTGTATTTGATTGTACAGAACAGAGCATCTCCTTTAATGAGATGTATCTCACTATTCCAGTATCTTGTGCTGAGGAAAATAATTACTACAATACTACCTTGCTGATAATACTAAAAAATGTTTTTGAAATTCCTGTGTACTTTGAATCTGCTTCTGAACGTAATAGATTACACGGAAATGTTTCTAGGCTTTGTGAAGAGGTTCTAAGTTCTATATCAACATCTTTATATAGTCTTGCAAATGTCATCAAAGAAGGCCAATTCAACTTTGTGGAATTATTCCCAAAATAATACTGGTCTGCAAACATTAGAAAAGTTTTTGAAAGTGTAGCTGTATGGTATTGGTTCTGTGTATCTGCTGGTAGAAAAAAAAAAATCCTGTCATTATTCAAGAATCAGTTGGACAGGAAAATCCTGGCTTGAACACATACAATTTCACCAGCACGGAGCTACAAGTGAAAGAGAAACTCTTAAAAACCAAAATCCCAGTAGCAGGGATTTTTAAGAGTCTAAAGGAAATTTGCATTATAACACATTTTTCCCTCCTACTTCCTGCAGAGGGATCTCCCAGAACAACCACACTTCTCTGAGCTCACCAGTCCAGTGTTAATCAGTGCAGAAGTCCTGTTCCTAGCTGCATAAATGAACTACTTAGAAAAGGACTTTCACAAGAGCTAATGCCTGCTGCCTTTAACAAATGACGCCCTTTTTATTCCCGGATGTGAATAAAGATTTGCTAGAAGTCAGTCAGCAAATACTGGCTCAGGGACTGTTCTGTACATCTAGTATAGTTTCTGGCTAAACAAAGGACACTGATTCTTTCCCTGATATAATAAAAAACCATCAAAGATATCTCTTACTAAAATTCTAAGGGGTTTTTGGGGTTTTTTTTCACTGTATGTGGTGTTCACATACTATAATGATTTTTGGCTCTGAAATACAGCAGGCATGTGACAGATGTTTAGAAAAGGAAATGCATGAATAGTGCATACAATTTTGAAGCTCTCCCCGCAAATGTTAATACTAATACTAGATATAAGCAAATCTGAAAGTGAGGGGTAATCTAAATGATATAAAATGCATGTCCTTAAAAAAGAAATTGAAGAGGGCACATCTTTTTATGTTAAGACAATTTAAAGAAATAAATTTATTCTCTCAGATGAGTCAGTTCATAAACGAGAGCATTTGGCACTGAGAATACCAAAGTGCTTGTTTTTGTTGTGAGGGTGGCTGGACTACAAAAACAGCACTCAAAGGTTCAGGATGCAGAAAGCTGTAGGTATAAAGCTGTGCATACTGTAGCCTTTCTCTTAAATAATGTCCCTGGCAAACATGAATAAATTTGAATGTTTAGAAAATCTCAGTATCTCCTATTCAGTACAGTACACTGCTTTTAGGACTAAAAGTTTACAAAAGACTTAGAACTCACTGTGTTCTTAATAATACTAAAGTGCAAAACAGCATTGCATTTTCTATATAGCAAATGCAGAATAAAGAGCATTACTGTGGCAGCACAAGTAGGTAATTTTGCATTATCAAAACTTCTGTGTTTTGAGTTCACATTGGCAATATTGGGGTGGAAAATAAGAGTTAAAATGATAAGGTAAAAATCTGTAAGAATATATGTCACTGTAAGAATATATATTAACCTTGTAAGAATATATGCCTTATACTTTGAAAAAGCATAATAATTACCTGTGTTCCTTTCACTAAGGATTCACATCAATTGCTGCAGACAAGCTGCACTGAAAGTAATTTGCCTGAAACACATTTTACTAATGGCAAATTAGTGCTCCTTAATATTATTATGTATTCAGATTTCATTAGAAAATCTGTATTTAATGTTGTTATATCTGTTTTACTGTATGGAGTGCTTTGGACTGAAATGCCATTGTTCAGACCTGATGAAGTTTAGCCCTCTTAAAGGTTTACCTTGTTATAACTCCAATGAGCGTCCTCACAGTGGAATAATTAAATCACAGTGTTTTAATTTATTAATTAATGTATTAATTTATTCTAGTGTGGGAAGTTTGAGGTTATTGGAGAGGTATTGTTTTAATCAGCCCTACTTTCTGTAACGTTCACACTTTTCCACTAAGACTCAGCTGATTTTGGCTCAGTGAATGGCTGTTGGGAAATCACCCTCAGAGCTTTATTTGAAGCCACAACAGTCTTAGTAATAAATTGTTTTATTGTGAATGTTGTGCTTAGCATGTTGATTCTTTTCCTAAGTTACATTGCTGAAGCATATCACACGTTTAGTTACCTGCCTGACAAGTTGTCTATTTAAGCAGGAAAAAAACATTCTGACTGTGATTGATGGTGCAGCTGCCCCTTTTCAGCAATAGGAAAAATAAGCTGAGTCAAAGTAGATCTGGCTACAGCATGGCACTTCTCTCTACTGGTGCTTCCTCATTTCTCTTCATTTGGTTAAGAAGGCTTTGCTTTGAACACACTTATTCCCATAGTCTCCTATCTACCAACCACTGTTCTCATTGCTTTCTTCTTTTTCACTTTGAAATTACTTTAGAGACATTACCCTATATTAAAGAAAATTTTTTTTAATAATTCCTGTTAAGTGCTCTCTAGGTCAAGGAAAACAGTTTTAAAAATAAGAGCAGTTGGTAAGGACTGAATAGTGCCATTCATCCTCCCGCTTCACTCTCTCTCTGTATTGTGACATTTTGTTTCAGGCTCTGTTTCCCCATTGCAGAGAGACCACAGATTTGTCCTGAAGCTGCTGTACTAGTTTAAATGTATTTGACAACATGGCTGTCAGACAAAGAGGGCACAGCCATACATGTAGGAGTTCATCTTCTGCCTAGGAGGCTTGTGGGGTAAACCTGTACAACCACCACCAGCTTTCCATTGGCACAGCTCAACGGTTACAGAATTCTGCAGATGATCTTCTCCAAATGTCACTCTGGTAGTGAAAAGGATGAGCTTACAAGGAATCCAGTGATGCAATCCATGCAGTCACAAAGGGTAGAAATAAAAGATATTAAGCGGGAAAATTTTGCTTACAATTCATATACTTTATAACTTGGTCTGCAGTTTATCTGACATTTATGTTCAAACACAATATGCAAAAGGCTCCGAATTTATATCAATATAATCACATCTTCAGCTCATCTGTTCATTTTGTTGGAAGTTTGAGACAAACCAAACACCAGATTTAGACGTACAAAGAGTATCCTATCATTCTTATTTATATCTCCATGCTATTTCTATATATGCCTGGATATCTGATAATAAGCAACTTCAGTATACTTTCTTATCCATGACCAAACTAAATATTTGCATTTGTTGAGGGCTGGGTTATCTTTCCAGATGCAGAGGTACACAGGAAATAAGAAAGGATTCTGAAATAATGGACACTGCATATAGATTAACTTGTTTGTGTTTCCCTATGGACCAAAGATTGGTTGACGGTATCAGGCTGAAGCTTTTGGCTTTAGGGGAAATTTTGCTTTCCAGAAGAAATAAATCATTCAAGGGCAAACTTACGTGTTTTTCTCTTCTTAAGCGGCAAACATAGAATAATGAAAAGAGTAAATTAAAGCTGCTTAAGCCTGCTTTCTTTTGCATTTTTCTAATTGCAGCAGGGTCTTCAGAAGTTGATAATGTCATTCTACTAAGAAAATTTTGGGTAATGTGGGATCAGGAATAATGAAGCCATGCATGGATCTTTTGTGAACTGGTTGCTATGCTGGTGAAATGATAATGAAGAACTTTGCATCCATGAGAATTTGTGGTCATCAAAATCATTGTATTGGATAGACTGTCTCCATGTGAGTCAGAAGTACCATGGTTATGTTCATTTGACTGTTTTGCCAGTTCTTTTGGTATTTTAAAAGATGTTCCCACAGTAAATTTCTTCTGGTCTACAATAAGCCTCAAAATATGAAGGAGAGACTGGGGGACTTGATTAAACTTGTTCTGTCTTTTAAAAATTACAGTACTATTTGGCACAAAGGTGAAGGAACTACCTTGCTAAGAAGTATTAATCTTTGCTATATGCAGAAAAAATAACCATATGCTATGCTTCCTCTCTGGTGAGAAGTAATAACATTGTGATGGGACTTGGAAATGGGACAAGTCTTTCCCAGTATCATTGAAAAACTGCAATGACTTTCTATGCGATACAAGTCATTGCAGTTGTATTGACTTTCTTCCTCATAAAATACACGGTCTTTAAGAATGAAAAATATATTTTGTATCTAAAGGGAGAGTGAAAAGCTGTCCAATCACCTTTGCAATTTGACAGGAACATGAAAGACAGCATTTCTGCATGTTTCCATTCCTAATGGAATTACAAATAAGATTAAAAGAACCAGGATTTCAAAAGCAACCTGTGAATTCTAGGAAATGGCACTCAGGTGCTAAAATGTGTGCTAGAAATACAGTGAAGCTGACAATGAAGCATCAAGATGATGAAACAAGGTTAAAGTTTCACCTTTCTCTCCTCTTCATTTGGGACAGCATGCACTGGAGCTTCTCAGTTTATTCTCTTTGCTGACATAATCGTTGAGCAAGATTTCCATAGTGTCTTGGAAATAGACTCTAGCTACCACCTGTAAATTTCCTCATGTATCAAGACCTTTTAAAAAAGTTGAGGTAGAGATAAGCTGCAGACTAAATTTCCTGTTTTCTCCATTTTTCAGAACACGACCTGGACTTTTCCCTCTTTTGGTGGCAAAACACACAGCAGATTTACATTATGATTCTACTGTTTTGCAAAATCATAAGGAAAGGCTAGAAGGAAGGTGAGTTGAGTAAAGGAAGATACAGGGAGATGGGCATTTCATGAGGATGAAATGAGAGAAGAGATGAAGAAATATGAAGTTAAAAACATTAAAATAAATGAAAACATCTTTTGAGACAAAATTAAATATTTAATTTGTTCAAGATAACATAACCTAATGCTAAGGAGGTAGCAATTATTTTATTTATCTCTGTTTTCTATTGAAGATTTCCCACATACTTATAGATTTTTTCCAATATTGCTCTGACACCACTATTCACTTTCTTCTATCTCACTGGGATACTTGGTTCTGCCTGTGTGTAAAGTTTTTCTAAGTTAGTTAATTAAATCTTAGCACAATGAAACATTTGCATCGATTATAACAGTCTCTTTAGACCATTCATATCATGAACAATATGAGAGACCTCAAGCATATTGGAAATTACATCACTGACTTACTTGTTTTTAAACCCCAGTACACAGTATTACTTTCCTGGTTTGTAATGATCTTGCTTGTGGTATTTACATTATCTATGACTGCTCAAGAAAATGTTGCTGTAGTTTGATCTCTGGAAACAGCATAACAGTGCTTGGATAACAAGTGAGAAAAAACCAAAACAGTTAGAATGGTAAGAAAAGCTAGAAAAGGAATCTAGAACAAAATAGAAATTGTTATGACCCTATAAGCTTACATGCTTACCAAGAGTGCTGGTATTTTGAATACCAGAAATGCAGTTCAGGTCTCCCATATATAAAGGATATAGAGAACTTTCACAAATTATTCTGGAAGATGATCAAAACTACTTGAGCAACTTCCATGCAAGAATAGAATAAACTGTCAAGAAGAGAGTGTTTAGTGAATGAGTTACAGTAAGTGGTGTGCAAAAGGGAAGGAGGAAACAGTAATTCTCCATTTGTTACACAGAACAAGCGGGGACCCAAAGAAATTGCTGGGTAACAACAGTAGAACAATTTTTTAAGACAACACAAATTCAATTCCTTCTCATGGAGTGTTACTGTGGTCAAAATTATAAATTGATTAGAGAAAAATATAAATGGATTAGAAAAGAAATTCGTAAGGTCCACTGATAAATAGTGATAAAAACTGATGCAAGTGTTGACCTGGACATCTTTAAACTGCTGACTTTCAGAAACTGTGTGAGGGAAATTTAAAAGATGAGAAGTCATATATCCATCATGTAGTTAAGCATTTGCTATTAGTTACTGTTGTAAAAAAGAGAATTTTTACATACATCATTGGTACAATTCAGCATGGATGTATTTATACTCACTAGAACATAGATTTATCAATAGGTTTAAACTGTTAGTTGCACATCAAGACTTGAGTTTGGCATCAGGTGTGACATATTGTAACTTAAAATCTCTCTTAATGACTTAAGGGAGATCCTGGCCCTTACAAAAGCTGCAGTATTTGCCAGAATAAGAATGGATTTAATGTCCACAGGATTAATTAGAATAAAATAGAATAGCTTTTATAGACTTTCCTAGTCAGATCATCTAATTCTCCAAAGTGCATCACAGAGTAAATGGATAGATACGAGTGGTGTAATAATTCTGTCAGCATTTGGTGCTTCCCCTGTGCACTCAGCAATGCTCACATGAATCCCTCTGTGCCACAGGTACTTGCACTGTGACTGAGAAGGCTGGCCAAGATCCTCAAATGAACCCTTTTCTCTCTAATCAGGAAATAAAGACTCTTTAACTTCCCCTTATCCTCTAGATATTAAATTTAGCTTGATATACTTTCAGTGGTGTGCTCCTGAAGTTATGCTCCAGTTCAACCCTGTCTCTTGAGTTCAACCATTTTTTGTGTGCTAATTCATGAAAGGTATCATGCTGAAGCTGTAGACTGCATAGGAATTAGTAGACAAAGACTCAGTTTTGTCAAAAGATGTGACAACCTCAAGCGTGATGTGGCAGATACCAAAAAGAAGGAAATATGATGGTGTCCTGATGATACTTGCAGCCACTACTTGGAAAAACAGGTTGTATGCCCATGAGAGAAATGGTTTCAAGGAGCTTGGGCAGGTGGTACCCAAAACAATGCTAAAAGCACAGAAGAATTTCACCCGATTCAATGTGAATTCAGAATTCAGAATGATATTCTTGATTCTTCTGGCACCAAAGATATCCTTTTGCGAGTCATTTTGCTTCCTTTATGTAAATGGCATAGGACTAAATTTAATACAGGTTGGCGGCAATAGTGTCATTTATGAACCCAGAACTGTAGTTTTTCCTGAACGATGAACACTGGTTAAAGCTCAGAACTTCATTTTTCAGTGTCAGAAATAGGTCAGTTATGCTTATGATTAATATGGGATAAATTTATTTATTGACATTAAAAAATAAAACATAGGCATTAATATTTATTTTTTTAAAACATCATTACTGGAATACATCACTGGACATACATAAGAAACAGTGATGCTTTCCGTTACAAAATATACACAATGAAATGACTCATGGAGTTGTACAATGAACTGGTAAGAAAACAACTAGTAGGAGTAACTATTAAAATAATAACATGGAGAAGTGTTTTGTACAGGGAAGGGTTATGATATCCAAGAAAAGAAGCATAAATATACTTGTGACTTATCTACTTAAAAAACACAAATCTGATGGCAACTTTTTCTCCATGGAATTTTTGTCATTTGTTTTGTCATTGCTGTTAAGACAGAAAGATGGTGAGTGGGGTAGAGAGGAGATATTTTGGGATCTCAATACAAATAGCTTGAATCAATACTGGAGACAGTTTGGAAATACTTAACATGAATCATAATTGTATATTTCAGTCTGTCAATACCAAGGAATAAATTAACATGCTCAACCTGCTCATTTGAAACCAAGATCACTTTGCTAAGCTAAACATCAGTCACCTTTTCCTTGACCATTTCTCAAATGGGAAAATCATTTCCCACTCCCAATAAAAGGAAGAGACAGGAGAAAGACTGTTTTTCTTTACAGCAAGTACAAATTACAGTTTTATCTGGAACATGATGTGTTTAATCCATAGCATTTCAAAACTGTAAAAATCTTGCATGCTTTTTTGCTGTCTCTTCCAAATTCCAGAGGAAAAAAAGACGTATTTCCAAGGTTATTTTCAAGTTCCTGATTTCAAGCACGTTGATATTACGTTGTTGTAAGCAGTACCTAATTTCATGGACTTGCCAGGTGCCATATCCTAGAAAAAAATATGTTTTGTTCCTTTTTCTGCGGAGCAAGTTATCCATTTAACATCTTTCTCAAAAAAACTTTTTGGTCCTACCAGCATGTTTGTGTAGTGCATCACCAAATCTGACAAGTCTCTGTGATCATAATTATTGGAAGCATGAATATGGATATTTCCCTATTTCTTGTCAAGTCTAAACTATCTGAAAAGTGATTCAAGAACTAAAATTAAAGCTAATTACAGTTTAAAAGTTATCTTTGTATAGACATCCTTGTCAAAATATACATTTGGTTGTTAATCATATCCTAGAATAAATATCAGAGTTAAATCCATCAATCAATGTCTTTCTTGTTTAATTTGGTCACATCAACACCATTTTGGTAATTTATAATGTTCCCAGTAATTTTATTTTTATACAACATTTTTGTGTTTTCCATCAGTCTCTGCTCTTGTAGAACATGCAGCAGCTCTGTAAACTAATTTACACACAGGAATAAATATGCCTGTAATTATGTTTGAGAAAGAAAATCACTGCCATGTCTGCTTCTGCTTCCATATTAGTTGCAGAGACAAAATACAACAGAGAATACGGGGGTCTATAGTACCAGTGACACGTACTTTATACTTTATATAGTTATTTCCTGTGGGGAAGGACTAACTTGGGGTTTGGGCCCAGCAGTCCTGTTAGTGTAACAGCAATCTCACTTTTGTGGTCTGCCATTTTTTTCTTTGCTTTTCTGCTACAACATTTCACTCTAAACTTGCCGGACAGAAGCTCTAAATTATTTATATAAACCTCTCAAATGGGGAAACACTTCAGCTTGTCCTACTTAATTATAAAATTTGCATATGTTGCTTTTCTAGTGAGATATTTAGAATTGTTTGTCATCCTTTAAGCCTCATAAACAACAAGGTGATTTGTTAGGGACACGGAGCACCAGTGTCCCTCATAAATGTCAGTTGGGTCTGGGGTGCTCAGCCCTACTGCTCAGTAGCTATGATTATCCCAGAGAATAATTCAGTTGCCTAATAAATATTCTTAATACATCATTCTCTCTTGCTCTTTTGTGTGTTCATATGGTGATTTTCCTTAAATTCTGTGATTTCAACTACAATTTAAACTACTCCTTAGAAACTCACACTGTTTTACATTAATCTTTATTGTGCCAGATTAAAACATTGATTAGACTCTATTTTGCCAAGCTGTAAGTTTTTAGTGAGAAATACTTACCCATAAAACCTTCCCAATGCTTCTGGGAAAGTGAATCTCACATTTTTATGCAAATGATGACCGTTAACACTGGACAGAGTAAGAGACTTGAAAGACTTAAGAATATGGGAATGTTCTCCCCAACCTTCTTTCTTTATGTATTTGAATTACATAAATTTTTAGTTTTTTCAAAACTCATCTTTTCGGTAGACTTCATGCACTGCTAGTGGATGATCAGCATTTCATTAACAGTTTTGAATGGTCTCTTTTGCGAATAGTTTGTGTTGGCAGGGAACTTTAAGCGTCATCTAGTACAACCCCCCAGCAGTGAACAGGGACATCTTCAACTAGATCAGGTTGCTCAGAGCCCCGTCCAACCTGACCCTGAATGTTTCCAAGGGATGGAACATCTACCACCTCTCTGGGCAGCCTGTGCCAGTGTTTCACCATCCTCACTGTAAAAAATGTCTTCCTTACATCAAGTCTAAACCTACCCTCTCTTACTTTAAAACTGTTACCCTCTGTCCTACTGCTACAGGCCCTGCTAAAAAGTCTGTTCACATCTTTGTCATCCCCCTTTAAGTACTGGAAGGCTGCAATAAGGTCTCCCTGGAGCTTTCTGATCTCTAGGCTGAACAATCCCAACTCTCTCAGACTTTCTTCATAGCAGAGGTGTTTCATCTCTCCGAGCATTTTCGTGGCCCTCCTCTGGACCCTCGCCAACAGGTCCATGTCTTCTAAATATTCCAGCTGCGGTCTCACCAGAGCAGAGTAGAGGGGCACAATCACCTCCCTCCCCTTGCTGTCCATGCTTCTTTGGATGCAGTCCAGGATGTGGTTGGCCTTCTGGGCTACAAGCACACGCTGCTGGCTCAAGTCCAGCTTTTCATTCACCAGTACCCTCAAGTCCTTCTCGGCAGGGCTGCTCTCAAACCCTTCATCCCCCAGCCTGTATTGATAGCGGGGGTTGCCCCGACCCAGGTGCAGTACCCTGCACTTGGCCTTGTTGAACTTCATGAGGTTCACAAGGGCCCATGCCTCAAGCTTGTCCCAGTCCCTCTAGATGGCATCCTGTCCCTTAGGCATGTCAACTGCACCACTCATCTTGGTGTCATTATTAAAGAGTACTTGCCCCAATACAGACCCCTGAGGGATGCCACTCATCACCAATATCCATCTGGACACTGAGCCATTCACCACTACTGGACCAGCTCTGGATGGGACCATCCAACCAGTTCTTCAGCGACCCAAGAGTCCACCTATCAAATCCATAGCTCTCCAATTTAGAGAGAAGGATGTTGTGGGGGACCATGTCAAAGGCCTTACAGAAGTCCAGACAGACAACATCAATAGCTCTTCCCTTGTCTCCTCATGGGGTGTTCCAGGGTGGTTTCAAGGATTCCCGAGAAGGGTAGACACATATACACAGACTACAAGGAAAAAGCAGTAAGCATTTTATTAACTACAAGCATGTGTTACACTAAGGGTATCTTGCAAAGCGATTGTCTTACCAACCCGAGGACTGTGAGGAAGATGGACCACCTGTACATTCTTGTGTCGCCTTGTGCCGCACACTCAGCCCAGCAGTTGGTAGGTGCCAACCTTATGTGGGCATCCCCACGGAGGCAACGGCGACCTTGCCGTACACCGGCCCCCTGCTCTTCAGGAAAATCCCGGTATTTATACATTTGCAGAGGAGTGGGTTTCGACACACGTGGCCAGCGACTGCCGAAACACACCTCTGTTGCTGACTCTCAACATAGGGAGCCTATGGCGTATGCGCCCGCTGGTCAGGTGCGCTGCACACACCATAGTGATCCCATCTATTGGTTCGTAGGCTTCGTACACGTGACACATTACCATCATCTAGCAGTCACGTATCAATCGTGCTCAAGCCAATAGCAAGATGTTGCAAGGATTCCTCCCTCCATGTCGTCCCCTAGTACTGTTCAACTGTCGTATCTCCGTGGGAAACAACCTGGTTTCTCTCACCCAGCCTGTTATCTACTTCTCACCCAGCTGCGATTTTACTCCTTCTAACTTTCTTATCCCTGTGGGAAACCATCTGGTTTCTCTCACCCAGCCTGTTCTCTATTTCTCACCCAGTGTCCAACTATGGACCAAAATTCCATCTTTTAACCCCTCCGTATACATGGGGTCACTCCACCACAGAAGGCCACTAGGTTGGTCAGGCAGGACTTGCCCTTGGTAAAGCCATGCTGGCTGTCTTGAATCACCTCCATGTACTCCATGTGTCTTAGCATAGCTTCCAGGAGGATCTGTTCCATGACCTTCCAAGGCACAGAGGTGAGTCTGACAGGTCAGTATTTCCCAGGGTCGTCCTTGCTAACTTTTTAAAAGGTGGGTGCAATGTTTCCCTTTTTCCAGTCTCCAGGGACTTCGCCTGACTGACATGACTTTTCCATTATCATGGAGAGTGGCTTGGCGATTACATCAGGCAATTCCCTCAGGACTCTGGGATGTACCTTGTCAGGTCCTATAGACTTGTGTATGTTCTGGTTTCTCAGGTGGTCTCAAACCTGATCTTCTCTTACAGTAGGAAGGACTTCATTCCTCCAGGTCCCGCATCTTTGGCATCCCTTGCCAAGTTTAGCTCCAGCCACATCTTGGCCTTCCTGACCCAATCCCTACACAACCAGGCAGTGTCCCTGTACTCTTTCCAGAATACCTGTCCCTGCTTCTACTGCCTGTGTATTTCCTTCTTGCTCTTTCGACCAGCAGGTCTCCACTCAGCCATGCCAGTCTTTTGCCTTCTGTTTGCCTTCGTACACCTGGGGATTGAGAGCTTTTTTGCTCTATGGAAAACATCCTTCAAAGATCTGCCAGTTCTGTCCTGCTCCCTTGTCCCTGAGAGCAGTTTCCCAGGGGGTCCTATTGACTAACTCCTTGAAGGTCTGGAAGTTTGCTTTCCTAAAATTCAGGGTCCTGACTTTACTCTTTGCCTGCCCCGTGTCCCTCAGGACTGTGAACTCCACCAGTGCATGATCACTGCAGCCCAGGCTGCCTCCTAGCTTGACATCTTGATCAGTTAGCTCACTTGCATTGTCATAGTGGTTATATGTTCATACTGTTTTATACATTGCTGTGTACTTGGTTGGAGCTATATTATATGCAAGAAATTATATGTGAAAAGAAGACAACAGATGATTCTAATAACTCTTTTGGTTAATATAAATAAAAGCATCTGGACTGAACACAGGTATCTTTGCCTTGCTGTGGTTGGTCAAAGCTTAGCCTTGTAAAACAATTTCTACTTTATCTTTTCAGAATATTATACTTCAGTTCTTGAATCATCTAGTAAGGCAGTGAAAGAGCAAGGCTGATCTAGTATCTACCAGTGTGCGTGAGGGGGGAAATCTCTTATTGCTCTAAAAAAGTTGTGGTTCTGTTTCTTTATATATATTTAATGAATACTTTTTTTTTTGCACAAAAAATCTATATACTGTGTTTAGTCCTATTATGCCTTTCATATGCAAGTAGCAACCTTACACTATTATTCAGACAGGTTTTTATTTAGTTTGTTCTAAAACCAAACAATAGTAGATATCTTTAGTTAAGGATAAAAAATACAAAATTAAATCACTTCACAAGTTCCTTGTAGTAACTTGCTAGTAACTTGTTTAATTCTCCTCCCCAGTGCATATGGAGTGTGCCACTTTTTTAATTGAATGCTCTCATCTACATGTTTTGCAGAACTGCAATCTCATTCACTGCTAACACAAACTTTTCTAAAGTTAAATCGTTTTTTTTTACTTCTGAATGTGTGCTTGCCCTTTTTTTACCCCTTGAAAATAAAGTAACAACCCATCCTCAAATGCAAATTTTTGTTTAAGATATGATTAACAATTTGTGCTGACTTTCACCTTCTACTAGAAAAGTTTGACAAAATTATAAGCCTTTATAAATGACTCCTCAGAGTGAATCTCACTATCCAACCTTAAATTACAATTGTAATTAAGAAAATGAGGAAAATGTGAAATCTCTAAGTTGAGCACTCAGTTTGCATCTAAAATGGTCTGTAATGATATGACTAAGAGATTTTAATTCACTGTACAGCTAATAAGATGCTAAGTATTTTATTTGCCTTTTTAGAGACAACTCCTTTTAAACTGCAGTGTAAGGTCAAACACATTTGGGAAGATGGCACAATATTCCAATATGATGACTTACCTTCAATGAAAATGTTATGCACTATGTAGTTATACATTTTATTAAAATATATTTATGAAACATATTTTTACTACTTTAAATCTGGATTCTAGAAATAGGTTTGTTTGATGTGCAACATAACTTCTGTGCATTTTTATAATAATATGTTATAACATTGTAACATATTGCTACAGTTATTATTATGCAATTTACTATCAATATCTCTTCCTTTTTTTACAATTCCTAACACAGAGTGGTGCCATCCAAAAAGACTGGCTATGGTTACGAATGGTTGACTGTTTATTTTTTAATTGTTTGATTTTAACACTAATACTTTTTTCCTAGTCTATCCTACACAGTTTCAGATTTTAGATGCTGTTTAACACTTAAAGTAGAAAAATATATACTAAATAGTGTGTGCTTTAAGTAGAGTTAGCCACACCAAAAAAAAAAAAAACTAAAAAAGAAAAAAAGTAAAAGAAAAGGAGAGAAAGAAAAGCTAAAGGAAGGAAAAGATACCATACAATGACTTGATATTGTTATTGTATGTTAAGCATCTTTACTGCCCTGTTCAACTCAAATACTTTTAATATGATGCCCTATTGTCACGGTTTAGCCCCAGCTGGCTGCTAAGCACCACACAACTTCTCACTTGCCTTCCCCTCCCCAGGTGGAATAGGGGAGAGAATTGGAAATAAAAACTAGGTAGTTGAGATAAAAACAGTTTAATAGGGCAACAAAGAAGAAAACATCATCATCATCATCACAGAATATACAAAAACAAGTGATGCACAATGCAACAGTTGCTCTCCACCTGGTCATCAACAGCCCGTCCCTGAGCAGCAATTCCTGCCCCCCGGCCAACTCCAGTTTAAGTACTGAGCATGATGTTATCTGGTAGGGAATATCCCTTTGGCCAGTCTTGGTCAGCTGTCCTGGCCGTGCCCCCTCCCAGCTTCTTGTGCACCTCCTCACTGGTAGAGCACTGGAAGCTGAAAAGTCCTTGACTTAGTATAAGCACTACAACTACTTAGCAACAACTAAAAACATCAGTGAGTTATCAACACTATTCTCATACTAAATCCAAAACACAGCATCATACCAGCTATCAGAAAGAAAATTATCCCAGCTGAAACCAGGACACTTAGCATGAATTTTCTTCTGATTCATTATAGTGATAATTGTAGTTTAACTGAGATATTATTTATATAGCACTAACAATATGACAAGTA
Organism: Phaethon aethereus; assembly: GCF_964289735.1. Lineage (NCBI taxonomy): Eukaryota > Metazoa > Chordata > Aves > Phaethontiformes > Phaethontidae > Phaethon > Phaethon aethereus. Next base: position 562,111 of record NC_138584.1, on the reverse strand, counting down.
CTTAACAGCTTTGGAAAAAAAATAATTACTCTCAAAAGGTTACAGCTGAAATAGGCATCATGAAGATAAGGGATAGTATATAAATATTAGGATGGACACACAAGAGGAAAAATGCTTGTAGAACAATGATTGTTTGGTCTCTCAAATTTGTGCAGTTAGGTCTTTTTTAAAAAAACCTTACACTGCTAGTACACAATGTGGCCATACGATGAACTTTCTGGCTATAATACACATTTACAGCAATCCTCCAGTTACATATATTTTGCAGACTGTCTTAGCAGCCTATAACTCAAGGTACATCAAATAAATAGTGATGCTTATACTGTGCATTTAGCATGTTTTTCTATTACTGACTGAAATGCCTTAATTATTGTGTCTCAAACTGATACTTCATATTTTCTGTTTGAAATTTCTTAGCATAAACAATGTATAACTAAGTGCATGGATATCATGTAACTATCCAATACACGATTTTAATCAGGTGTGTTAAGTCACTTAAATTTTGGCCTTCCCTGAGCACTCCTTATGGCAAAGTTTTGTTAAAATAGTGTTTTCATCTGTGTCCTGATTGTGGATTTCTCAAAAATCATTCTTAAAGCACAGAAGGCAAAACAATGAGCTCAACCTCCTGGCAGACACCAAGGAAACTGTACTTTACAACTTCAGCTACTGAAGAAACTCTTGCTGCTGTTGAGGCATACGATTTTGAAGCTGACACTTTATCTATTCTGTGATAGTGATACATGACTGTAATACATGGACTTTGTTTTGTTTGTATGTTCATAATGATACAGTTGAATTCTTTTTAAAGTTAATGAGTAACATGGAACCCTGATGGATAGTGGGGAGAAGGGGGAGATTCATGGGACAAATACTGGCCATGCTTGAGGATTAGCTTTAGAAGTTTGTGAACTTGGGAAAATGAAAATAAGAGAAGGTGCTGAGAGCCTTCTGCTCTTGCAGAGAGAACATGAAACTGAAGTGAGGACCACCAGGGCTTAGAGTTGACAGAAGAAGCCTCCTGGCAAATAGCAAAAACAGGGCAGAGACTGTTGCATGTCAGAAAGACAGTGAGTTAGCAGAAAAATGTGGAAGGAAAACCCTGTCTTATGAGGACAAAGTTTACAGGAGAAAATCTGTTTATAAACTCTTTTCATTTTGGTCCTATATTGACCAATGTCTTTGAGTTTCTCCCTCTGTAAGATTAGATATTCTAATACAACCTGACTTTAGGAAGTTTAAAAGTATTTTAGTCACCTTTGAACCATCAGCCATAAAAAGTATTCTGGGAAGATTCTCCACAATACTTAACTTAGGTCCCATTCCAATAAGGGTGAAAAGTAATACTATCTCTGTATAGGTATTGTTTGGTTTGCAAATTTAATTTTACAGGTGATCTAATTCATATGTTATGAGATGGTATTTTATTTCAAATACAGTTTTCTGGGTGACAGTGAGCAGGGTCACAGTCATCACAGTCATTCAAGTCCTGCATGAAATTTTAAAAATTGTCAATTTCATACTACATACTTCACTATTTATATATGCAACCATCTTGAAGATGATGAGGACAGTTCATCAAATCAGTACATGGCTGGTGATATGTATCCAAATGCAAGGAAATAATGACTTTTGAAGTGATAGTGACAATGCAAATCATAGGAGGTTTCATGCCCTTCTGCAAAGTTCTGTGGCAATTGGGATTCTATATCTTGGTTTAGTTCCTTGTTGAAACTATTCTTTGGTCTCCTGAAGAATTATTTCTGTATTCTTGGCCAAGAAGGCTGGAGAATATCCTTCACAATCTGCCACCTCATTAAATTCCGTTTGGCAGAAAAATTATTCCCTGCAAACATGATCTTGCTGAGGCTTAGTCTGAGGATATTGTAGTTTTATCTATGTTGTCTCTTCCGCAACAACATACACAAGAGCTCAGTAAGAAATAAATAGCGGAGCAGCCTTCAGAGATGCCATACAGTTCCTGAGTATCAAGTCACTCACTGACATTGAATTCAAATTAAATATGTGTAGGTGTTGTTTTTCCCACCTTTAAAACTTTAGATGTGAAGACAGAGTTACTTTCAGAGCTGTTGCTTTGTGATCTTGGTGTATGGTGTTTATTTGATACAATTAATGCCTACAAATTTTCTAACATCAATAGGAAAATGATGCTTTGCACAGATTGATGTCCTTTCTTTTTTTAGCTAGCTACTTCACATCTTTATTCACCTCTGAATGTTAAGCTTGAGGGAAAGAGAATAATCATTGAGTATTTAGATCAATAGTTCACATTTTTCAGAAACAGCATTGTGATTTGACAGTCTGCCACTTCCACCAAATGTTCAACATCCCATATGCCATTAGGTATTTTTCTTTTACAAATTTTTCTCCATAAGAGTAAGACTTTTTTCTTAACTTTTCCTGATTTTCTGTATCTTAAAAGTGGAAGCATATTGTCTCTGTATAGTGTTCAATTCTGCTTTAATGTAATTAAGGTATAATGAGGCAGTTTGGAGTGAAATGATCAGAATACCTCATTTTCTGCCTTAGTTACCAAGTGTTTCAAAGTGAATGCAGCTTTGCTGTTGTAGACAGATTGTATTTTTACTCACTCTAAGAACCTCTACTCAGTATTTCATTTTCCTGGAAACTAATTGTACTAGCTTTCTGATAATATAGTTCCTGATTTAACATACTACTCAGAGGAAAAAGCTGATGATGGTTGTTGAATTTGATAAGGTATTACTAAGACAGCAGCATGTCCTGTCAAAGATCTGGTGTGTTCTTTCTGCCTTCCATGTCTGTGGTGATTTATGTGCAAGAGGGTGAAACTCTGGATGGTCTTAAAATTATTTTTATGCAACATTAATAATCAAGTCTGTAATCCATATGTCTCACTCAGGTTGCTGTTGTTCTTTCCAAATACTGTATTGTCATTGTTGAAGAAGAAAATAATCTTGATATAGCTGATAGGTCTGGGGACATAAAACTTCCCTACTTGTCCATCTTAGCTGCTCTGAATTACCAGCTGGTAGCACTCTCTTTGACTGAATGGAAAACTCGGGCTTCTTACTTGTGGTTATCCAAATTATGCCCAAGTGTTCTGACAGAGATGGTGTGAATGCCCTCTCTGGGCAGACAATACAAATTCCATATGTTAAAGTGTCTTCAAGATTCTACAGGTTTCTTGTCTGGCATCCACTTACTCTTGTTTGTACCGCACTATTTTAAAATTACAGACCTGATCATCAGTAATGTCCATTCAGTTTTTGTCTGGAGCTATACTGAAAAAATTCTGTGTGTGCTTTTAATCTTATTTTGCATCCAAACAAAACCAAGACTTCTCAATGTTTGCTAAAAGAAAAAAAAAAAACACAAAGAGGAAAATGCATGTTATGTACCCATCCATCCATACTGAGAGCCGCTGGTTACACCCTCAAGTCTTGTATACCACCAGCCTCGGATTCTTGCTCAGTCTAATTCTTGACAGGGAGTCAAGCATCCAGTCTCTCACATCTCAGGTGAGTGCTCTGATCACAGTTGTGTTGCTTACATAGAACCATATTTGTCTTTCTACTTCCAACCAGAATTTCCATCCTAGAAAAGCATTTTTTTTTGGAAAATGTCAGACCTGTGCTAATCATAGTCTCTCTGTTTTGAAAGTGATGAGAGTGAGAAAATACCCTGTATCACAACATCTATCTTCTCTTTACAAAGGATTTTCTGGTTGGTCCACAACTTCGATAAAGGCAGCAGATATTGGCTTTCTTCCCAAAGCACAGGATATTTCCCATGGAAAATCACCATACCTTAAATTCTATGTATTCTATGCACTCTATGCATTTCCTTCTACCTCTACTCTTATGGACAACATAAGTTGCTCTTTTACTATTGCTGGAATCTGTGTATTTTGTAGACTGGTTTGTGTTTTGCTTCTTAAGAAACCATCACATGTTATTCCAAATCTAATTTATCTGATCACCTAGTATTATGCACAACTATTATGAAAAATGACCTGTAATTAAACTTAACAAACACATGCACAACCCGCCCCTCCCCTGCCCCACATTTTCACTGTATGTTTCTTCAAATAACTTCAAGGTAATACATTTTCCCTTATGCTCTGTGTGACAACATGTGAAAAATTTAATAGTACAGTCCTATAAAAACAGGCAGGATAGAGTTTCTACTGATATCAGATGAATACTTATCATTGATTCTGTATTTTTGTCACCTTCTGACCTCCAGTGGAACTACTTATTTGACTGGAGTATGGACATGTTAATCAATTCATATGGCAGTGTAGTTTAGAGATTGTAATTTATAGACTAATTTTTTGTTCGTCTCAGTTTTATCTATGATTGCCGAGTTTGTTTGTTTGATTGTTTCTTGTTAAACATGCCTGACTCTCTCTATCTGCCCCTCAGCTTGTCATTAATCCACTGGAGTTTTGAGAAGAATTTTGAGAAGAGGTGTCCTGGTTTTGGCTGGGATAGATTTATTTTTCTTCCCAGTAGCCGGTGTAGTGCTGTGTTTTGGATTTAGTATGAGAATAATGTTGATAACACACCGATGTTTTAGTTGGTGCTAAGTAGTGTTTATATTAAGTCAAGAACTTTTCAGCTTCTCAGTGAGGAGGTACAGAAGAAGCTGGAAGGGAGCTGACCCAAACTGGCCAAAGGGATATTCCATACCTCATAATATCATGCTCAGTATATAAACTGGGGGGAGCTGGCCGAGGGGGGGACCACAGCTTGGAATTGGATCAGCATTGGTCAGCAGGTGGCGAGTATTTGTATTGTACATCACTTCTTTTGTCCATTCTATTATTATTACTGTTGTTGTTGTTATTATTATTCCCTTATTTTCTGTCCTATTAAACTATCTTTATCTCATCCCATGAGTTTTAGTTTATATTTTCCCTCTGATTACTCTCCCCCATCTTACTGGGGTAGGGGGAGGGCAGTGAGTGAGTGGCTGTAGTGCTTAGTTGCTGGCTGGGGTTAAACCACCACAAAAGGTTTCCATTTGTTTTCTCAGATTTCTAGGAAAACAGTACAGAAATTATCTAAACAAATATCCTTACTGTGCTAACAACTTTGTGTACAACTGTTGTTTGCAAGTCTTGATTTAATTTTAAAATTAATGTGGAATATCTTGAAAATTAAATATAGACTCTACTTACTGTTTCAGCTGTAGAGAAAGTTCATAGCAAATTTCTGTGACCAATGTAAAAAGCTGTGCTTAATAAATAAAAAAAAAACCTGTCCAGTTTTTGTTAAAGAACTCACACCAGTTATAGATCCATACTTCTGACCATTTTGGTGGCCTCCTCTGGACCTTCTCCAACAGGTCCATGGCTTTCCTGTGCTGAGGGCTCCACAGCTGGACGTAGTACTCCAGGTGGGGTCTCACCAGAGCAGAGCAGAGGGGCAGAATCACCTCCCTCATATTGCTGGACATGTTGCTTTTGATGTAGCTCAGGATACAGTTGGCTTTCTGGGCTGCGAGCGCACACTGCTGGCTCATGTCCAGCTTTTCATTCACCAGTACCCTCAAGTCCTTCTCCACAGGGCTGCTCTCAAACCCTTCATCCCCCAGCCTGTATTGATAGCGGGGGTTGCCCCGACCCAGGTGCAGTACCCTGCACTTGGCCTTGTTGAACTTCATGAGGTTCACATGGGCCCATACCTCAAGCTTGTCCAGGTCCCTCTGGATGGCATCCTGTCCGTTATGCGTGTCAACAGCACCACTCAGCTTGCTGTCATCTGCAAACTTGCTGAGGGTGCACTCGATCCCACTATGACACTGATGAAGATATGAAAGAGTATTGGTCCCAATACGGACCCCTGAGGGACACCACTCATCACCAGCATCCATCTGGACGTGGAGCCATTGACCACTACGCTCTGGATGTGACAAATCAACCAATTCCTCATCCACCCAAGAGTTCACCCATCAAATACATAGCTCTCCAATTTAGAGAGAGGGATGTTGTTGAGGGACCATGACAAAGGCGTTACAGAAGTCCAGATAGATGACATTGGTAGCTCTTCCCTTGTCCACTGATGTGATCACTCCATCACAGAAGGCCACTGGGTTGGTCAGGCAGGACTTGCCTTTCGTAAAATCATGTTGGCTGGCTTGAATCACCTCCATGTATTCCATGTGCCTTAGCGTAGCTTCTAGGAGGATCTGTTCCATGATCTTCCAAGGCACAGAGGTGAGGCTGACAGGTCAGTATTTCCCAGGGTCGTTGTCATCATTTAGCCCCAGCTGGCAACTAAGCACCACGCAGCTGCTCACTCACTCCCCCTCCTGCAGTGGGACAGGGGAGAGAATTAGGAAAAAAACCTTGTGGGTTGAGATAAACATGGTTTAATAGGACAGGAAGAAAGAAGGAGACAACAATGATAATACCAACAAAGGAATGTACAAGAACGAGTGATGCCCAATACAGAAATTGCTCACCACCCCGTGATCGACAGCCTGTCCCCAAGCAGCGATTTCCGCCCCCCGGCCAACTCCAGTTTATGTACTGGGCATGACGTCGTATGGTAGGGAATATCTCTTTGGCCAGTCTGGGTCAGCTGTCCCGGCTGTGTCCCCTCCCAGCTCCCCGTGCACCCCCAGCCTGCTCGCTGGCTGGCCAGCATGAGAAGCTGGACTGTCCTTGACTGCTCAGCAACAACCCAAAACATCAGCACATTATCAACAGTTTCTCATCCCAAATCCAAAACACAGTCTCACACTAGCTTTTGTGAAGAAAACCAGCTCTATCCTGGCTGAAACCAGGACAGTATCCACCCCTTATTCCATACCATTTACATCATGCCCGGGTCCTATACTTTTCGATACATTCCAATTATTCACTATTACTCTTGCCGTCTTTTAATATATACACACAGATATCACTTTCTTAGTCCATGGGCCATCACTTTAAAATGTCTGTGGAGTTCAGTCAGTCCATGACTCCAGGCTTCATCCATCATAGCAGTCTCTCAGGGCAGGGGAGATGGTATGTGGTGTTGGATTGTCATCTGGCACGGTCCATGTCCATGATCTGCAGGTCGAAGATGTCAGTCTCGAGGGAATTGTTGGGCGCAAGCTGCTGAAGCCAGTTCTGGTTCCATCACTGCTGCACATTGCTTGGTTTCAGTGAGGCTCATTCTTCATCAGTCTGGGTGATTCTTACTATAATACCATTGATATGGTAGATAGCAGCCATAGTAGTAATGTCATACTGTATTGTGTAACAATTAACATAATACAATTCAAATCATTGACTATTTTCACCCAAAATCAAGTCTCCTTGAGGTACACATCGGAATTCCCCATTCTTCCGCATTACCCACCAAGTGCACCCAGGTCCCTGGGCAAAGGCAATCCCACGAGCGGGTTTGCCTTTTCCTAATGCAGGAGTAACCCAGACTGTCTTCCTCAGCATATTTCTCACATGCACCACAGGGACTTTATCCCCTTCTACAGTACGTAAAAGTTTTGACTGGGCAGGGCCGGCTCTATTAGTAGATCCCCTAGTGTTGACTAAACAGGTGGCTTTGGCTAAATGTTTATCCCAATGTTTGAATGTCCCGTCACCCATTGCTCTCAGGGTAGTCTTTAACAGTCCGTTGTATCGTTCAATTTTTCCGGAAGCTGGTGCATGATAGGGGATGCGATACACCCACTCAATGCCGTGCTCTTTGGCCCAGGTGTCTATGAGGTTGTTTCGGAAATGAGTCCCATTGTCTGACTCAATTCTTTCGGGGGTGCCATGTCGCCATAAGACTTGCTTTTCAAGGCCCAGGATAGTGTTCCGGGCGGTGGCATGGGGCACAGGGTATGTTTCCAGCCATCCGGTGGTTGCTTCCACCATGGTAAGCACATAGCGCTTGCCTTGGCGAGTTTGTGGAAGTGTGAGATAGTCAATCTGCCAGGCCTCCCCATATTTATATTTCAACCATCGTCCTTCATACCAGAGGGGCTTTAACCGCTTGGCTTGTTTGATCGCAGCACACGTCTCACATTCATGGATAACCTGTGCAATAGCATCCATGGTCAGGTCCACCCCTCAATCCCGAGCCCATCTATATGTTGCATCTCTTCCCTGATGGCCTGAGGTGTCATGGGCCCACCGAGCTATAAATAATTCACCCTTATGTTGCCAGTCCAAATCCACCTGAGTCACTTCAATCTTAGCAGCCTGATCCACCTGATGGTTGTTTTGATGTTCTTCGGTGGCCCGACTCTTGGGTACGTGAGCATCTACATGGCGTACTTTTATGACTAGATTCTCTAGTTGGGCAGCAATATCTTGCCACAATTCAGCAGCCCAGATGGGCTTGCCTCTGCGTTGCCAGTTGCTCTGCTTCCATTGCTGTAGCCACCCCCATAGAGCATTTGCTACCATCCATGAGTCAGTATAAAGATAGAGTATTGGCCATTTTTCTCGTTCAGCAATATCTAAAGCCAGCTGGATGGCTTTCACCTCTGCAAACTGACTTGATTCACCTTGTCCTTCAGCCACTTCTGTGACTTGTCGTATAGGGTTCCATACAGCAGCTTTCCAGCTTCGATGTTTGCCTACAATACGACAGGACCCATCAGTAAACAGGGCATATTGCCTTTCGTTCTCTGGCAGTTCATTATATGGTGGAGCCTCTTCAGCATGCGCCACTTCCTCTTCTGGTGATACTCCAAAATCTTTGCCTTCTGGCCAGTCCATGATCACTTCCAAGATTCCTGGGTGATTAAGGTTTCCTATTCGAGCCCGCTGTGTAATAAGCGCGACCCACTTACTCCACGTAGCATCAGTCGCATGATGCGTAGAGGGGACCCTCCCTTTGAACATCCAGCCCAGCACCAGCAGCTGGGGTGCCAGGAGGAGCTGTGCTTCAGTACCAACCACTTCTGAGGCAGCTCAGACTCCTTCATATGCTGCCAATATCTCCTTTTCAGTTGGAGTATAGCGGGACTCAGATCCCCTATACCCTCGACTCCAAAACCCTAGAGGTCGACCTCGAGTCTCTCCTGGTGCCTTCTGCCAGAGACTCCAGGTAGGGCCATTCTCCCCAGCTGCCGTGTAGAGCACATTTTTAACATCTTGTCCTGCCCGGACTGTCCCGAGGACTACGGCATGAACTATCTCCTGTTTGATTTGTTCGAAGGCTTGTCGTTGCTCAGGGCCCCATATAAAATTGTTCTTCTTCCGGGTCACTTGATAAAGAGGGCTTACAATCAGACTGTAATTTGGAATATGCATTCTCCAGAAACCCACAACGCCCAGAAATGCTTGTGTTTCTTTTTTGCTAGTTGGTGGACACATAGCTGTTATTTTGTTGATCACATCCGTTGGGATCTGTCGACGTCCATCTCGCCATTTTATTCCTAAAAACTGGATCTCTTGTGCAGGTCCTTTGACCTTACTTTGCTTTATAGCAAAACCAGCTTTCAGAAGGAGTTGAATTATTTTCTTCCCTTTCTCGAAAACTTCTTCTGCTGTGTTGCCCCATACGATGATGTCATCAATGTATTGCAGATGCTCTGGAGCTTCACCCTGTTCCAGTGCAGTTTGTATCAGCCCATGGCAAATGGTAGGGCTGTGTTTCCCCCTTGGGGAAGTCGATTCCAGGTGTATTGGACACCCCTCCAAGTGAAAGCAAACTGTGGCCTGCATTCTGCTGCCAAAGGGATTGAGAAAAACGCGTTAGCAATATCAATGGTGGCGTACCACTTGGCTGCCTTTGACTCCAGTTCATATTGAAGTTCTAGCATGTCCGGCATGGCAGCGCTCAATGGCGGCGTGACTTCATTCAGGCCACGATAGTCTACTGTCAGTCTCCACTCTCCATTAGACTTTCGCACTGGCCATATGGGGCTGTTAAAGGGTGAGCGAGTCTTGCTGATCACTCCTTGGCTCTCCAGCCGACGAATCAGCTCATGGATGGGGATCAGGGAGTCTCTGTTGGTGCGATATTGCCGCCGGTGCACTGTTGTGGTAGCGATCGGCACCTGTTGTTCTTTGACCCTGAGCAACCCCACCACAGAAGGGTCCTCTGAGACACCAGGCAAGGTGTCACCAGCTGTTTAATTTCTTCCGTCTCCAAGGCAGCTATACCAAAAGCCCACCGGTACCCTTTTGGGTCCTTGAAATACCCTCTCCTGAGGTAGTCTATGCCCAGGATGCACGGAGCCTCTGGGCCAGTCACAATGGGGTGCTTCTGCCACTCACTCCCAGTTAGGCTCACTTCAGCCTCCAGCACAGTCAGCTGTTGGGATCCCTTTGTCACTCCAGAAATACAGATGGGTTCTGCCCCTATATGGCTTGATGGCATCAGGGTACATTGTGCACCAGTGTCCACTAAAGCCTTATATTCCTGTGGGTCTGATGTGCCAGGCCATCTAATCCACACAGTCCAATAAACTCGGTTGTCCCTCTCCTCCGCCTGGCTGGAGGCAGGGCCCCTCTAGTCCTGGTCATAGTACTCGTTACCCACTTCTTGTAAACAGGAATCAGAAGACACTTCAAGAGGATCAGAGGTGAGATCAGCTCTTCGATTCTTTCTGGGAAGCTGCCCACTGGAAAGTGGAGCGACGATTTTCCTTGAGGAACCTGAACCCCCTTTTGTAATTGTCTTTCCTTGCAGCTCGCGTACTCATGCCTCTAGGGTCGAGGTAGGTTTTCCATCCCACCTCCTCATGTCCTCTCCGTAGTCACGCAATTGAAACCACAGGGTGGCTTGTGGTGTGTATCCTCTACATCTTCTCTCTTGAACAGAAGAGCGCTTACTCCTAATGGCTGAGACACTGGTCCGTATGGGTGGAGGGTAGGGCATATCCTCTTTGAATTGCCGGAACTCCCGGGACAGTTTCTCTACAGCAGACATGCAGGCCCGTAGGGAGGAAGAGAGACTTTCTTTGTATTGCTGGAGTTGGCCAGCCAATTCATCCACCGTTGGTCTCTCTCCGTCTTTCCAGGCCATTACTGCTAATGAGTTGGCATATGATGAGGGTGTACTCCGTAGAAACTTCCGCCACATAGGTCGCGTGCAATTGACTTCATCTGGATCTTTGGATGATTGTCCATTGTCCAAGTCACCATAAATCACTTCCAGCACCGCTAGCTCCCTCAGGTACTGGATACCTTTCTCCATGGTGGTCCACTTGCCTGGGTAACATAGAACATCTTCCTTGAAGGGATACCTTTCCTTCACACCCGACAGGAGTCGTCTCCAGAGGCTGAGGACTCGTGCACCTTTTCCAATTGCTTTGTCAATGCCCCCTTCTCTAGAAAGGGATCCCAGCTGCTTGGCTTCCCTACCCTCTAATTCCAGGCTACTGGCCCCATTATCCCAGCATCGGAGCAGCCAGGTGACAATGTGCTCACCTGGACGACGGCTGAAATCCTTTCGCATATCTCGCAATTCACTCCGGGATAGAGATCGGGTAGTTACTGTCTCTTTTATGAGTTCTTCCTCTTCCTCCTCTTCAAGCGATGACTCGCTCTCTTCCCTCTTCCGTGCTTGTGATGGCCCTGCTTCAGAGCACTCTGCCTCCTCACCCTCTTCCTCTGGCTCCTTCTTAGAAGAATCTTCCTCGTCCCTTACTAAACGAGCTGACTTCCACTTCCAAGATTTCTTCTTTTGTACAGGGGCAACTGATACCGGGATGGGCTGGTTCTCTGGTTCAGCTGCAACAGTCTGAGTAGCTACAGTGCCCGCTGTGGGGGTTGGAGTAGTAGTCACAGTGCCTGCCACATTGCCATCAGACCCAGAGAGCCTCTCTCCCCTTTGCACAGTGTTAAATAGAGCTCGGTAGGCATGGGCCAGGCCCCAGCACATTGCAATGATTTGTGTCTCCTTGGAACTGCCAGGCTGACAGCATACTTCTTCCAGATATTCTGCTAGTTTATCAGGATTCTGCACTTGCTTGGGAGTGAAGTTCCAAAACACCGGAGGTGCCCACCGCCCCAGGCATTTGCCCATGCTGTTCCACACGCCCTGCCATTCATAACTATCCAGCCTTCGGGCAGATCTCCGAGTGATATTCTTAAATTGCTTGCCAACCTTAAACAAAACCGAAACAATGTTCCTCAGAAGTAGCAATAGAGGTATTTTAACTACCCAAGGGTGTTCAAAATACTGAAAAATTATTGTGATGAAGGAGGAAACGTTATGATAAAGGGTAGCAAAGGTACCATTCTGCATTTCCTCCATAAAAAGCCTTTAAGAGGCAGAAGTATAATTGCTAATCGTCTCCACAAGACTGTAGCCAAAATACAGTAACGGCTTTAGTACAGAGCTCAGATGACACCACATTAAGCTCAAGGTCAGTATTCTAAAAACAAAACTCACAGGCGAGACATTACTAATCATTGCAGAGTGCAGCAGCCTGCAGAAACCAACACCGATCTTTAATATGTACAGCAAAGACGAGAGCATCATGCAAATCAAATAAACTGATATTGTGACCTGCAGCCATTATTATCTCAAGCCCCACGCTGGGCGCCAAAAAGGACTGTCGTGGTTTAGCCCCAGCTGGCAACTAAGCACCACGCAGCTGCTCACTCACTCCCCCTCCCGCAGTGGGACGGGGGAGAGAATTAGGAAAAAAAACTCGTGGTTTGAGATAAACACGGTTTAATAGGACAGTAAGAAAGAAGGGAACAACAATGATAATACCAACAAAGGAATGTACAAGAACAAGTGATGCCCAATACAGCAATTGCTCACCACCCCATGATCGACAGCCCGTCCCCAAGCAGTGATTTCCGCCCCCCGACTAACTCCAGTTTATGTACTGGGCATGACGTCATATGGTAGGGAATATCTCTTTGGCCAGTCTGGGACAGTTGTGCCGGCTGTGTCCCCTCCCAGTTCCCCGTGCACCCCCAGCCTGCTCGCTGGCTGGCCAGCACGAGAAGCTGGACTGTTCTTGACTGCTCAGCAACAACTCAAAACTTCAGCACATTATCAACAGTTTCTCATCCCAAATCCAAAACACAGTCTCCCACTAGCTTCTGTGAAGAAAACCAGCTCTATCCTGGCTGAAACCAGGACAGTCATCCTTGCTAACTTTTTAAAAGTTGGGTGCAATGTTTTCCTTTTTCCAGTCTCTAGGCACTTCGCCTGACTGACATGACTTTTCCATTATCATGGAGAGTGACTTGGCAACTAAGTCAGCCAGTTCCCTCAGGAATCTGGGATGCATCTCATCAGGTCCCATAGAATTGTGCATGTTCAGGTTCCTCAGGTGATCATGAACCTGATCTTCTCTTACAGTGGCAGGGGCTTTGACCCCATCTTGCAGGCCATTCCCTCGAGAGGTGTGGGAAGAGACACTACCAGTGAAGACTGAGGCAAAAAATTCGTTGAGTACCTCAACTTTCTGCTCATCTGTTATTACCAGTCTGCCAGTCTTGCTCATTGGAGGGGTATGCTTTCTTTGACCTTCCTTTTCCAGCTGACATACCTGTAGAAGCCCTTCTTGTTATTCTTTGTGTCCCTTGCCAAGTTTAGCTCCAGCTGTGCCTTGGACTTCCTGATCCCATCCCTACACAACCCTATACTCTTTACAGGATACCTGTCCCTGCTTCCACTGCCTGTGCATTTCCTTCTTGCCCTTTAGTTTGACCAGCAGGTCTCAACTCATCCATGCCAGCCTCTTGCCTTCCTTTCCTGATTTCTTATACCTGGGGACCGAGAGCTCTTTTTCTCTATGGAAGGTGTCCTTAAACATGGGTTCATGAAGGGAAAGTAATGCCTTACTAACTTACTATAATTTTATGACAAGGTTATCCACCTAGTCAACAAAGGGAAGGGAATGGATGTGATTTTTTTTATTTTAGCAAAGCTTTTGATACTTTCTCTCACAGTATGCTTCTGGATAAAATAGCCAGCATACAGCTAGATGTACACACTATGACAAGTGAACAATTGCCTGACAGGTTGAGCTCAAAGACTTATAGTAAATGGGGGTAACATCAGGCTGGCAGCCAGTCAGTAGCAGTGTTCCCCAGGGTTCAATTTTAGGGCCAGTTCTCTTCAACATTTTTATTGAACCTGGGCACAGGAGTTGAGAGCACACTAAGTAACTTTGCTGACAACATTAAATTAAGAGGAGCCATTGATTCCCTTGAAGGTAGAGAGGCCTTACAGAGAGATCTTGATAGATTGGGCATAAGGAAGAAATTCTTCACTATGAGGGTGGTGAGACAGTGGAACAGGTTGCCCAGAGAAGTTGTGAATGCCCCATCCTTGGAAGTGTTCAAAGCCAGAATTGATGGGGCCTTGAGAAACTTGGTCTAGTGGAAGGTGTCCCTGCCCATGGCAGGAGGGTTGGAACTAGATGATCTTTAAGGTCCCTTCCAACTCAAACTAATCTGATTCTATAGTTAGAGCACTGGGCAATAACCAACTGTATGAAATTTAAAAAGGACAAATGCTAGGTTTAGCACCTGGGATGATGTAAACCTGGAAGTACATACAGACTATGAGACAAGAGGCTGGAGCGCTGCCCTGCAAGAAATGGATCTGGGGGTTTAGTTGATGGTAAGCTCAGTATGAGTCAACAATTTGCCCTGGCGGCCAAAATGGGCCAAAGTATCCTGGGGTGAATTAGGCACAGTATAGCTAACCAGTTGAAAGAAGTCTGTTGTTCCACTGTGACCTCATTGCTGTCTACAACTTCCTCATGACAGGGAGAAGAGAAGGAGGTGCTGATCTCTTCTCTCTGATGTCCAGTGATAGGACATGAGGGAATGGCTTAAAGCTGTATCACAGGAAGTTCAGACTGGATATTAGGAAAAAGTTATTCAACCGAGAGGGTGGTCAAGCACTGCAACAAGCTCTCCAGGGAAGTGGTCATGGTCCCAAGAGTTGGTGTTCAAGAAGCATTTGGATGATTCTCTTAGGTATATGTTTTAAATTTTAGTTGCCTTGTGTGGAGTCAGGAGTTGGACCCAATGATCCTTGTGGGTCCCTTCCAACTCAGGATGTTCTAGGATTCTATGATATTCTGGGAAAAGAATCATTGGGAAATGCCTAGGAACTCTCTGAGAAACCTGAGGGTGACTACTACTGCCAGGTAAACACAAGGTAGGTAGGGACACAAAGATGTTGGCCTGAGGAAGCTCTAGCAGCTTCTGATGAGTGGCATCAACCGCCCTCAACTCCAGGTGCCTGGAGCCTTTGTTTCAGGTGTCCACTGATAAGAGAGGGTCCAGCATCCCTTTACCTCAGAAGAGGCCTATGTAAAAGCCAGACCTAGAGTGCAGCCAAAGAATGCCGCACTTTGTGCAGCAGGGCGCAAAAAAAGGGGCCTCAGCTGAGTTCAAACCAGCATAAAGAGTCTCAGGTATGGTACTGACAGTACAGTTTCCCCAGCAGTCTTTGACCCAGATGGTGATTCAGATGGTGGATGCAGACCTCCAAGTCCCAGGCTGCAGGGAGTGCCTAGGGCCTCTCTCTGACACCAGGAGAGATGGCCGCCTGTCCTGCAGAAGGTGTGCTGTATAGAACAAACAACAGAACAGAACAGAACAGAACAGAATAGAATAGAATAGAATAGACTATTTCAGTTGGAAGGGACCTACAATGATCATCTAGTCCAACTGCCTGGCCACTTCAGGGCTCACCACAAGTTAAAGCATGGTATTAAGGACATTGTCCAAATGCCTCTTAAACACTGACAGGCTTGGGGCATCAACAACCTCTCTAGCAAGCCTGTTCCAGGGTTTGACCACACTCTTGGTAAACAAATGCTTCCTAATGTCCACTCTCAACCTCCCCTGGTGCAGCTTTGAGCCATTCCTTCATGTCCTATTTCTGGATCCCAGGGACAAAAGATCAGCACCTCTCTCTCCATGTCCCCTCCTCAGGAAGCTGTCAGACAGCAACGGGGTCACCCCTCAGCCTCCTTTTCTCCAAACTATATAAAACCAGAGTCCTTGGCTGCTCCTCATAGGACACACCTTCCAGCCCTTTCACCAGCTTTCTTGCCCCCTTCTGGATGCATTCAGGACCTTAACATAAGGATGTTATGGGGCCCGGAACTGCTCACAGTATTCAAGGTGAGGCCACACCAATGCTGAATACAGCAGGATAATCACCTCTTTTAACCAGCTTCAGACCATATTGTCTTGGAGAAGCTGTACCACCAAGTAAAGGAGTCACAGGAGGAAGTCAGCAGACTGCACAGCATCAGAGATGAAAGGAACTCAGACAGGATCTTCTCTGAGACTCAACAGTTTGAATAACCCTGGACCCCAAATGAAGGTAGTGTCCAACTCTAGTGTAAGAGTATGTGCAACCTTTGGGGAAGATGAAGAATGGAAGCTGGTGACTTCTGGTACCAAGGAGAAGGCTCCTGAAACACTTAAAGACTTGCAACTGGAAAATAAGTTCACAGTCCTCAAAGTTGAACCGGAGGCACGTATACTTTCAGTGAAATATCTGGGCCACTTGACCATGCAAGAGCAGCAGGAGGAAGTGGTAAGTGATAGTAGTGGGTTACTCCCTGCTGCAGGACACACCTTCCAACCTAACCTACTTTCTAGAGAAGGGGCTTGGATGTTGCAGAGATACTGCCAAAACTTGTCTGACCCTCTGAGTATTATCCCTGCTGATCTTCTACGTGGATTGCCAAAGGCAACCTGGGAAAAGGGTGTGAGAACAAAAAGACTGATACCATGGGTCAACAATTGGTTGCAGAGCTGACGTTGGTGACAGGGTTTTGGTTTCTACAACTGTGAGACCCTGTTTGCTGATCAACACTCTCTTGGAGAGATGGGAGCCCGCTCACTAGGAAGGGCAAAGGTATTATTGCCAGCAGGATGGCTGGCCTGGTAAGAAGGGCTTTAAACTGGGAATGAAGGAGGTGGGAAAGGGTTACCAGCAGCCCTGTGATGCGATGATGGACACGGTTGACAAGCAAAGGGCCTGGAGTGAAGTGTCTGAAAGGGTTTGGGACATTCTCTACCATGGAGCCTTGTAGGTACTTCCTTGCTTGCATGCAAATACTGGAGGCAACCCTGTTGTACTGGGTTTGCATGGCAAGGTTTTGGTAGGGAGGGGCGGAGCTACAGGGGTGGCTTCTGTGAGAAGATGCCAGAAGCTGCCCCCATGTCCAATAGAGCCAGTTTCAGCCAACTCCAAGATGGACCTGCCACTGGCCAAAGTCACAAAATCTACAACAATCATCTAGTCCATCTGCCTGACCACTTCAGGCTGATGAAAAGTTAAAGCATGGTATTAAGGGCATTGTCCAAATGCCTCTTAAACACTGGCAGGCATGGGGCACCAACCACCTCTCAAATCTGTTCAACCTGTTTGACTATTCTTGCTGTAAAGAAATTCTTCCTAATGTCAAGCTAGAACTGGTCAGCCCAGAGATCATCCACCAAGGTATATAAACATTTAAAGATAGAGTGTAAAGAAGATGGAACCAGGCTTTTTTCAGTGCTGCCCAGTGAAAGGACAAGAGGCAATGGGCACAAACTGTAACACAGGAGGTTCCATCTGACCATCAGGAAACATGGAAACGTGTTTTTACTGTGAGGTGACCAAGCACTGGCACTGTTTGCCCAGACAGGTTGTGGAGTCTCTATCCTTGGAAATATTAAAAAACCATCTGGATGTGGTCCTGCGCAACCAGTTCTAGGTGGCCCTGCTTAAGCAGGGGAGGTTGTACTAGGTGACCTCCAGAGGTCCAAAGCCATTTTGATTCTGTATCCTTGCTGCATGGGGTAGCTACTTATTTCACCAAATTCCTCTTTGTTTGGTACTTTCCTGTACTCATCTTCATGCTGCCAACCTTAACTTACTAACTTACTCTAAATAAACTCTGTAATTTAAAACTACTTTAAATTTTTCTACCTTTCCTGAAGATCTTCTGGAGTTTCAACAGTGTATAAGCCCATCTGTCAAGCTCTGAAACTGAACTGCAAGGGCTATGTCTCATCTTTGATTCATCTAAGGATTAGACATTTTAAACCACTATATTGAAATTTAAGGAAGTTTTGCTATCATCATTCTTATCCTACCTCCTGAACTCATGAATTTCATTGCTTGGTGAGTTGTAGCTAAAGATGGACAAGTTTGATGAGCAAGCTCCTTTATTGTGATGTAAATAATTGAATGAATAGCTTAGAAAACTAAATCACTTCCATTATGTGTGAATGATTAGGTCTCCAATTTACTGCCTGTGTGTCTTAAGTACAACAATATATTGAAAAGTTATATTGAAATGTTTTGAAAAGAGGTTCACTCAGCTGGTATTTCTTTAAGGAGAATAGATGAAGTAAGGAAAAAGCAACATGTCAGATGATATGTTGCATAAGAAATTTCCAGAAATTATCTGCATTTTGAGCACTCTGTCTCCCAGCTGTTCTTCAAATATGAAGCACCAGATAAAATTACACTGAATAAATAGCCCAATGTTTCTAAAAGGCTTTTCATTCCTTTCAGTTTCTTACAGGTTGTTGTGCTAACACATCAGGTCATTATGCAAATTAAGAAATACAGCATGAAAGAGAAGAGTTTCAGCAGAAATTTCAGTTTGTCAGGTTTTTCTGTTTCTGAAGTGACCACACTTGTGGATGTTTTTTATAAAGGTGTTGTGAATCAAAAGAACCATGGTCAGCAGGTCAAGGGAGGTGATTCTGTGCCCCTACTCTGCGCTGGTGAGACCCCACCCGGAGTGCTGCATCCAGCTGTGGAGCCCTCAGAGTAGGACAGACATGTACCTGTTGGAGTGGGTCCAGAGGAAGCAATGAATATGATCAGAGGGATGGAGCCTCTCCCCTATTAAGAAAGGCTGAGAAAGTTGGGGTTGTTCAGCCTGGAAAAGAGAAGGCTCCGAGGACACTGCTGCAATTAGGCAGCCTTTCAGGACTTAAAGAGGGCTTGCAAGAAAGATGGAGAGAGACATTTTAGCAGGGCCTGTAGCGATAGGACAGGGGGTAATGGTTTTAAAGTAAGAGAGGATAGATTTAGAGTTGATATAAGGAAGACATTTTTAACAGTGAGGATGGTGAAACACTAGCACAGGTTGCCCAGAGAGGTGGTAGATGTCCCATCCCTGGAAACATTCAAGGTCAGGGTGGATGGGGCTCTGAGCAACCTGCTCTGGTTGAAGATGTCCCTGTTCATTGCAGGGGAATTGGACTAGACAACCTTTCAATGTCCCTTGCCATGCAAACTATTCTATGATTCTATGATTCTATGTTTGTTTGATCAATGACTTCTTTGACCTCGGCCCATCAATCCAGCCTGTCCAGATCCCTCTGCAGAGCCCTCCTACCCTCCAGCAGATCAACATTCCCACCCAACTTGGTGTCATCTGCAAACTTACTGAGGGAGCACTTCATCCCCTCATCCAGGTCATCAATAAAGATATTGAACAAGACCGGCCCCAGAACCAAGCCCTGGGGAACACCACTTGTGATCGGCCACCAGCTGGATTTAACTCCATTCACGACTCTCTGGGCTTGGCCATCCAGCCAGTGAAGAGTAAACCTGTCTAAGCCACGAGCCACGAGCCACCAGTTTCTCCCGGAGAATGCTGTGGGAGGTGCTGTCAAAGGCTTTACTAAAGTCCAGGTAGACAACATCCACAGCCTTTCCCTCATCCACGAGGTGGGTCACCTGGTCATAGAAGGAGATCAGGTTGGTCAAGAAGGACCTGCCTTTCATGCACCTGTGCTGGCTAAGCATCGAGGACAACCATCCCTGGTTGTCCTGGACATGCTGTGAGCACCCTCAAGATGAACCGCTCCATAACCTTTCCCAGCACAGCGGTCAGGCTGATAGGCCTGTATTTCCCTGGTCCTCCTTCTGGCCTTTCTTGTAGATGGGCGTCACTTTGGCAAGCCTCCAGTCATCTGGGACCTGCCCTGTTAACCAGGACTGCTGAGAAATGATGGAGAGTGGCTTGGCAAGCTCCTCTGCCAGTTCCCTCAGTACCCGTGGGGGGATCCCATCAGGCCCCATAGACTTGTGGGTGTACCCACAGACTTGCCCCATAGACATAGAGGTGGCATAGCAGGTCCTTAACTGTTTCCTGCTGGATTATGAGGAATTTATGTCTTCCAGCTCAGGGAGCTCAATAGCCTGATGATACCTGGTCTGGCTATTAAAGACTGACGCAAAGAAGGCATTAAGTACCTCAACCTTGTCCTCATCCTTGGAGACAATATCCATCCCGCCATATCCAGTAAGGGATGGAGATTCTCCTTGGCTCTCTTGTTGTTGTTAATATATTTGTAAAAACATTTTTTGTTATCCTTTACGACTGTGGCCAGACTGAGCTCTAGCTGGGCTTTTGCCTTTCTAATTTTGTCCCTGCTTGACCTAACGACATCCTTGTACTCTTCTTGAGTTGCCTTCTCCTTCTTCCAGAGGTGATAAACTCTCCTCTTTTCCATGAGTCCCAGCAAAATCTCCCTGTTCAGCCAGGCCAGTCCTCTTGCCCGCCAGCTCTTCTTACGGCACAGGGGGACCGCCTACTCCTCTGCCTTTAAGATTTCCTTCCTGAAGACTTTACAGCCTTCCTGGACCCTTTAGCCCTTGAGGACGGTCTCCCAAGGGACTCCCTCAACCAGTGACCTGAACAGGCTGAAGTCTGCCGTCCGGAAGTCCACGGCAGCAGTTTTGCTGACCCCTCTCCTTACTTCACTCACAATTGAGAATTCTATCATGTCATGGTCAGCCTCTGACCACCACATCGCTCACAAGTCCTTCTCTGTTTGTAAACAGCAGGTCAAGTGGGGCACCTCTCCTGGTAGGCTCACTTACCAGCTGCGTCAGGAAGTTATCCTCCACACACTCCAGGAACCTCCTAGACTGTTTCCTCTCTGCTGTGTTATACTCCCAACAGATGTCCGGTAAGTTGAAGTTCCCTATAAGAACAAGGGCTAGTGATTGCGAGACTTCTGACAGTCGCTTGTAGAATGCTTCATCTGCCTCTTCATCCTGGTTCGGTAGTCTATAACAGACTCCCAGCAGGGTATCTGCTTCATTGGCCTTCCCCCTCATCCTTACCCATAAGCACTCTACTTGGTCTTCACAATCGTTGATTTCTATACAATCAAAACACTCCCTAACACACAGAGCCACCCCACCACCTCTCCTACCTTGCCTATCCCTTCTGAAGAGCTTATAGACATCCACTGCAGCACTCCAGTCATAAGAGCCATCCCACCATGTTTCTGCGACAGCAGCTGTCATAGCTGTCCTGCTGCACAATGGCTTCCAGCTCCTCCTGTTTGCTGCCCATGCTGCGTGCATTGGTGTAGATGCACTTGAGCTGGGCTATCGATTTCAACTCTGACATGCCACCCCTAGGCTCACCTCTTGTGAGCCTGGTTTTACCCTCTTTCCCCTTTTAACCTAGTTTAAAGCCCTCTCAGTGAGGCCTGCTAGCTCGTAAGCGAGAATCCTTTTGCCCCTTGCAGACAGCTGCACTCCATCTGCAGCCAGGAGGCCCCGTGCCGTGTAAACCGCCCCATGGTCAAAAACCCCAAAATTCTGCCAACGACACCAGCCCCTGAGCCATGTGTTGATCAAGTGTGCTTTCCTTTTCCTTTCAGTGTTCTTCCGTGTCACTGAAGGGATTGATGAAAACACTACCTGTGCTCCTGCTCCATCGACCAGTCGCCCCAGCGCTCTGAAGTCCCTTTTAATTGCCTTTGGGCTTCTTAGTGCAACCTCATCATTGCCAACCTGTAGGACCAAGAGTGGGTAGTAATCAGTGGGCCGAACCAGACCGGGGAGTTTCCTGGTGACATCTCTCACCCAGGCCCCAGGGAGGCAGCAGCCTTCCCTGTGGGTGGGGTCTGGTCGGCATATTGGGCCCTCTGTAGCCCTCAGAAGGGAGTCGCCTACAACAATTACCCTCCTTTTTCTCCTAAGAGAGGACGTCTTGATGCGCGGGGCTGGCTGACTTGCCCTCGGCACCCCCCTGGATGGACCTTCGTCAGGGTCCTCATGTGCCTGGCCCCCAGGTTCCAGAGCCCCATGTCTGTTGTGTGAGGGCAGCCGGGACGGTGCGGGAGGCCGGGAGGGGATTCGCCCGCCGCCCCAGCAGGGACCTGCTTCCATTCCCCCGCGTCTCTCAGGTCCCTCCTTCAGCAGGAGGGCAGGGCATCCCCCGCTGCTTGTGGAGCCTCCACCGGCTGCCCCCGCCTCAGGAACGGCCGGGGGCGGCTCCACCGACCCCCCGTCCCTTTCGCACTCCCCGCTACTCCTCAGCCTCCCCGCGGTCTCTGCCCACTCCGCCCCCGGGCCGAGCAAGTCGCTCACGCGGCCGCCCCGCACGCGGGGGGTGTCCCCGCCGGTCTCCGGCACAAGCGACAGGCTCGGGCCCTGCCCGCAGCCGGACACCGGGACAGCCGCCGGCTCGAGCGGGAGCTCTGTCTGCGGCGCCGCGTTCCTTCGGCCGAGGGGAGACCACGGCGGGGCCTCTGCTGGGCGGGCGATGGCCGCTCGCCACAGAGCCGATAGTGGCGGGGCGGGGGGGGGTGGGGGCCTGCGCCCCGCCCCCGCGCCTTCGCTGCGCCGACTGCCGCGCCGCGCCCTCCTGCCGGGCCGCGCCCTCCTGCCGCGCCGCGCCCTCCTGCCGCGCCCCGCCCTCCTGCCGCGCCCCGCCCTCCTGCCGCGCCGCGCCCTCCTGCCGCGCCCCGCCCTCCTGCCGGGCCGCGCCCTCCTGCCGCGCCGCGCCCCGCTGGCCGCGCGCCGGGCCGCTCGCGCTCCCGGGGGCTGCTCTGGCACGTGAGGGGCTTTGGCCGCCGCCGCTCCCGTCCCCGCCCGCGCGGAGTCAGCGCTGCCGCTCGCCCGGAGCGCGCCCCGCCGGCCCGGGGGCGGGGCGGGGCTGGGGCACCTTCTCTGTGCCCCTTGTGCTGCCGCCTTCGCGGTTCTGCCGCTTCGGGAAGGGTCCCCCTCGTCCCCCCGCGGCGTGACCCTTCGCTCCGAGCCCTTCGCCTCGGTGGCTTCGACGAGCCTCATCACAGGGGGCCCCACAGACTTACTTGCAGCAACAAGTACTGTACCCCTTGAAAGTCCGCTGGGAGCTTCTCAGTCCCCCGGTCACGGCCCGTCAGCCCAGAACGCCGGGGGGTCCAGGGCCCGTTCCTGGTGTTAAAGACATATGCGAAGGGGCCTCTTTGATACCGAAGTTCCCAAAGTAGAACCCAGACACTGCTGCACAAACTGCCGTGTCTGTCGGCTGCCTCTGTTAGCTGAGCTCTTGGGGTGCAGTTACTGCCAAAAGCATTGTCCGCTGCCTGCCATGTCCACTGAAGGGCACATTCTGGATGCACCAGGAGTAGGTCACACTCTGTGGTAGAAGGACAGATGGCAAATCGGCTGCTGGTTTCGGGTAACTGTAGACTGTATCGCCCTTCTACACCCATCTCAAAAGGATGTGCAGCAGCAAATAAAGCTGTAACTCTCCGTCTGCTGCAGTGTAGTACTCTAACATAATTAGGCACTTCGCAGGTGCTGTGCAGATGAAGGTTTGCTGTTTGTATTCATGTTAACTGGGAGTTTTCCACTGCATCTTTTGTCAGTGATAACGCTTCTGAGCTACATAGTGTGTTCAGTCTTTGTGTGGTGCTGTAAATCCAATTTGTCATGGGGTCTGTCTGACACTATTCCAAACAACTATGTAGTACATAAAAAGCGAGTGCTCAGCAAGACAAGAAATTGAATGACATATATACTTTTATTACAAAAAATACATATTTCTCTTCCTTTCCTGCTGTGTTCAGACTTACAAAGTTTGTTTGTTAACTCAGATCCACATGCCTCTGGAATGACCAACTTTTGGCATTTACATCACTTCTGTGACACCTTTACAGAATCACAGAATCACAGGTTGGAAAGGACCTTCAAGATCATCAAGTCCAACCATTAATCCAGCGCCACCATGTTCCCTAAACCATGTCTTGAAGCACCACATCCACACGTTTTTTAAACACTTCAGAGATGGCGACTCTACCACCTCCCTGGGCAGCCTGTTCCAATGCCTGACCACCCTCTCAGTGAAGAAATTTTTCCTAATATCCAATCTAAACCTCCCCTGGCACAACTTGAGGCCGTTTCCTCTTGTCCTATCACTGGTTACTTGGGAGAAGAGACCAGCGCCCTCGTGGCTACAACCCCCCTTCAGGTAGTTGTAGAGAGCGATAAGGTCTCCTCTCAGCCTCCTCTTCTCCAGACTAAACAACCCCAGTTCCCTCAGCCGCTCATAAGACTTGTGCTCCAGACCCCTCACCAGCTCCGTTGCCCTTCTCTAGACACGCTCCAGCACCTCAACGTCCTTCTTGTAGTGAGGACCCCAAAACTGAACACAGGATTCAAGGTGCAGCCTCACCAGTGCCAAGTACAGGGGCACGATCACTTCCCTACTACTGCTGGCCACACTATTGCTGATACAGGCAAGGAGGCTGTTGGCCTTCTTGGCCACCTGGGCACACTGCCGGCTCATATTCAGCCAGCTGTCAACCAGCACCCCAAGGTCCTTTTCTGCCGGGCAGCTCTCCAGCCACTCCTCCCCAAGCCTGTAGCGTTGCATGGGGTTGTTGTGGCCGAAGTGCAGGACCCTGCACTTGGCCTTATTAAACCTCATACAGTTGACCTCTGCCCATCGATCCAGCCTGTCCAGATCCCTCTGCAGAGCCCTCCTGCCTTCCAGCAGATCAACACTTCCACCCAACTTGGTGTCATCTGCAAACTTACTGAGGGAGCACTTGATCCCGTCATCCAGATCATCAATAAAGATATTGAACAAGACCGGCCCCAGAACCGAGGCCTGGGGAACACCGCTTGTGACCGGCCACCAGCCAGATTTAACACCATTCACCACAACTCTCTGGGCTCGGCCATCCAGCCAGTTCCTCACCTAGCGAAGAGTGTACCAGTCTAAGCCACGAGCCACCAGTTTCTCCAGGAGAATGCTGTGGGAGACGCTGTCAAAGGCTTTAGTAAAGTCCAGGTAGACAAGATCCACAGCCTTTCCCTCATCCACTAGGCGGGTCACCTGGTCCTAGAAGGAGATCTGGTTGATCAAGCAGGACCTGCCTTTCATGAACCCATGCTGGCTGGGCCTGATCCCTTGGTTGTCTTGCAGATGCCCTGTGAGCACTCTCAAGACCAACCGCTCCATAATCTTCCCCGGTACAGAGGTCAGGCTGACAGGCCTGTAGTTCGCAGGATCCTCCTTCTGGCCTTTCTTGTAGATGGGCGTTACATTGGCAAGCCTCCAGTCTTCTGGGACCTGCCCTGTTAACCAGGACTGCTGATAAACGATGGAGAGTGGCTTGTCAAGCTCCTCCGCCAGCTCCCTCAGTACTCTTGGGTGGATCCCATCAGGTCCCATAGACTTGTGGGTGTCCGGGTGGCTTAACATGTCCTTAACTGCTTCCTCCTGGATTATGGGCAGGTTATTGTGCTCTCCATCCCCATCTTCCAGCTCAGGGGGCTGAATACCCTGTGGATACCTGGAGTGGCTATTAAAGACTGAGGCAAAGAAGGCATTAAGTACCTCAACCTTGTCCTCATCCTTGGAGACAATGTTCCCCGCCATGTCCAGTACGGGATGGAGATTCTCCTTGCCTCTTTGTTGTTAATATAGTTGTAGAAGCATTTTTTGTTGTCCTTTACGACTGTGGCCAAACTGAGCTCTAGCTGGGCTTTTGCCTTTCTAATTTTGTCCCTGCTTGACCTAACGACATCCTTGTACTCTTCTTGAGTTGCCTGCCCCTTATTCCAGAGGTGATAAACTCTCCTCTTTTCCCTGAGTCCCAGCAGCTTTTGAAATTTGCTTTTGGGGCTTTTTATTTTTTATTTCAATGTTCAGATGTTTATTGCATATTTCAGTTGGCTAAGTTTTTTATTTCAAAGTGAGCATACCAAAAGACACATCAGATTCCAAACTTTAGAGCTTTGTTTTATGAAAACATGAAAAATACAAACCGGATACAAGGCACCTCTAGCAATAGAAAACAATCCTCAGGCCTGCTAGTTAACAGAGATAAAACGAATACTTAGAAGTAATTTCCCATCATTCAGCCTTTCTGAATGGTCCCTTTCTTCAGTGCTTCTTTCTACTCTGGCAACTTTCAACAGCTCCTGGGGTAAACAAATATCATAAGGATTCCTCTAGATTTAAAAAAAAAGCTTCTAACTCTAGCTTATTTTGGAAGACTTTCTCTACCCCAGGCAGGAATTTGTTCAGCCTGATGCTGCAACCTTGGTCTTTTCTAAAATCTGCATGTGAAAATATTCTTGAAACCATACTCAGTTGTTATAGGGAAAGGAGCAAAGCCTTCCTTCCCCTCTTCTGAATTACACTACGGTCAGCCTCATCCTGAGTGCATCTTAAATGATATATAATTTATATGTTTAGTATAGCATGTAATGTGGTATATGTTTACTAATGCCACTTGAAACCATTATATGCGCAATCCAAAGTTGGACTGTTCTCAGTCCTGTATAGGGTAACTTCAGCTTTAGACTGATTTTTTTTTTTTAATACAAAAAGCTCCAGATCTGATTCTAATCTAAAAATATCAATATAAAAGCAAATTAATAAGACATATAAAACTTGTAAGTTTTATAGTCACAAGTCACAAATTTGTCCTGGTGAGACTTTTGAACTTAATGTCACTATTAACTTTTCCTTGTGATTGCAAATAGAACATCCATCTAATATGCTTCTGTAGTGCATTTGGATGAACTTGTCATGTTCTGATCTTCCATTCAAATGAAAGGATGCTATACAAGAATAAGGCTTAAAGTTCAGAATATAGGAAGGGTTTGAAGATTGCTTTTATTGAGACATTTTGTAATATTTTTGTAAATTAGAGTAACAGTGATGTCTTCAGTTGAGATACAATAAAGCTTGCTTTATCTAAGAGTAGCCAAGGCACTATCATTTAAGCCTCTGCTGGCCTCTCCTGTGATGAATAAAATGTAAAAAGGAACAAATTAAGATGAAAATATTGGAAGAATTCTGTTGTTAATATTCACTGTGGTGGACAAGAAACAAAATTGAATCCTGTCTCTACATCCTGTAATAATTCCTTGATCCCACAAAATTTTACATTTGCTTTTCTCTCCATCATCTTTTCATAATATTTATTCTTAATTAGTCTTTCATCCAGCCTCACTGAAAGTTTAAAACTATGGAAGAAGAATATCTTCTGAAAAATTGATGTTTAGTAGATGCTCAACTAGATTTAGTACATCACATCCCATACAATTCCTGTTCCAGGATGATAATTTCCCCTTTCTTCTTACTAGTTAGAAGGAGAAATACTTAAATGTAGTATGGCTTTTGAATATACAATAAAGTCCTG
This sequence comes from Phaethon aethereus, assembly GCF_964289735.1. Lineage (NCBI taxonomy): Eukaryota > Metazoa > Chordata > Aves > Phaethontiformes > Phaethontidae > Phaethon > Phaethon aethereus. The sequence goes on along the minus strand of NC_138584.1, from coordinate 534,756 downwards.
ACTGAGGAGTAATTTTTCAATAAGAGTGTTCTTCATTCTTTTGTTTCCTGAGGTTGCAGGGTAGTAAGGAAAATCTATGAACTGCCAGGAAAACCTTGCAGATATGAATTTGAATTTAATCTGGAAGATGGCAATGTATTTGCTTATGCTATTACCTCTTTCATTTAAGGCAAAGGCTTAACACTGCTCAGGAAAAAGTTTCACATTATCATGTGTTTACAAGACTTCTGTTCCATGAGCAATTGTAAAGTCTTCAACTTTCTTGGGTAAGTATTTTAATAAATATTGTTGACGAAATCCCTAGTTGCGGTACACTCTGTGTTAATGTTGGAGATGCCTTGAAAGATGATCCTGTGATCTTCTCTGTACCAATTGCCATGACTGCTTTAAAGCTAATGATTTGAACACTTCTAATTTACAAAACCAGATTTGAAATAAAAAAAAAGCCTTGAAATCTCTTATTTCAGAGTTCTTCCTTTTACATAGAAACGCATTATAAGGAAGGTAAAACATAGGGAAAAGCAGGTCTGAGTACATTTTCTTAAAATAACATGCAGGACATAAAGCATTTTGAATCCACAAGATTACACAAAGACTACTTTGCTTCCCTATTCCACTGTACGCCATAACCTTTTCTCAGTCACTAGTATTTAGTGTAAAGCAAAATCTTCAACCACAACAGGGATGCAGAGGGGAAACCAAGATCACCTTCTAAGCCTTGGCAGATTTTGTCTGGTGAAATAGGCACTAGATGATGATTTGGTTTTTTATAACAAGGAAGAAAAACTAAAATTATCAGAAATTCTGTGTCTGAGAATAACATTTCTTTGCCTGCCCCAAATTTGGTGATCAGTAAAATACAAGGAAAAATGTCAGAAGCAATCTCTAAAAATAGCAGAATGTGTTTAAAGTAAAATACTGAACGTTTTCTAAGCCTTGTCATATGAAAACAATAAAAGCACAGAGTATAAAGAATCATCACAGTTTTCAATTATCAGTTTAAGAAGATTAAACAGCTCAATTCCTTTCTTTTCTTACCATAACTGAGTTTATCTTCATTCATGCAGTAGCCACAGAACAAGACTGGCAGACTTCAAAGGCAAATGTAAGAGTTTTAGGTTTCATTATTAATATAATTTTATAGCTTTATCAGGTCCCCTTTTTATCCCTCATTAGGTAAACAAATTTTTCGCATATAATAAATAGGAATTCATAAAATTTCTGGTATGGGAGTGAAGGAAATACGGTGGAGGTTTTTTATGAGAAATCTTGCCTTTTCTATTTTGTTAACCTAATATTTACAATGAAAACAATGGATGAACAAGTAGTAACAGATGTTTTAGAAGAACTGTTTCAACAACACTTTTCTTTTTTTAAACACATTAACAGCTTTTATGCTTGTTCACATCTGATTTCAGTCATTGAGACTGAACAATTGGCAAAACAAACAAACAAAAAATAGAACTTAAAACAGGTAGCCATATTCTAAGGCCATTTAACATACTTGAGACTCAGTATTTTGTTAGTTGCTTGCAGTTACATTTTTTTGTCTGCATTCTTTCCTTGTTTCAAATAACTGGTACCCATAACTGTAGTGAATATTTTTACTGTCAAGTTAACCATTGCTGAATTGCTGTCCTTCTTAAAACACCTTCCACTGAGGCAAATTCAGAAGATTTTGAGTGAGTTAGACCTCTGAGGCAGTAATGTCAATATGGAAACCTATATGTTGAGGAATTAATAAAAATCAACAAACAAATTATAATAAAACAGGGAAATAGATAATAGTTTGAATGTTTTGGAGTTTTAGAAAAAAAAATTAATGCTATAGAAGTAGTGCTGTCTCTTTTTAATTAGATTGCAATTATAACAATAATCTAAGTTTTTCTAGAGATGTGCACAGTGTATAGCTTTCTTTTATTCTTTGACACTTGGGAACAATCTTTTCAATGTCCTACTGTTAAACTCCAGGCATACTCTGCTCATCTTTTGTTCCAATGTTAAAAATAATCGAGTATCAATATTGAATGTCAATACGATAGTGATGCCAATACAATGGTCAGTGGTAGTAAACACTTGTATCTAAACAACACTAGCTAAAAATCCTACAAATCTTTGCCATAGCACATGCTAAATTTATACCCAGTGTGCCCACTCCAATTTTAGTTCTTGCCCAAGCAATGAATGTTTTTGCCTTCACAGGAAAATTTTGCTGACTTTATGTCCTGTTTTCAATAGTTGGTTAACTAATCATAGACTGGCAGCCCAGTACAGCTAGAGTTCTGTTATTTTAGATGTTATTTCATCTTGCCATTTTTAAAGATATAGCCTGCCCGTAGACATATATCCTGGCCCTTGGCCAAACGTTGTCACATAGGCAGGATATCACCCACATCATCTGAGATGATATGTAGGACACACTGCTGTCATGTAAGGTATTCTCAGACACAGAGGAATCCTCACCCTGGCAGATGACAGGACACCTCTGCTGGCCAAACAGAGTGATGCCGCCTCTGGTGGTTCCTGCTGAAAATGGGATTTATCCTGCCCCCAACACATTGCTAAATTATCAAACAATGATTTATTGCAGCTTTGAATGGCTGGGGTGGCCTCCATAAGCCTTGTAGCATCTCCCAGTTGCCTGGTGTTAATCCCTTTGGCCCCTCTGTCCTCTCTTTCTAAGACACTGCTAGAAAACTAGTGGGTGGGTATAAACCGCTGGATGAAGATTCACCTTCTAGCTCTGTTTTCTGGCAGACCCTTTCATTTACTTCATGTCCTAGCCCTGATCAGAAGTTGTTGTGAATGCATGGCATGTGATCACCTTTGCTGTGGACACCAGGGCCCAAATCTCAATACTGGGTCTGCGGCTACCCCTTCAGGCGGTCCTAGAAGTGATTTTGTATTTTAGGAAGTGATGATGTTCGTGATGAGGCCAGAGTTCTGCATAGTGTTGTAAAGCATTTTCCCAGTGACAGTCAAGCCACTACTCAACCTGAGTTGGGGGCCGCTGGATAAAAGCAGGTACCAACCCTGAATAGTCATCCTTTCCCAACTTCTCTCATAGTAATTGGGCAGACACCTTAGTATTCACCTCCTGGATGCCTGCACAGCTGATACTTGGTAGAGGTGATTCTATGGTACTGCTTAGTTTCTTCCATGCATCATATGTCCTTCCTGAGGAGCTGCAAATCATGTGGCAAAAATTAAATTAATCTGATCCAGAGCCCATTATTGGCATTGAATGGTTCCTGAGCAACCACTGACTAAAACTATTGATACATACTGAACCACCCCATATGTGTGCCCATCTTGTGATGCACCAGCTTTCAACATGGGACTCAAAATGTTATCAGTGCCTAGTGCAGAAGGCATATAATTTGACTACCTAACTTACACACTGCAGGTGTCGGAACACCAACCTCACCTAGCTTATCATATAGCTAACAAACCACCAAATACCACCCTAGCCTCTAACTCCAGATGGAGATCCTACCCCTTGGCCAGTGTTGTCATGTAGGCTTTTATTTAGGTTTGCTATCAGTGATTGGATGAGTTGTTTTATGTGTGCGTTGTTGCTCATCTTTCTTACTGCCTTAATAAAGTTTCATTTATAATGTATTGTCAGAGTCTGTTACTGTTTGGACCACAAATGCATGTTTTTGCCTAGGTTAATGATTGAAGGGCTGGCAGCCCAGTACAGTCAGAGTCCTGTTGTTTTAAACAGTATTTCGGTGAGGCATTTTTAATGCTATAGCCTGCCCATAAATTCATTGAGATATTGAACACAATGAACTCCATATCTGTAGTAATTTCTTTGATTAAGATTTTGTCACTCACCTGTATTTTTTCAAAATTATACTTAAGCACTTTAAATTTCCTAGTAAAAAGAAGATACTTTAAAGGGTAAGTTCTGAGCGATTAATTGGTTTCTCCGTTTAGGGAGTTTTGTTTCCCCTGAATTCCTGTTGCTAGCTTTTTTCCCACTGGAACAGTCGATACATCTAAAACATGTCCCATAAGTGGTTTGATATTATACAGATTTTTCAATGGATAAATAGATTTGTGGTATCATTTATGATTTAAACTACAGGTAACTAAAATGATAATTATGTTTGGAGAAAGGAAAGAATTAATTAGAGTAGTAAGACTCTCAGCTGATATAAAGTTCCACTGACTTCACTGGGAATATTCTGATCTTACTGGGTAAAAATCTTTTTTTCAAGTATTTAAATAACATTGTGGCATCATCAGCTTTCTTACTGCATATTTAAAATGAAGTTTTAACTAATAGACTATAAAAAATTGAAAAAAAATTGGAACTGACTTCTTACACAGAACCAATTTATGCCTCCATGCAAATGCCTCTGGAAATTCTCCACAGAAGCCAAAGTTTTATTTCTGAATTCTTAACTCTTTCCCTAGCTCGTAAATGGGTTCCTGAGTCATTCTGGCCTAAGACTCAGATTCTTCTATACATTGCATTGTATTTGATTTCTAAATTGTAGCTTGGAGGTTAATTACTCACTGATCACAGGTTCTGTATTAAAAGCAATAAAACGTAAAACTAAGTCAAAACGTGTTTCAGCTCATCATATTGACACCACCTTAGGCACTCTCATATTTCTTCCATTACTAGCTTAGCTAATTTCTCTGCTTTAGTTCTTCCAAAAGTAATAATTGTATCTCTAACAAATTCATCTCCAGCCTCACTGACATCATTCATTTCCCTGACCTTCACTAGCAGTATATTTTTAATGTCCTTATGTGTCCTCAAGAAAGGGTCACAGTGCATGATGGTTTGTATTCAAGAAGTTACAACAACCTAACTTTTAACATGGATTAAAGAGTCACAGTTAACAAAACTTTTTTTATAGTAGTGCTCATTCCTTTTTTTCAACATTTGTTCTGTTTACTCAGGATGTCCACAGTTCTCCTACTCCTCTCCAAGAAGGAGTTCTATGATTCAGGTATGTGATTTGCTTGGGGACACCAGATCTTATGTGAAAAGGAAGGATTATGAAAAGGGAGAACTGCAAGAACCACATTTTGGTTTGGAACTGGGAAACAGAAAAGGAGTCTCTCTTTGCTTCTGATGAAGAATCCTGTTTGTGTTCAGCTGAAAATTCTGATGACATCACAAAAAATGTAATGTCAATAGAACAATCAATTAATGGAAAAATTAAAAACACTTTCTGGTTACAATCAAGTCTCCCAAGAAGCAAAAGAGAGGAATAGTGTTGAAAGAAAGCAGAGAAGAGGTGGTACAGAGCAAATCAGGGATATAAAAATCCCATTTGAAGCAGAAACTAGAATGGTGAGAAATGAGGGAGAATACAGATGCTGGTGAGACTTTATTGGGCCAGTGATTCAGACGAGCTGATTCTATGTTTTGGAGAGGTCTGTCAGCCTGAACACCCGATGCATGCAGAAAGGTGCAGTGGTTTTGAAAAGTAGAGGAAAGTCTCCCTTCTCTGAAATGTCATGTAACATTTCCACAAAAATTGAAGGCTCATCCATAATCAGTATGGTACTTACCTGTGAAAAAGAAAAAGCTCAGAAATATCCTTTTTATATAATTCACCTTGAAGCAGGTTCCTATTTTATCCTGGTAGCTGTCGTAAAAATCAGCAATGACTTTTTCAAAAAATCTTCCCAATTAGCTAGAAAAGGGCAAATGAACTGTTAGCTGAACTTCCCTGAGCAGATTTTGCTCTAGTAACATTTACTTTGCATTTTGTGTGCCCTTACTGTACGCTTGTTCAGTATTTAAAAAAAAAAAAAGAAATTAAAGAAAATGACATTTGCTATTAAGGAATTGCAAATACAGTGCCATGTATTCCAGTATATAATGAGAATTACTCCTAGCACGGTAATAGTAGAACAGTTTGTTAATCTTCCAACAACCTGAGACAAAATTTGACCAACTCTAAAAGTCAAAGTTTAATTTTTCTTGGAAGCCTTGTCAAAAGAAATAAATGACAGCTACACACAGAAAGAAAAAAAGTCTTGGTAGATTTAGATACTATTAGCCTTTATCTAGTTTTGAGAAACCAGCGTAGTTTCTCGATAGGTTGGCTGTAGTTTCTTTGCTGAGATTAATAGATCTACCCCCTTTTCTTTCAGTTTTCATAGGTCTAATAGTTCTTAGAAAACTCTCATATCTCTTCCAAATACTGCCTTACGTTGTACATAGAACTGCCATTTCTCTTCAAAAACTGACAAAAATTTTATTTTTTTTTAAACTCTTACAGACATGGTTCCTCTATCACAATATTTAGTTGGTATGTTTACTCTATATTTACTAGACTTTGTATGCCCAAGAGACTTACATGCAGAAAACCTGCAGTGCGGTGCACATCTAACCAAATTAGTACATTCCTGGGAATGATCAATGTGTCTTAATTACTTTAGGAGTCTTCTGTAGAAGGTATTAAACAATGCAAATTTTTTCAGAACAGTGAGCCATGTGGATAGATATGCCCTAAAATTGAGGAGGATATTCTTTTCACATTTAAATCTGTGGAAGATTTATTGATTTTTGTCATTATAAAGACTATGTTTAAAAGTGTTGTAAATTGGAAGCATTCTTGAATCAGAATTGTATTTCTATCAGCTGTAATCTACCTGTACCTTATTAAATATTTTTGTGTTAGAACGTTTTTGCAATGTTAGAATAACAGATGTGATTATTCATTGATTTCTTATAATCTATTCCACTAGAAAGGAGGCATAAAGATATATCATTCAACTCATTTGCCTGTGAATAAATAACAACACAATGTGGAACATGGGTAGTGGATTATGTTCCATGTTAAAATAGTTTAATATGCATCATAAAACACATTCCATTGGAATAGTTACCACTATGTATGATTCTACAGTGATGAATGAGATTTAAAATGGTCATGGCAGAATATAGGAAGGAAAGCACTTCAGTGGCTTCTAGTGTGGATTTAAGAAAATTATCAAAATATTACAGTGTCTTAAGGGAAGAGCAGGAAACATGATTGGACGTAAGAATGAGTTAAGAAGAGAGTTTGTCTTTCATTGCTACATAGTCTGCTAATCAGTTTGACATGGTCTGTTGCTGATTTTCCATTTCAAACCTATGCTTACTTTCTTTTTTCTTAATTACTTTTATTCTTTCTTTACATTTGGTTGGTCACTAGCTTCAGTATTAAAGCAGTCCTTTTTCCTCTCTTTTTAAAAATGACTTCTTCCTCTTTTTCAAAATCCCTTTTTTCCCTATGAAGGAAATTAAAATGAATTTTTAAGGAATGGTAATTTATTTTTTCTTCAGTCAAAGATTTCATAATGTACTACTCATTTCTATATACTATTTATTTTTTTAACAAAATTGGTTGCTTACCTCTAAATTATTTCTCATGGACTTGCATGCCTAGCTGTTCAAGGTATATCTACACTGAGGTATAAATAAGAAAGTACTGTCAGAGGAAGGTACTTCATGTAACATACAATATTGCTAGCAATGAATCAAGACGAGAAACATTTGCACGGATATTCATTGGAGTCACGCAAGTTGTGAGGCTCCAGAATTTTATAGCCTTTCATTGAAGTGGGAGGCATAAGTATATACTGAAGGCTGGTTTCCTTGGCTATAGATAGAAATTATGCCTGCAGTCCATGTTGATGAGCATTTTTTACATCTCCAGAGAACATAATTTAGCATGTTTGCTCACTAGTTGTCCCATTACAGAGTTGTCATACATTTATGCAGAAGGGGAAGATCTTGTATTTGATAAAAGTTATGTGTCAGATTTACATTATTTAGTCTATTGAACCTTTTTTTTTCCCCAGGACTGGATCAATAAATGACGGAAATTGTGTGCAAAACATGCATTTAAATTGATTGGTATGAGTAGAGAAGAATGACTAATTATTCATAGGCTGTGTCTCTGTGTATATGCAGGGGCATAACATACGTGAGAGCTTATTGTTAATGGAATTTGAGGCAATGAGTGAATGATGAAAAGGAAACTCCTACTACAAGAAATAACACTGAAGAAATGAAGGGATGGGAAAGTTGTTCTGTTGCAAGTCTTAAAAGTTTTTCAGGACAAGGTAATTCAAAGAATTTCTAAAAACTGAATTAGATGAGTGGCATGCCTTTGTGACCTTTACTTATCAGGCAACTCCAAATATCATACAAAATATCTATTGGATATTTCTCAGGAAAACAGGTCTTTAAGAAAGTATCCAAGGTTCTTTGGACCTTCTGAAAACTTCATAGGAAGACATGGACAAAGTAAAATGAGGAATTATATGACAAAGCATTTTAACATTTAACATTTTATCTTCTGCATAGTACAAGGTGGAGAGTCAAGCATGAAATGTTTTTCTAGAAAAACTCTGAAAAGGTGAGAGACACAGCATAGCTTTCAGATCTGTGAAAGTATTTTCTCCTTGCAATATTTAATCAGGTTTTTTTGTTTCCCGTATCTTCTTTTTCATTTCAATTAATCATAATAATTTGTCTTATCTTCTCCAAGTGGAAGATGACTAGTTCTCTGATTTTAAAATTTAATTCTCCAATGGTTTTATCATTTTTCTATTTATCTCCTTTTTCTCTGAGAACAGGTATATTGCTGTGTAGCCACTTCCCAACTAACGCTGAACAGAATGAAATTACTCTGCTAATTGTTTCAGGTGTGTGACACCCACCAATGCAGGTCTGGAACTGTTGAAACATTAGTACTGATTAATCACTTACTAATGTGAGCTGCTCTTATTGAAGGAGCAAGCAACATGAGTGAGGCAAAATTCATCCCAGAGTTGGTCTCTGTACCAGAGGGTGAATATGGGTTGACATAATTCATAGTCGGTCTCTAAATTAGTAAGAGTAACCAGGACTAAACATCAATGTAAATTTTCTGGAAAGATAATATGCTGTATTCATTTTAGATACAAAATGCTGAGTAGGGTCTTTATCCTTTAAAAAATATTGAAAGTTCACAAACCACATCAGCTATGTAGAAAGAAAAGTCTCATTCAAATTCAAATAACTGTAATCTAGTGTGAAGCAACATTTTTTTATTATTTATTTTCAGAAGGATCAGCTCTTCAGATTAATTTTGTATGTCTTCAGAAACCTTGGTGTTGTTAATGGGACTGCTCATATTTAATGTGTAAAACCAAACAGATTCACATTCTGTGTGGTGCAGGGAACAAAAAGGGGTCTTACAGAAAATTAACTGAAGTTTCAAGCAGAATAATAGTGCATTATGTTTTATCACTACTTAGACTACTGTTTGTGAAATCCTGTTCTATTACAGCTTGGCTTAAGATAGGACTTTAATATAATCTAAAAGGTTTATGTTAGACTTTCAAAAAGACAGAATTTTACTAAGGTTCAAACATGGACTCTCAGCATTTAGAAAACTTCATAAATTGTTGATCTAACTTTGTAGTGGAAAGAAAAAAAAATTACTACTGTCTGTAAAAAGACACACTTTTCTGTGACTATATCATCACTGTTCAGTTGATATTTAATGGTTCCAGAAGCATATTTCTTAGAAAATACATGTTCTTCAAATGGCTACATGGTAGTGCAATGTCATGAGGTCAAACGATCTGATTTAGATAGTCATATTCTGATTATCAGCAATTATTTCTTTGAACAATTCTTCTACCAACATAAATAAGGCAATTTCATTAGACCAGGCCTGTGGTGATATCTCCAATATTTGCTGGTCAATGATGTTTGTGTATATATATATAGGGATATCATACCAATGCCTAAATAACTCATAAAGACTTGTTACTGCTGATCATTGTAAATATGATGAAATTAGCCATTTCTGACACCTAGTGTCCTCTGGTTTGACTTCAAATACAAATAAAGAGAGTATGAAATGTTTATTTAAAGTATTCCTTTTTAAGTTAAATATACCTTAACTGTAACAGGTTTGGTATTTCCTTTGCATTTCATTAAGTGTTTAATATGTTAAAGGTTAAACGTGTTGTAACATTGTAGGTGTTATAAGCTTTCTTTTTTTAAACATAGATAGAAAATAGAAAAACAGATTCTAAAAACCCAAGTGAAATTTAGTAAATAATACATAGTGTATAACAGCTTGCTTTGTATGATGTTTTAAGACAGACTATTTTGTGTTTAATGTTTGACTAAAGGCTAAGAAAAAAGACAAACAGTAATCTCACATAAAACAAAAATTTAATAGATGCTTCTCAATCAATGCCACTTTCATCTCATGCTAGTTTTATTTACATTGGTAGATATAAGTGCCACTGCTGAAAAAGATTTTCAATGGTCTTAATCATGGTACCAAATCTGGTGTTTAAAAAAATATTTTCAAAAATTTTGACCAATTTATTACTTATTTAACTAAATGTTGTGTGATACTTGTCTGTCTCTTTTTCCTTTTTGGTCTAAAAGACCATCACCTACTTCTTTGGAAGTTCATAATGAAATATTTTTCCAATATATCAGAAATATGAATAAATCTGGGTGCATGCTAAGTATTATTTTGGGGAAATTAGTTAAGCAAGGGGAGAACACAGAGGCTGTGATCTTCATTCAAATATTTCTAAATCCTTTGAACAATAAAGAATACGTATTATTTTCTGTCATTTCCAAAGAGAATAACTCAGCCATGTGAAATAACAACAGCACTACTTCATTTCCAGGATAATATATTTTATCATAGGCTGAAATAAAGTGAAGAATTGTCTACAGAAATATGTATTGCTTATTGTCTACACAGAAATCCGGTGAAGGTAAATACAAGTTTGGAGAAATCATTACATTTTTAGTGAATACAGGGATTCATGGCTGTTACCTTCCTTATTCTGTGTCTCTTTGAAAATCAAATGTTACATTAACTTCCTTTGAGTAGGTTAAGAAATTTCTTTGTACCCATGCAAGTCACCTAAAGTAATGGTGTAAATATTTATTGCTGGATATTCTCGTTATATCTATTACATTTCACTCACTGTATTATGATGGAAAAGGGTTTCTACCACTTATTAGGTTTATATTGACATGTATATTTCTTTATGGATTATAATTTTGAAGGCTTTTGTCAATATTAAGTAGAATCTGGCACTTGAAAGTAGAAGGAGAAGCTAAATCCAAGGATCAGCAAGAGCACAAATGTGACAGTTATTTGAGCCTTCTACTGATAGTAGCAGATGACCCTGCACTGGTATTCCATTATTTACTAGATTTCAAAAGTTGGCAGGATTATAAATTTTAGTAAAAGATTTGATACAGTATTCTTGTGATGTCCTTGAAGTTTTTCATAGCCTTTTAAAGTGGTAGTCTCAAAATCTTCACTGACAGACTTAATTCCAGAGTAGCCCTACAGAAACGCCTTCTAGAATTTTATAAAAAAAATCAATTTAGCAATATGATTTTGGGGCCAAGAAAAGCCTTTACCATGGGAGAATCCACATGGCTTCCTCTTGATAAAACTCAAGAGAAAATTAACTATGCTGATAGTGACCTTCAATCAGATTAAATGGTGACCAGAGGAATATCAAAAGACTTTTGAGAAAAGAAGTCAGTTTGGAAAGATTAATAAAAGAACATAAAACCTGTTAAGTATGGGAAAGGACTCTGGACCAAACGAGGGGAATATAGCAACACTTAAACCTGGCTTGACACTGCCAAATAGCTTCCACAGGCATTGTTACTCCTACCCAGGTGAGACAGATCATCCTCCCTACCGGATACCATGAGTTGTCAGCCCCCAACTTTGTGGGGTGACAGCACAGGGACAGCACACAGGGACTCGCCTAAGGTGTGCAGCTGTGACTCCTGGGGGAATGTGTTACTGACATGTAGGTGAGCAGGGTGTGGAGAGCCACAGGGGTACACAGGAAGTACCCACATCTCCCAGGGTGTGCAAGTCATAGAATCATAGAATAGGATCGTTTACGTTTTAAGATCATCAAATCCAACCATTAACTGGGGTTGTTATGATCTAAGTGCGAGACCCAGCACTTAGCCTTGTTGAACCTCATACAGCTGGCCTTGGCCCATCAATCCAGCCCATCCAGATACCTCTGTAAGAGTCTTCATACCTTCAAGCAGATGAACACTCCCACCCACTTTGGTGTTATCTGCAAACTTGCTAAGGGTGCATTCAATCCCCTCATCCAGATCATTGATAAAGATATTAAAGATATTAAAGATATTAAAGATTTGGTCCCAATACTGAGCCCTGGGGAACACCACTTGTGACTGGCTGCCAATTTGATTTAACTCCATTGACCACAACTCTTTGGGCCTGGCCATCCAGCCAGTTTTTTACCCAGTGGAGAATACACCCATCCAAGCCATGAGCAGCCAGTTTCTCCAGGAGAATATGGGGACCCACAGGACTATGTGGGGGAGGAGGGATGAAATTTTGTGGAATAAGTACAGAAGGGTATTCATTAACAACTTGTAAGTGTCTACAATTCTGGTTTAGCTATTGTGTTGTTATTAGTGATCCTGAAGGTATAGTTCAGTGATTGCCAGTTAATTACAAGTTGTAGTAAACCAATGAGCTGCTTTGATCCTCATCTGACTTAAAACACTTAAGTAGTTTTTCCGTGTGACACTATAGCTAATATTATTTCCTTTACTACTCCTTAATTACGTTCAGAGTAATAGTCCCTATAATTCCACATAACTTACAGAGGACTGCTGGCCTTTATTCTACAATTTATCAAGAATCTAAGAGGATATGTACATTTCCAAGCATAAATAAATAATCTTGTATACAAGAAGTGCAACTCTACTGATGTTTTTCACTTCTCACAGAAAACTTTTTTTTCTGTAACCTTAAAAAAAATTAAGGTTTCATTCTTGGGTGGCAGATATTTAAACTGTTTATTTGATCCTGGTCCTGCAATCAGGACTTCATCCTGCAGTCATCTGAGAGACTTTGTGGGGAGGATACACAATGAATGAGAATGTCATCCTTGGCATTAAATGAGAGAAAAATTCAATTCGTACCTAAATTCCCATCATTAGTCTCCTAATGGAAATGAGTAAAAGAGGGAGTAATAGGCTTCCTGAAAGCAAAGAATAAGTTTTTATTTAATCCCATCAAAGCAAAAAAAAAAAGTGCCTTCCCTTATATCTTTTTCCCTCAAAGTAAAAGTAAAATCCAAATATACTATCCGAACATACCAGACCATTCCTATTTAAGGCTTTAATTTAAATCAGAATAAATTCAGTGGCAAGAGTTTTCACACACAAAGCCAATGTAATATTTATGCGAGCAGTGGTTTACCTTATCAATGCCACTTTATAATCAGAAGAACAAAAAATCATTTGTCCTAAGAAAAAGGAGGTGACTGAACGTTGGAGGCTGATCATGTCTCTACGCAAAGCAGCCTTGTGCTTCCATAGTAGAAGGAATTTGAAGAGGAGGAACACATAGTTTTGCTACTCTTTTTTCATTCTTTCAACTCCAGTGCTTTCAGCCCTCTACCCAGCTGTAGTTCTCTGCATCAGCAACAGTTCCTTTCAGCTGCAGTTTCTATATAGATTAACAGCAAGCTGTGTAGTGTAAGCAAAACAGCAGGATTAATCCCTCATTTTATAAACTGAATGTATGTAGAGTATTTTAAGAAAGATGAGAAATTCTCACAGCATCCTTTTTTTACTGTTGCTTTTTTTCCTCTCTTAAGGTGGGAGAAGACTTCAACAATACATATTTGGAATGTTATGTACTATTTTGCTTCACTTCTATCTCCATTTGCTAGTGTTTTCACTGTCCTTATAAATACTGTATTTTCTTTTTGTCTTATGCTGATAAGAAGTACCTAGCAGAGTCAGTAGAAAGTCCATATTGGGAAATTTGAAGGTGGTCTATCATAATCACTCTTTCATTTTTGGTATCTCCTCCTTCTGCTCATAAATTACATATTTGTGCCCTGTTGGCCACCAACGCATGTGAGCTAATTGGTAACATCAAGCTAGGAGGCAGCCTGGGCTGCAGTGATCATGCACTGGTGGAGTTCACAGTCCTGGGAGATATGGGGGAGGAAAATCATAAAGTCAGGACTCTGAATTTTAGGAAAGCAAACTTCCAGGACTTCAAGGAGTTAGTCAATAGGACCCCCTGGGAACCTGCCCTCAGGGACAAGGGAGCAGAACGGAGCGGGCAGATCTTTAAGGATGAAATCAAGAAAAGAATGCAAAAGACCAGCATTGAGACCTGCTGGTGAAACTAAAGGGCAAGAAGGAAATACACAGGCAATGGAAGCAGGGACAGGGATCCTGGAAAGAGTACAGGGACGCTGCCTGGTTGTGTAGGGATGCGGTCAGGAAGGCCAAGGCATGGCTGGAGATGAACTTGGCAAGGGACACAAAGAATAACAAGAAGGGCTTCTACAGGTATGTCAGCTGGAAAAGGAAAGCAAAAGAAAGCATACCCCTCCAATGAGCAAGACTGGCAGACTGGTAACAACGGATGAGCAGAAAGCTGAGGTATTCAATGAATTCTGTGCCTCAGTCTTCACTGGCAGTGTCTCTTCCCACACCTCTCGAGGGAATGGCCTGCAAGACGGGGACTGGAGGATCCATCACTGTAAGAGAAGATCAGGTTCATGAGCACCTGAGGAACCCGAACATGCACAAGTCTATGAGATGCATCCCAGAGTCCTGAAGGAACTGGCTGACTTAGTTGCCAAGCCACTCTCCATGATAATGGAAAAGTCGTGTTAGTCAGGTGAAGTCCCTGGAGACTGGAAAAAGGGAAACATTGCACCCACATTTTAAAAAGTTAGCAAGGACAACCCTGGGAACTACTGACCCGTCAGCCTCACCTCTGTGCCTTGGAAGATCATGGAACAGATCCTCCTAGAAGCTATGCTAAGGCACATGGAGTACATGGAGGTGATTCGAGACAGCCAGCATGACTTCACCAAGGGCAAGTCCTGCCTGACCAACTTAGTGGCCTTCTGTGATGGAGTGATCACATCAGTGGACAAGGGAAGAGCTACCAATGTCATCTATCTGGACTTCTGTAAGGCCTTTGACATGGTCCCCCACAACATCCTTCTCTCTCAATCGGAGAGCTATGTATTTGATGGGTGAACTCTTGGGTGGATGAGGAATTGGTTGATTGGTCACATCCAGAGCATAGTGGTCAACGGCTCCACGTCCAGATGGATGCTGGTGATGAGTGGTGTCCCTCAGGGGTCCATATTGGGACCAGTACTCTTTCGTATCTTCATCAGTGACATAGTGGGATCGAGTGCACCCTCAGCAAGTTTGCAGATGACAGCAAGCTGAGTGGTGCAGTTGACACGCATAACGGACAGGATACCGTCCAGAGGGACCTGGACAAGCTTGAGGCATGGGCCCATGTGAACCTCATGAGGGTCTACAAGGCCAAGTGCAGAATCCTGCACCTGGGTTGGGGCAACCTCCAGTATCAGTACAGGCTGGGCAACGACGGGGTTGAGGGCAGCCCTGCTGAGAAGGACTTAGGGGTACTGGTGGATGAAAAGCTGGACTTGAGCTGGCAATGTGCACTCGTAGCCCAGAAGACCAACTGTATCCTGGGCTGCACCAAAAACAGCGTGGCCAGCAGGTCGAGCAAAGTGATTTTGCCCCTGTACTCCACACTGGTGAGACCCCCCTGCAGTGCTGCATCCAGCTGTGGAGCCCTCGGCACAGGAGAGACATCGACCTGTTGGAGCAGGTCCAGAGGAGGGCCACAAAAATGTTCAGGGGGATGGAACAGCTCTGCTGGGAGGCTAGGCTGAGATAGTTGGGGTTGTTCAGCCTGGAGCAGAGAAGGCTCCAGGGAGACCTTAGTGCAGCCTGCCAGTCCTTAGAGGGGGCTTAGAAGAAAGATGGAGACAGATTTTTTAGCAGGGCCTGTGGTGATAGGACAAGGGGGTAATGGTTTTAAAGTAAAAGAGGGAGGATTTCAACTAGATAGAAGGAAGAAATTTTTGACAATGTGGGTGGTGAAACCCTGTCCCAGGTTGCCCAGAGAGGTGGTAGATGCCCCATCCCTGGAAACATCCCAGGTCAGGTTGGACGGGTCTCTGAGGAACATGATCTAGTTGAAGATGTCCTTGCTCATTGCAGGAGGGTTGGACTAGATGAACTTTAATGGTCCCTTCCGACCCAAAGATTCTATGATTCTGTGACTCTATATTCACTTCAGAAGGATTAAGAATGTGTGAGATTAATTTCAACATTGTCCTTCTGTATGGCAAGGAATACGTTTTAGACTTACAAAGTGAAAAATACAAATGTTTGCTGGTTGAGCATACATTCTTTGTCTTGCTTTGCACTGGAATATTTCATGACTCTTATTCCTTACTAAGGGTGCAGTCACTTGAAATATCTGTGATTGAACTGAGCATGTAAAGCTCCAAAGTACTGCAGAGGAAACTGATTTTTGCTTTAAAATGTATATCACATAAATGCAACACATCACTTTCTGTAGCAGGAAACCATAAAATGGCTCTCTCTTGACCCATCACTAAAATATCAGGGTTACTTCCAAAATTCTGTCAAACAAGATATAGCATGATGTACTTTCTTAGGTGACTAGCTATGGGAAAGTTTACAGCTGATTCTATATTGAATTTGAATGAAAATATATCAAGGCCTACATACCCAGTGACACTATGTCATAAGTTCTACAATGCTGAGGATCATTGATTTAGAAATACACCCTCCGTAAATTCTAATTGTTTATTCATAGTACTTCCAAAATAGATTTTTTTTTTCCACTTTGCTAATTGTAAGTGTAGAATTAACTTTGTCCACACTTGGTTGTTTACAATACGGTGTAGTTAACATATGCTTTAACCTCATATTTTGCTGAGGTTTTCTCCAAATTTTCTCTTTTAAAAATCAAAATTATTTTGAAAGTCTTACAGTATTTATTCACGATTAAATTTGGGGAGCAGTTCAAAAGCAAATCCTACCATAGGTATCAACCTATAATAGTCCCTCATAAAACATTGCTAACTGCCTGCTTTTTAAGTAGATGAGTTGTGTACCTTAAAATTCAGTTGTTTTGTGTTTTGTTAGACCAGCAGTGGGAAATGAATTCTGTAACTGGAATTCCACTGATGACAACTTTATATTCCTGTCATTCCCATAAAGTTCAACACAAGGGACTCTTCAATGACTGTAGATTTCAATTCTTAAGTTTGTTTATGGGAACAGAAGGCACTAAGTTAAAGTGTTATAGACGATCATAAACTCCAAAAATATAAATAACATTTTTGTGGATTTCATGCGCATTTAAGTCTGAAAATGTTGACCACTTTTGCCAGTTAGTTCTTTGTTGTCAATTGTGCCTTTAGAAGTCTCCTTCAGCGTGAACAATTTAAATATGTCTTCTGGAACAAATACAGAAACCTCACTCAGGTTCAGATAACCTGTTTTAGACAAAGTCTTGCTGTTAGCCAATTTGACATTTTATGAACATGTAACATATACATGTAAGTATAATCTGCCAGGTTCCTCTTAACAAATGTAGTCCTGATCCTGGTAAAATGAGTTTAATCTTCAAATTACATATATCTTTAAATTTGCTCTTCTCACTAATTATCATATGGTGATTTACTCTTTCCATATATTTTTGGTCTGAGACATCACCTGCCATAAGAATTTGGTTTTAGAAAGTTTTTTCTCCTACATTGATTTCAGGCACCATTACTTACTGTCATTATATGCAGTATCTGTAATATTGTTTAACCTAACAACGGAATATCTGTTCTTTTTACTCTCCAGGTCATGCTGAATATCTGTTGTCTCTGATTGGCTGTGTTTTCAGGTGGGTGTGAAACATTCAGCATTACGTTACTCCCCTGGTGTGGTTTCAGGTCATTTAAAGTTAAGCTTTAGTGAGCACTTAGTTTAGATCTTAAGGACACTGAAGAATCTTTGGGGTTTTTTTTCTGGCAAAGCTAAACAGTTAACACAGGTTGTTCAAGAAGTTTTGTGAGTTCAAGTAATTGACTGTGAGATAAAGTAAGTGATTTGTTGACATTCTAGCTAGAGGTAAAGATACAGATGTAAAGGTCAAAGTAGTTTTCCTGAAGGCTCAGTTTCATAATGTGCTGATGACTCAGAAACAGAGATCAGGTTCACATTAACTCTTCTGTTTAATTACATTTCATCTCTTGAACAAGGTACATGACTGTAAAGCTGTGAGGTTTGTTCTAATGCTATATAAACAATTCTTGTTCATCATGGAATTCACAATAATATAACACTGATGTTTTTATGAATAGTCAAAAGAAAATGGGAGATCACTACCCAGTTCACCACAAGGATTAATGGACCATGTCACTGCTAAAATGTTCTGGTATAAGAATTCCCATCCTGCAGAGGAATCATTTAGAAAACAACTTGTCAACCTCACATGCTTCAGTGAGTGACCTGCTAGAATATTCATTAGGCATAGCCATTTGCTTTAATATTTCTAGTAGGAACTATTTTCGCATGCAAACTCCTTATGGAAGATCTGAAAATGCATCATAAAGATAAGGAAATGCTTTATTCTTACACGTTAAAAATCAGTTTCATGAATGCAAGTCTGAAAACAATTTGAGAATACTTGATTTTTAATGGGAGCATGACCTAAACCTTTAAATCATGGGTAACGCAAGCTATTTATTTATCTGATCGCAAGCTACAATAGCTGCTCATCATTGAATACATTTACTCTTTTTTCTTACTGAGCATTTTTTGCACGAACTGCCGTATTACTTTTTAAGATAGTTTTGTACTTTTATTTGAAAGGTTGTTTATTTTTTTCTTCAGTGGAGCAGTCATCCATAAAATGGTAAACTTGGTAAATACTGTGTCTTTGAGACATCAAGCTTGAAAAGCTTGTCAGCAGAATCAAATCTTCTAGTTTTCAGACTGTTCCAGTTCACTAGCTGGATCCATGAGGAAAGAACAATTTGAGCATAGGTCAGAATCCTGCTGTCATTACTTTTACAGCAAGTTGCACCAGCATGCATGCTCTATAGTGATACTCTGAGAACAGCAGAACTGGTGTGGCACAGAGCTAGTGTGCATGGAAGGAATAATTTGACTAGATCAGATGTAAAGGGAAGCACTTAGGTAGTGTATACATTAGCAATTAAAAATTTTCGTATGGTTAAATGTTCATTACATAAGAAATTCAGGCTATTTAACTAAATAAATGTTTGATGTGAAATAAAGATATGGGAAACAAATAAAATAATCATGAGATAACGGAAAATATGTTTGAGCTATCACATTGAATTATTTTCAGCAAGTTTCCACAGAAGGGAAAGTACTAACTGAAAATGTGGTAAGAAGGGAGAAGAGAGTACCGTAGCATATTTCATATAACAAATTGTGGGTACTCAGGGAGAAATACTCAGGTTTCTTCTGGCATATCAAAGAAAATGGAAGACGCTTATTAGAGCGTATTATCTGCACAGAATATATTCCACATCTGCCTCTTAAAATAGTCACACCAGATTCATCACAATAGTATCAGATTTCTTGCATATCAGCTTCCTTTAAACCTGAACAGTTAGACTTTGAAAGAAGGAGAAGGTTTCATCTGTTTTGGCTGTACTTGCTTTGGCAGCATTATCATATTCTATTCCACTTGCTTCACAAAATATCTTCAAAAATCTGCATATTTCTGGCCTGCAGAATGGATAAAATGGACATACTCAAGCAGGTCTTACTGAAGTTAAAGAAAGGAACATCAAAGCTGTGTCATTGTTCTTTTCTTTCTTTCAGTCTACTGAAGCTCAGCAGAAATAAGCGAATTACTTAAGTGAAAGCAGATGTTTTCTCTTTCTTATTAGTCTGTGCTTGTTCTTAATTCCTGAGAGAACTTTCAGGTTTCTGTAAGAATGCTTTATGTCTACCTCTTTAAATGGCAAGGTGAAATATGTCTCTTTTTTCAAAGCAGATTTGCCTGTCATTAAGACCAGCTGCAATGTTTGCAGAGTCAAAGACTACCAAACTGGAACTGCTGAGGCTGATGGTGCAAGGAAGATTGGCGAAGTCATGGATAATGGCCAAAATATGTGCTATTCACAGGATTGTTTCAAGCTCTCTTTATTGGTAGTCTTCCTCCTACTATTTCTTTCCTCACATCAAACCGTGCCACCAGCTAGCTTTCCTCTCCTCTGCTAATATACTTCCCATCCTGCTATGCAAACAAATTTTATTGTGCTTCTGTTGCAAAAGCAAAATTATATGCTGGGTTTTGAGAAGCAGACCAGAACAGGTGTGGTGGTCTCACTCTTGGACCCACACCTTTTCTCTCTTCCAAAAGCAATTTTTCTTGTGGTTAACTTCCGCAGACGGTATTCACAAGAAGCTCTACGTTTATTATTATGTTTATTCACTTTTTTTTTGGTTCCAGACCAGTTTCTCTCCACCTTGACTGGTGTTCAATTTTACAGTTAAATGCCTGCCTAATCATCACCCACCTTTGAATTATGATACAGTTCTATAAGCTGGCCCAAACAGACAAAGAAACGTGACGAGGTGGGCATTGTCATTATTGCCATCAAGGAAAGATGATTATTGGAATAAACATGGCAACTGTCTGATGAAAAACTGTTTACCTGCAGAAGGACATAATGTTATTAAGAGATAGTAAGAATTGTGGAAAATGTATGTGAAAAACTTGCCTGTTCTCACCAACTAGCAAGTCAGTAGTTTAATAAGTAATTGCTTGCACAATTTATAATCTGGCATAGGTTCATCTATTAAGGATTTTAAATCTGTAATATCAGGTTTAATGTGGAGACATATACATGTATGTGTTTGAACTGAACTGTCAAAGACTGAAAGCATAGCTGAAAATCAAAAAACTTAGATGTTTAGGATGAGAACCCGTAACTGAAATCCGGAAGAATATTTGTACCTGTCTTCTCTTTACAGGAAGTCACATAGCAATAAAGGCTCCAAGTAAGGAGGCAGGTCATGCAATAAAAATGAAAATAACCTGAACCAAAGAAAATTTTATGTCAGCCATACACAAAGGAATGTTAAACCCTTGAATCTTGAGCAGGAAAGAGGACTGAAATAGCTTAGATTAAGGAAGAATAGTAATCAAAAGCTGGTTGCAAATGTTCTTACCAACATTATCAGGTTTATAGTAGTAGCATATATTTAAAAAAAAAATATATATATAAAAATAACATTTAGCTTTCTTACAACAGCTCTTCACAATGAGATTGGTAAAGACCTGAAACAGTGCCCAGAGAAGTTGTGGAGTCTCTCTTGCAGATTTTTGAACCTTGACTGGAGAAGCCCTGAGAAATCTGAACTAACTATAAGTTAACCCTGCTTTGAGCAGAAGATTGGAAGAGAGGCCTCCAGAAGTCTCTTCTAAACTAAATTATTCTAGGATTCTAACTGCTACTCTCTTACTCTAGTGATGTAGATGATCTCCAGCTTGATAGGATTTATATGTACAGGTTTAAGTCTATAGATACAAGGCAGACTTTTTAACATATACTAAATTATAACTTTCTAAAACTTTTCCAAATTCTAACTAAGGTATACCTTCCAGTAACCTGTAGTACAAGTGAACTAATTCAGGTATCTGCCATACCACCATAGTAAGAATGTAATCAATTTCAAGAGTATCAATGATGCTTACCATAATTTTAGTAACTCTGACAGACTTAGATGAACACCACAGAAATATCTTTGTAAAATATTTAATAGACATTTTATTTTGTTTGCAAATTGACAATTTGCATAGCATTAAATTCTGTGCATTCTGTTCCTTCATCCTGAAGCAGTGACTGGAGCTTTGGGAGTCTGGCTAATAGGATTTCCTAATGTTGTTCATCCTTAACTAATCTGTTAGATTAATTTTTCTTTTCTTCATTTGACATACATGAAATCCAAACCTTGTCTATTAAGTTAGAAGCAGCAAAATCCTGTATTTGTCTTCTACTAGCAGTTTGGACTTTGCATTGAAGAACTTTCTTCTGCATTAACTTTTATGTCAATTAAACTAAAAGAACCATTAACTTCTGCAGTGTTCCCTTGCTCCCATTTGCTTTTTTCTATCCTTCAGGTCTCCATTGCAGCAGCAGAAATTTTTTTAAGAATATTATAACTGAAACTCATTACTCTATAAACCACTTTTTTTTTTTTAGGTCTGACTGTCCACAGTTGCCTTCTCTGGTTTAATATGTGCTACATATAGCGCTGTACTGTTACAACAGAGATAGTCATGGGTAAAAAGGAAATGGAGTGAAGACAAGGCATTTTTGGATGGAAGTCTCTAAAGAAATTAAAGTAAGATTACAGCCTGCAGCAAGAAGATGGTGTCAGACACAAAGAGTGAAAGGATAGAAACTTTTTTATTACAGCCAGGATGAAATTCTTGATACAGCTGAACAGTAAGATTTCACAGGGATTAATGAAATCAGAATTCTGCCAAATTCTCCAGGGTCAAAACTGTCTACATTTATGAATTCCATCTAACATTTTTTGAAATACTTAGAAATTACAATTTGACTTTCAAAAACTTTTAAGGTGGGTTGGCTTATAAATGTGTTACATCATTCACTATGTTATGTTTGGTGAAATGGTCCAAACTAGCTCTTCTGATTTAGCTTCCTGTGCCATGTCATCTTTTTTTTTTTTCAGCTGAAATTTTTTTTCTTTCAGCTGAAATGTTCTTCTAAAGTGAATTCTCCTAAACCAAACAATGAATTTTACAATAGGAAGAAGTATGCATATAAGGAGCTAGCAAAAATAGCTGCTTTGCTTTAAACTTCTGCGCGAGCACAATTAAAGTCATGTGCAGGCATCAGCAAACTCATATGTGAACATCATGTGAATGTGTTCTCATTTCTCAGTTAGCTCTTGACTTTTACTGCCAAAATTATGACTGCAATACAAAATTTGTTTGAAACTGACCTAGTGAATCTCTCACTTAAAGCCTACAGGTCATAACTGGAGTTTGATCAAAGTTGTGTGACGGATTGACCTTTGCTGGCTGCCAGATACCAATGCAGCTGCTCTCTCACTCCCCCTCCTCAATAGGACAGGGGAGAAAATAAAATGAAAAAATTCATGGGTCAAGATAAAGACAGGAAAATCACCTACCAATTACTGTCATGGGCAAAACAGACTGATTTGGGAAAATCAATTTAATTTATTGCCAATTAAAATAGAGTTGGATGGTGAGAAATAAAAACTAAAACTCCTGCTACAGTTCCTCTCTGCTGCTCCTTCCTCCTCACACTTTTCCCACTGCAGTGTGGGTCCTTCCCACAGGCTATAGTCCTTCAGAGTGTGGATCCTTCCACAAACTGCTGTTCTTAAGGATAAACCTGCTCCAATGTGGACTCTCCATGGCTTGCAGCTCCTACATGAAATATCCCCCTTCTCCCAACAGGGTGTCCTTCAACCTCTCAATACTTCAGCTTGGTTTTGAGAGATGATTATGATATACTCTATTTATCATTTTGTATGTTCCACAGTAATAAAATATGACCAACAAAAGACCTCATCATCAGAGTCACAACATACTGTTTCTTTCAAAACATCTCATGGAGGAGATTCTACTGAAACTGAAGTTGGTTAAATTACATCTTTACACCAGAATCGCATCTGCCCAGTTCATTTTAACAGAAACTTGTTGCTGTGGGATGTCACATCTTTCTCTGAATAAAGATGTTAATCCAAATATTACTGAAATGCCATTCTCAGGGTGAGTCTGCTGTTGACTTTAATGCTGGCAATTGCTCAACTTAAGTGACTTTTAAAAACGAAGCAAATGCAAGTTAAGATTTTGATCCGGGTTCTGCTCCATTTAGGCTTGCTCCATTCCTATAGTCATTCTCAAACATTACCTTTTGGCCAACATGTTAAGTGACTGTTCAAGTTAACTTAGTTTGACCATTCTGAATTTCATTTGAAATATTATTTCCTATGCCTTTTCAAATATCACTATCTTTAAATTCCCCTCTTTATTTTAAACACTTGATTTTTTTTATTTGTAGACAAAATAAGAAACAGTGTGCTAGAAGGTGCTAGAAGATCACTGGAATATCACTGGAAGTAGTCAAACCTTCCTTAAGCTTTAGGAAGTTGGTGATGATAAGCACATCTAAAAAAGCTAATTGCACTATATTGAAAAAACATTGTAAGTGTTTCTTCGAGTTCCTCAGGCTTATTTTGTCAAGAGCTGGCAAACACTATCAGTCTTTTGGTAATTACTTCATATTTTTACAGAAGTTTTTATATGTATAAGAGATGATTCATTACCAGATTTTTCTACTATAAAATTAATGAGTGATATCTGTTTATTGACATATGTGACCATGTACTATGGTTTCTTCAACTGGATTGCCTGTGGTGGAAGGCCGTCCGACATAGCAATGAACTCGTTGTCAGTAGTCAAAATGCTGTCTAATGATAGCATCTGACGTCTGTTGGAATCAACCTAAGTCCGGCTGATGAGAGCTAGAGTTCAGTCAATGATTAGTGTCCTCTACAGGAGTCTTTAAAAAGGGTGATTAATCAGTTGGATGGGGTGATTGGTTAGTTTTTATCACATAGTTTTGTTAGGTCAGAAGACTTAGGTAATAAATGCTTTAAAAACTCATAGAAATTAAAATAGGCTTTCTAGGCTTTTTTGTTTCACCTAATAAACAGTGCCCCTGACAATCTACTTCCTTGTTCTGCATAAATTGCAGTCCTATATAATTTCATCAATTTAAATCCACAGGCACAGGGTCATTTATACAATCATTCGGTCTTTTGTTTCCTAGGTAACAGACTCGTCAAGAGATGAAATATGGCCACCCACTTTCTTATCCTCTATTATTTGTTCTCATGCTAATCCATATAATTCATTAGTTGCTTTCTCCTCCTCCTCTTTCCTCCTTACTCTCAGTCATTTTGTTTAGTTGAATGTTGAACAGAACATTTATTTAGCCCTTTATTTTTACAGAAAATAGACAAGTATTTAGATAAGAACATTTAAAACCTGACAAATTAATATCCTAAAAAGTGTATGTAATCTACACATAAACCTTTTTCTTTGTACTCTGAGAGAAGGAAGAAACATGTCCGCAAAATTTAACAGCTCTGCAGGTACATTGAGCAAAACTAAGAAAACTGAAATTGTTGTGGTCTTTTCTTTGTTCCTCTTTTAGATCAATATGTAGAATTTAGAAACATAATTTCTCTGATTAAATTTCAATTAGTATTTGCACGTGAAAATAATAATAAATTAAATTTGGTAATCACATTATACATCAAGTCTAAATGTTTTTATTGCTTGGAAAAATGCTTCATCCTCTATATCCAAATAAAGATAATTTGCTATGCTATATGAAATGTAATTGTCAAACCTACTGTATTATCTCTGTTGCTGTTTACACTTCTGAACAAGATGATGTTATCCATATTTTAGAAATATCCCTAAAAGATCTCATTTGCAACTTTTTGTTCCTGACTAACACAATTTTCCCCATAGAACACTGATTTTTTGGCTCATCATTTAACAACTCTTATTCTCACAATGCAGAGTCTGTGATTCCTTTTCTGATAGCTTGACTTCACAAGGCAATGTTAATTGCTCCATGATAAATCTGCAAAAATCTATAGAGCTATGATAAGCCTTGGATCATGACTGTTGTGTATCTTCTCTTCAGAATACATTGTTATAAGAGTTGCTATTGCTCACAAAATGATCTAGCTCATCAGCTCAAATTAAGCTCTGTTCAGCACTCCATTAATACGGTTTCATGCTAGTTTTATGCCAGTCATTGAAAATCAGGTACAGCTAAACCAACATGAAAGTTATGTAACACAATGATGAATCAGACCTTTGAGTTTTCTCTGCTTTCTCAAGCCTTTTCATTTTGGGGTGCAATCCAATTATTTCAAATGTAAGCACATTAACTGCAAGTATGAAAAGCCCAGCTGATGTTCTTTAAATTTCTTTGAAGAGAGTGACTCACCCAATCTGCATTCAGCTTTAGCACAGAAGAGACACAAAGAACATTAGTTGATATTACTATTGATGAATCCAGCTAATTACATTATTCTATTGTGCATTGCAATTACTTCTAAAACAGAGAAACTCAGGAACAAAAAAGAACAGCCAAAGAAAATATACTCTCCAAAAAATTTTATTTTTAATACAAATATTCTTCAGAATAGATAGGGAATAAAATTAGAAGTTCCAATGAATACAGAAGGACCTCATCAAGAATACCCCAAAAGAGAAAACAAAGTTTGATTATGAGATGTTTTTATCCCCAAGCACATCTAAAAAGAATTTTTACTTCATTCCATCATATTTATATAACATTCAGGCTATGCTTTCATTTATCACCCCTATTTAAGATATTTTTTTTCCCTGAAATATAACAAGGTTTTTGCAATTTTTCTCTATCTTCTCTGAAACACTGCAAATTGTCTTAGCAATACATAGGATTCAGAGTCAGGATAGTAACTGGTTTGAATGACACTAAAAACATCTCTGAGACCTGCTTAGTGTGTCTGTCTTGCAGAGTCAGCATTCAGAACCTGCAAATTTTGATCAGTATGGGATATATTGTCATGGATTATAGAGCATTATTTGTCCTAATTTAGAGTTCTTATTGTGATCTACTTCCCAAGATCACGTGGAAGTTTTTTTTTTAAGATAGTCAAAGATAGTCTCTGATAGTCAAAGCACTTAATACATAGTCAATGCACATGACCTTTGTTACTTTCTTCCTCTGGCCCACTCTAGTTGAGAGTCTGGTCTTTTAATACTGGTCTTAAGCTCGTAGAAGTGTGATAGTATTACTCTTTCTTGCACTTGCAGGTTCAGATAAGAGATTGCAGCTTTTAAGCCTTATTGTAGCAAGTTGTTTCTAGTACACAGAAAAACTCTTAATTTTTTTCATGACGACTCCCTCATTAAACAGAAGTGCCAGATTTCTGATTTTTTAAAACATGAAAATTATTACAAGCATGCTTTTCAGGTAAAATGTGATTCTTGAACAAGCCGTCAATACAGGACAGCAAGCTACTAGACTCTTGGCTTTCTAATTGTTACCTGCTACAGATTACCTTTTGTTTGCATTTTTCATCATCATCAGAGTTTTAAAGTTTCACTTCACAAAGGCAGATAAAATGTTATGGCAAATAACAACATCGACATAGATTGCTTTTGTCAAATAGTGAAAGACTACAAAAACTGAAGTGTATTCGATCCCCTTCCCCTCAGGAGTGTACTGACAAGTAAAAAGTAAAATCAAAAACATGATGGTGTGTGTGGAAGAAACAATCCTCTTTACCCCTGCATTGCAGACATGAGACCAGGTTCTCCTACTAAAGATGAACATACCCCATGTACATGCTGGTGGGGAGCTGCCAGTGCTCCGGCTTGAGAAATGTCTTGTGTTCAGGCAAAGAGAGTAACATACTCAAACAGATGATGTCCCATGGAAGGATTTTGTAGATATTAGTCTTCTGAGAACAACTTCTGGAACTAAAGAGATAAAAATGTTTGACAGACTATGAGCAGATTATTCTCTTTTTTCCTGAATATATACTTCCCAACCTCTCACAAACACCAAATAAAGAAATCAAAACTCCCTTGTGTGCTTTCAGTTTGATCCAAATACAGCATTACCTAAATATTTGAAGATGGGACATTGTTAGAGTCCAATACTCTCCGACCAGATTCTTTTAGATATTCCATGTATGGAGAGTGTAATGTTTAATATCAGATTACTTATCTGAAGACAGTTGATGTTACATTGGAGTTCTGGTTTAGCAGAGTGGTACAAAATATACTGAAAAACCCAAAACAAATTTATTTAAGTTATACTTAGCGAAATGCAGCAAGTGAAATATACAGTTCATTCACAGTATCAGCATGATCCCCATAACTGGTCTCTATAATATGTTCACCATTACAATGCAGTCACCAGGAAGGAATACATTGGGTGAAGCCAACTCAAGACCATTACTCTCTTCAAAATTTTTTTTCTAGTTTTTAGACTGTAGGTTGAGCTGAGCCACATGTTCACTCCGCCCATGCCGATCTGGATAACTCAGGGAGACATTTACACCTCCAGGTGTTCCACTCAGCTGTTAATAGATGTTTGTCTAAAACAAAGGCCACCCTCTGGTCCCCTTTGTGGTGAGAAAAAGTCAGGTTCTTTGCATTATTTTCTGAGCTTCATGGGCACATCGTCTTGCCCATCTCCACTGATCTTTCTTCCATTTTAGAGTTTTACTCAGTGAGCCACATTCCACTCCTAGGGATACAGTCTGTCACAGACATCCTGAAAACAAATGAAGGACAATGAATGATATAGAGCCTGTAGCCTTTGTGTGTCAAGGGATAGAGTAAGAGAAATACAAAACATGGATGAATATGAACTGAGAGAAATTCTATTGAAAATGAAAGTGAATGGAGCAAAATTTTATTTGCAAAGACAAAAGAAAGTACTTGGAAAGTATGTGATTTTTACCAGAATTCACACCAAAGTTCTTAAACATGCATGTAAACATTTTGAAAACAGTCAGATATATTATGCCATGGAAATGCAGATGTACTTCCTAAGATTAAAACCCTATATGAAAAGAAACAGTGTAAGGGATGTCCAGACTTTGCAGTCTTGATTAGTGACAATAACCACAATGATCAAACAAAGAGGGTAGAAAGAGACTAATGGAAGAAGAACACCATCCCAACTTTATGTACATTGAGGAGAGAGAGATAAGGGAAGAAATATCAAAGTGGCAAGAGCTGAGTGAATGAAAGATGGCAGTTAAGGACAGAAGGAGTGAAAAGGCAGTCCTAGTAAAAAAAGGAGAAATAATGTGAAGAGGAAGGAAGAATCAAGCTTGATTCCAAATTGGAAGCACCTAATTGGCCAAGTATTGTTACATCTATACTCCATTCTTCATCTCTAGAAAAAAATGGCAGTACTGGGAGGAAAAAGGTTGATTAAATAACACACATTTTGTGTGTCTTTAAGACTTTCTAGGAAAAGAATGTTAACTACATTTTTATTTATACTTATTTATTTTTATATACAATATAATGTATTTTATATTATGTATTTATATACCATAGATAATATAGTATTTATATTTTATTATTTATAAAAAATAAAATTATTTTTAAGCAGTTTTTATGTTCTGAAATCTGCTGAGTTTATTAATCATATTAGAATTAATAAATAACAGCATGCCTATGTGGCAAAACACCAATTTTATCTTCTCTTATTACTAGAATTTTTTCATTGCAAAATAACTGAATTGGAGCATTAGTAAACTTTCATAGAAATATCTGATACTCTGTATTTTGGTGGTCGGAAATAAATAACAATTGTCATGCACTGTTTTAATTTACAATGCAGGGTATCTTCCAGGTTCTGAATGTTTTGTGTCATCTAAGCATAATTCACAGAAAACACAGATTTCCCCTGGCATTCCTTATAATATACACAGTGCATATTGAAAATACTGTGATGTTCATTGTAGCAAATATGCAGGGACCACTGAAACTAATGTGACAAGTTATTTCTCTAGCAAGTGTTTATCATAATCCCAGATCATGCAGACTTAATTTGCCAGTTGTTTTCTGAAGTTTGAGACAGTTTCTGATACAAAAAGGACAGATGGGTAAAAGAAATAGAAGAGGATTAATAAAAATGGAATAAGATTATAGAACTAATTGGAACAAGTGAAGATTGCCAGTACAAGAAGGCTGTGCATTTCTGCACAGAAGATGATTCTCCCCCTCTACCCTGCTCTCATGAGACCCCACCTGGACTACTCCATCCAGCTCTGGGACCCTCAGCATGAGACAGACACGAATCTGTTAAAGTGAGCCCAGAGGCAGGCCATGAAAATGATCAGAGCTAGAACACCCCTCCTATGAAGAAAGGCTGAGGGAGTTGGGGTTGCTCAGGCTAGAGAAGAGAAGGCTCCGGGGAGACCTTATTGTGGCCTTTCAATATATAACGGGGACTTAGAGGGAAAGAGACTACTTGTCAGCAGTGACAGGACAAGGGGCAACAGTTTTAAAAGGAAAGAGGGTAGATTTTGATTAGGTATAGCAAAGACTTTTTTTTTTACGATGAGAGTGGTGAGACACTGGAACAGGTTGCCCAGGGAAGTTGTAGATGCCTGTTCCCTGGAAGTGTTCAAGGCCAGGTTGGACAGGGCTCTGAGCAACCTGATCTACTGAAAGATGTTCCTGCCTGTGGCAGGGGGCTTGCACTAGATGATCTTTAAAGGTCCCTTCCAATGTAAATCATTCTATGATTCTATGTTTGTATGATCCTCTGATTCTATTTTTTGTTCATCACTTTGTATGCAGAGCTTTTATATCCTACTCATCAATATTCTTATACATCCAGTTTTGTCAGGTACAAAATCAAGCACATCTTAACCTTCTAAGACACATTTTCCAACACTTTCTAGCTTTATTTTTGTAACACAAGTTCACAGTTGTGCCTCTAATTTTATGATTTTAGTTTGTCTTTGAGGCTTTGACCATCTCCTAACATGATATACTTTTCTTAAAATCCATAAAATCCAAACTAAGTTTCTGTCTTTTCTCCTGTAGCCGATGAATTGAAACTGTTTAATTTATAGAAGACTATCTTTTCTAAAACTGATGTCCTAGTTCTCTGTCTTTGCAAGGTCTGTACATTTGCTTAAAAACAAATTATGTAAAGTTTATATGGGAGATGAAGGTATCAAGATATTTTCCCTCATCTTTTCTGGCATATGAATCCCAGGTGTTCCTTTGGAATTTTCTTAATAATCCCAAGCATCAACATCAACATAAAGTTTTTGCCCCCTTTTTTTACATAATTAAAGCTTTAGTTATTCATATTGTCAGAAACTCATGCTCTCTTGTCCTAAGACTTAGGATTCTACCTGCATGACTATCACCCCTTGCAGGTTTTTTTTTGTCTTCATCAAGCCATCCTTTTTTCATGATGTGAGGAGTTATACTTATAGGCCCTTAAGAAATTTTCTTTATATAATTGATGAAGCCTTCTGTAACCTATATATAAAACTTTTCAAAACTGTACATTAATTTTTAATACTAATATACCTGTATATATCACCTTATAAATTATATAATGTTATCTAATATATTAATAATATAATAGCTAATAATTTTGAATGTTGAGTCAGAATTCCCCAAAATTTTATACGGCCATCTTTTTTCTTGCTTTCTTTATCATGTTGAGTTAATTTAATCAGGAGAGATCTGAGTCAAAATAGGCTTCTGATGCCATGAGCATAACATCCACACCTAACCTGTGAAAAATAATTAGAAGCTTTAAAGTAAAATAAAATGGATGGAACTGTATAAATGTGTTGATACAGGAAGCATGTCATGGTTCGCTTTCTTAAAACGAGAAAAGAAGACAAAAATGCAGGATCCATAGGGGCAGAATGATGGTACAAACAGACCCCATTCTGCTTAAGTTCTCTGGTTGTCCTCATGGGGCTGCAGAGAAAGTAACAGTGAAATGAAAAATATTTTGTTTAAAAATCTTCTCATATGAGTGAAGCTTCTAGCATCACACAGGATTTTTCTTCCTTGTTCTCCTTGGAAACGCATTCTCTAAATCTGACAGGCTTTTTGGTATTGTGGGTATGTAATTGGGAGTGTGGAGTATTTTTTTGACTGTTTGCTTATGCTGAGTTTTCTGAGAGGTGACTTTCACCTGGGAGCAGTCTTATTCACCACAGATGTGCACGTGGAGCCATCCTTCAAAGAGGACTGAGGCATTCTGCCTGTCTGCAAAGTGCAGTTGCGCAGTATAGCAGGGAGAAGCAGCTGCCACTTTGAGAAAGCAAATGACGCTTCAAATGGATCCTTGGGAGCTTCACTAAGCTGTGCTCTGCAGATTCAGCAGGGTTAGGGTGGTGCCAATGGAAAACTCTTTGGCTCAAAGCCTCTTCTGTCAGTCTGTAGACTATTGGCTTGGTTAAAGACTAATTTCCCTGTTGGTACTTTGAGGGTCACTGTCCTCCGGTGGACTTGGGTATTTTTCTCTGTTGCAGATAACGTTCAGCTGAAGTCAGTGATCTGGTCCTCTTTTTTTTGTTTATAAATTCAGTCACAGGATGTTTTTATTCTGTCCTAACAGAGATTGTTATGTTGAAAGCTCAGGAAACACACAACTGGACTTTTTCTTCTTTTTTCCATGGCACATCTTCACAATGACATTTATTTGTCACTCTCAAAGTAGTTATCTCATTTCCTTACACCTGGTCTTCCCCTCTGGTGACCTCTCCTAGCATCCACATCTACATTGGGTCTTTCATGTAATGATAAACAATAATGTAACTGTTGGATTTCTTACACAATAATGTAAGGGCACCCCATTATAGTCCTGCATAAATGTGACTGAATTATGAAAACTGTGTCTTTAAATATTTTTAAGTCACTATTTGAAATAAAAATGTTGAAAGAGAACTCAAAATCTGAAGGTACTTTTCATATTTTTGTTTTAGTGGAAAAAATATACTAATAAACCTCAGAGGAAAAGAATAAAGTCAACTTTATATTGAAGAATAAATCAATTCAAACCATTGGTTTTTTGCATGGAGCCTTGGAAGTGTTACTCTTGTTAACTTTAGCCTGTTCTCCTTGGGAAAGATCAGCTGCTACTTTGTACTGTATAATGCACACTTTCTGCTCTCTTCCCTTAGTATTCCCTAGTTGGTGTGTATTTTTTAACTATTCAACCCCAGAAATTAATTGTGGACAACTATTGTCTTGAGAGAGAATAGGGACCATTTAGTGAACTTAGTGAGGGAGGATTAAAGTTAGCAGTGTGATTGACATTTTTTTTAAGGACACAGTCTTCCACTTCTATTCTATTCCTCTTTCTGAACCAAATATGATCTGTACAGGAGTTAAGGAAATTATTTCCACTATGTCTCTGCTATTGCTCAGGTTCTTTAAGCAGCTCCTGTGTATTACAGGTTTATTTTAGGTATGTCTTTTCACTTGCCAAATAATTTTTTGTGTGTGCATGAACTTCCTCATTTGAACTTCCTTCTCTTTAGACTCAGAAAATACAATTTTTTTTTTTTCTTTTATTGAGGTTGCTGGATCTCAATGTAACAGAAAACATATTGCAACCTCTTACCTCCTAAACTTTTATTATGTTATTATTGCAAGAATAATCCTACTTATAATACTGATTTTAATGAATTAGCATGATATTCTCTGCTGCACAGTAAGTACTTAAAATACTTTTTTTTTAATATCAGTTTAATTTTAACAACTGGACTAATTTTAGACCATCACAATGACTAATAGTAATCATATCACTTTTTACACTAACTTACTTTCCATGAGAATTTCGTACATTTGTGGTAGCAGTCTTTTGCTTTAACAGAACAAACTGCAATTGTATTTGTATCCCTTTTCATATGAGCTTTCTTATTTTAGGCTAGAAGGAAACTAGACTGGATAGAAATCACTCCAGAACTTCTGGGTTTAGAAGTTTTTTGTTCATTTTCCGTTTTTCTGCTAGTTGCCTTAAAGGACTTTTTTTTTCCCCCGTGTCCCTGTCAATTTTCATTTTGTTAAAGATCTTTTATAATTGGCAATTAGGTCACAAATATGCACTGAAGCATATGTTTACAGTGGTCAGAGTTGAGAAGGCAATTATGTATCATGATATTTTGTCTTACTCAATTTTCCATCCCCTGGGGTCAGGTCTTCACACGAGAGTGTCTGGTTGCAGATTTGCTTACTCACGTCGTTCCTCTAATGGATTTTGTTAGAAAGAGACAATAGGCTTGACAAAGAGAAAGACAAATGACAAGCTGGTTTAGGTTAAAATTCATTTAGTTCAGTACCAAATGTCCAAGAGTAGAAAAAAAAAGAACAGGAGGGAGGGTACAATCATTCCCTCTGATGCTTTCTCAAATTCAGCAAATGGCAAAACTGAAGGTTCTTATGCTTTAATAACTCTCAATAGATATGTCTTTCATGTGTTTTTCAACTCTTTCTTGGACTTGATATAAACTTTTGGCATCTTTCAGCATGGAGTTCCATGGATCAACCACATAGTGCACTAAGCACAAACTCCTGTTATTTATTTTGAAATTGGCTTTTGCTGGAGACTTCTTATAACTAGAAGTTACTTAACAGCTCAGTGAAAAACCTCAAAACATGAACTGCAAACGTTGCAATGTTATTTTTACTCCAGACATGATTTAAAACCAATATTTGATAATATTTCACACGTTTTTATTAAGATTTACTTAAGATTAGCTAAGGAATGTGATGAAAGACTAGATTGTCTTTCCTTGGTATATGAATCCACTTAGTGAATAATATATAATTTCCTGAATTCTAATGTAAAAAGAGTCTAAATTTTAAAATTTAATTAAACATACCCAGTATGTATTTTCCCATGCAAAAAGCATTCAAACTGCTTTAAAAAATCCAAGTTTCCAATGTTACCTTCCACTTATGCATAATATGATACATGTACATGATATGATGATCACGATGCAGATTTCTTGTCTTACTGGATGGCAGTGTGGAATGTCACTGGATTTGTGCAGTGACAGCATTACTTCTATGTATGCCACATGATAAGCCTGCAAGCCCTCTTCTATCAGAATTCTTTGATGTATGGTTTGTGACAGAATTCATTACCTATCAAAAAATTATCTCTCTGAATCAAAATTGTTTTTTCTTGCAAAGAAGATTCCCAAATATACAGCTGGTAAAATTTCATAGACCAATACATTTCACTCCTGCTAACAGGCTGAAACTACCATTTAGAGAGATATCACCACTTCCCATCCGTCTCAGTGAAATGGTCACTCTGAGAAACTAGAAATGGTATTCAAATTATATTTGCCAAGTAAGCTGGTTCACTTATGGTGTAGAAGGTGAAGAGTTTCCCTTTTAGAAGAATAGATGGTGTTTTTTTCATCTGATTCCTGGTTGAAGGCTGCACACTTTTATGTACATGCTTACATTTACTCTCATAGTTTGTATACATGTGATCTGATTGTCTGAATAACATTTGTGTAAATAAAACATGACTTTTAGACACTGCATAAAAGAAGACCATATGCTCATTATTGGTTCTAGTTATCATGAGTTTGTTTAAGGCTCCAGAAACTTCAGTTACTTAAACAAATCAGAGCCCCCCCCAAAAGGTTGAAAAGTCAATTGCCTTGTGCTAGGAAAGCCAAGAATCATACAGACTGGGTAACTCTCAGTGTTTGGTACTAAAACTTTAGCTCCAGTGACTTGTTTGGGGGAGATAATGAATCTAGAGACAGACAATGCTGCAATTTATCTTTATTAAAGCATGAATTTAAAAAAAGTCTAAAAAAGAATGACATTTATTTATTTATTTTTATTATATCATTTATAAAATATAAGTATATATTTAGTTATAATTAATATATAATACATATTAATTAACAAATAAAAAATACTTAAGTAGCACTGCAAAAAAGAATGACATTTATTTATTTATTTTTATTATATTATTTATATAATATAAGTATATATTTAGTTATAATTAATATATAATACATAGTAATTAATAAATAAAAAATACTTAAGTAGCACTGCAAAAAGAATTTTGGGACCTGTTTTCTTAGCCATGGTCTTTTCCCGCACAACTTCTGCTAATATCTGAATGGCCAGAGGGATACCCAAGGAGAAAAAATAAATTAAATTAATTTATTTTTTTTTGGTTTTAATAGTTTTAATTTTAAACAATATTTGAAACCATCATTATTCATGAGAGTAAGAGGAAAAAAGGTGGCTTGTGGACTAATACGTAGGATTACTTTCTTGGTCTTTTTCTGTCTTGAATTACCTGTCCAAGCTAATATGTATAACCAGATATATTTCTAATTGCAATAGGCTTCCTCCCAGGGACTTCAACAGAGGCTGAATGAGAAGGCTAATCTGCATTTGCTTATCTGTAAATTAGGAAAAATAAGAATAAATTGTTTGGTGTTAACAACATAGATATTTATGATGTGTTTTGGGAAACTGTGGAAATGTTAGATAAATAATATTACTGTCACAGAAATATGCTTGGACTCCGTCTGTGTGATTTATAGAAGGGAGCATGTAATTTGATAATATATGTCAAACTACTAGAGCAAGAATCGAAACAGAGCAACTGTTTTATTTCTATTGCAATAAAAAGATTGAAATTAGAGATTCCAATTGGCTCTTCACTCATAAGAAAATCCTCCAAGAAATCAATACCTTTGAGACAGGAATTCTGAAATCAGTAAATAGAGATAACATTTTTTATAAGATGCATGCTGTTATCCTATCTTCCCCCGTTTGCAATAAATGTATGTCTTATCATTTTCATTGTTGATTCTGATTTTTTAATTTGAACAGATAATATTT
Organism: Phaethon aethereus; assembly: GCF_964289735.1. NCBI lineage: Eukaryota > Metazoa > Chordata > Aves > Phaethontiformes > Phaethontidae > Phaethon > Phaethon aethereus. The sequence continues at coordinate 498,358 of NC_138584.1, read as the reverse complement.
CAAAGGGAAAAAAAAAGCAGGAGAGATGTTGGATGAGGGGAGAGGAATACAGCATGTGTATGCATGCTTGGTCATGAAAACACAAATATAGAAAATAACAGAGCTGTATGCTGATAGAAGCTGGAATTTCGAGAGTCTTATATATGGAGGGTACTTAAACATCACGCCCAAGGTAGAGCAACTTTTTTAGACAGAACAGAAAGTTCCCTTTGTACTACAGATCTTTATTTTTTTAATGAAACCAGTATAATGTTTATGTTGGCTGCATTCTGTATGTAATGTTTCTAAGCATTTGACAGAACTTAAGATATTAGCTGCAGGTACCATAGATCTTCAGAAAGGTATAGTTTAATCATGAAAGATTATTTTCATGCAGATCCAGAAACATTTAGAGATTTTACTTTTGTATCAGCTGAAAAAGTAAATTATAAATTGCACAATCATTAGTTGTTCTCCTTACCTTCGAGGAATTCCTCAACTGTTTGCACCGCTGCAGGTAACTCTGCAATTGAATCATGTGCCTCTATCTGTACACAGTTTATAAATGTGCAGGTCACAGATCAAAATTTTAGCTTTAAGGAAATATCAATTTGAACATCAATAATTCCTTATGTATACATCCTCCGAGACCGGCAGATATTTCTTTGCAAATTTATCCATGCTGTAACTTGATATCCATATATCTCATCTTAAAATTATGAGGAAGTAGATTACAGAATCACAGAACCAGAGAACCACAGAATCATTAAGGTTGGAAAAGACCTTTAAGATCATCAGGTCCAACCGTCAACCCACCACCCCCATGCCCGCTAAACCATGTCCCAAAATACCAAGTCCACACGTTTTTTGAACGCTTCCAGTGATGGTGACTCCACCACCTCCCTGGGCAGCCTGTGCCAATGTTTGACCACTCAGTGAAGAAATTTTTCCAAATATCTAATCTAAGCCTCCCCTGGTGGAGGAGGCCATTTCCTCTCATCCTATTGATAGTTACTTGGGAGAAGAGACCAAACTCCACCTCACCACAATTCCCTTTCATGTAATTGTAGAGAGTGATGAGGTGTCCCCTCAGCCTCCTCTTCTCCAGACTAAACACCCCCAGTTCCTTCAGCTGCTCCTCATCAGACTTGTTCTCCAGCCCCCTCACCAACTTCGTGGCCCTTCTCTGGACACACTCAAGCACCTCAACATCCTTCTTGTAGTGAGGGGCAAGTCATACTAAGGAGTGTTAAGGACTGATCACGTTCACATACATAAGGAGTGATTCATACTCCTTATTCCAGCTTTCAGAAATACTCAAGAATTCAAGTCTCCACAAATAAAAATTGAGCAGTACAGATGAAAACAACTGAGGATGTTCATAAGTCATTGAGAAAACAAATATGGATAATGGTTAGGGAAGCACTTGGAAATATAAGAAAATAAAAGATTTAAAACTATTCCAATGTTTCCAGGTTTATAGGAAATAATAACTGTTAAAAGTGTAGTGGATTGCATATAAACATACATTCATCATTCAGATTTCCTCATTCAAGTGAACTCAGTACAATCCTATGCTGATCATTCATACCATGTGCAACACAAACATTTCTGTGATTATCTTTATGATACAATTTCCACATGCTGGCATTAATGATGCCTTGTGCTAGCATAATGATGATTCTGTTCCTATAAAACATTTATTTAGATGATGTAAAATCAAAGAAGTTCACACAGGAATTTGCTTTAATAATGATTGCACTTTATAGAAGGATACTTGTGGAGACAGCTTATTTAAACCAAGCTCTTATTGCTGTAGATTTGCACAAAAAGAAGCTTAGTGAAATAGCTTCTCAGATAAACTTCTGGTTTTCTCCTGTCTGATCTACTTAATTCCCAACACAACATTTTTTAATAGCGTAAAAGATTGAGAAGGCATAAAGAAAAAGCTATATAAAGAGCTATAAATAAAAGGTAACTTATGATTAGTGGGTTTAATAAAAATAAAATTAATAATAAAAGTATTATTATTATTAATAATGTAATAATCTGAATGAAATTATGCTTTTCATTTTTAGACCTAAATGGACCTTCTAAAAAAGGTCACTTTTACTGCCTTTGGGAAAAGGGCACAGTGAGATCAAATCTCTTGACCAATTAATTCAGCAAAACAGAGAAGATCCAAAGGAGAAATTCAGTTTACTCAGCCCTCTCTTTTGCCTTGTATCATTTAACAGCTCCATCACCCCTATTTACTGTTCATTTATTTGCACAGTATGGGATGATGGGAAAGAAAAGGAAGTTCTTACTCAGAAAAAAGTCCCGAAGGTTCCTCCTCCGATACAGAAAGCAACAATAAATTAACCTCTAATAACAGTCACTGGCTTTTAATGATAAAAAGTGCTGCTTTCATTGAATTTGCATATGAAAAAGCAGATGGTTGTGCTAAATCATTTTAAATTGCATATAGTGATCCTGGGATCTAACTATGACTACAGATTTGCGTTGTCTCAGGCCCTTAAGACAGAAAATATAACTCCAGTCTCAGATGCAAGGAAGCTTCATGGCCACTGAGAAGTCTTAATCCTGTACCAACCAGTTCCTTTAAAAAATTCAATCTATGAATCATAGAATCATAGATTATCTCAAGTTGGAAGGGACCCATGAAGATCATCGAGTCTAATTCCCTGCTCCTTGCAGCACTACCTAAAACTAAACCATATGCCTAAAAAGATCATCCAGACATTCCTTGAACTCTGACAGGTTTGGTGCCATGGCCACTTCCCTGGGGAGCCTGTTCCAGTGACCAGCCACCCTCTCAGTGAAGAATCTTTTCATAATGTCCAATCTGAACTTCCCCTGACACAGCTTCATTCCATTTCCATGTCCTATCGCTTGTCACCAGAAAGAGGAGATCAGCACGTCCCCTTCCCCTGCCCCCCTTGATGAAGTTGTAGACTGTGATGAGGTCACCCCTCAGCCTTCCGTTCTCCAAGCTAAACAAGCCAGGTGACCACAGCCACTCCTCATAAGTCTTGGCCTTGAGACCTTTCACCACCTTGGTCACTCTCCTCTGGACACACTCTAAATAGTTTGATGTCCTTCTTATATTGTTGAGGTACCAAAAACTGCATACAGTAAGGGTGGGGGCTGCATCAGTGCGGCATAGAGTGGGACAATGACCTCCCTCGACCAGCTACCTATGCTGTGCTTCATGCACCCCAGGACACAGTTGGCTCTTTTGGCTGCCAGGGCACACTGTTGACTCATATTCAACTTGCCATCAGCCTAAAGCCCACAGATCTCTTTCTGTGGGGCTGCTCTCCAGCCTCTCAGCCCCCAATTTGTACGTATAACCAGGATTACCCCATCCCAGGCTAAATTTCATATGGTTGGCAATTGCCCAGCTCTCTAGTCTAGCCAGATCTCTCTGTAAGGCCTCTCTACCCCCAAGGGAGTCCACAGCTACTCCTAGTTCAGTGTCATCAGAAAACTTACTTAATGTACATTTGATTCCTGTGCCCTAAAAACATTAAAGAGCACTGGTCCTAAAATTGAACCTTGGCGAACCCCACTAGTGACTGGCTGCCAGCCCGATGTAACCCCATTTACTGTAACTCTTTGAGCCTGACCTACCAGCCAATTGCTCACCCAATGTATTAGGGACTTGTCCTGCTGTGTGCTGGACATTTTGTCTGGAAGGATACTGTGAGACACAGCTTGGCTAAAATCTGAAACCACCACATCTACTGGCTTCCCTTGGTCAACTAGGTGGGTGACCTTGTCATAAAAGGTAATTAAGTTAGTTAAGCAGAACTGTGCCCTTGTGAACCTGTGCTGGTTATGTCCAATGCATTGTCTCTCAAGTGCTTTTCATTAACTTCCAGAAAAATCTTCTCCATAATTTTACCAGGCACTGAGGTGAGACTGATAGGCCTGCAATTACCAGGGCCTTCCTTCTTTCTCTTCTTGAAAATTGGGACAACATTTTCCAGCTTCCAGTTGACTGGGACCTCTCCAGTTTCCCAATACTGTTGAAAAATAATGGAGAGAGGTCCTGCAATTGGCCAAGAGTTTTCTTTTGAAGAAACATTATATAATATAAACTATGTTAAAGAGAAGGGAATCAAACAATTCCCTAGATATGAGCCGAACATGAATATATACAAGAATGACAAAAACAAGTGTTTTCTTCAAAAGGCAGGACACAGAATGGGAGAGAATTGATAGGGATCCAGTCTGAACTGGACAATCACCTGAATTGTTAGGGATCCAGTCAAGCAGAACTGTGGAAAAATGGGTACAATTTTGGCTTTTTGATGGTCTTGAATGACTTACCACTCCTAAATTTTTCTTTCACCATTAGCTGTAGCCTAGTCAATACATTTTTTACCATTACTATGCTATAGAAAAATAAGCAGAACAACAGAAGAAAGGAGTAAGCACTAGAAAGTTTCTGTTTAACAATTCTAACTGTATGCCTAGTGAAACTTCTCTGCATTAAGTAGATAATTTGGAATTTTAAACTTTTAAAACATTGATTTGGTTTTCAGTAGATTTTTAGCTCTAATTGGTTTGCTCACTTTTTCCCTGTAACAAACTTTTGAGCATAATGTAACATAAAAATTGTAACAAGAAAGGAAGAGAGATATTTTGTTTAAAATAAATACACCTAGTTAAAAACTGTAATGGCAAATTCAGAATTTTCCTTTTTTACAATGTGACATTCAGTATATTAAGGCCTTAAGGTGTACCTACAGTGCTTAGTAACAGGTAATTTGTTCAGCAACATCATTATTCTGGACAGTATGTGTCTAAATTCCCCCCAGGCTGTAGGCTGAGCCAAATGTGTAATTTAATATCATGGTACACACGTAGACCAAAAGTGAATATGAATTTATATTTCAAAGAAAAGATATGGCTGTAGCATTTACCAGTAGATGAACATTCAGAAACAAAAAAAATTAAGCCTTATTTTCTTCTCAATTCCCACTGAACAGCTGTAAGAAAGAAAGAAGGTATTTTTTCCTGAAAAACAATATCATTGTTGTGTGAGGCCTGGTGGACCATGATGCTGTTGGGGTCACCCTGCAAGGGCTCGACCTTAAGGAGAAGGAGCTGTGGTGCTGAGAAGCTGGTAAACAGCTGGACACCTGCACGGCTCGGCCTTGAGGAGAAGGAGCTGTGGTAAACAACTAAGAGGAAGCAAAGGAGCGCGTGGACACCTGCAGGCAGCAAATCCTGACTGTGGAGAAGTGCGTGGACTGTGTGTGGTAACCAACCAGGACGTATTTTGTGGCGCGTGAAAGAGCTGTAACTGCATAAAAAGCGGACACTTGTAGCAATGAAGGTCTTTGGCCTGAACCTCCGCCAGAGTCAGTGCCCTGTTACTCCACATGATGCAACTATAGGACCAACAATGTAGCACTTATTCTCAACTGATGTGACTCTCATCCTGATTTACTTGGCAAATACTTATTTAGGAGAAACAACCTCTGACCTTTCAGATTGTGTGTATGTATAGCCAAACACATGTAGTTTTCCTTCTGTGAGTGGTTAATTAGGAATATTCTGAAACTAACAAACAGTGAAACCAGAAGCAAAATACATATATTAAGTGTCTGCAAAATTAAGGTCTATACTTGGAATATGAAAGATTTTTTTTTATACTTCTCTTCAGGGAACAACTTACAGACTTACATGTAAGTGTTCTGTTTATTATGAAAGTAATTCCATATTTTAAGCTATTTATTTTATCTTGGAAAGATAAATTTTAAAGAGATCACCAGAAACTATAAGAATCTTTTTTTTTCCTTACGTTAAATATCTCTGGAAATTTATGTTAATTAGTTGATAATTTTCTTGTCTGGAAAATTCAGGTGTACCAATACTTACAATCATCTGAATAAAACAGAACTGAATTGTTGTTATGGAAATGCATTCTATTCTGTAATTAAAATAAGTGAATTCTATAAGTAAAACAAGTGAATTCTATAAGTAAAACACGTTTCTGTAGAAACACTGGTGTTGAATATACATCAGTATTTTCCATGGAAAGTTTTATTAATTTTGCAAGGTTACTTGAACCTCCAGCTAGAACTTGGATGTTAAATTCTCAACTCTCATGAAGTTTTACATAAAATGAAGCTGTTAAAAGACAAATTATATTCATTCATATATGAAATTTTGGAGGGGTTAATGTCTCTGTAGGGCCATGTTCACTTGCTTGCGAGGCCTGGAGTTCCCTGGGGAGACAAATTACTTTGAAAATTTATCTTATTGAGAATTGTCTCAATAGATTTTTTTCTTGCAGGAAACTGTCTTGTCATAATAATATTTTATAGCAGGGATTAAGGACTTCTCTCTTATCTGCTTCTTAAAATTATAGTGATGAGATGTGCCAAAAAATGCATCTCTGGTAATATTTTTGTGTTCTCGAATGTTGTTCTAGCATGACACCTGTTTAAACAATAAGAATGTAACCATGTGTCATGGTTTAGCCCCAGCCAGCAACTACGCACCACGCAGCCGCTCGCTCACTCCCCCACGGTGGCACGGGGGAGAGAATTGGAAGAGTAAAAGTGAGGAAACTCATGGTTTGAGATAAAGACAGTTTAATAAGTAAAGCAAAAGCCGTGCACGCAAGCAAAGCAAAACAAGGAATTTGTTCACCACTCCCCATGGGCAGGCAGGTGTTCAGCCATCTCCAGGGAAGCAGGGCTCTGTCACGCGTAATGGTTTCTTGGGAAGACAGATGCCATAACTCCGAACGTCCCTCCACCCCTTCCTTCTTCTTTGTCCCAGCTTTATATACCGAGCATGACGTTATATGGTATGGAATATCTCTTTGGCCAGCCTGGGTCAGCTGTCCCGGCTGTGTCCCCTCCCAGCTTCCCGTGCACCCCCAGCCTGCTCGCTGCAGGCCAGCATGAGAAGCTGGACTGTCCTTGAGTACTTAGCAACAACTCAAAACATCAGCACCTTATCAACATTTTCTCATCCCAAATCCAAAACATAGCCTCATGCTAGCTTCTATGAAGAAAATTAACTCTACCCTAGCTGAAACCAGGACACCATGCTAAGCTATAGCAGAGATTAATATACAGCTGCCTCTGTGGTGAGCTCAGTAGATGTTGTTGATCTCCTTTTGACTCAATTTAAAGATGCCTTGAAACTTCTTGTTCACTTCTGCCATAGAACATTCTTAGATTGTCTAAGAAAAGATGAGCATGTAACATAAAGTCACTTCAATGCTCCACAAGACTTCCTTTTGGAAAGGGAAACACAGATATCAAAACTTTGATTCAAGTTCAAAAGTTACTCCTACGATGTACTCGAAAATTTGATTTGGAAATACAATATCATTTTATAAAAAAAATATTTTTAAGTCCAGGTTTTGTCAGTCTAGTGATATTACAGTAAGGATAAATTGCACAACAGTAGTGGGGCACTTATTGTAGCATTGAAATAATGTTTCAGCTTCATAATATGATTAATAGTTCTTACAAATTAAAGAGAGATCTTGAAATTCACATGGCCTAATTTGATATCTTTAAAAAGATGTGGAATTCTACAAAAGCAGAGTCCAGTCAATAATATATCTTTTAAAAATTCTGTCCATTCTAGGACTCTTTAGTAAAAGTGTTAAACACAGATATTTCACTTAAAATTATTTTGTTAGAAACATGGTGTACCTAAATGTTTAACAGAGTGACTTCTTTTTTTTGGAAGACACATGTGACATTATTATGTTAATTTCACACTAAAAAGGCCAAGTCTTCACTCTAAATTCATAGCTTTAAGACATACAAGGGTTTGGACACCAACTAGAAACTATAAAAGCAGGGTTCAGAAATTCTACCCTCAAAGGCTTTACCTGATTGTTTACAAAAATGTTATAGTCTATTTGTCTAAAATTACACACATGATTTCCTGTAAGGTCTTATAATTCAGTCACATGATAAAACATGTGTTTACATGTTTGTGAACTTCTCTGAAAAGAAATATATACATGACCTGTGACCTTACAAGGTCAGTTTTAATTACTAGCTTAAATAAGATTATACAGGATTCAGTACTTGAATTCAACCAGTTTAGTCAAAAACAGTCTCTGAACTTCATGTTTTGGTTAAATCTGTAGTCTTTCAGAGAGATGTCTTTTTATGGGTTATAAAACATTATAAAGGAAACTTGTATACATATACATTCTGTCAGGAAAAAGGATACAGCTTGAGAATCTTAAAATGCCACTCCTGCTATGGATTTTTTCCTGTTGTCTGTTGTCGATGCAGCTGAATAATATCAATCTTGTTTTCTGCGGAACATCTGAGATCCAACATCTTAGACAATTGGAAATTGTTCTATTATGCATAAAAACACATTTCTAGAACTGTTTCTAGCCATGGGACAACAGAAAATGGAAATGGCATGGAGGCAATATAATGAGGCTACTGTGAGAATATGACATCAATTTTTGCTCTTTTTCATTTCAAGCTGAAGAATACATCCAATTCTTATCTCGATCATCAAGTGTCTCAGCCACAAAGACTTAGTCAATAAAAAAGATTTGAAGAGTCTAAGGGGGAGGGACTCGCCAAAATAGAAAATCCAATGTTAAACCCATGCTGGAGCAGTTATTGAAGGACTGCTGCCCATGGGAAGGACCCACCTGGAGAAGTTCATGAAGGACTGTATGCCATGGGAGGGACCCTATAGTGCAGGGCGAGAGTGTTTGTAGGAAGGAGAGGCAAAGTGTTATGAACTGACAGCAACGCCATTGTCACTTATCCTACGTTGCTTGGGGGGAGGAGGTTGAAGAGCTAGGAGTGAAGTTGTGCCTGGGAAGAAGGAAAGGCTGGAGGTAAGTTGGATTTTGATTTGTTCTTATTTTTTACTATCCCACTCTGTTATTAATTGGCAATAAAGTAATTTCCCCAAGTGGAGTCTGTTTTGCCCATGATGGTAATTGGTAAATGGTTTCCCTGTTTTTATCTTGACCCACAAACTTTTCATTGTATTTTCTCCTCCCATCCTGTTGATGGAAGGGGAGTGACAGAGCACCTTGGCAGGCACCTGGCAGCTAACCAAGGTCAACTCCATCACAGTCCCTTTCTCCATCGATCAGTAGGACTTCATTTTCCTTAGTCTTCCTTTCAGTGTTGTGCTCACAGAAGCTCTTCTTGTTGCCTTTCCTATCCCTCACTAAATCCAATTCCATTTCAGCACTGGCTTTCTTACCTCCACCCCTGCACATTTAAGCAATGTGTCTCTGTTCCTCCTGGGTAGTCTATCCCTGCTTTCGCGATCTGTGTACTTCCCATTTGTGTTTGAACTCAATCAGGATTTCCCACTCTGTTCATCCACACTCACCTTTTGTCACACTTACTTGACTTCCTGTACATTGGACAGTACTTGTATTCTGAGAAGGAGAGATCCCCAACTTGTGCTGGTCACGTTCACCCAAACAAAATCACTGAATAAGATGAGATCTACTCTCCTGAAATGTTGATGATCCATAATTAATCCTTCTGTTTTGATCACTTCTCTCAGGACATGAAATTTCACCATATTCTGGTTGCTGAAGCCAAGGCTGCCCCCATCTTCACATCTTCAGTCAGTTCTCCTTTTGTGGAGCTGGACTTATTGTCCAGCAGAATATCTCACCTAGTTGGCTTAGTGATCATGAAGAACAAGAGGTTATCTTCAATGTAAAGTGTAAATCTCCTTTTATTGCTTGTACCCAGCCATATTGCCCTGTAACTCTGCACAAACTCTAATTCCTTCTGTTTGTTTTCCATGCTGTGTGAATTTTTTACAGGCACTTGAAATGGATCGCCAGTCATACTGGCTTCATAAGGAGAGTGTGAGAGTCTTGGACACTGAGTTATCCCCCAGACACTTCCTCACTTGCCTACAATGCCTTCAGTTCTCCTTAGAGGATGATGCACCAACACAAGTAGTTTAAAGCCCACCTCACAAAGATAGTGAGCCTATTGGCAAAGACACTCTGGTCAATCCTGTCATCTGCTCAGCAGTCCGTGTTCCTCAGGGAAGGACCCATGCTTTTAAAAAATAAATTAAAAAATAAGCCATGCAGCCAGGTGTTCACCCACTGGATGCATCCACTCCAGTCTGAGCCTTTCCACTTCACTGACAGAAGTGAGACCACCACTTGGCTGCCCGTGCCTTTCACCCTCACTCCAGAGCTCTTTAGTCCCGTTTGAAATAGTCTATGTCTCCTCAGCACTGTCATTGGTGCCCACATAGATGAACAGCAAGGGATAATAATCAGAGGTCCAGACAAATCAGTTTCTCCTCAAAAATGAATCTCAGCATGCAGCAAGCAGCAAACATTCCAAGACATTAAGTTAGGTCAATAGATGGTTGCCTCTGTACCTTGCAGGAGAGTCTTCAGCAGCACTCTGCTTTTCTTCATGTGGCAACTTGGTTAAGAATCAGCTGTCTCTGGTGTCTTCCCTGATGGAAGGTCATCTTCCTTAAAAGTTCCCAGGGCAAGGAACCTGTCTGTTTGTTCTCTCTGGGACTGAGCTGTATTTAAACATCTGGTTCTTGGAGATTATCTTTTCAAACACAATAAAGAGATTATACATGCAGTTTTTTAAAAGCTCTTAAATCCTTCAGGACTAAAGGGTAAATAGGATCATAGTTTATATATAAATAATATGCAAAATTGTATTAGTTACATCACCATTTGTATTAAATTCTGTAATAACCTTAATCTACAGTACATGCTCCACTGTGAACAAACAAATGTCAAAATGCATACCGAGCATCAAATTTTAAAGCAACATTTCACTTCCATTGGAAAGCATGGGTGTGGAAGAAAGTCCCATAAAGGCCTGCATTATTTCTTGTTGATTAAACTTTCTGGACAGATAGAAAAAAAACTTATATCAAATTAATTTTTAAAAATCATGGCATTTAATAAATAATTTTCATCATTTTAACTGACTGTACTTAAACTCTACAGGTTTAAACAAGCTAAGCTATAAACAGAATTTATATGAAAATCCACTCTGCTTTCTCCTGTATTGTTGGAAAATACACAACATTTAAAGAGCGAAAAATGTCTCTATTGTATGTATCTTCAAGTTACACTCTATATTTAAAGCCAATGAATGACTACAGAACACCACCTATACCTGCAATAACTTTTATTTTTGTATGCACCAAATTATGTATTTAAAAGCTTAGCTTTGAACCACCAGGTTAGAGATTCTATGTCCATGGGATTATAAATAATACAACTCAGGAACAGGAATCCATCCCAACTAACTGTTTAAAAGCCCTCTCCAATGCTAGAAATATACTGGTAAATTTGTATGGGGCAGAATTGGTTTGTATGAGTGTAATCCAAAATCCATGAAAATTAGGGGAAGTGTTCCCAACAGTGTCTGTTTTAACTGCATGCTAACTGGATGAAAACAGTAAAGGATATATTACAGCAGAAGTTGCAGAAAAGGGGGCAATGGATTATGTTGCGATAGCATGAGAAAAATCAGTGATCAGTAACTTCAAGTACTGTCTGAAGCAAGGTACATTTGTGCAGCTAATGCCATGATCTTTTGCTGAGCAAATGATATTCATACCACTGTGTGATAAAAGTGACTGACGTCTAAGTAGTAATGGTTAGCAGATTCTTTTCCTCTAATGGATCACCCTCTTCACCCGCTCTAAATAATGAAACTAGAACAAGCCATGGAATATGCAAAGCTCAGCAGCAACTCTTAAACAGTACATGAAACTCTGGCATACACAGCTGTTTTAATTTTGTGTTTTGTCAAAGCAGTGTTTAGGGGGAGAGGATAAATTAGCTACAGCCGTAGGGGAAAGAGAAGGTGCAAATGAGATTTATTCCATTCACTGAAACTAATGGCAGTATATCAAATACATAACAGACTCAGTGATTCATCCAGGATAACTGTTCTCTATTTGCTTGAACTTTAAGACTCCTTTTTTCTTTTAATCTTATTTTCTTTTTCGTTTTTCTGAAATGGCCTTTAAATTATCTGGGAAGACTCTTGGAGATACAGTTGATGACACAAGGTATGAGTGGTAAAATTAAAACACTTTGTAGTCATCTTCTAACTTAAGTAGTTCTTCAGAGAGAAAGAAAAATATGGTTGTTCTTCACAGTACAGTGGCATCTAAGCATGCTGCAAGGCAAATATTATGCTATTCTACTTTCTGATGTATGAGTAATGACTGCAGGATCAACTTCCATGTGTCCTCCACAGAAGAAAACCAACCTGTTGGTGAAAATCCTTCTGTACCTTACAGTTTCAGCTTTACTTCTACACACACCATCAGAATTGGATACCAGTCCTTCAAACACACTGAAATCCAAGGGCTGTTTGGGATGGCAAAATACAACTCAGTCATTGGCAAGAGTATAATTTTATTCACCACTGTCTTTTGTCTTTTAGCAAAATCTGTCAACACAGTCTTATAAATACTGCTATCCTGAATTAATTATTCTTCTACTGACAGCCAAGTTGTTTCTTGTTGGTATAAAGTCATGGAGTTGAAGTTGAATAACTCACCTTCAAGTCAGACATCCTGTTGGAAATCTACCCTATCTCCAAAGGACTCTTCTGCTTTGGGGGAAAAGTAAACAAAGTTAATTCTCCAACCTATTTGTGTATTATCTCTCTCACCACTCACTCTTTCTGCAACGCAGCCACTCTCCCCTGTGAGAAAACTTTTGTCCCTCCTTTCCAATTGTCAAGCTTTTTACATGACAATAAGTAGCAGTGTTCTCTCTGAATTCACAGAATACTATATAAGTTATGTCAGAGATTCTTGTAAGAGTTCTGTTGTATTGCTCATTGTGCTACCAGGAAAGTCACACATCTAACAAGAAATCTGAACAAGCAGAATTTTTTTGCCCTAGTATTAAGTATTGGTATTGTGCTTACTTTCATAATAGAATTATCAATGACTTGGGAAATCTTTTCTAAGAATAATGGTCACTGTTTTGATTTTGTCTTTTAAAATGGTATTAAACCACACTCAATCCTATATATCAGCTTGAACAAATATTATTTCTGCTCATGGAAGATGTGATCATGTGTTGTTTTTTCCCATTTATTTGGACAGTGCTGAATGAACTATAAAAATACACATTTTCAAATTACAAAAAAAGGCAAGATGTGAGACACAATCCGTTAGGATGGTAGGATTGCCAACAGTTTCTCTAAAAGTTTTTCAACAGTTTCTCTGAAAGTTCAGATCTGTATTCACTAGAAACCTTGTTTTGGAGAATACTGGAGAGGCTGTAACACAGAGATAACATGGAGAAAACAGGAAAAAACCCACCAAAACCGGAGGAAATAATGACTTAGGATTCACATATTAAGGAAAGGGGAACTTTAGGGGCTATCTTAACCTTGCATAGATTAGGAGAACCTGTTGGATTCACACAGTATTCATATAAAAATACACATTTTCAAATTACAAAAAAAGGCAAGGTGTGAGAGGCAATTTTTATCAGAGTAGTCAAACTGAGAAGATACAATAGAAATATTTTTCACTTGTGTATTTCCCATAAATAGTCTATAGGATGTGAAAGCAATCTTTTGGTTGTTGTGTAGTACAGAGTAGTGGATGCTGGTAGGTTACAGGGATTTTCACATCCTCTGATAGACAGATGCCCTAAATTTTCTCCTGGAGGAACCTCCCTGTTTTCATAGCCAGCTACAGAAGACTAAACGCCTATATCACAGAAGACTAAACTCCTATACCTGCCTAAGTGTTGAACAAGACACAGATAAGTGGGAAAGGGGCTTTTTACCACTGAAACAGCAGCAGAACTCTTAGCATATGTCATAATTCCGAAAAAGAAGCATCACGGCCTAATCCTGCACACTTCTTCCTAGTCCTGTAGGATCACAGATACAGCCTGGCACATCACTGTTGTGAATAAGGCAGATCTGCAAAACTGCAAATATAGGACCTAGCTGAAATATATGGTAATGTATTTTTACATTGAAGTATGAACATTGACATCAAAGTCACATAAGTATATTTACAAATGTATTTGGGGACTACGAAGAAACTTTAAATTTTCTCTTTCTTGCCCCACTGTATATGAAACTACCCAGTAAAAATGCTTCATAGAGAACATTGACAATGAATGTCTAGTTTGGAAACAATGTGAGGAATCCAGACTTGCAAATTTTACTTTTACTCTAAAACATTTAAAGATATTATTCTACATTATGCTACTAACTAATATCTAAAAATAAGAAGGTAAAACTAATAAGTAGTATGAATATTAGAAAGAGCTTCCAAAATATGCATAAGTTTGTAGAATGTTTTCACAGGTAAAGAATTTGATATTCCATCACTAGAAGTTTCTAGGATGAGTAAGAAAAAGTGTAAGGAAATGTGAAATAAGAAACAGCCCTGTGCCTTTGGAAATGAGGGTGGGAAGATTAAATCAGAACAACCCTGCCAACCTAGTAGTTGTTCTTATTTCTTATTTCAAAATGTAATTTAATGATTTTACTTTGTAACTTTTTTTTTTCCTTGTAGCTCTGAAGTTCACAAACCTTTACATTTAAATTAAACAGGTTGTTGAAGTTGCAGGGAAATGTCCTCTCTAAAAATAGAGCTTTTTTTATAAACAGAAATACCAACAGAAATAACACTAATCTTAATAAATTAAGCAATTAAGAGTTTCTTCAGTTCTATACGTGTGTCAAGTGGGGACCTGATTTGGTTCTATTTGTAAATTAAAATGACCAACATGATAGTGTTAATTTGCTCTTGATCAATACCAAGGAAAATAGGATCATAGTCTTCCAACTGATCTCTTTTCTGATTGCAACAAAACCAGTTCTTATCACGGATGAAATTTTCCCTCTACAACAAATTTAGGATAGTTACAGGACCGAGAGTAGCAGAAGAATAGCAAATAATGTGCTTTAGTCCAGAGATGAGTAAGTGCAATTTGTTTTTCACATTGAGAGTAAGCAGCATCTTTATTTGCATGGTAATATAATTCTTACCATCAAAAAAAATATATCCAAGCATTTATGAGTCTTCAATTATTTGCAACTTTTGCCTTATATTCCAGTGAATTTTCTATCTGAAATGTCTGCCCTAGCAGACTTCGGGCACACACAACTGATTAATAGTTACAGATAAACACCAAACAGATTCCTGTTCAAAATCTCTATATTTGAACACCTTCTTTAGGATCCTTTTCCCAGAAAAGGAGAAGCTGTTTAGTTATTAATATATTTGGAGATCTACTATTTGGAAAATATTTAACGACAGTACTCTGAATTTATGTTTTATTTTGCTGATTAAAAGGACAGGAATATTTCCTTCCTACAGCAAAAGTTATTAATATTTTTTTTTAAAGTGTCTTCTGTAGTAAAGATGGTCTTATGAAATTTGGCCAGGTTTTTCATAGAGGAATTTATTCTTCTTGCAGAATAGAAAAGACCTGTTAAAATAGGGAAAAAAAATTGGAAGGAGCTGTAAGCAGTCATTGTCATGGTTTGATACCTTTTCTCTGAAATCATAGTGACTTCTGATGGAGCAACCTCAGCTCATTCATTTCCTAAACTTCAGCAGTCCTGCAGCAGAAATAAGGTTTTGAAGAACGGAAAGTAATTCTTCTTCTCTGGTTTTCTTTGTCCAGAGCCCTTTATCTGAACACTTCCACAGCTTATACAGTTTTCAGTATTTTTATGTATGCATTCTGAAAGCAGTACAGTGGACTGAGAAAACTGTCCTAATCAGGTGACAGAGGCTGGTGAGTTACCATTTCACATAGTTCTGTGAGGAAAAGTTGTTATTTTTTATTTCTAATATTTTATATACTAAAATGTACTTAGCATAAGCAATATCTATATTGTTTGTCCAACACAGTGGAGACATAATTTGGAAATTAAAAAAAAAAAAACCACAAACTGTATTATTTAGGAAATTGATGAAGTTCAAAATGCACTTACTAACCTATATTATTGGCTTAAGGGTAATATATTCTTTCTTGAATTAAAAGGGAGAATATTAACTATGGAAACAGATACAGTTTTTAAACTGAAAAATAATTGTATCATTTTGTTAACATTTTAGTTTGCAGGGTAAAAAATACAGTTCTGAAGAATGTAATGGTAAAATTTTGAGGTGGCTGATACATGTTAACATTGGGCTTGCTTACTGGCCACTGAAGTCTTGAAGTCTTAAGGGGCTTAAAGCCCTAAGTCTTTAAATTTTAAAGGATGTAAAGTCTTGTCATCTGCTTTGACATCTTTCAATGAAAGGTCTATGAATATTAAAATGAACTCTATTTAATACTTTGGCACTTTTTTCACCCTCATGCATTTGATGATGTCATCTATTAAAGATTGAGATTCATCTTGAGTTTTCTTGATTTCTTTGACTTATGTCAAAACCTGAGCAGTAGTTAATTATAACTTTTTTAGATGTGTTAAGAAAGATGGAGATAATTTGTGTCTTATTTTGTAGATGAAATAGACATATGCTTCAATCTAATTTGCAGGGATTGAAAATATGTAATTATAGAATAGTACAAGGAGGCATCATTAAAAATATTAGAAAACAAAAAGTGACAGATTTGTGTTTCAGAACTCTAGGGTGTATAAAGAACTAGAAATGATAGAGCAAGTTTTGGATTCTGTCCTTTCGTCCTGATGGGAACAGATCATCTGTTATACTGCCCAAGGAAGAGTCGTGATGACTGAGAAATGATCAATTTAATAAGTTACACCTGTGTAAAAAATAAAAATTAAAATGTACTTTGGTAAAACCTCTGTAAGAATTCTCTTGCAAATTTGATTTAATCTTTTAATGCACACCATTACAGCTCTATTCCAGCATCTAATTTTTAATTACTTTTTTTTTCTTAATAGCTGTAATAGTATTGTTCAGAAAAAGACAGGGATCAAACTTTTTCAGTATCAGTGACTGAGGAGGAGTATCATGTTGAGGAAGCTACATAGTTAAATTCTCACAGGCTTTTGCGGGTCTCAGTACTCAGGACAGATTTGCGGCTAATGGTCTTGCCAGTCAGCAAGATTTAATTAAATGGAGTGGATTGTTCCTGAAAGGATGTTGTGTCTAAAGCCTCCTTATCTGAAGTGTCTTAATTGCTGTTGTTTTCCATATCCTGCTTATCTGACACAGTTTTGGTGAAGAATGGGTTGCAAAAACTAAAGGTACGTAAACTCTGTAACTGCCCCATTTTGAGCAAACTTCATGTCAACAGAGACTGTCCATGCTGCTCTGTGTTCTCACCTATAGCTATAGTAAAAATCTGCTTCTCTTCTGACCTGATCAAAATTGCAGTTCTGGTTATTTCCATGACAATATGCTTGGTTATCATGAAAAGACTGAAGAGAATTCTGGTAGCTCCGGAAAAACCATGGAAATTTACTTCTGAGTTAATTTTTTCATGTTATCTGGCCCAATCATCTTAGGAGGTTGTTAACTTCCAAATAAAAAATATGTTTTCTGTATTTTTAAAACAATATCAAGATTATTTGTTTTATGAATAATACAGTTAATAACAAAAAGATACTGCAAGAAAGAGGTTTCTTTAAACTGCATTCAATGAGATCATAACTTTTAAAATGTATTTGAAACTATCTAAAAATGTCCACCTGCCTCCCATACCCAGAAATATCACAGCATAATTCAGTTTCTCTCCCAAATATTGTAGAATATTTTCTCTGTGGGTGTATGTGTCCCACTTTTCACTGGAGATACAACAACTCTATTATTTTTTTAAAATGTGGTTTTATGAGGCCAGAGTACATATTTTCTATATTCTCATCTTCACATGATTTCTCTTAGATAAATACACTTTGTTTCTCCCCCTTTAGTATACAGGGTCATTAATGAGTGGAATATGGACAATGATTTTGTATGTCTGAGTGGAATACAGACTATGATTGTGTATGTCTAATCAGTCCACCTCAATTCCCACATTGCAAATTTTCTTGACATAACTTTGCATATCGTAAAGATGTATGTTATATACAACCCACGTAACATGCTAAAATTTAATAAAGGTGATTTGAAATAGCAGTTTGGCTTTTACTGAGCTAGCGAGAGAATATTCTAAATTTGCTCATTAATTTATGTTGTAAGAAATAGGGGGGGGAGGGGTGAAACCAAACACTATTTTATATTCCTTTTTCCTTTAAGACTATTGTAGTATTTAGTCATTTATTTATATAAATATATATTTTTATATATGTTATATATATAAAATATTTTAAATATACTTAAAATTATTTATTTATAGTTCAGTATTTAATCAGTCCAGACTCAAAGCAAGGATTCTATGATGGGATTACGGCACTGGTGGATAAGGCAAGAGTGACTGTTACCACCTACCTGGACTTGTGCAAAACCTTTGATACTGTCCCTCACAACATCCTTGTCTCGAAAATGGAGACACATGGATTTGACAGGTGGACCACTAGGTGTATAAGTAATTGGCTGGACAGTTGCACTCAGAGAATTGCAGTCAACAGCTTGATGTCCAGGTGGAGACCAGTGACAAGTGATGTCCCTCAGAGGTCCGTATTGGGACCAGTATTATTTAACATCTTTGTCAGGGACATCGACAGTGGGATTGAGTGCACCATGTTTGTGGATGACACCAAGCTAAGTGGTGTGGTTGATGCTCTAGAGGGAAGGGATGCCATCCAGAGGGACCTTGACAGGCTAGAGGGGTGGGCCCATGTAAAACTCATGAGGTTTAACAAGGCCAGGTGCAGGGTCCTGCACCTAGTTTGGGGCAATCCAAAACCTGGATGCAGGCTGGGTAATGAGTGGATTTAAAGCATCCCTGCTGAGAAGGACTTGGGGATACTGATGGGTGGAAAGCTGGACATGAGGAAGCAATGTCCCGCGCTGGACAATGAGGAAGCAGCCCAGAAAGCCAGTCAGATCCTGGGCTACATCAAAAGAAGTGTGGCCAGCAGGTTGAAGGAGGTGATTCTTCCCCTCTGCTCCACTCTCCTGAGACCCCACCTGGAGTACTGTATTCAACTCTGGAGTCCCCAGCATAAGAAAGATGGATCTGCTTGAGTGGGTCAAGAGGAGAGCCACAAAGATGATGCTGGAGCACCTCTCCTGTGAGGACAGGCTGAGAGAGTTGGGGTTGCTTAGCCTAAAGAAGAGAAGATACCAGGAAGACCTTATAGTAGGCTTTCAATACTTAAAGGGGACCTACAGGAAAGATGGGGAGGGACTTTTTATCAGGCAGTATAGTGAGAGGATGAGGGGTCACAGTTTTAAACTAAAAGAGAGTAGACTTAGATTATATATTAGGAAAAAATTCTTTACTGTGATGGTGGTGAGATGCTGGAACAGGTTACCTAGGGAAGTTGTAGATGTGGCTTCCCTGGATGTGTTCAAGGCCAGGTTGGATGGGGCTTTGAGCAACCTGATCTAGTGAAAGGTATCTCTGCCCGTGGCAGGGGGGTTGGAAGTAGGTGATTTTTAAGGTCCCTTCCAACCCAAACCATTCTACGATTTTCTGATTCCCTGATTCTGTGATTCTACAATTCTATGATTCTATGATTCTATAATTTAAACCTTTTAGCTTTTGACCAGCTCCAGCCTTACATAGTTTTTTTCTTACAAATGATACTTTTGCCTTAGTGAAAAGTTTAAAAAGACATGTGTAATGTGTGTATGTGCATAGGTGAGAGAAACCCTGTAATCATCACTTGTGTTTAGTATCCTCCTGACATCCTTGGGTATAGAACCATCTTGATTGCTGCTGCCATGTATTGGTAAATGGAGAAGCCAGTCAATAGAGAAAACACCAGGCAAACACCTGAGAGGCACATAATATTTACTACGTATTGATTATTCAGATGGGCGAGATATACCAGTAAGTAATTACATCATTGTGAAAACTCACCTCTGAATTTGATTATATGAGAAAAATCTGTGACATTAATAAATTAATTCAATTTCGTCTGTTATATTTAAAAGGGTGTAAATATTACTATTCACACAAAATAAAACCAAAATAATATACATGTAGATAAAATATACTTGGTGTACTACCGCATAAATTATAAGATGCATATAAATGCAAAGGGTAATTTTAATCCATCAGTATTACACAAATAGAAAAAAAAAAAAGAAATCACGATCTTATACTGCTTCTTGGCCTTCATCTGAGCAAGAGTCTGTAGCAAGCTTTGTTTTGTCTGTAAAGTTTCAAAAACAATAGCAGTTATAACTTGTTGCAGATATGGATTTGAAAGCTGCTCTGGGCTTAGCATGTTTTATGTCATGGATAAGGGTTCTTTAAAATATTTTTCCTGTATTAGCAGGCTTTTACACTTACATGCAGGTAACTTCAACGAGATATTTATTTTTAAACTGCAATTAACAGAACATTTCTTAAGGAATAATTTTTATAATGACTGCAGTAACTATACTTTCATTCGACTGAAGTGTTAAGTGTTATAATCATCACCCGTTCACTCTCATAGTTATTGCTCTGCAAACTCTTAACAGCTGATAGCACCATTTAACTAAAGCTTGATTCCTAATGAATTACTAGGAAGAGATATGTTATAAAATGATCAGCCAAAGCATCTGCTGAACTGTCTCAGATGTAATATATTCTCTATAAGCAAGTCCTGCAGACAAATTTTTTTTGCTCTTTTCAAATGTCTTTAATTCCTTAAAATAGTTGCTAAAAACTTACACAGAAATAATGATTATAAGAAGTGGATATAACTGAGACTTAACAATTTTCCTAATTTTTTCCATCATTTAGGTACGATGGAGCTGTGATTGATGAATGAGGATTCTGATCTCAGTTGTGTTGGTGCAAGGTTATAATAAATACGGTGAAGCTATACAGGAATATCTCCAGAACTGTATCAAGACAGTTGAGAGCAGAATCAAGCTGATGAGACTTATATCCACTTCTGAATATAGAATCATGTCCATGCTTGCAAGTAGCCAGATATTGTTTGTCTGACCTGCCATCTAGCTTGGGCTTAACAGCGTTAGGAAGACCTTTTTTATGGTATCCAGCAAAAGCTCTTTTAAGCCCATTTGAAATCTTGCTTGCTTAGGTAACAAATCTATACCTGTTCTTAAACATACCTTCATAGATTCACTGCTGTGGGACCCTGGTACATGATCGTAGTTAGTTCATACAGGTCCCTGTGGGCACTGCAGCTGAAATGAAGACATCCTTACAGTTTAGAAATCATAGAATCACAGAACCACAGCACGATAGGGGTTGGAAGGGACCTCTGAAGATCATCTGGTCCAACCCCCCGCCAAGGCAGGATCACCTAGGGCAGGTTGCACAGGAATGGGTCTACATGGGTTTTGAAGGTCTCCAAAGAAGGACACTCTAACAACTTTTCTGGGCAGCCTGTTCCAGTGCTCCATCACCCTCACAGTAAAGAAATCTGCCACAGAAATCTGTCCTAGTTTATTTGTTTAATAAAGACTGATTATTAGCCATTTATTCCAAACTCTAAGTTATTACCAAAAATAATTATGTTGGGTTACTCATACAACTACCTGCATACCAATGTAAGTGCTCCAGTACACAGCTCTTTGTCAGACCAAATATTCATATATGATTCATTCTGTTTATAAGCACAAATTTTAGAGTCCTAGCTAATTTGATGTACCTATAATGAGCTGACCATCTTTCATTTTCTCCAAAATGGTTTATTACACTAATAGGTCCTCTTACTCACTTTATCTTGTCAACATGACTGATGCTAAATATAGTAGCTAAAAGATCATTAAGAAAAATTTCTATCAAGAACATAATGGAATGAATAAACCTTCATCTGAAGGTGTCTTTTGGGGAAGGGACTCATTTCAATACCAGTTTTAAGATTTGGTTAACAGTTGCTACCTGAATACATGATTCCCAGAAGACTCCATCAAAAGGAAATTAAGGAACGAAAAAAATTTGAAAAACACAAAAATAACTCTGCAAAGTATAGAGAAACAGTAAGGAGAGTGAAATGATTCTGTGGAAAGACAAATTGAAAGTACTGAGCAGGTACAGCTTTCAGCAATTGTTCAGCTACAACTGCTGTCAATATTAGAAGTCAATCTGAAGCTATATCAAGGAGATCTGCTCCACTCAGCAGTCACAGCAATATCAGCTGCTTGGAGGCAGCAAGTGCCACAGCTCTTCTGGATGCCCCTTTGCTCACACCTTCTACAACTCCACAGTTGTAGAAGACACCCTATAATGCTAAGTGTCACTGAATTGTTATTTGCATGCTCTTGATTGTTCTGGGAAAAAAACCTGAAAAGCAGACTTGAATGAGTGAGATGAGCAATATTTGTAATGATATCTGAAAATAAATTTGTCCCTTTCACACTGCAAAAGACTCTGGTTTTCCAAATGAATTTTGTTTTGATGACATGCTTGACCAAACACTTTTACAAACAGTGTCCATCATTTTATATTACCATGCTATTCATGGCAGAGTTTTTTTCATGGCCATTTTTAATTTTACAATGTACAAAAGAATTAATTAGGTACTTTCGTATCAGTCTTCCTAAGTTTTGAATGCACCTAGCTGATTAATAGTCAAGATGTCATAATACTATCATTATTTGTGTTGTGTAAGGCTTATATTTCTGAATGTTCAATATAATGTGACTTCAACAAAGGGTTACTGTTATTTTAATAATGACAGTATAATCTGTATAATTGTGATTTATTAGAAATTATAATTCAATGTTCACTACACTTAAATAGCCTTTTTAAATTAAAATCAAGAATTGGGCTAACATCATATATAAAGAATATTACTTAAGGGTATGGTCTGGGGAATGGTACAAATCAGATTCTTATCTGATTTAGTTTTTGTTACAGTTATAGAGTTATGTTGAATTATTTGAATTGAGAAATTGTCACACAATTAGAAACTGTGCTCTGGGTTTATGGATCTGGAAACAGAATGGGACCTAACTTCTCTCAAAAGTTTCTGAAGTGATTCATTTTGACTGATTCATTAGTTGATATTATTATCTTAACATTAGATTTTTCAGTGGTCATACCCTATTTGAGGCTTTCTACTGTTGTCTTATGAACACTTAAACCTCTGCTGAGGCAATGTTTAGGTCACACTGTGCTATCATTTTTTCTGACTACATGTAACATTTATAACAAAGTTCATACTCCTGTTAGTGACTTAGTTTCCAATAGTGCACAACCATCAGAGGATTTGTCTGATATTTCAAGGCAAAGGAAATACTGAGAGATGCCTGAAATAATTTTCGTGTCATGTCCATATTATCTGATAGCCTGAGCTATCCTATCCCAGAGCATCCTGTTGCACCTCTGTAATGTATCCAATCCTAACTTCTATTCCATGAAGACAGCTTGTGACCGTGCCAGCACAATGAACAGGACGACCAACAACAAAAACTTGGACGAGGGGAGAGGAAGCTGGGAGAGAAGAGTTTCCTAAACATCTGCTGTAAGACCTGATGATCCTCTTCTGAAAGACCCTGAGACCAAAACCATGCACATAAGGTATGGTAATTCCTGATTGTAAGCTCCCTATACCATCTCCTTAGGTGGCAAGTAAGGAGACAGCAAGCAAGGAGAGCTTTTTGTGACTTAGTGGAGTTGAAAGAACTACCACTAACATCAGTGGATATGGAGCTTGGTGGCAGGATATATAGAATAGAAGGACTGAAGGTAAAGGAGAACAGGGAGGTGTGGAAGGCATGTATTCTTGCAAGGGAGGTCTGAGAAAGCTAAAATATCTTTTCTGTATATTCTGTATTTCTTTTCACTCATTGCATTCCTGGGACTCAGGGGGCCTGTATTCTACTGCCTCTCCAGAGAGAGCTGGCAGTGCAAACTCCCACAAGCTCCCCAGTCATACGTTTGTTCCTTCTTGCCATGGCTGTTCCATCTTTTTCTTCGATGGTTTTTGAAGTCCCTCTAGTGGAGGCTATCTCTTGCAATTTATTTGTTCTATGCTCAGCATGATGTGTTTAGTGTCTTCACTGAAATCATTGTTGTAGCAATAATGATACAGCCAACACTAACTTACTATAAATGGGATTACCCATGTCCTGCCAACTCCTGACACAGCACTACATCTGCAACCTAGGGACATCATAAATAATACTCTCATATTATACCTGGCAATTTCAGCTGCTGCTGGTTAATACTCTGCTTACAGAATTTGCCAACAAGGTTTTCCAAAGGTAGATATACTAAATATATTCATATAGCTTAATCTATATATGTTGTATTAATTATGTTTTCACTCTATTGTCCATATCTATTATATTGGATAACAGAAGTATGACCAACGTAATTTTAAAATGAGCATTTATAAACGAAATGACTATAAATTAAACTTTTTTAAAGGTTTAGAAAAAAATCATTCCCAAAATGCTGATCTAAGTATTTTACTCATAATTGTATTTGTCATTGAAAAACAATGTTAAAAGCAAGCCTGATCATACTGAGAAAAAAAAATATGCTGGAGGAACATCAGCAGAGATCAAAGAGGATCAATCCCTCTTGAAAGATAAAGAAAAGATATGGAACCTAAAGCAAACAGTGACCTTGCAAAAGGCAGAAATGGCAAATCCTTACATGAAAATGTTCATGCCCTCATAGATGTTTGGTGACAGCTACCCAAAGAATTATTGTATCCGATGCAGTTAGTGAAAAGTGAATCTCTGAAGTAGAACTCAGAGTAGCAATGACTTTGTGTTGCCTTCGCAGGCGTGGCGACCTGGTTCAGGAACGGCACGGCGACCAACCCGAGGCCGCTCGGTCCATCAGCTCGCTGACACCAATGTGGTGGACGGCAAATGGCGTTTATTGGTGTGTGACACGGCGTTATATAGCTTAGGTTTATAACCTCACTTCCGTCTGCTTGCATCATAAACTAAACGCTATTGGCTTTCAGGAGAGGGGCCCTAACTTTCCATACAGCGCGATATCTTCCGGCCGCCAGACCCTAGCTATCTACATTTCCCCCCTCCCTATGTGTAATTAAATTAATTAAATTAATTTATTAATTTATAATAATAAATTAGTTATTATTAATTATATTAATTAATATTAACATTAATTAAATTACTATTTAATTAATAAATTTAATTAAATTGGTTAAAATATAGCAATCTTAAAGAACATATATATATCATAACCTTGGATAGGAAACATACTAAATGCATCCTACTCTTACTCTATGCCTTATAATAATCTTAAAAAATATATACATATTACGAACTTGAATAGAAAACACAAGGCACGTCAAGAGGTGACTGGGGGGTAGCTGGGAGCAACGGGGTATAACTGGGGATAGTTAAAGGAAATTTTGAACAAGAACATTCTTAAAGCAGCGGGTTGCGATAACTTGCTGATCATCGAATCGAAGGAGGGACCATTTAAATGGCCGATGGGGATGGTGTTCTGATACTGCTTGCCCTATAGTGACGAGCCCTAAAATCAAGATCACACAAAGACATCGTAGCCTCCCCCTTTGGAGGTTAGGTCGCTGCTGTTTGGATTCCACCAGTGTGGAGCTCCCAAGTGCGGACAGGATGCTTGTCAGCTTGTCGTCCTCTCTCACCACCGGGGTGTACGGGTTACAAGGACGTCCGATAATCCGGTCCTGTGGACAAAAACTCACAGTTTTCATTAGCTTTATTCTGAAGGTCCGGTTTAATAGACTTAAGCGGACACCACTTTTCCATCTTTTTTAACTGCGGCATACCCTCGCCCTGTAAGGACTAGCCTCCACCCTTGTTCCCATTCTCCCAGCTCATTTTTGATTATAGCTAACGGGCCTTCTTCTAGCGCTCGAGTGGCCCAATGTTTTTGGGTGGGGCTATTCACCTCTCCTCCCCTGGGGAATTGATGTAGTGCTAAAAGAGCGGTCACTAGCAGGCGTGCTTGGTCTCCCGGGGTAACGGCGTTGGCAAAACCTTCTGTTTTTGCCAACACCTCTAATTTAGATTTCAGAGTTTGATTTGCTCGTTCGACTATAGCTTGACCTGTGCTGTTATATGGAATACCGTGTGTTAAGGTGATACCCCATTTCAAAGCAAATGCCTGGACTGATTTGGAGGCGAAGTTCGGGCCGTTGTCTGTTTTGATCTGATTAGGGATGCCAAGCCACGCCATGACCGTCAACCAATGTTGGATGGTCGCTTTGGAGTCGGTTTTGAGATGTTGTGTGGCTACGATCATTCCGCTATATGTATCTACGGTTACTGCTAGCCACGCTCGAGGTTTCAGCAACTGACAGAGCGTAAAATCCGTCTGCCACACTTCGGAGGCCTTAAGGCCTCTGGGGTTGACTCCACTGGACCACAGTGGTGCTTTCTGGCAATGGGGACACGTGGCTACTATGTGTTTCGTGTCAGTGACCGAGATCCCGCATTTCTTTGCTAGCGCTTTAGCTCCGATGTGGAGAGACTTGTGTAGCTGGCGGGCTTCTCTTAGCGTCCACACCCCTTTTGCAGCAGTGTCTGCTTTGTCGTTGCCGGTTTGGAAAAACCCTTTGATTGGGTCGTGGCTGTTGACGTGGATGACCAATATGGTGCCCTTTCTGGAAAAAACTGCTTCTTCCAGCATGATAGCTGTTGTGGATGTTGACACGCCGGGCCCCGACACGAACATTGAATTGGTCACTATGTTGAGGTGTTCCATTGGGAACAGTCCACACGCTAGTACTACGGCCATCGCTTCTAGCTGCTGGACTGAAAGCGCACAATCGGTCGTTTTAATGCAGTGCCATTCTCCTCCCGATTGCCGTACTGCCACTGCGGTTGAGGTCGCTGAGGATGCGTTTGTGAAGACCGTTGGTCCCTGTTGGGGCCGATCCATGATCTTCCTTGGGAGGTCGATGTTGACAATTGCCAGCATTTGAGCCCAGGGGGGTTTTGTAGCATACCGGACTTCTCCGCCAAATCCGACGAGAGCTATAGCTAGATACTCTGACATCGCCACTGATAGCGTTGGGAGCTGTTTGTGGAAGGGTAGGTATATCCTGGTGAGTTCGATGCCTAGGTGTCTTAGGGCGAGTTTTCTGCCTTTCATAATGAGGCTACCGAGGCACTCGACTCCTGGAGAGAATGCACGTGACCGTTTTCCCAGGACTATCCATTGTATTGGTTGAGCTTTTTCAGGAGGTCCCTGGGCTAGTGCCCCTACTCCCCCTCCCTCCATGAAATGTACATACAGATCGAGTGGTATATCTGGGTCCCACCTGGTAAGCGCGCTTGACGATACCTGTTGCTCGATAAAGTCAAGAGAGTCTATTGCTTCCATCGTCAAGAGTTTTTTGTTTCGCACAGTTGTCCTCCCATTCTTGTTTAAAAACAATCATCCCTGCCCCGTCGAAGATCAATCTACAAGTTTGTTTTATATCCAACGGGAGCATATCGTCTCCCCCAAAGACACCATCTATGAGGGTGGAGACCATGGCAGAATTAAGCCCTTTATCCGCAATTGCCTTAACAATCGCTTGTATATCTTTAGGGTTCATTGGTGAGTGGACCCTCTGTCCCCCATCTGTCACCCGGACCGGGAACGCTAGCGCGGCCGATGGGGCCCAGTCGGCACACGCAATCTTTATTTTCCTCCAGTCCGTGAGAGGGATTTCTCCCCTTCGCGGTTCCTCTTTAATTTGGATGGGAATATTTTGGCTCTTGACTTTATTTATCTCTGTTTCCTCCTTCTCTGAGTTTGAATCAGTTGTGAGCCACTCGTCCCAGCTAATGTCTGATCCAGAGTCGGAACTCGACTGACTGGTTACTTCCGGTTTGCAGAACCTTTTTGTTGGGCTCCGGCCCCGCCCGCTTCCCTTGTGAGCGGGCCATTCCCGCCCTCTTGGCTCCGGCCCCGCCTGCTTCCCTTGTGGGCGGGCCATTCCCGCCCTCTCGATTCGTCCCGCCCTCTGCTCGGCG
Organism: Phaethon aethereus; assembly: GCF_964289735.1. Classification (NCBI taxonomy): domain Eukaryota; kingdom Metazoa; phylum Chordata; class Aves; order Phaethontiformes; family Phaethontidae; genus Phaethon; species Phaethon aethereus. Next base: position 470,407 of record NC_138584.1, on the reverse strand, counting down.
GGGTGTTTGTCTTATCAGCGCATTTTTTCGGATGGCCACTCTGATTGGCTTTCCGCCCTTCGGTCGCGCTCTCCTCACCTTCCCGGTCACCCTCATCACCTCTCTTCTTCTCGTTCTCCTCCCCTTCCCGGTCACGCTCATCACCTTTCTTTTTCTCGTTGTCCTCCCCTTCACGTTTGTGTGCGCTTGTTAACGCTAACGCTTCCTCCCTGTTCCCGCTAAGGGCATCCTCGCCCCCCCCTTTGCCTTCTTGCTCAGCGCCATCTTGGGGCATATAGGGCGGTGGTGTAGCCCAGACTTCCTCAGACTCTGATTTCTCGGCGGCGCCCCTGGCCTCCTCGGCTAGCTTACCCCAGAAGAATTTAGCTCGTTTCTGTCTGTCCGTAAGCGGATCGGGGTTCGGGAATTGAGGGGACGTGTCGCCCTTTTGCAGATCTTTAGGCTCAGTAGAATCGTCATCGTCTGGGGGGTGCAAAGTCTGCGTGGCTGCCCCGACTCCCAATTTCGGGGTGACCAACAAACAGTTTGCCGCCCTCCGGGTGTCCTGTTCTTGTATGGCCTTCTGCAGGGCCTGTACGACTTTCCCCCACGACTTAAGGTTTTTCCCACTGTGATAAATGATTTAGTCCCAAACAGGATTCCAATTTAAGTTTGCAATTTATTAAACGAATGGAGGCAAGCAAACAGCGCTGGGTGCGCCGGGAGTCTCCGCTCCACCAAGACGCACACCTTCACTTCTTACAATTCCTTCCTTTATACTTCTCTAGGCTTCGTTTCTCGCCTTTCTCCACCTTTTTCTTGGAAGATGACTCTTTCTTTAAGTACGTCACCACTTCCCCAGTCTGCGCATGCTTCATCTTTTTCTAGGTGGTCGTCCGGTGGTCGTTGGGAGGAAGATGCTCCTCTTCGTCAGTGCACTCTACATGACCTCTCTGTTTGTGCAGGCGCTCCGTTATTCTACTTATATTATGCTACCTTATTTGGCTATACATTTTCTTGACATTTCTGCGGTTATTTACAACACTGGTTTGCACTAGTATATCAGGAACTAACATACACATCTCAGGAGGCTACATAAGCTACACATATCAAGGGAGTTACCCAAACCATACTTATCAGGAAGTTACATAAAGACTACCACTCCCCTGTTTATGGTCATGCCCTACATATATTCCTTTATTTCAATATAAATGACATTTGCTTCAAGCTTATATTCACTAGATTTTCTTTACACGAATCGCTCATTCCTCACAATCCCCCATTTTCTTTTTCACCACTGTGATTCGTGTAAAATTTATTTAAAGTTTGTTTGATGGGTATTAACTCGGGTTCCTCTATCTGTTTTACCAACATTAAAACATGTTTTCTCTCACTCTGTGTTGGTTCTATTGGAGTGGCTGTAAATTTCATTCCATTAATCGCAGAAGCTACAGCTTGTGAAAGACAAGGAATTAGACATGGTATTATTAACATACCTCCAAACAATCCTAACAAAACAATAATGATTTTTGTTACCCAGTTTCCTGAGAATAAATTTTCCCACGTTGTCCATAGTCTTTGGACATTTATTCCATTCCACATTTGGACTGGCACATGGGCTACTTTTTTCATTTCTCTTACTAATTCATTGATGGCTTTTCCTTCATCATTTATCTCTAAACAACAACTTGTGAGATTAAATTTTCCACAGACTCCTCCTTCCTGTGCTAGTAAATAGTCTAGTGCGAGTCTATTTTGATATAGGGCTGTACGCATTTTAGTATTTTGTTTAGCCACCAATCCTAGAGCATTACCCGTTTTATTTACAATTATTTCTACTACAGCTTGCAACCTGATTATTCTATTCAACATATAAATGGGGGTCCTATATCCCCAGGACCCATCTTCTGCCCATGTCGCTCTGTCATAATATGCTATTATTCTTTCAGGTGGCCACTCATTATCTTTCCATTTTCCTATTTGTAGCTCTCTTTTTTCCCTTCGGTTGTGAGTTTCTAATGCATCTGTATATACCAGTACCCCTAGGCGTTCTCCACGGTTTATAGGTAATAAGAAAAAGCTTGGCCGTATAGTTCCTAACACGCACGCTCCGGTCCAATTTTTTGGTAATCAGGTATATGCAAATTTTCCACAGATCCAATATTGCCCTTCTGGACTTGACCACCCTTTATCAATAGTGGTTCCGTTGGTCCAATTCGCATGATTTTTACTTATTTCTTGGGCAGTGCCCCATTTATCCTACTTTTGGTAAGTACTATTCCAGTTATATCCCCCTTCACATACTAAATATCCGACTGGTTTACTCCCACCGTCATTTTGCCAACAGCTTCTTCTTATTATGCTGGTTTGTAATATCCATTGTTGTTTCCTGACCTGAGTTGATATGTTCTAAACATTAGGGTCTGGTATGTTGCTCTCTTGGGCCTCCCAGGGCCAATTCTCTCCTGATTAGTTCCACCACATACATAACAATTAGTTACATTTAGTGACTTAGCAATGTTCTCGGCAAGATTTATAAATAGATTTTTAGCCACTGTGGGAATTTCATATTTAGTTCCTGTTTCCATTTCATGATAAAATGACTTAAATAACAGTCTATGCTGCACTGATTCTCTTTTCTTTCATTTCAATATTAATAACTACACCTGGGTCTTCTCCAGGTCCATATATCTTAAGTCCAATTTTGGTTATTTTTTTCTGTTTCCAAATTTCTAAATTTATAAGGGTTAAATTTACTAAATTACAGGTACAGGTTGTACAATTATTGTCTGTTTGTACCCTTGTGATTGAAGCTTGTAAATCCCCACATTGGCTGTCATAACCCCAGCTTGCAGTATCCTAACATACACAAGACCATCCCCTTCTTCCACATAGGTGTGCTGACTGATATCTCACCGTTTGACTAGGTACATAATCAGGATTTATCTGACATTGACGTCCACCTCCACCTGGGCAAATATATTTTGGTTGATTACTATAGTACCATCTCCACTCTACACTCCCACAATTAATATCCAGATCATCATCTATAATATCGCATGCATCAAAAATTACCGATACTGATGTGCTCAAATTGGCCATATCCTTACTTATTCCAATTAATCTTCCTACTTCCGAATTGTTTTCATTTCTACCCACTATTGATAAAGAAGTTCCTTTGGATCGTAACAAACAGTATCATTTTCCACCGAGCATTTCTTATATTGTGTTCCATTGTATATACAACTCCTGTTCTGTTTCCCTTTGCACTCGTAATAGGTGTGGTACATTATAAAACATAATGTTTTATTACTTACTCGTCCGTGCTGGGCGGTTCTTATGCACTCGGTGCAATTTTGATTACCTGTCACCAGGTTGGTGAGTCCGAGTAAAATCAGGAGAGGTCCGGTAAGGGATCTCATGGTCGGAGGCATCAGCTAAAGGGGTGCTCGTCCTTGACTGGCCTTACTTGGTCGCGACTGAGAATCCCTACCCGGTCTTGCCCTCTCCCCCTTCTCAAGCGGACTTCTTTATTTCAATGACAGTAATAAATCTTACCCACCAGAAATCTCCTATAGGAGTAGTCTGTCCACACTGAATGCAGAGGAAACTTCAGCTTTGAATTTGAAAACGTCCCTGTTAGCCTCTGTGGGAAATGATATATTTGTTACACAGGTTACACCTAACCCTCAATAATCATACAACATGGTTTACAGAGTGGACATAAACTTAGTCCTGCCCGATAATTGCTTAATGCTATAGTCTTTAATTCGTGATCATTTCTCATACGTTCATTCCCTTTTTAATGTTATTTTTGTGGTTCCAGGTTGTAAAATAACTTTCCAGTCTTTCATGGGTCCTTTTACTCGAGTCGCGTGTGTCCACCCCTTTTCCGCGGTCCGGATGGCAGTATCTGTAGTTAACAATACAACAAAGGGTCCTTCCCATAAAGGAACTAAAGTTTCTTTCTTCCAAGTTTTGATCAGTACCTTGTCCCCTGGTTTGAATTGATGGATTGCAAACCCCAAAGGTAGGGTTTGTGCCATTATTCCTATATCTCTTAGTTCTTTCAACCTTTCTCCTAAAACGATAACATATTTCCGAATATTATAATCTTCCACTACATTGTTTCCCTTGGAGATAGGGCATGCTGAATAAAACCTAATATGGCGATAATCCAGTCTCACTGTGCGGTTTGATCCTTATGTTAAGAAGGGCTAGCGGTAAACATTTAGTCCATGGCATCTGTGTTTCAACCATTAGCTTCGCTAGCTCTTGCTTTATTGTTTGGTTTATTCTTTCTATTACTCCCAAACTTTGAGGATGCCATGGGGTATGATATTCCCATTTAATACCTAATGATTGGCACAAGGATTTTATAATTTTAGAAGTAAAGCGAGTGCCTTTATCAGAATCAATATATTGTATTATCCCATACCTGGGGATTAGGTGTTCTAATAAAATTTTATCACCGTCTGAGCTGTCGCTCTTGCTACAGGATAGGCATCGACCCATCGTGTTAAATGGTCTACTATAACTAACAAATATTTCAATCTTCCTATTCTTGGTAATTTGGTAAAGTCGACTTGAATCCTTTCAAACGGTCTATAAGCTAGTTTTCTTCCTCCCATGGCCACTTGTTGAAACACGGCCTTATTTACCCTTTGACAAGTTAAACACCCTTGTGTAATTTGCCTTGCTATTTCAAAAAATTCCAATACAGCCAAACTGTTTAAGGAAATGATCACTTAACACTTTTGTACCCCAATGTGTTTGCGCGTGTAAGCGTCCTAATACTTGCCTAGCGTAAGCTTTTGGCAACATCTCTCGCTCATCAGGTAATGTCCATTTCCCTTGTTCCACTCTAGCTCCTATTTTCTCTAATTTTGCTTGTTCCTCCAGCGTAAACTTTTTCTCCTTTTCCTCTTATCCTCTTCCACTAGTGTCCTCCCTTGTTTGTGTATGATGAATTTTAACAGTTTCAATCCTCAAGGCTGCTTCCTGAGCCTCCTTATCTGCTAAATTATTTCCTCTAATTCGATAATCTAATCCCTTTTGGTGTCCCCTCACATGCACCACGGCTATTTCCTTTGGTTCTCTTAACACTTTTAAAATTTTACTATCAACTCCTGATGTATTAAGTTCTTTCCTTGAGTGTTAATCAAGCCTCTTTCCTCCCAAATTTTTCCAAAAGTATGGACTACTCCATATGCATATTTGGAATCTGTGAATATGGTCCCTTTTCTTTCTTTTAATAATTCCAGGGCCCTACATAGGGCATAAAGCTCACAAGCCTGAGCTGACCATGATGGACTCAGAGGTCCTGATTCCACAAGTTCTAAGTCCTTGTCAATTTTTGCATATCCTGATTTTCTCTTCCCTTCTATTACTCGGGAGGATCCATCTACAAACAATTTTTCTCCTCCCTCTAATTCAATATCTCTAAGATTGAGCCTTACTTTTGTCTGGGATTCTATAACATCTAAACAATTGTGTTATAGCACTACTGCTTCTGAGGGTTCCCCAAACTGGAACTGAGCGGGGCTCTGGGCAGAGGTGACTCCTAATTCCAAATTAGGTGAATCTATCAAGATGGTTTCATATTTCAAAAGTCGACTATCTGTCAACCACTTCTCTGTCCTCTGTTGGAGGACATTCCTAACATTATGTGGCGTATATACCTTTAGAGGTGCACTAAAGGTAATTTTCCTAGCTTCCTCTATCAATAATGCCATAGCAACTAGGGCTTGGAGACATGCTGGCCACCCCCTGCTCACCGAATCTAACAATTTGGATAAATATCCCACCAGTGTGTGTGGTTTTTTGTTTTTGTTTTTGTTTTTTTGTTTGTTTGTTTGTTTTTTGTTTGTTTGTTTGTTTTTCATTCCCTTTTTAGTCTGTGGAGGTCTTAGGATTAAAATACCAGAAACCCGGTCTGGATCTGATTTCTTTTTTTTTTCCTTTGCTTAACCAATGTCCCAAATATTTTACTTCTTGCTCTATAAATTGTAATTTCGAGCAGGACACTTTTAATCCCTTTTTCTCTAAAAAATTTAACAATCTAATGGTGGCTTTTCGGGTCTCCTCTTCAGTTTCTCCTGCTACCAGTAAATCATTCACATATTGTAATAATTTTCCCTCCTCGTGTACTGTAAAACCTTGTAAGATTTTCTTTAAGGTCTGTCCAAACAAATTTGGTGACTCCGTAAACCCTTGTGGTAGCACAGTCCACCTTAATTGTTGTTTTTCATCCTGTTTCGGGGTCTTCCCATTCAAAGGTAAAATAATCTCTGAACCCCTTATCCAAAAGACAGGCCCAAAAGGCATCTTTCAAATCTATTACACTATACCAAATATGTTTAGGAGACAGGTGACTCAATAAAGTGTAAGGATTTGCCACGACAGGGAATTTGGTGATTGTTCGCCGATTCACGGCTCTCAAATCCTGTACCATCCTATATGTACCATCTGATTTCTTTACAGGGAGTAAAGGGGTATTATGGGGTGACATACATGGTTCCAAAGTCCCATTTTTTTAGTAATTTATCCACAATAGGTTTTAGACCTCTCCGGCCTTCTATAGATATAGGATATTGTTTAATTCTAATTGGCTTATGAGGGTCTGTTATTTGTACCTTGATGGGTTCCATATCTAATCTCCCAACATCTCCTTCCTTATACCATACCTGGGGGTCAATTTTTTCCTCATCAAGTTGGGTTAAGGTACATAAGTTAATATATAACCCATCTCCTTGGCTCTGAATAGTTAGGTTTAGTTTTAAAATCAAGTCCCTCCCTAATAGGTTATATTCTGCTTCTGGTAATAAAAGTAAATCATTTAAACAAATTTTTGTCCCTGTCTCAATCTCTACTTGAATCGCTCATTCCTCACACCACGACCCGAGGACATCGTCTCTTCGGCTAATGCTTTAGTGCATTTATCCCACACTTCGGGGTGGAGAATATCCACCGGCTGGGCAATGGCCCCAATTTGCAAAAGTCTCGCAACTGCGAGAGTAAAATCTTTGGGTTTACAATCAATACCCCACTGCTTATGTAATTGTGATACGACCTTCACAAGGGCTTCCATCCTCCTTGTTGGTCCGGGAGCGTCCTCCCCGCCGGGCTGGTCCTGCCGCTCCGGCCGCCGTTCACCCGTCCAGGCGACAATTCCCGGGTTTCGGCACCACTTGTTGCCTTCGCAGGCGTGGTGACCTGGTTCAGGAACGGCACGGCGACCAACCCCAGGCCGCTCGGGCCATCAGCTCACTGACACCAATGTGGTGGACAGCAAATGGTGTTTATTGGTGTGTGACACGGCGTTATATAGCTTAGGTTTATAACCTCACTTCCGTCTGCTTGCATCATAAACTAAACGCTATTGGCTTTCAGGAGAGGGGCCCTAACTTTCCGTACAGCGCGATATCTTCCGGCTGCCAGACCCTAGCTATCTACACTTTGTGTATGTAGATGTGGAGATTTTAGTCATATGAGTTATCAGGAAGTATTCTTACTGAGGATATAAATTACTCTTTTTATCACAGGATGAAAAAAATTAATTAGAGATGAACAAGTTGTGAAATCATAGAATCATAGAATCATAGCATATGTGGGTTGGAAGGGACCATTAAAGGTCATCTAGTCCAATTCCCCTGCAGTGAGCAGGGACATCTTCAACTCGATCAGGTTGCTTAGAGCCCCGTCCAACCTGACCTGGAATGTTTCCAGGAATGGGGCATCTACCATCTCTCTGGGCAACCTTGGGACACGGTATCACCACCTTTACTGTGAAAAATTTCTTCCTTCTATTTAGTTGAAATCTACCCTCTTTTTTTTAAAACCATTACCCCTTGTCCTATCACTACAGGCCCTGCTAAAATGTTTGTTATAAACCTCCTTTAAGTACTGGCAGGCTGCAATAAGTGTCCCAGGAGCCTTCTCTTCTCTAGTCTGAAAACCCCCAACTCTCTCAGCCTTCCTATTACTGCACAAGCTGCTTTTTCAAGTTGAAACTTTTAAACTGTCCTTCATGTTAATACTGTGCAATGCCATCATTTATTGTATTTTCATCCTGAATTCTGCCGTCTTGAAGCATTTCTTAAATGGCAGTGCTTAGGAAAACAGTAACTGAGCATTGGAGAAAATGGTTTCTTTGAAACTGTGATGTTGCAATAACATGGAAGGGATTATAATGCAATTAAACAATCAGAAGTGCTTTTGCTTTTTTTTTGGTTTTTTTTTTTCTGTGCAGAAAACAGAAAACTCCTGCAAAATATTGAAGTGGTTATCAGGATTTTTTCCTAAACATCTTGGTATTGTGCACTTCACCTCATTTGCTATCATTTCTAGCTTTCATATCTATGTAGAAAATACTCCTTGGAAAACCCTCATAGGATAAAATAGACCTTATTCTCATGGCATATTCCTGAGGCGTGTCACAGAATTCAACAGAGAAGTACACCCTTTCTACAGAATAATTTGGAATAAATTATGCAGTTAATGGCTTAACTGAAGTTCATGACTCTCAGGAAGACCTTGAACTAAACAAAAAACATTTTTTTAATGCAGAATCTACATTAAAAAAACAGATTTCTAAATGTTGATAACTTAATTCGGATTAAATTTTACCATGTGTATTCTCTCTATTTACGTAACCATTTTCTTTTTTCCTGTTTATATTTGCACTAATGTAATTTTATTTTCATTCTAAAGTGAATTCCAGGAAATCTTTTGAATAGGACAAAAGAATAATTTTAGTGAGAAAGAGATGTATTACCTTGGTTCAGACCACCTGTGGACTAAACACTGCTCAATGCCCCAAAAGCCCCCTCTCAACTGAGAAAGGGAAATTGGGGAAAAAGAAAGGAAACTTGTGGGTTCAAATGGGTTGAAATATGAACAGATTTAATAAAACAATAAAACTAGTGTTAATACTAAAGCAATGTAAAGTACACAGAGTTCTACTCAGCCCAGGTAGTGGCCGCAAGCTGCACGCTCCCAGCAGCACTGGGAACACTGCGAGCAGCACAGCTCCAGCGAAGGGAGAGTCGGCCTCAGGAGCAGAGCGATGGGCGAGACCCTCCAGGGATGGCAACCACTGAGGGAGAGGGATATTCCCAGCAGACTCCCCAGTTTATGGTGAGCATGACGTTTGTGGTATGGTATATTTCTGTTGCCCGCCTGGGTGAGCTGCCTTGGCCCCCGTTCCTCCCGGCTTTAGCACCTGGCTGTCTCAGGACTGCGAGAGGCTTTGGTCACTGTGGAATCCCGCACACCATGGCTGGCCATGAACTAAAACAAAGTGTCGTATCAACTTTGTTCTCACAGTAATGGGTGCTGCAGTCTTCTCAGAAATGCAGCTTTCCTGAACAGAAAACTGATGTTATGAATCTATCCCAGCAAAACCAGGACATACATAGTCAAAGCAGACTTGGTGAATCCAGTATTACCTGTGACCTATACACACCACTGATTAAATATACCACAATCTTATGAAACGTGGAGGAAAAATTGAAGACGCATTGCAGGTCTTTCCATCAGTGAACCAGAAAAGTCAACGCATATCAGGAAAACAGCATTTCCTCTTATGGAAGGTTTAGAGGTGCTATGCTTTGTAAAAGCCACCTCAAGTAAATAGAATGTTATACCTTATCCTCTATATAAAAGATTTTAAACTAAACCAAATGTGTTACATCTTTAAGTTTTTTAATTCAACCTCTTCTGAGAAACCGAACAACAATATTGAGATCTAGAAGACTGACTTTGACTTTTGGATTCTCTTTAGCAGTACTTAAAGAGTATAAATTGCACTGCTTAAGTTATAGGATCTGGTCCAGGAGTTTTAGGCAAGCACTGAAACTCTTAGACCTGCTGGGGCAGTAGCAGATCTGGTCATAAACATAAGTAGTTAAATTTTGTTTCAATTCAACTTCAGAGCTTAAGTCATATTGTGGATTTGATGCTTAGAAGTGAAAAGGTAACCTCTTAGTGTAAAAATACTATAAACAAGTACAAAGCCTTTTTCCATGAACTGGAGAAAGTGCAGTGCCAGCTCTTCATAACTGCCAAAGAGTAATTAATTGAAATTAAGAGATTCTGTTCAGTGTTAAAAGTTCTGTTCAAACTATGTGCTTAATTCATTTCTAACAGTGCAAAAAACTAAGAAAAAATAGGTAAAATGAAACATGCCTAAAAGCATTCTGACTTGATGAAAAATTTAATTTGGCTTTTGATATTTTGTAAGGGATTGTGGTTAAATTTTTAGATTAAAAATCATAGAGAAAACATAAATACTATTTTTAATTGAAAATTAAAAGATCAGTGGTTTTACTTAGATTTTGTGATATCAAAGAGTGTTTTGCAAGTTTTTAAACCTAAAGTCTAGTAAAATAAAAAAGAATTAATGGAATTTCTTTATATTTTCACATCTTCTGTCCCTGATTAGTGACAATAAAATAATAAAATCATAAACATTTATATTTGTTACTTTGGGAAGTTATTCATGGGCCAATGAGAGTGGTAAGTTTCTGAAGTCTTCCTTCCTACCCAAGCAGTTAGAAGGATACAATTTTATACATGCATTGAATAAGGAGGTTCACATCAGTCATTCAAAAATACCTAAATAATGTCAAAAAATGTCAAACTTTATTCTAGGATACATAACAGACCATCATGCTCTTGATTTGCCCTGCAGGTGTGAAATTGTGTTAATATTATTGGGAATTTTTTCTAGCTAGAAATCTATAATTGTGAACAATTTCACATATAGAATGTAAGTATAGATGAAATAAGTTTATGTTTTGCTTTTTAATACTAGACTATATCACAGAGAATGAAATTATGTAATTACCTTTAACTGTATTTTGAAGTGAAAAGCTAGTGATCAGGTTCATTGTCCTCAGTGGAATGTATGCTTCATATATTATTTGATCATTTTTATTGGAAGTCAAAATTTACAACAGTAACAACAAAGAACACTAACTCTTAGAGTACTGATTAAAATGTACCAACTCAATAGACCTTAGTTCATTTTCACATGGAAAGTCATTAAGGCAAAATGTTCTGTACGAATTAGTCTTTCCAAATAGAAGTACCAGTAATTGTTAATGAGGTTTCCATGTGAAGTATCATCTGCCAAATTACAAAAATAAACAAATGAAATACATACCATGCTAGATTATGTCTAATACCTCTTTGTTTAATTGGGACATTAGTTCATTTTTTTAATGCAATCTTTTATGTACACATGTGACTTCAGGATTTGATGACTTGCTTGCATTGGTGTCAATATTTGGATGTTTAAACAAAAGTTTATTTAAGCTGATATATAGAACTGTTAACAAAATGGACTTTTATTAAGATTCTGTTCACATTTTAGGCAACTAACGTCTTTCTAACAAATGTGTTAACAAAGCAGATAAAAACGATTAAAAAACACAATTAAGAATAAATAAAGCTTAAAATTAATGGAAGATGTGAAGTTTGTTAAGTGTCAAGTAAAAAGAACAAGACTTTAACACATTTAGGACCAGATCATCTGGGGGTCTGTTAGATATAATGAGAAAAGAATTAGAACTTTAAAATGTGATTCTGGTTCTAAAGGGTGGAACTAAATGTAGAGGGTCTTAATTAAAATGTGTTGTTTCTTTCTAATCCAGTGTGTTTAATAAAATTATGGATTTTTTTTAACTGAACGATTATTTATGTTAAAGTTTTGAATCACACCGTAGATTCAAAACCAGGCTTAAAACCCACTTATGCTTTTGCCATCACCGTACATACATAGATTATACAGACCAATTGTGGAGAAATCCCTGTAGACAGAAATGCCTTAAATTAGGATTCAAAGTCTAGAGAAGGGACTAGAAAATACAGTTAAGCAATTAAATCACTCTTTCAAGAGTTATAATGCATTATTATCTAGTTCCATGCCATGACAGAGCAGACTGCTGGATGCTTCTTTTTAAGAATAACATATTCCTAAATTTCCAAACTCAGTTCTTCTAGGAATGAAGATGAGATGCTACCTCCATACAATGACGCAACATGAACAGATGGGCTTGATGCCATTCTGGGAGCTGGCTAATGCATCAGACCCCGGTTTCTACCTGTTTTGCCATTACAAAGCCAGGCTGATCTGATGCCTAATTGCAGGAAGTGAAGGAAAGGACGACCTAGTGGCAGAACCTTACCATTCATGTTACTGCTTGCATGAAGGAAAGAGAAGAGGTGGCTAAAAACATGGATTTATGCATTATTACTTTTTTTTTGTTCAAAGGTGTTTAATCACTGTTGTTCCCATGCAATACATAGCTTTGTATTTCCGAGATGCCTGTTTGTATATCGTGCAGTTAAATGAAGGGAGTGGCCTGATTAGGAGAGAAATTCTCTCTAATGACCAGTTAAGATCCATTATTTTTTTTTTTTTTTTTTTACTTAAGTTCAGTTGGTTCTATGTTTTGCACTTTGTTTTATTTTAGTATAGCAGGATTTAAAATTCTTTAACTAAATGTCACAAAAGTTTCAATTTAGTATAAATATTGTACTATGATACTTTGTATCTTGGAAATTGGATATAAAATATCATTTGCTTGATTTTATTGAGGAGTTTATTAGCTTTTCAAACATATACTTTAGCTCCTAGGAATTGTTGTACCTAAGAATAAGGGTGCAATAACTCTTTGCAATATTTTTTTGAACAAGTTGATTTTAAAAAACATTCCATGAAATATAGGTAAGTATTAATATATATTGTTAAATTTGGTCCTGAGGGCCTTTTTCTCTTTGGAAAATATTTTTTGTTTCTCCTATATATAAGGATTCTCTTTGGAGAATTCATACAGTATAAATATTTTCCTAGGGTTTTGTTTGGGGTTTTTTTCAACTTCAGCAGTATGCAGATAGTTATTTGGTTTGATAGCTGAAGCAAAACAATCAAGCAAACATGTTTTGGTTCAAACTGAAATACTTTTTTCTTATTTTATTCTATCTTTTTGTATTATTCTTTTTTCTGTTGTTTTTCTGTTGCAGTGATACTTCTGTCTGATGTCTTGCTGTTTGCATGATGTAGAGGGAGTAAGTTGTAAAAATTCTCTTTTATCAATTATGATTATGAGATGTTGCAACATTAATGTTGGTATATTGTTGGCAATTTACATTATTTGAGGTTTTGGATTCTGTGGGTTTTTAATCAGATTCGGGAATAATTAATTTAGTTTGTGGTTATCTACAACAGCTAGGTATACTTAATGGCATCCTCTCTTGCACATGTCTATTGGGTTCATATGCCAAGGTTTTGGTATGGGGGAGGGGGACTGCAGTGGTGGCTTCAATGAAGAGATGCCAGAAAGCTGTGCCCATGTCTGACATAGCCACTTTCAGCTGGCTCCAAGATGGACCCATGGCTGGCCAAAGCTGAGCCACTCAGCGACACTGTTAGCACCTCTGGGATAACAAATTTAAGAAAGTGTAAAAACTGTTGCGCAACAGCATCTGAGAGAGAGGAGAGAGCATTTGTGAAACAACTATTCAAACACCAAGGCCAGTGAAGAAGAAGGGGGAGGAGGTGCTCCAGGTGCCAGAGAAGAGAAGACCATGGTGATGCAGATTGTCCTCCTGCAGTCCATGGAGGTCCCAACACTGGAGTGATTACCAGGTAGGCAGTATCAGAGTGTGTTCACCGAAGATACATGCAGTTTTGTAAAGTCACAAGACAGCTGAGGTTGGAGGGTGCTTCTAGAAATCATCTAGTCCAATCGCTGCTCAGAGGAGAAGATTGCCCAGGACCATGTCTAGTTGGGATTTAAATATCTCCAAGGATGGAAATTCCACAACCCTTGCTGGGCACTTCTTTACTAATCACCAATGCTCTAACATTTGTAAGGCTGCTGCAGAGGAATATGTTTCCACTTTGTGCTTCCCCTCCTGTCCCACTCCAGCCTGTCCCAACAAGACTGCAGTTTTTCAAAGACAACAAAAGGTGCAGTGAATTTTTCCCCTACAGAGAGCACAAGTAGTGTTTTCATCAATCACTTCAGTGACAGGGAAGAACGCTGAAAGGAATAGAAAAGCACACCTGATCAACACATGGCTCAGGGGCTGGTGCCGTTGGCAGAATTTTGGGTTTTTTGACCATGGGGTGGTTTAAAGGCATTGAGCCTCCTGGCAGCAGATGGAGTTCAGCTGTCTCCAAGGTGAAAAAGGATTCTTGTTTATGAGCTGGCAGGCCTCATCGAGAGGGCTTCAAACTAGGTTCAAAGAGGGAAGAGGATAAAACCAAGGTCACTAGAGATGAGCCTAGGGGTGGCATGCCAGAGATGAGGGTGAAATCAATAGCCCAGCTCAAGTGCATCTACACCAACGCATGCAGCATGGGCACCAAACAGGAGGAGCTGGAAGCCATTGTACAGCGGGACAGCTATGATGTAGCTGCCATCACAGAAACATGGTGGGATGACGCTCATGACTGGAGTGCTGCAATGGATGGCTATAAGCTCTTCCGAAGGGATAGGCAAGGAAGGAGAGGTGGTGGGGTGACTCTGTATGTTAGGGAGTGTTTTGATTGTATAGAAATCAATGATTGTGAAGACCAAGTAGAGTGCTTGTGGGTAAGGATGAGGGGGAAGGCCAATGAGGCAGATATCCTGCTGGGATTCTGTTATAGACCCACCTAATGAGAATGAAGAGGCAAATGAAACATTCTATAAGCGACTGTCAGAAGTCTGGCAATCACCAGCCTTTGTTCTTGTAGGGAACTTCAATCTACCAGACATCTGCTGGAAGTATAACACAGCAGAGAGGAAACAATCTTGGAGGTTCCTGGAGTGTGTGGAGGATAACTTCCTGACAGAGCTGGTAAGTGAGTCTACCAGGGGAGGTGCCCCACTTGACCTGCTGGCTTAGCGACCATGAAATGACAGAATTCTCAATTCTGAGTGAAGTAAGGAGAGGGGTCAACAAACTGCTACCATGGACTTCCGGAGGGCAGACTTTGGCCTGTTCAGGTCACTGGTTGAGAGAGTCCCTTGGGAGACCGCCCTGAAGGACAAAGGGGTCCAGGAAGGCTGGACAGCCTTCAAGAAGGAAATCTTAAAGGCGCAGGAGTAGGCAGTCCCCATGTGCTGTAAGACGAGCTGGCGGGCAAGACGACTGGCCTGGCTGGACAGGGAGACTTTGCTGTGACTCAGGGAAAAGAGGAGAGTTTATCACCTCTGGAAGAAGGAGAAGGCAACTCAAGAAGAGTACAAGGATCTCGTTAGGTCAAGCAGGGACAAAATTAGAAAGGCAAAAGCCCAGATAGAGCTCAGTCTGGCCACAGTTGTAAAGGATAACAAAAAATGCTTCTACAATTATATTAACAACAAAAAGAGAGGCAAGGATAATCTCCATCCCTTACTGGATATGGCGGGGAACATTGTCTCTAAGGACGAGGACAAGGCTGAGGTACTTAATGCCTTCTTTGCCTCAGCCTTTAATATTCAGACCAGGTATCCTCAGGGTATTGAGCTCCCTGAGCTGGAAGACAGGGATGGAGAGCAGAATAAACTCCCTGTAATCCAGAAGGAAACAGTTAAGGACCTGTTAAGCCACCTGGACACCCACAAGTCTATGGGACCTGATGGGTTCCACCCAAGAGTACTGAGAGAGCTGGCAGAAGAACTTACCAAGCCACTCTCCATCATTTATCCGCAGTCCTGGTTAATAGGGCAGGTCCCAGATGTCTGGAGGCTTGCCAATGTGACACCCGTCTACAACAAACGCCAGAAGGAGGATCCTGGGAACTACAGGTCAGGCCTGTCAGCCTGACCTCAGTACTTGGGAAGATCATGGAGCAGTTCATCGTGAGGGTGGTCACAGGGCATGTGAAGGACAACTAAGGGATCAGGCCCACCCAGCATGGGTTCATGAAAGGCAGGTCCTGCTTGACCAACCTGATCTCCTTCTATGACCAGGTGACCCGCCTAGTGGATGAGGGAAAGGCTGTGGATGTTGTCTACCTGGACTTTACTAAAGCCTTTGACAGCGTCTCCCACAGCATTCTCCTGGAGAAACTGGCGGCTTGTGGCTTAGACAGGTGCACTCTTCACTGGATAAAGAACTGGCTGGACGGCTGAGCCCAGAGAGTTGTGGTGAATGATGTTAAACCCGGCTGGTGGCCGGTCACAAGCGGTGTTCCCCAGGCCTCGGTTCTGGGGCCGGTCTTGTTCAATATCTTTATAGATGGTCTGGATGACGGGATCAAGTGCTCCCTCAGTAAGTTTGCAGATGACACCAATTTGGGTGGGAGTGTTGATCTGCTGAAGGGTAGGAGGGCTCTGCAGAGGGACCTGGACAGGCTAGATTGATGGGCCGAGGTTAACTGTATGAGGTTTAATACAGCCAAGTGCTGGGTTCTGCACTTGGTCACAACAATCCCATGCCACGGTACAGGCTTGGGGAGGAGTGGCTGGAGAACTGCCAGGCGGAAAAGGACCTGGAGTGCAGGTTGACAGACAGCTGAACATGAGCCAGTGGTGTGCCCAGGTGGCCAAGAAGGCCAACAGCATCCTGGCCTATATCAGCAATGATGTGGCCAGCAGGAGTAGGGAAGTGATCATGCCCCTGTACTCGGCACTGGTGAGGCTGCACCTTGAATCCTGTGTTCAGTTTTGGGCCCCTCACGACAAGAAAGATAATGCAGTGCTGGAGCGTGTCCAGAGAAGGGCAATGAAGCTGGTGAGGAGTCTGGAGCACAAGTCTTTGTCACAAGACAAAAGTCTGAGGAAATTGGGGTTGTTCAGTCTGGAGAAGAGGAGGCTGAGGGGAGACCTTATTGCTCTCTATAACTACCTGAAAGGGTGTTGTGGCGATGTAGGTGTTGGTCTCTTCTCCCAACTAACTAGTGATAAGACGAGAGGAAATAGTCTCAAGTTGTGCCATGGGAGATTTAGATTAGGTATTTGGAAAAATTTCTTCACCAAGAGAGTGGTCAAGGATTGTTATCAGGCTGCGCAGGGAGATGGTGGAGTCACCATCTCTGGAAGTATTAAAATAACTTGTAGACGTGGTGCTTCAGGACATGGTTTAGTGGGCATGGTGGTGTTGGGTTAACGGTTGGACTTGATGATCTTGAAGGTCCCTTCCAACCTGAATGATTCTGTGATTCTGTGAAACCCTTCTTTCTTTTTTCACATAGGAAATTCCTTACGAATGAAAAGAACGAAAGAAGTGCTGACAATCATATGAATCAGAAGAAAAGGTTACAATGCGTGTTGATTTTTAAAAGTGATTTCACAACTATCACTTGATGATAAAAGTCTCTTTTTAGAGGAATTCATAAAAGAAGGACCTTAGGAGATCTTCTCATCCATCTTAGACAGGTTTACTCTTCGCTGGGTGAGGAACTGGCTGGACGGCCGAGCCCAGAGAGTTGTGGTGAATGGCGTTAAATCCAGCTGGCGGCTGGTCACAAGCGGTGTTCCCCAGGCCTCGGTTCTGGGGCCAGTCTTGTTCAATAGCTTTATAGATGGTCTGGATGAGGGAATCGAGTGCTCCCTCAGTAAGTTTGCACATGACACCAAGCTGGGTGGGAGTGTTGATCTGCTGGAGGGTAGGAGGGCTCTGCAGAGGGATCTGGACAGGCTGGATCGATGGGCAGAGGCCAACTGTATGAGGTTTAATAAGGCCAAGTGCAGGGTCCTGCACTTGGGTCACAACAACCCCATGCAACGCTACAGGCTTGGGGAGGAGTGGCTGAAGAGCAGCCCGGCGGAAAGGGACCTGGGGGTGCTGGTTGACAGCCGGCTGAACATGAGCTGGCAGTGTGCCCAAGTGGCCAGGAAGGCCAACAGCATCCTGGCCTGTATCAGCAATGATGTGGCCAGCAGGAGTAGGGAAGTGATCGTGCCCCTGTACTCGGCACTGGTGAGGCTGCAGCTTGAATCCTGTGTTCAGTGTTGGGCCCCTCACTACAGGAAGGATGTTGAGGTGCTGGAGCGTGTCCAAAGAAGGGCAAAGAAGCTGGTGAGGGGTCTGGAGCACAAGTCTTATGAGGAGCGGCTGAGGGAACTGGGGGTGTTTAGTCTGGAGAAGAGGAGGCTGAGGGGAGACTTTATCGCTCTCTACAACTACCTGAAAGGGGGTTGTGGCGATGAGGGTGTTGGTCTCTTCTCCCAAGTAACTAGCGATAGGACAGGAGGAAATGGCCTCAAGTTGTGCCAGGGGAGGTTTAGATTGGATATTAGGAAAAATTTCTTCACCGAGAGAGTGGTCAGGCATTGGAACAGGCTGCCCAGGGAGGTGGTGGAGTCGCCATCTCTGGAAGTGTTTAAAAAACATGTGGATGTGGCACTTCAGGACATGGTTTATGGGACATGGTGGCGCTGGATTAATGGTTGGACTTGGTGATCTTGAAGGTCCTTTTCAACCTAGTGATTCTGTGATTCTGTGATTCTGTGATCTCTCTCTCAGTCTGCCTCAGTCACCTAAATCTAAACCTGACAGGTATTTTTAAAAGTTTAAGTTTTTACTGTCTAAAATAAGGAAAGTAAAGATTAGTATATTTTGACAGTAGTTGCCTTGAAATTGTATGGAACTAGTGGATTTCATCTGACATAATAAAAAAACTGGTTGAACAGCAATGCAGTACTTTGAAGAGAGTGCTGAACAGAGCAGTGAGAGTAATTATAGCTAAAAGAAATGTGTTTTAAGAGGGCTGATGGGAAGAGTTAGGACTGAATAGCCTTACAAAGAACATATGAAGGTGGCAAGAAGCTGTTGCAAAATATATCTGTATTCATGCTGAATAGTACCAGAATCAGAGCTCTTTAACTAGATCAAGAAATAAAGACATTAGGACATCAGAGAAAACATTCGAATGGGAAGGATGGGTAGATGTCAGAGTAGATTGAGACACATAATGGGGTCTCCGTTGATGTCCCTAGGATCCTTTCATAGGGCAGAATTTCTACAGGAGCTCTTGATATTCTTTCTCCATCTGCCGGTCTGTTGGTCATTCTAGGGAAGATCCAATAACAGCCTTTGGCAGCCTACTGTAAATCAAAAAATATTCATTCTCATACATAAACCTATGGAGCTTATGTATCCAAGATTACACTCTGAGATACGTTCATGGGTGTATTGTGGGATACACAAGATACTCTGGGACAACAGTCCTATGTGCTACCCACATGTACTCTCTTAGTTTTCCCTCAGAGATCAGTTCACAGGACACTGTTTCTGTCTCCTTATACGATAGAGCTATAGGTTTCCATAAACCACAACTAGCTAGGGAGCTTCCACTGAGTAGTAAGCAAAGGACAAGCAGAAAGGGTTAACTTACAGGAAATTTTGGCTTGCTGAGATTCATTACAATGCAGAGCAGGTTGTGGAATGGAAAAAAACATAATTGTGCACTAGTGCCCGATACCGTAGGCACCATATCTGCCGAGTACTGCCGCAGTGTCAGTGCATTGCCATGGCATGCGTAACCGTAGAGGAGCTACACAGGTTTTATAGCTACTTTGTGGCACTGGCATGATTCAAAGCAATACTAACTAAGGGTAAAATCTGCAACTTAATCTGTTACAGACGATGTTTTCTCTGGCAATCAGATGGCTTGCCTGGGCCTAATGAAGATTTCCTAACTAACCCATATGTTTTCTCTCTTAATATTTACTATACATATATTATCAGGCTCTGTGAACTGTTTTTGCAAGGTACATAAGCACATGCATAAGCATTCATGTAGTTAGGTATGCAATATGAAATCATCTATCTTTAAATCATCAGTTAGGTAAGGTTTTACAAATTGCCCTCTTTATTCAAGGAAGTGACCAAATATATATACACATATATATAGATAAAACCATGACTAAATTAATCCTCATTAAGCTAATTCCTGAAACCCAGTATAATAACTTAGTATAATATTTATGCTTTGCAAATCTGAAGCACAGCACAGGAAGAAAGACAACTGCAGTATACTAAAGAATTTTTCTCCATTTAACCAATATTCTTACTTTATTTTTCATTGCAACATACAGATATATAATTTCAGTCTGCTAAAGAGCTGTAACACAGTGGTCTCCACTCCCCTTGTTCCCCAGCTAAGGTAGACAATCTAACAATTTCTAATTCTGCTTTTAGTGATTAGCTTGCTTTTCTAAATTTTGCGTTGTATGTTGTAGGGCCTAACACAGGTATCTATCTGTGTAATGTAAACTACCTGTGAAAAGCAGTAGACTTTGATGTTTCTGGATAATATGTCACCTAATGTACATTTTCTTAGTGGTATCAATGTAAAAACATTATATTAATTAATATATTTCTTCAGCCTAAATGATCTTCTTATATGCATTTGCATTTTCAGGGAGTCTCAAGGTATTCACACTTGAATAAATGAATTATTTTTTGACTAATTTGTTACGTCTTCACTTAAAAAAAACTATTGCCCTTCATTTTGTGTTTTAAAAGATTTTAGCTTAAAGAGTGATTTTGGTGCTGTCAGATTTCTCCTGAGTGACTGGACGTCCAGAGCAAATTATGCCAGATTTCTACTACTGCTTTAAATACAGCATTCCTCACCCCTTTCCCACCGCAAAAGTTGTGTTTTCATTGAACATTGTCCTCCACGACATTTTTAAGGCATTCTTTTTTTTCTGCCTAAGTATTAGCTCTTTCTAATCAAATTTCGTTTAAAGTCACAAGCTTATCTAATCTTTCTGTTCAGATTCATTCTCTAAATTTTAGTTAGAGAGCAAAATTTCTGTTGTTTCATATGTTAAATTGTAAGACTGCTGTGAAAAATATTTCCACAGATTTTACAATGATAAGCCATGGTCCTGCAAAACCTGACTCACATGTACTTTTAAGCATGCTATTAAGCTAGCTATTGCTTTTTAAGCCAGCCTTGCAACATGCAGATCCCTCAATTTTGGTGTGGAGACACCAATTTACACAGTGGCCTTTCAATCTCTTACAGTTTAAAGTAGGAATATATGATCAGTTTTAAATTTGACAGAAAGCCAGTGCAAAGCAAGACCAGGAGCGACAGCTGCAAGGGTAAATGACACAATTTACTTTTGGTTAAAAATTTATTAGCAGAAAGTCTCCTGAATGAAATACACAGTACACAGGGATTCTTGTTTCCAATTCATTAATACATTATTGTATGCCAGTACATTTTTTAACTATCATTCCAATATAGAACATACAGGTTTTACATTTCTGATGTTTATATAACATTTATTTGTAGTTCTGTCCACCCATATATCTCAAAGCAATAGAAAGATGAAAAAAACAATTTTTATTTCTCTATACAGTAAAGGGGGAAAAGTATTTGTGTGTGATCAAATCACCTGTTATAGAGCAGGATACCAAATCAGAGATTTTTACTTCCAGCCTGATAGACTTAATCTTTGGATTAACTTCATTCAAATATAATAAAATATGTCCCTGGAAAACTGTAAATCTAATAAATAAAATCTCCTAACATTAGTTTGAATTATAGTTAAAATTCAGTAAGCAACAAAAAAAAGCACTATAAAATACACTCGTAAAGGCAATGAAAAAAAAAGAATTTATTCTAGTACGTACATGAACAAGTTAATATTTGTTTTAAGTACATAAAAATCCACACACTGTATAACTACAAAGACACAAACTGAATAACTTCAAGGAAATATTCAAGTATTCGGAATTCTTTAGAAAGAATACCTATCTTTAATAAGATCAGTATTAGAAATTTTAGATGTTTTAGAAAATTCTAATTAGAAAATTAGAAATTCTTTAGAAATAATACCATCTTTAATAACATTTTTCACCAAAAGCACAATTGCTGACATAATATGTTCAGAATTTCAGTCCCCTGCAGTCTTGAGATGGGGTTCAAACCCTGAGATTTAAAATTTTAACACTTTTCTTTGGCTTTTTTCTCCGTTCTCTGTTTCTACAGGTTACATTCTATATTGGTTTGTGAGTTACATTTTTAATCTTTTCACTACAATTATGTTGATTAGGGGTTTTTTTCACCTCTTTTTTGGAATGCCTGTAAGAATAAGCTATCTAGTAATTAAACTAATGATTTTGCTGTCAAGAGTGTAAACACTCCTAACAATCATAGTGGATTAACATCCTCATATGTAACAAGCTAGGTGATGTGCACAACAGATTCTGACAGAAAGGTCCCAGGGTTGTACTGTAGCTCTCAACAATCCTCCTCATAATCCAGTTCAACCTAGGTATATAAAAGTGGTAAGATACATTATTTTACCAGCTGACATTCTGGATAACTTGTACTTTCAAAATTATAACAAGATAAACTATGGAAGAAAGTGTATTTGTGGTGACATATACATGATACCTGGAACATAAGGAAAAGACAGGTATAGTAGAAGCATGATGTAATATTTTAATATAGTTATATCTGCACAACTGCCACATATTTCTTTATTCTTTAAAATTAATTAATGTAAGATGAATATCTATTTCTTATGCTGATTAATTTTAGTTGTTTGCTTTGGCATGTTTCTTTATTCTGTGGCCAAGGATATTGTTTTTTCTTAGCTTGTGTTGTGGTTTAGCCCCAGCCGGCAACTAAGCCCCACGCAGCCACTCACTCCCTGCCCCATGGTGGGTCGGGGGAGAAAATCGGAAGAGTAAAAATGAGGAAACTTGTGGGTTGAGATAAAGGCAGTTTAACAGGTAAAGCAAAAGCCGCGCATGCAAGCAAAGCAAAACAAGGAATTCATTCACCACTCCCCGTGGGCAGGCAGGGGTTCAGCCATCTCCAGGAAGCAGGGCTCTGTCATGCGTAATGGTTTCATGGGAAGACAGATGCCATCACTCCAAACGTCCCTCCACCTCTTCCTTCTTCTTCACACCAGCTTTATGTACTGGGCATGACATCATATGGTATGGAATATCTCTTTGTCCAGCCTGGGTCAGCTGTCCCGGCTGTGTCCCCTCCCAGCTCCCCGTGCACCCCCAGCCTGCTTGCTGGCCAGCCAGCATGAGAAGCTGGACTGTCCTTGACTGCTGAGCAACAACTCAAAACATCAGCACGTTATCAACATTTTCTCATCCCAAATCCAAAACACAGCCTCACACTAGCTTCTGTGAATAAAATTAACTCTATCCTGGCTGAAACCAGGACAGCTTGGATCCCTGGAAACCAACCATGAGCTGAAGCCCATTTGTAGGTCAGTGAGAAGTTTGAATAGTCAATACTCTGCTTGAACCTACTTTGTAGATAAATGTGTATTTTCAGTGCTGACAGATTGGCCTATTTTGTATGCACTTTCTTTAATATAGTATCAATCTTCACCTTAATTTGGATAGTTTCAAACAAGTCAGGAGAGTTACAGAAATATTACGGTTAAAAAAATACTAGTGACTCACACTGCCAACATTGCTAATGGTAAAAAGCAGTTTAATAATGTTTACGTTTATAACTTGATGAGCAGGAAATAGCAAAATTAATTTAGCATTAAAAAGCTTATTAACATTAAGACATTTTAAAATACATCTACAGGAGAAGCTATGACTCAGAGTGTAGGAGAAGGCAACAGTATTTCTGTGAAATCTGACTGCAGCTGGCATAGCCAACCCTACCCAGAAGAATGGCAAATGGTGTGAGAGTTTAGTTGTGGTTCAGCAGCCATGTAGTAAAAGTTACTTCTATATTCATAGAAAAATACCGATTCAAATGACCAGTCCGCCGTTATTGAGAAAAATCAGTACACATTGTGAAGATTATGCCTTTCAGTTTATTTACATTACCTTGCATTTTAAAGTGAGTTTCTCCCTAGCTCTTTGTTTATTATACAATTATAATAATGTAATTTGTGCGTTCTTGAGTTAATGCAGGCAAAAAGACTAAACACAATACTATGTTGTGTTGGTAGGGAATGAGATTATTAGTGGCAGGTTTCTTTTTAATTGATATAAAATTCAGGAAATAACGTTCTCCTGGGGCTTTGCATGTTTTCAACTTTTTTGCTAGGATCTTTTCTGAGAAGCTTCAGATACCGGTTTTAACCTTATGACTCAGAAATGAAGTTTAATGAGCAGAAGTTCTTAAGGTGAAGAGAACCTTAGTTCATGAACACAGCTGTGAAACTTGTAAGACTCCTTCCAGAATAAGTACAGGTTTTGTCATTTATCAGGCCTACACCTGGTATTTCAGGGACACTGTATTTCTGCTGGCCAAATCACATAGTCGTGTGCATTCAGATTCCCCACTGTCTCAGACCACAGAATTGCTGTGGTCTGCTGTTTAAGGATCGCTATTTAAGGTCTTCCTAACTTATGACTATAGTATTGTGGTGGGTTGGCCTTCACTAGCCACTGGCTGTGCACCAAGCTGCTCTCTCACTCCTCAGCACAACAGGGGGAGAAAATAAGATTAAAAAACTAGTGGGTCAAGGCCAAGGCAGTTAAATGAAAGGAAAAGGCTGCTCATGGAAAAAAAAACCCAAAAAATTCTCTACTTCCCATCAGCAGGTGATGTCCAGCTACTTCCCGAGAAGTAGGTCCTCAATACATGTAGCAGTTAGTTCAGAAGACAAATGACTATAGAAATATCAATATAAAAAAAAAAACAGACAAAAGATAGAAAAATGCAAAGAGGGAATTTTACTGCTGCTGTTGTTCTCAGCATAACTGCTGCTAGGTTACCATTGGAGGCAGCAGGTAAGCTACCTTTGGTGTTCTTGTAGGGCAACTAATTTCTAGGAAAACACAGGAATAACTGCCCCAGAGATGAAAACTGAGGTGATCTATACTGACTAGTTCTATGAGGATTATCACTGTGAAACCATAAAACCAGGCATGGCACCAGCCTGAAATTAAAATACTAATAGAAGGTGATGATGAAGAGCTGGAACACTGAAGCTGGAATTATTTCAATGGCTGAGAAAGAACCTTTCATAATATAAGGCAAATTACGCAAGGAGACGAGAGAATTAGCAATTCTCAATGAGCAATTCAGTGGTGTTACCAACTTGCAGCAAGTCTTTCCAGATTAACATTAAACATCCCTTTAGAGAAGCCTGTCAAAGTATGTCAGTCATATTTTTTTCATTAAACAATAAATAGGAAAATAATCTATCCAAGGCTTAACCAAGGCTCTCCTCAACCTTCCATTATTTCACAAAGAAAAAATACATTGATTTATATTTGATAATACTGTTTGGGAACTGACTGTCTTTTCTGTGCCTCTATACAACTGTAATGAGGTTTTATTTACTATTAATTTTTCTGATCACATCTATACTTTTTTTTTTATTCTCACACATCAAAACACACCTAAACTGAAGCATGTAAGTCATCTTTCTCTTGGGCTGCTTAAAAAAAAATTCTTGGTGATAACAGCAATAGAAGAACTATATGTGAGGTAAAATTTAGAAATAAAATGAAACAGAGGACAAAACATGTTTTTTTTGTGGTGAAACTCATTCACCTTTGGCTGTCTCTTCAGACACATAACACAGGATAAAACACCAGGCTTAATAGTCGTACCGGGTGAGACAGGAATTTTCTCTCTGCTCTGGAAGATATAAAGACAGTCTTCATAAAAAAGCATCATATACTCTGGACTACTTAAAAATGTAACGAGTCAACAGTTTCAACAGCATTCATAGTAGCACACGTAGGGATTTTTCCAACCATTAACCAATACAGATTTTCCAAAACATTTCACCTTTGGAGGTGTCAAACTTATGCTGCTCAGTTACCCCTCAGTGTAAGACTTAGGTGCAACTATTCTATCAAATCAGATTACAAATGTGATCCACTTTACATATGTGTCTGCCAAGTTAATTTTGAAATACTAAAGCGATTTTTCTATTGTTAACAAGAATTATAGCTGTACACAATATTTGTGAGAGAACTAATAATTGCACAAAATGGGACATCTATAAATTTATGAAATAACACAAAACAACCTGTTAAAATTCTGCCTTATGACAGCATGCAAAGAAAAAGACTGAAGGTAGAATTTTAAGTTCGGTATTATGAGCCTATCAGTCTTTTGTTGTCTGTGGAACAAGACAGGTACTTCTGTGTACTCATTGCACACAATACAAAAGACATGGCAGTTTACTCCTGTCCAGCACATAGCAAAATTGGCATTTATTTCTTTGTCTTCTTAGAAATATGATCATGAGGAAATTAAACAATAAAATAAGATTAAGTATGAAATTTGATTTTTGGTTTTTATTAAAACTGCTTTTTAATGCATTATCATGATTTTGAGGTGTATGATTGTGTAATATTTCTATTATTCATTCAACATTAGGCTGAAACATGTTCTAAGAGAATTGGGAGGAGAAGACCAGTAAGCTTGTGAGGAACACTACAGAATAACAATCAGGAGGGAAGGTATTGTGACACATTTCCAAACTGATATGTTCTCCATTTTCTAAGTGGGCAACTTATATAACAATAGTTTAATTATAATGGCTATCTACACATAAATTCTATGGCACAAGCAAAAATTGAGGCAAATTTCTCATGCATTCAGTACAGTACTCAAGCACTAACTCATCTACTTTTTTTTTGTGGACATATAGCTACTATTTGAACAGCAAATACATTTCATCAGACATTGTTCTGACTAAACACCATATAACTCCTAAATAAAGATATAATGATGATATAATACATTCATAAAGGTATCCACAGTTCTGGTAGGTTCTTCTGAGCTCTTCTCCACATAGTTTTCACAGCTGAAGTGGTTATTGCTTTTCTGTTTGAAATAGCTCAAGGAAGATATGAGCAGTTGTGATTTATTTCAGGGCTATGGTGGTTTGCAAGTCCTTATTTGCAACTTTAGCATTCTATAAAGGTGGTTAATATTTATTCAACTTTTATACTGTTCATCTGCAATTAACGCTAATTTTAAATTCTGGAACAGAGGTCAGCATATCTTATGATGTTTCAATAATGTATTTTCAGAAAACCTACATGTTCTCAGATTTCCAGAAGATGTGCACCTATACATTTGTCTTTTCTTTTGCTTTTAACATTTTATTAATCTTAATCAAAAAGGAATTTAGATTAAAATTTATTTTAACATCTTAATTTAGACCCTAATCCTGCACAGAAACCTATGTAGCCATTGTGTTTCACAAACCACTTTTTTTCAGATAATACAGTGGTAATTATCCACATTTCAAGTCATTTGTACATTTTTGCAGGATCATACCCTCACACACTTTATCTTGAATGACAGTGGAGATTCCAGCAGAATATGAGGGAAAAAAAAAAGTCAGTATGGGATTATAAGACATTGGTGAAGGTTGCCAAGAGAGGCTATGCAGTCTCTGTCTTTAAATGTTTTTGAGTCACAAGTGCAGGCATCTCTGATCAACCTGGTTTGAACACTGAGTAGAACCTTCTCTGAGCGGGAAGTTGTACCAGAGACCTCCTGCAGCCCCTTATATAGCTATCCTCTGTCTCAATACGATGTTAGCTGACATTGTTTTTGGTTGGCTTTTTTTTCACAGATTCATTTTTAATTTTTTTAAAAAAAAAATCAGATTTTTTTCTACATGTTCTTGGCTCATAGTTCTTCCTGTCCTTTTTTTGGTGGTTTGGCCTTGTGTAACAGCCAGATGCCCACCCAAGTGCTCCCTCCCTCTCCATTCTCAGTGGGACAGGGGAGAATAAGCTGAGAAAGCTTGTTGGAAATTTGCTCATTGTGGGCAAAACAGACTCGACTTGAGGAAAATTACCTTATTTTATTGAGAAATAAAATAGATTCAGGTAGTGAGAAACAAGAAGACAAACATCAAAACACCTTTTCTCCCCCTCATTTCTCTCTCACCTTGGTGCTCAGAGGGCTGTTTCTCATACTTTTCTCTTTTTTTTTTGTTCATTTCTCTCTCCATGCAGTGATAACTATTTGCAACACCCATCCAATCAGAAATTAATTTTTGGAAGACAGAAATTATATTCTTTGCCTCTTAGAAAATTTTGTGGAATTTTTTCAGCTGAAAGAGTGATGGCTATCAGCCTTGACCACTGGAAGTGATAAAGAACTTTTGGATGTTAATGATTTTCTTTGCACTTTGTAAACTTGCATTTGCAGTTCCGTTCATTTAGCAAATATTTAGATATAGCCATTCCAAGTCCATCTTTAAAATGTTATGTTATTCTTTGCATTAAATTTAGTGATTAATTTATATTGTCTAGGGAGCCTTGTTAAAAGATAAAATAATAACTCCACATGGATAAAAAATTTATCTTTTAGGTACCTGTTGTGGTTTAGCCCCAGCCGGCAACTAAGCCCCACACAGCCGCTCGCTCACTCCCCCACGGTGGGACGGAGGAGAGAATCGGAAAAGTGAGGAAACTCATAGTTTGAGATAAAGACAGTTTAACAGGTAAAGCAAAAGCCGCGCACACAAGCAAAGCAAAACGAGGAATCCATTCCCCACTTCCCGTCGGCAGGCGGGGGTTCAGCCATCCCCAGGGAAGCAGGGCTGCATCACGCGTAACAGTGACTTGGGAAGACAGACGCCATCACTCCAAACGTCCCTCCACCCCTTCCTTCTTCTTTGTCCCAGCTTTATATACCGAGCATGATGTCATATGGTATGGAATATCCCTCTGGCCAGCCTGGGTCAGCTGTCCCGGCTGTGTCCCCTCCCAGCTCCCCGTGCACCCCGCCTGCTCTCTGGCCGGCCAGCACGAGAAGCTGGACTGTCCTTGACTGCTGAGCAACAACCCAAAACATCAGCACCTTATCAATATTTTCTCATCCCAAATCCAAAACACAGCCTCACACCAGCTTCTGTGAAGAAAATTAACTCTACCCTGACTGAAACCAGGACAATACCTGTGAAAAACCTACTCGCTTCCCATCCCAAAGCTGTCTTCTGCTCATGACAACGTATCTACATTTGCCAGTAATGATATGTTTGAAATTGTGTTTACAGGCAAAAATAATAATAAATTTAATATAATACCAAGAAATGTTGTTTAAAATAACTAGATTCTTAGAACTCTAATCAAAGAATTATTATTAGTCAGTTGCAGAAAAAGAAAGAAAAAAACATTAACATGCAGAAAAAGTCCTCATAAAATCATAAATTTTTTTATGCGCCTGCTTCCTATCCTTTTTCCTGCTGTTATGCTATCTCCCACTGTTCCTCTAGGTTCTAAGATACATGGTTTCAGTCTGGTGTGTCATGGCAGGGGATACAGTGGTGCAAATATTTCTCTGGAGAGAGTGAGTGAAAGAGAGGTTGCTAGAAGGTTACCATTAAATCTCCCCAAAGCTTTCTCTTCTCCAGGCTGAACAGTCCCTGTTGCATCAGCCCTTCCTGACACGTTATGTGTTCAAACTGATGATGATCTTGGCAGCTCTCCATTGGACTTCCACAATTTTTTTTGGTGGGGGTGAGGGGTGACATCGGTTGTAGTATTCCAGCTGCAGTCCAAGTACCAAGTAAAGGGAAATAAATGCTTCCCTTAATCTACTGCCTGTGCTCCTGTTGATATGCTCCATAACGCTAGCACCACTGTCTTATGCTCAGCCTACCTCCGAACCCCCAGGCACTTTTCAGCAGAGCTGCTCCCTGGCCAGTTCATATCTAGCAGGAAGTCACTATGGCTCAGGCTCAGCACAGTACATTTGTCTTAACTGAATTTTATGAGGTTCTACTTGGTCCATTCCTTCGCTCTGTCTAGGGCTCAGAGTGCTCACAAGCTTATTGACTGCATACCACTGGTTTGGTGTCATCTGTATGAAGTGAAACCAAATTTGCTGGGCTTCAGGAGGCAGGGGAGGTCTTTTTTCTGGCATACGAGGATTAATCTGGGCACACTTTTAGATCCCAGGGATTCCTCCCATCCCATTCCAATCTGTCAGATGCAATGCCACTGCAGGTCCCTGTACCAGCCCCAGCAACTAGCAAGGCCAAACACCTATTCCAGAGGTTCAGATACACACACATGCTCACAACCACTGTCACATCCACAAGCCTCTTGAATACTAGTATGGACTATAAGTCCATGCATTATCCATGCCTGAACCCCAAGCACCTTATCTAGTCACTGTCTCAGACTTTGTGTCTTTCCAGATTCTGGTCTCCTTGTACTGGCTAACTAGTCTGACTTGAAGTTTTCTAGCAAAGTTCACCCACAGCCACACACAATAGCACATGAGGTCACATAGAAAATAGAAATAGAGTCTAATGAGAAGATAGGACAGATCAAGCACAGGGTTTGGTCAGACCCTGCTTGTATGCAATCAGATCCGTTCTCTTTCCTTTTTCCCATGCTTGTTCTTCCCCTGTTTACCTTGATTCCATGTTTTCTATACCCCTGTGTCTCCTCAGATAAACAACCTTCCTCTGACTACTTTTTCCTCATTAGTCCCATCTTTCCTACACCCATGTGCAAGTTTGGTATTTCCGATAATATTTGCTGCTTTTGAAATCTGGGCCCTATATGATATGACTGATAGGTTTACCCAGATGCTGTTGGGCTTGCATGAAAGGTCCCCAGTGTTCCCCTCCAATTACCTGTGAAGCTCAGCTATCTCTCACTTTAGCCAGCTGTGAAATCTGCCTCTGGCACTGCCTGTAACTTTCATCAACTTTTACATTGTTATCTATTATGGCCAGCAATTGCCCATGTCATGGTCAGAAGCTTCTCAGGGTCTGTTCAGTTAGCTAAGCCTCAGACCTAGCCATCTCCCCTGTACACCTTAACAGTCTGCAAACCTGATGAGGGTAACCTCTGCCTCTTCTTTCAGATCACTGGTTAATCACTTCTTTTTAAGTCCCACAATCCACACAATTTTTCACTCATGTGCTAGTTCACTTGTCAAGACCATTTGAACTTCGTATAACCTATTGGACACTATCAAAAGCCTTACAGCAGTCAAGGTAAACAGTATCCACTGCTTCCACTTCATCTAGAAATCCAGTCATTTCATCATAGAAAGCAAGCAAGTTAACAAAGCATGATTTAGCCTTGTTAATCCCATGCTCAACTGTTGAAAGAGCAAGACTATTCTTCTCCTTCATATGCCCAGAAATAAGCTCGAAGAGAGTTCCTTCCATGATTTTCCCAAGGAAGAATGTGAGGTTGACCTGCCTGTGGCTCCCTGAATAGACCATTTGGTCTTCTCTGAAGATGGATGCAACATTTTCTTTTCTCGACTTGTCAATGACATTGTCTGATCTCCACAGTCTTTCAAAAAGAATACAGAGTGGCCTTGCAATAATATCAATCAGCTTTCTTTACATTCTCAGATCTGTCCCATCAGATCCCATTGGTCAAGCTTTCTCAAGAGATGCATGACTCTTCTTGAATGTTGTCTCTAGGCACAAAGATCTGGGGCACAATGTCAGTGAAGACAGGCAAAAAAAGGATTAAGCACTTCAGCTTTATCTGCCATGCTGTCATTATAGAACCTGCTCCATTCAGCAGAGAGCCACACAACTTTCTTTGTTTTTTAATTTTTCTGATCATGTAACAGCAGAAGCTCTTCTTGCTGCTCTCCATGTCCATTGCCAATTTCAACTCTAGTTGAGCTTTGGCTTTGTAAACACTGTGCCTGTATGCCCAAGTAAGGTTTATAATGTACATAATCTTTGATGTATGATGCAAGGAATACTCTGAAGCTCCTTTGCAGTCTTCTGGGATTGTGCTCTCATAGTTGTATTTTACAGGGTGCGGTACAGAACTGGAAACATCCATAACGGTGACAGGCAGATTGGACAGCATCTCCCCTTTCTTGTGCCTCATAACTTCTGCCATCCTGGGCAGTACGGGCAGCAGTATAATACTTGCTCCTTTCCCTCTACTGTATCTTAATTTATTCCAGGTTATAGGATAGATTAACTCAGGAGTGAAAACATGAATCGATTCTACTACTGGGAAGGACATAAGCCAAGGGCTCATAATCATGGTTTTCCTCCTACGAGGTTGGTAAAGGCATTAAACACAAGGCAAGACAAATTTAGACTAGCATATTGTCTTAAAACATTACTATACACATAATTTAATTTAATTCCAAGAATAGATTCCAAGTTAAACTGCAATTATTTTTCTTTTTTTAATTTCTGATACATTTCATGAGTGAATTCATTTTCCGCTCAAAAACATTCTACCTCAGAGTCTTGCAGAAAACTATTGTTAAAAGTGTAAGTGGAAACTAGTCAAAGGATTTTTGTTCTTAGGAACAGGAAAGAATTCTACTGATAGTTTATTCTAACAGAAATGTTCAAGTAAGGAAAATACAACACATCAAAAAAAAAGCCATACAGATAGGAGTGGTTTTTGAAAAAAATTCACTCCTGGAGAAGTCTTTGCAATCAAGCAGAAAGACCTGTTTCCCTCAACCAGTTAATAGTTAAAGTTCATATAACTTTGAAGATGCATACTTTTCAAAAGCCTTGACTTTGAAAGAATGAGAAAAATGAAACACACTATAACTGCTATCAGATTGTTCTCAATCTTCCCTAGAAAACTTAAGTCCTTACCCGTGTGCATCAATCCATAATTTATTCTGGTAAGTCCTTTAGTGAGAACATTTTAGTAGGTGGGCATGAATGCCTGAATATCTGTACCATATTAGATTTTCTTGGTGATGTACCAAAAAAATCCGTGTAACCATATGTAAGAAAAGGACTTGAAAACATAGGTAAAATAAGAATATGCAATCTGAAACGTAGTTGTCAAAATGTCCACTCAGGAGCATGAACTAGCAAAGGTGTGCAGAAAATGGATTTAGCAGAAGTCACGTCACAGGGTAGTGGCTGGCTTGCAGCTGCAGAGAAAAAGGCCTCATTTTATAGCTGTAACACCCTCTTCAGAAGAATGTCATGCCTTTACTGTTCCAGTTATTTACCACAAGGAACATTTTCATAGAACTCAGACGGTAATCTGGCATTCACTTTACAGAAAAAGTGTAAGACTTCTTTATACACAATTTTCCTTTTCGTTCAAATAGCAACCATCAGAAAGAACAAAAAGGCACCTCAAAGAAGCCTCCATACATATTTTTGTAGTTATTTTGTGCTAAAATAGAGTCTTAGATCTCCACTGTGGAAGGTGTACATCTGCATTTTCTCAATCCTGTTCTCAGAGTTAGTCTGTTGCCTGACTACCTCCTTGGCTGCATTTACACATATCACAGCTTCTGTGAAATCACTGAAAACAGAAAAACTATAATAGCCATATACTACCCATGAGATCATACCATAACCTTTTTCCTTCTCTTTTGATAGCATGTTGCTGTTGGGCCATATTACATTTAAACTGCACTCTTCCAGAGCTTGGAGCAGAGCTAGCTGTATATGTAGTATGTATACTGTATACGACACATTATTGTTACTCAGTACTGCATTATAATTTATGAAGCTTCATTAATCTTTACAAATAGATCACAGAATCACACAGAATCACAGAATCATTAAGGTTGGAAAAGATCTTTAAGATCATCAAGTCCAACCATTAACTCGACACCATCATGCCCACTAAACCTGTTGATGAAAGCCATAGATGACTTCTCATTTGAAATCTCTGAAACTCTGTTTTTGGGGAATATAGCAGTAGTAGCATTAATTTCCATTGCTTAATCACTCTTGCACTACTTATTATTTAGTCTGGGAAGAACGAACATTGTTAAGATGAAGAATGAATAAATGGATGAGTGCTTGTCATAAACATAGCAGAATAATTTTTTCATTACTTCTATGTTTTGGTGATAGTGTGAGACTCAAGTCATGCTCTAACAAGGATGATAAGAAGGAACCACTTGGCTGGACAACAGAAGGGGCAAACATCCAAGGAGAAGAAATTATCCTTGAGAGACCTGTGACCATAAAAGGGAAAAAGGAGGAGGGGGCTGACTTCCCAAACCACCACCGACGACCACCCAAGACCCCCGCGCATGCGTAGTGTAGTTTTGCAATGCCAGCATTATGTAAACGTAATAGATAAGCAAGGAGGAAGTGATTTCTTGGAAAATGTGTGAATATTCATATCTTTAAGGTATATAAAGGATGAACTTTTGTTTCAGTGCACGCATGTTAGGAGGAGATATCCCCCATGCGTCCAGCGCTGCAATAAAGATGTCTGCTTAATGACACTTTGGTGTTATTAAGTTTAAATTTCTTAAGTTTGGATTTCTTTGACTCAGGTGCTTCTAGAAAGATGCTTGCACAAACAAATATTTATACTTCTTTATATCCCCATGCATACAAGAGTAATCTTCATAGTTAGAGCTGATTGTTATCCAGGCCATACTTTATCTGAGCAGTGCTTTCAGTTAGACATCACCCATGACATAAGTGACTGTTCTTTGGGTAGAAAGAAAAAAAAATAGAAAAGAGTACATACAAGACCAACAAATGTGGACTGCTCTACTTTATACTTAGATATACCTTGTTTGCATTATATGTAAATTCATTGTTTTATTTAACTGACATGGCTTTTTTCATGGCCAGAGCTATCATCAGAACCACCAAACACATAACTGATTTGCCATCGTTTCTAAACTCCAGACCTACCATAGGATGATTTTGTTTACATAAACCTGTATTACTGTCTCTTAATTTCTCTTCCAATGTTTGTCAACTATTACAGTTAAGAGATATACCAATGACTCTTCATAAAAAGAGAAAAAAATGTTTCTCCTTGTTGTGAGTAGGCATCTAAGCACTACAGGATCAGAAGGGTAGACATAAGAAAACTAACGGATCGAGATAAAGACAGTTGAGTATGTAAAACAAAAGCTGCACACACAAGCAAGGCAAAATAAGGAATTTGTTCACTACTTCCCATCAATGGCAGGTGTGCAGCCATCTCCAGGGAGGCAGGGCTCCGTCGTACATAATGGTTACTTGGGAAGACATATGCCATAACCCTGAATGTCCCCCTTTCCTTCTTTTTCCCCCAGCTTTTTATGCTAAGCATGACATCACATGGTATGGAATATCCCTTTGGTCAACTGGGGTCAGCTGTCCCGGCTGTGTGCCCTCCCAACACCTTGTGCACCCCCAGCCTACTCTCTGGCAGGGCGGGGTAAGAAGCAGAAAGGGCTTTGACACTCTGTAAGTCCTGCTCTTCAGTATTTAAAAAACCCCCATATTACCAAGGCTGTTTTCATCACAAATCCAAAACACAGCACCATACCAGCTACTGTGAAGAAATTTAACTCTATCCAAACCAAAACTAGTACACTTCTAATACATACATAGGATTTACATTCTTAACAGAACAGCTAACATACTGCTATAAAAATGTATAGATTGTGTATAACTGAAGAATTATCCTGGCATGTTAATGAACCCCATAGAGTAAGCTATGCAAAGATATTACATATTTCTTTGTAATAAATAAGCATGAAATCTTAATACATATTTTGTTCCTAAAATAAAATTATTCTATGTAGTATGTATACACTTCGTCTAAACCTCGAATCTGTATTTTTTATTATTTAATTAAGTTTTGTTTTCAGTTTATAATATTATATTTTTAGATATAAAACTTTATTTCAAAAATTACTAATTTAATACCTGGAGAGCTCTCTAACTGTGAATGATCTGAACTTATGGTGTAAACTGCAGATTTACCATTCCAATATTGAAATTGGTAAGCATCTCTCAAAATCAGGAATTTATAACATAGTATCCATCAAAGTTTGAAAAATTAGTCTATATCCCTGCCTGCTTGTTTAGTCTGGCATTTGCACCTCTGACTATGAAAGACCTTATACTTACAAGGTCTCTCAACAGTGAGGAAAGAATGGTTTGGAAAAGTGAAATTTGCTTTTGATATTTGCCAAGTGAGTGGCAAATTTTTTTGTCTAGCTATGACATGTTTCCAACTCCACAGCTGTTGGTTTAACATCTTAGTTTCCCTCTTTGGTCTTTCCAACCATGCAATGAATACAATAGAATAGTTCAGTTGGAAGGGACCTAGAATGATCATCTAGTCCAACTACCTGACACTTAAGGACTCACCAAAAGTTAAAGCATATTAACTTTTTAATTTTCTGTGTGCATAGGAGAGCAGAGGATTATGAGCTATATACATGAGCAGTACCCAGTCCACAGTGGCAGTGTACATCCTGAGGGTTTTGACATTGGATTGAATTTCCCTGTGCATACACCCATATGCATCTTGTGTAATTTTCAGTGGGAGATAGGCACAGCGTTCTCTTCATATGCCTGACAGTCTTTGGTATAAAATATAAGCTTCAATAGTAAATTATCTATTTCAAATTTAAAACCATTCAATCCCAAATTTAATCTTTAGAGGAAAATAATTTACAAAGCAGATAATTCTTCATCTTGATGGTGTCAAGTCTTTAGGCTCTTGTGAGGAACTTAGTCCCAGAGGCACTTTAGGCATAGCATTTTCTAATTGCAGAGATGTTGAGATAAAATCTTTAAAACACAAAGCAGCTTTCCTCTTTCTTCACCACTCTCCACTGAATGCAAGAAATAGAGTCAACACAGTGTCATGGCTTAAGTTATATTAATAACCTCTATAAAGTGAAATTATATGCTACTGGTATTGCCTAAAGTAATGCTTTTTAAAAATTATAGTCTTCACATTATTATCTTTTAGAATCTTGTGTTACACGGTAGAAGGCATGTATTTGTAATTACATAACTAAAGATCCAGAAGTATAAAGGGCACTTGTATTAATCAAGTGACAGTAGTTTAACAATCACTAGACTGCATGTGGCAAGTTTGCAGGAATATAACTTTCAAAGCTAAAGGCAAAACCAATTTTTTTTTACTGTGTGTGGTATGCATAAATGGATAGACAAGTACTTCATACAGTAGCCTGCAATATAGGTTCATGTCTGACCCTGGCACTTGGTGCCCAGGTGCATCTTGTTCATACCAGCAGGAGTCATTTAGCACTGGTTGATACAACTGAATGTCAGAATGCACTTTTGCAAGGCATTTTCTTGCCCAGTTTCTTACCACAGTTTGAATCAATCTTAAATCCATAGTAAGTTAATTCACTTTGATTTTTATTGGATCAAGCTACTTCTAGAATCTGACAGACTGTTTTGTCTGTCAAGAGGCAAGTTCTGCCTATGCTCACTAAATCCTACTTCAGAATACTAAAGCAAAACCCAGGCTCCTTTATTATATAGTGAAAAGTCAACTCATCTCTTCCCAATCTCATATGCTTCCAAAGAGTCTTAGGCAAGGTTATCCTTTCCAAAGAACAGATTGTTGCCTTTATTTAAAAAATTATAAGACATGTTTTTGTTTAAGTATGACATAGATGGCAGTTTCAGCAATTTTCTTTATCATCTAGCAATACACTAAACACATCATAACCAAGGTCAAGGCATTCCTTAGTGAAAAAAAAAATAATATTAAGGTATCTGAATTTAATACTATTTAGACCTACCAAACTAGTATTAGAATGGCTTAACTTAGGATTTCCTTGAATTATTCTTGTCAGCATTTCCAACATAACTCAGCCGAAATAATGTTAAAAACAAAAGAAACAAACAAAACCAGAACAAACCCCACAGTACTAAAAGCATGCATGTAATTTTCAAATTTTCCGCAATTCCATTTAAATAAAAAAAAATTTAAAGGCTATAGAGAAACTGCAGAATACCTCATACACTTTTCTGAAGCGCTAGGCTGAAATTTAATGTCTCTAAAATGAAATTGAAAATCAACCAGTTTTCTAAATCACTTGAGCTTTTGGAGAAGTGGGCTGTAGTCAACATAACAATTTGATACAGTTGAATCTCCATATTGGTAAATGAAAAAAAATCAGATAATATTAGCAACTTAGAACATCCTGCATTGTGGTAAAGGCTAGCATGGCTCCATGGATTTGTTTTATATTTCTTTTTTATTTTCTTTTGGATTTGGGGGGTTTTGGGTTTTTTGGGGTTTTTTAAAATGTATTTGGTTTCCTACAGATTGATGAGAATTGGAAGGTCATTATAGTTCTATACCATTGCAGCTGCCTACTGCCATCTGGTGTACTTCTGATGTCATGTGAATGGACACATCTTATAATCAAGGTCTACTAAGATGTATAAAGTAGATTTAGGATTTAATGGGTAAAGCCAGTGTACATATCTAGGCAGTATTGGGAAAGGACTGTGTCATTTAACCTCCACTTAAAATTTTAATTTTACATTTGTCGTGGTATAAGACTTAATCTTAGCTTGAAAACATTCAACTATTTTTTTGCTTTTTCTCAAGCTGGCAAATTCCTAAGATATATGCAAATCTTAATGTCACTGGTTGTTCAAGTGCCAACTATTTCTTAAATTCCTGTTCTCCCCGAGTAGAAGACAGAATTATTGCTGAACTGAAACATAATGACAGG
This sequence comes from Phaethon aethereus, assembly GCF_964289735.1. Classification (NCBI taxonomy): domain Eukaryota; kingdom Metazoa; phylum Chordata; class Aves; order Phaethontiformes; family Phaethontidae; genus Phaethon; species Phaethon aethereus. The sequence continues at coordinate 432,105 of NC_138584.1, read as the reverse complement.
CTATTTTTTTTTGGGGGGGGGGAGATTCTGGAGTAGTATAATAGGATCATAGAACTGTTTGGGTTGGAAGGGACATTAAAGGTCATCTAGTCCAACCCCCTGCAGTGAGCAGGAACATCTTCAACTCGATCAGGCTGCTCCAACCTGACCTTGAATGTTCCCAGGGATGGGGCAACTCTCTGGCAACCTGGGCCACTGTTTCACCACCCTCATTGTCAAAAGTTTCTTCCTTAAATCGGGTCTAAATCTTACTTCTTTTAGTTTAAAACCGTTACCCTTTGTCCTATCGCCACATACAGGCCCTGCTAAAAAGTCTGTCCCCATCTTTCTTATAGGCCCCTTTTAAGTCCTGTCAGGCTGCAATAAGGTCTCCCCAGAGCCTTCTCTTCTCCAGGCTGAAGAACCCCAACTCTCTCAGCCTGTCCTCATAGGAGAGGTATTGCAGCTCTCTGATCATTTTTGTGGCTTTCTCTGGACATACTACAACAGGTCCCCATTGTCAGTTCTAGAAAGTGAAAGCTTTATAGCACTGGTTTTCAGCTAGAATAAGGATAAAAGATAATCATGTCTGTGACCAAAAAATTAGTTAGTTGCTGTGATATAGAACTAATGCTGTTCAATACTTCGAATGAGAAAGATCATAGCAAGGTTGAAAGGCAGTAAAAGGAAAATCTATGATCTCAGATTACAAACCGTGATTCACAATGATACCAGTGAATTTTGACATGTTTTGAAGGAAGAAAGTGGAATCTCAGAGCTTAGATTCATGCACAGATGACATTTTGCTCACAATGTCATTCCCTCACAAAAGTTCCATGAGGCATTCTTACAAAGTTAACAGTACCCTACTTTCACTACTTTTGTAGTTTTCTTAGTTATTAGGGGCAACAGCACTGTAAAAGCTGCATTCATCCAGAATGCAGATGTATCCATCTTTACCAATTCTTTCCTAGGTTATTTGACAAGTAGTCAATCTGCTCTAAAGCTTTAGCTATTATGTTTATGGACCTGGTGGATGAAAGCCAATACTCCTCAAAATCACTGCCTGTCACTTGGTGTCCATGAACATCCTCAGTCATTCCACTCCTCCTGCATCACTCTTGGAGAATTCTTCTCCACTGTATTCAGTCTTGGTGCTGAGATCTTTGAACTGCATCTTTGCCTTGGTTTAACCAACCTCCAGACTAAACACTATCACTTGCTCTATCCCCCGAAAGCTCCCTCTCAGCTGAGAAAGGGAAATTGGGGAAAAAGAAAGGAAACTTGTGGGTTCAAATGGGTTGAAATATGAACAGATTTAATAAAACAATAAAACTAGTGTTAATACTAAAGCAATGTAAAGTACACAGAGTTCTACTCAGCCCAGGTAATGGTCGCAAGCTGCACGCTCCCAGCAGCGAACGCTGGGTGGCGAACACTGCGAGCAGCACAGCTCCAGCAAAGGGAGAGTCGGCCTCAGGAGCAGAGCGATGGGCGAGACCCTCCAGGGATGGCAACCACTGAGGGAGAGGGATATTCCCAGCAGACTCCCCAGTTTATGGTGAGCATGACGTTTGTGGTATGGTATATTTCTGTTGCCCGCCTGGGTGAGCTGCCTTGGCCCCCGTTCCTCCCGGCTTTAGCACCTGGCTGTCTCAGGACTGCGAGAGGCTTTGGTCACTGTGGAATCCCGCACACCATGGCTGGCCATGAACTAAAACAAAGTGTCGTATCAACTTTGTTCTCACAGTAATGGGTGCTGCAGTCTTCTCAGAAATGCAGCTTTCCTGAACAGAAAACTGATGTTATGAATCTATCCCAGCAAAACCAGGACAATCTTAAAAATAGCTGTTCCACAAGACTTTAATATCAGCCTTTCTTCTATTTTTGTTTTACCTTTAGAACATCTGTACCTATTACCCCTCCAAACCAACCAAACCAAACCAAACCCCAAATATTCTTTAGGTCTTAAAATGAAAAGAAACAGGAGCTGCAGCTATTGATACACTTACGCGGAAAATGCAGTTCTCAGTTCCATGTATTGTTAATTTGTTGTTAACACTGGGAGTTCACCTTCCTCTGCCTTTGATTTCCTTCTAAACATTATGTCTTTTGTTCAGGGATCATCTGCTATTCATATCTGTATAATGCATAGCTCAAATATGACCTAATCTCAGTTGTATCCTAAGTGCGTATAGGTTAATTTATATAATGTACTTTATGTGGACAGACCCCATGAACTCCTATGAGAGTATAAACTGATTTATTTCAGTAAAACAATTGTCTTCAGTTAAAGACCAAATTTAAGTTTAATTTATTTACTAATCAATAAAGAGGTAATTAGCTGTCTACAAGTGTCATATCAAAATGAGAAAAAAGATTAATTTTTTTTTAATCTTTAATTGAGGACTGTTGTTTTATTGAAACAACCCTATTTATCCACAATTCCACTTTGAAACCTCCGATGTAATCTGTCCCAATTTTATCTGTTGATCTGATGTTTAATGCATACCTTAAGCCTGTTATCATATCTTACTGATACGATATGCTATAATACATGTGTGGCTGGAAGTCAAAGAAAACCAAAGCCGAATTATTCAGTCCTTTTCTAATTCATTAGGGTGTGTTTTTTTCCTGTTATGTTTACTGGGAATGCTTGAGACAACTAAATATTTTGAGTATTGTGGCAAAAGAAGTCTTAAGTCAGAATATTAAAAGAAAAAGTGGACATACACCATATACAGATGTAGAAATGGAAGATTTTCCTTCAGGTAATTAAATAAACTTAATTCTTCAAGCTCATTGAATAGCAGGCCTTAGGGTTTCTGAAAACATTTGTTAATAGTTTTAAGCATGAAGCCACATGTTTGATCTTGACGATTCTTGATTTTGCAGGTCCCAGATAGCACACAAGCTGCATGCAATACCAAATAAGAACAGGCTGAAGGTTATTTTTCCCTTTTTAAAAGAAGTGTAATCAAAATGACACAAGAGCCATGACATGTTACTGTTTCTTGTGGACGCTCTGTTCAACACTTCAAGGTACATGTCATAGTTCCATCACATTCTCTGCATCCAGTTCTGAACTCAATATTGACTGCATTTGCATTGTTCTAACAAGGACATACAAGAAACCATTTTGTAGTCCTAGTGATGAGCCCTATATCCATAAAGGATGAGACAAATATGAAAAGTCATGATGCTACTCTGAGATCTGCGATGTTGTCCTGCTCATAATGCTGTACAAACCTAGTGCTCCATTATTAAGAAATAACTCTGAATATATTACATATTATGAGGAAATTATTAATGTCCTTCAGAGTCCCTGAATCTATACCCAATCTCTTGTACCTCCTCAGAAGGATAATTAAAAATAAAAGCTAATTGCCTCTACTAATATTTGTGGATTGTCTCAGTTAAATGAAAAATAAAATCAGTTTTACTTTTAAAAAAATTACATTGGGTTTCATATATGTAGAACACCTGCTGATGATACAGAAAATTTGCCAAATTTTGCCTTCCACTTGTGATTGTGGTTAAGACTACATCGTTAAGACTACTGTAGAGCAGACACTGAACCACAGAGCATGGAGTGGCACTGCACACAGCCATCCAGTATGCACAGACTAGAAATCAGGGAAGATATTTAGAAATGCTAACTGGTAGAAATCAAGGCACAGAGCTCTAGGTTGAAGAATGAGAAAGAAACAGAAAAAGCCTGAAACAAGACTTTTAATGCTACTTGAAATCTTCCATTATCATGTTTTGAACCAGGCTTAAGCAAAACTGGCTGCACATGACATTGCAATCAAAAGTTGAGAAGACCTATCACTGATGGAGGTTAATAATTTTTGAAGATAGCAATTATTTCTTGTAAGATCCTGTGAATCAAACTATGGCAAAGTTCTACTTCTGGTAGGATAAGTACAGAATAATGAGGACAAAATATGGCTAGTGCAGTGTAATCACTCACTAGCAGTGTAATTACTCACTAGCATAATCTTTTTTTTCTTTTTTTTGAGAGTCCAGGTGCAGTGTTTCAGTACAGAAACACTGTACTGAAAATATTGAATCACCCTTCATCATCAAAGAAGACCAAAAAAACTAAAGAGAATAATGCTCTTCAATTACATCATTAGGCTTTAGGTATACTTCTACAGTTAATTCCATTCAACTTTGCCAGAGAAAACAACATTTTTACATATGTCGAAAAAAGAAAACTATTTCCCTAGGAAGTACTTGCATGGTTAGATCATCCTTAACATAGTTCCTGTTGAAGCTTCAACTTCCTTAATGATTTAATCTGGCGGATTAAAAACAAATGTGCAAATTTATAATTACAAAGTAGACACACACCAAGTTCACTGAGTAGCTTGAAAATGTCATGTTTGTTTATTTATTTTATTTATTTTTATTTATTTATAGTGCATTGTTAACAGAAAATATCTTTCTACTGACACAAAAAAGAAAAAACAAGACTACCAAACATTTAACCCTCTAATATATCTAACAGTATCTCAAATCTCAGAGTTCCTGTGTCTAGTAGAAACACAAAAGAACATAAACCTTTTACTAACAGCAGCTTCTTCTCCATAAAACTCATTTTGCCAACGACTTATCTTCCTGTGATTAGGTTGTCCATTGGTACCATGTGGTTTAATATAACTAAACTAGAAATTGATGTTATAGCTAATAGTTTGTATCAAATTATAGCTGCAGTAAAACAATTAAGCCTTAAAAAGACATCTCCAATTTTTTCTAGTGTTTTCCAGTGATAAACTATATCATGAAGTTACTAAATCCTTCTTTACAGAAAACTCCCTAATGTTGTAACTTTCTTACACCCAACAGATATTACCCCTATTAGTAGATTTCTGCTGGCTTTAGGGACAAATAAACTTGTCAAAAAGGCTTTTTATCTCTATATCACTAGGGCTTGAAATTATAAGGTGTTGAGTAGCTCTTCCTTTTGCTTCATACTCTGAGGACACTCTTCTATTGTTTCATTACTTGTGCTCTGCTGTCCCTTTGGCATTTTTAGAAATGCCTAGATGAGCTTAATCTGTAAAATGATAGCTACATGGGTTCAGACAGTAGAAAAGTTACATATATATTCAGTGATCAACCAATGTTTAATTTTAACTTGCTTTCCATTGGTGAGTGTGGTGGGTTAACCTTGTTTGGTCACTAGCTGCTCACTAAGCCACTTTATCACTCTGCTCCTCAGCGAGACGGGGAGAGAAAATAAGATGGAAAAACTCATGGGTTGAGATAAAGGCAGTTTAACAAAGAAAAGCAAAGATCATGTGTGGAAGCAAAGGAAACAAACAAACAATTTATTCTCTACTTCCCAGCATTAGGCAATGTCCAGTCACTGCCAGGAAAGTAGGGCCTCAGTACGTGTAGTAGTTGATTCAGGAGACAAATACCTTAACAACAAATGTCACCCATCCCCTTTTATCTTAGTTTTTATTGCTAAGCACAATGTCATATGGTATAGAGTATTTCTTTGGTCAGTTTGGGTAAGCTGTCCTGGCTATGTCCTATGTCCTCTCCCAAACTCTTGTCCACCCCCAGCCTACTGGTGTTTGCATGGGGACTTGGAGTGACAGCCTCAATGCTGTGCAAGCACTGCTAGCCAAGGATGAAACAATGAGCAACAGTGGTAGCGCATTTGTGATAAAGTATTTAAGAAGGGTGAAAGCTACGGCACAACAGCAGTTGGGAGAGAGGAGTAGGAAAGTGTGAGAGAAACAGGCCTGCAGACACCAAGCTCAGTGAAGAAGGAAGAGGAGGAGGAGGTGCTCCAGGTGTAGGAGGAGAGATTCCCCTGCAGCCCATGGTGAAGACCATAGAGAGGCAGGCTGTCCCCCAGCAGCCCATGGAGGGCCATGCTGGAGCAGATATCTGCCTGCAGCACTTGGAAGACCCCATGCCAGGGCAGGTGGATGTGCCTCGAAGGAGGCTGTGACCACATGGAGAATCTGCACTGGAGCAGACTCCTGGCAGGACCTGTGGCCCTGTGGAGAGGAGCCCAGGCTGGAGTAGGTTTTATGGCAGGACCTACAGCCCAGCAGAGGACCCATGCTTGAGGACTCCATTCCTGAAGGACTGCACCCCATGGAAAGCACCCAGGCTGGAGCAGTTGAAGGACTGCAGTGTTGGGATCACCCTGCATGGCTCGACCTTAAGGAGAAAGAGCTGTGGTGTTGATCTGCACGGCTCGGCCTTGAGGAGAAGGAGCTGTAGTAAACAACTAAGAAGCAGCAAAGGAGTGCAGGAACACCTGCAGGCAGCAAATCCTGACTGTGTGAGAGGCGCGTGGACAGCGCGTGATATTTTGTATATAGCCAATTGCAATAATGTGTGTAACGAGCTGTAACCAATCATGAGTGTGTGTGTGCAGTGGCTAAGCAAAAATTATGATATATATTGGAGTCAGACAAGACAATAAACGGCTTCGGAATATAACTCTCATCCTTCTCCCACACTGCACCCTGTGGGAAGGACTCATGTTGGATAAGTTTCTGAAGGACTGTATATACAGAGGGGTTATAAAATGGGATTTTGGTCCGTAGTTGGACACTGGGTAAGAAGTAGATAGCTGAGAAAACCGCAGCAGAGGTGTTAAAAGATGGACTTTCGGTCTGTGAGAACACCGCAGTTAGCACAGTGAGAAAAACAGATGGGTGAGAAGTAGATAACAGGCCGGGTAAGAGAAACCAGATGATTTCGCACAGAGATAAGAAAGTTGAACAATACTAGGGGAGGACGTGGAGGTAGGAATCCTTGCAACATCTTGCTATTGGCTTAAGCATGATCGATAGACGGGATGGCTGTGGCGCGTGCAGCACGACTGACCAGCGGGCACATACACCATAGGCTCCCTGTGTTGAGAGTCAGCAACAGAGGCGTGTTCCGACACTCGCTGGTCACGCGTGTCAAAACCCGCTCCTCTGCAAATGTATAAATACCAGGATTTCCCCAAAGAGCAGGGGTGTCCTGATCCAGTGTCAGGGGAGGTTTCGATATGATCCTGAGAGTGAGATTAAGACACAAATGAGATCAAATACTATATACCCAACAGCTTTTATTATCAAAAGTAAAGAATTATTAGCGATAGGACAGGATGGAATAAAAAGACAGAAATCAAGCAAGCATTCGGGATAGAGTTGCAAGGATAGTCACCATCATGGATCCGCAGCGTCCTGGGGTCCAAGTCTCTCAAAGTTTTTGGTGGTGGGCAATCGCACTCGGAGGTGGCTGGCATGCACAAGGGCTTGTCTTGGCAGTCCCTTTTACTCTCATTCAAGGCTGGCAATTTAGCACATCTTCGCATTCCTGCATATGCACATACACTTCACGGTGGGTGGCTCCAGCCCCGCTCCTTACACGATTATCACATGTCTTGTAGCCGTTATCTTGGCAAGGTGTTTTTCATCAACTGGAGATCTCTGTGGCCACGTAGCCATGTTTATCTTGGATAAACAATCTTTGAGACAAATGTTTTACGATTCAGTCTCTCACAGAGATCGGTGTACGGCAAGGTCGCCGTTGCCTCCATGGGGATGCCCACGTAAAGTTGGCACCTACCGACTGTTGGGCTGAGCGCACGGTGCAAGACGACACAAGAATGTACAGGTGGTCCATCTTCCTCACAGTCCTTGGGTTGGTAAGACAATCGCTTTGCAAGATACCCTTAGTGTAACGCATGCTTGTAGTTAATAAAATGCTTATTGCTTTTCCCCTTGTAGTCCATGTATATGTGTCTACCCTTCTCAGAAATCCTCGAAACCACCCTAGAACAGGCTGTCTGCCATGGGTGAGACCCCATGCTGGAGCAGGGGAAGAGTGTGAGAAGGAAGGAGCAGCAGAGACAACATGTTAAGAACCGACCGCGACCCCCGTTCCCTGTCCCCCTGGGCCGCTTGCGGGGTGGAGGGAGAGAAATTGGGAGTGAAGTTGAGCCTGGGAAGAGGGGTGGGGAGGAGAGGGAAGGGAAGATGTTTTTAGACTTGTTCTTGTTTTTCATATCTTACTCTGATTTGATCATAAAAAATTAAATTAATTTCCCCAAGTTGAGTCTGTTTTGCCCATGACAACAACAGCTGTGTGATCTTGCTGTTCTTACCTCAACTCATGAGTCTTTAGTTGTATTTTCTCACCCTGTCTAGTGGAGGAAGAGGAGTGACAGAGCAGCTTGCTGGGCACCTGGCAGCCAGCCAAGGTCAACACACCACAGCCCTTTATGGTGCCCAGCGGGGGGCTCAAAGGGTTCAAGATAGAGGCAGATTTGATTGGAGTGTGCTAAATCGCATTTATAGCTGTTTAGCTATTAATTGGCAGGTTTCTGTGCTTGCCATGGAGTATCTTACCTCACTGTATGTTAGAGTCTAATGCTTGCTGGTCGCTGCTTTTTGCTTCTGTTGCTTTCTGTACTGCTGTGCTGCTTATTGTCTTACTCTGCTGTGTCTGGGAGCATTTTGGTAACAACAACAGCCATGCACCTCAGCTGGCAGATGGCCAGAGCATTGCTGCTGCTCCTGTACTGGACAGGCTGGAACTCCTTTGTTAACTCAAGTCGAAGGGACTGTGACCTGTAAAACAAGTCCACGCAGGAGCAGGACACCCCAAAGCATCTGTGGTCGTGGATAAGTCCATGCCGGAGCAGGTACATCTTGAAGCATCAGTGACTGTGTACGAAGCTGTGCTGGAACACTTCAAAGCATCTGTGGCTATAGATAAGTCCATGGCACAGTAGGTACACCCCTGAAGAGACCATGGCTCATAGATAAAGCCACACTGGAGTAGATACAGTCCTAAGCGACTGTGGTCTATGGGTAAATGGAGCAGGGGCAAAGGGAGAATCACCAGCAGTGATGTAGGAACTCTTCCTAGTTTGTCCACAGACAAATGAGGGAGAACAGTGTTTGCTTTCCCCACCAGGGTTCAATAAAAGGACTGCAAGGACCCTGTGTACTTGTGCTGGGAGAAAAGTAAGTGCCCAGGAAACTTTTTCTGACAGAAAGATATTTCTGAAGGATGGGTAGCGATTGGGTAGCATCTCTGAGTAACAAAGCTTTGAAAAGATTCCTTCAACTCCTTTCTTCGATCTAGGCTCCTGTATGTTTTTTTCTGTTTTGCCCTTTTTCTCTCAAGTTAAACCAATAATCCAAAATATCCCAGGTTTTGATCAGTTGTACAATGTCTGCATCATAAATTGAGATAAGATGTATATCTCACTCTCCTATATTGTGCAATGTATGAGATTTTTGTTTTAGAATAATCAAAATTGTGATGTTTATTAATTTCATAGCTATCTTACTGATAATTTTGAATATTGACTACAAAGACTTTTTTTTCCTCTCTTCTCCCCGCTCAGTTACCATTCACTTTAGTCACTCAGTATTCTGCAGCCAATATTTGAGTGTGATCATAAAATCACAGAATCTTTGAGTTGGAAGGGACCTTTAAAGGTCGTCTAGTCCAACGATGTTCATGTTTACTTGCTAACACAGGGCTGGGATATGAATTCAAAAGATACCTGAAAGTGTATGATTGAATTAGTCTTTGAATTGAATCTGTTCATCAACAGAGTACAAAAAAATTCATATTACTTTGGCCACCTCCTTCCAATGTGGAATAATTCCACAAAGGGAGCTGGAATATTACAATTAGAATGAAACTTTATTAACTACATCTGTTTAAATTCTTAAATAGTAGATTGTCATGAATTTTGACACTGCATTTCACTTCATTCAGATTTTACATACACCCTTCGTATACTAGAATGACATTGAACACTACATACACAGAATTTTTAAAGGTTCTTGTGCCCAGAATGACTTTTGCAACTCTATTTGAAATTCTAATTGTCTACTGATTTCTTGTTTAAATAAGAGACCACAAAATCATAGCTGAGTATGAACTTTCTTACTGAAGAACCTATATTATTCGGTATATCCCAATGCTGTGTTTAACCATGGTAGTCAGCCACTTATATCCACACAGCTGCTCATTTGCTCCTTCTCCTCTCCCCCTCAGTGGGATGAGGGAAGAGGAAAGGAAGAATAAACCCAAGAAAACTGGTGGATCGAGATACAAACTGTTTGGTAAGTGAAGGTGAAGTGGAAGAAGAGAGAAAATAAATGAAACAAGCGAAACAAAGGCAATCATTCACCAACTCCCCCAGGTAGACTGAGGCCCAACCCAGATCTCAAGCAAAAGATGGCTAACCTTGGTAAATCCCTTCTTTATTGCTGAGCATGACATTATATGGCATGAATATCTCTTTGGTTAGTTCAGGTCATCTGCCTGGCTGTGTCTCCTCCCAATCTCCTGCACATCCTCCAATCTGTTCACTGGCAGGGTCAGAGTGAGAAACAGAAAAGACCTTGATGCTGTGCAAACACTGGCCTGCAACAGCTAAAATATTAGCATGTTATCAGCACTGTTTTAGTCACAAATCTAAAACACAGCACCATACAAAATTAGCTCCATCCTAGCCAGACCCAGTACACCTGATCAGCTGTTGTTTATCTAGGATTTTGAAGATGCCCATCATCACCATATACGCATATCTTTCAAATAAAACAGAGCAGAGACTGCTACAGGGTGTTATGTTCCATTGCAGAAAAAATTATTACATGGAGTCAACTTTTTATTTCATATTATTGGTTTGCAAAACACTTTGAGAAATTTCTTTGTAGACAAAAACTGCGGTAGAAACATGTGTTTCTGCATTGCTTCTCCCAGAAGTTATTTAACTGTTAAAGGTAATAGAAAGATCATGAAATATTTTTGAAGCTGTGGTCAGAGTCAGTAGTGTATTAAATAATGCTATATAATACATCAGACTCCCATCAAGCTGCACATCACAGGAGAAATTCAGTCCCCCTTATGGAGCGTGAGGAAATGTCAGTCTCTCAACTTGGAAAATCTTATTTCCAGAGCAGAGTAACATCGTGAAAGTGGCATTCTCAGGCTGCATTGAAGTGTTATAGCAGGGCATGAAATCTTTTCCTGTAGCACTGCAGCTACTATTGAAACAAAAGAAGTTTCTGACAGAAAAATAGCAAAACTAGCTGGATGATAACAGAAATTTAAAATGGCATCCCGGATGGATGACTATGTATAAGTATGTAATGGAATTTATTGCCTTAGAAAATATAGGACTGGTACTGACACTTGATCAGATTCTTGCTGAGGTTAGATGCACAGGGTTACCAAACATTAAAAAGTCTGAAAACAGAAACTTACCAACTATCTTTCTGCTACATTGTGAAATACACATTTCTACACAGCAGTCTGAAGTCTCAGTGAGATAACACACTTGTTTCCTGCATGATAAAAAAGAACTTAGTGAAAGATGGGGACAGGCTTTTTAGCAGGGCCTTTATGTAGCAATAGGACAATGGGCACTGGTTATAAACTAGAAGAGGGTAGATTTAGACTAGATAGAAGGAAGAAGTTTTTCACGGTGGGGGTGGTGAAACACTGGCATAGGTTCTCTTGAGAGGTGGTAGATGCCCCATCCCTGGAAACGTTCCAGGTCAGGTTGGACGGGGCTCTAAGCACCCTGATGTAGTTGAAGATGTCCCTGCTCACTGCAGGGGGTCTTGAACTAGATGGCCTTTAAAGGTCCCTTCCTACCCCTTAACCCCTTGAGAGCTCACCCAAAATTCCTGGGGTTTACAGGAAATATTTGAGTTTCTGATTGCCTGATATAGCCTTGCTTAATGATGGTTGATCTATTCTGTGGATATTTAATAATTTATTCTGTTCTACTGGATATTTAATAACTTTATAATTTTAGTTGAGCTAATATGAAACTCCGTCAATGGACTCTTAACATGCCTGTTAGGATACAGTTTGGACTTTACATTGCACATTGTTTCTTCTTAGATGGTGCATCTAATATTAATCTAATACTGCCTCTAATACAGAATCACAGAATCACAGAATCACAGAATCACAGAATCACAGAATCACTAAGGTTGGAAAGGACCTTCAAGATCATCAAGTCCAACCATTAATCCAGCGCCACCATGTTCCCTAAACCATGTCCTGAAGCGCCACATCCATATGTTTTTTGAACACTTCCAGAGATGGCAACTCCACCACCTCCCTGGGCAGCCTGTTGCAATGCCTGACCGCCCTCTCGGTGAAGAAATTTTTCCTAATATCCAATCTAAACCTCCCCTGGTGTAACTTGAGGCCATTTCCTCTCGCGTCCTATCACTGGTTACTTGGGAGAAGAAACCAACACCCTCGTTGCCACAACTACCCTCAGGTAGTTGTAGAGAGTGATAAGGTCTCCCCTCAGCCTCCTCTTCTCCAGACTGAACACCCCCAGTTCCCTCAGCCGCTCCTCATAAGACTTGTGCTCCAGCCCCCTCACCAGCTTCGTTGCCCTTCTCTGGACACGCTCCAGCACCTCAACATCCTTCTTGTAGTGAGGGGCCCAAAACTGAACACAGGATTCAAGGTGTGGCCTCACCAGTGCCGAGTACAGGGGCACGATCACTTCCCTACTCCTGCTGGCCACACTATTGCTGATACAGGCCAGGACGCTGTTGGCCTTCTTGGTCACATGGGCACACTGCCGGCTGATATTCAGCTGTCTGTCAACCAGCACCCCCAGGTCCGTTCCACTGGGCAGCTCTCCAGCCACTCCTCCCCAAGCCTGTAGCTCCCACCTTGGTGTCATCTGCAAACTTACTGAGGGAGCACTTGATCCCCTCATCCAGATCATCTATAAATATATTCAGTAAGACTGGTCCCAGAATTGAGCCCTGGGGAACACCGCTTGTGACCGGCCGCCAGCCGGGTTTAACGTCATTCACCACAACTCTCTGGGCTCGGCCATCCAGCCAGTTCCTCGTCTACTGAAGAGTGCACCTGTCTAAGCCACAAGCCGCCAGTTTCTCCAGGAGAATGCTGTGGGAGATGCTGTCAAAGGCTTTACTAAAGTCCAGGTAGAGAACATCCACAGCCTTTCCCTCATCCACTAGGCGGGTCACCTGGTCATAGAAGGAAATCAGGTTGGTCAAGCAGGACCTGCCTTTCATGAACCCATGCTGGGTGGGCCTGATCCCTTGGTTGTCCTTCATATGCCCTGTGAGCACCCCCAAGACGAACCTCTCCATGATCTTCCCCGGTACGGAGGTCAGGCTGACAGGCCTGTAGTTCCCAAGATCCTCCTTCCGGCCTTTCTTGTAGATGGGTGTCACATTGGCAAGCCTCCAGTCTTCTGGGACCTGCGCTGTTTAACCAGGACTGCTGATAAATGATAGAGAGTGTCTTGGCAAGCTCCTCCGCCAGCTCCCTCAGTACTCTCGGGTGGATCCCATCAGGTCCCATAGACTTGTGGGTGTCCAGGTGGCTTAACATGTCTTTAACTGCTTCCTCCTGTATTATGGGGGGGTTACTGTGCTCTCCATCCCCATCTTCCAGTTCAGGGGGCTGAATACCCTGCGGATACCTGAACTGGTTATTAAAGACTGAGGCAAAGAAGGCATTACGTACCTCAACGTTGTCCTCGTCCTTGGAGACAAAGCTCCCTGCCATATCCAGTAGGGGATAGAGATTCTCCTTGCCTCTCTTTTTGTTGTTAATATATTTGTAAAAACATTTTTTATTATCCTTTACAACTGTGGCCAGACTGAGCTCTAGCTGGGCTTTTGCCTTTCTAATTTTGTCTCTGCTTGACCTAACGAGATCCTTGTACTCTTCATGAGTTGCCTGCCCCTTCTTCCAGAGGTGATAAACTCTCCTCTTTTCCCTGAGTCCCAGCAAAATTTCCCTGTTCAGCCAGGCCGGTCGCCTTCCCCGCCAGCTCTTCTTACGGCACATGGAGACCATCTGCTCCTGTACCTTTAAGATTTTCTTTCTTGAAGACTGTCCAGCCTTCCTGGACCCCTTTGTTCTTCAGGACTGTCTCCCAAGGGACTCTCTCAACCAGTGACCTGAACAGGCCAAAGTCTGCCCTCCGGAAGTCCATGGTAGCAGTTTTGCTGACCCCTCTCCTTACTTCGTTCACAATTGAGAATTCTATAATGTTGTGGTCACTAAGCCCAAGACGGTCTCCGACCACCACATCTCTCACTAGTCCTTCTCTGTTTGTAAACAGCAGGTCCAGCAAGGCACCTCCCCTGGTGGGCTCACTCACCAGCTGTGTCAGGAAGTTATCCTCCACACACTCCAGGAACCTCCTAGACTGTTTCCTCTCTGCCGTGTTATACTTCCAGCAGATGTCCGGTAGGTTGAAGTCCCCCACAAGAACAAGGGCCAGCGAATGCGAGACTTCTGCCAGTCGCTTATAGAATGTCTCATCTGTCTCTTCATCCTGGTTGGGTGGTCTGTAACAGACTCCCAGCAGGATATCTGCCTCATTGGCCTTCCCCCTCATCCTTACCCATAAGCACTCGACTTGGTCTTCACAATCATTGATTTCTATACAATCAAAACACTCCCTAACATACAGAGCCACCCCACCACCTCTCCTACCTTGCCTATCCCTTCGGAAGAGCTTATAGCCACCCATTGCAGCACTCCAGTCATGAGTCATCCCACCATGTTTCTGTGATGGCAACTACATCATAGCTGTCCCGCTGCACAATGGCTTCCAGCTCCTCCTGTTTGGTGCCCATGCTACATGCGTTGGTGTAGATGCACTTGAGCTGGGCTATTATTTCAACTCTGGCACGCCACCCCTAGGCTCAACTCTAGTGAGCCTGGTTTTATCCCCTCCCCTCTTCAAATCTAGTTTAAAGCCCTCTCAATGAGGCCTGCCAGCTCGTAAGCAAGTATCCTTTTGCCCCTTGGAGACAGTTGCACTCCATCTGCTGCAAGGAGGCCCGGTGCCATGTAAACCACCTCGTGGTCAAAAAACCCCAAATTCTGATGACGGCACCAGCCCCTGAGCCATGTGTTGATCAGACGTGCTTTCCTATTCCTTTCAGCGTTCTTCCCTGTCACTAAAGGGATTGACGAAAACACTACCTGTGCTCCTGCTCCATCGACCAGTTGCCCCAGTGCTCTCAAGTCCTTTTTGACTGCCTTTGGGCTTCTTAGTGCAACCTCATCGTTGCCAACCTGCATGACCAACAGTGGGTAGTAATCAGTGGGCTGAACCAGACCAGGGAGTTTCCTGGTGACGTCTCTCACCCAGGCTCTAGGGAGGCAGCAGCCTTCCCTGTGGGTTGGGTCTGGTCGACATATTGGGCCTTCTGTAGCCCTCAGAAGGGAGTCGCCTACAACAATTACCCTCCTTTTTTTCTTAACAGAGGATGTCTTGATGCGTGGGGCCGGCTGACTCACCCTAGGCACCCCCTTGGATAGACCTTCGTCAGGGTCCTCATGTGCCTGGCCCTCACGTTCCAGAGCCCCATGTCTGTTGTTGTGAGAGCAGCTGGGACTGTGAGGGAGGCCGGGAGGGGATTCACTGGTCTCTCTGAGCAGGGACCTGCTTCCATTTCCCCTCATCTCTTAGGTCCCCTCCTTCTGCCCGGCAGCAAGAGGACAGGGGATCCCCTGCTGCTTGTGGAGCCGCCACCAGCTGCCCCTGCTTCAGGGATGGCCGGGTGCGGCTCCACCAATCTATCTCCCTCTCACACTCCCTGATGCTCCTCAGCCTCTCCACTTCCTCTTTCAGCTCTGCCACCAGGCTGAGCAGGTCGCTCACCTGGTCGCACCACATGCAGGTGGTGTCCCCGTTGGTCTCTGGTACAACCAACAGGCTCAGGCACTCTTTGCAGCCAGACACTTGGACAGCCGCGTGCCTGAGCGGGAGCTCTGCCTGTGTCGCAACATTCTTTCTGGCCACAGTTTTCAGCTGAGTGTTAACCATGGCTGAGCCTCCTCTGGGAGGACGATGACCACTTGTCAGAAAGCCTCTAGTGCTTGGGGGGACGACTGTGCCCGGCCCGCGCGCCTTCCCTGCCTGCGCGAACTGACGCGCCATGTCCTGTTTGCCCGCCCTGCTCGCTCACGCTCCCGGGGGCTGCTCTTGTAGGCGAGGGGCTTGTCCCTGCCCGCGCTGAGTCAGAGCTGCCGCTCGTCAGGAGCCCGCGCCGCCGGCCTGAGTGGGGGGAGCTGGGGCACCCTCTCTCTCCCTGTGCTGCCACCTTCGCGGTTTGGCCACTTCAGGAAGGGTCCCCCGGCGTGATCCGTTGCTCTGGAGCCTTTCGCTTCGGTGTCTTCATACACACTTGTTCCTATTAATGTGAGTCCTGTATTCCCTCTGTCCCATTCTTTTCTTCTAACTGCAGATAATATTTTGTCATTTTGTCTTGTGAATTCATACAGACCACTTTTCAGCCTTTCCTGGATATGGATATGTGTGTGTTTTACCTTCTTTTGTGGAACTAGCTTTTCTTACTGTTTTAGTATTTAAAACACATATGCAAAGAGCATGGAAAAGTTAACATCTGTGGTGGCATGCTTATAAATCAACTATTCTGACCATATAGATTAGATGTCTTTACTTGCAAACTGAAATGCATTAGGCATTTTAAAATTAGTTTTAATTAGTTGCAAAGCAGAATCATGGGGGGTGGCCAGGTTCATCTTTGCTTTGTGAGCCTTTTAACAAAATAATGTAAATTTGTGCTTATAGAATGGAGGTATTCAGACTGATATCCAACCAAGGTCTTAATTGCTGTACCATTACAGGCTAAGAATAGACTACAGATCTTCATACATAACAGTTGTTTGTATGGAAACACTAATAATTTGATTGCTGTTGAGATCACTTTGGCAGATTGTTTCCTGCTTTATCACTACAAAATAAGAATGAATTATAACAATTAGAAAGATTGAAGTGTAGTGTAAGATGGTTGTTCACTTTTGTTTCAGACTAAATGGGGCTTGAGAGCTAAATACAGTTGTGCACTGTCAGTGATTGGAGTTCGTAAGAGAAAATAATCATAGAGATCAAACAATAAAAGACTTTTAAATATAATTGTTCCTTCTTTAATGCCATTTTACGTTAATTTACCAATGGTCCCTGATGCACTAATCACAGCTCTTTTTGTAATTGCAGATCTCAAAAGGCTTGTTATATATCACTATTTGTTATGGAAGAGAATACAAGCAGACAATGATAAGGGTTTTGTTCTGTATCACCTTCAGTATCTTCTAAACAATTCTCCAGTTTAAAAGCGCCTGTCCTAAATGGAACAGAGATAATGTTGTTCCCTTTATCAGTCTCCGGTTTTGTTGGAAAGAGACATGAAGCAGTACTCTTTCCTAATCCAAACTATTTCTCAGGCCATAGTTCACTGTCTTCCTGTGACTATCAGCTTGTTGGCTAGCAGCAAAAGAACATGTGTATTAGAGAGGAAAACTTGATGCAGAGATAACTCTGCAGTGCGCTGCAAGTTCAGTAACCTCTTCTACCTTGCTGATAAGCAGTAGCACAAAAAAAGGAAAGAGGAGGAGGGAGGAAGGAGGGATGCTGTCTGTTAGATTGCTCTGAAACAGGAACTACAGAGTGCACTGCTAAACAGTCAGGAAATTCAAATTACTATAACCATAACACATGAACAGTTGTTAAAAACTATCACTGCAATATCATGTACTTCTGAATATGAGACTTCATATAATCTAGAGGTGGAGAGAATTTCTTAGGTCATTCAATATAGTCATGATGAGCAGTACCAGATGGTCATTGCGATTTCACCTTTGTTTTCCTTGTCTCATGATAATCTAAGCAAGTTTACCATTGCACTTTTAATTTCTGAATGGTAGTTTGCTGGCTTTGTAACTATTTTGGATATATGGTGGATGCCATTAAAAGGCCAATGAACAGTTATCAAAGCTTTTATTACCGATTGCTTATATTACAGTGACAATTTCTGTTTAAGGTCACTTCTCAAGACCAACTGAAATACCAGCTCTGTCTATGCTGCCCATTTGGCAACAGTAGAAAATTGGTTTAACCTCCCATATGCCTAATGCTTTCAATGTAAAACTCCTGAATCTGCGCTATGATCCCCACTGGCCCATGTGCTGAAACCTTCCAGGCCACCAGGTGATTGTAAGACTTACTACTGGCTCACCTGCCTATACATGACAACTAAAAGGTAGTGTTGGACATTGCTTGTAACATCTTAACTAT
Organism: Phaethon aethereus; assembly: GCF_964289735.1. Taxonomy (NCBI): domain Eukaryota; kingdom Metazoa; phylum Chordata; class Aves; order Phaethontiformes; family Phaethontidae; genus Phaethon; species Phaethon aethereus. The sequence goes on along the minus strand of NC_138584.1, from coordinate 414,005 downwards.
GGGCTGAACTGTTGACTGAGGCATTGGTCACTGCACCCATTTTTAAAACCAGCAGAAAGGAGGACCCTAGGAACTGCTGACCTGTCATCCTCACACCAGCTTCTGTGCCTGGGAAGATCATGGAACAGATCCACTGGAAGCTATGCTAAGGCACATGGAGGACATCTAGGTGATTCCAGACAGCCAGCAGGAGTTCACCAAGGACAGGTCCTGCCTGATCAACAGAGTGGTGTTCTATAATGGAGTGACTACATCAATGGACAAGGGAAGAGCTACCAATGTCGTAGAAGAGTTTGGGTTGGAAAGGACCTTTGAAGGTCATCTAATCCAATCCCCTGCAATGAACAGTGACATCTTCAACTAGATCACAATCCTCAGGAGCCTGTACAACGTGACCTGGAATGTTCCCAGGGGTGGGGCATCTACCACTTCTCTCAGCAACCTCTGCCAGTGTTTCACCATCCTCATTCTCAAAAATTTCTTCCTTATATCAAGTCAAAATATGCCCTCTTTTAGTTTAAAAACATTACCCTTTGTCCTTTGCCTCATCTTTCCTATAGGACCCTTTAACTACTGGAAAGCTACAATGAGGTGTCCCTGGAACCTTCTTTTTTTCAGGATGAACAATCCCAACTCTCTCAGCCTTTCTTCCTAGGAGAGGTGTTCCATGCCTCTGAACATATTTGTGGCCCTCCTCTGGACCCTCTCCAACAGGTCCATCTTTCCTGTGGCTCCAGAGCTGGACACAGGACTGCATGTAGTGTCCCATCAGACCAGAGTAGACAGGCAGAATCACATTCCTCACCCTGCTGGTCACGCTGCTTTGGGTACAGCCCAGGATAAAGTTGGCCTTCTGGGCTGCAAGTGCACATTGCCAGCTCATGTCCAGCTTTTCATCCACCAGGACCCCCAAGACCTTCTCCACAGGGCTGCTCTCAATCCATTTGTCCCCCAGCCTGTATTGATAATGGGGATTACCCCAACCCAGGTGCAGGACCCTGCACTTGACCACGTTGAACGTCATGAGGTTCACACAGGCCCATGCCTCAAGCTTGTCCAGGTGCCTCTGGCTGGCAGCCCTGGCATCAGGCTTGTCATCCACAACACTCAGCTTGGTGTCATCTGCAAAATTCCTGAGGGTGCACTCGATCCCACTGTCTGTGTCATTGATGAAGATATCAAAGAGTACTGGTCCCAATAGGGATCCTTAAGGGACACCACACATCACCAGTCTCCATCTGGACATTGAGCCGTTGACCCTCTGGATGCAACCACCCAACCAATTCCTCATGCACCCAAACAGTCCACCCATCAAATACATATCTCTCCAATTTAGAGAGGAAGGATGTTGTGGGCCTTACAGAAGTTCAGATAGACGACATTGGTACCTGTTCCCTTGCCAGTTGATGTGGTCGCTCCATCATAGAAGGCTACTCAGTTGGTCAGGCAGGACTTGCCCTTGGTGAAGCCATGCTGGCTGTCTCAAATCACTTCCCTGTCTTTCATGTGCCTTGGCATAGCTTCTAGGAGGATTTGTTCCATGATCTTCCCAGGCACAGAGGTGAGGCTGACAGGTCGATAGCTCCCAGGGTCCTCCTTCCTATCTTTTTTTAGAAATGGGTGCAATTTTTTTCTCCAGGGACTTCATCTGACTGCCAGGAGTTTTCAAATATCGTGGTGAGTGGCTTGGCAACTACATCAGCCAATTCCTTCCAGACTCTGAGATGCACCTCATCAGGCCCCTCAGACTTGTGCATGTTCAGGTTCCTCAGGTGATCTCACACCCGATCTTCCCTTACAGTGGGAGGGACTTTGCTCCTCTAGGCCCTGTTTTGCAATCCATCCCCTCAAGACATGTGGGAAGAGACATTGCCAGTGAAGACTGAGGTAAAGAAGTCATTGAGCACCTCAGCCTTCTCCTCATACATTGTTGCCAATTGACCAGTCTTGTTCATCAAGGGGGTTATGCTTTCTTTGACCTTCCTTTTCCAGTTGACATACCTATGCCTATAGAAACCCTTCTTATTATGCTTTGTGTCCCTTGCCAAGTTTAGCTCCAGTCATGCCTTGACCTTCCCGACCCCATTCCTACACAACTGGACAGAGTCCCTGTACTCATCCAAGGATACCTGCCCCTACTTCCACTGCCTGTGCATTCCCTTCTTGCCCTTTAGTTTGACCAGCAGGTCCACTCAGTCATGCTGGTCTCTTGCCTTCCTTTCCTGATTTCTTACACCTGGCGATCGAGATCTCTTGCACTCTGTGGAAAGTGTCCTTAGAGATCTTCCTGCTCCGTTCTGCTCCCTTGTCCCTGAGGGCAGTTTCCCAGGGAGTCCTAACTCCTTGAAGAGCTGGAATTCTACTTTCCTAAAATTCAGTGTCCTGACTTTACTGTTTCCTTGTCCCCTATCCCTCAGGACTGCGAACTCCACCAGTGCATGATCACTGCAGCCCAGGCTGCCTCCAGTCTTGACATCACCAATTAGCTCACATGCACTGGTGACCAACAGGTCCAGTATTGCATCCCCTCTTGTAGGGCTGTCTATTAACTGGCACAGGACATTATCCTCCATGCACTCCAGGAGTCTTCTGGATTGCCTACAGCTCACCGTGCTACTTTTCCAGCAGATATCAGGGTAGTTGAAGTCCCCCAGCATAAAGAGAGCCTCCAAGCACAATGCCTTCTGTAACTGAAGTAAGAAGGTTTCATCAATAGACTCCCCTTGGTCAGGTGGCCTATAATAGACACGAACCACAAGGTTCCCTTTGTTGCCTTGGTCCCTGATTCTTGCCCATAAGCTTTCGACATGCTCGTGGCTATTGCTCAGAGACAGCTCTTCACCCTCTATCCATTTCTTGATGTAGAGGGCAACACGTCTGCCTTTCCTTCCTTGCCTGTCCGTTCTGAACAGCCTGTAGCCATCAATAGACGCACTCCAGTCATGGGATTTGTCCCACCAAGTTTCAGTAATGGCAACCAGGTGGTTTCTAGCACCATGGTGACTTCCAGCTCCTCCTGTTTGTTGCCCATACTGTGTGCTTTGGTGTAGAGGTACTTCAGCTTGGCTGTCAACCACGTCACCCTCTTAGAGGAACATTCTTTAGTTCCTCTGAAGTCTTTTTCTGGTGCAACAGGCTGAGGAGCCTAACTAACACCCTGTCCCTCTAACCTTGATATGTCATCCCACAATTTGTCATGGGTGAGCCTGATGTTATCCCTCTCCCACTTCAAGTCCAGTTTAAAGCCCTGCCAATAAGCCGCGCTAGCTTGCGAGCAAAGACCCTCTATCTCCTTTGGGAGGGATCATCCCATCTGATGGCAGCAAGTCAGGTGCCATGTAGGCCATCCCATTATAAAAAAATCTGAAATTGTGGCAGTGACACCAGTCACGGAGCCATGTATTAACAGACTGGACCTGTCTATTTCTTCATACATTGTTGCTTGCAACTCGAAGCAGGGAAGTAAAAATAACCTGTGCTCCAGATTCTCTTACCAACTGCCCCAAGGCCCTAAAGTCTCTTTTGATCACTCTTGCACTATAAGGTGCAGCTTCATCTCCATCTACATGGAAGAGCAGTAGTGGGTAATAGTCAGGGAGCTGTACCAGACTAGGAAATTTCCTAGTGATGTCCTTTACCCAGGCTCCAGGGAGGCAGCAGACTTCCCCAAGAGAAGGGTCTGTCTGGCACATTGGACCTTCTGTTCCCCTCAGAAGGGAATTGCCTACAACTATAACCTGTCTTTTCTTCCTCATGGGGGTGGTCGTGACGCAGTAGATAGGCCTTTCTGACCTTGCCAACACCTCTGGTATAGCTGGACCATTGTTCACTTCATCTATGGACTGTCCTTCCACCTCCAGAGCCTCATACCTGTGTACAGAGGCACCTGGGGAGGTATGGTGGGGAAGGAAGGGGCTCACCTGCTGCCCTGAGCATGGACCTGCCTCCATTCTCTCCTTCCCTTTAAGCCATTGCCTTCAGCCTGGCCAGGGGAGGATACAGGATCCCCTTGATCTTGTTTTTTTTTTTCTGGTGGTTGTTCCTGTTTCTGTCTCAGGGAGGGCAGAGCATGGTTCCACAAGTCCATCTCTTTCTTGAACTCTCTGATGCTCCATAATGTTTCTATGTCCTTTTGCAGCTCTGCCACCAGGCTGAGCAGATCATCCACGTGGTCACACCTCACACAGTTGTTCCGCTACTGCCATTGGTTACCAGTGAGAGGCTCTGGCACTCTCTGCAGCCTGGGGCTTGGGTGGCTGCATGTTTCCTTGGGAGCTCTGTTTGGGTTGCAGCATTCATTCTGGCAAGTGCAGAGGACATGGCTTTCCGTTGGGTGGCTACCATAGCTAAGCTCTTCCTGAGAGGGTGATGACCACCAACTGAACTCACCTCTTAAGCTGGTGGGACCACTATGCCCTCCCTCTGTGCCCTTCTGTGCAAAGTGCCATGCAAAATGCTGCTGAAACTGCCGCGCCATGCTCTGGCTGCCACACCCCGCTATGGTCACTTATGTAGGGGCTGCTTCTAGAAAAGGTAGGCTTGCAAGATCTATAGGGTCTTTCTCTTCTGGCATACACTTAGTAATTTATTCTGTGGTTGATAGTAGTACTTGCCAGTCAGAATATCATTTGCCCTCTATTATACGCATGGCTCCAATCTATAGTGTTCCCTTCCGTATATCTCAGCCCCTAAGTTCATCATAAGAATCTTCATCATTTGCCTTAAAATAATTCTTTCATGTTTGTACCATGTACTCTATTTTGCCAAGATTTTTAGGGTTATGTATCTATTCCCTTGTTACCTATTTTTAGATCTGTGACAAGTCTTGTTAGTATTGTATGTATTTCTCAAGCTTGAGGTGGATGGTTATTCTGATAATTAACTGTCTAGTAAAGAAAAAAAAAAGTAGCAAATCACCACCATAAACAGAGTAGTATCTTTTTGTGTCTTGTTTGTATGCACTGATCTGTTTAAGGAAAGAGGGTGGATGAATGGCATATAGACGAGTTGAACAAAATTAATACTGCTTTTCTATTCCATGAGAAGAAGAAAACAGTTAGATGAACCTGTTTGCCTTTGAGTTGCCAGTATTATCCTGATTTCCCTGAATGTGACTAGACTGTCATTTTTCATAAAGGGACAGAGTTTAGGCTTCTGAGCACTTCTTCTACCCTACTGCTTCTTATAGTTACTTGTTTTGATTTTTCCTCAAGGCTGATTCCAACATGGCACAGGGATGTAGAGTGAGTCAGCAGAAGTTAATGACCTGCTGTTGCAACCAAAAATAAAACAAGAAGAGAAGTGTTAAACTGTAAAAGCTTTACCTTAGTGAAGGTCTGCAGAAGAGTTACTTCAATTGTGTCTTTACAGAGGATATTTTCTGTCTCCTCACAGTCCACGAAAGGTGTTGTTCATTCCTGGAAGGAATTCACAATTTGTTGACTGAAATTATTACATTACGCAAATTTTAGGTAACAAACGTGGAAGGGAAACGGGAAGAAAAGTTCATGAAATGTTTAAATAATGACCCTGTACATCAGCATTTTGAAAGGTTTGAGGTCCTCCTAATAATTCTAAAGGTAATTTTCTAGCTGTCTATGAAAAAGCAGAGCAGAAATTTGTTTGTTATGATCAATGCTCTCCATTTTAAAAAATGGGTTTTTAAAAAAAAAGGGTTTAAAAAAAAAGGGTTTAAATAAACACTGAAGTGTTAACTCAGTGCCTTTTAAACTCCAAGCACAGTTCTCTGTATATACTGTAATCCTCCTTCTGCAGGATATTATTCAAAATGGGTGAGGATACTAGAATTTTTCCTACAGTGGTGTATTTTGGACCATCTTCATGATAGGCAAGTCCATGGCATCTGAAAGAACTAGCTGCAGTAAAACATTGAGAGAATTAGTGTTCACAAAGTTAGTCATTATCTCTCTACTCAATGGATTTTAGTTATATATTTAGAGACAAAAAAAAATATATCTGTGCTATTTCATGCATCTATCACCCAAGGTGTACATAGGTGCTTTCTGAAGAGTGACAACTGAAACTTCAGTCTTTACCTGTCAGTGTATTTCCAGTTACCATTTTAAAATCAGACTTGACTGAGACTCCTTTTCTTCTCCATCATGTTCTAAAGACAAAATCCATTAGACAAGTGCATCAGACTCTGGTAGTGGGGATTGTATAACTGCAGTAAAAAGATATAGAGGTATGCAACAGAACACGTTGCAGTCTTGGTGGTTTTCAGCTGATTCTTGTCTCTATGGCCTTCAAGAGGCTTGTCTTTATTGGCTTCAAGAGAAAGGAAAAGCAAAATATATTAATGAACATGGTTACAGTCAGCAGTCTACATCAGCAGTGGAAGAGAAGAATTGGCATAATGCTCCGCAATCAGATACAGATTTTTCAACCAGAAAGACATTGCACACCTAATTACTCACTGATGCTTTCACTGCAATATGAATGGCATTAGCTCCGATTGTACCCACATAGCAAATGAAGGGGTGACTACAGAATGGATGACCATACGTGCACTGTCTTTTTTCTAACCGTGCTGGTAACAGCAGTAGCAAAGTTGTGCTAATGTGGATTTGATAGCTATTCCATAGCTATTTTGATACTCACCAATCCAATGATTCACACCCCCCCTTCACCCTTATACACCCTTAAACAAATATCTATTTTCAGGTGTTGCACCTTTGAGTCACTCGTTGCCCTGACTTCAGAGAGAATCCAGAGTCGTCCCTCATCAACAGGTCAGTGCTCATTGGTGTCCTGTCCAGTGCGATTCTCTGCTGTTGGGTACGAGAAGACGATCCAGGCAAGGCCTTAATGGCTGTCCCATCTGTGTCACAAAACTGTTGTCCCAAATATGTGTTCTTTCACCTGGTGTGCAAAGAACTGATAACACATAGAATCAAGATATTTGTTTATTTCATGTCTGTGCAGAGATGGGTGCTAGGTGGTAAACCCACAAAACTAGCACAACCAGGTTAATATAAGATCGCTTTTTATATATTCCACAACATGGAAGATAAATATTTGCTAATACAGGATTGGCTAAAAGTTTTGTAATTTGCTTTAACACACTACACATGTTCCTAAAGGTTGGGGCGCTACTCTCTTTCTCTTTAGCATATTTAGGGTAGTTACTTTTACCATTATAATTAGATTATAATGAAGATAGTTTACTTTCAGGCAACTTGTTTTAGCAATCAATGAGTCAGCAGATGTTTCTCCTATCTAGTTCCTTGCTTTCATCACAGTGTTCATTCTCCAGGATAGCTGTGTTTGCTTTTACCAACTCCTTTATCAATTTCTGGCATTATTTCACAATCCTCCTTTAGTCGTATGTCATCCATTAAGATGTAATAAGTACATTGCTGAACTGGGGCCTAACTGTTAACTATGATGCAGTTTATTCCAGTCTTCAAAGTATTCTAGTCTCCTGTTGACAAACCTTTTTAGAAATAAAAAAAAATTACCCAAGCTTTTCTCTATATGTGAAATTAAAGATAATTTTTTTTATTTTTTTATGTCTTTTATATTTTATAATTTAAAACTTCACTTCTTAATGTATTTTAAACTGTGTTTTCGGAGCTGGTGACATTCACCTGATAAAGTGGGGCAAGAAGGTCTTTGCCAACAAGCTGGCCAGACTTATGAGGAAAGCTTTAAGCCTGATTTAGCAGGGGAAATGGATTGAGTTTTGAGCAACAAAGAGACTGCTGATATATTAGGAACCAACAGTGAAACACCTCTGAAATGCTTCATTTTTTCTTAGCACAAGAGCTAAGACTCCCATGTGTAAAAAATGAGGCAAGGAAGGCAGGAGATCAGCATGGCTGAGTAGGGTCAAACTAAAAGGTAAGAAGGAAATGCTCAGGCAGTGGAAGCAGGGTCACACATCCTGGGAAGAATACAGGGATACCACCTGGATGTGTAAGGATGGGATCTCTAACTTGGCAGGTAGCCAAAACAACCACACAGATGCTCACTCACCCTCCCCTCATCAGCAGGATCAGGGAGAGAATTGGAAGAGAAAAAAGGTAGAACTCAATGGGTTGAGGTAACGACAAAACTGACTAGAGGGTGTTAGAACAAATTTATTATAAGAATTAATTATATTCATTTGATAGTTGCTGGTTACGATGTTTATTTATTTACTCTCATAGTTCTTGTATTTGTTCTCAGGGGTGTGTTCTATGACACCTTACTTGCTGTAAATGTTTCCCATTGTTCTGTTTACCATCTCTGGGAACTGCATCAAGGTTATCACTGTGCTGTACTTTATAACAACAGCTTATGATACGATAAAATGGCTAGTCATGACAGTCATCTGTACTCAGCATTGACATCATCTCTGTGTTGCATTAAGAGGCAGAGCAATTTGGCAGAAACTAAACCCCCTTGCTTTCCAGTCGATCCTCAGATATCAGAGGGACTTGGGGTGGCTGAGCTTAGGTTCTGAGTGATGCCCAAAGTCAGCGTTAGTAGTCCGGTCGTGCCCAACACCTTCGTTGGACTATCACGGGTCCGGATGCACTACTAACATCACACTACCTGCTCAGCCGGACACCTCCTGAACTAACACGGCCGCACTCAGAGGTACGGTCGCGTTCAGGGACAACACACACATGGCTGAGTCAACCAATAGTGCGATTTATTGAAGCAATAGACACACAGGTTCTTTGGATTGCCGGTGATAAATTCACTGTCTGCAAAGCACGTGCAAATACCAAAAATATGAGTGACACTACTTGGCTACAAACACATTAAAAGATGTAAAGTGACTCTATAGAGATTTCTAAGTTTCCCGGGGAGGCACTTGGTATGACCAAGTGTTCGAATCTTACCCAACGGCGTCCCGATGCGGGGGAAGAGAGGCTCAGCCCATCGACTGATCCCAGAAGTTAGAGTAGTACACAACGATGGTATCTTCCCTAACATCCAGCTCTTAAAACATTATTTTATAGTGTTTTACTTCGCAGGTGGAGCTTGAGTGACTCTAGTCATACATACCTTTATCAGGACTGGTGCAGAATTCTCTCGCTTCGCGTTTAAAGGTACAGACTAGGAAAAATTCAGTGCGCACGCTCATTGAGGAGGGGTCGCACCTTGGGGGGGGTGGTAGCCTTTGAGAGGGGTGTGCGTTTTAGTATTATAATGATATTATAATTAGCAAAGTTCACTTTAAGTACAGCACTTCATCAAAGTTGACAGGTCCTTGGCCCAGGACATTGTAAGCGCAGCTTATCAATGTACATCCTGTGCATTGCTAAACTCCCCTGTTCACAGAGCGTGGCCACGAGGTCTCCACTCCGCTCCACCCTCCATGTAATCTCTCCCAGAGTCAGCACACCAGGCGCCCCTGATGTTGCCAACATCCAAGGCCGTTCAGGGAGTCTCCATGTCACAGACCCGTTGTACACGAGTGCTACGTTCCACCTGGTTTCAAGGCTGTTCTTAGAGGGTAAATTTCCAAAGTACCCCTCAGTGATTACTCCACACTCTGTACTTTGGGAGCCATCTCTTAGAAACTATTAATAATTACACTTGTTACCTTTTCTCCTCAGAGATCCAATCTATGGGGGAGATACCTTCCTTCACCTTCCCCAAATGACCTCAGCAATATTATTATCTATATAGCTGCAGCACTAACTCCTCCTTTGTTACAAAGTTCTTAATTTACTTGTAGCAAGTGCCCCAGTCTCCCCCAGAACCAATCTTCTTGAGATACACATTGGACTTCCCCATCTTCCTGCATCACCCACCAAGTGCACCTGTCACTGAAATCAGGAATAAACCTCGTAACACCAATGTAGTGTTAAAAGGCGGGCATTCTTTATTCACGGCGCCGGGAACACGGGGGATAGCTCCTCTTAAATCGTGTTCGTCGATCAGTTCAAAAATCAAACATTTATAGGCCTATGATTACAAGATTAATACATATTCATCACGTGTCCATACAATGATTGGTTAAGTATTCCTTGCCTACCATGTAAATGACCACGCATGCTCACTATAATTTCTCGGGATTTTACTTCCTTATTCTTTTGAGTCGGAGGGTTTCTTGAGTGGGTGGTCTCTGAGTCGGTGGTCGCGATCTCCCCCTGCCGGAATTACCTTTCCTACAAAGTTCACTTAAGCTTGGCAACACTAAATAGATCCTCATGGGCTATCGGTCCAATATGCAATCATTCACCCCACAGTCCTTTGTTTTAAGACAAGACTATAGAATGAATAATTACCTACCCACTGGACCGTAGAACTGACCAAGGTGTTCCTTCTTTCTGACTGCTTGTTATTAGAACAGAACATAATCCCATGATCACAATGTTACACTTAACTCCTTGATAATTAAATCAAGATGGGAAGGGTTAGGTGGGTTCTCGAGCAGCATTGCTGGTGCATAATGTTCTTATAGTTACAACTTGCTACAAATTCATAAACCTATTTTCTAACCCTATTTTATTTTAATTCCCTGCCACCTTAGTTACACACCCAGGTCCTTGAGCAAAAGCAATCTCATGAATGTGTTTGCCCTTGACAAAGGCAGGAATAGCCCAGACATCCTTCCCCAGCATATTTTTTACATGCACCACAGGGACCTTATCACCTTCTACAGTACGTAAAGGTTTTGATTGGGCAGGGCCGGCTCAATTCACAGATCCCCTAGTGTTGACTAACGAGGTAGCTTTTGCTAAATTTTTATCCCAATGTTTGAATTTCCCACCACACATTGCTTTCAATGTAGTCTTTATAAGTCCATTGCATCCTTAGATTTTCCTGGTTCAGGGAAGCTGGTGCATGATAGTGTTGAAGGCATGCAAGGAATGAAGCTGGGGGCATCGTTTAGTCTCTGTGAGCAGTTAACAAGGTGCAACCTTGAGGGGAGGAACAAGATAATCACAAAAGAAACCCAGCGACTGAATCTTGAGTGAACTATCCTAATTAACATATCATTAACATACAATTGGCACATTGGAAACCTGCCCCTGTAAATGGACTTATTAATCCTTTGATTAGGCTGCTAAGACTTTAATTAGACTAATGACAAAGACTTGGGTTTGCATATAATGTGTGTTATTTTGCTTATAAAAAAATCTTGAGTGTATGGGAATTCAAAAAAACTATTCTTGCACACAAAAAATTGAAGAATTTCCCTTCCAGTGATATCTAGATCATAATTAGCAATTCAACTTAAATGTACCAGTGATATTTACTTCGTAACCTCAAAATGAAAGTCTTGTAAAAATGCTTTATTTATGTCTTGAACAACTAGAAACCTGAGTTTACTTGCTCTTTTCTCTACTTTTATCTTCCTTGTAATTCACTGATAGTGTTCAAAGACACATTAAACTCTGACAGTAGCTAGTGTTTCACGATTGTTCGATCCAGCTAGGTGTTTTCCTCTCAGTATATCAGCATACAAAAGATACTTTGGAAAATCCAAATTACATCATATCAGCTGGCAATTCCATGTTGTCTTTAAGATATGTCAACAGAAAGTAAAATATTTGTTTTAGGGGGATTTTACATGCTAGGTCTAAGGATCACGACTTTTTCTCTTACCAAACTTTTCAGCATAGAACTGTAAAAACATTTGGTCAAAATCAATTTTATCAACACATTGGCCACAAGAATCTTTTCTAAATACTGTGAGAAGCAAGAAGACTTACAAATTACTCTGAAATACAGCAGAGTATAACCAGATGCGTATGTGGCATATTGAAGGCAGGAAAGCTCTACAGAGGGACCTGGACAGGCTAGATCAATGGGCTGAGGCCAATTGTTTCAGGTTCAACAAGGCTCAGTGTCAGGTCCTGCACTTGGGTCACAAAAACTCCATGCAATGTTACTGTCTTGGGGAAGAGTGGCTGGAAAGCTGCCTGGTGGAAAAGGACCTGGAGGTATTGGTCAATAGATGGCTGAATATGAGCCAGCAGTGTGCCCAAGAAGCATCCTGGCTTGTAACAAAGATAGTGTTGCCAGCAGAACTAGAGAAGTGATTGTGCCCCTTGGCACTGGCGAGGTTGCACATCGAATATTTTGTCCAGGTTTGGGCCCCCTCACTACACAAAGGACATTGGGGGGCTGGAATGTGTCCAAAGAAGGGCAACGAAGCTGGTGAAGGGTCTAGAGGATAAGTCTCATGAGGACCAGCTGAGGGAAGTGGGGTTGTTTAGACTGGAGAAAAGGAGGCTCAGGGGAGACCTTGTTGCTCTCCAGAACTACCTGAAAGGAAGTTGTAGCAAGGTGGGTGTAGGTCTCTTCTCCCAAGTAACAAGCGACAGGACGAGAACTCAAGTTGTGCCAAGGAAGTATTAGATTGGATGTTAGGGAAATTTCTTCACTGAAAGGGCTGTCAAACATTGGAACAGGCTGCTCAGGGAAGTGGTTGAGTCACCATCCCTGGAAGTGTTTAAAAGGTGTGTAGAAGTGGTGTTTAGGGACATGGTTTACTGGTGGGCTTGGCAGTGCTGGGTTAACACTTGGACTTGATCTTATGGGTCTTTTCCAACCTCAATGTTTCTATGATTCTATATTAAAAAATGCCACAATAATTCATTCATCAGGAGTTCAGGAAAAAAAGGAAGAATAATTTAAAGGCTTGGGAGAATCCCTTAATATAAAAGTTCCATCTGTTCAGTTTATTAGAGAATGACTGACCTGATCAGGATATGGAAGTATGTGGAGAACCAAATATTTGGTGATCAAGGATACATTCAGTCTAGGAAACAAAAGTCGTAGCAGACCCATTGACCGACAGTTGGAGGTACATACAAAATCAGGTGTAAAATCAAAGTAACTAAGCACTGGCAAATGATACAAAGAACACAGAACAAGGTTTTCCAGAACTTTGTTTGCTCAGGATGTACAGTTGTTCTCAGGCACTTGCACTCCCTCTATGCTTTGCAGGCAGCAGCTCTACTGCAGTGCTGCACACAAACTGTGCCCCAGGAAGCCTAAAAATAAGAACAATATGACATCTACCTTGAGACCAGCAATCTGACAAAGTTAAGTAAGAATACTCACAGAAAGGGAGAAAAACAATGCAAATGCACTGTTTGCAGCTCTGTAACTTTCACTGAATCTATTGAGACAAGTGTTTTCTGAGCCTTTGTGGCAGTATTTTTTTCCTTTATCATGCTATTTTTCTTATATTGATGCTCTCTCTGGCTTGTACCTACAAATCACAAGAATGTTGTTATGGCAGGTTCTCATGGGAAACAACATCAGTGGTCTGAGAATCACCCTTAAACCTCCCATGTGCCCTTTATTTTACCTCTTGTTTCATAATTCTTAGTTTATATTTGAGAAAACTAGATGTTGTACACAGCAAAGTATTAAATACTTAACCAACAATATATGTGCACAGAAGCTGAACAACCATGGCATTTGCAACATTTTGATTTGCAACATGATTAGCATGCTCCAATTATTGCCAATATTATCATAAAACAATAGTGAGTTTTATAACGTCCTCGCAAAAAAAGTATATAGTACAAAAGAAAACAGCATAATTGTAATTTTTGTTGTCACCACCTGCTGCACTGGAGAGAGCACCCAGACAACAATGCTTGTCTCATGATTGGCTTTCCTAGACAGTAACTGAGAAAAGTTTTCCGTTTCCTGTTTCCTCTCTCTGCCTTTATATTTTCCCAAAAAGTAACTTTCACTGTTAGATTTAATGTATGCCATCATCTACAGATCCCACTACTAAACCTTTTTTCATCCCATGCTAGCAAGATTTCTCACTATATCTAAAAATTGCATGGTACATGATATCCATGTAAATATTCTCTGGTAAGAGGCAAATTTTATTTGAAGCTGCAGCTGATAAATGATATTGAGGCTTTCATAATATGTAAACAACTTATGCACTTAATCTTAAAGCTGAGAAAAGTATGCTTAAACATTTTGTCCACCTCAGTATTCAAATTTGCAAATTCTATTTTTCATATAGCACTGAATCAGTCCTGAGAAGGAATGTTTCCTTTCCTACAAAATAAAAAGAGACAAACCATCTATTATACATTTTGGCAGTCTTCCATGAGAGCTTATAGGAATGAAGATTCCTAGCCTATAAAAATCAGAGCAATCAATGAATACCTCTTCTGGTAGCTGAGAGATACAGTAACGTTCTCCTTCAAGATGCTTATTTCAATCCAAAACCTAACTTTAACTCAATCGTGTCTTGAACCATGTTTGCATGAAGCACACTGTGATTGCTCTAAATCTCCATTGCTTTCTCTCTAAATAATGAAAATGGCAGGACGAGTTGTGAGATCTTGATTTTCTTCTTTCTTCTTTACAAAAGTAACTGAGTGTTAAATAGAATATTTTGTCTCTCATACATTTTTGTCTCTGTAAATCTCCAAGTGTTTTCTAAGGGTATAATTTTTATTTTCTTTTGTTTTTTACATAAAGGAAAACTGCAGTAGAGGAAAGGCACAGAGGGAAAAGTATAGAGGGATAAGTTGTATAAGAATTCAGATTCTCCAGCTGCATATTTACATCAAAAGATGTTCCTTAAAAATTTCTTGTTTTCCTGTTTTTAGGAATATATTTCCAGGAATATAAACAAATTTAACAGAAGAAATAGAAACAAAACTCTTTCCAGGAATATAAACAAATATATTGTAATTATGTAGGGATAAATGAATCATTCTGAGTATGAGAGAGCAGATTCTAAGTTCAGGTGACTAGAATGCTTATGTAAAACCCTGACAGGATGAATTTGCTCTAAGTTGCTGTTGCCCAACTAATGGGAAAGTAGCTGAGCATCCAGAAATAGTGAAATTAAGGACACTAATTACAGTAAATAAAGAGTATTCTAACAGCTAATATTTCAGCAGCTTGTTTATGAATAAATATCACTGGGCCACAATAATAATCTTTAAAAACAGGCACTGCAAGTGGCATGGCAAGACCTGATGCAAGAAATATTTTGCACAGTGCAAAGATATATGAAATGGAAAAGCTTTACCAAACAGGATTCATTGGCTGCTGGCAAAGTGAGTCATAGAATCATAGATTCTTTGTGCTGAAAGTGACCTTTTAAGGTCATATAGTCCAACTTCCCTGGAGTGAGCAGGGACATCTTCAACAAGATCACATTCCTCAGAGACCTGTAAAACCTGATCTGGAGTGTTTCCAGGGGTGGGGCATCCACCACCTCTCTTGGCAACTTGTGCCAGTGTTTCACCACCTTCATTCTCAAAAATTTCTTCCTTGTATGAAGTCAGAATCTGCCCTCTTTTAGTTTAAAACCATTACCCCTTGGCCTATTGCTACAGGCCCTGCTAAAAAGTCTCTCCCCATCTTTTCTATAGGCCCCCTTTAACTACTGGAAAGCTACAATGAGGTCTCCCTGGAACCGCCTTTTTTTCAGGATGAACAATCCCAACTCTCTCAGCCTTTATTCCTAGGAGAGGTGTTCCATCCCTCTGAGCATTTTTATGTCCCTCCTCTGGACCCTCTCCAACAGGTCCATGCCTCTCCTGTGCTGAGGGCTCCAGCACTGGACTCAGCACTGCAGGGGGGTCTCACCAGGGCAGAGTAGAGGGGCAGAATCCCTCACCCTGCTGGCCACGCTGCTTTGGGTGCAGCCCAGGACACGGTTGACCTTCTGGGATGCAAGCACACATTGCTGGTTTATGTCCAGCTTTTCATCCACCAGTACCCTCAAGTCCTTCTCCACAGGGCTGCTCTCCATCCCTTCATCTCCCAGCCTGTACTGATACCGGGGCTTGCCCCGACCCAGGTGCAAGACCCTGCACGTGGTCATCTTAAACCTCATGAGGTTCACATGGCCCATTCTTCAAGGTTGTCCAGGTCCCTCTGGCTGGCAGCCCTGGCATCAGGCTTGTCATCCACAACACTCAGCTTGGTGTCATCTGCAAAATTCCTGAGGGTGCACTCGATCCCACAGTCTGTGTCATTGATGAAGATATTAAAGAGTGCTGGTCTGAGGGTGTCCCCCCTGAGGGACACCACTCATGACCAATGTCTATCTGGACATTGACCCATTCCATTAACCACTACCCTCTGGATGCGGCTACCCACCCAATTCCTCATCCACTCAAGAGTCCACCCATCAAATCCATATCTCAACAACTGAAAGAGAAGGATGTTGTGGGGAACCATGTCAAAGGCCTTACAGAACTCCAGAGAGATGACATCGGTAGCTCTTCCCTTGTCCACTGATGCAGTCCCTCCATCAGTGAAGGACACTCAATTGGTCAGGCAGGACTTGCCCTTGGTGATGCCATGCTGGCTGTCTCGAATCACCTCCCTGTCCTCCATTTGCTTTGGCATAGCTTCTAGGAGGATCTGTTCCATGATCTTAAAAAAAGAAATTTTTCACAATGTGGGTGGTGAAATACTCACACAGGTTGCCCAGAGAGGTGGTAGATGCCCCATCCCTGGAAACATTCAAGGTCAGATTGGATGGGGCTCTGAACAACATGATCTAGTTGAAGATGTTCCTGCTCATTGCAGGGGGGGTGGACTAGATGATCTTAGATGACCTGGCTTCTAGGAGGATTTGTTCCATGATCTTCCCAGGCACAGAGGTGAGGCTGACGGGTCAGTAGTTCCAAGGGTCTTCCTTCCTACCTTTTTTTAGAAATGGGTGCAATTTTTTTCTCCAGGGACTTCACCTGACTGCCAGGACTTTTCAAATGTCATGGCGAGTGGCTTGGCAACTACCTCCACCAATTCCTTCCAGACTCTGAGATGCACCTCATCAGGCCCCTTAGACTTGTGCATGTTCAGATTGCTCAGGTGGTCTCAAATTTGATCTTCTCTTACAGTAGGAGGGACTTTGCTCCTCCAGGACCTGTTTTGCAATCCATCCCTTCAAGACATGTGGGAAGAGGTGCTGCCAGTGAAGACTGAGGCAAAAAAGTCATTGAGTACCTTAGCCTTCTCCTCATCTGTTATTATCAGTCTCTCTGTCTTGCTCATCGGGGGGGTACATTTTCTTTGACCTTCCTTTTCTCGCTGACATGCCTGTAGAAGCACTTCTTATTATTCTTTACATCCCTTGCCAAGTTTATCACCAGTCATGCCTTGGCTCTCCTGACCCCATCCCTACACAACCAGGCAGAGTCCCTGTACTCGTTCCAGGATATCTGTCCCTGCTTCAACTGCCTGTGCATTTCCTTCTTGCCCTTTTACCAGCAGGTCTCCACTCAGCCATGCTGCCCTCATGTCTTCTTTCCTGATTTCTTACAGGTGGAGATTGAGATCTCTTGTACTCTGTGGAAAGTGTCCTTGGAGATCTACTAGATCTGTTCGGCTCCCTTGTCCCTGAGGGCAGTTTCACAGGGGGTCCTATTGACCTACTCCTTGAAGGGCTGGAATTTTGCTTTTCTGAATTTTGGGGTCCTGCCTTTGCTCTTTGCCTGCCCTATATCCCTCAGGACTGTGAACTCCACCAATGCAGACAGTTAGATAGGTAGGTAAAGCTGTGGTTTGTATTTAATTAACAAACATGCTGCAAAACATTCCAATGAGAATATGGGTGGAGTATTGCCATGAAGTACACTATGGAGAATTCTTCTCTACCCGTGAGGTCAGTCTCAGGTTAAATTAAGGATATATTTCTCTATACATGAGGAAAATACTGGGTTTGAACTGATTTCTGGTTAAGATACAGGGCAGCGCTCTAGAGCCAGAGAGAAATACTCCAGAATACTTTTGGTAAGAGAAAGGGTAGAAATTGTGATCATTTTTCTAGCAGATATTAATATCTGGGTGATGAAGTAATTTCTGTATGGAATTTGATGTCCAGAGCTAGCTAGACGTGATGCAATGGTAATTTAATAGATTCTAATATGAGTGATTTATAGTTGCCTTTACTTACTATCATGAGTAATGTTTCAGTTTCAAATGTACCTTTTAAACATATTCTTTCTGCTAGAATTTTGTGTGAGGACTCCAAGAGAATGAGTATCTTAAGTCCATGTAAAGACATAGGAAGCTTAACGTGTTAGCTGTGGTAGCTAATAAGCTGCCAGTGGTAGTGAGGGGATATTAGGTGACATAACTGGAATACTTATGGAGATTTCTTGGAAATTAAGAGTAAGATTGTAATAGAAAAAATATCATATTTCTTACTGTTTAGATTACCTGGAGAAGTAAATCTTTGAGATATACATTGATAGTTAAAATATAGATATTCAAGAGACATCCTTTTTTTCCTGTTGGAAGGAAATCTTGAACTTAGATCTTGAAAGGCACTTGGGAATTTGGCATCTCTCAGAAGCTTCGGTGAGAAAATTTTTATAGTGGCTGGAATATAATGTCTGGAGAAAACATGTCTGATCAGTGCTTGGCCTGCAGACATTGTTATGCACCCAGTGTATCAGCATGATGAGCTCTTATCTGTCCTCACGCAGCCACCAGATTTCTCTGCGAGAGGGAGACTTTTTGCTAGCTCTTTTTATTCCTCCAGTAGCGGAGTTTGAAAATAAAATAAATGTCTGCCATAAGCAAAGATGGCAAAGACAGTTCTATCATCAGATGAGCTGTGAGTACCTAAGCACACAAACCCCTTTACTGTTATTTTCTTAGCCATGCTGTTTTGTCTGCAGCTGCTTTAAGAGAAGATAGGCATTACATGACATACTTTGTATGTTCATCTTGGGAGGGGTAAGTTGCCAATTTAAGCACACTGGTTTTGAAGAGGAGAAAAAGTCCATGGTCTCATAGTTTGCAATTCTGCTTTCAAATCCTACATTGCTCTCATCTCTTCAATAGTTTGATTTGCTCAGTCCTCCACTTGGTGCTTTTGTGGAGGACAGAAGAGCGAGAGGAGAAATCCTGAGGTAAAGAGGTGATTGTGAGGAATGTTATTCAGTATTCTAGACTTTTAAAATTTTAAGACAGAAATGTTAAAATCTTTTGGCATTTACATACATGATACAACCTACAGGAAGATAATTTAACATGAGGTTTGTGATACATCTGGTGTTGTAAAGTCCAATATTTAATTTTCCGTTAGCAGAAATATGGCTAAGGAGACAAAAGTGTACTAACATTCCTGAAAATATATTGGAATATGATCTGATTTTTGACCTTGTGTTGATTCAAAGAGCATTTATTATTTTTCCCCTATAACAGCTAGTGATATTGTAACCAAGGTGGAAGGGAATTAAAATAAAATAGGGTTAGAAAATAGGTTTGTGAATTTGTAGCAAGTTGTAACTCTAAGAACATTATGCACCAGCAATGCTGCTCGAGAACCCACCTAACCCTTCCCATCTTGATTTAATTATCAGGGAATTAAGTGTAACATTGTGATCATGGTATTATGTTTTGTTCTAATAACAAGTAGTCAGAAAGAAGGAACACCTTGATCAGTTCTACGGTCCGGTGGGTGGGTAATTATTCATTCTATAGTCCTGTCTTAAAACAAAGGACTGTGGGGTGAATGATTGCATATTGGACCGATAGCCCGTGAAGATGTATTTAGTGTTGCTGTCACCGAAATCGGGAATAAACCTCGTAACACCAATGTAGTGTTAAAAGGCAGGCATTCTTTATTCTCAGCGCTGGGAACACGGGGGATAGTTCCTCCTAAATCGTGTTCCCCCAATCAGTTCAAAAATCGAACATTTATAGGTCTATGATTACAAGATTAATACATATTCATCAAGTATCCATACAATGATTGGTTAAGTATTCCTCGCCTACCATGTAAATGATCACGCATGCTCACTATAATTTCTTGGGATTTTACTTCCTTAATCTTTTGAGTCGGAGGGTTTCTTGAGTGGGTGGTCTCTGAGTCGGTGGTCGCGATCTCCCCCTGCCAGAATTACCTTTCCCACAAAGTTCACTTAAACTTGGCAACACTCAATAGGCTTTCACGGGCTATCGGCCCAATATGCAATCATTCACCCCACAGTCCTTTGTTTTAAGACAGGACTATAGAATGAATAATCACTTACCCACCGTACCATAGAACTGACCAAGGTATTCCTTCTTTCTAACTACTTGTTATTAGAACAGAACATAATCCCATGATCACAATGTTACACTTAATTCCTTGATAATTAAATCAAGATGGGAAGGGTCAGGTGAGTCCTCTAGCAGCACTGCTGGTGTATAACACTGATGCATAACCTATTCCTATAGTTACGTCTTTTATTACTATCCTATTTTCTAACTATCGTTTGATTTCCCCATCACCTTGGTTACATTTCCAAGTTTAAATGAACTTAGAGGGAAAGGTAATTCCGGCAGGGGGAGATCGCGACCACCGACTCAGAGACCACCCACTCAAGAAACCCTCCGACTCAAAAGATTAAGTTAGTAAAATCCCGAGAAATTATAGTGAGCATGCGTGGTCATTTACATGGTAGGCAAGGAATACTTAACCAATCATTGTATGGACACGTGATGAATATGTATTAATCTTGCCTATAAATGTTTGATTTTTGAACTGATTGAGCGAACACGATTTAGGAGGAGCTATCCCCCGTGTTCCTGGCGCCGTGAATAAAGAATGCCTGCCTTTTAACACTACATTGGTGTTACAAGGTTTATTCCCGATTTCGGTGACAGTTTCTCAAATTCATTGTTGAGGACTGGTGAAGCACTACTGCGGCAGATCGATGTGCAGACTTTGTCTTAATCATTTCTTGGTGCAGAGGCCCGTAGAGCAGAGCTACAGCACAGGCATAGTGGTAAATATCACCTGGACTAGACCAGTTTCGGTACACAAAGGCAAGATGCAGGGACTTGTGAATCGACTCAGCTTCCTCTCACCTTGACAGATCCTTACCTATGCGCAGATGACTTGGGAAGAGCTGCACAAACGGCTCAGCCCAGGGAGCAATGCATCATGATAAGAGCCAAAACCTGAATGGAGCCTTAAGTACGGCACTTATGGCGAGCACTGGACAAGCAATGACCCCCCCAGGCATGCGAGAAGGACATGCCGCATGGGCACTAAAACTGTGTCGTTTCCTTGGGCAATCAGAGTGAAAAAGGTGGGACTAAAAAGTATAAAAGGCAGTGTTCACAGTGACTGAGGGGGGAACCCCCACCACCAAGGAACAACAAGAATGAAGAAGACCAACGTGACGCTGCTGGATCCACAGGTGGTGATACCTTTGTCTCTGTCTCTATCTCTGTCTCTCTCTTCCTCCTCGTCTCTGTCAAACTGTGGAAGACGTGATTCACAGGACTTGTTGGTCTAGTTAGATTGTTTAGTTTACTATTAAATTGTTAAATTGGTTGGCTGGTGTCATTTCACCTTAATTCAGTCCAGGGGGATCACGAATCTGGTCGTTGGTCCCAAGGGGAGGGAGGTCATCCTAAACGGCTCCTTTCAGGCCGCGACAACTACATATCCATCTAATGTACTGCTGACAACACAAATACCTGATTATCCTATATAAAGTGTGGAATTTGTGAAATACTTATTTTGTATAGTAATTATGGAATCATTTAGGTTGGAAAAGACCCTTAAAATCATCAAGTCCAAGTGTTAACCCAGCACTGCCAAGCCCACCAGTAAACCATGTCCCTAAACACCACTTCTACACACCTTTTAAACACTTCCAGGGATGGTGACTCAACCACTTCCCTGAGCAGCCTGTTCCAATGTTTGACAGCCCTTTCAGTGAAGAAATTTTCCCTAACATCCAATCTAATACTTCCTTGGCACAACTTGAGTTCTCGTCCTGTCGCTTGTTACTTGGGAGAAGAGACCTACACCCACCTTGCTACAACTTCCTTTCAGGTAGTTCTGGAGAGCAACAAGGTCTCCCCTGAGCCTCCTTTTCTCCAGTCTAAACAACCCCACTTCCCTCAGCTGGTCCTCATGAGACTTATTCTCTAGACCCTTCACCAGCTTCATTGCCCTTCTTTGGACACATTCCAGCCCCCCAATGTCCTTCGTGTAGTGAGGGGTACGACACTGAACACAAGATTCAAGAAGTGACCTCACCAGTGCTGAGTACAGGGACACAATCGTTTCCTTAGTCCTGCTGGCCACACTATTTCTGACACAAGTCAGGATGCTCTTGGCATTCTATAAATTGTGGGTTAATCAGTAAGGTATTAAAGTAAAAATCTACTCTCCTATTTTTTTCAGCCAGTTATTGAAAGCCAGTGCACCTGTCACAGTTTAACCCAATCCAACAACTGAGCACCACACACAGCTGCTCTATCACTTCCCTACGGTGGGATGGGGGAGAGAATTGGAAGGGAAAAAGTGAGAAAACTCATGGGTTTGAAATAAAAACAGTTTAATAAGTAAAGCAAAAAGCCATGCACCCAAGCAAAGTAAAACAAGGAATTCATTCACTGCTTCCCATCGGCACGCAGGTGTTCAGTCATCTCCACGAAAACAGGGCTCTATCACATGTAACGGTTACTTAGGCCGTTACACCATGCCCTGAATACCCCCCATCTTCTTCTTCCGCCCAACTTTATATACTGAGCATGATGTTGTGTGATAATAATCCAGGAGGAATAAGTTAACAACCTGCTATGCCACCTGGACACTCACTGTGAGGTTCTATGGGGCCATTATCTGGATCTTGGGATACTCAGATCCACCCAAGAGTACTGAGGGAGCTGGTGGAGGAGCTTGCCAAGCCACTCTCCATCATTTATCAGCAGTCCTGGATAACAGGGCAAGTCCCAGCCGACTGGAGGCTTGTCAATGTGATGCCCATACACAAGAAAGGCCAGAAGGAGGATCCTGGGAACTACAGGCCTGTCAGCCTGACCTCGGTACCGGGGAAGATTATGGAGTGGTTCATCTTGAGGGTGCTCACAGGGCACGTGCAGGACAACCAAGGCATCAGGTCCAGCCAGCATGGGATCATGAAAGGCAAGTCCTGCTTGACCAACCTGATTTCCTTCTATGACCAGGTGACCCACATAGTGGATGAGGGAAAGGCTCTCTGATGTTGTCTACTTGGACTTCAGTAAAGCCTTTGACAGCATCTCCCACAGCATTCTCCTGGAGAAACTGGCGGCTTGTGGCTTGGACGGGTTTACTCTTTGCTGGGTAAAGAACTGGCTGAATGGTCAAGCCCAGAGAGTTGTGGTGAACGGAAATAAATCCACTTGTCAGCCAGTCACAAGTGGTGTTCTCCAGGGCTCGGTTCTGGGGCGGGTCTTGTTCAATATCTTTATTGATGATCTGGATGAGGGGATTGAGTAAGACACCACCAAGTTGGGTGAGTGTGCTTATCTGCTGGAGGGTAGGAGGCTCTGCAGAGGGGTCTGGACAGGCTGGATCAATGGGCTGAGGTCAACTGCATGAGGTTTAACAAGGCCAAGTGCTGGGTCCTGCACTGGGGCCATAACAACCCCATGCAACACTACAGGCTTGGAGAAGAGTGGCTGGAAAGTTGCCCAGCAGAAAAGGAACTGGGGGTATTGGTCAACTGCTGGCTGAATATAAGCTGGCAGTATGCCCAGGTGGCCAAGAAGGCCAACAACATCCTGATCTGTATCAGAAATAGTGTGGCCAGCAGGAGTAGGGAAGTGATCGTGCCCCTGTACTCGGCACTGGTGAGGCCACACCTTGAATCCTGTGTTCAGTTTTGGGCCCCTCACTACAAGAAGGATATTGAGGTGCTGGAGTGTGTCCAGAGAAGGGCAACGAAGCTGGTGAGGGGTCTGGAGCACAAGTCTTATGAGGAGCAGCTGAGGGAACTGGGGTTGTTCAGTCTGGAGCAGAGGAGGCTGAGGGGAGACCTTATCACTTTCTAGAACTACCTGAAAGGGGGTTGTAGTAAGGTGGGTGTTGGTGTCTTCTTCCAGGTAACAAGTGATAGGACAAGAGAAAACAGCCTCAAGTTGCGCAAGGGGAGGTTTAGATTGGATATTAGGAAAAATTTCTTTACTGAAAGAGTGGTCAAGCATTGGAACAGGCTGCCCATGGAAGTGGTGGAGTCACCATCACTGGAGGTTTTCAAAAGACATGTAGACACGGCACCTTGGGACATGCTTTACTGGGCATGGTGGTGTTGGGTTAACAGTTGGGCTTGATGATTTTAGAAGTCGTTTCCAACCTTAATGATTCTATGATTCTATGATATGGAATACCTATTTGTCTAGCCTGAGTCAGCTGTCCTGGCTGTGTGCCTTTCCCAGCTTCCTATGCACTCCCCACCTTCTCAGTGTCAGACCAGCACAGGAAGTTGGACATTCTTTCATTGCTTAGCAACAACTAAAAACATCAGTATATTATCAACATTACTTTCATCCCAAATCCAAAACATAGCCTCATACTAGCTCCTATGAAGAAAATTAACTCTATCCCAGCTGAATCCAGGACACAGTTCATATTAACTCTAAACTTTTTTTCTTGCTTTTCTACTCGTATTTTACTGCTTGAAAAAAGGTATGCTTTCACATCACAATGTTCCTCTACAGAGTGTATACATACGAAGTTAAAAATCTCTTGCAAGATGCTTAAAAGCAGGTCTGATGCTGCTTTCATTTGTTTTTTATTTTAATTGTAGCTTCTAAATCTCTATGAAGGTGGAAGGATTGGTACTAGGTATCTTGAAAAATTTGACTCAGTTCCTTTCTACCAAACAATCCTTATGAAACATTGGAAAATGAGAAAATCTTTTCTTTTTCTGATCTTTTGCCTTTCTTTTCTCACACTGCAAAACTTTTGGGACAAAGTCTGTTTCTTATTGTGTGAACCCCCTTGAACATAATGGACTCTTACCTAATACTGTAGTATTAGATAAGAGCTTTTGTGCAACTGTAACACAAGAGAACTGAGAGATATCAAGTGTGTGAGACAATTTAGTGTGAAATACCAACATTTAAATACTTCATCTCACTTCATACTCATGATCAAGGAAGTGCAACCATCTGATATATATAACTTTTTTCTTTTTCCCTTTTTAACTGCATAGCTATTCTTTTTTCTCTAAAAATAGACCAATAAATTATAAAAGAAACTTGGTAATTGTGTTAGAATATTTGTCTCCCATTGTTCATAAAATGTTTGATAGAATCATGTCTTGTGCATGAAAAATATTGTGACTAAGTTTCATTCATAGTTTAAAAATCAAATAGACATTTTGAGGCAATGTTTATTGCCGTTGGTCACTCATCTCAAAATAAAAGATAACATGATGGCATGATATTACTATATTTTCTTGCTTGCCTTTTTTTTTTTTTAATTTTAAGATGGGAAAAGATACTGCACTTAATATCAACTCGCTGAAAATAAGATAAACTATAGTAAATCCAAGTATTCCTGAATATGGAAGGAAAAGGAAAGATGGAGTGATATGTATTTCCATTACAGCAATGGGAAGGGGAAGAAATAGGACATGGTGGGAAAGCGGAGTAACTGTTCCATTCTCGCATTAAAGGAAATGGGTCAAAGTCTGATGTCTTATAAATGTTATGATAATTAGCTGGCTTAGTAGGAAGAACTTCTCAGTAATTATGTGGATACTTTATTGACACACTATTCTTACTAATTATCTAAGCTTCAAATATAGAAAAATGTTGAAAGAAATAAGAACAGACTATTTCTCTACCTATCATGCTAAGGTCACAAATTGTGTGGTCCTTATTAAACGCCAGACATTGCTACTGTTAATTGCCTTCACTATGTAAATTGAACTTTTTTTGACTACATAGAGAATGCTGAAAATGTCTAAACTTTGTAATAGACAAAGCCCAAAAACTTGGAAGAGAGAAATGAACTACTTTACTGGTTCAAATTAAACATTTCCCACTGAAAGTTAGAAAGGTCAAGTTAAGTCCCTAATAGAATAGCTGGGTGCCAAAATTGCGTTAATTATACATGGCAATCAGATCTATTTATATTTCTGTTTCATCACAATTTAGAACTCGGACTTTTAAGAAATACATTTCTCCAGGTATCACAGAAATACGCAGGAAAGTTGAACAAAGGTACCTGACAATATAACAGAGAGTTGTATTATAGTAGACTAAGTATATGTGGATGGAATTTTTTTTTTGCCAGCTTTGAAGTGACTATATATTATTCCTGCACAATTTCTTTTCAAATAGTTTAAGGTATATGTTGGTGTTTTGTAAAATTTGACTGAGCTGAATACTAAAAGTAAATTAAATTTTAAGAAATTTCTGAAGTAATTTACAAAACTGCATACCAATCAGGACAAAAATGGATCTGAAGTTTAATATGACTTGGGAACTGCCAGTTTTCCAGAATGTCTGAACAAGTATGAGTAAAAGTAAGGCTACTTTTATGTTGTTGATATTTTGCTCATTTTCAGAATCAATTCTTTTAAAGATAAAGTTATAAAACTCATGAATAATTCATTGGTGAACTAAAGACATCTCTACTTCTTTGAAATGTAAATATAGACATTTTTATTTCAAGACCCTCATGCAGAAGTAATTCTTTCACTCAGTAGTAATTCCATCTTTAGAGATACAGCTTCATATGGAACCATATTTAGAAGCTTGACCACACAAAGTGTTTTAAGGATGTAATATATGTATGTACAGAAGTGTAACTAGTAAGATTATGTGAAGCCATACTTAAATAATTCTTGTACATAGCATAAGTAGGACACAAGATGAAATACTGTGTACAGTTTTGGACAGTAATCTTTGAGAACGATGTGGACCATTTGAATCTAGCAGAAAGCAATGAGAGCAGTGTTATGTATGGAGACCTGACCTACAAGAACAAAATTAATTTATTGGGGTTTCTTAGTATAAAGAAGACTGAGGAGAGGAAAATGATATGTTAATAGTATCCAAATACACAAATGACTACTGAAAAGAGTGGAATAATCTGTATCCCTGCTGGATGGAAAAAGTAATGCATTTACATTTTAAAATTAGGAAGATTCAGCTTCGACATTAGAAAAAACTTTATGATGAGAAAGAATAATGAGAAAGCTGGTAAAGCAGTGGTAAAACAATATTCTTTGTATATATGGACAAATCAAGAAGTATTTGGAAAGAAATAAAAATCACATGAGCTACACCATTCTTGGGAATCGTTCTAGATTACACTGATTAGAATGTGAAGTCATTTATCTTCTTCTACTTATCATATTTTCTGTTGCATTTGCTAATCATCAAAGAAACTTGTAGATCATTACAGTTTGCTCCCTCCCAGCTCACCACTTTTTCCTGCAGTGAAGAAACCATCATTGAGGCATAGTGCTGTTACTTTCCATGGTAACCATTAAAACACTGGAATTTCACTGCAGGGAACAGGGAAATTACACGACAACAAAAGCTTTTGTGAAATATAAATATTTATGTGTTTGGGCAACTCTTGGAAAGTACAATAGATGGATTTTTCAGAAATAGTCAGCTATACTGTAGTAATACTTCCACTGAGCAGGATTCCAGCAGACTTTCATGGAAGCTTAATTAAGCAGTCGGAAAAGTTTCAATAAACTCACTTTAAAGTTTCTGAGATCTGAATTGTTGACAATTAAAAAAACAACTGTGAAGCTTACAGTCTTCATTTCCTGCTTTCAAAGTTCTCAATGTGGTTAGGTCTCAAAAATACACATCCCAAAAATGTAATAAATAAGCAGTTCTTGACCTCAGCCTACCCTATCAGTTTATAGTTAATTTGTCTAATAATTGTGTTTGTAGATGCTTTCTTTGTAGATGCTTTCTGTTCTAATGTAGTTCATATATAAGCATCACTTTAAATTACAGACTTTGATTTCTATCTTACTGTGAATTATTTTTCTAAATTTTAATTTTACTTCAATGGGTCAGTTATGTGTGGGTGTACGTGGTGGTAACGTTTTTGTAAGCTAAAATCTATTGATATAGTATGCAAGATGGTGTTTACAGAAAACAGTTGGTAGCTAAAAATTAAAAAACACAATCTGTTCTTATGGTTGTTTGTATTGAATCTCATTGAGCAAACACCTCAGTGTATGTCTATTGATTTTTTCGCTTTAACTACACTTGAAGTTAATTGTCTTTGCTTCAAATATTTTGGGTTTTTTGATGAAATACTCCATTATCTATATATTAGAAGGCTGCTAATAAGTTGCTAATGTTTTTTCTGGTCAGAATGTCATTGCTACACCTGGTTGTTGCGTGCCGGTCATAGACCAGAGCGAGGTTTTGTTCGTGTTCTCAGGAACAGAATTAAGACTCAAAACAGAGTCAAGCGTCAGGTAACTTTATTTGCCCTGCAACAGGTTCGCAAATGCAAGAGAAAGAGAAAAGAAAGGAAAAAAAGAAAGAATTGATTGCAATAGCTACCACCATGGAGCTGCGGCGTCCCGACAGTCCGATTCAGTGGGAGAACGTTAGCCTGTTTCCCTCCTGTCGCCAAACACCTGTCCATTTTCTTGCAATGCAGTCCATAAGATTCTGTCTCGGTCTAGTAAATCTGGCAAAATTGCGTGAAGCTGCTGAGTAGCTTACGCTCAGCAGTGAGCTGGCTTTGCAAGTGTTTAATGTTTGAGACAGAAACTGCGTATTGGTCCTCCACGATAGTGAAAACTAAGATTCAGTTCTTAACTACCACCTGTTTTTTTACCATTTCTACAGATTAATTCATCCAGGAAGAACACATTAAAAATATAGCAGTACCTGCCTAACTTAAAGTTGTGTCAACACTGAACTCACAAATAAATAGAAAAAAAGTAACTTGAGATTTGAACCCAAGAGATGAAGTCATGCCTATCACCTTGTACATGACAAAACATTCCTTTACAACTTTCTGTTGCTTAAAGTCAAGCATATAATAAACAGTGTTCTAGCTAGCTGAAACCTATTTCTTCAGGTGATGATTTTGACAAGTCATTTTCCTGCTGATGCTTATAAAGGACTTCTATAGTGTGAGGCAGTAGACAAAATATTCTTGTGTTCTATTGCTACAGGTAGGTGCTAAGTTATTTGTGTTCTTATAACGTAAGTCCAGGCTCCCTTTCTTACTTTTTTTTTTTATATTATTATTTATCTTACATGACAGTGACAGAATTTTTGTTATACAACTTTCCCTACCAATGTGAGGGACATGTCTGCATAATTAAGGAATAAGTTATCCAGAAAAGTGCCATCCTTACAGAATAGGGGGCTGTATTTTCATATTCACTGACTGAAAAGAGGTAAGGGTTAAAGGGAATTAAAAAGTGCATATAGCATCAGGTGCCAAAATCAGTTTAAAAATATCTATGTGATCTTTCATGGATCATGCAATAGTACATGTTTAGTAGGAATAGAAATATGATTTTTAATTATGTATGATACTTAAATCTAGATATATTTGGGAAACTAAATTGGAATACTGCATGCAGTATAGTCTACATTGCTATATGGTTGTTGACATCTAGGAGTAACTGCATAAACAAACACCAAATAGCCTAAGAGTAGGACAAAATGTTTTATACTGAGATAAGTTGCAGGGAACATGGCTCAGATCAGGCAGCTTAAATCAAATCAGGATCAAAGCAGTTTGTTTAATTTATAAATGACACATAATTAACTGCCAATCAGTGAATGCTCAGGGTCGGAATTTATAATACAACAGATAAAACACAATACAAGATACTTACAAAATGTTAATACACAGCATAAATTTGTGAACACTGTTTTGTAAATTAAGCCCTAACCAATCTCTTTCCTCTCTCCATCTCACAGATACACACATCCTCCACCCCGCCATAGGTACTATCAGCATACATTGCCTCTCCCCAGCTTCGTCTATACCCCTGTCACTCCCCACTCACTGACCCACATAACTGACAAAGTCCCCCAGGACTCACAAGTGCTTATCCAAGGTGGGTCGCCACGTGTTGCCCCAGTGTTGTCACCCCATGAGCTCGGAGGTTCATGGAACCCGGCAGGGAAATGTTCAGCCTAGCTTGGGAAGGCGTAGTGATGTCATTGGGGAGATGTCTGGCCAAGTGTTGAGATTGTTGCTGTTACCCTCTACTCACTCCAAGGTCTCTCCCCACTCTTACAAATTTTCATTCTTCTTTTTTACTTGTTTTTAAGATCACTCTCTCTTTGTTTCAACAGGTTCTGTGTAATCCCCTTGGTTACTATTTAGTCCAGACTGTAGTTGTCCTTAGAAAACTCTCTCACTGTTAATTTCCCAGTTTTTAAACATGCTCTCAGACCAGTGTTTCTGGTATTCTGTTCTTACTAGCTGCTGATGACAAAATTTCCATTACATCAGCTGCTGTTTTCAAGATGTGTTACAAAAAGTTACAAGGTAAGAGACGTATCTCTACTGAAAAAATGTAGCAGTTAATTTAGTTTGAAAAGTAGCATGTGATGGGAAGCTGTCCCTTATGTCCTGTCTGACAATGGCAGACAATTGTGCACTGGAATGTAGAGAAATGGCAGATTATCCACCTCTTCCCGCCTTCCAAACAGGACTTGCTACCCTTATGAAAGACTGAAGAACAAATGAATGAGCCCAAAATAGAGTATCTGCATGACATGTAAGAAAGCTGGGTATGAACAGATCATATCCGTTGGTTTAAGCATTCCTTTTGGTCTTAAGTATCATGAATGAGGATGTCAGAGAGCACCAAAGGCTGGCTGTTCCCTCATGGTTGGGGAGCTGGAAAATGGGGATCACAACAAAGCTAGCAGCGCAGAGTCCTCATCAGCCAGGGCCTATCCCACAGTACCAGAGTGAGCATCAGGCCAGGACTGGAGGCTGTGGCCAGGTTTGACCAAGAGCCCAGAACATCAGGGAAATTCATGGTGATGAGGCAGGTCTGGGATCAGACCAGTGTCAGCCCGCAGCTTGGGCCTGCCTCAAGGACAGGACAACGGCAGAGCTGTAAATCAACATCCTATGGTCTTGTTGGGGCAGCACTGTGCACCCTGGGGGCATTGAAATGGGGTCTCAGTCATGGGCAGGGGTAGGGACCAGTGGAGGCCGGTCAGGGCCAGAAAGGCCCATAGGTGCCCTCAGGGGCCTGACAGAATCATCCTGTTGCCTGATAAAGGACAAAGTGAAAGTGGCTTAAGAGAAAGTATCCTGGGAACACAGATTTGGTTTAGGGTTAGGAATGAATTAGACTCTCATGCTCCTATTCTCCCACTCTTTAGCAGGTTTTGTCCATTCTTCAGGGAAGCACAATAGCTAGACAAATTGGAAAGCTGAGTGTTAAGGGCAGAACTCCATATGGATCACATCCGTTGCTGCTGGAGATGAGACCAACTCTTGATCTTCTATATGAATATTCCCAAATCAGTGCTTGTTTTTCATTGCTGTCTGTGAACAGTGGAAAGTAAAAGAGAAATTCCCTAAACTAACTCAGCTATAGCATTTTTCTGGGTAGAAATACATATTATCCAAGTCTTACAATCAACACCTGACTAGCTCTTCCACCAAAAATTTTGCTACAAGACTAGTCACTAAGACTGGAGATTTCTTTGCAAGTTAAACATATGCCTACATGCTTACAGAAATGAACAAACACCAAAAGAAACAGAAAGAAAATACATTTTTACCTTGTTCTCTGTTGAAGCCTGCCATAACAACATGGTAGATGTGCATACAACACTACTTTTGATTCTAATTTCAAAGTTAAAAATTAAGCCCAGGTCTGTCGGCATTCTGTTTTCTGTTTGTCCAGGTTTGGCTTACCCACAGGATTATTTAATTTAGAAGTTTGATGTTTTACAGCAACTCTTCCCCCTTAGAGATATTAATATTTATTGCATCAGATGATGAACACAGGAGTAAGACAAAACCTATTTCTGTTCTTAGGTTACCATGAACTTTCTTCTCAATGCATTAAGAACACTATTCCTCCAGCTCTTAATCTTGAAATAAATTTCATCTCACACAAACAAAATGCCACTGCTGGCTGCGATGTCTTTAGGAAGCACTTTAACCTACCTCAGGCAATGCAGCTGTTTGTAATGTAAACTGGTCTGAAGTTAATTGGCATGCCCTTCTTCCTTTGCTTTCTTATCTGCTTGTGTAAAGTTATTAATCCTTTTCCTCCTCCTTTCGAGCAGAGAATATGGAATAATATTAATCTTTATTAATTATGATCCATCATTTTAATCTTTATTCACACTGAAGCAAGTGCAGCAGAATTAAATATTGTCAATATAAGACTGTATTTATTAAACCAAAGCAGTTGTCATAAGCATCCTGAAAATCTCCCCTTATATCTAATCTCTTATTCCCTCCATTTTCTAACATTATTTGATGTTTGTATCAACATGATTCAGACCCTGTAATTTGATATTTTTCCACTTCCATTTTCAGATATGGAGCTTAACAAATAGAATTAACAAGAATTAATGAAGAAACAAATATTAAAGTAAGGAACAGGTCTTCAAAGCTTACCATCTCTACTTGATGAAAATAAATACTTTTTCAACTATTTGCAGAATCCAATCACGATTTCTAAACAGTTTCTCTAAAATTGAATTTTGGTAGATTTGTTGTCTGTCAAAAAAATTGAAACTTGATGAGCTTGTAATTACTTGGTTCCGCACTCTTTAAGATGTTTTAAATCTAAATCTCTTACAATTGTAGAAGCTTTTAATTTACTTTCTAGTTCTACTCAAGTTTTTTTTTTTAAAAGTAATTCTATAGTATTACAGATATACTAACATTAAAAGCAGGTTTCTAATTATGGAAAGTCACTACAATATTCTGGAAGCAATATAACATCAACCATCAAAGTTTTGATTCCAATCATGTCATGTTAAGAATAATAGTAAATTTTTTTCACTTAATGATAATAGATTTAACAATAAACTAAAATTGAGAAGTTAGTTAATTAAAAATGTTAGCTAACATTGCAGTTTATTTGTGGGAGATAGGAAGCGGAGAATAGCTGACTATGCTTGAACATACTCTGGTCTATGCTTGGTGTTACTTTGCATGATCCTGATCATAAGACTTTCATAATACTACCAAAAAACCCCATCTGACATTTCAGTTTGGTCATCTGTGTCTAGTTTTGGGGTGATATGGGAAATTCAAAAACCCATAGTTGTCCTAAATGGTCTACCTGATAAGATGAAATCTTAAAATTAATAGATTTAGCAATGAAATTCTGGATTTATTCTCTGTATGATATTCCTATAACATTTCATAGACTGTATAGACAGCAATTGGTATTAAGTTTTGATTGAAAAGGCTTAATTTCCTGAGTTAAAGTTACCCACATCCAACAAGCCTTGGGGCAGGTATACTAGAACCAAACTTGTGGGGATCTTAAGCCAATGGAATTCTCCCATCTCAGTCCAACAGATGCTTTCTCTTCCTCTTAGGTGCACCTATTAGTGAGGCTGAGCACATATTCTCATAAGCATACCCCCCCGCCAAGCACAGACACAGAGTACGAAAAAGGACCAGCCGCACTTGCCATGTGAACACCAACGGTACTCACATAAATATGAACAATTCAGATGATCTGGTCCTGTTTCTCTTCTCCAGCTGACCAGAACTGAAGTTCCCACCACTCCAACTATGTTGATTCAGAGTCTCATTCACAGTCAGAGGCCTCTCAAATATTAGCATTTACTCTATGCACAGAATCCGTGCCAGGACCATGGGATACCTATTTACACTGACTCTGTCCTGGGGTATTTCCCAGTGCTTGCTTCTCCTCAAACTGCCTTGAGCCTTCCTGATCTCCTGTGTACTTTCTTCTTTAAAAAACAAGTCACATCATAATCACAGAATATCTAAGGTTGGAAGGGAGCTCTGGAGATCATTTAGTTCAATGTTTCCTCATCCCCTCCACCCTGCTCAAGCAGGGTCAGCTAGAGCAGGCTGCCCAGAACTGTGTCCAGATAGGTTTTTTATATCTTTAAGAAAGCATAATCCACAACCCCTCAAGGAATCCTGTTCCAGTGTTCAGCAAAAAAAGTGTTTATTTAAGTTTAAAAGGAGTTTTTTTGTATACCCATTTGTGCCCATTGTCTCCTGTCCTGTCACTGAGACCACTGATAACAGTCTGGCTCCATCTTCTGCACTTTCTCTGCCGTCAGTTATATATACACGGGCAAAATTCCCTGAGTTTTCTTTTCTGCAGACAGAACAGTCTGAGCTCTGTCAGCATCTCCTCATATGTTCTTTTAAATTTATCCAAGTTAAGAAATTGATAGTATCTATGCCATGGAACAAATTTTTACATTAGGTCATTATTATTATGTGCAAAATTCTGAGATGGGCACCATTAGGCATATTTTTCACATGAAAAGTTATTTTTTTAAACTATAAAATGCATAGAGCTATCATGAACTACATGGGATGATGCACATAAAAAGTACCTGTCTTCTAAAGTTAGGGTCTTAGAGAAGTTTATAGAAAACACAGATTTGTTGAATAAGTTGTATATTTTGCATTCTGTATTTTTACACTACATAAATGTTAGAACCAGACTTAAAAATATTTATCAGCCTATTTTGAAATAGTTGCCAGATTTCACACTGTATTTTTGACAACTTCTAGTTTAACGCATGTGGTTAGAGAAGAGTCATGATGTGTTGACTATTGACAGAAGAAGAAAAATGGAGATGAATTTTTATGTTCTGGAGAGAGAGGTTGTAAATTGAAGAGAGAAAACAATAGCTTGAAATGATAACACAGAAAGGAAGAAACTGAAGAGGTCATGTGTTCCAGCATTTGAGAAAAGCAAAACTAGAGAATAAAGAAAATCACACCT
The DNA here is from genome assembly GCF_964289735.1 of Phaethon aethereus. NCBI lineage: Eukaryota > Metazoa > Chordata > Aves > Phaethontiformes > Phaethontidae > Phaethon > Phaethon aethereus. The sequence continues at coordinate 379,356 of NC_138584.1, read as the reverse complement.
ATTCACCCAACAGTTCTAAAGAACTTGAAGCTCTGGAAAAACAGCTAAAATTGGCAAAACTGAAATAAGGAACTTTTAGAGTGGTTCTACTAAAAATGAAATTGCAGAAATATAAGGTGGCTACTAGACTTGCAATATATCTTTTCATATATTATTCTTTTATAGCTGGATGAAGCTCTTTGCTTTAAAATACACCTCTGTATAAAACTATTTTTTTTAATAGACAAACACATCCAATAGCATCATGATGGATAGGTTTGATCTATAGTAATGTATAACAGCTACTTTTTATTCAATTCAAAAAATTAACTTACAGTACAATACTGAGGACTCAAGAAACAAACAAACAAACAAAAATTATTTTTTTTAATTCAAAAGGCTTGAAAACACATTCATACAATTAAAAGGCTTTTTTTCCTCAAAAAAATTTACATGGACCATGTCTGGTAATCAGCCAGTAAGCTAAAATTTCTGTTTAAAATAACTTCCTAATGATATAATAATACTGTCACATCTTTTGTGTTGAAATGAATGCCTGGAAAATAGAGGCAATACTAGTGTCCTCTTGTGTGTTAGTTACCCATTGCTGCTGTGATGGAGACATTGGTTCATGCTCAAGAGTATTTGGTGAGTAGTAGTGTTTCTGGGAAGTAGTATTACCTGGTATTTTGTCTGAAGTTTTATTTAAAACTATTCCTCTTATGATCCTTCTACCTTTTTCATGACTGACTCAAATTCCTATCCAAAAAAATAATCTCCATTAAAGAGAAGGATCTCACTCTGCTAGTAGAAGGTTTTTTTGGTGATTGCGGTCTAACATTTTATATATATTTTGATACTTGCATTTTATGCTGGAAGAAAACACATCAATATGTACAGTTTACAGATAAATTAATGAACTGTCCATAGATCAGATATGCAGAAAAACTACATAGCAACCTGTCTAAATATTGTTGCATGATTTTTTTCTTAAGTGAATATCTATAAATTCTACTTTGGTAATTCATCATATATGGATTATAGTCTTAGCAATGCTTTATATTTATTCTACAATTAATTGAGTAATTAATCATACAGATGGCACATAATTGATAAGAGATCATTACTCACTAATTAGAAATTACTGATTCATTTTTGGAAATCTCCTACTTTTTCAAAACTTTAAGTTGCATATTGTTACATAATTCCTTATCTGAAATATGACAACACATGATGTTTCCTCGGCTGAATTAATGAAATTCCCTAGTTTGAGAGCCCAAATTAAAAAAAAAAAAAAAACAAAAACCCCAAGCAAAAAGCAAAAACAAGCCACCAACAAATTTAAATGAAACTGTATTCATGTTCTTGTTTTACTGCTTTGCTGTGAGAGAAGAGCAGAAAATCTTTTTTTTTTATTCCATATCTTTTCCTTAAGAAATAAAGGTGACTGATTTTATTTTTAGCTTAGCATAAGTAAGTGAAAAAATGCACACAGATTCAAAAGAAAAAAATCAGGAACTTTATTAGGCAATATCAAAATAAGATATTTTGGCATTACTGTTTTGAAAAGTTCCATTTTAAAATAGTTTTAAAACCCCTAATACTTCCTGGTCACCCAAAATAACATAATCTAATGCAAAATCATGAAGTTACTTCCATTTATTATTCAGTCAGTTTCATTCAGCTGTATTGTTCTTTCATTTAGAAATACTCTTGACTAGTCATTTACCATGAGATTCCACTAATCTGTTTTACAAATATTCTTATCTTATTTTTATGGTGATCTTTTTAGCAATGATTTTTTTTTAGTATCTCTAGACCACATGTAATAAACTTCATATTCATATTTTTAAGGATTTGGGGGGGTTGCTTATTTGTTTTATTATGAATATAAACTTCATCTGCTTTTTATTTAGAATTGTAATTGTCTGCATTCTCCAAAACAATAGACCTTTTGGTCGATAGTGGAGACACTCATTCAGTAGTCATTAGTTGTAAAAGACCCCTAAGGAAAACTACTACATTGATTGTTGGGACAATGGGAAGAGAACGTTAAGGTCATTTTTATAACCTATGGAAAGTACAATTGGAAATATTAAACTAACTCACAAGTTTCCACATACACCAGAACACCCCCTTCCACTGCTAGGACAGGACTTGTTGTGTAAATGGGATGCACAAGTAAACAAGTAACTCTTTCCGAGAACTCTGTACATCTTCACATCCCACCCAAAATGGTATGGAAGGTTCAAATCTGCCTACGGACAGATAAAACCCTGGAAAAGACTGCACCCTATTAGATTGGACACACAGGTCTGGAGCCAATGATACTTTTATGCAATATGGACTGCTTAGACGATGTCAATTTGAATTTACTACTCCCATTTTCCAGTAAAGAAGCCTCATTCTGATGAATACAGACTAGTAGAAGACTGGACATACACCCCACTGTACTGAACACTTACACCTTACAAACTGAAACAAATGTTCATTTTACTGTTGTGGACTTGAGAGATGCTTACTCTTGTATCCCAGTGGATGAACAAAGCCAAACACTCTTTGCCTTTGAATGGGAAAACCCCACGATGGGAAGAAAGGTGCAGCTGTGTTGGACTGCGATCCCTCAAGGATTTAAAACCAGCCCTGCTCTGTTTGGTAACGTATTGGCAAAAGATTTGGAAAAATGGTGGGTTGAGAATGATAATGTAACTCTGTTACAACGTGTAGCAGTAAAGGAGAATCAATTGGTGGAAATACCAAAATGCTCAGAGATTACCACCTAGCACCCAGCTCTGTGCAGATTTGGAATAAAAGCAAATATCTCTACTGTGTGTTTTTCGGCTCTCTGCATTCCAAGTGGAAGAACCCATATTTGGGACAAGACTAGGTGGTAGGTCTGCAAAGCTGCCACACCTCAGTTTGTTGGGATTACCTTGCAGAGGCTTGACCTTGAAGAGAAGGAACTGTGGCACTAAAAGATGGTAAACAACCAAGGAGGAAGTGGAGAAGCGCATGACATTCTCGTGAGTGGCAAAAGGGGAAGTACTGGAGCAGAAGAAGGAAGGAGAATGGTTAGAGAAGAGCGCGTGGACACCTATAGGCAGCCAATCCTGACTGTGTGAGAAGCATGTGGACTGTGTGTAGTAACAAATCAGGAAGCATTTTGTGGCGCGTGAAGAGCTGTAACTGTATAAAAAGCAAGTGCTTATAACAATAAAGGTCTTTGGCTTGAATCTCCGCCAGAGTCCATGCCTTAATACTCCACATCAGTTAACACATGGAAAGTTTTTATACATTTCGAGTAATAGTTACCTGTTTTTCTGAAATTTGTCTGTCACCCTTCTTCCCATTGGTTCTTGCCAGCTTCATCTCTACTTAAAGTCACAGCATCCTTTTTTTTTACTGTGCATGTGAGTAGGGGGCTTTCCCCTCCCAGTGGCAGGTATCTATTATGCCAATTATATGTTAATTAACTGTTAATTAGGATAGTTCACTCAAAGTCCAGTAATTGTGTTCCTTTTGTGATTATCTTTTTCCTTCCCTCAAGGTTGCACCTTGTTAACTGCTCACAGAGACTAAACAATAACCCCAGCTTAATTCCCTTCATACCTCCAACAGATCACCCCTTTGGGATTTAGCTAAATAATTAATGTTTCAAATAAGTGTCACCTAGATCATTTCATTCTAAAGTTTCCATCCTTGGGAGGCTACAGAATTTTCCAAAATTGCTCTTTGGTTCCTTTCCATTGCCAGATGTCGTGTTGGAATTTTTCTGTTCATCATAGGGAGATTTTAGGTATGAGGAGTTTATTTTCCTCTGTTCTAAGTATGCATATCCTTGGTGATTGCATTAGACCTGCTAGCTTCATTATGAGACAGCCCTTAAAGTACATGATTATAAGCAATAAACATAAAAATGGTAATGACAACAAGATCACAATGGGATGTAGCATGAGATTAAGAATACCTGTTGCCATGGATGACCATCCAAGGAGGGCTTCCCACCATCTATGTTCTCCATCTTTCTTCACTCTGTCCAAAACACGATGTGTCTTCTATGCCATGATGGACGGCGATTAAAGTTCTTTGTCCATCGTCTCAGGCAACCAGTGTAGATCATTATGTCGTAAAAGTTTTCTTACCAGCATGAGATTCATCCCAATGGGAGTAGGCAATAGATTTTTAACAAAAGTATAATTGGATTGTAACAGCTGATAAGACATAACAGGAGCTGAGTAGTTGAAATCACGTCTTGTAATGTCAATAAAGTTACAAACACAAGTATTTGAGTGATTACTTATTCCAACAGTGATATTATCTATGACTAAAAAATTTCAAAGAGTTCTTATACGTACACATCCCTTCTCAATATACACAAGTACAGTTCCAGGGATCCCTTCTGGATGTATCTCAAAGTAACTGACATGTTGCTTAGTGTCAAGGCAAAAGTTCTGACCTTTAATGGCGTCACTTTTGCAAATAAATCCATGTTGTTCCCGTCCCACTCATGCATCAATTTCAACAATCTGCCAGATATTATTACCTCTTTGGGTCCATACTGTATGCTCGAATGGATAGAGAACAGTCCTGTTGTGATTAAATCCTGATGCAATTGTTGGGTAGATTTCAGGGGTAGATTTCAGGTTTCAGGTAGATTTCAGGTAGACAACTACCTGAAAAGGGGTTGTGGTGAGGTGGGTGTTGGTCTCCTCTCCCAAGTAACTAGTGACAGGATGAGAGGAAATGGGCTCAAGTTGCGCCAGGGGAGGTTTAGATTAGATATTAGGAAAAATTTCTTCACTGAGAGAGTGGTCAAGCATTGGAACAGGCTGCCCAGGGAGGTGGTGGAGTCACCATCCCTGGAGGTTTTCAAAAAACCTGTGGATGTGGTGCTTTGGGACATGGTTTCATGGTTTAGGGGGCATGGCGGTGTTTGGTTAACAATTGGACTTGATGATCTTGAAGGTCCTTTCCAACCTTAACGATTCTGTGATTCTGTTTTTACTGATTCATTCTGTATGGTTAAGACAAAAGCTGTGGCTTTATTATTAACAGGATTATAAGTGAAATTAACTGGATACCACCATGACTGGAATCTTCATTCAAATTCAGTTGTGATTTCCCAGTTTATTTTCCAAGCTTCAGCGGGTATGGTGCCATCTTCACCTTCTTTTACAATTGCAGCTTTTGTAGATTGTTCCCACAGTGGAGCTTTGTATGCAACTAAGAGCTAGAGCAATATTACTTTGGGCTACACCAAGTGCATCTAGGATTAACAGGTAATCCTTTTCATCAACTCTTTCCCACTGAGGCAATACATCAGATAAGAGCCATTGATGAGTTCCTAAAGCTGATAGCGAGGACCGTAATGGATGTCCTAGTTTGTTTAGATCACCTGTGGCCGTACTAAGTTTGTTTGCAAGTACTTAGGCATTTAATGCTGTTTAAGATTCTGAATCCTGTCCCTAAGGTTCCACTTACATCTCTTCTTCCTCGTTTTGAAGGGGTAAGGGACCACTCACATAACCATGCTAAACACCCTGCATAAGATGTACTTATGAATGGTGAATAGGTTGGTTTAACTGCAGAGAGATAATCTGCATTGAGAGTTCTGCTCATCTGAGGGACCATGATGGGTTAAATATCCTTGTAATATTGCTCTCATCCTACATGTCTGATTACATATGTCCCAGTTTCAGAGATCAATGGGTATATATTTTGGGTGGTTGTGTAGGTAATTGGGTAGCAAAAAGCTTGGTAGGCAGTCAGGATGACCGTTGGAGTGGTATGAGGTGGGACAGGTGTTAGTATGATCTTTAAGGCTAGTCCATTTCCATTATCTTTCCCTGTATCTGCCCATAAGCATACTATTGTCAGAGTTGTGTCATTGAAGAAGCAGCTGAAGTAGGGGCATGATAAGCAGATTTCCCTTGCCTTTGATTGAGCTTGATTTGTCATTTTGATGACTATATGTACCGGAGAGTCCAAGTGAAGGGGAGCTCTCTGGTTGAGATACACGTGTAAAGAGGATAACACCCAGGCGAGAGATAACAAATAATCTTTCAAAACTCCTTCACCTTTAATGTGTATCTGATCACTCTGACTACCCACCCCATGGGCAGGATATGGTTTTCCATACAATATTTCAATGGGGCTTATCCCTTCCCTCACTTGTGGAGTAATCCTAATCCTCATCAGGGTAACTGGCAGGATAACTACCCATTTAAGATAGGTTTCTTGATATGATTTAGAAATTTGTCTTTTAAGGTTCTGATTCATTCTTTCAACCTTCCCACTAGACTGTGGTCTCCAAGGGGTATGTAGATCCCATTTCAGTTGGAGGAATCTCGACACTTATAGGACTATTTCGAAAATAAAACGAGGTCCATTATCAGAGGATATGCACTCAGGGATTCCAAATTGAGGAATTATTTCTTTTAATAAAATTGTAATGACTTCCCTATCTTGATAACAATTGGCAAGGGAAAGCTTTGTGCCACCCAGAGGGTGTGTCTACTAAAACAAGTAGATATTTATATTGCCCACACTTTGGTAACTCAGAGAAATCTATTTGCTAATCCCCTTTTTACTTCACCCATCGGTGGCCATCTTTGAATCTTAGGGCTGTTTGTGCAGCAGGTCTGACATCTTCTTACCATGAGGTCTGCACCTGATTGCATTTTTGGTGTTACAGCATATCTCCTGACACTGCTTATCATCGCGTCATCTCCCATGTGAGTTTCTTCATGTAGTTTCTTGAGGAGAGCTTCCAGAACTTGCTGATGTGGGGTTACCCACCATCCGTCTGTCTGCCAATCAATTCTTCCTTTCTGCTACACATTGCAACAAAGTTACATTATCATTTTCATCCCACCATTGTTCTAAGTCTTTTGCCAATACGTTACCAAACAGAGCAGGGCTGGTTTTAAATCCTTGGGGGATCGCAGTCCAACACAGCTGCACGCACCTTTCTTCCCATCGTGGGGTTTTCCCAGTCAAAGGCAAAGATTGTTTAGCTTCGTTCATCCACTGATATAGAAAAGAAAGCATCTCTTAAGTCCCAAACAGTAAAATAGGCATTTGTTTCAGGTACCGAAGTTTGTAAGGTGTAAGGGTTCAGTACAGTGGGGTGTATGTCCATGGTTATTTGATTTATTGCTCTTCAGTCTTGTACTAGTCTACATTCATCAGAATGAGGCTTCTTTACTGGTAAAATAAGAGTATTAAATTCAGATTGACATTCTCTAAGCAGTCTGTATTGCATAAAAGTATCATTGGCTCCAGACCCACGCATCCAATCTAATAGGGTGCTGATTTACCCTTAGCAGCTTTGCCCCCAGCATTAGTTCTGTTTTAATCCGAGTTACATTTTTCACTTTACCTGGTTTCTCTGAGGCCCATGCCAAAGGAATTAGTACATTCAATATCATATCCAGGAGGTTCTTTCCAGGCTTTTCTGGGGTTTTATCTGTCAGTAGGCAGATTTGAACCTTCCTATGCTCTCTCTCTAGGAATATGTAACTGCACAGAGTTCTCAGAAAAGGTTCCCTGTGCATTCAGTTTACATAACAAGTCGCGTCCTAGCAGTGGAAGGGGGCATTCTGGCATATGTGGAAACTTGTGAGATACTATAGGATTTCCAATTGTGTATTCCATAGGTTTTAAAAATGGCTCTAATATTCTTTCTCCCATTGCCCCAACAATAGATATAGTTACTTTACGTAGGGGCCCTTTACAGCTGGTGACTACCGAATGAGTGGTCCCACTGTCAAAAAAATCTATGGTCTCATTCCCCAGGTTAACTGGAATCAGGGGTCTGGCCAGGGAGACTTTAATTTTTTCTCCCAGTCCTCTTTATTCACTGTCTGAATCTTCTAACATAATAAGATTAGCATTTCCTGCATGATCTTGTTCCTCTGGCCCCTGTCTGTTTGGACATTTGCTCTTCCAGTGCCCTTCTTGCCTACAGGCCACACACTGATTTGGTTCTAGAGAGGTTTGGTTTTGTGGGCCACCTCCCTGCATTATCCCACTGTGTCCCCCTCTTCCTCACTTCTTCCTCTAACTTTCCCCTGACATAATTTCCATTTATTGCTGCTGCCAACAATGACACTTGTATTCTCATTCTTTTTTTCTTTTCTTTCTCTCTCATCCTGATTGTTATACAGTTTATCACAGAATCACAGAATCACTAGGTTGGAAAGGACCTTTAAGATCATCAAGTCCAACCATTAATCCAGCACCACCATGTCCCCTAACCATGTCCTGAAGCGCCACATCCACCCGTTTTTTGAACACTTCCAGAGATGGCGACTCCACCACCTCCCTGGGCAGCCTGTTCCAATGCCTGACCACCCTCTCAGTGAAGAAATTTTTCCTAATATCCAATCTAAACCTCCCCTGGCGCAACTTGAGGCCATTTCCTCTTGTCCTATCACTAGTTAGTTGGGAGAAGAGACCAACACCCTCGTCGCCACAACCCCCTTTCAGGTAGTTGTAGAGAGTGATAAGGTCTCCTCTCAGCCTCCTCTTCTCCAGACTAAACAACCCCAGTTCCCTCAGCCGCTCCTTGTAAGACTTGTGCTCCAGACCCCTCACCAGCTTCGTTGCCCTTCTCTGGACACGCTCCAGCACCTCAACATCCTTCTTGTAGTGAGGGGCCCAAAACTGAACACAGGATTCAAGGTGCGGCCTCACCAGTGTCGAGTACAGGGGCACAATCACTTCCCTACCCCTGCTGGCCACACTATTGCTGATACAGGCCAGGATGCTGTTGGCCTTCTTGGCCACCTGGGCACACTGCTGGCTCATATTCAGCCAGCTGTCAACCAGCACCTCCAGGTCCCTTTCCGCCGGGCTGCTCTCCAGCAACTCCTCCCCAAGCCTGTACCATTGCATGGGGTTGTTGTGACCAAAGTGCAGGACCCTGCACTTGGCCTTATTAAACCTCATACAGTTGGCCTCTGCCCATCGATCCAGCCTGTCCAGATCCCTCTGCAGAGCGCTCCTACCCTCCAGCAGATCAACACTCCCACTCAACTTGGTGTCATCTGCAAACTTACTGAGGGAGCACTCAATTCCCTCATCCAGATCATCAATAAAGATATTGAATAAGACCGGCCCCAGAACCGAGCCCTGGGGAACACCGCTTGTGACTGGCCGCCAGCTGGATTTAATGCCATTCACCACAACTCTCTGGGCTCGGCCATCCAGCCAGTTCCTCACCCAGCAAAGAGTAAGCCCATCTAAGCCACGAGCCGCCAGTTTCTCCAGGAGAATGCTGTGGGAGACGCTGTCAAAGGCTTTACTAAAGTCCAGGTAGACAACGTCCACAGCCTTTCCCTCATCCACTAGGCGGGTCACCTGGTCATAGAAGGAGATCAGGTTGGTCAAGCAGGACCTGCCTTTCATGAACCCATGCTGGCTGGGCCTGATCCTTTGGTTGTCCTGCAGATGCCCTGTGAGCACTCTCAAGACCAACCGCTCCATAATCTTCCCTGGAACAGAGGTCAGGCTGACAGGCCTGTAGTTCCCAGGATCCTCCTTCCGGCCTTTCTTGTAGATGGGCGTCACATTGGCAAGCCTCCAGTCTTCTGAGACCTCTCCTGTTAACCAGGACTGCTGATAAACGATGGAGAGTGGCTTGGCAAGCTCCTCCGCCAGCTCTCTCAGTACTCTTGGGTGGATCCCATCAGGCCCCATAGACTTGTGGGTGTCCAGGTGGCTTAGCATGTCCTTGACTGCTTCCTCCTGGATTATGAGGAGTACATTGTGCTCTCCATCCCCGTCTTCCAGCTCAGGGGGCTGAATATCCTGTGGATACCTGGAGTGGCTATTAAAGACTGAGGCGAAGAAGGCATTAAGTACCTCAGCCTTGTCCTCGTCCTTGGAGACAATGTTCCCCGCCATATCCAGTAGGGGATGGAGATTCTCCTTGCCTCTCTTTTTGTTGTTAATATATTTGTAGAACCACTTTTTGTTGTCCTTTACGACTGTGGCCAGATTGAACTCTAGCTGGGCTTTTCCTTTCTAATTTTGTCCCTGCTTGACCTAACGAGATCCTTGTACTCTTCATGAGTTGCCTGCCCCTTCTTCCAGAGATGGTAAACTCTCCTCTTTAACCTGAGTCCCAGCAAAATCTCCCTGTTCAGCCAGGCCGGTCGCCTTCCCCGCCAGCTCGTCTTACGGCACATGGGGACCGCCTGCTCCTGCGCCTTTAAGATTTCCTTCTTGAAGACTGTCCAGCCTTCCTGGACCCCTTTGTCCTTCAGGACTGTCTCCCAAGGGACTCTCTCAACCAGTGACCTGAACAGGCCAAAGTCTGCTCTCCGGAAGTCCATGATAGCAGTTTTGCTGACCTCTCTCCTTACTTCACTCACAACTGAGAATTCTATCATGTCATGGTCGCTAAGCCCAAGACGGCCTCCGACCACCACATCTCTCACCAGTCCTTCTCTGTTTGTAAACAGCAGGTCCAGCAAGGCACCTCCCCTGGTGGGCTCAATCACCAGCTGCATCAGGAAGTTATCCTCCACACACTCCAGGAACCTCCTAGACTGTTTCCTCTCTGCCGTGTTATACTTCCAGCAGATGTCCGGTAGGTTGAAGTCCCCCACAAGAACAAGGGCCAGCGAATGCGAGACCTCCGCCAGTCGCTTATAGAATGTCTCATCTGTCTCTTCATCCTGGTTGGGTGGCCTGTAACAGACTCCCAGCAGGATATCTGCCTCATTGGCCTTCCCCCACAAGCACTCTACTTGGTCTTCACAATCATTGATTTCTATGCAATCAAAACACTCCCTAACATACAAAGCCACCCCACCACCTCTCCTTCCCTGCCTATCCCTTCGGAAGAGCTTATAGCCATCCATTGCAGCACTCCAGTCATGAGAAGCATCCCACCATGTTTCTGTGATGGCAACTACGTCATAGCTGTCGCGCTGCACAATGGCTTCCAGCTCCTCCTGTTTGGTGCCCATGCTGCATGCATTAATATTATATGGTATTTCTGTCAATTCTGAAATCAACATTCCCCCAGTCCCCTCAACTTTCTCCTTCTGTCCTGAGTCACTGCCCAATGAACAGCATATTGAACATATTGCTTTGCCTCATCATCCAGATTCAAGTCCATCCATTTTTTAGCTACTTCACATAACCTCTCGTAAAGGGCTGATGGATTTTCACTGGGGCCCTGTCCTACCTTTGCCTTGGTTTCATCGAGGATAGAGTTAATTTTCTTCCTAGTAGCTGGCACAGTGCTATGTTTTGGGTGTTGGATGAAAACGATGTTAGTAAGCACTAATATTTTTAGTTGTTGCTAAGCAGTCAAGGACTGTCCAGCTTCTCATGCTGGCCTGCCAGCAAGAAGGTGGGGGGATGCATTTTTTGATTTCGGTACTCCATGCCGGATCCCATATAATATTAATTGTTGGTACTGCTTCAACTGGGACTTTCCTCCCCTTTATTAGGATCTCACTCTGGATCTTTTCTAGTAGGCAAATAATAATAATAATCCCCAGGGTCCTCCTGTCTATTTCATTGCTGACCTTCTTCCCTGGCTTTTTTTATTGTCATCCTTTTTTCCTCTGCCGTAAAGAAAGTATTCAGTAATGCTTGTACACCTCCCCAACTAGGATTGTGAGTCAGCATTATGGACTCTAAAAGCCAATGCATTCCTTCAGGATTTTCTCTGTATGAACCAACAGATAGCTCCCAATTTAACAGGTCAGAGGTAGTGAATGGAACATGTACAGAAAACAGCAACCCTCCTGGTCCCACCGCTTGTCTCAAGGGAGTCTGAATAACTGGCTGAGTGTGCCCTCTAGTCCAGCTGGAAACAGGGCTGAAATTCTTGTTGCCTGATTGTGAATTACAAACAGATGGCGATTGTCCCACACTATTTTTGTATAAAGGTGGGGCTCTTGGGACTAGCAATTCTACATCCTCCTCTTCTTCTCCCTCTGCAATTTTTTATTATGACAGCCTATGCTACAACTGCTCTTTTTTTTTTTTTCTTATCAGAAGCTGTATACATCATTTGGTCAGTTGTTAGCTTACATTTTTTCTGAATATCAGGATTTCTGTACAGAGTTATAAAAACATCAACACAAGGTATTTCATCACATTTCCCTATCTGACAGCAAAACAACATCAGTTGTAATATGGTACTATAGTTCACTGATCCATTTTCTGGCCAGACCTCATTGTCACCGATTTTATAATTTGGCCACCATTGATTATAATATCTTTTCATTTTATTTCTAGACACTGCATCTCCCCCAAGCTTATTCCAATTTTTAAAAATACACCCCAAATTACTACTGAGAGGAATCATAGATTGGATTGATCCCATTTTGCCAGTTGTTACCTGTACCTTGTTCTCATACTCGACAAGGGCATCCCCCTGGAACCGAGCTTCTACATGTAAACAACACACTCCTATGCGCCCTCGGCTCTGACCCCACTAGTCAATTAAGGCACCCTTTGCCAACTTCTACTGGTGACTTTATGTGCATGCAACTTCATATCCTTTCCATGAAAATAATTAAATTTTAATACTCACCAATCCAAGGATTCACCCCCCTTTTCTGGCATTGCACCTTTGAGTCGCTCGTCACCCCAACCTCAGAGGAGATCCGGAAGAGTCCCCGATCAACAGGTAGGTGCACACCGGAGTCCTGTTCAGCCCAATTCTCTGCTGTCAGGGTCAGCAAGATGATCTGGGCAAGGTCTTATGGCTGTCACATCCAGGTTGCCAAAACTGTTGTCCCAAAACAGGATTGTTTAACCTGGTGTGCAGAGAACTGAAAAACACACAGAGTTGAGATATTTGCTTTTATTCCAAGTCTGCACAGAGATGGTTGCTCAGTGGTAGGTCCACAAAGCTAGCACACCTTGGTTAACACACAGAAAATATTTATACATTTCGAGCAACAGTCATCAGTATTTTTGCAAATTTTCTTTGTCACCCTTGTTCCCATTGGTTCTCACAAGCCTTGTGTCCACTTAAGGTGACAGTGTTCTTGTTTACTGAGCATGCTGAGTGAGGAAGGGGCTTTCCCTACTGGAAGGTGGGTTTTTTACTATGTTAATTAGGAAAATTCAGTTAAAGGTCAGTAGTTGTGTTCCCTTTGTGGTTATTTTGTTCCTCCCCTCAAGGTTACGCCTCATTAACTACTCACAGAGGCTAAACAATATCCTTAGCTTCATTCTTTGCATACCTCCAACATTTCTTGTGATGAGGGTGGTGAGACATTAAAACAGGTTGCCAAGGGAAGTTGTGGAGGCCCCATCACTGGAAGTATTCAAAGTCAGGTTGAACTGAGCTTTCAGCAACCTGACCTAGTAGATGATGTCCTTACTCACAGCAGGGACTTGAACTAGATGATCTTTAAAGGTCCTTTCCAACCCAAACCATTCTATGATTTTATGATCTAATAACATAAAGCTGATAGCATATAAATCAGAATAAGTGTTAGAAATTTGTAACACACATATATGTGTACAGTGCATGCTTTTAACATTCTATACAATTTCAGTTATATTTTTCGTTCATAATTCTAAATTTTTATAACAAATGTAACAATCTTTCATTTTTTATCCGTCTCCCAAACTACTTGTTACAAAAATGCCAGTATGTTTAGTGTAATCTGCTTACACTTTCTATACTGATACATTTATGTATTTTCTGTAAGGTTTTTGATTGCATGATTAGTTTAACTTTTAAAGAATTCTTTAGCCTAATAACTGTGTGATTATGTTTAACAACCTATTCTCATAGTCCTTAGGCTATACTTGCCTCAATGCTAACATTTCAGCTATGTGTAAATAGTTAATCACAAGGAAAGCATACGTGTAGAACCGAGAAGCTTCATGAAATTAGAACAAAGAAGGGTTAAGAGCAAGGACTGGGAGATTGAAGTGTACAGAGGAGATATCTTAACCTTGAGCACAGAAACGTCCTAGCAGGAGCGCTCAAACAAGGATAGTAAGAAAGAATCGCTTGGCTGAACAGAAGGGGCAAATATCCAAGGAGAAGAAACTAACCTCAGGAGACCTGTGACCATAAAAGGGAAAAAGGAGGAGGGGACTAGCTCCCCAAATGACCACCGACGACCACCCGAGACTCCTGTGCATGCGCAGTGTAGTTTTGCAACGTCAGCATTACGTAAATGTAGTAGATAGGCAGGGAAGCAGAGATTTCTCAGAAAATTTAATGAATATGTGTAGTTTGTTACAATAAAAGAAGTGCTTATGAAACTCAAGACAGACACACTGGGCAGAGTTATCCCCTGTGTCTCCAGTACTGCAGTAAAGAATGCCCGCCTTCTAAAACTTCAAACTAAGTGTTAGAGGGTTTTCTTGCCAACCTTTTCGGTATCAATACTTACATATTTCATATGTTCTGTTTGCCTATAAACACATTCAAACACAACATCTAACACTCTTTAAGTAATAATGAATGTTCCATGTTACATATATTGCAGTGGATCCTTTATAACATCAGTCATAATAAATGCCTTTAATTAATGATCTAGGAGTGGAAATATGATCTATTTTATTAAATTAGAACACTGTGGTGGAAGTATTCTGATTGTCATTCCTAGCAGAATGTTTAGATTCAATTTCTGTATTAAGATGTCCAGTGAGACATCAAGAATATTTTTTCCTTGCTTTTCCTTTCTAAAATCAACTCAGTCAGAGGCACCATAGTATAGACTTATTCTTACTGCAACTAAAGTCTGATTTGAGTGATCAGGATTAAGACTACTACTTGCAGTGCTGGCCATTTGAAGTCCATGAATTTTGCCACTGATTTCTATCCAGTCAGGGTTTCAATATATATAGAATACAGATAAAAATTCCATTTGGAAATATATTCTCCCTGGAATCCTAGCCTTTTTTTAATCTAACGTATTCCAGGATCTTCCTTCCTTCTCTGTTACTTGTTGCACTCACGTTACACAGTAGGCCACTGCAATTCCCACTATTTTGTAACACACGGAACCTTGTTATAAGCAAGAATGGAGCACATCTTACATGAAAAGCAAGATATTTAGTATTAATGAAATTAGTCTTAACAGTGTAAGCAGAAAATTATTGTTAGTCCAGTTACAATTATACTAACACTCGCAGTTCCAAATGTAAACAATTGTCATAAATATACACAAACTTTCTAACATCGACAAGTCCATGTTACAGCTGAATTTGTTACATGTGCTGTATTTTATCTAGATTATGGGCTGAATCTGGCCTTCATGCCCAAGTCTGCCCTGATTGCCTTGCCATGGGACTGGGACCGGGCTGGGACCTCACCAGCCTTGTTGTCAAGCTATGCTGCTGGCTTCCCTTTCCCTTCCCTCCCCATGGGGAGCTCCAGTACCATCCAGTGCCTCTACTTGCAAGGCCCTTGTAATTGCTGTTACAGGGAATCAAGCTAAGACACAGCTCCCGACAGGCTGGAGTAAGTCCAGATAAAGCCCAGGAAGTCCTGAGGTCCATGTTAAGCTGAACACAAAGGTTGCCTCCTATTACAAGCAATGGCAATACTACTATTAATGGGTACAATTTCTTTCCTCCCTTTGTTGATTAACTAAGGTATGATTATGGATCTTGAAGACACTCCAAGGAAAAGCACCGCTAAGGGAAAGGAAAAGTAAAGAAAATGTTAAAGGGTGGATTTCTCTGTCCTGCTTCTCCTTTCCCTCTTTCCTTAACAGAAAGGGAGAGATGTCATGTTGCAGCTCTTCATTGCATTATAAACACCTTTTTGGTTTTAGGGAAACTTTTTGACCTTTCAAATGCAGGACATTTTTTAAGATGATTAAATATAAATGTTCTTTAAGATTCTTACTGGAGTCATTGAGAGTAATGACTCTCATGTGTTTGGTTAAGATCCGATTCTTGTATTCATTAACTATAGCAGGGAAAAGAAGTAGAAATACACAGTTGCCCAGCTAGTAAATTACATAAACCCCTTAAAGATGGCTCCTTTCAGATCAACATTGCACAGAAACAAAAGGCCTTAAAATTACCAAATTCCCCTGAAATGCCCCCTGTTCCTTAATTGTGTTTTCCCAACGATGTCATGATTCACAATTACTATATGCCTATGCTGCCTGATGTGGTCACTCACAACTAGACAGTTCACTTTGACAGAATTTCTTAGAAAAGTCTACTTTGAGCATATTGTTCTGCTGGAGCATAATGTAAGTCTTTAGCATTTTGAAAACTGGAGATTATATCTGAATATCCAAATTTTGTAAGTAGTAAAAACATTTTATAAATATTCCATACAAAGAAGCAAGGAGATAAAAGAAAGTAAAATTTTTAATGAAAATTTCTTTGTTCATGTCTAGCAATAACCCTCGATAAGCACTGCCCTTGGATAAACTATCTGTCTTTAGATCTGCCGCTATTAAATTAAACACAAATTAGTTACTAAATCTGTTTTTAAAAAATCTAAAAATCTAATATAAAAATACGTACTGTAGAAGTCTCCTTTCCACTTACGATTTTTTTAAGAACAGTCAATAACTGGTCTTTAGCAAAAAACCAGAATGTTCTAAAATAATGATACAATTTCTATTTTTTTCAGAAACATTCATTAATTTTCTAAAAAATAGAACATTTTCAGATATTTTTAATAATACATAGTTTGATATTTATAAAGACATTTCCTCCTAATGTTCTTGGGCTTTATTTTCAATCTAGTGGAACGAATTCTTGTTAAAAGGAAAAGAAAGAACCAAAATTTTAGGAAGAATAGAAAGGGATGAGAGAAAGAAGAAGGGGAAAAGGTAAAGAATGGAAATTCTTCACTTTTTTCTGACTTTTAATTTTTTTTTTCTTAACTTTGTACATTACACCAGAAAAACTGTCATGTGAAAGATTGCCCTCCAGGCACAGCTTCATGTAGCAATTCTCTAGAGTTTAAAGGGAAGATTTCAGTCCTTCACTTGTTTACAAGCTTTTAAATTAAAAATTCCCAGAGAAAATCTGAAGTGCATATAGTGAAGTCCAGAAATGTTTCTTTTGGGGCAAGTGAGAAAGGGAAAAGGTAAGCAGAGGATGGAACATAAGTTCACTCTTACTGACTAACAACACTTGAACTCCTCATGAAGATTTTTTACTTAGATCTATCCAAGGATTTTTTGTTCTTGTTTTGATATGAGCATGTTTATATTTAAAATATGTACATATTTTAATGTTAAGTTTTTTGGGGGGCTGGGGTCTGTGTTGGTATAAACAAAAGAAGGACATATGACCTAAGTAGTAACTGCCATTTTTTTCTCATTCTTAATGTTCACAGAAAACTTCTCCTTTGCTGCTCTCTCAAAATAAAAATCATCAATCTTTTCAGAACAATATGTGCCAATTTCCCACATGATTTTTGTAAATTCTTTACTAGAAGAAGTATATTACATACGTTTTCTAAAGCATATTTCAGAGATTTAAGTTAAGGGATGTTCATCTGATGTTTAATCTTTTTTTTTTTTTTAATCCCTTTGCAAACTCCATGTCATTATTTGAGGTTTTTTTTGAAGAAGTTCAATATTTTTATAGCATCCAGGTAAAAATAAAAAAACCCCAAATCAATGTTCTATTCCTGATTTATAATACATGGAAGTACAACAGATAATAGAGGAAAAGTGTTTAGAATAAATAGGGCTTTTAATTTCCAAAGACATTAAGTAGTTTGCCTTTGTTATTTATGACATATATGTATAAGATGGAGAAATCTCACAAGAAAGAAGTGCTCTAATTAATATTCTTTTTCATTTAAAAGCACATAGCACATAGCACACATTAAAATATAATTGTTAACAAAATTAAATGTTTAGATATACAGGTTTTCTTCTGATTAATTCAAAGTGACTAAGTTTATAGAGCAGAAAATGTAGTGTTTGATAATTTCTTTTCTTAATACATTCATTTTCTTCGTGCTTATGAAAGATACTGTCTTTATGGGCGAGAAGTATTTATCTGCTTTTTTATAGTCTAAGATTTTGTGTGTGAGACAATGGCAGTCACTGAAATAAACCACTTTAAAAGTAGATTAAAGCTTTTGTGAAAAGCAAAGTTTACCCGAGGTGGTTTTCTTTTAAGTGGTTGTTTTTTTTCTTTTTTGATGTGTTTTTCTGCTGTATGTAATGTAGCTCAGACAAATTAACCTCAAATGGCTCCCACCTGAAGTCTTACTTCATGAAGTTTGGCATAGCTTAAATACATGGTATTGAAGTCTGTGATAGTAAAATTTGGGCAGGAGAAAGCTCAACTCTTTCTGTTGTGAAGGATAGCAACATTCTCCTGTGGGGACTTGTTGAAACTGAATGTATCATTCTCTGTATCTGTATTAGGGAATTAGCAACTGCTGTGATGGGTGTTTAGAAGACTGACAAATCAGGCTAGTTTTAAACTGCAACAGGAAACATTACTAAATTCATTCATTAACAGCAGATTTCTTTTTAACGGTTAATACCAGCACAATATTAATCATCATTACATGTTAATGATGATTAACGTAATGACGGTTACTGTTTTAACAATGACATTTGAAATAGCTGTTGAGCATACAATACCACAAAATAGATGCCATGTTGTTAGCATTGATGGCTGTGGTTCACCTTGGCTCTCAGTCACAGTCTCAGGACCTCTGCTGAAGAGCATGTTGATGAGAGTTGGAGCCTAAATAGATTTTTCTTCCTTCTCCATTTTTCCTCGCTTATGTCTGGTGCTATTATGTTATTTCCTCCCTCACCAAAACAGGAGTCCCCTCTACTCCTAATACTTTTAATCTTGTTTTCTTTTGTCTTGCCAGTCTTCCTTCTGTGTGTTTGGGAGGGTGTTCTGCCTGTTGGCAGAACCTTGCGCTCACTTTGTCCTTAACTGGTAACTTTTGTTACTTGGATGCCTCCTACATGCAGCTATGCACATCTCTGTTCACATTATACACATACTTAGGTAAAACTGTGTCTGGTGATACAGTCACATTACCTGTTGTGAGCTACACCATTCTAGAATACTTGTAATTTGCAGGAGTCAGAGGCCTCTTTTTTAGCTACAGGACACTCTGATTTTTGGGCACAGTTAACATTCTTATTCACTGAGGAGATTTTAACCTGTTCACCCACACTATGTTGCTTAAGTAAACTTACAAGTTTTTTTAAGCACTGACTAGAGATGTATTCTAGTTGTGAAATAGGATCAGTGCATTTCAGTAAGCCCTATAAACAACGCATAATGAAAGTGCTTTAAATTCTTTCTATATTAGATAATAAATTTTTTTTTAACATAAATCAGTATTTTGTAACACCATTGTTTCTGGATGTCAATGACGTGCGGAAACAAACTTCACAACTCAAAAGAGCTATAAAGCAGGTATGTTTATTACAGTACTGGGTGCAAGGGGGATCGCTCCTCCTAACTTGCACACCGTTTCGGCGAGCAGGCAAATATTTATTACACAAAAGCATACATATTCATATGAATACACAATACAAAACATACATATGAAGTGAGGTGGAGTAGTTCAAAAGGTTTGCATCAGTAGTTTATGTTATCAATGATCTGTCTCCGGTGGTCGTTTACTCCTTCAGGGGTCTTATCTTCCTCTTTTGTCTTTTAGATGAACTTCAGTCATTTACACATGCTCTCTTCTTACTCCATGGTTTCAACAGTTGTTAACAAGTTCTAGCTTGTGATAAGACTAACATGTGGTTCGTGTTATCACTTCCATTGTTCAGCAAGTCAGTCCTTGACAAATACCAGTCCTTGATAAGCTTAACCCTTAACAGACGTCACAGGCACCAGCCTTGGTAAGGGAGTTTTAAAAAGAATAAACAGAAAATTATAAACAAGGATCAATATCTAAGAGTTTAAAAGCAGATACAGATGTCTCTGTATCACCAACCTGCTGCAAGACCAGGATATTCTTAGACTTGTTTTCTAAAAATACTATCAAATACCAATATCTGTCATAATATCAGAAATGGAAATACACAAAGACGTGTAATTGGAAAAAAACCTTGAATCAAAGATAATTCAGACACGAGATCAGTACATCCTTGCCCCTCTGCTCTGGTGCGACCCCAGCTAGAGTACTGTGTCCAGCTCTGGAGCCCTCAGCACAGGAAAGACATAAACCTGTTGGACTGGGTCCAGAGGAGGCCACAAAAATGGTCAGAGCGATGGAACATCTCTCCTGTGAAGAAAGGCTGAAAGAGTTGGGGTTGTTTAGCCTGGAGAAGAGAGGATTACCTGGAGGGAGACCTTATTGCAGCCTGCCAGTATTGAAAAGCAGCTTATAAGAAAGATGGGAACAGACTTTTTAGCAGGGCCTGTAATGGTAGGACAAGGGATAATGGTTGTAAAACAAAGAGGGCAGGTTTAGGAAGAAATTTTTGACAATGAGGGTGGTGAAACCCTGGCCCAGGTTGCCCAGAGAGGTGGTGGATGCCCCATCCCTGGAAACTTCCCAAGTCAGGTTAGATGGGGCTCTGAGCAATGTGATCTAGTTAAAGATGTCCTTGCTCAATGCAGGGGGGTTGGACTAGATGACCTTTAAAGGTTCCTTCCAATCTAAACTATTCTATGAGTTTATGATTCAATATGATTTAAGTAACTGAAAATAAAGAAATCTTTTCACAAATTAAATATTGATGTAGTAAGAATAATAACAGCTAACAGTTAAACATGTATCTTTTCATTCTAACACTCTTCATCCTGTTAAGTTGTAAGACTGTCTACAATTTTTGAACAGTCAGCATAGAAAACCAAAATGAAGTCTTTTTATTAGGAACCATGGTTACGTAACAGATTTATGTGCCAAAATATCTTGACCTTTTACTGTAAAGATTTGTTCTAACACCAGCTTTAAAAGAAGTGCGTGAAAGTCATTCAGAAGTAGTTAATTATGACAGGTCAGAGAAAAGTAGTTTAAAAGATGACTAGTCAATTTTTGATCAGGCATTTAAAAATGGAGGTCAGGTGGGCGAAAGAGTAGGTGGTTGTTTTAGTGGTAGTCTTGTGAAATGATACAGGTAATTGTCCTTTCTTTGTATTGAGAAATTAATTTCTAGACAACTGACAGTAAGAGTGATTTCTACATGAAGGTAGAAGATAAGAGCTTGAAAAACCATGAAGTTAAAAATACTTTAAGACTTTAAAAAAACAGTTTGTAAACTCTGTCCTCAAGATGGATTGCTTGTCTCTTAAAAGTTCTACAGGAAAATAATATTATACGACCTCACTGTAAATCATGTTAGAATATACTTATACTTGAAAAAATTAGTGGAACTTACTGAAAATATATCTAAATTATAAACTAGCAAATAACTTCATAAAAGTGATTTTTTTTTTCTTGTGAGCATGTGGTTCTTTAAAATTACTTTTAAAAGTGTTCATTAGAAATTCTTATAAAAAGTGCAAAAAATATAACCTGAACTGGTTTTAAACTAGAAATAGACTTCAGTAAACATGCCTCTCACAGAGGTACCAAGAATACTTTCTCTTGGCATTGTACATCGCGATGATTTTCTTGGTCTCTGTACTAAGTTACTGTCTATGACAGTACTATGTTACTGTCATACAGCAAATGACATCTGCTATTAGCAACTTGCAAATTTCACGTATAATGAAAAATGTTTTGCATCATCCTTTTTTTGTGTGGTTGCCTTAAATTCAGAGTTATCTTTGTTTCAGATACTTAATAGTGGTGGTATCAACAGGTTATAATAATAAAATTGGTATTTATAAAATTCTTTTTTATTATATGGGTGTCTGTTATATTTTATTAGATATTCAGCTATTTCCCCCAAATCTAATCTTTCAAAAAAAGATTTTTTTTTTTTAATGTAAAAAAGCCCCTTTTATTTCTACCTTGATAAATGTTCATGGGATAGTACATGCAACATTTTTTAGAGACTGTATGAACACAGTTTTCCTATACAATTATATTAATTCATACAGAGAAGCAGTTCCAATGCTATTAATTTTGTATCACCAACTTATAGAAATAAAAACAACAGGTGAGATTAGAATTTCATTGTATAAGATGCTATAAGACTGTATTCTTATACTTTGTGGATAATGTTTTTATGGGGAACTTAAAGTTCTCATGATGTAATAAGAGATCTGGTGGATTTTAATGGAGATTTAGGCGATTTGGCAATAGCCATTTTATTTGACCTTCATCAAGTCATATAATTTTTTTGATATTCTATTAATTGTAAATAATATTTGGTAATAAGATTTCCTTTATTCCATCCTTTATGAGCTTTCTCTAGTGTGCAAGCTATTCTGAAAAAGGACTGTTGCTTGCTAATGTATCTAGTCACCTTAGATCTCAAATTCTGCTAGTATCTGTAAAAAACTGATAATAGAATTAATAATGCTAGAAATATTTAAAATAGCTCTCACTCACTAGCTAGAACTTCAGAGCTCTTTGCTCTGAAGGATATGAGGAAAGAAAGATAAGGTAAAACAGACATTTAGCTTCTCCAGTGGAGCAGAGCAAACTGTAGAAAGGGATACAGTATCTTTCATGATAGGTGTCATGACATTAGGTGTCATTTCTTCATAAGTAGTTTGTCATTGATTCTGGGATAAGTACACAAAAAATATTTTTTTTTTTTTGCCACTGCCACCTCCTTGCTTCCCTTATATCATCCGTGGAATGTTGTTGGTTTTGTTTTAGACAGATTGATTGATCATTAACTAAGAGGTTTATTAAATAGAAGACACTCAGTGAAATACATTCCAGTTCTAAAAAAGTAGTTCTAGTAGAACTAGTGTTAAGCAAAGGAGGAGCTACAGTGATGACAGTAGAAGTCTTAATGGAAAACCTTTTAGATGGAATTTCAGTTACGCATACTATGCTTTTACAAGATGTCATTTCCTTGCCCCTTCCTTCTCCATGTTTTTTTTTTAATTATTATTATTATTTAAAAGAACCTTTTATAAAAGAAATTAGGGAATTGAAAAACATAAGTTGCTGTTGTTTCCAGGAAAACTGAAACCAGATATTTTGGCCTATGGTACAGTCTCACCTGTTATAATATTTTAAAAGCCTGATTGAATGTCAGCAAAATACATAATAAGTAACTTTGTAGACCTAATTAACATACTAAATCAGGAAGGTTATACATAATCTTTAGGTGATATATTTTACCTAAGATATTGTTTTCTGGAAAAATGGCAAAAATAACCAGGACCATTAGTGAATTTAGTGGAAAGGGGTTTTCTTTACAATACTCATGTCAGAAATGTTTACAAAATCACAGAATAGTCTCTAATTAGCTTTAAAGATGACAGCTTTAGATAACAAATATTCTATTCCAAACAATCAAGGTATGTTCAGTTTCTTTTCCTCACTTTAAAATGAAGAATCCATAAAGGATTTCCTAATCTTGTAGACCCTCACGCTAATACTACATAGACTTGCTACTAAGGATAAATAGCAGTCATATGTTACAAAACTCCAGATTGAGACATCTCATGTGTTACAGCAGAACTCGAAAAACCTATCAGAAACTGCCCTTAGATCTGCAGCTTGTGTTTGTGGTTGGTAGATAATGAGATTTGATTGTTGAAATTGGTACACTGATTTCTATGTAACCATTCAGAAGGAGGAGGAAAATGACAAAAATGCAGGATGGGGGTGACAGGAGAGTGTAAAGGCTTCCCACAGGAAAAGAATGAGGGTATTTGGAGCACATTTTGAATCTGTAAAACACAAAAAAAATAGTAGTTGGTCACATATTTACACACTCCACAGCCTTCACACTCCTGAATTATTGCTGTCTCTCAACTCTGGTTCACACCAGCTGTAAGAGCTGACATTAATTTCTGTTAGTTCACACCAAAATGTGTGAAGAAAGAAAACCTAGCCGCTTCTGCATCAACATATCTTATGAGCACTTACATGGATGTGGATTATAGAAAATGATTTCTGATTTCCAAAGCTGCCCACTAAGATACTAACATATAGCAGGGGGAATATCAGACTTGGAAAGTTTCTGTCAACCACAGCAACAAAAGTTATAATAAGAACAGGCCTGGAGGCTCTTGTCTAGAGTTATTGGCATGATTGTTCTTCATTGGTTCCTACTCGAATCAAAATTATATCTGAGTTTCTAAAAATTAATATTATATGCACAATTTATCTAATCCTAAAATGGAAATGTTCACATGGCTAGGCACAGAGTCAGAAGGATCTGAGAGGTAGGAAGAAGTTTAATTATCATGCAGATCTGTGGATAATATATGTTGTGTTATAGGACTAGCAGTAGTAAACATGCTTTTTTTCCCCCTGAGATTCTCCCAAGTTTTCAGGAAGTTTAATGACTTTCACACAGTGAGGTTTAGCTCAGTTATAAGTTATGAGCTCAAATTTGTACCTCCCTATACCATACAGCTCCTTAAAGCAGAAAGTATTCCACTTACTGCGTGATTAAATGCATTCTTGATCACAGTAGCAGTTATTGAATACATCTTTTTGAATTATCAATGATACTGAGGAAGACAATTGTTCTTCATTTTGCCCAGTTGTAAATGCTGGACCATTTCTTACATACCCTGCCAAAGAAGTCACAACTATAAAAGCATCATCAAATCCAGTTAAATCATTCATCCTCTTTCAGGGAAAAATATTCATCAGATGAGAGGATACACAGATTTCATCCATTTCTTTCTCACTGCAGAAATGGATGGGAATTAATTTATCATCCTCTACTTCTTGATGTCCTATGCAGTTTAATATTACACATTAAGAAATCGCTATCACCAGAGGTAATAATTTTGGTTTCTAGAGTGTACTTTAACCCCAAAGGTTCTGAATAATAGGGATAAGCTTGGTATGAATATACGTTACCTGAGCAAATTCCTTAGCCACTTCATTGTCTATAACAGCAAATCGCCGTGATGTTAACATTATGCCATTGACTTATACTAGTAAGTTCGGTGTCTAGCCTGAGTCCACCACACCATCTTTTCTTTTTCTCTCTGCAGTTTCTCCACTCTTTTATGTAGTAGTAAGATCCTGTTGTAACTCTCTGCTGACACACAGTATGATATCTATATAATAAAAGTGCAAGGTGAGTCATGAATGTCACAATTCATTTGAATAGAACCATCAGTTTGCTTGTTGGACAGCTATCATGGTTGAGGAAAAGGATTATTTAACATGAGATCCATATAACTAGCCTATTTTTTACTTAGGATTTCTCTTACAGTCAGCTAAAAAACAGTTTAAAAATGAAAAGAAAAAAAAAGGTGGGGGAACTGCACTATAGCAATACCACAGTGACAGCATATTTATCAGAAAAGAATATATATTGGCATGTAGGGCCTTTTATTAAATCTGTGTATCTTGTGTGTCCTTGTAGATAAAATGCCAGAAATTGGTAGAATACAAAAGACTGTTTAAAAAGTCCTTTTCTTCATCTGTCAGTTCTTTAACTGATTAGAATTGCTTAGATATTCCTAACTTTTGTACCATTATTGAAGTGTTTGAGATTTATTTACTTTTAAATATAGATGGGAGTTCATAAGTCCTCAAATTTTCTTTGTTCATAACTTCAGACAATTTTTTTCAAAAGAAAAAGCAATTATAATGGAAGCACCTTTCTCTTTCTTTCTTTCTTTCTTTTTGAAATCTTGGCATTCTGGCTTCTGGAATATACTATATTTGCCTTTCATGTCTGAATTATAATTCAGATACAAGTCACAGGCATCCAATATTTTGGTCAATTTAAATACCACTGTTTACTTGAAAGACCACTGTATCTTTTTATAGTAGCATATCCAAAAGCGAGAGCTATTTCAAGCTCTTATATCGAGAGCTATATCAAGACCCTTAATTTTAGGAGAGTGAACTTTCAGTTGTTTAAGGAATTAGCAAATGGGATCCCTGGGAAAAGCCCTCAGGGGGAAAGCAGCAGAACTGCAACTATCAGTTCTTTAAGGACATTTTTCTTACTGCAAAAGCTCTCAATTCTCATGTGCAAGAAATTAGGCAAGGAAGGCAGGAGAACACATGCCTCCTGCTCAAACTAAAATGTAAGAACAAAAATCCTTAGGCAGTGAAAACAAGGACATATATCCTGGGAGGAAGATAGGAACACTGCCTGGGTGTGTGAGGATGGCATCAAGAAAGCTAAGGAAAGGTTAGAGATTAATTTGGTAAGGAATATAAAAAAAAAAAAAAAAGGGCTTCTACAGGTACATTGGTCAGAAAAGAAAGATGAAAGAAAATGTACCCAAAGGTACCCAAATGAGACCAAGCTGAGTGATGCAGTTGGTTCGCTAGAGGGAAGGGATGCCATCCAGAGGGACCTTGGCAGGCTTTAGAGGTGGGCCTGTCCTGCACCTGGGTTGGGGCAATCTCTAATATCAATACAGGCTGGGGGATGAATGGATTGAGAACAGCCCTGCAGAGAAGGACTTGGGGATAAGAGGGGATGAAAAACTGGACATGAGCCGGCAGTGTGTACTTGCAGCCCAGAAAGTTAATCGTATCTGGACTGCATCCAAAGAAGCATGGCCAGCAGGTTGAGGGAGGGGATTCTCAGCTTCCGCTCTTCCCTTCTGAGACCCCACCTGGGGGGGACCCCATGCAGCTCTGGGGTCCCTAGTGCAAGAAATACATGGACCTGTTAGAGTGGGTCCAGAGGAGGGCCACAGAAACAGTCAGAGAGTTGTAAAACCTCTCTTACAAAGAAAAGCTGAGACAGTTGGATGTTTTCAGCCTGGAGAAGAGAAGGCTCCAGAGACATCTTATTGTGGCCTTTCAATATATAAAGGGTGCTTTTAAGAAAGGCAGAGGAAAAGACATTTTACCGGGGTCTGTATTGACAGGACAAGGGGCAACAGTTTTAAACGGAAAGAGGGTAGACTTACAGCAGACATAAAGAAGAAATTTTTTATGATGAGGGTGGTGAGACATTGGAACAGATTGCCCGGGGAAGTTGTAGATGCATCATCACTGGAAGTGTTCAAGATCAGTCTGGACACTTTCAGCAACCTGATCTAGTGGAAGACATCCCTGCCTGTGGAAGAGAGGGTTGGACTAGATAAGTTTTAAAAGGTCCCTTCCAATCTAAACTATTATGTAATTCTATGATTACTGAAAGCTGACTCCAAGATTTACTATAAAATTCTTTTTTGATTCTTGTAGTTAGCTGAGCTTGAAGATATTTCTTAGAGTTTTGAAACACTGAAACCTAGTCTCCACAAGTAACACGTATTTAATTTCTTCTGTAACTTCCAGCATATTTTTCTTCTCTATTCCAGGTAGACACTTAAGCTTAGAATTCAAGTTTTACAGCTGTTTAGGAATGCTTTTTACTACTACGTATCATGTACTACAGCGTTCAGGATGATAATCTATATCAAAAGAATGCTTATGCATTTGTACTGCTTTTGGCTGGGATGGTGTTAAATTTCTTCATAGTAGCTAGAATGGGGTTATGTTTTGGATTTGTGCTGAAAACAATGTTGATAACACAAGGATTTTTTACTTATAGCTGAGCAGTGCTTACACAGAGTCAGGGCATTTTTTGCTTCTCACACCACCAAACGCGAGGAGGCTGGGGGGTGCACAAGAAATTGAGAGCGGACACAGCTGGGACAGCTGACCCAAACTGGCCAAAGGGATATTCCATACCATATGACATCATACTCAGCATTTAAAGCTGGAGAAAAAAGGAGAAAGGAGGGACAGTCAGAGGTATGGTGTTTGTCTTCCCAAATAACTATTACATGTCCAGGAGCCCTGCTTCCCTGGAGATGGCTGAACACCTGCCTGCCCATGGGAAGCAGTGAATGAATTCCTTGTTTTGCTTTGCTTGCATGCAGCTTTTGCTTTACCTATTAAACTGGTTTTATCTCAACCCACAGGTTTTCTCACTTTTACCCTTCCAATTCTCTCCCCCATCCCACTGGGGTGGAGTAAGTGAGCAGCTGTGTGGTGCTCAGTTGCCTACTGGGGTTAAATCATGACATCATTTAAGCTCTTAGATAATAACTATTCATCTATTTGTGCAGCCTTCACAATGAAGGTTTTAGTCAAAAAAACAGTCTTTGACACAGAAATTCAAGAAGAGTTAGCGAAAAAAGAAAATAAATACAATGATATATACAAACTGTTGTTGACGTCCATTAAATAGAAGCTAAGATAGTGACTAGGAGGGCATGTGTCAACCCTTGGCCATTGTGGAGTAGCTTTCTGCAGAAAGTGGAAAAGGGAGAGGAGAAAGGCAAAAAAGTGTACCTCTGCCTACTTGGAGTCCTGAGTCATTCATTAGGGCATTAGGGCAGCAAAGGGAAAGAATGCAAAGCTTTCAGCAAAACCTTTGCTGACAAACTGGGTTCACCAAGAGGCTCTTCACTCTCTGTCTCCTCTCCTAGGGGAGCAGTGACCTGTGCTCAAAGCCAGCTCTGAGATTCTGAAGCTACCACTTTCCTGGTAGCTGCATTTAAGTCCGCTTTTGCCATGGACTTTGACTGAGCTATACTGTTGCCTCTACCTCTCTGACCCTTACCTTGATTTAACTTCCTGGCTTGACCTTAGCCCTCTGGATCAGTTCAGACTTGTCTGATGATTGCTATGCTGTCAGGGGACTCAGGTTACCGTCACAAAAATTGCTCTGCTTTTCTCACTTATGTTCAATGACTGCACCCCTTGTCAGTGAAGACACTGCATCTGCATCTGCCTTGGTGTTAACCCAGCTCACTTTTCCTTGTGGAGTATCTCATTCTTACTGTCAGTCACAAATTTTCTTCTTGCAGAGCAGTTCTCATCTCCAAATGTCAAAACCTCATCCCTTGTTAATATTAAAATTTTCCTATTACCTAATAAATTGTCCCCTCTCAGTAAAATGAATTATGCTACATATTTTCCCCCTCTTTAGTCTTTTCCTTTGTTTTTCTTACTCTGCTATGCTGCCTGCCTTTTGCTGCCATGAACTTCCATTTTTAGCTGGTATTGGCAATTATATTCAATTTCAATTGTATTGTAGAAACTCCTGCTTCTTTCTTCCTGCACATTATATTAACATCAAAGCTTTTATTTTTGTGCGGCCTAGGAAACTATAAAATGAGAGAGAAACAGGAAAAGTTTAGGGAATACAACATGCCACTAAATAGAATCATCATAAAACAGTACACGGAAGACAGTCTGAATGTTAAAAAATTGCATTAGAATACTTACTTAAGGATTTAAAATGAGCCTATGACAAGCTTTCTGAGATCTTTGGGAATTTCTATGCTGTCAGAAAGATCTGGTAAAACAATCTGAGAGGCAGATCTATTCTTTTAACATTTTAGTTTTGTTTTCTGATTATGTGCACTGGTTTTTATTTTGTCTTAGTGTGTTATCTGCATGATTATTTCCTAATAATTTCAGAATGTTGTGTTTCTTTCTTTTAGTAATCTTGAAATTTTTATTTTATTCTCAACTTAATGTATACAGTCTTTTGTGTACAAGTACTGGTTGCTGCTGCTTATTACCACATTTTAGGAATTAAAAATTATATACAACAGTCCTGTGTGGGTTGACTGGTGTGTTACTATTTTTCACTGTTGAATGTATAATCTATTTCAAACTATCATGAACTTATTGCAATATTTCAATATACTATTCTTTCAGTAAAGCTATTGTGCATTTGCACTTCTATACAGGTTTCCTCCACCTTCTTTTTGCTGATGTATATTAAAGTCTAAAGGCAGTCATTTTTGTTGTGCAAGTGTTGGCTTTTCCTGTGACTGAGAACTGGGTGCTTTATTAACTTTTTTTAAAAATGCATATTGTGCATTTTTGTCATATCTTTCTGCCAATGTTGTCACCCTAGATGATTTAACAGGGTTGAAAATTAAATGTACATATAGTTCTAGCTATTTTGAAATAGAGTTTATTGCTTTATATAACAAGATGCCAATTAGAAATAGAATAGATCTAAAGATACTGATTTCCATTGTATCATCTTGGAATATTGAACCTAGTATAGGGTTCATTTGACTTTTTATATGGCTTATCCAACACTGCAGTTTGGAGCAGCCTGCCTTCAAGGCTTCCCAGCAATGATTTTTCCTTTCCCCTTCCATTACAGCACTGCTGGAACCAGTAACCTGCATTCTGCAACCAATTGATTTTGAATGAAATTTCACAAGGATTGACTGTTACCAGCTATATATTTTCAGCCTAGCATGTGTTCCTGCTTACAGGAAGTGCATTCACTTCTTCTCAAAGCCTCCAGAACAGATGCATTTAAATGAAAGGCTTGCTGTATGCTTAACTGGGGAATTTTATTAAGTAAACTTGAAGATGGCGCATGTTGAAGTGTTCAATGAAATAAGATCTTCAGTTTGTATGAAGGACTCAACTATACATATTAGTTGCCATTGAACAAAGATCATAAGGTGATGGAAAACTATTTACTCTGTATCTGATTTTGCAAATAACACCTTGCACGTGCTTTCTTTTGTTTTAATAAGAGTTAGATTTTTAGTTTACCAAAGTATTAAGCAGATGAGGTCTGTCCTCATTCAACCAAACTTTCAATTACATGTTACACTTTTAGAAATTCTGAATTTTTATTGAAAAAAGTGGAATTTAAATACTATCTTATTGTTAAACATGAGTGTAAATGTTTAACTGAATACCAATGACCTGCGGGACTATTAGGAACAGCAAAAAGCATTAAGATATCAGAATGGAAATTATAATTAAACTGTTTATTATATGGGAACAGATAGTATGAGCAGTATCAACTGAAGAAATTATTACTCTGCAAAAATATTACGTGACCACAGTTTTCAATCATAGTGTAGTAATGCTACTTATTATGCCTTTGATATGTCCTGGATATGTAGGACAGGGCCATTGCTGCTAATTCTTCTTTTCAAATACAAGCTAAACTTTAGATGTTATTTCATCCATTATCTGCTATTGCATATGTCCATATTTTTCTTAATGATAAAGAAATTGCTACCTAATAAATGTGCTCATGAACTTGTAGACATTCCATGAGAATTACCTTCTGATGTTTCTTAGATGCATTGAAAATATTGCTAGCAAAAATCAAAATTTCAATAATTCATTGACATCATCATTTTCAGGCTTCTGTCCTTCTCAGTTGTTACATGAGCTTCCATTAAATTATCTTCAAATTAACCTGTTTTTTTACTTTTGGGTTAGGAAAAGGTATACCAGATGTCTTTGTTGTTCAATGCTCCTTTTACTTTCAGACGGATAGTTTTATTTTCCATTAAACTGGTCTATAGATAACTCTTGGTGATTACAGATGAAAGCCATCTAAGTTTACTGTAACTTTAAACAGTGTGCTTTAAATCTGGTGGCTGCAGGTTTGGTTTGGGTTTGTTTTTTTGTTTGGTGGTTGTTTTGTATTTTTTCTCTAAGAGATGTTTGCAAGCCATGCGTTTTGCCTCTGAATTTAATCAGTCATCAATTTGTAGTTTTAAAAAATCCATTCTTCAGCCTTATTCTTCTGTCAGGGTATGGGCAACTCTCACTACCTTCAGCACAAATCTTTTCTGTTCCATGGCAAGTAAGAGGAACTCACAACTTTTACTTTACATGTCTGCATTATATAACTTTGGTTACTCTACTTTTGCCATCTACTTACAGGAACGAAGTAATTTAAAAGTATTTTTATTGCCATTCAGTCTAAGCAAGTATGGAAATTTTAGTGGTAGAAGTTTCTCTGTCTCATTTTCCAGTGTAATTGTGGAGTTGATATTTTGACTTGTTTTAACCAAATGTTGAAATAACAGTCTTCTCTATAGGGCTAAACAGTCTTTCAATGCAGATGCAGTGTAGGATGCTAAATATGGGATTACCCATTTAAAAAAAAAAAAATTGTGGCTGTGCCTTTGAACTATTCTGTATTAGGAAAAACTAAATCAATATTAAGGTACTACTTTGTATAAATCTGATGGGTGGTATGGGCGAAAAAGAACTCCCACAATCTTCAGAGTTGAATGAAAAAGTTGTGTGGATCCTAGAGTTCAAACCATGTTCTTTTACTGTGTGGAAAGCAAAAACCAAACAAAGACCAACAACAGTAAAGCACACACTATCTGTGTACTAGTACCTGTCAAATACTGTCTACACAGTATTTGACACACAAAGGCATATTTCTTTTTCTAGTACCTACATATAAAGACAGTTTAGACTTTTTTAACTGGTCCATAAATGGGACCACCTCATCTAAAGCTAAAAGAATGAATAAGAAATTAACATATATTCATGAAATATTCATATTGCAGGAAAGTGAAACAAGGATGTGTAACAACATCCTAAGTTTCCTTGATCATTTGGGTATTTGCACTTTCCTACTGAAAAGCCAATATATGAAATTCACATCCTTGCAAATTTTTTATATATGTGTGTACATCTATAATATAGAAGAGAAAAAAAAATTATTTGTGCTAGTTATGTAAGTGTTTTCACAGATTTCATGATAACACAATAGTTTCACCATACATTATGCTGTTCATTTTGTTATTTTTATTGCACAGATCTAAAGCAGGATGCACTGCAGTATGTTTTGTATGTATTCTATGAGAGTGGAAATATAGGAGATAAGCATTTCTTAAAATGACAGTTTTTTTGCCCTCTGTGAAACAGCTGCACTGCAGTCTAATTTCTTCAGAGCTCCATATCCAGTGAGCTTTATATCCAATATTTGTACTGCATATGCATGAGCTGGAGAATAATTCTAATATGTCTTGATTTTTAATAGTTAGCTAGAAAGGATTTGTTGTCCTCTGTTCATTTTTAAGAACTGGAATTATATGTGATTATTTGAGCAAAAATACTTTTTTCAGAGTTAAGTTTTGAGTGGCTTTGAGTTACTATGTCAAAGAAGAATAAATACTAAAAAAGGAATTAGGAAGATAATCAGACTATATTGTCAGTAAATGTAAAAGTTCTTTTCAAAACAGAAGGGTATCTTTGGAAGTGTTGTAGAAAGCAAAATGGCAAGATTTTGGAAGTATCTGGATGAGCATGGAAGGTGAATAATTATTATGATCAAACTTGCATGTGAAAAATATTATTTTATTAAGAAATAATAAACTGTGAAAGAATATTCAGTGAAGCTTTCTATTACTTTTCCCTAGTCACACAACAAAGGAATGACTCCCATTAGCCTTGCATTTGATTGCTAATGTTTTCTGGAAATATTTTAGAGGGTTTCTTACATGCTAAAAGGTTTTCATGCCCTTTTTTTCAGAAATAACACTCTGTTTCTTCAGCCTTATTGACTTAACCACTGTGTGTCTTTCCCCACTGTCTTTGCATCTGTCATCTGTACAACAGGTTAAATCAGTGGAGGTTGGAAACCTCTGCAGGAAAGGATGGAAAAATACTCAGCCAAACATTTCTTCCACTGGAAATTTTTGCAAGAAACAAGGAAGGAAAATCTGCTTTATTACAAATAAAGGTTGTGTGTCTTGAAACAGAGCACTGAATACATTTTCATACAGGTTTAAAGACTTACAGATTTGCTAGACTAGAGAGTAAATGAAGATTTTTAAAGGCAAAAAATAAACAGATCATTGATCAAGTTGATATGAGAATAAAAGACGAAGCATATGTCCCAGTAAAGAGGAATCCACTGTATTAGTGGAAGACAGAAATGTTGAGGATATAATTAAGTATTCTGGTATAGAAGGTTAAGAAATCTGAAGGGCAAGTAACCATTTTTCCTTGCCTGAGTTTTGATCCTCCCTTAATATCTCTAAAGTAAATGAAAACTTTTAGTTTCTACTTTATCAAGACACATCCAAATTGTGCTGTATAAGAGGGATAAGGAAACCTGATGTGTCTTCTGAGAGTTTAAGTACGATTTTGTTGAAGTACTGATAGAGGCATACAGTATTAACTTCCATGACAGAAGAAAACACAGAACATTATAAGAAAATGCACTTTTTCTCAGATCAAATGAAATCTTCCTTTTGATGACTGACTATATTTTTGACTCTATTTTCTAATACATAGACTGATGGTGGAGTGCCACCTTATTCTGATAGTTGCTGGACTATAGGAATGGACAGGTCAGGCATTTTCAGAATCTACTAATGTAAGCATGCCTTGTGTAATAACAGCCATAACCTTTGCAATTTTTTTTCTTTTTTTTCTTTTTTTTTCTGAGCCTGTGCCTCATTTTATGTTAGTTCCATGCTGATGCACCATTGTGTCTCTTCAGAGTCAATTACAGAACTGAGGTCTGTATTTTAATGTTCTTCTATTCTGAAATATCTCTCTCTGGCTGATCTGGTTCTGAGCCTAGTATGTCCCTGGACAGTTTTGCAAGAACAAATGAAAGGAGCTCAAAACACAGTGGTCATCAAAGTTTCAGTTT
This sequence comes from Phaethon aethereus, assembly GCF_964289735.1. Lineage (NCBI taxonomy): Eukaryota > Metazoa > Chordata > Aves > Phaethontiformes > Phaethontidae > Phaethon > Phaethon aethereus. Next base: position 344,992 of record NC_138584.1, on the reverse strand, counting down.
GCAGAGAAGTGAGAAATTTACATAAGTTAGATCTGGGGTTCTGCCTCTTCCTAATCGTGACGTGAGATTCAAGACAAACTCTTAGAAATCTTGATCTGTAGCTGATTTTGTCACAGACATAACTGTCACGTACTGAAGCCCTTGGCTTTTCAGAATCTCATGAAGTAAGACACTTCCAACGCCTGTTTCCATGGCTTAAAAGCTTAAGACAAATGCAAACTTGTGCAATGGGGTTTGCCTAACGGAATCACAAGAGGGAATGACAGCAAATACTAACAGCAGGATAGTCCACATATCCTTGACACAGAAGAGAAATTAATTTGGCAGAGGAATAGAATTGTCGTGTACAAACTCACACACGTGCACACACAAACACGCACACATATAATATGTAATATAATATATTAATATCTATATTTATATAAAAATCAATTTACACAGCCACAGAATATTTAATCTTGGAAGGGAGCTCATCTAGCCCAAAAACCTCTGCTTAAACAGGGTCAGCTAGAGCAGGCTGCCTGGGGCAAAGCTGCTTTCTAACCAGTGGTCCGCCAGCGTGTATTGGTGCATGATGTTATTCGTCCCCAGAGGCAGGACTTTGCATTTCCCTTTATTAAACTTCATGAGGTTCCTGTCTGCCCATTTCTCCAGCCTGTTGAAGTGCCTCTGAATAGCAGCACACCCACCCAAGTGTATCTACCACTGATCCCAGGTTTGTACCGTCTGCAGATTTGTTGAGAGTGCACTCATCGTTGAGATCATTAATGAAGAGATTAAACAGTATATTATCTAGTATTGACTGCTTGAGGAGCACCACTAATGAACTTGTGCTGCTGATCACAAAGTCTGGCAGTTCAGTTAGTTTTCAATTCACCTTAGTATCTAACTCTTATCTAACCTGTACATAATCAGTTGTCTATGGGAACGTCATGGAAGACAATGTCAAAAGTGTTGGTAAAGTTCAGAAAAAATATTAACGGGTCTCTCCTCACCCACCAAGCCAGCCCTCTTAAGGTAAAAGTCTGTCAGGTTGCTTAAGTACAATTTTCCATTTGTAAATCCACGCTGAATGCTCCCAAACACCTTGTCCCTTATTTGTTTCAGAATGGTTTCCAGGATAAGTTGCTCCATTACTTAGTTTGCCACTCACTGAGGTGGGACTGGCTGGCTGGTAGTTCCCCAGACCTCCTTCTTGCCCTTCCTGAAGGTAGGAGTGACATTTGCTCTCTTCTAGTCCTCAGATGCCTCCCCAGATCACCATGGGCTTTCAAAGATAATTGAGAATGACCTCACAATGACAGCCAGCTCTGATCACTCACGGGTGCATCTCATCAGGTCCCAGGTATTTGTTTATGTTCAGTTTGTTTAAGTCTTCTCTGACCTGATCCTTCTCCAGCTAGGGTAAGTATTCCTTGCTACAGTTACTTGGCTTTGTCCATGTCTTTTGTTACCAGGGCCTCAGCCCCTTTCAGCAGTAGATGCACATTTCCCCTTTTCTTCCCTTTGCTGCTGATGTACATGTAAAAGCCTTTCATGCTGCCATGTTGCCCTTTCACTTCCCACATCAGATTCAGCTCCAGATGGGGTTTGAATTTCCTAACCACATTAAGCAGTCCCCAAGAAATGTTCCCAATTAAGGAATTTAATTTAAATTCCAATTACAGAATTTTAAAAAAACTGAAAAAAAAATCAAACCAGTTTTTGAGAAATAGGAACTGAAGCAGGATTTTTTTCTAGTCTCATTTTCCTTGCTTATTCCTGGTGACTTTATGCTATTGCATCCCTCACAAAAAGGGTGTCTCCTCTGCTCCTGTCACTGTTTATCTTGGTTTTGCTTTTGCCAGTCATCTCTGCTGTACATTCAGCATCATGTCCTGCTCTTTTGCAGTCTCTTATGTTTATCTTGTCCTTTCCCTGGCAATTTGCTATTACTTAGATGACTTTTATGTGCACCTATGCCCATCTATGTTTGCAACCATGGTGGTCATCTTAGTCACATACTTCTGTGAAATATGTATATGGTGTGTTTAGCTCTGTCATTGGAGTTACGAAATACTTATATACCGTTGCTCGTTATACTTCTTTAATATGCTTATATTTCAGTTTAAGACAGAACCATTTTAAACATAACCTAATACATACGTAAATTAAAGGTGTCACAGGCCTCTGATAAGCTGCAGAATGCAGTCAGTGATAAGGCAAGGAGAAAAATCTCCACGAGACACTTCCACTGACAAACTAAGGGGAGGAGGAGAGGCCAGTTTCTGTGTAGTTTATCAATATTCTGCATGACAACAAATATTTTCAAAATCAGCCTAGGATCCAAAGTAAATTTCTATTTAAAAATGAGAACATTTCATGGAAATGCTTAACAATTCAGTAGAATCATGCATCATGGACTGATTAATTTGAATTTTAATATATTAGCCACTTTTCTGCTGTACTGTTTCACTCATTTCTCTTTTTCTTTTTAAGTGACCTTGAGTCTTTCTGTCTGAAAAAAAATATTGAACGTTTTGCAAACAGAACAGTGGACAGGAGTGTGAGCAGATGGCAAACTCTGATGCAAAATCTGAGTGTTGTTTTCTGAAAAGTGACAGATGAAAATGTAGCTTCTATTAGAAACTCGAAAGAGAGAAAGCCCATTGAAAGTTCCTCTCTTTTTCATCAATGGACTGATAACATCTTAAGTGCAAATATATTCAACATTTCTCTGTCATACTGTGGAACTGGATGCTGATGAAATGGTTTTATTTTATTGTGAGGCCAAGATATTTTTTTAAAACCTCATTAACCAATAGTATAAGGCTCAGATACTAGAACTGACTTAGAGAAATACAATCAGTCATGGTAATAGAATGAAGACCAGCCTAAGCATTTTCTGTTGTGAATGAACTTGATCTGTCAGATTTAATTCTTAACTAAAAATTACCTCTTTTAAAATATCAAAATTATTATATTAATAGGATGCAGCATCTCAGGCAATTATTTTCTTAGCATCTTTGGAAGCCACACATTTATGACAACTAGAAGCTCAGCTTCTGTCATTTTCTTGCTTGATATAAACTTTCCCATAACATTTGAAAAATGTATATTTTTGTAAAGCCAAGCCATATGCGCACATTCAATATAATATGAATAAATGCCACTACTGCTACAAAGAGTAAAGATATTATTAGTATTAAAACAGCCACATGTACAAACTAAATCTTTCTTCTTTAGCGTGTCTTAAAGTTTTTGATCAGCAGAATGATTGTGGAAAATAACTCCGTATTTAGCTGTGGAGAATTAGATGCTCTATAATGTATTTTTTTTTACAGTGAGAGTATAAAATGCTTCAACCCTGTTCTGAACTTATTTGTACTGATTTACTCTTCAGCTGAAATATTTCAAGGACACAAAATACAGATTGACTCTCATTGTGGCATCAAAAGCAATCATAAACTTCTTAGTAAAAAGACTATATTTAGATGCCATTCCTACAAATGCTGCTGGACAGCCAGTCGGTTGTGAGGATATAGCAGATCCTCTGTTATATATTGCCTGAACTCTTGAAAAGACTTTTCATCATAAATTGCTAATTTCATCATTTGTACTTATCCTGGTTTCAGCTGGGATAGAGTTAATTTTCTCCTTAGAAACTCGTGTGAGGTTCTGTTTTGGATTTGGGATGAAAAAATGTTGATAACATGCTGATGAGTTCTTGCTAGGCAGCCAAGGACAGCCCAGTTTTTCATGCTGGCCTGCCAGCAAGAAGGCTGGGGGTTCACGGGGAGCTGGGAGGGGACACAGCCAGGACCCAGGCTGGCCAAAGAGATATTCCATACCATATGACGTCATGCTCGGTATATAAAGCTGGCACGAAGAAGAAGGAAGGGGTGCAGGGACGTTCGGAGTGATGGCGTCTGTCTTCCCAAGAAACCATTACGCGTGACGGAGCCCTGCTTCCCTGGAGATGGCTGAACATCTGCTTGCCCACGGCGAGTGCTGAATGAATTCCTCGTTTTGCTTTGCTTGTCTTGTGTGCATGTCTTTTGCTTTACCTGTTAAACTGTCTTTATCTCAACCCACGAGTTTCCTCACTTTTACTCTTTCAATTTTCTACCCCATCCCACCATGGGGCAGTTGCGCAAGTGGCTGCGTGGTGCTTGGTTGCTGGCTGGGTTTAAACCACAACAGTACTTTTAATATCTTTCATAGAATATCTTTTATGATTGTACTTTGCTGCGGAAAAGAATGCTTGGATGTCACTGTATCAGTGTATTAAACAAATAAATATAAATAGGACCACATGCAGTTATGCACTGATGCTTAGGTAGATTAATAATCTGTCTCTCTTAGGATATTTGTTGAATTTGTTCATTACTAAATGTGAGATGCTGAATTTCTAGCAGAAGACAATGGATGGAAGTGAAAGAAAGAAGAAATTAATAAATTAGAGCTTTACACAGACTTTCTTGGATATTTCATTCCAAAAGAATGCTCCACACTTTTTCATTACTGTTTTAAAAGTTGAAAATACCTAGTAGAAATTAAGGATTATATAAGGAACACTTCTGTTGCTCAGCTAATGAGAAAAGATCAGACCCATCAGTAAATTGTAGAAATTAACTGTATTTATACTGCAGCTCTGAAAGATGTTGAGAGAGAACACTGAAAAGAGAAATAAAATGCTAAGAGTAATTTGCATGTCCCAGTGTGAAGGTTTGCTGTCAAGAAATGACTAGAAAGTGTTCAGATAAATGTAAACAAGAGTAACATTAGTGCTGAAAGTGCCAGGGTTACCATACCTTTGAACCAGTTGACTCTCTTATGGCTTTAGTGAAGGAAATACTTTTCATTTGTTTTATTAGAGGCTGCTGAATCCAGAAAGTCAATGGATGTGAGGCTACTGCAGCTCCTTTGTTCCCAATGGGTACATGCAGAAACACACATGTACAGCACATATACACATGTCCCACCACACAGAGCAACACAGAAAGAAAACACATCGTTCATTCAAACACAAACTGTACCAACTGTTTCATCATTTCTCTTCTTTGGCTGAGTGAAGGTCCAGTAGTGTATGTACACACATAAATATAAGGTGAGTCTCTCCAGCAGCTGGGCTCAGACACTCAGCCTGCCTAGTAGCTGCCCTTGGAATCCAGTCTCCCCAGTTGCTGGCCCCTGGACATAGCAGTCCCCCAGGCCACATTCCTACTCCAGCTGCTGGTACAGATGCCCCTTACACACACTGTGAATCCCTCCAGTCGCTGGCCTTAGGCACAACAGTCTGTCCAGTTGCTGGTCCTGGATCCTTGCTCTCCCCACTTATTTCCCATACCAAACCAAAAGTACATGTGCAAACGGATGCAAACTGGGGCACATACATTCCCTCAGACCCTGCAGTCTCTCCAGCAGCTGATCAGGATCCCATCATCCCTCCGATAGCCAATTCCTCCTGTGGTCACACTCACAGAGACACACACACCTTTGCTCCCAGGTCACTTAACCCACTTGCCCCTTTTCTGGCTTGATCCTTGACAGTGATCACACACACACAGGCCCATACTGGCTCCAGTCATTGGCACCACAGATGCACAGTCCCCTTTAAGCCATGATCCCACTGCAATTGTTGGACTCGGCCTCCTCACCAAAACACAACATGTGCATATTGCAGAGGGAGCCTTCTCCTAGGACAGAGTTAGGGAGGAATTTAAGACGATAGGACAGTGCTGGTGAGACACAGGGCATGGCCAAGCAAGAGTATCAATGTGTCATTTGATCTATACAAGACTCACTGCTCTTATCCCTTTTTCTCTGTTTTCCCATGCTTGGTCCTCCCCAAACCACCTTAATCCCCTCCTTTCTCTACTTTTGGCTCCTTCTCTAAAAACCCCATAAAAAGTTCTTGTGCAATCTCAAAATGGTCTTCCCCTGCATCCCCTAATATGTCCAAAACTCCTGAGCAGTGCCCACTCTCAGTTTGTGAGGTGATCCAAGGAGCCGCTCCACTGTCTTCCATTCATATTTCTAGATGATATATTTTAGATCTTTTTTTTAGTATTTCAGTACTATCTCTAAAGTCTCCTTAACTCACTGTGACCTAGCTAATTTAAGCTTGCAGTTGGCCTAGAAAACCCTCTGGTAAACTAAACAAGAACTTCGTTTAAGACACAAACAGGAAAGGTATGATTTCTGAATGTTAAGTACATGTATTTCATGGCCTCTAGCCAAAGGCAAGTATTTCAAGTGTTACATTAGGCGAATATGATGACTATAGCAGAAGCAACTCTTTTAATCAAAAAGCAAGTGATATATGCATACAATGTGACACTGCTAAATTCAGTTTATTAGACCACAAGGGTGTCCAGCGCACTTGATACCCTGGTACACCTTTCCAGCACCTTCAGGTGTTGGTCCATGGCCCATCCCAAGGTGCTCAATCAATTCCTGGGCACATTTTGCTTTTGGCCATGGATCTCTTTACATGGAATACTGTTGCTGGACAAAGCTCCCATATCAAGAAGTTTTTCAGTGCAAAATAGTATCTAAACTAAGATAAAGGACAAGCCCATTAGAATTACACAGTAGCCCCTTCTTCAAAATAAAGTGGGAATTTGGCAATCTTGAGTTTTCTTGGGGTTTTGTGGGTTTTGCTGGAAAGCATTATGAATGATAAAAATGGTAAACACACCAATAAGGAAATGAAGGCCCAATAATACCCAGAGTATCTGCTGATATATTCTAAAATCAAACAAAACCTTACAGTTCTTTTCTTCATAAGCATGTAATTAACACAGGTAAGTTTTCTTATCTTTGTTTCTTTAAACATAAATTAAAACAATATATCGTGTAAAATAATGATTTGTTTTTTCTGTGATATGGCAGTTTACCATTTGTGTCTGTCTTTGTATTCTGAGTCAAAGATGCAACATTAATTTTAGTTTCTATACAGAGCAACGATCTTTATGTAAAGGAGAGTACAACTGTTAAAACTGAAATGACTGTTCACAAAAAAAGGAAGTTTGGTGGGACTAGAGTTAGGCTAATATCATACAAGGTTTCTAACTCTGTACAGATAAGGACTATTGCAGGAACTTATATAACAGTGTGCTGGTTGAACCTCTGTGTTGTATCTGTAGCTCTGATAGTATGACAACAATATATAATGAAATATCACTATATCTGCCTTCCATGCTAATCCTCATACACTTTTATACCTTTATATGCCATATACAGCATCCAGTTCCTATAGTGATTGAATAATTTTTGTCAGTGGTGGGATTTTTACATAAAAAACTTAATCAGCATAGCTCCCAAACATATATCTGGTTATTTTGATGAAAACTATTCGTATTTGCTGTAAGTAATTCCTGCTACAGAAAGATGTTTAGAACATCAGCTACAGGAGTATGCTGTGCAGGTCTAATGGCATCATGCTATCTATCCATGATGAAAAACCCCTGATCTTCAGTGACACTGGATAAAACCAGTTTTTGAGGAAACATTTAATTTTCTCAAAATAAGGTAATCCCTATTTTATAAATGCCAGTCAATTTTGCTGAGTAATTTTTGCCTTTTTGGTGTATAATGATAATGTCCCTCATTTTACCACTGAGCACTCAATATGTGAGGTATTCTAATTCATTTCTCTCTTTTGACTGAGAAGACTCAAACCCATTATACCTTTACAGTCATTGGAGTTCCTCTGTGGGATGTGGACCTTGGGTAATGATGTCTATGACAATGAAGGATGCAGTTAATACAAAATCAGGGAAAACCAGCAGGAGAAACCAGTATCAACACAAATAAACATACTACACAGAGTACAGGACATTTTCCTAAGACAGATATTGAAACTGAAATCTATTTTTTGCTTGATTCGACAGCAAGGATTTTGACAAAGGCAACCCGCATTACTGACAAATCCCAGATTTCCAGACTGTTGTATTGTTCTTTTTTTCTCTGCTTCAGGAAAGGATAACACCTATAGACTTGGAATTTGTGCCTTTCTATCTGTGCCTTTATTTTCAATGTTTGTGTTAATTCTAAAGTAATTTTACCAGTTCTTTATTTTGCTGAAAGAAGTTAAAAAAAAAAAAAAGCAGTCAAGTCTCATCCTCAATTATGCTTAATTAGCCAGACCAGACCAAATTATCATGAACTGATACTTCTCTAGCAGGGGCAGCTCCCTAGAATACATTCCAGTCCAAGAACTCCTGCCTCCCTGACTTTGCCTTGGGACAACATTTGTCTTTCAGCACTACTTTTGTGAAGAGAAATGTCCATGTTTAGACTTAACTGTGTGAATTTTCCTTTTTGATTTTAAGTGCCCATCATGGCAGCACACTGCACTATCTAGGATGCATCAATCATAATTTCTGCCTCCAAGTGTTAAAAGAGCCGATGAGGAGAGGTGCTCTGTAGGACCTCATTCTCACTAACAACGAGGGCCTTGTTGGGGATGTGAAGGTCAAAGGCAGCCTTGGCTGCAGTGCCCACAAGATGGCAGAGTTCAGGATCCTAAGGAAAGGGAGGAGGGTAAAAGGGAGGTCAGAGCTCTGGACTTCAGGAGAGCAGACTTTGGCCTCTTCAGAGATTTGTTTGGAAGAGTCCCATAGGATAAGGTCCTGAAAGGAAGACAGGCCCAAGAAAGCTGGTTGATATTTGAGGATCACCTCCTCTAAGCTCAAAAGCAGTCCATACCACTGAGCGGCAAGTCAGGCAAAAATACCAAGAGATGTGCATGGATGAGCAAGGAGCTCCTGGACAAACTCAAACACAAAAAGGAAGCATAGAGGGAGTGGAAGCAAAGATGGGTAACCTGGGAGGAATATAGACACGTTGTATGAGCATGCAGGGATGAGGTTAGGAAGGCCAAAGACCAAACGAAATTGAATCTGGTCAGGGATGTCAGACAAGAAGAAGGGCCTACCTTAACTACATAGGTAAGAAAAGAAAGGCTGTGGAAAATGCGGGCCCATTCCTGAATGAGTCGGGGGACCTGGTTATACAGCATATGGAAAAGGCTGAGGTACTGAGTACCTTTTTTGCTTCAGTCTTTAGTAGTGAGACTGGCCTTCAGGATTCCCAGATCCCAGAGATCAGGGGGAAAGTCTGGAGCAAGGAAGACATACCCTTGGTACAAAAAGGTGTCAGTCAGGGGATACTTAAGCAAACTGGACATACACAAGTCGATGTGGTCTGATCAGAGACACCAAAAAGTGCTGAGGTAACTAGCTGATGTCATCATGAGGCTAATCTTGAAAATCTTTGATCAATCATGATTATTGGCAGAAGTGCCCAAAAACTGGAGGAAAACAAATGTCACTTCTGTCTTCAAGAAGAACAAGAAGGAGAATCAGAGAACTACAGACCAGTCTGTCTCAACTCAGTCCCTGGGAAGGCCACAGAGCAGCTAATCCTGGAAACCATTTCCAGGCACATGAAAGACAAGAAAATCATCAGTATTAATCAGCATGAATTCACCAAGGGGACGTCATGTTTGATCAATTTGATAAACTTCAATATTGAAGTGATTGGGTCTGGTAGATGAGGTGAGAGCAGTGGACATTGTCTACCTGTTGACTTGGCTGATGTCCCATGAGATCCTCCTAGAGAAGGTGTCAAAGTCTGAGCTGTATGAGCAGACAGTGAGGAGGACTGAAAACTGGATGAATGCCTAGGCCCACAAGCTGGTGATCAGGGGCACAAAGTCTACTTGGAGGCCAGTAACTAGCAGTGTACCCTAGGAGTCAATACTGGGTCCAGTCTCATCTTTACTAATGATATGAATGATGGGATAGAGTGAGAAGAGTGGCTGATATGCCAGAGGGTTGTGTTATCATCCAGAGGGACCTTGACAGGCTGGAGAAATAGGCTGACAGGAACATCATGAAGTTCAACAAGGGGAAGCCCACAAAACCTGCAGCTGGGGAGCAACAACCCCAGGCATCAATATACGCTGGGTGCTGACCAGATGGAAAGCAGCTTGGCAGAAAAGGCCCTAGGGGTCCTGGTGGACACAAAGTTGAAAATCAACCAGCAATATGCCCCCACAGCAAAGGTGGCTAACAGTATCCTGGGCTGCATTTGGCAAAGTACTGCCAGCAGGTTAAAGGAGATGATCCTCCTGCTCTGCTTAGCACCGGTGAGGCCACATCTGGACAGCTGTGTCCAATTCTGGGCTCCCCAGTATGAGACGTGGACGTAAGTGGAGAAAATCCAACAAAGATCCATGAAGATGACAAAGGGACTGCAACATCTCTCCTACGAGGGAAGGCTGAGAGAGATGGGACTGTTCAGCCTGGAGAAGGGAAGTCTCAGAGGGATCTTACATGAATATTTATTAATAGATAGTTACAATAGATGCTTATAGTTATTTGTTATATTTCTCTTACACCCTACTTTCTAAATTAAAGTTAATTTTGTTTTTCTACAATATAAAGGAATGATTATTTGAAATGCAGTATGTGTGTTTTATTTTTCTGTCCTTAGAAGATTGACTAAAACAAAAAATACAGATGAAAGCATGTATTTGTCAATAAAAATTTATATAACTGTAACACTCTAACACTTGAAAAGTACTAATAATTATAACTTATGTAATATAATATATTATATTTATAACATATATAACTTGCTACAATACAATATTATAATACCAACTTTGGCTTTTCAAAGCACATTAACTAACTAATCTTCATAAGACCCCCAAGGAAATTAATGGCCTATACAACAGGTAATGAAGTAAGTTCTTCAAACTCCCTAATGCTCTTCCTCTAGCATTTCTTAAATTATTAAACTGTACAAATTAATTAATTAATTGCTAGAACATGTACCAAATAGATTAGGCTCACAAAAAAGAGAGCATAATTTTACAGATTTTCCTTCATCAGTACATGCAAGAAATTCTAGACTGAAAATATGTCTTCCAAAATTAAAAATTAATAAATGTTCAAATGTCCTTAATTCTCTACATTTAACAACCCAAATGCTCTATGCTTACATCAGTCTTACAGGATTTACAGATCCTGGAGAACAACAGCAGGGGGTGAGGAAAATGAAACCTTGCTTTCAGCCACTTGGGGAATTATTAAACTAGACCAAAATCTAATTAAGCATCCAGAATATCATTATTGCTTCTTCCATGGGACACAGGATGCTGGTAAATTTGAAAAATGTGTGCACACACGAACAACAAATACCCACACATGCTAAAGTTCATTTCAAACATTTTCAGGTAACAACAACTGTTTAGGATTTATTGCTAAAGTCCCTTCACAAACAGAAAAGACTGAAAAAAATGTCCAACTTGCTCTTCTTTTCTTATTTTTATTAATAAACGAAAAATAGATCTGTTGGTTTCAGCCAGGATAGAGCTGGTTTTCTTCACAGAAGCTAGTGTGAGACTGTGTTTTGGATTTGGGATGAGAAACTGTTGATAAGGTGCTGATGTTTTGGGTTGTTGCTGAGCAGTCAAGGACTGTCCAGCTTCTCGTGCTGGCCGGCCAGCGAGCAGGCTGGGGGTGCACGGGGAGCTGGGAGGGGACACAGCCGGGACAGCTGACCCAGACTGGCCAAAGAGATATTCCCTACCATATGACGTCATGCCCAGTACATAAACTGGAGTTGGCCGGGGGATGGAAATCACTGCTCGGGGACAGGCTATCGGTAGCCGGGTGGTGAGCAATCGTTGTATTGGGCATCACTTGTTCTTGTATGTTCCTTTGTTGGTATTATTATTGTTGTCATTGTTGTTTCCTTCTCTCTTGCTGTCCTATTAAACTGTTTTCATCTCAACCCACGAGTTTTTTCCCAATTCTCTCTCCCATCCCACTGGAGGAGGGGGAGTGAGCGAGTGGCTGCGTGGTGCTTAGTTGCCAGTTGGGGCTAAACCATGACAAGGAGTTACTGAAAAATTCCAAAATATCAACTCACTTATCATAGTCTAAATTAAATAACTTACTACCCTACAATAATTAATTTTGTTAATCTTCCACTACAAACTAGGAACAAAGTACAATTTATTCAAGTCTCTCTAGTAACCTCTAAGTTCAAAATGTTACAAATAGGTGCCTTTGGCTGGATTAATTACCATACTTAATAATTCAATACTTGGCTGGCAGTGACCCTCCTGAATCAGACTTAAAGTTCCACTGGGGAAAGAGCTCATTAACAAGCTATTAGGTAGTTTCTGTCACTTATCAGTTCTTTGCAGAAGCCATCCGTAGCTAAACAATCAAAATGGTCCCAGAAAATCATTTTCATAAGGATTGGAAAAATGTCTGGAGAATAAAATAGGAATATTTTCTATTATAGTTTAATTTTATTTTTAATTTATTTGATACATAATTTCAAATGTTTTGTGGTTAATAGAGGAAAATATTTTTAAAATAATGTGTACACAAACGTATCTGCTGAATATGCTGTATAGATTCTTATGTTGTATATGTTCTTATAACTGCATACTCAAATATTGTTTTCCTTAAAATGTATGTATATTTTTATCATTCTTTCACACTAATATATATATGTTATATATGTTACTATTGCATATATAACATGTGTATATGTTACTATAGCAGTATGAGCCATTAAAAATTACCTGATTTCTGGCATGATCATACAAATATTTAAAAATGGCCAAGAAAGATGACTAAGGATGATAAGTGAAGTTGGGAGAAGTAACTGTTCAAAATGACTAATAAATTCAGCTTAACTATGCCAATCTCTATAGGATCCTTCTGTTGGCTGCAGGAGGAGACTGACTTCACCAGGGTGATTCAGACAGGGAGCTGAACTTACCCCTTTGAACTGTATTTAGGAAGGTTGCTCTCCTCCTTTCTCTTCCTCTTTCCAACTATAGAGGGAGAGTTAGGATAGAAGGCTCATTAAGTTAACCTCTGTGACCTATTCACATCAGGCTTCAGTTCACAAACTTGTCTCTTATTTCACATCTTCAGGAATTACTGTGCTTTAAAATATACATGCACAGTTAATAAGCTCCCCCCAAACATTGTAGGATTAGCAAATAAATTAATTCTAACTAATTTATTAGCAAATAAATTAATTCTTTACAGTCTAAACTGTAAAGAATCTAATACTAAACGTGTCTTAATTGGAGATCCAATATTTCCAAAGTTATCAAGTGCTGCAGAAAGAGGGCACAAGAACAAAAACACATTGCTCAGAAACTATGCTTGACTCTACTTACATGAACTGGATTGTAAATGTTACACATAACAAACTTGCAGGTCCTTAAAGAATCTGGTATCTTTCATTTAATCTCTATTTCAGGTTTTAATTAGTGTGATGGAAAAGTCAATTACACCTGAAATTATGTCATTATAATTTGTAACCTAAAAGAATGGAATGTAACGCCTCTTCATTTTCATGTCTCACTGAAAACAAGGCTTTAGCTTTCAGCTTTCAAAGTTGAAAGCTCTGGGGACAGGCAGAAGTTGGTTTGCACCAGCCCATGTTTGTACTCAGAAGTTTGATGGTTACATCATAATTCGCAGCACTTTTCTTGAATGGCTTCCACCGATCATTTAGGTTAATATTTGATACTATTTCTACTGACTTGCTATTATTTTCCCTGTTTAACCTAAAGATTTTTAAACACCTTGATTTTTTGGAAGTGCCTTGCTGTGGAAGGATAGAGGCTCTTTTTTTTTTATGTCGAGGGGTTGGAATTCATGCTCCTTCTTCTAATGTCTTCTTATCACTCATCCAGCTGCACACTCATAACACTAGTGAAGAAATTCAGTAAAGAGATTAAAAGTTTTGTTATATTGATTACAAAAAATGTCTTCATCTTTTAGGGAAATAATGAATAGGGATTTTTCACCTATATGTTGCTAACAAATCTCTGAAATGACAGAATTTCACTCACCGTTTTACCTTTTGTCACCATTTTAGGAAACTTATCCAAAGACTACTTATTGGCAGCATGCAACCTCTTCTCACTAGTGCTATCAACATCACTCTTTAATATTTCAGCAATGGAAATTCTTATGTGAAATCCAAACATTCACAAGATTTAATCACTGCTGTTTTATCATATTTCAGTACCCAAGACATCTGCCTTGAAGAACATGAGTCTCCAGTGCTGGGAAAATGTGAACAATTGTGCTGCAAAGGCTGTACTAGGCTAGGAAAGCAAAAAAGGCTGTAAGTGTACTTATCATCTCCAGAATAGTCTCTTTGATCAAAACAGATGAAATTTGGTTAAACATTAAGTAGGTAAAGAATGTAATGCTCTATGGAGAACATATGTTACAAATAGAATTGAATGGCAAAAGGAAGCCTGCTCATCTACCAAGTGGAAAAATGTAAGTAGTTTTGAAGAAGGAACAAAGGTTAGAGAAGTTTATAAAATGATTATATGAATAGGAATTATAGGAATGTTTGAGTAGCTGACTGGAAGACAAGAATTACGATTAGAACTTACTTTACAACTTAACCAAGGAGAAAATATACTAAAATTAAAAAGTAGCTTGTTCAAAAAGTAGGTAGAAATTATACTAAAATTATCCACATAAAAAGATTTTTAGAAACTTACTAAGAGAACTCATGTGAAGCTATTCACTAGGGGTGACAGTCATCACAAAGAAAAAGCAATTTGGAAGAAGAAACACCTTTTTTCTTAAGGAATTTAGCTCTCATGACATATTCAGTGAACCAATACTGCAACACTGCAGAAGAGCTATGAGAAGAGACAGGGGTAATGAAAAATCCAACTGCTTTTTGAAAGGCAGCCTTATCCACCAAAACCAGAAAAGAATCTTTTTCAGGGGAGAAACAAGTAATCTGACTATTTGAGGGAAATGTTCTCTCAAAACAGTTGTTCCTTTAGAGAAGAGAGGAGAACCACTGCTTCCAAGTTGGCATTGCTTAATTTCTACCACATTATCATCTAATAATAATGTGGATAAATGGTCTAATAGTAACAAAAAGAACTGTATACAATATCTAAAGATTGCCAAAAATACTTTTTCAGTTCTACCTTGGTAGATGTCACAGAAGGAAGCGGAAAATCAATAACGTGACATGATGGTCTGTGTCCCAAATCATGGCTCATAGTCTGATCCTGTTCCTACTGTCCTCTTGGTAATTGTTGTCTTATACTCATCACAACTTGCATTGCACTCAGCTCTTGGTCAAGGCGAGGTCATTAAACTCCTGTCAGTACTGGACCTCTGTGAAAAATCCAAGCTTCATGTAAAATAAGGGTTAGGAGAACAAGTAACAATGAACTATCATAATCTCATTGTTCTGTAGATTAGAAGACATAAAAGCAACTAGAACACATTCAAAGGACCAAAACATTGGAATATAGACAGATTTTCAAAACAAGCACATTATGACTGGAACAAACTTTTCAAAAGAATTTAAGTCTTATTTAAGCAATAGACAATGTAATCAGATTTTGTAGAAATCTCAAATGTTGGGTGTTGAATTATTCAGAGAACTTAGGATCTAAGAATCCCAAAGAGAACTGTCATTTACTGGTAATTATCTTAAATGTAAGAACCTAAATAGAACTGAGCCATTAAAAAAATTGCTATCAATTTTGGATGATGAGTATTAAAGAGTCTGTCAGACAACATATAACTCTTGCTAAACTGCATTTCAAAAACATGACAATCAGCCTCACTAGTCATGTTTTAGTTTGTGACTGAATGCCTTTTTTTAATAGGTGTTAAACAACTCAATGTCAGAACATTAATTTTTGGGTGGTAGTGAATAACAGTCAAGAATAACAATGTTTCACTGAGGATCAATCTATGCTAAACATAATTGTGACATAAACTTGCATAAAATTAATAAGCACTGTCTTAACTCTAACTTGCATAAAATTAGTAAGCATTGTCTAATCCCATTATGACCCACACTGAATTTGAAACTGATTTCTTTTCATTTATTCTTCAGCATTTCAGACTTGTTTCATGACAACCTGTTATCTATTGTAGAAACCTGTGGAACTGATTATATAAATTGCTTGTGCATTTTTTATTCATCTACCTTCTGTATCTTGAGGCAATGTAGGGTTTTTTTGAAGATTAATGAATAATCAGCTAGTACTGTCTGAGTAGCACATATTGTTGAGGTTTCCTTATGTATGATAGGATCATTATGCCTCACTCCATTTCAAGTTTATAACACTAGGAAATATATTTTAAGAGGCTTTTTTTTTTTTTTTTAATGAATACATTATTTTGACCGAAGAACCGGTCATTCTTGCACTCCATTTAGTACAGTATTGAGTTTAATAAAATCGGTTTAAGAAATATAAAATTCCTGCAGTAGAATACTAGAATACTAGAGAAGAGTTCCAATGGTATGAATTAATAACAAACTTCTCTCCATTGGAAGACCCAGCAGTCATCATCACAGCCCAATCCGTAATAAAGGGTGCTCCTGCACCTTCCAACCAATAGCTTCCAACAGCTGGACTTTCAGCACTTCTAAAGCAAATCTGGATAGTTTCAATACGTCATAAAACACATTGTAGATAGCAGAAGTGCCATACTTTCTCAGAAAGGAATATAGAGGGAAGAACAAAGGGATTCTGCATGCTTATTTATGCTTATTACGATCTCTCATATGAGATTGTAAGCATTTCTAAGTCCAACTTAGAATCTCTTTATATAACATATTCATTTTTGAGAGTAAATACTAAGAAAGACTTCTCAATTATTCTGAGATTTTATTTTGAGTAAAAAATAGTTACCTGATTTTATGAGGCTAATACCCCTCTTTGAAAGCCATCATAATCCTGCTTGTATTTGGGCACCATGAAAAATATGATAGGACTTAAACAAATAATTAAAATACAAGAAGGCTGAAAGAAATCAAGATATATAAGTCTTAATATCACACTAAAAAATCCTTCCAAGCCCTGAAATTTTCTGTGAATCTGTGAAAACCTTTAGAGAAGTTCAGTGCCTGGCAATAAGAGTCACTATATTTGTTATCTGCATCATATTATTACTGCTGAATAGAATCCTACGTGCATAACAAATCCTACTAATCCTCACCAGCTCACTCCACTCCATTGGATGGGGGAGAGAATCAGAAGGGTGAAAGTGAGAATATTCATGGGTTGAGCTAAAGACAGTTTAATAGGTAAAGCAAAAGCTGTATGTACAAGAAAGCAAAACAAGGAATTCATTCACTGTTTTCCATCGGCAGGCAGGGGTTCAGCCATCTCCAGAAAAATAGGGCTCCATCACGTGTAATGGTTACCTGGGAAGACAAATGCCTTAACTCCGGAAATCGCCCCCTTCCTTCTACTTCCCCCAACTTTATATGCTGAGCATGATGTCATATGCTATGGAATATCCCTTTGGTCAGCTGGGGTCAGCTGTCCCAGCTGTTTCTCCTCCCAACTTCTTGCGCACCTCCAGCCTACTCAGTGGTGGAGTGGTGTGAGAAGAAGAAAATGCCTTGACTGTGTGCAAGCACTGCTATAAATAAAATATCCCTTTGTTATCAACACTTTTCAGCACAAATCCAAAATACAGCCCCATACCAGCTTCTATGAAGAAAATTAGCTTTATCCCAGCCAAAACAGCATACATTTCCTCCTCACATTTTTCCCATGCTCCAGTGTGAGTCCTTCCACAGACTGCAGAGTGGAAATTTGCTTTGAGCATGATTTCTCCACAGGCTGCAGGGGCAACCCTGGTCTGGCACCTGCAGCACTGCCTTCTCCTCCTTCTCTCACCTTAATGTTGCAGGGTTGTTTCTCAAACTTTTTCTCCTCACTCCTCTGTCTGTTCAGCATTTTGTCCTTTCATTTCACAGAGGTGCCACCACCATCATTGATGGACTTGGTTGTGGCTTCTGTGGTATCACTGTAGAACCACTGCAACAACCTGGACCCTGGTGTTACCAGCTGTGCCTGGCACAGGGCAGCTCCTGGTCTCCTCTCACAGAGGCTCTGCAGTCCCTCGTTGCCCACATCTTGCCAAATACACCTAACCCACCTTCGCACTTCCTTCAGTAATTAAAACACAGCTAACTAATAAGTACAGTGCACTACAAAATCAATTAACTTGAACCGGCTAGTTCTCTAAAGCCTTCTGATGTAATATGTTGGTGTCATTCTTATGTTAGATATCCAAATGAAAATGTTTGTCATGCTTAATTTTCAATATTTTAACTAAAGAGGTCAAAGCACAAATGTGTTTATTCAGAATGCGTAGCTTCACTGATATATAATTTTTCCTGTTCTGCTGTTCAAAAACAATTTCTAGACTTTGATTTTTTTGTCCTAGGAAAAATTTTGACCACTCAAAAAAAAAAAATTTCTAAGGAGAACAAACAATCTCTAACTCTAATTTCCTCCTTGATTATTCTGAAACAACAGAATAGCCAGCTACTATGTCTGGAAAGACCTAAAGTTATAGATTATAAAAGTAAATAAAAATATTTTTATATACCTTAAATTGGTCTCCCAAAACAGATTTTGACCACTTTTCAGCAGAAAAATTTATTTTTCATTTAGATTGTATTTAATATTTTATTTTAATTACTTTTGTTTACATGACACCTTTAGACAGTCTCCAGCTTTGGTCTGGGGTCCATTTTAAGCATTTTGAACATCTAAGGAAAAATAGTCTTGATGTACGTACTGGTGAATAAGATGAAAAATTTTTTTCCACTTTAAACAAATGCCTGAACAACATTGGCAGATGGCCTTGACAAACAATAACTTTCTTAATAAGATAAAATACTTATTCTAATAAATTAGAGATAGTTGAAAAGCTACCTCTGGTCATGTGCAGAGACTATGTAGCACAATTTAAATGCATCATAAGGAACTTTCTATGAAAATTAAAATACTATGCTTTATGGAGTTTACAGATAAACTCACAGATCTTGTTTTATGTTTTAAGGAGGAGCTAAATGAACATATTTTCAGTGAATAATCACTTTTTTATTGCCTTTTTTTGTTTTGTTCTGGAAGCATGAGTTATTCAGCGTGCTAGTCTGGAAGTGTAAATTGTTCAGAATTGTTTAACAGCTCCCAGTTAGAAATGTCTTTATAATCACAATGTAGAATCAGAAATACTATCTTTAATATGACTGAGAATGTTTGGACAAGTTACAGAAAGACTGAAAAACAGTCACCGAAATATATTGCTTTAGGTTCTGTGGGCTTATTATGATGTTACTTGTGTGGATTTAGTTCCTTATGAACAGCTTCTTGTTATTCTGTTCCTCTTTAAAAAACTTCTGAATAATGTGGAAGTACTTAGTAAGTCTGGTGGGGAGGTCATCAGAAGGACTCAATTTCCTAACATTCTTATAATCATAACATCTTCAGGCATTATTGATGTAAATGCATTAAGTAACTTAATTTCAACTGTAGTTAAGAAAACTAATTAAGTAACCTAAGTTTTGTTTACTTGAAATTTGTTGCAATATAAATATATAACATTTCTGTAAATATTAACAGATAGTAAAGATTATTTGTATTGTTATTCAGATTATATCTACCTACAACTGTTGTGTTTTGGTTTTTTTATTTTGTCCTTAGGAATTGTGTTTTCAGAACCTACAGCTTTTCCATTTGAAAAAAATTCAATACTGTTTAAACGGATTTTAGATGTTGATAGGAGTCTTACAAAATACTTAACCTTTAGATTTTTACAAATTGGTTTAAGCATCAAAAAGTAATAATCAACTTGACAATGTTTGTCATTTTTTCAATAAGATTTAATATTTGAAATATATTTTGTTTTACTAAATCATGTATTGCAATTCATTTTAATATAAGCAACTATTTCTAAGTCCCCTAAAACTACTTATAAAAAAGAAAAAAGTGGTATTCCAGTTACAATAGATCATTGTTATAAATGTGTTTGAAGTTACTTTGAAGATATTCAAAGCACTATGCCCTGAATTCTGTAGTTTAAGACAGTCCATAAAACAGTTTTTCAAACTTGCGATCATAGGAAGATACAATGTCAAGACTTTCTTCCTCATCTGAAAAATCTGCTCAGACATTCCCTTTTACGTTAGTGTTCTTTGAATATTCATTGGTAATGATAGATTTGGGAAGTATTTCAGCATTTTCTCTGGAAAAATACAGAGAGTATTTTGTATGGGACCTTTGCCCTAACATTGAACTAACAGCTTTAAATCCTCATTCCCATCCCATGCAATCAATTGGCATTTTGTTTCTTTTTCATCCAGATGGGAGTGCTCACTTTGACTACTTCTCAGTTACAGGACTAGATCTGCCATCTAATACTTACATGTAGCTACTGTTGATGTTAATGAAAATTGTGCACAAGACTCAGAGGACAAAGTCTGGCACATAGAGTTAAGTAATGTAAAAACTCTTTTGTTTTGTGCATAAAATTCTGAAAGATAATATGGTTATATCGTCAGAAAATCTGTATCCATAAGAGAAGGGATGAATAGTGTGAATAAATAAGTTTCCCATGCTGCTTGTTCAACTTACTTGGCAGAAAGATCATTCCTAGGAATGACAGTGTAACTCACTGTCATCCTCCTGCTATGCTTTATAGCTCTGGAGTTGACCACCTGCAAATACGTTGGAATAAACCAATAATTTTATTAGTAGTAACTCTCCAAAAATCCCACATAATTATTACCTACCAGCCTTGAACAACAGGTTTCAGGGCCTCTCCTAGGGACCAAGGCTTGTTAAAGAAATGAGCTTACAGATTTTGAGGTGATGAAATTATTTATTCATAAAGGGGGTAGATGTGAGCCACAGCTCATGTTCAAACACTTTCAATTTTTAGAAATGCATAATCAAAACCCCGGTAACTCACTTGTGTTGTGTCTGAATATGTGCGCATGCTCAAATAAAGTTCCAAGCACAGTTTTGCTTTGCTGCTGAGTAGCTTCCATATGCAAACTTTACTGATATGTGTCATACATTTTGTTGAACAGACATGTTGTAATTGAGTCTCTTTACATTGCCTTAGTAATCAATTTTAGTAGGACAATGCAGAATCAGCCAACCTTATATCCGCCTATTTTATTGTCATATGCCAAATGGTCTACAAGAGTTTAAATAATACAGGGGATCAAAACTGTCAATGGATAAATAGTTAATCTTTGCCATTTGATGAGAAACTGCAAGGAAAAGTACTAGTTTCATGCAGATTGGTTGGAAAAAAGTTGAATGTCATGGGACTTGAAGCAATGGTAAGATTTTTCACATCCATGAAATTAGTTAGAATCATAACAAAGAGGTAGTGCCCCTTACAATGAATCTTATTTAGAAAGCAAATAACACATTTACTTATTTCTATAGAGAGCTGATAGGGTAAGAGAATGAAATGCAGTAACAAACCTTCAGGCATACAGGCATACTGCTACTTTATTGTGAGGTTTACCTACAAGAATAAATAAAAGGCAAGAGTTGAGAAAAGTCAATACGTTTGCTCAGCTTTTTCTTGTTGCTATGAATGTAAGAGTGATGAAGAATTAAATGAATTACACAAGCAGAACATCACTTGCTGAGCTAATTATGTTAATGATGATATAGCAAGGCTTTCAGTTATAAAATATCCTTTCTATTTCTATCCTTCTTATTCTTGGATGAAACCTGGCAGATGTATGCTGGACTTTAAAGGTAGTTTTTACATAAAACTAGAATATTGTTTCCATAGTCCTTGTATTTAAAGATCTCAGTAAGATTAATTTACCACTTTCATACTTTTTCACACTACTATAATATGTTCAGTACAGTTTCTTAGCACTAATGTAATGGGATTGAAAATACTGAGACTTAAAATTTAGCTGTTCTCATTCACACTTAGTAATAGCTTGTACCAGAAGTTTGCTCAACAAAGTAAACAGGCTATTTCTAGTCTTTGGATGTGCTCAATAGAAGTCATTTTTAACAAGGACACTGAAAGGATTTGAATTGATCTTCATTAAGGATTGATAAAAAATCAAAGGCACAAAAGTGAAGGAAAAATGTATTTTCTTATGTCAGAGCTGAAATTCTGGAAAGACACCAGAATTATAAAATCTGTGGTGAAACTTTCTATTATTTATTTTGCTACATGTGTTAAAACAACAGGTTCTGTCTCATATTTCTCACTGCTACTAAATTTACCACCATCTGGTTAATTGCTGGGAAAAGCATCTTGATGTGACGCTCTGAATAATTTCAAGATTTTCTTATTTTTAACAAAGATGATAACGGGATAACAAACTGTAGGTCTAGATTGGTATTTTAGGGCCCTAGAAGTTGCTTTGTGCACCTGCATATACTCATGTGACAATGACACGCATTCAGGAGAGAGCAGAGGATCTCATTTACCTTGGCTTTAGCGAGAATTTGACACAGTCTCTATGGCATCTTTTTATCCAAATTACTGAAACACAAATGGGATAAGTAGACTATAAAGTCATCAGAAAACTGGCTGGACTGTTGGGCTCAAAGGGTTGTGAAAAACTTTATCACAGTCTACCTGGTCTAGGCACCAGGTAGACTGTGATAAATAGTCCTGAAAATTTGCTGTGTTTCTGAGTAACTATTAAAATTCCACTTAACACAAAGGTAAGTTTTATTTCCCATTCTATACTTTATTCCGTAAAGAAATTATAAACTAGATGGTAAAAGTTGATATGAAAGGGAGTAATAGATTTCTGGTATTCTAGAAATAAGACATGAAAACTGAGGAGGGATACTTATTTGATAGAAGGTTCTGACTACTAAGAAAATCTGGCTGTTTATTGGTAAACTACAGTGTTTCATACAAGCTAGAAATATAGAAAAGTAATTTTATAACTTAGATTAGAAAAGATGCCATTCTGTAGTAAATTTCTGCTATTGCCATGGTGACCTAGTGTCAGTGGACATGTCATTGTAACACCAGTAAATCACTGCTCACTGCTTTCCTCTTCATCTTGATAAACTAGAGAATATCCAAACAGGAAAAAAAAAAAGATTTGTATGACTAAAAGATTAGTCTACAGTTTAGATTGAACTCCTGATATACTGTTGTGGGGGTTTTTGTATTTATGTCACTAAGAAATTACTTCACTGATATTCAATCCAATGTTTCCTGTAAATCAAGTGATTGGATCATGTTGCAAACCTGGCTGAGTTCCTGTGACGAATACCTGCTAGACTGCCTGCACTAGTATTTGGATTCCTCCTTCTCTTAAGTTTGGTGGAGTTGGGCAGCATCTAAGCTGCATCATCATCTGTGGACTGGTAGTCACTCTAAAAATAATTGGTTTTCGCATTTTAAGATGATTCCATTTAGATGGGTTCTTTAATGTTACCTGAAGTTCTCTTTCTGCTAGTGAGGGTCAGAGGCCTCCCTTGAACTTCTTAGGAACTCCAGTTAAACATGAAGGCTGCCAGGGCTTTGTGAAGGTGCAATATAGCTCACGGTCAAAAAATAAACCCGTAAATTCAGCTATCAAACTACATTTTATAGATAGATATATATTCATGTTTCTGTTAC
Organism: Phaethon aethereus; assembly: GCF_964289735.1. Taxonomy (NCBI): domain Eukaryota; kingdom Metazoa; phylum Chordata; class Aves; order Phaethontiformes; family Phaethontidae; genus Phaethon; species Phaethon aethereus. The sequence continues at coordinate 321,524 of NC_138584.1, read as the reverse complement.
AGGGAATGTAGAAATAGCAATACTAAAATAAAATGTTATCTCTGTGCACTTGATCAAAAACATCCCATTTTTCTGGCTGCGGAAAGGTAACTGTTGCACAGAAAGCTTCATTTGCACAGATTTTTACCTAGGAGTCCTCTAGTGGCACCTATGACATGTGGACCAGTGTTGGAATTCCAAGATGGTGAAAGAGATCTTTTCTGCATCTAGTTCTTTCTTCATGGAGCTCTCATTGCAAATAAGACATAGCTTAAATAGTGCCTTAAAGACACAAAGTAGTTAACCAGATTAGGTGATGATACCTCCAGCATACTCCAGCATACTGATACCTAAACTTGCTCCAAATCATATTGCTTGTTCATTTAAAATCTGTGTGGAGTATCATGGATGAGAAAAGAACTAGTGGAACAAGAGGGATATTTACTCTAAGTTCATTCATATATGCTCCTGAGATTTACGATATAAAATACTCCTTATATATCGTATTGAAATGCTGTTGAACTCACAGTGTGATTGGTACTTATACTGAGTCACTTGGAGTTCACAACATTATTATGGTTAGTTATTTGGCAAAATAAACTTTAAATATTTTAAATTCCTTGCTATTCAGTACAGTTTATAAATATAAAAGTTAAAGCCAAAGAGCCATTGATGATGTGGAATAAAAAGAACATAGAGTAATGCACTGCTTAACATGAATTATTGCTTATTAATAAATGTACTATTTGTATAATTTGTTTGTTGAGCTACTGGTAATTGCTTTTTCTATGAGCTGCACTGAGTAAAGCATGATTTACAAAGGAAATTTAACTAAGAAAGAAATACTTTCAAAGTTTCCAGGGCTTTAATAAAGTTTCCTTTTTTTCACAAGCATGAATGATCCCAATCCCTTCTGAGTCATATTTTTATATTTGATAAAGTTTAAGTAGTAACATAATGAATAGATTATTCATAATAGTAATGAAATATTTCATGTACATTAAGCTACCCTTGGAGGATAATCAGTGGTGGTGATTTTTTTTTTTCTGCACATATTGATGTAATCACTAGTAATTTATCTGTTTGCTAATATTCACTTGTTGCAACTAGCTGATAGCATTTTCTAGAGGGAAACAAAGCAGTGAACGGTAACTCTGCTAGCCCTGCAGCTTGCAGGCAGTGTACCAATGAAAAGATTTGCAAGAAGATGACATCTGATAGTTCTAATAAGGTGTTAGCTTTTCTTTTTTGTTTTTGTTTTTTGAGGGGTTTCTTTTTTATTGTTTTGTTGTGGGATTTTTTATCTGTTTGAAAAGAAAAGATAAAAGAACTTTGGAAGATCAGTTTTCTTTTCAGAGTGACTAATAAGGCTTTTTTTTCCGGAGTACTAATAAGGTATGTATTCATACATTCAATTGAGCAGGTGTCTATCTGATTCCATATTTTCTTTGTAATTAAAAAAAACCATGATTTATTTCTGCCTCATGTCTGCTCTCCATCTGAGCCTAATCCAATACTTCTATTGGATGGTCATATTCTGAAAATAATTTTCAGGCAATGAAAAAAGAGCTCTATTATACCACTAGTTAATATTGTGCTTCCAATTCTAGGTCCAGAAACCTTTGCCTGTGTGTCTGCATGGACTGAGCGTGTAATTAGATTTACACGGTCATGTCAAAGCATGGTGGATTGACCTTGCCCAGCTGTCAGACCCCCACCCCAGTTGCTCTCTCAATCTACCTCCTCAAGAGGACAGGGGAAAAACATAAGATGAAAAAGCCCATGGGTCAAAATAAAGACAGAAAGATCACTTACAAATTATGATCACTGGCAAAATAGACTGAATTGGGGAAAAGTTAGTTTAATTTATTGCCAATTAAAAAATAAAAAAAGAAGATAATGAGAAAGAAAAGCAAAAATTAAAATACACCCATACCCTTTCCAGGTTCAGCTTTACTCCTTCACTCCCCACTCCTGTATCACTGTGACACCCAGGGGTGCAGGGGAATTGGGAATGGGAGAGTTGTGGTCCATATACAATTAGCTCCTCTCTGTTGTTCCTACCTCCTCCCACTTTTTGCCTGCTCTGGTGTGGATCCTTCCAGAGGCTGCAGTGTGGGTATCTGCTCCACCTCAGTCTCTCTGCAGACTGTGGGGGAGTATCTGCTCCAGCGCCTGGAGCATTTTTCCCTCCTCCTTCTTCAATTACCTTGGTGTTGCAGAGCTGTTTCTTACACTTTTTCTCCTCAGTCCTCACTGCCTGTGCAGCATTTTGACCTTTCTTCAATACAATTTCACAGAGGTGCCACCAGAGTTAATGATAGACTCAGCTGTGGCTACAGTGGGGCCATTGGAGCTTGGCTGGGATTGCTTGGGACTATCATTGTACAGCCCCTGGTCTCCTACTACAGATGTCCCTCTGCAGTCCCCAACTTCCAAAACTTGCCACTGATACCCAATACACCAAGTCAGGTATTTTTTTTTTTTTTCTACTTTTCATTTTAGCAGGATCTGTTGGATCAGATTTTAAATTGCTCTTATTGGCAGCAGAGAAATTAGGCATGTTGTAGTATTATTGGCTTATGAACTTAGTTAATTTCCCTAATCACCTTTATAGGGAATAATTTGAAGGAAATGCACTCACAGTTCTAGCCCTCAGCAGTATAGACACTTACCAGAGCTTTAGACACTTAGCTTTTATAGACACTTAACTGAGCTTGCAGAGCTCAGTTTTTTCCCTATATTAAAAACTATATAGTATCTTGTCTACATAGTGCATGAATTCAATTTCATTTTCCAATACTTACTATTTCTCACAAAAATCATGGTCACAAGCTTGTTAATGTCTAAAATATGGAAATAGAGAGTAATATTTGTTAAAGATCTCAGTGGCTCTTTATTTTTACGTCCATCACCCTCTCATTCTCTCCTTCCCAGCTGATTGTGAAATTATATTGAGCAGCAACAAAAAGCAATAAGTAGACTTCCAGACTTGTAAAATTCTTAGATCCAAGCATTTTTTTCAAAATCATTTCAAAACATGATGCAAAAAGTCAATTTAATAGCACATATTAAACAGAAAGCATTACAAAATCATAGTAGAAATTGTTATCACAGTAAAAAACTATAGTAACAGTAAGTCAAATAGATCAATCTCTGTTGGACTATTACCTACAGAAAAATTGGTACTAAATAAAGCACAGGCACTTCTGTTGCTCCATCTTGTTCTCAGAGATGGAGATGAGGATGACCAACCACTAGTTCTCTGTATCCTTCTTCTCATGCTTCTTGAAGACAGAAGTAATGCTTGCTTTCTTCCATTGAAAGAAATGGACATACACTGAAGTATTGTGTTGAAAACAGCAACAGAAATTGTGTCTTAGAATTTATAGATTTCTCTCACAAAACAGAGGTAATGATAGGTTTCCACCTGCCCTACTGTAAATTTGAAGGAGTGTGACTAATTACAAAAAAACCCACTCTTGTTTTATGTGCCCACATGTAAAAGCAGAGTTCATACTAGTTGTTATTGTCTGTGGAAAAAAGAAATTCTGAAAACAAAATAACCCTTACGTTTTTAGGTAAGGACTAAATAGACATAAGCAGATTTACTAAAGAAATAGGCAAAATTTTAGAAAAATAATTTTGGAAAATAAGCTGGTAGTTTAAGTAATTTAACATTAGACTCTCCCCTGGGTCCAAATTCCTTGTTAACATAGCATAATTTAGATGCTTCTGTTCGGAACTGGAGCCCAACTACTTTTAGATCCACTAAACAATAGAAGGAGTTTCAGGATTCTAATTTCAAGACAGGATCAAAATGATGTGACACAATTTTCAAACAAGTTAAAGGTGCAAAATATATTAAGGTGAATATGTGTTAAATGTTCTGTGAAGACCTAGTTGACATCTACTTCAATGTTTTGCCTGGAGTTTGGTGAAAGCCTTTGGCACTGGAATTGCATGCAATATTTGCAGAACTGAGTCCTGATTATCCATAAGTAAAGCACATAAGTAAACATGGAAGATTTTCGAGACCAGTCTACAAGTCCCTGTGCAAACCTGTCTGACCTCATCACTGACACTGCCTTGAAGCAGAGTTTGGACTAGATAACTCTTAAGGTTCCATCCAACATGAATTATCCTATGATCCTGTGATTATTATTCATATAGGTTTATGGTAGACTGCTTTGCTCTTGCTCTCTGATTTAAAAGATTACAATGACCCGATTCCTTTAGTCCTGTTACATGTCATTCATAAATCAACAAATTGCTTGAAATCTGATTTGGTTAAACTATGTAAACTGAATAGATTTTCCTTGCCACAGACTGTAACTTGAAAATGCTTAATAAAAGGGTTGATAAATTTCTACTATGACTCACAGTCAGATCACTTGGTCAATATCCATATTATAAACCATGTCAGCCATGTTAGAGTTCTGCCAAGTTGCCCTCCCTTAAGCGAGCTGAGCTGCATGTAATGACCATTTGGTGGTGAGGTGATAAAACAAGCATGGAGAAAGACAAGAAAAATCTTGATATAATTTAAATGTTGGAAATGACATTTTGCAGGACGTTAGGGATTTAGGTATTTGATCAGATGTCTTTCTGAACTTTAAATACCTGCTGCCATCTGATCTATGGATTGGTCATCTCCAAACTTTCTAGATTTACTTTTGCTGCCTGTCTCTTCCTAAACCCAGAATATTTTGTGTATTCTTACAGGCAACGGGGGTTCTACTTTAGTTTTGTAAACATAAGAAGATAAATGCTCTTTAGATAACATTTCATGTTGACTTCTCCCATTTTGTTTTGAAAGAGAATAAACAAAGAGGCAGAATCACGATCTGCTGAGTGAATACAGGCATGGAAACAATCTTGAATGATTGTTTTCCTGAATAAAACATGTAACTCCCACAGGTAACATGGACATGGGAAATGCTTTATCTCTTAATTAGCAAGGTCTATTTAGTCTCAAACTTCCACTTCCATTAGTATGTCACAACAAGACTGTAATATTACACTTCAGTAAGTATGCTATTTTAAGGCACCTATCTTGATAAGGCTTACCATATATACTTGACATGAAATTTCCTTTTACATAAATGGGAATATATCTCCTTTTCTCTTTCATATTCTAGAAACAGAGCATATATGAGAAGCTACAAATTATAAATTTTAAAGAAGTAATTTTCAAAAGTTGAAGTAATCTCAACGGCTTATATGAATTTGTCTTATCATCATCATTTGAAATTAAGTTTTAATGTGATCTCTAAGGACAAGAAGCAACATAAGGCGATTTATTACATACATTGTAAACTAACCTTTCTGAGATTTATTTTGACACGTTCATTAATCACGATTTCAGGTTGACACTGAAATAAAAAATGAATAACTCAAATAAAAAATAAATTAAAATTCACTACCTTAGTTGTTTAATACTCTCAGCTCTAATTGTTTTCTATTCAGCTTATATTTTCTGAAACAATATCATAACAATATTGTGCTATGCTATCCTAAATGATTCATCTCTGAAGACTGAATCAGACTCAGCACTAAATATCTGCTTAAGTACCCTATTTCAAAGATATTTAGATAGATCATACATAAAAATAAGGAAAGGGAAAAATATTCAGAAAAATATCTAAGCATCATCACTGTAAAAAATGTCTTGACAACACACTTTCTGGAAACATTTATTGTAATTCCATTTTTAGACTCAGGATTTTAAAAACATATATTATTCTACATGTCTTTTCTTGGCAATGGAACTAGAGTGGAGAAAAAATAATTTCTATTTTTTAATTTATAATTTATATTATTTATAATTTATTATTGTTTCTGAATATTAAGAAAAGTTTGTATTCAATTTCTATATGGGAAAAGACTGACAGATAATTTATTCTTAAAGGCAACATTTCGTTCAGACTTTCACCTGGAGTAGACCAACATCTGTTGATGCCAATGAATCACAGAATCATAGACTATCTCTAGTTGGGAGAGACCCATAAGGATCATTGAGCCCAACTCCCTGCTCCTCACAGGAGCATAACTGTACGTAAGTTTACATAACCGCAAAAGATTTCAGTTTGCTTTTAACTAATCTAAAACTTTTAATTATGACAATAAATAGGAACAATCAATGCAGTGTTAAGAAACTGCAAAGCAAGTAGATGTTAAAAGCTGTTGCACAATTCATCTGCTGAGTCTCTTATGACCCCGGGCTTTGGATTTCAATTTTTGGCAGTGGATCCCAAGTCTTTTGCTTCATTGATTTTTGTTGTTAAGTAAGGTGATCCACCTTTACTAAGATGATTCAAAATCATGATTCTTCTGTGGGCTGTTCTGATTTTGGCCTTGCCAGCAGATGGACTTACACCTAAAATAAGACTAACTTCTTGCCTAGTCATATCCTGTTCAAATCCTCCTGCATAGTGCAATGAAAGACTAGAAGTTGAAATCCTCTTTGCTGTCTCTGTAATTGCCTGCTTCAATGGTTTCCAATGTTGTTATATAAATTCTTCTTCTCTAGTATCTAGACACTTAAAAAGACAAATAAGTCTGCAAGTTTTTATTCAGGGATTCTGAATGTGGTAAAATATCAACATAGTGCTGAGGGTCAGTGGTCCGAGTAATACTTTGCAGACCAAATGTATGTGCATATCACAAAGAGCTTCAATATTCTAATGAGTCGATGGGTTTTTCCTCCAGTTTTTACATCAGTGACTTTCTGCATAATTGACATGTTGAAATGTGTTTAGGAAAGGCACAAAGAACCATGATAATTTTATTCTGTCAAGGCTAAAGAAATCCTGACTGAGCTCTTCATAATGAATTACAAACACAGCTCACTGAAACTCTACTTCTATGCTCAAGTGCTTCCTGTAAGAGCGGAAGGCTATGCATGAGTATATAGGCAGGCAGAAGAGAGTAAGGCAGATGGCTTTGCAATGTGATCGTTGCTTACGTTAGCCTTCTCAGCTCATTTGCAATGTTCACTAGGGAAAGCAGACAAAATAATGCATCATTAATGAGTACATAATCTACAAATCTCAATCAAGTGTTTTTTAAGTTTTAACTATCCATAGTTTGTTACAAAGAGAAAAAGAATGTAGTTTCATGAACACGACTTTTTTTGTGTGTATGTTTTTTTTTCCCTTAAATAACAGGATGAGTACAGAATAGATTCTTGTATTATTTAAGAAAGGAAAATCAGAAAGAATGAGATAAAATCACCATTACTTCTTTCAAAAAATGATGTATTTTTCTCCCTCCGGGAAGAATATTCTCGAGTGTCCTTCACCTGGATAGTAGTTGGTATTGCTGAAGCACAAATATAACCATCTGCTACCTGTTTATCAAAAAATTGTACACATATGATATGCCTATCAGCATAAAACAACCTTATGTTAGTACAGGAAATAGTTGTTCTTACTCACTTCTAAGTCAACTGTATTAATTATGCTTTGCTCATGGGCTAAGAAACTTTATTATAATGCATCAAACTTTTCATTTATTTTTCTTTGTCTACTGCTGAAGTCCTGTGTTGCCAGTTGGTCTGATTCTATTGCTGTAGTGATCCCCACAGAACATTTGCCACCACCGCTGAATCAGTATAGAGATAAAGTACTGGCCATTTTTCTCGTTCAGCAATATTAAAGCCAGCTGGATGGCTTTCACCTCTGCAAACTCACTTGATTGACCTTGTCCCTCAGCAGCTTCTGCAACTTGTATAGGGCTCCATGCAGCAGCTTTCCACCTTTGATGTATAGATACAACGTGACAGGACCCATCAGTGAATGGGATATATTGCTTTTCATTTTCTGGTAGTTTATTATACAATGGACCCTCTTCAGCACACGTTACCTCCTCTTCTAGTGTTATTCTGAGATCTTTGCCTTCTGGCCAGTTCATGGTTACTTCCAACATTCCTGGGCTACTAGGGTTTCCTATCCAAGCACAGTGTGATCAATCTGACCCACTTACTCCACGTAGCATCAGTCAGATGATGTGTAGAGGGGACCCTCCCTTTGAAGATCCTACCCAGAGCAGTAATTGGGGTGCCAGGAGGAGCTGTGCTTCAATACAATCACTTCCGAGGGAGCTCGAACTCCTTCATATGCCGCCAATATCTCTTTTTTTAATTTGAGTATAGTGGGCTTCAAATCCCCTATATCCCTGACTCCAAAACCCTAGGGACTGAACTTGTGTGTCTCCTGATGCTTTCTGCCAGAGACTCCACATAGGGCCATTCTCCCCAGATGCGGTGGAAGTTTGTACAGAGTGCACCATCATTGTGTGTCACTTCATTGACAGTAATAACCTTGAAAGATGGAGAGAAACAGAGGATGAATTGGCTGGTCAACTTTGCCAATACAAAAGAGTGTCTCTCCTCCCCACTATGGGCCTACATCTTGGCTGAAGAGAAACTACCAGACATGCTAGCTGAGAAACTACCTGAGAAACTGTCCCACGAGTTCCAGCAATTCAGAGGATATGTTCTGCTCCCCCTCCATATGAACGAGTATCTCAGCTATTAGGAGTAGGCGTTCTTCTGCTCAAAAGAGAATATTATAAGGGGTGCACACAACGGGCCACCCTGTGGTTTTACTTGCATAACCATGGAGAGGACATGAGGAAGTGGGGTGGAAAATCTACCTTGACCTTAGAGGCACAGGTACATGCGTTGCAAGGAAAAAAATCCCAAAAGAGGGTTTGGGTTCTTCCAGGAAAAGTGCCACTACACTTTCCAGCAGGCAGTTCCCCAGACAGACCAGAAGGGCTGAGCTTACTTCTGATCCTCTTGGAGGGACTTCTGGTTCGTATCTACGAGGAGTAACTATGACCAGGACTAGAGGGGTCCTGCCTCCAGTCAGGTGGAGGAAAAGGGCAACCAAATTTACTGGACTGTGTGGATTCAATGGCCTGGCACATCAGGCCCACATGTGTTGGGTGCACTTGACTTCATCTGGGTCTTTGGATTACTACTTGTTGTTCAGCTCATCATAAATCACCTCCAGGATGGCTAATTCCCTCAGGTACTGGACACCTCGCTCCATGGTGGTCCACTTGCGTGGGTGACACATAACATCTTTCTTGAAGGGATGCAATTCCTTCACACCTGACAGGAATCATCCCAAGACACTGAAGATTTTTGTCCCTTTTCTAATAAATTTGTCAATGCCCCCTTCCCTAGAAAGGGTTCCCAACTGCTTGGCTTCCTTACCCTCTAATTCCAGGCTACTGGTCCTGTTATCCTAGCATTGGAGTAACCAGGTAAGAATGTGCTCCCTGGACAATGACTGAAGTCTTTTCACATACCTCGCAGCTCACTCAGAGATAGGGATTGGGTGATTATCACCTTGTTTATGAATTCTGCCTCTTCCTCCTCCCCAAGCAGTGTCTGCCTCCCTTCTCTCTTCTGTTCTCGTGATGGCCGTGCTTCAGAGTAGTCTGCCTCCTCCTGTCTTTCCTCCTGCTCCCTCTTAGGAGAAGCTTATTTATGCCTTACTAAGCAAGCTGACTTCCATGTCCACGATTTCTTCTTTTCTATAGGGGTGACTGATATTGGCACGAGTTGGTTCTTCGGTTCAGGTGCAGCACCTGTTGTGGAGTTTGGAGAAGCCACAGTGCTTGTGACTGGGGTTGAGGTAGCCCTAGTGCCTGTTGCTGGGGTTTGAGTAGCCACAGTGCCTGTTGTGGGGGTTGGAGTAACTGCAGTGCTTGTCACCATGGTTGGAATAGCTGCAGTGCCTGTCGCAATGTCATCAGATTCAGAGACCCTCTCTTCCCTTTGAAGGTACTGAACAGTGTTGAACAGGGCTCACTAGGCTTGGACCAGGCCCTGGCACATTGTAATGATCTGGTTCTCCTTGGAACTGCCAGGGCGACAGCATACTTCCAAATATTCTACAGGTCTTTCAGGATTCTGCACTGTTTCATGTGTAAAGTTCCAAAACACTGGAGGTGCCCACCATCCTAGGCGTTTGCCCATGCTATTCCATACACCCTGCCATTCATAACTATCCAGCTTTGGGATAGATCTCTGGATGATATTCTTAAATTGCTTGCTAACCTTAGACAAAAGTGAAAAAAAATTGACAAGAATTACCAATAGAAGTATTTTAACTCCCCAAGGATGTTCAAGGTACTGAGAAGTTATTGTAATGAAGGAGGAAATATCACAGTAGAAGGCAGGGAAGTTGCCATTCTGTATTTCCTCCATGAAAAACCTCTCAGAGGAAGAAGTATAATTGCTAATTGTCTCCACAAGTTAGTACCTGAAGTACAGTAATGGCTCTAGTACAAATCTCAGATATCACATTAAGCTCAAGGTCAGTGTCCTAAAAACAAATGTCCAAAGTAAGACATTACTAATTGTTGCAGAGTACAACAGCCTGCAAAAGACAACACCAATCTTTAAAAAGTACAGAAAAGATGAGACCATGATGTAAACCAAATAAACTAATATCGTGACCTGCAGCTGTCAACAGATATAAATTCCTTAGTATTCTCTGATTGATCTGTTTTTATCTCAAAACCTTCGAGCCCCACATTGGACACCAAAAAGGACTGTTGTGGTTTAGCTCTAGCTGGCAACTAAGCACCATGCAGCTGCTTGCTCACTTCCCCACCTGCTAGGCGGAATGGGAAGAGAATTGGAAAAAAACCTTGTGCATTGAGATAAAAGCAGTTTAATAGGACAGCAAAGGAAAAGGAAAGAGCCTGTCTTCTGAAACTGAAGGCTAGTTGTGGAAGATTGACATAGAGATCAAACAACTGGAAATGTCTACATGCAATATAGGAGTTCCCAAAACAGTTTAATAATATTCTACTGTATGAACAGTAGAAAGTTCTCAAGGAACAGTAGAAAGTTCTCTTCTGTGTTTGGTAGGGAAAGCGTACTGTAAATTGTTTGGCTTAGAGAAAAATTATATTAATTTTCAAAGGAAGAAATCAAACCTGCAAATACATTTTCTCCCTCTTGTATTTCTCAGCTGTTATGCTATAATATGAGCACAATATTTGTATGCTGGTACTGAAGCAACATCTTTGTAGATTACTTAAGATGAAATTTCAAAAAACAAGGGAAGTAGAGGTAAAATTCTGTAGTGTTGTAATTGCTTTAGTTGTACTCTTTTTATAAAGCCTCTCTGACCTAAATGTTGTTTTGTTTTAAGACAATTTAGATAGAAGAAAATGATAACTCCTGTAAAGTCATGAATTCAGTTTTTAATCTGTAACTAGACAAAATGTCTAAACTAAATTGACTCAAGACATTCAAGTCTTCAAGATATCCTGAGGTTCTGGCAAGTAAAGCATTTGGAGACCATGCTAATCCACGCAAGAGATTGTAAGAATAACAAAACTTCTTAAAAATAAACAGGCAGAGGCAGAAGTCGTTCTCATGTTAATCTTGGTGTTTATTGTTAGTGTGCCTTAGAATAATAGAAAAATTCAGGTTGGAAAGTACTTTTCAAGGTCATGTAGCTCAGATTACTGCTCAAAGCAGCACTACCTCCATAGAGTGTGAAGCATTGCATCACAAAAAAAATATATGGCAATTCTACAGTAGTTACATTTCAACATGAAAAGATGTTAAGCTGTATAAAACATTTAAATTCAGTTGCTTTCAAAAGTTTATGGTTTAAAGATACCATAAGTCACATCCTTTGCCTCTATATTATTCTATATCAAATATGCTCATTTTGCCAGTGTGTTGCTATGCTCTCAAATTCCCCTTCAGCTCCAAAAAAAAATCTTTCCTTTTTTATGCAATACTATGAATAACAAAGATTCTACAGGCCAAAACATTAATTCAGTCATACTACCTCAACACAAGTACACTGTTACTGAGTACCAAGTAAACATATGCCAGAAGGTATTGTGTTCTCCTAGGAAATAAAATACAGCAGATCAAATGTTAATAGCCACTGTTTAGCCACTGGGTAGGATATGACTTTCACTGTTTTAGCCACATGTCTGTAGGATACTGGATTAGAGCAAATGGAATAACCTATGCCTATTTTAGCATAAACAGGAAAGAAAACAGGGAACAGTAAGCTCTCATGTTCTCCGGAAAAAAGATAGAAACATGGATTTGCTTCCTTGGAAGTGATTCCACCTTCTCTGTCCCCATCTGATAAGATGTATGTCTGTCTTTGATAATTAATATTGAGTTCTACTTCGGACAGGCAAAGTGTTTCATTATAGATAACGTCTCTTTTCAGCTGCTGTGGCTATAATTACAAATGGGCAAAGGTAAAAATATTGTGAATACAAATACTTAGGTATCTAAAAGAAGGCATGTAGGTTTTGAAACAGCAAAACAATTATTTATTAATTTTACTACTCTATTCAAGGAAGCTTTTATACGTTTTTAATAGATATGATTTTTAGGCAATTCAGGCAAAATTTATTCTCCTTTCAACAGGACCGTGTGGTGGCCAATCCAGCCACAAAACTCTGAAACTATCTCTGTAACCCTATTTCTGCTTCAAAGAGAGAAAATTGTGGAGAGTTGCTCTGTTTATTGGATGCCTGGATGATTTGTGCTCTCCTGCTGTGTGAAATGGCTATGAAGCTGAAGGTGCTGAATGGCATTTGCTGAATGGCAGAATGTTTGATCATTAATAGAGCTTATTTCCTCTTCCTAGGAGTTTGCTCCTTTGGGCAACTGCCTTGTCTACATGTTAGTAATCCTGGCTTTGTTAACGTGTGATGGGAGCCTCACAGAAGACATTGTATTGGAGGAGTTAGTGACCTTGAACAAGTCATATCTGCTTAAGTACAAGCCACATCATGCCTTGTAATTTGTGCTTGAGAAACTATTATGTATATATCTGTAATATATATCTTTGGGAGAGATAAACTGTATGTGGGTCAATGTATTGATCCTGACTGGTTGCACATTTAGGAGTTAGTGATACACAAAACAGTCAACCTGAGCAGTTGCAAGCCTGTGCCATGATGCACGTCCAGTGTGGCCTTCAGGCTGTGCTGTGCTTCACAAAACCCTTGGCCGTAGGATGAATTCAACAGCTTATCGCAAGAGAAGAGCTCCAGGCTCCCACTAGGTACTGGCAATTATGCCATCTGTTTGTCTATGCATTTAACAGAGCAGCTAGAAGTTCTCATGTGAACATACCTTAGTAATAATAGATTTTTTTCTTGTAAGAAAATTATATGATAGCTCAAATAAACAAAAAGGAGGAGGTTTGTTCTCTCCACGGATGGCATCTGCGCAGACTGCTGTAGGAAAATCCACCTGGAGTCCATCTAAAGTTGCACGAATGCAGGACTGTCAGCATCTGAAAAGACATAAGATTTACTTACTATCTATATCCCTCTTCTTATTCTGTCTTATTAAAACAGCTGTTTTACTGAGCCATTTGTTGTTGAAACCCAGAAAGGAACATGGAGGTCAGGGAGGTGATTCGAGACAGCCAGCATGGCTTCACCAAGGGCAAGTCCTGCCTGATAAACCAAGCAGTCTTCTATGCTGGACTAACTACATCAGTGGACAAGGGAAGAGCTATGGACGTTTTCTACCTGAACTTCTGCAAGGTCTTTGACACGGTCCCCCACAACACCCTTCTCTCTAAATTGGAGAGCTATGGATTTGATGGGTGGACTGTTGAGTGGAGGAGGAATTGGTTGAGTGGTCACATCCAGAGGGTAGTGGTCAAACAGCTCAATGTCCAGATGGAGATCGGTAGTGAGTGGTGTCCCTCAGGGGTCTGTCTTAGGACCAGTACTCTTTAATGTTTTCATCATTGACATAGTGGCATCGAGTGACGAGTGGCACCCCCAGCAAGTTTGCAGATGACACAAAGCTGAGTGGTGCAGTTGGCATGCCTGAGGGACAGGATGCCATCAAGACAAGCTCAAGGAATTGACCCGTGTGAACCTCATGAGGTTCAACAAGGCCAAGTGCAGAGTCCTGAACCTTGATTGGGGCAACCCCCAGTATCAGTACAGGCTCTTGGGTGAAGGGATGGAGAGCAGCCCTGCTGAGAAGGACTTGGGGGTACCGGTGGATGAAAAGCTGGACATGAGTTGGCAACGTGCACCTCGCAGCCCAGAAAGCCAACCGTATGCTGGGCTTCATCCAAAGCAGCGTGGCCAGCAGGTCAAGGGAGGTGATTCTGCCCCTCTACTGCACTCTGGTGAGTCCCCCCTGCAAGTGCTGCGTCCAGCTCTGGAGCCCTCAGCACAGGAAAGACATAGAAAGTCTGACAGAGTTGGGGTTATTTAGCCTGGAGAAGAGAAGACTTTGGGGACAGCTCACTGTGGCCTTCCAGCACTTAAAGAGGCTTCTAAGAAAGATGCGGACAGACTTTTTAACAGGGCCTGTTGCAATAGGACAAAGGCTAATGGTTTTAAACTAAAAGAAGGTAGATTTAGACTAGATTATAAGGAAGGAATTTTTGACAATGAGGGTGGTGAAACACTTGCACAGGATGCCCAGAGATGTGGTAGATGCCCCATCCCTGGAAACATTCCAAGTCACATTGGACGAAGTTCTGTGCAACGGGATCTAGTTGAAGATGTCCCTGCTTACTGCAGAGGGCTTGGACTAGATGTCCTTTAAATGGACCTTCCAACCAAAGCAATTCTATGATTCTATGATTGTATGATCTTATGAACCCTGCACTCTCTCACCTCAAACCAACCATTCCACTGTCCCTCCCCAGTGAAAAACAGCTTGTTAACTTGCCTTGAAATAAGAAACGTGGGCTAAATAATTTCAGACTTTAACAGGAAATAGTGTTTAAGCAACAATAGCATTTGAGTTTTCCATAAAGATCATTACAGAAAAAAATTAGAAAGTCTTTGACAGTGTTTTGGAAACCTTTTTTTGTGTAGAAGTTCTTATGATATTATGATGTTGCAGAGTCAATGCTGCATTAAAAGTTTTGTTCTAAATGCTGTGAAGTGGGTCCATTTTCCTTTCTGGTTTCTCTGTTCTTTTTTACATAGAAGAATGAGTGTAACAGACTGAGAAAAGATGGGACTATTGGGACAGAAATATCAGAGAAGGTGAAAGAAGGGAGTGCAACTGCTTCTCCCTTAACTGAGAGATTTATAATATTCAGTTAAGTTTTCCTGGAGGTTCCAGACAAACATCTAAGAATACACTAGAGTTTCCTTGTCACCAGATGCCACCGTTTCATTAGTCGTGCACTTTGTGGACATTTCTAGTAGAGTCAGAACGGTGTGAGTATTCATTTCAATGGGTATACAAAAAAGGTCAGAACTTTGCTTCTGTGTACATCTCCAAGATTCTGAGCTTCAACTTTTTCTGTTTATTATTTGATATACTCCTTTTTTTCTATTACATGTTAAAAACACAGACATTTTTTAAAAACAGTCTTTTTTTTCCCCATTAATCTGTCAGTTTTAATCAGTTTTAAACTTTAAAATATTTTCCTATAAAAGCTGAGTAGTAATTTAAATTATGCTAAAGAAAGGGATTGTTACTTCTTCATAACAGAGTGATGACTATTGCCTCTCTGTGTGGGGAATTCGTTGAAGAACTGATGATAGCTATTCAGTTGAGTAACTAATACTTAAATAGCTTCTTATTGTAGCAGTGAGTAATAATCTTGGTATATTTTTTCAATAAACATTGTACTGCTTATGTAGTTAAGGCTTCAGAGAGTTATTATGTGAGGATCACACTGAAATAAAAAAAATTATGAAATAACATCTCAGAGAATCTTATAGCACTTCAGAATGCTTGAGGACTAAACAAAGGTTTGATGCATAACATTACTTAACTCTAGGTATTTTTATTAATGTCGCATAATGATTTTGCTTCAATAAATGTTCTAAGAATAAAGTAGAATAGCTCCAGCAGGTTCATTTGTGATTCATGCTAGAATACTGAACATAAAGCACTACAGATACTCCTTTGGAAAACTGCCCAAATCAAGCAATGTTTACTTGAAAAGAAATATCCTGTATTTTAAGATGTTGCATGACTTAGTAGGCAGTTATACCTGGACATAATTATGGGACATCTTCTCACTGCACAAATATTTAGCAACTCTGCCTAGAGAGCTATCTTTCAAAAAACTAGTTTTAGCCCTCTTATGTATTATTGCAAATGTCACAAATTCTAGAAATGACCATTAGACAATTTGTATCTGCCATGGGAGTATTTCCATTTTGAGAAACAAAACTGTCTTCTTGATCTGATTTAAAAAATTAATAACAATTAAAAAATCATAACAGGAAAGAGAGCAAACAATGAGGAATTTCCAAATGTTCTGTTTTCAGAATTTGCACTCATGGGAACTGTTTTAGTGATTAAAATACAAAAACAAAAGGAAGAAAAAAGCAAACTCTCAGCAGCATGTTTACTTGAAAATGATCTCATTAAATTATTTATTTAAATGCAGTAAATGAGAAATATGTACCGTTCTTGGCATTAAATCAACATTTGTTAGGAAGTACATATTCCAGAGAACTTTTCTGGCTCTCATTTAATTTCCACTCTCTACTATTCAGTCTCTCACATTCGATTTGTTGTTTTCTGTTGTTATTCTTCTCTATGCCTTTCTTTCTCCGAGGTTCTGTCCCTGCAGACTTTTCTCCATATGCTTTGATACATTCAGATCTGTTCCTTCTGGAGTGATTTTTTCTTTTAATTACTTGTTGTTCAGTAACAACAAACTGGAAAACAGTAAATACCTCAAACTAAATTCTAAACATTTTCATGAATATTGATGACCTAAAGAAGGTCTCATATCTTGGAATATTATAAATAGAACAGTGTTTTAGGAGAAGGCACATTTATACTTCGTAGCTCCTCTCATTTTTGTTACTTTCTCTTCCTTTTCTGTTTTATTTATCTCCTCTTTGAGACATGGGCCTGTGCAAACATTGTCAAGTTCAACAAGGCCAAGTGCAAGGTCCTTCACCTGGGCGGAAGAATCCCAAGAACACATATGGGCTGGAGGGAGAATGGATTGAGAGCAGCCCTGCCTAGAAGGACTTGGGCGTACATGAGGCGGCAATGTGTGCTCACAGCCCAGAAAGCCAACTGTATGCTGGGCTGCATCAAAAGAAGTGTGATCAGCAGGTTGAGGGAGGTGATTCTGCCCCTCTACTCTGCTCTCATGAGACATCACCTGGAGTACAGACCTCAGCTGGAGTACAGAGCATCCAGCTCTGAGAACCCCATCATAAGAAGGACATTGACCTATTGGAGCAAGTCCAGAGGAGGGCCACAAAGATAATCAAAGGGCTGGAAGTACTCTACCATCAAAATAGGCTGAGAGAGTTAGGATTCAGCCTGGTGAAGACAAGGCTCCAGGGAAACCTTATTGCAGCCTTCCGGTAGTAACAAAGTAGTAACAAAGTAATCACATCCTCCAAATCACAGAAATAATTACATTTTTAAAGAGTACTTTGTCTTTTATTGCATAAAGCCAATTATATAGTTGTGTGCACAAAGAATTAACATTAAAACTATCTGTTAATGGAAAAAGTGAAAACCGAACATAATTAAAAGCAAATAGAGTTTGTCCTAGTGTATATAACCGCAGCAAAATATACACATTTGTCAATCTTACCCAGTTTGCAAGTTAGTAAATAGTTACCAGCCTTTAAATGATGCAGGTGACAGAACTGGAAGGGGAGAATTGGTACTGATTTTATTTTGGTATTCCTCATGTTTGTACATTTCCTTGTTTTCATAGGAATTATCACAGAGCCGCTCGCTCACTCCCCCACGGTAGGACGGGGGAGAGAATTGAAAGAGTGAAAGTGAGGAAACTCGTGGTTTGAGATAAAGACAGTTTAACAGGTAAAACAAAAGCCACGCACACAAGCAAAGCAAAACAAGGAATTCATTCACCACTCCCCGTGGGCAGGCGGGGGTTCAGCCATCCCCAGGGAAGCAGGGCTCCGTCATGCGTAACGGTGACTTGGGAAGACAGACGCCATCACTCCAAACGTCCCCTCCACCCCTTCCTCCTTCTTTGTCCCAGCGATATACTGAGCATGACGTCATATGGTATGGAATATCCCTTTGTCCAGCCTGGGTCAGCTGTCCCAGCTGTGTCCCCTCCCAGCTCCCCGTGCACCCCCAGCCTGCTTGCTGGCCAGCCAGCACGAGAAGCTGGACTGTCCTTGACTGCTGAGCAACAACTCAAAACATCAGCACGTTATCAACATTTTCTCACCCCAAATCCAAAACACAGCCTCACACTAGCTTCTGTGAAGAAAATTAACTCTACCCCAGCTGAAACCAGGACAACAAATGATACTGAAGAGTTGTTCTTTCTATTTTTATTTCTATTAGGAACAAGCAGAATACTTTTAAAGAATAAATGGAGTATAGTAAGTCCTCTGCAGTCTTTTAAGTTGTCAAAATTGCAGGGTTTTTTAATTTTTTTTTTTTTTACTGAAATCTATGAAATAAGTAAGAATGCTGATTTTGAGAGGGTAAAAATGTTTCACTGTTACAATATCATGTCTCTGATTTTTTGAAATAGCTGAAGCAGCTCTTTTTTAAGCGATGGGCTTAAACAAATGACAAAATTACTGTTTAACTTACTATACTTTGAAATGCTTGTTTAAAAAAAATGTCTGTGCATCTGAATGGGATTTAAGTTAAAATTAATTTGAGAATCTTGACTTTGCTGTTCTAATGTTTTTGAATTTGATTTATCTTTTTTCTTTTTCTTTTCTTCTTCCTCATGCTGTGTCTACACTGACAAAATCCTAAATACCAAAAAACCCAAGCCAAAAACCATGAAAGAATCCAAGGGAGGGAGGGAGGAAGAGAAGAAGGGAGGAAGAGAAGAAGGGAGAAAGGATTTATGCCCTTTATGTTATTTCAGTTAATTTACCTTTTAAGATTAAAGATTACTGAGATTAGAGATTCCTGCTTCAGGATTAGATTGACGAGTTTTTAATTTGTATGCACTGATTGTCCTTTGCCAGAAATTATGATCTGCCACAATTATTTCATGCCAACTTCATGCTGTAGAAATGTCTATTTCTGCCAACCTCTCTCCAAGCAGGTAATATTAATAGGTTAAGTTATTTTGTGGGAAATAACCTCTGTTTTATAACAAATAGTATTGTAAGTAAAAAAGTGAAGGGAAAGTAGACATTTAAACTGCAACAGTATTCAGTGCAGAGTGAATTAAAACAATTATGTTAATAATTTTTTACTTTCCTTTGTTAACTTGTATGATTTGAACATAAAGACAATATTTGGTTGCCTTAGTTTGTGATATTTGTATATCCAGTATAAAACTGAATGTTCCTATAGTTACGGAAAAGTAACCAGTGATAGTTTCTCTGTACCTCACCTGTGATGTTCTGGTAAGCACAAGGGTAGCTGACAGTCAAAAAGACTTCCAAATGTTCTGGTTTGGTCCTTCCTTTAATTTAATTAACATCTGGGGAGAACAGATGATGCAAAAAGCATCACGAGCAAGGTGGAAGGCTGCGGTACTTCGAGATTCTCAAAGGCATTCTTATAAGAGGTTTTCAACTGTGTAAATTGCTGTACTTTCCAGGTACTTCATTAGTGCTGTGACTGCTTACAACAGCAAGAGCTAAACTGCCTTGCTCATTCCTGTTACACAAGTTCTGTTTGCCTGTCATAGATTTCTTTACATGATTTATGGGCTAGTTTAATAATCACTGGCTCTTAGAATAGCATCCTCAGCACTACAGTTCCTCTGTTCTTGTAAGGAATAAGAGATTGTTTCTAGGAGAGGCAGAAATAAAAATGTTCAAACAAAAATACATTTAATGACAGAAATATGTCTTCTTGGCACAATTAAGGTATTCTGATCTTTGTGAAAACAACCCGCAATGATATGGGTAAACCTATATTGTTTTTTTTCTGTTAAGTCTACTTGCTCAATTTTATCCTATCCTTGCAAAGTAGTGTGATGCACAATGAATAAACATGAGCTCCTACAGTCACAAATTCACATGCACGGTTTTTGTTAGTTAAAAATATAGAGTCTAGAGACGATGATGAGCTGTAGCAAATTCTCATGAATTTCAGATTTTCTTAGTTATGAAACCCAGCACAACTGAATTTTGCCGACATGGCATAATATATTCCATTCTCCCTGGGAACACACTATAGGAAAAATTAACCAAATGAGACAATAAAAGCAAATTATACCTATTCCCAAGGGAACTGGGTGAGCTGCAGGTCTTGTTCTCTCTGGTGAATACTCTGTCTCATTGGACAATCTCTGGTTATTAGTAAATGGAAGATTTCATACTTCTTGTTTTTCTCTCTTTTTCCCTGAAAGCAGCTTTAAAAACCCAGGGGAAGAACAGAAGAACATATTTTTGACGTGTAGTGTCTGTATACATTGCTTTTATTCTATGTAGTTTTCTAGGAGAGGAGTTCAGCCAGTGAACTTCTCTTTGCCTACAAAAATCAAGTCTAAAGGTACTCTCCTTTCCTGCAAAGGTAGTATTTTCTTTCTGGGTGGCTTAAATGACTGCTGAAATGGCACAATTTAAAACTATTTATGTAAATAAACAGGGATAGTTTATTTACTTCACATAGTAGTCAGCATTATATTCATGTGGAACAGTGTACTTGTCTGTTGGTTTAGTTCAGATATGATGGACTGATATTTCTGTGTAATTTTGGATGTATTTGACACAGGGAGCATTTGTTGCTATGCCTAAAAATCCGTTCTGTTAGGAAGCTAACATGCATAGCATTTTCATGTAACTGAAGTAAAAGAAAAAAAGAATACATCCTTAATCCCTCTGTGATAAATACTAAAAAAATGAGCAAAAATAAATAACTCACAGTCAATCCTGATATCCACATTAACTACACAGGATCACTTGTCTGTGACTTCATAAATAGGAGCAAGCTAGTATGAGTGCTTGTACTTACGTTGCATGAATATGTTGAGAGAAACATGAGCAACATGAGCAAATTTGCATGAAACTATTACACATTATTTTATCTCAGGAACACAGCGCTGCTATTTTCATATTTCTTACTTCTATGCATGTAATAAAGGCTATCTTATATTTTTATGCAACCTAAAAAATGATTGCTCTTTATCTTTAATGATTATTTTCCTAAAATCACAATTCCCTGTATCAGAGTCCTCAGAAAGTGACAATTATTTCTGCAGATATTGCTCATGTGTAAAAATTTATAATCCTGCAGTTTGTATGTATAAAGTTTAGGAATTCCAGTCAGAATCAGCAGATTCGCAATGTGGATAAAGCACTAACTGCACATACAAAAGCTAATGACCATGGAATACATTAGAATATTTTTGTGCATAGCTTGGGAAGTACATTGAAATATAACTGTGCTGTAGAAACATAACGGACAATGCATAGATGAAAATGTCAGATTTTTTATTTGCAACATGTTTAGAAATACTTTTAGATTTCTTAGATAATTTCATGTTAACTCATCAGGGGTGTGTCTGACAGCATCTCAGTCTTGGCAGAGCTTTATGGTTTGTTGTCCAGATTGAGCCTAAAATCAAAATTATGCTTTTTGATGAGCTCTGTCTCTGATAAACTAATCACTTCCCTACAGATCAAGAAAAAGACAGAGCTCATAGTGTTCTTTTTTGTACATAGATGTATGTAGTTGTTGTCCTTTTTTGTACAACAGAGCAATGGTTTTCAACATCTTCTAAGCCATGGACTCTTCAAAAAATTTTAATAGAGGTGCCAGCTGTATAGGTATAGTAAGTTTTCTGACAGTAGTTTGTGGTTTCATTAGTTCTCTTTCATACACCATTTGTAAGTAATCCATGATCCTTCTAGCCCTGGGATCTAGAGATCAAAGATGCTCTTCAGTAAGTGGCTAGCCTGCTCTGTTTGCAGTCACTGTTTCTGCTTTCATCAAATTCACAAGTCTTTTGTCTTTAGCTGCATGCTCAAAGCACTACCCTGGAAAGCTGTGCTCATTGTCTTTGATCCAAATACTCCAATACTCCAAGAACAGTAGCTCAACAGAAAGGTACAAGAACCTTCTTTTAGAATGTCCTAAGGAGAAGACAAGCACAAGGGACTGCAGGCAGGACATCCTCCAAATACACAATGAGGCTGACAAAAAAAACCAACAAGATGAGCAGTACCAAGAGCAGAGGAGACAACCCTTTTTGGGTGGGGGGCAACAGCATAAAAAATGCCACAGGTGTGATTAAGGAAAATTGCAGAAGCAGGAAGACATGCCCACTTAATTTCCAGATTCTCTCATCTAAGTGTTCTCCAGCATGACCACTTTGATCAGTAACTAAGAACCATAGAATAATAGAATGATATAATCATTTAGGTTGGAAAACACCTTTGAGATCATCAACCGTTAACCTAACGCTGCCAAGTCCACCAATAAACCATGTCTCGTATTGTCACATCTATATGGCTTTTAAATACCTCCAGTGCTGGTGACTCAACCACTTCCCTGGGCAGCCTGTTCCAATGCTTGACAACTCTTTCGGTGAAGAAATTTTTCCTAATATCCAGTCTCAACCTCCCCTGGTGCAACTTGAGGCTGTTTCCTCTCACCCTATCGTTTGTTTCTTGGGAGAAGAGGCCGACACCCAGCTCACCACAACCTCCTTTCAGGTAGTTGTGGAGAGCGACAAGGTCTCCCCTGAGCCTCCTTTTCTCCAGACTAAACAACCCCACTTCCCTCAGCTGCTCCTCATAGGGCTTGTGCTCTAGACCCCTCACCAGCTTCGTTGCCCTTCTCTGGACACGCCCCTGCACCTCAGTGTCTTTCTGGTAGTGAGGGGCCCAAGCCTGGACAAAGTATTCAAAGTGCAGCCTCACTTTGTCAAGCAAAGTCACCAGTGCTGACTACAGGGGCACGATCACTTCCCTGTTCCTGCTGGCCACACTATTTCTGACACGGGCCAGGATGCTGTTGGCTGCCTTGGCCACCTGGGCACACTGCTGGCTCGTGTTCAGGCAGCTATTGACTGAGACGCCCAGGTCCTTTTCCAGTGGGCAGCTTTCCAGCCATGGGATCCTTCTAATCGTGGAGGATCACAGCGGACAGTGATCACTACGTGGTATCAGCTACATGGAATTGTGCGCTTATAGCTAATTTAGAATAGGATTGTTAAAGACTAGTAACTTTATATACTTAACAACAATTAATACTGTACATGGCCATTTGCATGAGAGGTATTGTAAATGAATTCAGTGAAGTTTCAAGTTTAAAGCTAGATTTATTGGTCAGCTTTCTAAGCACATTCATGACAGCTATCACTTTTTCCCTGTTATATGTATATACACGCATACATACAGCAAATCCAATATGCTCATACAAAATTATGTTTCTGCATGTCTTGGGAAATAGGATGCAAGGGCAAGGAGGAGCAAAGAATCTTTTTAATTTTTTCACCTGTGAGGCTAATACTGCTAAGTACTTGAGAATCTATTTCAGAGAGATATAATGAATGCCTTTCAAAAGGCATTCATAACAAAACTTGCTACTTGTGCTTTGCTACAAAGCTTAGGATCTTTTTTTCTGCATGTACTTTTTTTTTCTCCCATCTGGTAAGGTGGGAATGCTTTTCTAAATACCACAATACAGCATAAATATTTCTACAAAAATCCCCTCACATGGTGCCCTTGACCGTAGGTATTTGAAATTTCTGTTCTGAATGATAGTTGTGGTCTTTGCAACTGTGTGTACCAGTGCAATAAAATCTGCTCCTAATTAAAATGCAATTGCACACTTGTACACTTACATACTGTTTACTGCAAGTTTTTATGCAAGTCTGTTAAAGAATGTTATGTGGCTGTCACCTCCCGCAGCTCCAGACCTGGGGATTCTTCATGCCCAGATGCTGGACCCCAACCCAGTGTGCCTGGAGACCCACAGGTACCTCCACCCCAGGCTGATGGATGTGGCTGCTGCTGTCCCGGTTGCAGGTTCATCCAGTAGCAAGCCTGCATCCCAGACACACACAGACGACCGACATGGTCAGCTACACTGACTGTCACAAACAAGGTGCTACCTTCAGCAACACCCACAAAAAACACTTCCAGGACTCACATAAAACATAAGTGTAGGTAGCCAAGTATACATCTTCCAGTTGGTCAGGACTGAAGGTCCCTAGTGAAAGCCCACCTATCCTCACTCGCTGAATCCTCAAGCACACACATTGAGTACCAGCACGGTCCATCTGCCTGGTACGACTGCCCGGACCCCAGGACTCTGGTCCACAGGTCTCCTACTTACCAGTCAGCCCAGCTTGGTGCTTGCTAGCACACAGGTGAAAGGGCTCACACACTTTTTCCATGGACATCCCACAGTCATGGGTCCTCCTGGATACCAGAATGGCCCTCCGCCCCCGCCCCCCCCGCCCCGATACCCCTACTGGTACTCTCACATGCATAAAACATATCTTCATTTTACAAACTGTGCTGGTTTTGGCTGGGATAAAGTTAGAAGCTAGAATGGGGTTCTGTTTTGGATTTGTGCTGAAAACAATGTTGACTGCAGGTATGTTTTCATTATTGCTGAGCCAGGTCACAGAGTCAAGGCCTTTTCTGCTTCTCATACTACCCCACCAGCGGGTTGCACAATGAGCTGGAAGGGGACACGGCTGGGACAGCTGTCCCCAACTGGCCAAAGGGATATTCATAGAATCATATAATCATAGAATAGTTTGGGTTGGAAGCGACATTTAAAGAACATATATTCCAAGCCCCCTGCAGTGAGCAGGGACATCTTCAACCACACCAGGTTGCTCAGAGCCCCGTCCAACCTGACCTTGAATGTTTCCAGGAATGGGGCATCTACCAATTCTCTCGGCAACCTGTGCCAGGGTTTCACCACCCTCACTGTGGAAAATGTCTTCCTTATATCTAGTCTAAATCAACCCTCTTTTAGTTTAAAACCATTACCCTTTAACCTGTCACTACAGACCCTTCTGTTAAGTCTGTCCCTGTCTTTTTTAGAAGCCCCCTTTAAGTACTAAAAGGCTGCAATAAGATCTCCTTGGTGCCACCTTCTCTCCAGGCTGAACAACCCCAACTCTCTCAGCCTGTCCTCACAGCAGAGCTGTTCCATCCCTCTGATCATTTTGGTGGCGTTCCTCTGGACCATCTCCAAAAAGTCCATGGCTTTCCTGCGCTGGGGGCTCCAGAACTGGATGCAGTACTCCAGGTGGGGTCCCATGAGATCAGAGTAGAGGGGCAGAATCACCTCCCTCGACCTGCTGGCCCTCTCTGGATGCTACCCAGCATATGGTTGGCCTTCTGGGCTGTAAGCGTGCATTGCCAGCTCATGTCCATCTTTTCGTCCACCAGTACCCCTAAGTGCTTCTCTGTAGGGCTACTCTCAGTCACTTCATCCCCCAGCCTGTATTGATACTGGGGGTTGCCAGGGCCCTGCTCTTGTCCTTATTGAACCTCATGCGATTCACACAGGTGTATTCCTCGAGCTTGTCCAGGTCCCTCTGGATGGTATCCTGTCCCTCAGGCATGTCAACAGCACCAGTCAGCTCGGTGTCGTCTGCAAACCTGCTGAGAGTTTACTCGATCCCACTGTGGATGTCATTGATGATGGTATTAAATGGTACTAGTCCCAACACTTATGATTTTTTCCGTCCCTTGCCGTGTTCAGCTCCAGCTGTGCTTTGGTCTTCCTGATCCCATCCTTATGCAATCAGGCAGTATCCCTATACTCTTCCCAAGATACCTGTCCCTGCTTCCACTGCCTGTGCATTTCTTGCTTGCCCTTTAGCTTGATCAGCAGGTCTCAACTCAGCCCTGCCAGTCACTTGCTTCCCTTTCCTGATCCTATTGACTAACTCCTTGAAGAGGAGTTACCTACTGAATCCCAACTGTCCTAAATCATTGAGACCAGCCTAATTATTATACCTATAATGCAGTCCTTCTCTTCAGCTATTTAATAAATATTATTTATTTATTATTTAATTTATTATTAAATTAATATTATTTACACTAGGCAGTTAGGAAACTGGAAACTGGGGAAATGACTATGTACAAAAGGCAGTGTAATAATTGCTCCTTGCAAAAACAAAAAACTCTAGTCAGGAAGCTTTTCCTGGAACTCAGACTCTACCAGATGCAATTCCTGATTTTACAGTGAAATCAGAAACTGTAAAAATATTTAGAGGGCAAATTTACCGATTTAATAAAGTGGAATCCTTCAAAAGAAGTACCAGCATGTATTTTCTTGATCCAAATTTTCTCTAAATACATACTTATATACCCATTTACATCCTCATCCAATGCTCAGTAGAACTGTCATTAGTGTGACCTATGGCTTTAGTCACATTTCATAGAGTGTTTTCACTTTATCCTGCAGAATGCCATCTTTTTCATTTCTACAGCTTGCAGTTGTATATTCATTGAAAAGGTATTTGTAAGAAAACTAAGAGAAATGTGGTTTCCTGAAAAAACACTTAGTGCTCAATTTATAGGTTGTGGGAAAGGGATGTCAGTAAACTAAGTGATAAGCCATGAATCTCCATGGCAGATGTGAGTCTGTGCTAGCTTATGTTAGGATCTCTAGTTCTTAGTTTTATTTTGCAAATTGTGCCAATAACTACATAGGAATAAAAAGATGACTGGCCAGCTCTTTGGTTTATTTAAATCAGGTGAATGAAACAATATCAGATGATAGTCTGATAGATGATGGATTAGTCTATATTTAGCAAGGTAATTTTCACTAGAAGCAGGATGAAAACAAAGAAATTCTTAGTGTTGCGTTTGTATCCACAAAATATGATTTAATGCAAGAGTCCTGTATTTCTGTCCCCCTTGAACTGAGATTGATATGGTATCCTAAGTGAGATTAAAATTCAGACAGTGTTTATTACAAATAAGACCTCTTTTCAATCACTTTCAAACTTCTGGAAAGGTGAGATAATCCATTAGTGAAGAACACTTAGAACACTTCTAAAGTAATTTAATTTGGCAGTTTCCTTCTATCTAAATGTGATTTTTCTTGATTTTCTGTTGCATCCTCTGCCCTTGAAATGCTTAACAATTTTTTATATGAACAAAGAAAAGCCCTGCTGATGAAAGACTTGAAGCTTTCAGGATATGATATTTTATTCAAAAGGCCTCTACCATTTAAATTTTATGTATTACAGAGGAGATGGAATGGACTGGAACGGAATAGCTCCGTTAAAAGAGACCTGCAATGATCATCTAGTCCAACTGCCTGACCACTTCAGGGCTGACCATAAGTTAAAGCACGGTATAAAGGGTATTTTCCAAATGTCTCCTAAACACTGACAGGCTTAGGGCATTGTTGTGGTTTAACCCCAGCCAGCAACTAAACACCACACAGCCACTCGCTCACTCCCCCACGGTGGGATTGGGGGAGAGAATTGGAAGAGTAAAAGTGAGGAAACTCATGGGTTGAGATAAAGACAGTTTAACAGGTAAAGCAAAAGCCGCGCACGCAATCAAAGCAAAACAAGGAATCCATTCCCCACTCCCCGTGGGCAGGCAGGTGTTCAGCCATCCCCAGGTAAGAAGGACTGCATCACTCTGAACGTCCCTGCACCCCTTCCTTCTTCTTCGTCCCAGCTTTATTTACTGAGCATGATGTTGTATGCTAGGGAATATCCCTTTGCCCAGCCTGGGTCAGCTGTGCTGGCTGTGTCCCCTCCCAGCTCCCCGTGCACCCCCAGCCTGCTTGCTGGCCAGCCAGCACGAGAAGCTGGACTGTCCTTGACTGCTGAGCAATAACTTAAAACAGCAACACCTTATCAATATTTTCTTATCCCAAATCCAAAACATAGCCTCACACTAGCTTCTGTGAAGAAAATTAACTCCATACTGGCTTAAACCAAGACTTGTAGTTTCTCTTTGCTCCCTTTCAGAATTTGGTTTCATTCTCAAGCAGAAAATTTGTTGTAGGTAGATTAAAAAAATAAAAAATTCAGATCCAAACAGTGGGTAAAAATAGTTGTTAGTACAAAGTCAAAGTGCTTGAATGTGTTTTAAAAAAGTAGACTTCAAACTAGAAAAGGTGCTTGCCAGATTCCTGACAGTGAAATGAAGGAAAGGATAGCATTAGTCAAAACACTGTAATTCAAGATTTCCTTAATCCTGGGAGGAATGCTCTTGACTTGCCTTTTCACCTCTATCCCACACCACAAAATCAAAATCAAGTGTCACTATGGAATCAAAGCGGAAGAGTCTTTTACATATGGAAACATTTTTAAATCTTTTTAATGTAACCTGAAAGAAATCTATTTCTTTTGAGCCAAATTTAGTGTTCCAACTTACATATTATGCATCTACTGATGAATCAGCAAGTCATCTAAAGACTGAAACAGAAAAAAACTAATTTAAGAATCTGCAAGATTCACAAATGATCCTATTAAATGGAGTTTTGAGGAATAAGTTAAATGTTGTGACCAAGTACTATGCTAAGGTCTGCTGTGTTCTAACATATTAATAACTGCATTCTTCATAATTCTGAGAATTACCCTTGCTACTTTGGCTCCATCTTTATCTTTGTCACATTTCAAACATAGAAACCAAGGATTAGTAATAGATTCTTCTAATCATGAATTTTTCTAGATCAAAATATAGCCGTTGTAGAACATCCTCTTCCAAAAGTAAAGTAAATAATTTAGCTCAAAATAAAGGAAAATCACTTAAAAAAAAAATGCAGGGAGGTGATTAATGAACTGACAAATAAGAAATACATGCTTCCAGAATCAAGGTGTTAATATTAGGCATGATGGAATTTTTTTCTCCCCAAGTATGAGACTGTAATACTTTTATTCAAGTTCGTTTCATCACACACAACACTGTAGGGTGAAAATTTTTAAAAGAACCAATGGTGGTTGATCTCAGATTCAATAGAAGCCTGTGGTAAAATTTCCACTGAACTTGGAAGAGGCACACTGAAGCTAGTACTATAAGATTTGTATAAATATTTTTCTGTGTTATCTATGAGCTTTTCTTGTCTCTTTATCTTGTCTCTTGATAAAGAAAGAAAAAGTGGAATATAAACAGAAAAAGTACAGGCTTTTAAGTAATTTAGATAGCAATTAAAAAAACCTGAAGCTTATGGAGCAGGTCCTCCTAGAAGCTATGCTAAGGCACATAGAGGACTGGGAGGTGATTCGAGACAGCCTGCATGGCTTCATCAAGGGCAAGTCCTGCTTGACCAACCGAGTGGCCTTCTATGATGGAGTGACCACATCAGTGGACAAGGGAAGAGCTACTGATGTCATCTATCTGGCCTTCTGTAAGGCCTTTGACCTTCTCTCTAAGCTGGAGAGATATGGATTTGACATGCCTGAGGAATGGGATGCCATCCAGAGGGACCTGGACAAGCTTGAGCCAAGTCCAAGGTCTTGCACCTGGGTCAGGGCAACCCCCATTATCAATACAGGCTGGGAGATGAAGGGATGGAGAGCAGTCCTGATGAGAAGGACTTGGGGGTACTTGTAGATGAAAAACTGGACATGAACTGGCAATGTGCACTTGCAGCCCAGAAGGCCAACAGTGTCCTGGGCTGCATCCAAAACAGCGTGGCCAGCAGGTCGAGGGAGGTGATTTTGCCCCTCTACTCTGCTCTTGAGACCCCAGCTGGAGTACTACATCCAGTTCTGGAGACCCCAGCACAAGAAAGACATGGATTTGCCTCACTAGGCAGATCACATGGTCATAGCAGGAGATCATGTTGGTCAAGCAGGACTTGCCTTTCATGCACCTGTGCTGTGGGCCTGATCGCCTGTTTGTCCAGTATGTGCCATGTGATGGCATTCAGGATCATCTGTTCTATAGCCTTCCCTGGCACCAAGGTCAGGCTGACAGGCCTGTAGTTTCTCTGATCCTCCTTCGGGTCCTTCTTGTAGATGAGTGTCACATTTGCAAAGATCCAGTCAAGTGGGACCTCTCTGGTTAGCCGTGACTGCTGATAAATGATGGAAAGTGTCTTGGTGAGCACTGCTGCCAGCTCCCCCTGTACCCATGGGTGGATCACATCTGGCCCCATAGACCTGTGTGTTTCTAAGTGGTGTAGCAGGTCACTAACCATTTCGCCCTCCACTGGCTTGTCTTTTTGCATATGGGGACGGACTGCCTCTGCGCCTTTAAGATTTCTTTCTTGAAGAATGTCCAGCCTTCCTGGACTCCTTTGCCCTTCAGGACTGCCTTCCAAGGGACTCTGTCAACAAATCGCTTAACAGAAATTCTGCCCTCTGGAAGTCCAAGGTTACAGTTCTGCTGATCCCCTTCCTTACCACTCCAAGAATCGAAAACTCATGGTGACTCTTGAAAATTTCGTGGTGACTATACCGAATACAGCCACCAACCATCACATCACTCGCAAGTCCTTCTCTGTTCACAAACAGCAGGTCCAGCGGGGCGCCTTTTCTAGTTGGCTCACTCACCATCTGTGTCAGGAAGTTCTCTTCCACAGACTCCAGAAACCTCATAGACCCTTTACTCTCCACTGTGTTGTATTTCCAGCAGACATCGCATAAGTTGAAGTCCCCCATGAGAACAAGGGCTAAGGACTGTGAGACTTCTCCCAGCTGCTTATAGAATAGTTCATCTGCCTCTTCATCCTGGATGGATGGTCTATAACCATGGTCTCCCACCATGAAATCTGCCTTGTTGGCCTTCTCCCTCATTCTTATGCATAAACACTCAGCCTTGTCAATACCATCATCAAGTTCTAGACAGTAAAAACACTCCTTAACATATAGAGCTACCTACCCCACTGCCTCTCTTTCCTTGCCTGTACCTTCTGAAGAGTTTAAAGCCATCCATTGAGCACTCTCATTGTACAAGTCATCCCACCATGTTTCTGTAGATGACAACTACATCATAGTTTCCCCTCTGCACAATGGAGTCCAACCCCTGCTTGTTACCACTCTATGTGCATTGGTGTAGATGCACTTCAGTTGGGCTATTGATCCTGCCACCTTTTTGCACAGAAAAGCCTTAAGTCCTACATGACTGTTCTCAAATGCTTCCATGGATTCTAACACATCAGTAACGCTTACATCTTTGCTGCCACATGGATCTCCATCCCCTACCTCCCTTGAGGCAGCAGTCTGAAGGACCTCACTTAGCACACCATCCCTCAAACATTGGCATGCTGCCCCAAGCTTATTTCTAGTGAGGCTGGTTTTATCCCTTTCCCAGTTCAAAACTAGTGTAAAGCTCTTTAAATGAGCCTTGCTAATTCTTATGCAACGATCCTTTTCCCCCGTAGAGAAAGGCGCACCCTGTTTGTCGCTAGCAGGCCTGGTGTTGTGTAGACTGACCTGTGATCAAAAAACCCAAAAGTCTGCCGGTGGCATCAGTCACAGAGCCAGGTATTGATGTGCTGACTCTTCTTGTCTCTTCCACCATCATTCTCTGTAACTGGAAGGACAGAGGAAAACACTACTTGTGCTCCTGTTTCCCTAAAGAGTCGGCCCAGGGCCCTGAAATCTCTCTTGATTGCCCTTGGACTTCTTATTGTAACTTCACCGCTCCCTACATGAAAAATCAATAATGGATAATAATCTGACGGCTACACCAGGGTAGGAAGTTTCCTTTTCACATCTTTAACCTAGGTCCCAGAGAGGCACCAGACTTCCCTAAGAAGTGGGTCCGGTTTGTGTATTGGGCCTTCTATTCCCTCAGAAGAGCGTCTCTTATGACAGTGACCTGTCTTTTTCTTTATGGAAGCTGTTTTGGTGCTGGGTGTAGGCCTAGATGAACTATGGTCCTCATTATTGTTCGGTTCCACTTGCAGAGCCTCGTACCAAGGGCATCTGGGAAGGTGGGGTAGTCAAGGAGGAGACGCACCTGCTGCCCTGGGCAGGAACCATTCCTGCCTAAGTAACTGCATTCTACAGGGTAGAGAGAGGATAGCAAATCTCCCATATTATGTGCCCTGTTTGCCTGTTGGATCTGTCTCAGGGAAGATAGGGTGCTGTTCCAGTAGTATATCTCTCTCTTGGATTCCCTGATACTCCTCAACCTAGTCTCCTCCTCCTGGAGCTCCCTCCCTAAACAGAAGAGTTCCTTTACCTGGGCGCACCTCCCGTAAGTGTGCTCAGTACTGCCGTCCGGCACTTACATAGGAGTAGGGCACACCCAACAGCCTGACACCTGGGGGCAGCATGTTCCTACTGGAACACCTTCTGGGAAGCTCTGTCAGTCATGGCAGGTGCAGAGTTTAGAGAGATCCTGACTTTCTGCCAGATGGACACCATTGCTCCCTGCCTGAGCTGGCCGAGCTTCAGCGCCTTTCCTGTGCACCCTTCCACGCAAAGTGCCATGCAAACTGCCACACCATGGCCTTGCTGACACGCCATGCCCTGTTTGCCCAACCTGGTCACTAGTGCTCCCCGGGGCTTCTTTTATACAGGAGGAAAGGAGGCTCATGTTTGCCCTTGCTTCTGACCCTGCCCAGGTCTCACCAGCCACAGTCACACAACCTGTTGGCTCCTGGAGGCTCGCTCTGCTCCCGCTGAGGTTTCCCCTGTTCAGGAACCCCCCCTGCACACTATACTAGAGTGCTCTGATGCGGATAGTCCTGGCACCGGTGCTGCTCATGTTGGTGACCTTTTACAAGCAGCTTCATGGACATTGATAACAGAGTCATGTCCTTCCCCGTGGACCTGCTGCTAAACTTTGTCACTTGACTCCATCATGTCACCGCTAAGGAAATAGTTGTGACAAGGAGAGGAAAATATATTCCTTCAATGCATATATTTACAAAATCCTCTCAATTTTAGGAAAATCTAATGAGGGAAAGGCTGTGGATGTTGTCTACCTGGACTTCAGTAAAGCTTTTGACACTGCCTCTCACAGCATTCTCCTGGAGAAACTGGTGGCTCGTGGCTTAGACAGGTTTACTCTTCACTGGGTAAAGAACTGGCTGGATGGCCGAGCCCAGAGAGTTGTGGTGAATGGCGTTAAATCCAGTTGGTGGCCGGTCGCAAGCGGTGTTCCCCAGGGCTCAGTACTGGGGCTGGTCTTCTTTAGTATCTTTAACAATGACTTGGATGAGGGGATCGAGTGCTCCCTCAGTAAGTTTGCAGATGACACCAAGTTGGGTGGGAGTGTTGATCTGCTGGAGGGTAGGAGGGCTCTGCAGAGAGATCTGGACAGGCTGGATCGATGGGCAGAGGCCAACTGTATGAGGTTTTACAAGGCCAAGTGCTGGGTCCTGTACTTGGGTCATAACAACCCCATGCAACTTACAGGCTTTGAGGAGGAGTGGAAAGTTGCCCAGCAGAAAAGGACCTGGGGGTGCTGGTTGAGAGCTGTCTGAACACAAGCCAGCAGTGTGCCCAGGTGGCTGAGAGGGCCAATAGCATCCTGGCCTGTATCAGCAATAGTGTGGCCAGCAGGAACAGTGAAGTGATTGTGCCCCTGTACTCGGCACTGGTGAGGCCGCACCTCGAATCCTGTGTTCAGTGTTGGGCCTTTCACTACAAGAAGGATGTTGAGGTGCTGGAGCGTGTCCAAAGAAGGGCAACGAAGCTGGTGAGGGGTCTGGAGAACAAGTGTTATGAGGAGTGGCTGAGGAACAGGGGTTATTTAGTCTGGAGAAGAGGAATCTGAGAGGAGATGTTATCGCTTTCTTCAACTACCTGAAAGGGGGTTGTGGTGAGGTGGGTGCTGGTGTCTTCTCCCAATCTCTTCTCCCAGTGTTCAGCAATGTTCTTGGCTTTACTTGCACTGGCAGGTCCTATATCATTGCTGATAGTTTCTACATAATTCTATATTAGCCCTCACTTTGCCCTGCTTTCAGCAGATTATGCTCAGTAACTCTCACAGAAGCTTATTTTCTCCTCCATCCAGTGGGTTCCCCGTACCCCAGCCACTCCTCTCTCAGATGAATGTAATGTACAAAGTGAAAGAAAATAAAATTACATTTTCTGCCACAGACTAAGTGTGGTGATGCATTTTCACCCTCTCTTTACCTTGCACTTGGGCCTCTTTGCAACCTGAGGTATTCAGTTGCCTGGCAAGCTTTGGCCTTTGAACAAAGAGTTTGGTTGTTGAGAGCACCTCAACGGTACCAAGCACTCTTGCATAGCTGAGGTGGAGAATGGCACTCCTTGTTTTAGGAATGCTGTTGCCTAACAAGGGTGAGGAATAAGAACAAGATCTCCTGACGATCCTGGAACGATCGGTACCATTGCTACAGGAGACTTGACAAATTACATGTATGGAAATTCACTGATGCCTAAAGTCGGTCATCTCCTAACCTTATAAACAGTGGTCCCAAGTGAGGCCCTTTGACATCTCCTGGACTACAGTGGGATGTGACCAGAATCCCCCTCTGAGTGGGACACCTCTCAGAACTCTCACCTCTTGCACTCTTAAGTTCCAAGGACCATCATCAAAGATGGGCACGGACCTGGACTGAAACCCCTGCTTTGAGGATCAACCCTTTGCCCATTGAGAAACACAAAGGCATTTAATGTGAGTATTTCACATAACTCTAGGGGAGCTTTTAAATAGGTATTTTGTGTATATATATATATATATATCTCTTTCTTTTATCTATTGCCTCTTACATACATATCTCTTTCATATGCATCTCTATGTCTATATCTACATCTCTGTGTTTAATTTCAGAACTTGATAAAATTTTTAAGTTGTTGTCTTGTTAATCTTTATTAGGAAATTATATAATCTAACATTGCGTTTTACCTTAGTAATGTTAGTGAATTTTAAATTGCTGATAATATTATATTAGATTGTTGCTATTCTAAAGTTACATGAAACAGAATCATATGTTACATCACTATACCAAGATCCCCTGCCCTTAATTCCTTTAGTCATAAACCATTGAACAACTATGGGACTAGGAGTGGATTCACATGCACCTAGACTCCTCTGAGTAGGAGTTTAGAAAGCAAGGGGGTTCCACTCTGAACCTTGTGAGTTAATGGGAGAGCCCGCCTCATTTTCTTTCCCTAATCCACATATAAGTCACACCAAACCAATTCATTTTCACTGACTCTGTGAAAATCATTTCCCCAATCCATGTGTAAATCATTCCAACCCAATTCTAATTTGATTTCTTTTTGTATGCTTTTTCCATGTTGAATAAGAAATAGAGCGGACTTTGCCATTGCTTCTGTTAAGTGATGTTTTTTACAGATTTACATTAAAATCATGTGCTTTTTAATCTTTGATGGTGATTCTTTAAGCAGCTTAAACCACTCATTTGAGAAACTAAGTAAGAAGAATGGATTTATTCTTGGTTTGTTGTTCCATTCCTGAAAAAATAGAATTATGGTTTGTTTTAAGGCTTTTTTTTTTCACTTGAGTTGCTCTCAAACTTTGATTGGACAATTTCAGAGGAGGTTTAGAACTACTGTGTTCGGCGTGGTCAGTCATATTGATATTGCTCAAATCAGGAATATAATCTAAAAGACTGATGGGCAGTTCTGTCAGATTGAAGCCAGATTTTGACACCCTTGGCAACAAGGAAATGTGCAGTATGTAGTAATAGCAACTGAGTTTTTGAAGACAGACTCAAAGAAGAGAGAGTCAAAAAGTACAGATATTGCAAAAGTCCTCTTGCAAAAGTACTTTGAAATACCTGTGTTATATGGAGGTTATCACTGCCCAAGGATTCCAAGCTAATAGCGTCAGGCACAAATCTCTCCCATTTGTTTTTTGTTTATTTTTTTGTTTGTTGTTTTGTTTTTTCCCAGAGAAGTGTAAACCCTGCCATAGTTGCCTGTCTCAATATTTCTTTAACATTGTTTTATTGAAATGTACTATGGTCAAAGGATATATTACCTATTTATACATGTGTCATTCCTTACCTTATATCTATGGCTGTTGCATTCATAGGACTGCAGTGTTAATGAATGCCCATGTGACAGGAATGCAGTCAAATAAAATACAATGTGGAAAAAAACACACAACTTCAAAAAATTCCTCTTTGGAAACCAAAGAGCACTTTGAAATGTACATAATTAGCATTTGGCTTAAGGAGTTTCAGGCACAACATTTTATTAACCATAATGGGTCTTGGGTTTCTGACTTTGTATTTATAAAGTTAGAAACCTGGAAGTTTCATAACAATGTTTTCTAACTACACGGAGATCCAGAAGGATGAATTAATTTAGCAATTACAACTTTCTATAAGGCTGATCCGTGCAGAGGCAGAGACAACAAAACAGGTGAACCTCCTTCCGCTTGATCATTGTTCTAGCCAAGTGAAAAATGATGAAAATCTGCAATGATCTCATAAGTGCTTGCAGGCTCTTCATAAAGAGGTTGAAGACCCAATTAAAACTCTAATAAGATGGGTGACCTGATTCCACCACGGGAAAAAACCAACCAACCAGCCAACCAAAAAACCTAGAACCAACACGAAAGTCTCCCAGGAAAAGCACTGTTTGGCAACTTTGTTTAAAGACAAAGTTTACTGCTCTCAGCTGAAGCAATTCAGTGTAACACCATTTACTTCAGAGTAGATATGCCATTTTACCCATGCTAAGGCTGCTTTCCCTGCTTTCCTTGAAGCTGTGATGCCTTTGGGTTTGTCTAATTTGGAGAAAAGGAGGCTGAGGGATGACTTCATTGCTTTCTACAGTTTTCTGAGGAGGGGAAGTGGAGAGGAACGTGCTGGTCTCATCTCCCTGGGCTCCAGTAACAGTAAGGCCTTTGGGGTGTTGGCTCATTCCCTGGCTTTTGAGGGCCTGCCCTCTCAGCCCTGTTACCATGTGCAGATCCCTGTCCTCAAGGGAGCAGCCAGCCCTCATTATGCATTGGCAAAGAATTAACAGAGAATTCCTGCTTTTCTGTAACAAACTTCAAGATGCAGTTTCCTCCAACAAGAGATTCCTCTTGCTATTCCTCACTATTCTTCAAGTTATTTTTCTGGTTGTATCACTACAGGCTTCATTAGCACAACCAAGTCATATCTATTTTTTCATATTTTCCAGACTACAGGGTCTATAGTGTTCGTTCCAATTCTACAGGGTGCAAATCAATAAATGTTCACCTGTGTTTATAGCCTGAGGTCCTCTGGTTTCTTTTTGTGCTTGTACTTTCAAGCCACAGCAATCATCCTGTGATATTTCATTTGATATGCTTCAGGAGATGGCCCCTCAGGATGTTTCAGATATGTTTCTTGGCAGCACCAGCACATTTAAGCATGCTTGGTATATAAATTGCTGATATAGAATTCCCAGGTTTTTCAGGGTTCCTGGAAATTTATGTTACCTAGCATTAGAAAATTATATACATCCCAGCATTTGTACACTCAGCACACATCAGATACATTTTTTACTACTTGTTTTTATCAATTTAATTATGGCAATTTCTATGATTTAGAGATTTGCTCTTTCCAGGAAGTAAGAGAGTGAATTAGACACCTCAGAATGGTCTCAGAAACAAATGGTGGTATGGAAACCAGCAGAATCCATCACTTCATATAAAATAAATATAAACAGATTCTTTCTTTCATTCTTCCTGTGGGTCTGGATGTTTTTTTCTTTTTTTGTACGGTGACATAGCTTCAGTAGTATGCATATCTTGATTCACATGACAGAATGGCCCCTTGGCTAATGGCTTATAGGTCAGGAGCTCCCTGAAGCAGAGGACAGGACTGCACTATAGTGTGTCATTGTCACAGGGAAGTGTGACCAGTTCACATAGTTCAAACTAAATCAGGATTGAAACAGATTGAATCTATTGTTGACAGGAATTCACTGTCATTCAGTAAACTATATATTCAGGATCAATAGCAATACAGCAGTGAAACCAAGTACTATACATTTGTTAAAATACTGACAAACAGCTACAACTTTCTAAAAACTCTAATCTCCAGAAGCTCAAAAGACAATCACATTTATTGAATCTGCATGTATGCAAGCATATACCTCATCTTCTGGAATTTCATATTCCCCTCCTTATTTACCCCTTCTATATGCGTATGTGGCTTCTCCAGGCTTATGTGTATCATGTGGTCCACATGCTGGTGTGAAAGACCATACCCACTCAAATGGACACTCCCAAGGTGTGGAATCGTATTAGTTGTACCTCACAGACAGAAGAGGTCTACTGCTAAACACCCTGTCCTTTTCATCCAGCGTCAGGTGGATAAGCAGAAATTAAAAAGGAGTTTCCATGTCCTAGGATAGCATTGTAGTTACAGTATCGGCAAGCATCTTTAGCTATTACAGAATGTCCATCTTTTTAAAAAATTGTTATGCTGAAAGCATGTTATATCTGCATCCATTGCTAGTCTGTGTCTTGGAGAATTTTTCCTAGGATACTACATAATTGGTGCAAAATGATCTAAATCTCATCCATCTGAAAGAACTTTGCTCTGTTCACCTTTACTCCAAAATAGTAGAGGATGAGTAAGGGATATGTTGCAGATCCTTATGCTGGAAGTTGCAGACTTCACACTGCAAAGTAACCTCTTCTCACAAATGTTATTAAATTCAGTTATTAAATTTAGCTTGAGTTGCCTATTAATGTACTTGACTTGCAGATTATAAATTCATTTAATAATAACAACTTAATTGATCAGCCATTAAATGATCTCTGGCGTTGTTTTTCACTTGATGTATCATTACCATATGCTTATAACTTGTTCAGCAAAAGTAAGATTCCGTGTTTTACAAATATTCAACCCAAGAACACCCTGTAAAAGAGATGTCAGGGAATTGTGTTCTACTTTTTTTTTAAATGGAAAATCATCTCTAAATCTATTCTATTATAATGGGATTTTTCTAGACTACAGATTGCACTAAAATTGTCTCATGTAAAGATCTTTTTTCTTTTCTTCTTTTGGCTTCCAAGGAATAGAATTAATTTTGAAATATTATAATGTTATAGTCTACTGTAGTCAAAACTTTAATTTTGCTTATTTTGTGTTAGAAAAAAATTGCATTTACTGTTCCTCCGTTTCTTTGTTTTCAATAGGAAAAACTTTATTTAAATTTTGTTTGTGTGTATTTATTTACTTGCAATCATTTGCAGTTTTATATTTATTTAATATTTCATTTGTTTGGGTATGATGGGCAAGTTTAAAGTTCAAATTGTGCAACAGCTCATGAAAAACGAAACCAAACCCAGAATTTATATATAGGTTCAGTTAAACCTTTGGTTGAATTTTTCAATACTTGTTCTCTGAATTTTAATACTTTTTTTCTCTGCTTGATTATAATTTTGTCTGGTATTTTACAGTTTCAACTAAAAAAAATAGTCTTTTAACAAGAAAATCCAGTAACTGAATAACTATGTTTCCTCTTTGGACAAGATGCTCACCTCCAGTGCTAGGTTGTTCCTTCAAGGCCTAAAGATATTTTCTATGTATGTGACAAGTTCATTTGAAGTTCATCTGCTTGATAAGTTCTCGTTATAAGTCGGGTCTTGTTTATGTCCTTATTTATTTGTCAGAAAATAACTCTAAGATCTACAGGTAGGAAAGGAACTGTGAGTCCCCTTCTGCAGACAAAATCATCACAGACAGCAGGTCTTATTAGCTATTTTATCTGCTGAAATGGAGATTATTATTATCCAAATATGTCCCCTTCATTATTATCCCAAGGAGTTCAGAGGAGTTCAGTGTAGCCATTGTTTTTTAATGTATAAAGTTCTTTTAAAGTTGTACAAAGTTATATTTGAAAAAGCTGTTGAAGAGAACATTAAGATTGCAAAATCAATCACTCAGAGACTGGAAATGTGATAATTCATGTCTGCAACTTCAATATGCTATCTTGTACATTTGGATAAGAATTCAGTAAATTAATTACAGGATCACACACTTTTTTCATAAACAAGCGGACACAGAAGTGGTGCCCAATTTTCTCAGGCTCTGACTAAATTTTATAATTTATGAGTACCTCCTATCAACTCTCATTTTCTATTATCAACTCTTCATGTTATATGACTACTTTGTTTTTGACAGGTACACAACTATGACTCTATTAAATAGGTTTTATGTGATGGTTATGAATTTGTACATCAGAGCAATTGTTTAAAGATTGTCTTAAATGTAAAGATCCAATCCATTATTCTTAATGAGATAGTCTGCTGAAGGAAAGGAGTGTAACGTCACCAAACAGATCACACCATGCTCTATCAGAATTTTATAAAGAAGAGTTTGTAGCTTTAAGCATAACTTTTAGCAAGAATAGTGACAACTTGAACAGCAGGTCTCAAAGGCTTGTAGTGAATTGGGCTACATCTGGCTGATGACTGGTCACCAGTGGTGTTACTCCAGGCACAATTCTAGGGCCAGTTCTGTTCAATATTTTTATCAATGGTCTGGATGCAGGAGTTGAATACACCATTGGCAAGTTTGCTGATGTTACTAAAATGACAGGTGCTGTTGACTATCCCAAGGAGCAAAGATGCAGCACAGAGGGATCTTAAGAGAAGACATGGACCTGTTGAATTGGGTTCAGAGGAGGGCCACCAAAATGATCAGAGGGATGGGACAGCTCTCCTGTAAGGACAGGCTGAGAGAGTTGGGGTTGTTCAGCCTGAAGAAGAACTATGGGAGACCTTAATGTAGCCTGCCAGTACTAGAAGATGGGGACAGACTTTTTAGCAGGGCCTTTTACAGTACAAAAAGGGGTAATGGGTTTAAACTAAAAGACGGGAGATTTAGATTCGATATAGGGAAGAAAATTTTCACAGTGAGGTTTGGTGAAACCCTGGTTCAGATTGCCTAGCAAGGTAGTAGATACTCCATCCTTGGAAACATTCAAGGTCAGGTTGGATGGGACTCTGAGCAACCTCGTGTAGTTGAAGATGTCCCTGTTCATTGCAGGGGGGTTGGACTGAGCAACTGAGCAACTAAGTTCCTCTGAGCAACTTCATCTGTTTGAAAACTTTCCAGTTCATTGCAGGAGTGTTGGACTAGATGACATTTAAAGGTCCCTTCCAGCCATTCTATGATTCTATGACTTAATGATATATATGGAAATTCAAAAGACCTGGCTATGTTTGTGGTAAGGGGTTATCTTCTAACAACCTCTTAATTTAGAGATAATCTGTTTATCTCATATTTCAAAAAGTACATTTCTCTTTGACCATAAATATTTGGTGTGTACTAATTATTAAGCTATATTTGCTCTTCTCCAAGAGTGAAATGTTTCTTTTGAAACATCAGGTCCTAAACGTAAGATTTTCCTTTTTGGGTACATGTTGCTTTTTTTTTCCTTTTTGTTCCCAGTCTGCAACTTTTGCTGCATAATCCACCTCTAAGATTTGTTCTTGACTTGTTGGCAATGCTTAGAGCTTTGGGGTTTTTTTTCAGTGTTGTACCTTTATAGAAATGAAAAAGAATTAATAAAGCTCCGTTCATTCTATTGGTGACAGAATAATTATGAATGGTGGCAGATATATTATACTTGTACAATATAAGTTTTGCACGATAAGCAAGTGTATAATTCATAGACATATGTCCTGATTTCAACTGGGATAGAGTTAATTTTCTTCATACAAGCTCATGTGAGGCTGTGTTTTGGATCTGGGATGAGCAAATGTTCATGAAGTGCTGACGATTTGGGTTGTTGCTAAGCAGTCAAGGATTGACCAGCTTTTCATGGTGGCCTGCCAGAGAGAACGCTGGGGGTGCACTGGAAGGTGGGAGGGGACACAGCTGGGACAGCCAACCAGGCTAGCCAAAGAGCTATTGCATAATATATGACATCATTCCCAGTATCTAAAGCTGGGATGAATAAGAGGGGAGGGTTGCAGCCCTGCTTTCATGGGGATGGCTGAACACCTGCCTGCCAATGGGGAGTAGTGAATAAATTCCTTGTTTTGCTTTGCTTGCATGACCAGCTTTTGATTTACCTATTAAACCATCTTTATATCAACCCATGAGTTTCCTCACTTTTACTCTTCCAATTCTCTCCCCCATTCCATCGTGGGGCAGTGAGCGAGTGGCTGCGTGGTACTTAGTTGCTGGATGGGGTTAAACCATGACATTTTATTCATTAATGTGAGAAATCAAGACTACAGTTCAGGACATTATTAAAATAACTACAGTGGATTTAATAGTACTGCGTATCAACTTAGATAATGATTTCAAATTAAAATGGTTATTTTTTTCTCTAATGACATTAAATATATACATTTATAACTAACTTGTAAATTAGTTCACATGTGTGTTGCAGCAGAAAATTACTAATTAAGAATAATTAATAAGTAAAGCAAAAGCCACGCATGCAAGCAAAAGAAAACAAGGAATTCATTCACCACTTCCCATTGGCAGGCAGGTGTTCAGCCATCTCCAGGAAAGTAAGGCTTTATCACACGTAACAGTTACTTGGGAAGATAAATGCCATAACTCTGAATGTTCCTCCCTTCTTCCCCCCCAGATTTTATTGCTGAACATGACATCATATGGTATGGAATCCTTTGGTCAGCTTGGGTCAGCTGTCCCAGCTGTGTCCCCTCCCAACTTCTTGTGCACCCCCAGCCTACTCGCTGGTGGGGTGAGGTAAGAGGCAGAAAAGGCCTTGATGTTTTGTAAGCCTTGCTCAGCAGTAATGAAAACATCCCTGTATTATCAAGACTTTTTCCAGAAAAAATCCAAAACATAGTGCCATACCAGCTGCTATGAAAAATATTAACTTTATATCAGAGCCA
The DNA here is from genome assembly GCF_964289735.1 of Phaethon aethereus. Classification (NCBI taxonomy): domain Eukaryota; kingdom Metazoa; phylum Chordata; class Aves; order Phaethontiformes; family Phaethontidae; genus Phaethon; species Phaethon aethereus. The sequence continues at coordinate 278,951 of NC_138584.1, read as the reverse complement.
AAACCATCAATCCACCCCTTATTCCATAACTTTTATAGCTTGCTCAGGTACCACACTATCCAATACACCTCATTAACTTTTCTCTTTCCATCGTTTGATATAATACGCAGTTAACATTCTCTTAGTCTAAGGACCACCTTTGTAAAATGTACATAAAATTCCCAGGAATGTCCACAAAATGTCCATTGAATTCATTTAGTCCATGAGTTTTGCCTGAGTTAGAGTTATTTTTCTTCCCAATTGCTGGTGTAGTGCTGAGTTTTGGATTGAGGATGAGAATAATGTTGATAACACACTGATGTTTTAGTTGCTGCTAACTAGTGCTTATACTAAGACAAGGACATTTCACCTTCCCATGCTCTACCACTGAGGAGGTGAACAAGAAGCTGGGAGAGAGCATAGTGAGGACAGCTGACCCAAACTGGCCGAAGGGGTATTCCATACCACGTAATGTCATGCTCAGTATATACACTGGGGGGAGCTGGCGGAGGGCTGGTGACGGTGTCTTGGGAACTGGCTGGGTATCGGTCAGTGGGTGGCAAGCAATTGTATTGTGCATCACTTCTTTTCTATATTATTATTATTATTACTTATCAACATCATCATCATCACTGCCCTTGATGTTGACTGTCTTTATCTCAGCCCATGTGTTTTATCTGTTTTTTTCCAATTCTGAGTGAGTAAGTGTGTGGTTTAGTTGCTGGCTGGTGTTAAACCCGTTTGTCAGTTTTCTACTTGACCTTTCAGATTCTCACCTAAAGTACAGTTATAAGAACATGTCCATGATGCAATAATATGGTGGAAAAGCAGTGTATTTTATATGTCAGAAATAGATAATACTAATAGTTATTATTCTTCCTGATATCAGATGTATCCCTCACCTCTTGCATTCATAGTTGTGTCTGCTCATCATGCTTTCAGAATAAAAGAATTTCATTTTAGAATTCCAGGGCTCCTTGGTAGATCCATTATATTAAGCCACCTGGAAAAAAATATATTAAAAAGTTAATTGTCTCTTTCAGAAGAGGAAAAGTGAGGTATTTCATAGTTAAGTCATAAACTTACTACCTGTTGTTAATTCCTAAACATGAGGGGGCACATTAGGAATGTTTTAGATTGTGCGTGTTGTGCTTAGATACTAGAGTGCAAAACAGAATTTTTATCCACTTACTGTAACACTACTATATTGCTTTCTCCTTGGTATAGTACAACATTAATTAAAAAAAAAATCCTTTCCTCTGACAAAGAAAATTCTGTAACAATAACGTAGCAGACAGCACCACAATCAAATGCAGCTACTACATTGTCTTTTTTCTGTGTAATACTATATGAAAAGAAGAAGAAGAGAGGAGATCTTGCCAGACAGTTTTCTATTTTTGTTGCATACTATTCCCACTCTGGAGAAAGAAGATTTTTCACTTCATGTGAAAAATCATAGAATGATAGAATGGTTTGTATTGGAAGGGACCCTAAAGATCATCTAGTTCCACCCCCCTGCCATGAGCAGGGACACCTTCCACCAGACCAAGTTGCTCAAAGCCCCATCCAACTTGGCCTTGAACATGCCCAGGGATGGGGCATCCACAAATTCTTTGGGCAACCTGTTCTACTGTCTCACCACCCTTATAGTGAAGAATGTCTTCCTTATATCTAATCTAAAACTACCTTCTTTCAGTTTAAAGCTATTACCCTTGGCCTATCACTACATGACTTTGTAAAAAGTCCCTCTCCAGCTTTCTTGTAGGCCCCTTCAGGCACTGGAAGGCTGCTATAAGGTCACCCCAGAGCCTTCTCTTCTCCAGGCTGAACAAACCCAACTCAGCCTTTGCTCATAGGAGAGATCTCCATCCCTCTGATCATTTTTGTGGTCCTCCTCTGGACCCACTCCAACAGGTTTGTTTCCTTCTTCTGTTGGGGGCCACAGGCCTGAATGCAGTAGTCCAGGTGGGGTCTCATGAGAGCAGAGTAGAGGGGGAGAATCACCTCCCTCGACCTGCTGGTCACTATATATGGTCATCTTATACGGATATACTCACATAAGGGAGCAGTGAAGTAAAGAAACACCTAATCTATACTGCTGAAATTTTATTCTTTTCCTGTTAATATTTAAATGAAGATGCTAATTTTAAAATAATTAATGTTACCTAACTTAGCTCTTGGAGGAGATACAGCTCTGTGAGTGTGCTTTCTCCTGGATGGCATCCAATTAAGGGTTTGCTCTTTTGTCTATCTTAGCATATAAATAAGGGATACTGAATATGAATTCTTATTACTTCAGGATATTTTTAATGAAGGCAGGCTTCTTAGAAATGTCATAGAGTATATTTTTATGCATCAATGTTTATTTCTGATGATCTACATTGATGTTTACGACTAAAAGAAAAAAATGTTAGTAAATAAAAGCAACATCCTTCCCAAACTCTTCTTAAAAAATAATTCCATAAACCTAGGGAATAGAGAAATGTTCTGATCTATCTTCTAGAGGGTTTTAATACAGAAAAAGTGACTCAAAATGTTTTATTTATTTATAAATTTGATGCTTTTAAAAGACTAAGAGAGAAAAAGATAATATCTTGTTGCGGTATAAAAGCATCATAGCTCTACTAAGTTTAGACCTACTGTGTTCTATGAGTTTAATGGTGTGCAGAATTTACCAGAGAGTAGAATTAAGGAAGAGCCAGCTGGGTGTTAGTAACAGTAACTAATGGCAGAAGAGGAAAAGGTTATCATGGGCCTGTGTGCACAGCTTTTATTCACTGGCAGCCCACTCATCCCCATTTTTTAATATCATATATGAATTTTTTTATCCTACACATGACATCTCTAATAGGGACTGGAAGACATTTACGTGCCATTGTCATCAACAATGTCACACACACGAGGGCATTGAGCTGTGTGCTAGAACAGTGGCTGCATTTTTCTTTCTACTTAGTTCGAAAAAAGTTTAGATATGAATTAATTTTAACAGTTACACAAAATAAGGCAGAGAGAATTAATATTTGCTTCCAATACCCCAGTACACCAGAACCCTAACAGTCAGCCAGGTAATTTGGGCAAGATCAGTGGGTCTGTTAGAGAGAGCTGCATTATATTATTCTTTAACAGTAGGAATCAGGGACAAATTTCATTTTTTTAAACAACCATAAGAAGATGCGTTGTCATCTGAATTAAAAAATATCACCTCTATTAGGAGATACATGAACCGAAATCTGTCTCTACATTCACAACACTTGTTTTCTTCATTTGACACAGGTTTGCTCTGTGACCCTCTGAAGGCATATGTATCAAATAGGTATGATGATTGCCACAAAGATTTATGATACTTTATTTGAAATTAAATTACCTCTCTTACTCCTTCTAATCATCTTCTCAGTTACACATATCCTAGTCTTTATCTTCCATTGCTTCAGCTTTATACTTATTTTCTTTTTAACATCACTTCACAACCTTGTTTGAATATTACTAATTTAAATTCACATCTCTGTGCAACCTTCAGTCTACAAGCCACTTTCCTGCAGGCCCACTGACACTCTAAATTTAAGTAGTGTTGTCCATTACTGAAGAAATAGTCCTGCTGAAAACAAATAATGTCTCTTCAGGTAAACAGGGACAGTATTAAGAAAGGGGACAGAGTAGGAAATGCCCAGAGAATGTCTTTCTCATTGCTCTCACAGATGAACTAAATGCCTCTGGATTGCTCCCTGTCATTGTGTTCATGTGCCTTGGTCTTGGCCACAAGCAGCATGTGGAGGACTTTCTTGTACTTTGGTCATGGATGACTCTTACCTTACTCTGTGGTTTTTGATGCCAACATCATTTACAGAAAAAAGAAAGGGAATGGATTGGTGTACAGTCTATGAAGGCAAGTGAGCAGGATATGTTTCAAGCTGATACTGCTAAGGTTTTGGATCAGAATGTATGAATATCCCCTCCTTCCCAAAGGAAATGCATGACTAGAGCATGTGTTTGATTAGAACATTTCTCCCTGCTGCTTCTTCAGATGATCTCTGCTACTACTGTGCTTTGGGCATTATAAGTTTTCAGCTGCATATTTGGTACTAGTATAAATGAAAAAAGCATTGTTGAGGTTGATCAATTCTACATGAAAGTTTCAATGTAACTTGAAACTAACTGAAGGCAATAGTATTATTTTAAATATATTTCCAATTTATTGACTGGCTTTTCAAGGAAGATTTTTTTTTTTGGCATTTAGGTTTTTTCTAGATTACCTTCTAATTTTCTTCATTTACTATTTTTACTGTTGTTTAAGATCTCTGTTTTGGACAAATAGCCATTCCTACTATGTAATCGTGTAATGACTGAGGTTGAAACAGACCTCTGGAGATCATCTAGCCCAATATCTCTACTTAAAGCAGGGTCAGCTAGAAGAGGCTGCTCAGTGTCCGGTCAGGCTGTGAGTATCTTGAAGGATGAAGACTGCACAATATCTCTAGGTAACGTGTTCCAGTCTTTGATCCCCATCACCATAAAAAATTTCTTTCTCATGTTTAAATGAAATTCCTTTGTTTTTGTTTGTGTTGATTGCCTCTTGTCCTGCCACTGGACATGACTGAGAATAGTCTGTCTCCTCCTTTCTTATGTCCCCCATCATTTATTGTATACATGGATGAGATACCCCCTGAACTTTCTCTTCTCCAGACTGAACAGTCCAAGCTCTCTCAGCCTATACTCATAGAATAGGAAGGGATCGGATCATTCCAGTCTCTTCATCATATTTGTGGTCCTTTGCTGGACTTGCTCCAGACATGCCCCTCTCATACTGGTGAGTCCAGAACTGGACACAGAACTCCAGACATGACCTCACCAGCGCTGAGTAGAGGGGAAGGATCACCTTCCTTGACCTGCTGGCAACACTTGTCTAATGCAGTCCAGGAAACCATTAGCCGCCTTTGCTCTAAGGGCTCATTGATTCTTCAAGTTCTACTTCTGGTCAGGCAGGACACCCAGGTCCTTCTCTGCAAAGCTGTTTTCCACCCAGTCAGCCCTCAGTGTGTACTGGTTCAGGGGATTATTCCTCCCTACCTGCAGGATTTCACATTTCCCTCCATTGAACTTCATCAGCTCATGTCTCTCCATTTCTTTGGCTTGTTGAAGTCTCTTTGACTGGCAAACACATTTGTGTCAAGAACATGTTAGTAAAATATGTCTTTTCTGTTTATTGTTTGGTAATGCAATAATAAGTGATATCACCGTTAGGGACCAAGAGACCTGTTGCATTTTAAACATCCTCCTTAATACAACTGTTCCACAACAGATGGAGATGTCAGATAATCCAGGAAAAATACTTATCTGAAGCTTAATTTCTGTTCTATTCAAACAGCTTTTGACCAGTCAATGATCATTTCTAAGGACTACTGGATGCCTGAAGATGGATGCATCTTGTGCAAATCCAGAGTTCACTATCTATCTAAGCTAAATATGTGTCTTCATGCATTTTTTGTCCAACCATTTTCCCCAGGAAGACCTCAGGATGTTCCTTATAAAATAAGGATATTATTGAGCAGTGGCAATTATTACTTTGATTAGGAAAATTTCTGGTTTACGTTTCTGTTCCTTCTGATCCCCATAGCAATGTTTTAGCAGTTTCTTTTCTCCTTTAATAGCACACTCCATCATCTGTGCCATTATTTTTCCAATATTAATAGCTAGCTAGTCCCCAAAACAACTCAGTGAAAATACAGAGTCTTAAATTTTCAAAATAAATCAAGTAGTCATTCTTAGACAATCATGTTTTACTGTAACCCTAGAAGGATGTGGCACCTAGAAATTATAAGAGCACAATTCAGGATTTAATCAATATTATGTTACCTTAAACCCAAATACAGTATATTAAAACAGCATATTCAACAGTTATACCTGTATACAGGTATTTCGTATGATTCTAATTACATAGAAGGATGCAAATGTATAAGTATTTGCATAAATATTTGAACATTCTTACTACCAAAAGAGCAAAGAAGACAGACATGCATCATTGAATGTAGGACACATCCAAGACAAAAAATAGGATAAGTACAATGGACTACAAAAAGAGAGAACTTCCTGACAAATACACAGGAAGAATTACTAGCCAAACCAAAAACAGTCCACGAGAATCAACCCTGCAAAATAGTTCTCCCTTTTGGAAGGTGAGGAATTAGGATAAAACCATCAGGCATAAAAGGAAAAGTAAAGAAAACAGTTGGCTTAATTTCTCATTTATCACATGAAAGCGACTCATTATCTTGATCTCTGCAACTAAGAACCGTGAAGGATGGCAGTCATCAGCACTAACTTTATTACACCAGCTTTGTGATATTGTATAATCACAACTAATTTGGGCTGTGATGTTTTCCGGCTAACAGTTTTGTATATGTAGTAAAAATGATAGAAATGTGCAAGAACTAACCATTAGAATGGAGTATATTGCAAACAAATTAATTTATTATAAGTATGTAAGTATTGTTATAAAGTTTAGAACTGATTTAATAGTGATGTAATACCCTACCTGATATATAACATATCAGTTGCAGTGCTTAGTATCATATTGAAGTTGCAGTCTAAGCTGAGTGTGCCACTGAAGCCCACTACATTAAAGTTCAAGTACTATCTGAGCAGAATCTGTAGCAAGGCTATATTCTACTATGTTACAACACTAATTTAGAAATCCCTGTAAAAATATGCATTAGAGGCCCTCTGAGCACTGAGTTCTTCCAGTATATCACTGTCACTTTTGAGTTCATACTTTCTCAGTGATTATTGCATTTCCTTACTTCTCTTAGCAACTTTTCGAACGTAATGGCTTACACATCATTAGATGGTCAGTATTCTGTCTGGATACATCAGAAATTTCAATTTTAAAAGACACAGAGACATTTATTTGGTCATAGCATATCTTTCTCAAAGTGTAGCTATCTGCTCCAATTACATATATTTTTAAAATTCTTTGGTTGTAGAATATTCCTTGGAAGAATATGAATTAAGGAGGAGATATATTAAAGCTTGGAATCATGACAACATTCTTTCAGTTTATGCTGTCAGATAATGCAAAGTACATCAGAAGAAGGTAGTCAAAAGAAGGCTGTCTTCCAACAATACTTTCAGCAACCATCCCCTTTTGCAATGGATCAACTACTCTACCAGCTGATCAAAATAAGATTCTCACCAGATGGCTTGGCTAAGCTTTGTGTCTTATTGTGTAACACTATTTCTTGATTTTTAAAGTAGTCTTTATTTCACCACCATTAAACTGCCACAGGAAGAGGCAGGGTCTGTCGTAGATCTGCAATATAGTTGAAGTAAAACATGTAATTCCACTGTGAGATGCTAAAAGAAGCTGTGGTGTATCACATATCTGAATTCAAATCATCTGAGAACATTGTAGTGACTGTGTCATACTGGAACGTAGTGTTCAGCAGTTACACATCAACTACTATGATTTACAGTAATATTGTTATCTGAATATAAATCAGTATCTGCAGCATAAATGATCCCAAACCAAAGATATCTTCACCATTAGCTTCAACAACAGTTCCTTCAGCTCACCACTAAATAGTTAGACTTGAAATCATAGCTAAGGGAGATTGAATACAATGTAAATTGCAAATCTGAAATACTCAGGAGTAGGAGATTATTACAACAGACTTTAAACCATAAAAACCTTTCAGAATGCTACTCCAAAGAACAAATTGATTCATTTACACAACAGAACGCAGGGTGCACAGACACTGATGCTTCAGCTGGGGACTAAAGAAGTGCACATAAAGACTCCATGCTCCAGCAATACTGTAAAACCTACCTTGAATTTGTCAGAAAATCCTTGCTTTCATTTCTGTTGCACTGATAAAAATTTTGACTATTTTTACACAGCATGCCATCCACTGTCACAGATATACTAGAAACTACTCTTCAAAGAAAATTATCAGTTAATCCTGTAAGTCTTGCATTTATGTCTCAACAACTGTCATGGTTACACAGGTGAGAAATGGGTGGCATACTACAGTGTGTCTATGCATATTTATCACTCAGCGTAATCTCTGGCCAATTTCAGCCTATGTCGTGTTGCTGTGTTATCACTGGTCATGTTAGTCACATGATACTACTTTTCTTTTGGATACATGATTTTTATTAGGTAATTAAGATCCTGGATTATCAATCAAGGGAAGAGAATTTGGTCAGGGTTTTTTTTTTTTTCCCCACATATGTAATTCAGCATAGAAGAATAAAAATTAAAAAATGTAAAAACGTTTGATAGGAGGATGATGAGGTAGTACAAAGGTAGCACAAGTATTTTTAAAACACACGTTGATATAAACTTCTTTACTGCCTTTTCAGTTTCTAAGTATTAAATGTTTCTCTTTAGCAGTAAGCATTAATGCGTTTGCACTAAAGTTAACCGTTTCAATGTCCTATTGACACAAGAGCTTGGTCCCACAGGATCAGTCTTTATTATCATCCCTGATACCCCTGTATCTCTTGATACTAAAGAAGATGTTTATTAATTGCCAGATTCTGTTTTGATCTCTGTTTTTAAAATTTAAAAAAAGGTATAATGCCATCTACAGAAATTGTTAGTTTATTGCTAAATTCTTTAAGTGTTGTGATGGACTTATAGAGAAACTGACTTTAAGCAAGCCCTTTCCTAGATCTAGAAACTTCAGTTCATATTAATAATGTCATAGCAGACAGTCAATATGTTGTCGCCATGTTAATGGATATAAAACTTGTTCCACTTCCAAGATGCATGGATAAGACTATATAGTTTTGGTTTTATTAAGAAAAAAGAGGTCAAATTACTAATGTTTCCAACACTGTGGGTTTTAGCCTATAATTAATAGTTTGTTTCATTTCTTTTAAATAGAGGCAATCAAATTCTAAGTTAATTAGATATGGGAAAACCATAAATTACATCTCAAGTTCAGGGAAAAAAATTGGCTTTGAAGTAAATGGAAGTCAGAAGTTTGAAGAAAAAATTAATGAAACAATGTCATATGCAAACATTGCTTTTTTTTCAAAGACAAGGTTTTTTTTTAAGCCAACATCCTGTGGAAACCATGATTTAGCTCCAGTGAGACCTGCTCTTCTGTAACTGCATTATTTTCTTTATAAGCATGGCCAGCAGTTATAGTGTTTTAAGGTTCCTTGTACTCAACTTTGGGTTGCAAAAGCAGTACATTGGCTGCAACTACAAAAATGTAATATTTCATTGCATTGACATCATAAAGGATGTTTCCTCAATTTGCTGTGGTCAGCATTAATGAACAGATTAATTCAGTTTCTAAGACGACTCTAGCAAACAAGCAATCTATTTATTTTCTTGTATTTATTGATCAGTGCAGTGTTACTATATAGAAGGATATTCTGTTTATGATTAAATGATTTAATTGAGTGAACAGTGAAGCAAAAATTTTTAAAATATAGTACAAATAGGATGGAGATTAGCTTTGATCAAATCAGATATTCTCCTAACACTGAATGCAAATTCAGTGCATGTGAAATGGAAGACAATATAAGTCTGTGCCTCTTTATGACCAAAGGAAAGGACAAGGAAATTCTGATTCCACATCAGGAAAAAAATGTTCACCATGAGAGTGTTCATACACTGGAAAAGGTTGCTCAGAACAGTTGTGTAACTACTGTTAGTAAGCCTAACTTTAAGAGTCCATTCCACCAGCATGATAATGCACATGCTTAGTTTGATCTGGGTAAAGTCTGAGATATTTTGGTATGTACCAGATGTGAGAAGCAATTGCAAAAAAAAAAAAAAAATCACAAAATGGCTGCTGTTGACTTTGGTTTCGTACTGTTTGGGTAGTTGGACAAGTATTAAGCTTCTTGCAGATAAAGGTTTAATGAAGTTCAATGGCTGGATAAAAATATTCTAGTTGGTCTCCTAATTGAGGAATGTTAGTTTATGTGATAAAGCTCCTTTACACACCCACCAAAGAGCTCAGAGACAATGGCATGAGGAAAAACCCAAATCATAGCCTGCCAGCCTACTCTCAAGCTCATCACAGGGGCCATCAGCTCATCAAAGGCCCATCTGCACAAACCCAAAGGAGTGCAGGGGTACAGAACGGAGCTGGAGAGCCAAATCAAGGACTCCCAAAGAGCGAGCACCTTGTCTAAACCCCTCCCAGGATTGTGATGGCAGAGCCATCAGCCCCAGAGTCCAGATGGGACACCCACCACCGAGAGCAGCTCTTATGATCACCTTTCAAACTAAGAGGGTTGCTGCCAAGGAGTGGGACACAATCTGGGCTGCATGGAAAAAGCGGTTCAGGGTGGCACAGGGCTTTTTTGGGATGTCTAGGGGACGATTCAAAGGCGGGAAGGGAAAGATGTAGGTGATTTCAGGGGGAACAAAAGTGGGGAAAATATATGAGTAGGGGCTAAAAAGGGCCAGTCACATGTAGGCGGTTGGCTGATCAGAGTGCTTTGCCTGGCCATGCCCTGTGCCTGACCAGCACAGCCTGTCCTGTATCCCTATTAAATTCCTTCCTGGCTCTGTCCTGGGGAAAGGCACTCTGTCCTGTGAGCACATACATGTGTGGGGCTGTGAGAGCAGCCGCTGGGGTCAGACCAGGGGGCAGAGGGTCCCTGTGTCCCTGGGACAGCAACTGGAGCAAGTGCGGGTGTGCGAGTGAGTGTGTGAACACCAGAGAAGATCAAACTGGACAAGCTGGTGAGCAAGGGGAGTGGCCTGGGAGTAAGGGGATAAGCAGGTCTCTAAGGACCAGCGTTGGGTGTGAGAGACCCTGGGTGTCGCTAGGGGCGAGAGCATGGGGAGTTGGCTATGGGACTAGGGGAATCACATCTGGCTTAGGGTGTGTAATGGTCTGTACCAGCAACTGAAAATAGGGCTGTGGCCTCAGGAGCTCCTGTGTCCAGGGGTCAGCAGATCCCAGACTGGGATCCAGGTGCCAGCTACTGAGCAGGCTGAGTGTCTGAGCCCAGCTGCTGGATGGATCCACTTTATCCACATGTGTACATACAGCCTCACTAGTGGACTTCCGTCCTGCCAAGCCAGTGAATGGAGCATGATGAAGCTGCTGGTGATGTTTATGTACCTATGTATATATGTAAGCTTTGTGTGTGTGTGTGTGTGTGTGTGTGTGTGTGTGTGCGCGCGCGCCTGCTGGGAACACATCTTCAGCCTCATGACTACTTGGACTGAGGTATGTAGAGCAGCAGTAGTTTTCTTAGGCTGTTGGATCCATCCAGCTATTTTCCTCTAAGAACGTTAATCCTTTGTAATTTTCAAAATTTAAACAGACACTGCCAGCTGAGCAAGCTGATCTAACTTCGAAGTTAGTCTTACTTTGAGCTGTTGGACTAGCTGATTTCCTGAAGTGCCTTCCATCTTAATTTATTCCCTGATTCTTGGGAACATTGAAAAGTGGTGTTCTTTAGCCTGTAGAAGAGAAGGTTCTGGGGAGATGTTATTGTGGCCTTTCAATATATGAAGGGGGCTTATAAGAAACATAGAAAGAGATTTTTTATGAGGTTCTGTAGTGACAGGACACAGGGCAATGGTTTCAAACTGAAAGAGGGTAGATTTAGACTGAATGTAAGGAAGAAGTTTTTTACAGTGCATGTGGTGAGAAGCTGGAACAGGTGTCCCAAAGAAGTTGTGGATGTCCCATAGACTCATAGAATCATAGAATATTTCAGGTTGGAAGGGACCTTTAAAGATCATCTAGTCCAAACCCTGCAATGAGCACAGACATCTTCAACTAGATATTGTGCAAATATTCCATCACTGGAAGTGTTCAGTGTTAGGCTGGCCAGGGCTTTGAGCAACCTGATCTAGTGAAAGATGTTTCTGGCAGAGGGGTTGGACTAGGTGATATTTAATCATAGACTGTTCTATGGTTCTGGGATTCTACAAAAAATAGAATGCAATAAAATTCACATTTCAGTGCAGACATATTTACTATTTGTCACATTATACATCTTTGTAATTATGCCTTGTTAATTGCTGAAGTGATTCGTTAAGGATTTCCTTCCTTAGTTTCATTTTCCTTGTTATTCCATCACTCTCTAACTTTTTTCATATGTTTCCTTATTCAGAAAACTGCCATTAAGTATCACTTTGCTTACCAGCTGGCTTCTTTTCAATGACAGCTTTTCACTTGTTTGGTTTGAAGCTTTACTGCTTAAAGTATACAGCAGCTATTGATATCTTGTCTGAGCACTGCTCCCAGACCTGTTGCATTAGGGTGCTGCAGCATCAAGTATACGTGTGGAGCTTTCCCTACAGTTCATCTCTCACTATGCAAAAAGTGATAAATGACTGTGTTACATCTCACATAACATAAAATATTGTACAAATATTCTCTCTCCTGAAAAACTGGTTGACACGTTCAGATCAACCAAACACCAGGAAATCCAGATGCAAGTGAGATTCTCATAGACTATTTCCACCGTAAGGCTCCACCTTGTTTTCAAAAAGGTGCATATAACCCATGAGACGAATAAAATTAGGCTACTGATATTGTCATATATGGTCATGAGTTTCTGACTAGACTTTTTAGTGTGTAAATTCAAATTCAACGTCAGGTGTTCTGAAATTATATAATTCTGAAATAATTTTTCAAGAATCTAAGTGTGATGGATATTCTTACATTTTTTTTCCTACTCTGCCACTTTCAACTTCATGCTTTGAAAATAAAACAAAGAAAGAAATTTCATATGCCAAGGATCTTGGAACTATGCAATCAAATACATAATTTTGATATATTACAAAGATGAAATATATAGCACTTTTAAGAATCTGAGCGTACTGTAAAGTCATGTGGTAAAATAGAAAATCTAGATACTATCACATGTTATTGTTTACAGGCAAGGATAAGAAAATTCCCAGCTGTTTTTTATCACAATACAAGATAGTCTTTAATACATTTTTTTGATTTACATAAAATATAGTGGTTACATATAATCTTGGTAAAGCCAAAACCAAGGTGTTTAGTGTTGTCGTGATTAATCTAATAAAAATCTTCATGTTCCAGTAAAAAAGCTGAATAAATGCAACTTTTATCAGTCTTTTAAAATCAATGGTTCAAACGTTTAAGCTTACATGGCCAAAATGAAACACTTCATCTGTGAAAAGCAAAATACTTTAAAACAATAGCAACATGCATCATTAGGAAATGTTTTAAAAAACATCAACATATTCTTCTGTTGTGCTTCCATCTGTAGTAGTTGTCATTGTGCTGATATGTGTTTTATTTATGATTAGTCAGATCACAGAAATCAGCTAGTTTATCTTTGAAGATTTCAAGCATGTTATGGAAATTTGATGAACGGCTGTCTCCCTGATGCCCTCTCTCAACCTATAATTTGCTAAACTATTCAGAAGAAATGTCTTATGTCACACTGATTCCTCTGCCAAATATTTTCTGTGCAATGTACCCAAAAAGATCCTGAGAGACTGAGTAGACTTAGTAATATATTCAATAATATACTTAGTTTGGATATGGACCTCTCAGATTTCTGCATTATTGTCTTTTCAGCCCAATAAACAACATTAAAAGGGAGTTAAGAATTTTTGTGGAATATTTCTAAAGCAAAGTTATAAAAAACGGTGACGATATTGACCTAGTGCATGTGAAGTCTAAAGCTGAGCATGCAAATAAGCAATAGCTCTGAATGTACAAGTGATGGAATAATTTAAAAAAATCTAACAGGGGACAACGTCAGATATGAGATTGTTTTCTCCTTTGTAGCAGAGAGGAAAGTACAGAGATGTAACTGTGTTGAGGCTCATTGCCTGAAGGTGATTGTTGATTTCCTTTTCCTTTCTTATTTTTCATCATTTGAAAATTGTACTTATCAGGTGTAGAATTCATTGTTAAATTCAACTTGCAAGGATGAGATGAAAATAAAATATTTCTTTAAAGAAGATTTTTACTAGCATCTTGATGTTCTAAATAGTAACATATCAAGAAAATCTTGGATTGTCTTCACTACTGTTTAACCTCAGATGGCAACTAAGCACCACATAGCCACTCCCTCATTCCCCCTACCCTAGCAGGATGGAGAAATTGGAATTAAAAAAAAGCGAAACTTTTAGGTCAGCTGTCCTCACTATGCTCTCTCTCAGCTTCTTGTGCACCTCCTTACTGGCAGAGTATGGGAAGGTGAAATGACCTTGTCTTAGTATAAGCACTAGTTAGCAGCAACTAAAACATCAGTGTGTTATGAACATTATTCTCATCCTAAATCACCAGCTATTGGGAAGAAAAATAACTCTAGCCCAACCAAAACCAGGACAACTGCCATCAAAATACATTTCAGAACTTGTCTTGAAAAGTGACACAGAATTCCAACAGATGAGTAGCAGCTCAACTGTTTGAAAAAAAGAGGAGCAGAACTGAAACATGTTATGCATGCTTTTCACTTTTTCATGCAACCACTGTTGCCACAATATTTGATATTCTGTTACCTAGATGAGAGAATAAAAAACATACTTTTAGATACAGCAGCTGTTTTGTGGCCTACGTCCAGATTCTATTCTTAAATGAAGTTTATCCATCAGACACAAAAGCTTCTACAGAGCTTTAATCTGTAACAGGGCATGTGCAGACACACCTTTTATACAAATGAACTCAACTTTCTGGTAACTTTTACACCAGTGTGGTCAAATAGGAGTCCTACAGATACTGAGTTTCTGAACAACTTAAGACCATAAAAACAAACATTCAAGTTCAAGCCAAAGGTTCACTAACTTTCCTGGAGGAATGCTAATATTCATGTTGGAATATACAAATAGTCTTCATCCACTTTCTCCAAAGCATTCATCAAATTCTAATCCTCTATCAAATGAGCCCTCATTCATTCTTTATAGATTGTACACCTTGCCTACTCACAAATCCCTTATATTCTCAAAAATCCTTGATAAGAAACTTTTTTAAATACTGCTATTATCCTGTGTCTTGAAGTTGTTCCAGTTCTGCTGTATAAATTTGAGATGAGGGAATTGTGCGGTGTTCAAAATGTGCATTAACTGAAGATTCATATAGCAGAATTATGCTGTACTTTTATTTTATTTATTTAACTATTCATTCCTTTCCTAATAATTCCTTTCCTAATAATTACTAGCATTTGATTTGTTACCTGGTTAATGCCAGCTGCAGACATGATTGCTTCGCTGAATTGCAAGGTCTCAGTCCTGAGGAGCAATGACCAGCACAGGGTCTATAATTTTGAATGCAATTTGATTTCTTTCCTTTCTTTTCTTTTCTTTTCCACTTTACACTTAGTCATACTGAATTTCATTTATCAATTTATTACCCAGTCAATTCTCAGAAGATCCTTCTTCAATTCTTTGTAAGATGCCTACATCCCTACTCACCTTCAAATTTCGTATCATCCGCAAACCATAAAATGCTCATCAGGAATTGTGATTTTGTGAATAAATCAAGTAATTTATGAAGACACAGAGGATTTTAGAATGATATTATGAAATTATGAAGATATTGAGGATTTGTGTATAGACTAAGGATTTATGAAGATGTAGAAAAACACAGATTCCAGAAGAGATCACTGTTAAAATTAAGTTGTTGTGAAAATTGACCATTTATTCCTATCCTCTATTTTCTGTCTCCCCTGTCCATATGTTCTTGATGCCTACAAAAGAAAGTAGGTAGGTAGGTAGATTCTTCTAATACTGCAATAGACTCTTGGTTTTGTTTCAGGTCTGAATCCAGAGAAGTGAACATTTGTAACCATCAAACCATGTGACAAATTGGGTTTGAACTAGCACTTTTTACAGAATAATGGTAAGATTTTAACAGTTTGGAAATTCATTTCCCATAGTGCTGAAACTACTTATTTTTACTAAATAGTGCTCTGAGCTCAATGAATTGTAACCTCAGGCCTGAGAGTGATGTAAAGATTTAAAAAAAACATAATTTCAGGGGTTTTTTCCTTGTCATTAATTAAAAAAAATCACTGAATTAGTTTTACTCCATTTTTTTAAAAAGCCGGAAGACACTGTGGATTTGGAGCCATTAGTTTTTTATGGCAAGGGCAAGCAGAAAAAAACACACACAATAGAAAGTAAAATGGACATGAAAAAGAGATATGGAACTTTGCTGGAGAGTAAAAGAGGGAGTAAGCAGCAAACTATTGTTAATGGAAAATGTAATTCGAGTGAAGGGATAATAAGGGAAAAGAAAGCATAATAAAGCCCTAAAAAATACAGGCAGACCGGTAAAGTATCTAGATTTCCAGACTACTGGATCTTGGTCCCTTTTTGCCCTGTAGTGTTGGAGCTGGAGGACAGTTAAAGTATTTGGGTCCAATTTTGTAAATGTCAGTAAAAAAGTACAAAAAAAAAAATTGCAGTCTGAAATTTTGAAAGCTCGTTTGAATTGACCTCTAAACTTATGGAGAAGTTGAACAAATAGAATGCCATGTTAACAGTATTATAATGCTTGTAAATAAATTATATTGTCTGTCTGTTACAACCATTTGCTTTTCTACTGTGACTTCATACTTTATTTAAAATTGCTTTGTATTGATGAACTATAGTATACAACTGGTTTGCACATGAATATTATTTGTCTGGGGAAAATATGGTGTGAAAACAATGATTTAACTATGTAATGTAATCATTCAGCCAGTAACGGAAGCACATAGTCATCTCCTCAGGACTGATGTTGATTGCAGGAGTTGATCCTCTGTGATGCTGCCAGAGATCTTTAACTCCAGCTCTCCATCTAGTGTCCAGGAAAGCCCTTACACTGAGATCTCAAAATTCTCTGTTCAATAAAAGAGCTTGAAAGAATGAGGATGGATGTTATATTTCTACTGTATTATAATTTAATTTTTGGATTTCCTTTCTAAAGCTGAAATCTTTCCCAGTGTTTAGAAGTTCTTATAACTTGTCCTAACTGGTATGAAATTGTTTTGAATTAAGAGCCTTTTTCCAAATTTTGGACGAATTTCATGGTTTCTGAATGTAAATTATGAGCTACTCTTTGCTTATAGATTTTTACTTCTTCTGTACGGGACTCATTAGATTCTCAATGTCGAATTAATCTTAAACTTGACCTTAAACATCACTGTTCATTTGCCAGTATTCTATATTGTATGTTTCTCTTTTTAAATATTGTTTCTCTTTAAGGAGTTTTTTCAACTACAACATTCAGCAACCTATCAAAATATTAATTTTGCATGAGAATTTTATTGATTTAATAATATATACTAACCCTGCAGTAATTTTTGCCTATGTATTTGGTATGGAATGTGTTTGGTTTTACCTTCTATCATAAACACAAGATGTCAAAAATCTTGTTTCCATTTTTTCCCCTTTCTTCTTCCTGTGGGTAAAATACTAATTATCTCAGAGTCATACTGAGGAGGATACCTATGTAGATGTTACTGCTTTGGCATGATAAACAGATTTTTTCAGTGAGAGTTTAACTTATTAAAGACTTGAAAATTAATCTAGAGAATGAATCTTCAGTAAGGATTTCTGGAAGCAAGTATATGGCATTTTAGATCTTGCATAACTGTTTTTTAATATTGGAAATCCTTCTAGTAGCTCTGGTTTTGTATCCAATATTTCTGGTTACTGTTATTCCAGTATTTATTATATCCTCTTCAATATTGTTGATAAAGCTATGTTTAAGAATTACATAAATCATCTACATGATTTGTTTGTGGTACCACAGAAATTTATTAGGCAGCATGATATCACCACAGAGATTGAACAGTAGAGATGTAAGATTAAAACAAAAAGTGGTAAAAGTAAAACGAAGCATCTTTTTATGACAAGTTAAAGATCACAGAATGATAAAATGATAGAGTCTTTTGGATTGGAAGGGACCTTAAAGATCTTCTAGTTCCAACCCCCCCTGCCATGGGTCTGGCATACCTTCCACTAGATCAGGTTGTTCAAAGCCCCATCCAGCCTGGCCTTGAACACTTCCAGGGAGACGGCAAACAATAATAATAATATAATGCACAAAAGCATATTTTGTTATTATCCCGAGCTAATAGCCCATGAAAATATAAACCATTTTAAGGTAGAAGTGATATTTTTGCTGCACTGGTGAGGCCTCATTTGGACTATTGTGTCCAGTTCTGGGCTCCTCAGTTCAAAAGAGACAGGGAACTTTTGAAGAGAGTCCAACAGAGGGGTACAAGGATGATTAAGGGACTGGAACTTCTCTCGTATGAGGAAAGGCTGGGAGACCTAGGGCTGTTTAGACTGGAGAAGAGAAGTCTGAGAAGGGACCTTATCAATGTCTATAAATATATGAAGGGTGGCTGTCAGGAGGATGGAGCCAGTCTCTTTTCAGTACTGCCCAGTGACAGGACGAGGGGCAATGGGCACAAACTGCAGCACAGGAAGTTCCACCTCAACATGAGGTAAAACTGCTTTACTGTAAGAGTGACAGAGCACTGGAACAGGCTGCCCACAGAGGTTGTGGGGTCTCCTTCTCTGGAAACCTTCAAAACCCGACTGGATGCATTCCTGTGCAACCTGCCCTACGTGATCCTGCCTTGGCATGGGGGTTGGACCAGATGATCTTCTGAGGTCCCTTCCAACTCCTACCAGTCTGTGATTCTGTGATTCTGTGAAATGGGATGATTTCTTCTTTCTAATTTATGTTATTAGTAATTTTCATTCCCATAGAATGTTTGTCACACAAACTTACCCAGTAAATCAGAAGCTTCAGAAGTTTGCTTTGCTGTTCCTCTATGTGCCAAACTGATTTGACATCTCAAATCAGTCTCTTCATTTCTCTGCTACTGGTACTTACTAAATTTAAACTGTAAATCTTTGGAACTGTATAGGTAGTGTTTAGTACTGCAGGAGTTTTATAACATACTGGCTCTCCTAAAGTCTATGAGAAAGTTTCTAGTATCACTGACAGATCTCGGCCAAGGATTATTTACCAATATAGAAATGAGGTGTGAATGTTGAACTTTTGCTCTTCATTTGTCTGTTCTGAGTAAGCTTCTCTAGAGAAGTTCTAAATGATCCCTTACTCCTTTTGTTCAAAAACCTGTAAGACAACCATTGAAAATATAAAAAGTAATAAATTGCATTCATTGCAGAGGGAGAAAGTAGAAAGCTCATTCTATCTCTACTTTGTAAGATGCCGAAGTTCAATACGCTAGAGGTCAAAAGGAAAACAACTGTGCTTCAAGCTATAATTTTCTGGAACAAGGGTTCCACCTCGTCACTAGCAAGGATTGTATTCTTGTTTGTTCATCCATGCAGGATAGTTTATGATGATATTTCATGATTTTTATATCAATTCATTGATGAGTCAGTTCTGTGTTGTAAATTTTCTGTAAGAATACACATAGTGATAGAAATGTTGTTTCTGCAACACTGAGCCCACAGACTGCCAGTTTTGCCATTAATTTCTCTCAGGGCTTGCCAAGGCCCAAGATTACGATTTTACAAAACCATAAAACATAATTACTAAAAACAAACATATCAAAGTTTTGGAGCAAGGAAAGGATTCAAGCATTAGAGGAAAAAGCAACATGAAATAAAATAAAACCCAATTCACTCAGTACAGTTGGACATGGAATTCATACATGTACATTTAATCTTTAACCCTTTGTGCAGACTACGTATTTTCTAGTTGGGGGTAAACAAGAGAATTGGCCCTACAAATATTTTCCCTTTCCTGCTGTGGCGAATGAGTGAAGGGCACGTTCCATTCCCCGCCCTCCTTTTATTAGTAATCTCGAATCTAATGTGGGCTAAGAGTAGGTCGAAAAAAGAATGCATGCCTCAAAGGCATTGTTAAAGTGTTTTCCAGAGCAACATAGAACCAGGAAAGAAACAAAGTGTTTCTGTCACCCATTTCTTCCCAGAAGCTGTTATAATGTTATCTAGTAAGCAGTGCAAGTTTTCCCATATAAATTATAACAAAATATTAATCTGAAGTTAGATTTCCAAATAGTATTCCTATTTTTAACTTAATTTTATATCATGCTTTTCTTTCTCTTTTATTAAAATTTATGAGTTTCTGTTATAAAATTTAAGATGGCTTCTTGTCACATGGAGGAGATTGCTTGTCACAAATGAGTGGTTTAGGTCGCCTGAAGAATCACTGCCAAAGATATTAGAAAGCAAATTATTTTAATGTACGTTTGTAAGAAGTATGACTTAACAGAATTTGATGACAAGGTCGGTCTACTCTATTACTTATTCAACATATAAAAAGTGTACAAAGAGAAACCAATTTGCAATTAGGTTGGAATGATTTACACGTGGATCAGGAGGAATGATATACACAGACTCAGGGAAATCAAATTGTGTTAGTATGACAATTTCCCAGTAAAGCTTAGCAACATAACAACTTAAAACTTACTAAGATTCTCTAACTACACATGCACACACACACAGACATATATATATAGAGACATATAAAGAGATACAAAGAACAGATAGATATAGATTATATAGATATAGATATAGATTATAGTTATAGTTTATATTTACAGATAAAGATAGATATAGGTATATATCTATATCTATATAGATATATAGATATCCAGATATACACACAAACGTACCTGTTAAAAATTCGCCTTGAGTCCAGTGGAATACTCACGTTGAATGTTTTTGAATTTCTCAACGGGCGAGGGTTGAGCCTCAGGGAGTAGGGGTTTCAGCCCAGGTCCCGTGCCAGTCATCAGCAACAGTCCTCCAAACTTATTATGAACTTAGAGTTCACGAGCTCTGACAGGTGTCTTACTCAGGGAAGATGCTGGTCACAGCCTGCTGCAGTCTGAGAGAGCTCAAAGGGACTCATTTGGGCCTGCTGTTTATAGGGTCGGGAGATGATTGACTTTAGGTATCTGAATTTCCATCCTGGCCACAACCCAGACAGGTAATTTCTCAAGTCTCCAGTAGCACTGGCACTGGTTGTTCCCGGGTTGTCAGGACATAATTAGTTAGTCCTGTTTTCATTCCTCACCTTGGACAGGCAACCGTGTTCCTGATACAATCAGTGCCATTCTCCACCTCAGCTACGCAAGAGTGCTCGGAACGGCCGAGAGGCTCTCAACTGCCAATCGCTTTGTTCAAAGGCCAAGGTTTGCCAGACAACTGAATTTCTCAGATTGCAGAGCAGTGCAGGTGCAAGGCAAGGCGTGGTGGGTGGTGGGGAGGAACATAACACCACAGTACTCTAGAACAGATTGGGACCTCAAACCTCTGTAAAATACAGATCACATTCAGCACTGCTATGACACTTTTCCTTGCCAACCATATCAGATGCAGATCTTTTAAATTATATCTACATAAGGTTTACTCATGAATCTAGATATAAAACTGTGAAAGACAGAACAAAAAAGGTTCATAGTATCAATGTCCAGATGGACAACAGTGATGAGTGGTGTCCCTCAGTGGTCCATACTGGGACCAATACTCTTTAATATATTCATCAATGACATAGACATTGGATCAAGTGCACTCTCAGCAAGGTTACAGATGACACCAAGCTGAGTGGTACCGTTGACATGGCTGAGGGACAGTATGCCATCCAGAGGGACCTGGACAAGCTCGAGGCATGGGCCCCTGTGAACCTCATGAGATTCAACAAGGCCATGTGCAGGGTCCTGCAAGCCCCACTATCAATACAGGCTGGGAGATGACAGGATTAACAGGAGCCCTGCTGAGAAGGACTTGGTGCTGCTGCTGGATGAAAAGCTGGACATGAGGCGGCAATGTGCGCTCACAGCCCAGAAGGCCAACTGTATGCTGGGCAGCATCCAAAGAAGTGTGGCCAGCAGGTCAAGGGAGGTGATTCTGCCCCTCTACTCTGATCTTGTTGAGATCCCACCTGGAGTACTATGTGCAGTTCTGGAGCCCGCAGCACAGGAAAGACATGGATATGTTGGAGAGTGTCCAGAGGAGGCTACAAAAATGATCAGAGGGATAGAACAGATCTCCTGTGAGGGCAGGCTGAGAGTTGGGGTTGTTCCACCTGGAGAAGAGAAGGTTCTAGGGACACCTTCCTGCAGCCTTCCAGTACTTAAAGGGGGCTTCACAGACTTTTTAGTGGGGCCTGTTGCAATAGGATGAGGGGTAATGGTTTGAAACTAAAAGAAGGTAGATTTAGACTATATATAATGAAACATTTTTTCCACAGCCCTGGCACAGGTTGCCCAGAGAAGTGGTAGATGCCCCATCCCTAGGAACATGCCAGGTCAGGTTGGACGGGGCTCTGAGCAACCTGCTCTAGTTGAAGATGTCCCTGCTAATTGCAGAGGGGTTCAACTAGATGACATTAAAGGTCCCTCCCAACCCAAAATATTCTATGATTCTGTCAGAATCATTTACTATTTCTGCTGGGGACAGAATTACAATGGCATCTTTTCCCCCTAAATAAATAATGAAAACATAATGCCATTATGTTTGATAAACTGGTGCTTCATAGATTGTGATGCTGTTCAGAACACAATTGGGACAACGTTCTTATTTCCCACATCATTTTAATGTTACTTATATCAGAAGCATTTCCCGTGTTCCTGCAGAAACTACAGAAATGAAGGTTTTTTCCTAGAATAGAATATTTTTTGTATCCTTTTTTTTCTTTTTTTTTTTTTTTTTCACTTTTTTCTTATTCTTCATATTTAATGTCTCAGTCAACATCCCTGACTGGTAGACTAGCTGCACACAGCCTTATGGCAGTGGGGAAATTTGCTTCAAGAACTCTCACACACATTCATGCCATTCATTTACCATAAAAGACTCAAGATAAAAGGCTGGAGTGGCTGAAGGATATGTGCAAACACATTTTTGCCTGTTTAGAGATTAATTTTTAATACGAGTAGAAGTCCTCATTGTATTTCTATATTCCCTCTTTGCCTTTTGCTATTTCCACCTGAAGCTGATGCTGGTGTCTGGTTTTGTGATTTGGTGGGATGAAAATCCAAGACAAAAAAATGCAAATGGTATTTTTTTTCCTTTCACATTTTTCCAGTAAAACCACCTTGAAGAAGAGCTGAAAGTAGCTCTCAAGTTCTATTGTTAAGAAACAAGAATAGCAAAAATGATCAGCAGCTATTTAGCATCAAGTATTTCATAGGCGTTTGGATTCTCTCAGCAGCAGATTTCAAATCTTAAAAAGCTTAGAGGGGTGTCTGATGGTGCATTCTTTCTTTGGTATTACCTTGATAGGAAACCCTCTGCAAAAATAAATGGAGAGTAACATCTTAGGTGCTTAGAATTTTGCCATTATGCAGATTCTTGTGAACCTTCAAGTCTCTCCTGTAGTTTTATAATAAAACCTTACTGAAACACTATACTTTAGGTCTCAGTGGATCAGATACAGAATTTATTAGGATTAAGGTTTGTGGCAAGTGGAAAGCATTTTTTTTTTATATCTAAGCAGGTTTTCCAATCATTTAGTAAAGTGTATGAGCATATTTTCAGGAAGAGATTCTGCTTTTTTCTTTCTTAATATGGCTTTATCTATCTGGGTTGTGATCTTTCTCTTAAAGCATGAAGGACTCCTTATAAAGAAAATACATATGAACATTAGAATGGCCATACTGAATCAGACCAAAGTATCATGCCTGACTAATCTGGTGGCCTTCTACAATGCAGTGACTGCATCAGTGGGACAAGGGAAGAGCTACAGACATCATTTACCTAGATATCTGTAAGACCTTTGACATGGTTCCACACAACATCCTTGTTGCTAAATTGGAGAGATATAGATTTGATAGATGGACTATTCAATGGAAAATGAATTGGCTGTATGGCCACTTCCAAACAGTTGCACTCAATAGATCAATGTCCTAGTGGAGATCAGTAATGAGTGGTGTCTCTCAGGAGTCCATAACTCAGGATACCCTCAGGAATTTTGCAGATAACAGCAAGCTGAGTGGGGTACTTGATTCACTTTGGGAAAGGCATGCCTTCCAGAGGGACCATGAGAGGTTTGAGGAGTGGACCTACGTGAACCTCCTGAAGTTCAAAAAGGCCAAGTGCAAGGTCCTGCACCTTGGTTGGGGCAATCCTCAATATCAGTAGACTAGGTGATGAATGGATTAAGAGCAGCCATGTGGAGGAAGACTTAGGAATACTGGTGGAAGAATATTTGGGAAGCCTGGAGGAATGAAGGCTCTGGGGAGACCTTACTGCACTTATTTTCAATATATAAAGCGGGTTTATAAGAAAGATGAAGAGAGGTTTTTTACAAGGGCCTGCAGGAACAGGACAAAGGGCAATTGTTTTAAATAAAAGAAGGTAAATTTAGATTAGATATAAGGAATAATTTTTTTTACAGTGAGGGTGGTGAGAACAGGTTTTCCAGAGAAATTGTGGATGCCCTATTATTGGAAGTGTTCATATTCAGGATAGTTTGGTGAAAGATATCCCTGCCTGTGGTGGGGGGGTGGATTAGATGATTTTTTAAAGGTCCCTTCCAACGCAAACCATTCTATGGTCATCTAGCATAGTGATTCTCACAGTGAAGACATGAATCCATCAGAGAAGAGGAAGAAATATAAAAGCAAGTAAATATGGTATTGTCTCTGAGTGGTCTCTCTGCCTTCAGCTATATTCATTTCACAGGGTTCCTGCACTAGATTTTGTTTCTGTATATTTAGAACCCCCCACAAGACTTCTCTCCTTTCATCCTGTTCAGTCTTCCCTTGAGTCCTGTATTGTGTGTTAAGGTTTTGGTAGCAGGGGCGCTGCAGGGATAGCTTCTATAAGAAGCTGCTAGAAGCTTCCCCCGTGTCTGATAGAGCTAGTGCCAGCTGGCTCCAAGACAGAGCCACTGCTGGCCAAGGCCGAGCCAATGAGCAACAGTGGTAGCTCTCTGGGATAACATACTTAAGAAGGGGAAAAAAACCTGTACGCAGCACTTGCAACTGGAGAGAGGAGTGAGAATATGTGAAAACAACTCTGCAGACACCAACGTCAGTGAAAAATGAGGGAGAGGAGGTGCTCCAGGCACTGGAGTGGAGATTTCCCTGCAGCCCATGGTTAAGACCATGGCTGGGCAGGCTGTGCCCCTGCAGCCCATGGAGTTCTATGCTGGAGCAGATCTCCACCTGTGGAGGATCCCATGCCGGAGCAGGAGGGTGCCTGAAGGAGGCTGTGACCCATGCGGGAGCAAGCTCCTGGCAGGACCTGTGGACCCATGGAGAGAGAAGCCCATGTTGGAGCAGGTTTGCTGCCACAACTTGTGACCCCACAGGGGATCCACACTGGAGAAATCTATTCCTGAAGGACTACACTCCATGGCAGGGACCCAGCTGGAGAAGCTCGTGAAGAACTGCAGCCTGTAGGAAGGACTCACGTTGGAGAAGTTTGTGGAGGATTGTCTTCCGTGGGAGGGACCTCACACTGGAGCAGGGGAAGAGCATGAGAAGTCCTCCCCCTGAGGAGGAAAGAGAAGCAGAAACAACAATGTGGTGAACTGACCACTTGGGGGGAGGAGGTAGAGAAAATTGGGAGCAAAGTTGAGCCCGGGAAGAAGGGAGGGGTGGGTGGAAGGTGCTTTAAGATTTAGTTTCAGTTCTCATTATCCTACTCTGATTTTGATTGGTAATAAATTAAATTAATTTCCCCAAGTTGAGTCTGTTTTGCCCATGACAGTAATTGGTGAATGATCTCTCGATCCACAAGATTCTCATTAGATATTATCTCCCCTGTCCAGCTGAGGAGAGGGAGTGATAGACCAGCTATGCCCACCACAAGTCTGCATAAATTTTGTGAATATTAAATGACCTTCAGTAAGTTGTCCCAAAGTCTGCTGAGCATTAAATGAAGAATCATCTCTTTGACTGGTTCTCATTAGATACTCGTTCTCATCAGATAGCTGGTTCTCTTTAGTTTCATCTGATGCTTCATAGTTTTTGTATTTAAAAGTAGAGTGAAAAATGGACCGCTTTTTAATCTTTCCATGATGCTAACAAGTTGATTTCAAATAACCTGTTCCTCAAAATTTACAGCTTTTTGCTTCAACAGGGTTGGAAAGTTACATTTGGATTTGCACTTTAAAGTGCAAAAGTGGAAATGCTTTCTCCTTTTTAAAGTAGCCTGAAAATAAGCCCTGGAAAAATGTAGCCCTTTGCTACATTTAACACAGGCAAGTATACATAAAACAGACATTCCATACAGTCTATTTCCAGACATAGATGTAATTTCCTGTTTCTTTTCCAGTTTTGACCCGGATAAAGATTCTTTCATAAAGCTCATCTCATCACCACATCTTTAAATATGCCAGGATACAATCTCAACCAAATATAGGCAGTTAATATAAGCAATATCAACATTATATTGATGAAATCAATTGAGTAAAGGATGAAAATGATCAAAATGAGATCCTAAGACCAGTTAACACTTAAAATTATTTCCTGAAATACTGGAAAATGGACAAGCCTAAACAAGCTCTTCTGAACTTGTAAGAAAAATATTTGGAGAGCAACTTAAAAGGGAATCCCAGCCATATCTGTATACCTCAAGCATGCAAACACCTCCTTGTAGTCGGCATTATCATCCATGAGGTCAAAACAAACTCTAGAGTAGGTATTTTGGATGAATTTACATGAGTTTTCCAATGTTAATGTATGACCCAATCTCCTTGGAATTTTTATTATATGGTTAGGTAGGACTATTGGAAGGAGAAGGATACCCAGTGTGAGTACTCTGAGAACTTGAGCTTTGCATATTAATTACACTTTAATCACTTTTTAATATACATATATATAGTATCAGCTTTTGTTAACTTGACAGTTCCTGTCATCCTAGAGCTACTTTTTGTTTCATGTGAGAAGGAAAATCACAATCTTTTTTATAAACATTAATTACATTCAGAAAGCAACATAAGCATGTTCAGAACTCTATGGGTGCTTGGGTATTTATAATGTCATGGTTGATCATAGGCAGATATTATCCAGAGGTTCCATCTAGCTGTGTCTGTGTTGTGTTCACGTGTTCTCACTAGGTCACAGGTGCCAAAAATTTTTCAAACTTTCTGTGCTTGTAATTTAATTTAATGTTTCCTCTGTTATCTTGCAAGAGACTTTCTTGTCTGATTTATTTTAACATGCTAGGTATCCTTCATGTTAGTTTTTTGAGATTTTTGGACAGATCACTAACTGATAGTATTTAGGACAGCTGTTTGATCATTGATTTGATGTATTGCTATTATCTCATGACCATCACTACAATTAAATGTGAAATTTGGCTAGAAGAGGGATGAATTTTGAAGCAGAATGAATATTTAGTGCACTCTTCAGGATTTTCCTTTTCAGAAAGAATCAAAGTCAGTACCATATCCATTTTACCTTCATGAGAAGAGAATGTGCAAAACATCGATTTTCAAGTACAGACCAAGAAAAAGTTAGAAGTTTTAGATAATATTTGAGGGACAACATAGTACCAAACACACTTCTCCTTGAGGCATTCAGGAAGAGTGGACAGGCAGTCTTGTCACATAAGACTGTATGTAAGGATGGCATTACAAAAGATGTCTTTGCTGGTACCAGAAAAATTCAGATCCACTCACAAGGAAAGTCCAAGAGGTAGTGTCTGTTTTCTGACAGGAGCTCCTGGTTCCTCCATTTCATTGTGAAGTTTACATGGATCCTGGGCAGAGGACTCTGTAACAGATATCAGAAACTTCTGAGGTCATTTTAACACAATGGCCTTCTCTTCCCTTCAGAACGTATCATTTTTAAAAAACAAAGTTTTGAAGGACTTGCATAGATGTGCCCAGTCTTATCTTGCTATGAATACTTTTATCATAGATTCATAGAATCATTGTTGCAAATGAATAATTTAGGCCACTTAAAGAATCACTGTTAAAGATATCAGAAAGTGAATGATTTTAGTATAAATTTGTAAAAACCACAACTTAACAGAATGTGATGGAAAGGTCCACTCTATTATTTACTCAACGTGGAAAAAGTATACAGAGAGAAACCAAATTACAATCAAATTGGAATTATTTATTCGTGTATCGAATCAAGTTAATGTGTATATTGAGGACAGAAAGTAAGGGAGACCTTCCCATTGAGTCACAAGGTTCAGAGTGGACCGAAATCCACCCCTAGTCCCAGATTTGGTCAACAGTTTATGACTAAGGTTAGGTAGGGAAAGTGAAGGAATACTCTTCTGTTGAGTCACGAGGTTCATAGTGGACCCTGATGCTTTCTAAACTCCTTCTCAGAGAAGAGTCTAGGTATGGCCGAATCCACTCCTAGTCCCAGACTTGGTCAATGGTTTGTGACTAAAGGGACAGGCTTTTTGGTAATTCTGGTGTAGTGATATATGTTCTGCTTTGTGTAACTTTAGAATCACAACAATATAATGCAAAATAGCAGCAATCAAATTCACCAACAATATTGAGATAAATAGCAGTATCAAATCATATAAAACATAGCAGCATAATTAACTAAAAATTCCTAAGGTTCCTTAATTGCACACACATGTGGATGTGTAGATACAACGGTACCTATTAAATATCCCCCTTGAATTCAGTCAAATACTCACATTGAATCCTTTGCATCACTCAATGGGTGCACAGCTGAGCCTCGGAGTTGATCGCAAACTTGAGGGTTCACAAACTCTGAGGGGCATCCCACTCAGGGGGGATGCTGGTCGCAGCCTGCTGTGGTCCAGGAGAACTCAAAGGGTCTCACTTGGGACCACTATTTATAGAACTGGGAGATGATTGACTTTAGGCATCAGTGAGTTTCCACAGTCCAGGCAGGTGGTTTCTCAAGTTTTAACAGTACCGCCACCAGGATTGTCTGGAGATAATTGATTAGTTCTGTTCTTGTTCTGTACCTTAAGTGATTGCATCTCTGATACATTCTGTGCCATTCTCCTCCTTGGCCACACAAGAGTGATTCCTACAGCTGAGGGGCTCTCAACCACCAAATCCTTTGTTGGGAGGCCAAGGCTTGTCAGGAAACTTACAGCGGTCCAGGTACAAGGCAAAGGCGGAGGGGCGGAGGCAGTGCACCACCGCAATCATAGAATCACAGAATCATTAAGGCTGGAAAAGACCTTTAAGATCATCAATTCCAGCCATCAACCAAACACCATCATGCCCACTAAACCATGTCCTGAAGTGCCACATTTACACGATTTTTGAACACTTCCAGTGATGGTGAATCCCTGGGCAGCCTGTTCCAATGTTTGATCACTTCTTCAGTAAAGAAATTTTTCCTAAAACCTAGTCTAAACCTCCCCTGGCGCAACTTGAGGCTATTTCTTCTCATCCTAGTTCCTTGGGAGATAACACCCACCTCACCACAACGCCCTTTCAGGTAGTTGTAGAAAGTGGTCTCCCCTCAGCCTCCTCTACTCCAGACTAAACAACCCCCGTTCCTTCAGCCGCTCCTCATCAGACTTGTGCTCCAGACCCCTCACCAGCTTTGTTGCCCTTCTCTGGACACATTTGAGAAACTCAATGTCTTCTTGTAGTGAGGGGCCCAAAACTGAACACAGGATTCCAGGTGCAGCCTCACCAGTGCCCAGTACAGGGGCACAATCACGTCCCTACTCCTGCTGGCCACACTATTTCTGATACAGGCCAGGATGCTGTTGGCCTTCTCGGCCACCTGGGCACACTGCTGGCTCATGTTCAGCCAGCTGTCAACCAGCACCCCCAGGTCCTCTTCAGCCTGGCAGCTCTCCAGCCACTCCTCCTCAAAGCCTGTAGCATTGCATGGGGTTGTTGTGACCCAAGTGCAGGACCCAGCACTTGGCCTTATTAAACCTCATACAGTTGACCTTGGCCCACCGATCCAGCCTGTCCAGATCCCTCTGCAGAGCCCTCCTACCCTCAGCAGATCGACACTTCCACCCAACTTGGCGTCATCTGCAAAGTTTTCAGGACATGGTTTAGGGGACATGGTGGTGCTGGATTAATGGTTGGACTTGATGATCTTGAAGGTCCTTTCCAACCTAGTGATTCTGTGATTCTGTGATTCTGTTACTGAGGGAGAATTCAGTCCAGACCATCAACAAATAGATTGAACAACACTGGCTCCAGAACCGAGCCCTGGGGAACACCGCTTGTGACCGGCCGCCAGCTGGATTTAATGCCATTCACCACAACTCTCTGGGCTCGGCCATCCAGCCAGTTCTTTATCCAGCTAAGAGTAAACCTGTCTAAGCCACGAGCCACCAGTTTCTGCAGGAGAATGCTGTGGGAGACGCTTTTAAAGGCTTTACTAAAGTCCAGGTAGACAACATCCACAGCCTTTTCTTCACCCACTAGGCAGGTGACCTGGTCATAGAAGGAGATCAGTTTCGTCAAGCAGGACCTGCCTTTCAGGAACCCATGGTGGCTGGGCCAGATCCCTTGGTTGTCCTGCGCATGCCCTGTGAGCACTCTCAAGATGAACGGCTCCATGATCTTCCCTGGTACGGAGGTCAGGCTGACAGGCCTGCAGTTCCTGGATCCTCCTTCTGGCCTTTGTTGTAAATGGGTGTCACATTGGCAAGTCATCTGGGACCTGCGCTGTTAACCAGGACTGCTGATAAATGATGGAGAGTGGCTTGGTAAGCTCCTCTGCCAGCTCCCTCAGTACTCTCAGGTGGATTCCATCCGGCCTCTTAGACTTGTGAGTGTCCAGGTGTCGTAGCAAGTCCTTAGCTGCTTCCTCCTGGATTATGGGGTCTTTATTCAGGTCTCCATCTCTGTCTTACAGCTCAGGGAGCTGAGTACCAGGAGGATACCTGTTCTGGCTATGAAAGACTGAAGCAAAGGCGGCATTAAGTACCTCAGCCTTTTCCTCATCCTTGGTGACAAGGCCCCCCCTGCCCCTATCCAAGAAAGGATGGAGATTCTCCTTGGCTCTCTTTTTGCTGTGTAATATATTTGTAAAAGCTGTGTAATATATTTGTCATCCCTTACAACTGTGGCCAGATTGAGTTCTAGCTGGGCTTTTGCCTTTCTAATTTTGTCTCTGCTTGACCTAACAAGATCCTTGTACTCTTCTTGAGTTGCCTGCTCCTTGTTCCAAAGGTGATAAACTCTCCTTTTTTCCTGAGTCTTAGAAAAAGCTCCCTGTTCAGCCATGCCAGTCATCTTCCCTGCCAGCTTCTCTTATGTCATGTGGGGACTGCATTCTCCCATGCCTTTAAGATTTCCTTCTTGAAGAATGTCCAGCTTTCCTGGACCTCTTTGCCTTTCAGGACTTTCTCCCAAGGGACTCTCTCAACCAATGACCTGAACAGGCTGAAGTCTGACCTCCAGAAGTCCGTGGTAGTGGCTTTGCTGACCCCCCTCCCTCCTTACTTCACTCAGAATTGAGAATCCTATCATCTCATGGTCACTAAGGCCAAGATGGCCTCTGACCACCACATCTCCCACCAGTTCTTCTCTGTTTCTAAACAGCAGGTCAAGTGGGGCAGTGCCGTGGTAGGCTCACTTACCAGCTGTGTCAGGATGTTATCTTCCACACACTCCAGCAACCTCCTACACTGTTTTCCTCTCTGCTGTGTATTTACAGCAGATGTCCAGGAAGCTGAAGTCCCCACCAAGAACAAAGGACAGTTATTGTGAGACTTCTGCCAGCTGCTTGTAGAATGTTTCATCTGCCTCTTCATCCATCTATAACAGACACCCAGCAGGATATCTGCCTTGTTTGCTTCGCCCCTCATCCTTGCCCGTAAGCCCTTGACTTGGTCATCAGAATTGTTGACAATCAAAACACTCCCTAACATACAGAGCCTCTCCACCATCTCTCCTTTATGCGTATCCCTTCTGAAGAGCTTATTGCTATCCAGTGCAGCACTCCAGTAATCAGAGTCATCCCACCATGTTTCTGTGATGGCGACTAAGTCATAGCTGTCCCTCTGCACAATGGCTTCCATCTCCTCCTGTTTGGTGCCCGTGCTGCGTGAGTTGGTATAGCTGCACATGAGCTGGGCTATCAATTTCACCCCCAATATTGGCATGCCACCCCTAGGCTCATCTCTAGTGAGCCTGGTTTTAACGTCTCCCCCCTTTAAATCTAGTTTAAAGCCCTCTCAATAAACCCCAGCAACTCATAAGCCAGAATCCTTTTCCCCCTTGGAGACAGTTGAACTCCATTTGCTGCCTGCAGACCTGGTGCCGTGTAAATCTCCACATGGTCAAAAAACCCAGAATTCTGCATATGGGACAAGCCTCTGAGCCACATGTTAACCAAGTGTGTTTTCCTGTTCCTGTCAGTGTTCCTCCCTGCCACTGAAGGGATTGACAAAAATGCTACCTGTGCTCCTGATCCTCCAACCAGTCACCCCAGTGCTCTGAAGTCCCTTTTAATTACTTTTGGACTTTGTGCAATGTCATTACTGGCAACCTGCATAACTGGTAGTAATCAGTGGACCATACCAGACCAGGGAGTTTCCTAGTGACATCTCTCATCCAGGCCTCAAGGAGGCAGCAGATGTCCCTGTGGCTTGGGTCTGGTCAGCATATTGGGCCCTCTGTTCCTCTCAGAAGGGAATCACCTACAACAATTACCCTTCTTCTTTTCTTAACAGACGCAGTCATAATGCGTGGGATGCCTAGGCAACCCTCTGGATAGTCATTTATCTATAGCCTCATGTGCCTGGCCCTCAAGTGCCAGAACCCCATATCTGTTGTATAAGGGCAGCTGGGACGGTGAGGGAGGCTGGGGGGGATTTGACTGGCCTGAGCATAACATGATGATCCGCTTGCAGGTTCTCTTGTTTTTTACTAGAGGCTTTTAGTCTTTATATAAATCTTTCTGATGGCCTACTAATTACGATTTTTACCATTAGTAAAAGGATTTTTCTTCCCCAGGCAGTAAAGAGTCTCAGGACTTGTCTGGGTTTGTGATGGCCTGAGATAGTTCTAGTTTGCTGTAACAGTTGCCTAGTGCTGAAATAACTGCTGCCCTGTAACTTCTTTTATCATAAGCTCTGTGAATATCATATGTGATAAAGACCTGACAAACCTCAGGAGTTAATGCTAACCAGCAGTAGCTGTTTGTGTCAGTTAAGGCTGGCAGAGGCTAGTGTGTAATTTGCAAACTTTGGATGGGGACCAGTGAGGATGAAGAAAACTGTGTCATGTAAAAGTATAAAAATTTACCAAAGTGTACTCAAGACTGAAGTAAAAAGGACTACCAGAACTTCATACTGCTCTCAGTAAAGACTCGAGTATCCTGATGACTCATCATAAATGCCTCTCTCCTATTCTGCTTGAGGAAGAATGAAAATTGATCTTAGGACTCAGACACTGGAAAGTTGAACACCACAAACAGATGTAGACACTAGAAGGTTTTATTTCCTATAATTTGAATTATAGGAATATTGAATTCAAATTGACTTTGAATGCAATACACATTGAATAAAAAAAATCTAAATCTAGAAGGAAAGGGAAGCAAGAGACCGAGTATTTTAAACAATAATTTTTCTCAGTTGTTTCTGTTACTGCTTAGCCTTAAAAAAATACTAATTCTTAAATACTTTTAGTAGAACATGCCTACACTTGAATAGGTAAGTCAATGCAAAGCTATTCTTCCTTTTTTATTGAGAGAGAATATATCCCTACACAAGACCTTCTGGATCATCCTTTTGTGATCAAGAGATGAAAACCTGCTATATGGTAACATTATCACCAAAGAGAAGAACTTATTTCCAGAATGTCTTAGCCTTTACCTTAATCTCATCCTTTGACATATATTAATCAAAACCACCTGTGAATTCTCTTTGTCCCATGCCAATAACTGTTCGCTTCTGATCTGTTTAAAATAATCCCAAGGTGTGATTGGTGACATCAGTAAATTAGGTGAGCAACATAGACTGGATAACACTCATTAACAATCATTATCAATTTATTTGTTTTTCTCCAAGGCAACCCATTTCCACAGATTTCAGGTGCAATCAGGAAATTATTTCCGGCATTGTCCACAAAAAAGAGTCACCAGTCATCTCTGTCTTTCACTGTGCAGTTTGTAGTTTTCTCTTCTTCATTTGCTCTCAAGAGACCAAACCTATTGTTTGAACTCCGCCTGTCACTATTTGTGTATGGCATGCTTCCTCCTTCCCAAAAGACACTATCACCCTTCCCCAACACTCTTCATTGATTCCTAAGAGTAAAGCAAGGACTTCTTTTATTATAAACAATTTTGATTCTGGCCTTCTGTGCTGCTGCAGGTTCAGTCCAAGAATGGGACCACCATTTTGATTCACATCTCAGACGTGAAAGTAATAAAAAGAACTGAGAACAGTCGTATCTATTCCCACCCTTTTAGTACTATGTTATAATGTAATCCTTATTACAGCTTCAAAAATTTCCTCCTATAAATGTTATTTGCTGTTTGTTTTGGTATTTGCAAGAGAATCTTGCAGTCTAAGTCTTCTGGCTTAGCTGAGCCATGCTTTGTTTTTTTAAGCACAAATGCAGCTTTGGGCAATATGTTGCTATTGTGGTTGATACTGACAGATATGGCTTCCAATATGTATGTTTTTAAATGGGAGCAAGGTAAGGATAAGTGAACCCTTCCAAAAGAGAGGTGTACATCAGCTACCCTTTTCTGTACTTCTTTCTATTTTTGCCTCAAACCGCGTATTTTTTGTTCTTAGACAGGCATTCTCATTCTCCTATTTTGTAACTGGATGCTTTCACCTGTATGTTCAATTTCTGTGCTCTCTGTTTTTCACCCTTTTGCCAAACTTATGTGATTTGCTCTTTGTGTAAGATATCCCATTTTTGTGCAGTGCAGTGCATTTTGTCCTGCAGCTGAAGTATTTGTAAGATACCTCTTACACTGGCATGTAAGAACTGAAAAGCTAACCTTCTGCGGAGTAGCTTGAAACAGACCACCAAATACTTTTTCTCTATGTGTTTTTTTATCTTGTCCCAGCTACTCTGAGCTATTTGACAGTTTATTATTTTTTCTCTATTTTCCTTCCTTCTTAGATGCCTTTCATGAATTCTATCTCTCCATCTAGTTGTGTTTTTTTGGGTGTTCTGAGTCTTATAGACCTATATCTTTCAGCTGTTTTCCTGGATGACATTTCATGGCAAGTGTACATAGGAAAATAAATCTGGATTAATGTTGAAAATTGATTGAAAACATTTCTGGTTTAATTTATTGTGAATTTTTCACATTCAAGTGTAATAATATATGTTGTATTCTTATGTCATCCAAGGAAAGCTGTACCTGCCATACCTGCAGCTGTACCTGCAGGAGGGTGGTCTATAAGATCTTTAAAGATCAAGCCAAGCAATTCTATGATTCTATGATTATATTAAAGTGTACTTATTAGAATGGAGAAATACTATTTTCCCATAATGTAAGCAAAGTCACATTGCTCCCAGAAAGTTTATATCTTTGATTAAAGTTCTTTGGCTGTAAATAATGTAACCGCCATGAGCAAATGCTGATACAGAAAATGAGGAAAATGTGAGCTACTGTGTTGAACTGACTTCCTTTCTCAGTTACCATGGCAATACAGTCTTCCTGGGGGGGAAACTTTCTCATGTTATAGCTATATAATTGCTCACGTCTTCTGAAATACTAGAGCTATTTTGAGCACATTCTGCTAGTTTTCTGCAGTATACTGCAAGGCTAAAGAATATTTTCTGAACTTAAGTGCATCTGATTATCGGGTTGTATATAAGGATTAGGGATTTGGCAGCTCTGGATAAAGCATGCACACAGATAAAGCATTGATTTCAGGAGCATTCAATGTTTCCTAATAGTGTGAGCAATGCAAGCTCTGATTATTAAGAAAACAAATCAACAAATAGCCTACTGAGAAGCAGAAGTGTGTTTATTCTGCATTTGCCTGGTGCACTGAGTTCATAAGTAAAACAGGAGCTGATTTTTGATTTGATACAAGCAGCAAACAAGTTTCTTCAATCTTCTGAAAGATATGTTACTATTGAAAGACAGTGAGGAATCCAGCAATTTGCACTGACGTACCTTGAAGCACCTGAGCATTAGGGATGAACTCAGTATTGTTTTTATCCTTTCCTGATCTCTTATTTGCTCTACTAATCTGTAGTCTCAATCCTAGGTATTTTATAACTGCAGGTACAACTGATGTAGCAACATTTTGTACATGAGAAACCCCTGACGTTCATTTAATCTAATTTTTCTTTATTTACCCTTTCCCACTTCTTCTCACTCTTCTTTTTCTTTCCCTCCCTTTTAGGTGTATTTTTTTTGGACTAAGGACTATTTTTACTCATTTGCAATGCCTGTAGCATACCCTGGGGCATTTCATACAGATCAAGTCCTCATAATTACATTGTTATTGACAGGATATGTTTCCAACATAATTCCATTCTCACTATAATGCATGCTATCATGTTTTTTGCTTCAGTCCACGGTAGCAGTCTGCTATTTACTTCAGTGATTCTGTTTTCATTTAGTTTTAAATACTTGCTTTTTTGCTAACGTATGTATGTACTACTTCTAAGGCAACATATTGCCTAAACTATTGAGGAACAGGTTTTTTGTGCAGAACTCTGAATCGACAATGGGTGAGAATTGGGATATGACAACATAGCAATGTTAGGACTTCACAGTTTAGATGAATTGTCTGACCACATTATCTGTTAAATAGGTATTGGCCATCTCCCTGTATTTAATGATTATGTTTCCTGGAATTCAAGTTGCACTCAATTTTACCTACTGACTAAAGAAAAGTTTCCAGATTCATATTTACAGGTATGAACATTAATGTTAAAGAAACATGAAGTCCCCAAGGACATGATCTGCTTTGAATATCAAAGTGACTGATGCTCTCAATTTTTGCAAATGAATGCATTTGTTGAGTTTCTTACTGTGTATATAGTTTGTTAAGTGCCAAATGTTAAATAGTTACTATAGAAACTTCAGATTCACGAGTATCTTCAAATTACTTTTGAGTGTAATGCTTTGAGGGAATAATGTTACCAAGGATGACTGATTAGTTTCAGAAATTTCAGAAATCAAAGATTTATTTATTTTTATTTAAAAGCTATTTTCCAACCAGTTTTGTTAAGGTTGCGAATTGCACAGCCACATGGAATTCTTTTCTTTCTTTCTTTATATAAGATTAGGATTAGAAGCAATAAGAACTGGAAATCCCAGAAGAAATAGTAATCTTATGAGAATTCTATGCAACTCTAAGTAAGTCTCAAAGGGAGTATAAATACTTTCGATAAACATTCAGATGTTGTTTTTTTCCTAGTTTCCAGTATAACTTTTAAGGTTCTTTTACAAGCATATGCTGAAAAATATTTTGCCATTTTAGGCATTTGTTATTTAATGTTGTGTTCTTAAAATATGTAAGAAGATATTATCTTAAGAAATATCTATCTTGCTAACTGCAATCTTCTTTCTAACAGTTAATACCTTTGAGCTCCCAAATATCTGTATAGATGTATATTTCCACTCTTAATCATCTTCAAACTCTATTCCAAAAACATCTAAAGCAAAAATTTTTCATCAGCCTTAACCTGCACTAATTGTAATCTCTATTTAGAGACTTCTGATTAGAACAAATCAGTAGTAGGGGATGCCATCAGATTGCATATTTCTGGAAGATGTCTGCCTGGCTCACTGAGAGCTTTCCCATCCCTATCTTTTCTCTATCTTTCCTGGATCTCTGAACACGTTGAGAATATTCCTTCATAAAAGTTCTGTGCCATTAGGCATGTTTTTTGTTTTGCTTGCAAGATAACTTTGTCCCTTCGACTACTGTTTGCTGGATGTGAAGGGGACAACATTAATATTTTGTATTTGTTTGAGTTACGCTGTAAATGTCAACACATTATGCTTGCAAATATACCTTATGCCAACTTTTAGTCAAAGGGCTCTAGGGAAAGTAGGGAAATACTTATCTTAGATAAAAAGATGTACATAGGAGCAAACACTTTTACTTCCTTTTGCAAAAATAATTTAGCTATCTTTTTCCATCAGATTATTTGCTTTGTTCCTTCACCATTTCTGTGGGGAATGAATAATTACTAGTGAATCTATTACTGAAAGGCATATTACATGCATTGCAAGCAAGCCCAAAGGACTTTCTGTCTCCTCTTTGGTAGTTACATCCACAGCTACCTCCTGTAGTCTCACTAACCTACAAAAGGCTGACTGTTCCAATGTCAACTATCACTCCTGGAAGAAATAAATCAGGTCCAAACTATGTAGGACCGGGGAGAGAAAACATGGGAAATTAATAAAAGAATTCATTCTGAACATGTCAACATGACCTCAAAAGCATTTATCACATGCCTCAAGACAGAGTGTTTCAGTAAGAAGGTGTCTGAATTGCTAGCTTTAGTGTCAGCTAAATTGACTTATAAGAGAGGAGATGCCATCACCTTTTAAACTGGGCATATATCTCTTCAACAATCACAGGGCCTTGTCATACCTTTTAGTTTACCAATGTATATTTCTTAGCTTTCCTATTTGTGATTTTCTGAGGAAAAATTAAAAGACTCTATTTTTCTCCATCAGTGATATAAGTAATAAATATATTAAATCTCCAAAGCATTTTGACATGCCTTCTGCAGGAAACGTGGGAGAGAGGATGATCATACCCAGTCTTACTAGAAATAAGCTTGTATTTATGAAATATACTTCTGGAATAATTCCCTTCAGTAGAATTTTGTAAGCCTTTTCATTAGGTGACACAATTTCCTTGCAGCATCTGAACGATATTTGCTGTGGCGATTTCTCTCTCTTCTCCAAAGCAGAAGTTTAGTAATTCTTTTTTTACTGTCTGAGTCATAGCAGAAGATAAACAGAAAGCAAGAGGGAAAAAGGTTTTTCCCAGGATACAGAAGAATCACTAAAAGGAGAATAAATCTCAGAAGAGTCTCTAGCAAAGGGTGATTCATTTCAGACTACTGATCTTTGAGTAGTCCAAAATATATGTGATAAAGAAACTAGGGAGACTGATTATCAGTCTTACTCTCTAATTCTCTACTGTATCTTCTGAGGTGGGGCTCAACAACAGAGAGCTTTTGTCTTCTCTTGTGCCTCCTTTGCACTGTGCAAGTAGTGTAGAGCAGCTCTGGGAAAGAAACTTCACTGCAGAATGGTTTTCCTTGTTGGCTTTTTGACCTTTATGAAATAATGCTTTGAGTCTTTAAACTGAAGCACCAAGACATCCCTCTCCTGTGGATGAAGAAGCTGCTATATCCATTATAGTTTCCAATAGATAAGTAATTGCTGTGGAATAACTTACTCCACAGATATTTTAATTGGGCTGTAGCTTCCTGTTCCTTATCCAGACTTCACCCTCAGTAAGAGGACTTCCCTTATGTTTTGACAGCAAATGTATATATTCAAAACCGTGAGGAGGCTTTAGAGTATGAGAGCTGTCTTTCCAGCTATATACGTGAAACAGGAGTGACATCTAGTAGTCAATTCTGGTAAACACAGGTGTATTTATCTGGTAATTATATTTCCTGTACTGTAATGCAATGCTGTAAAATTACTTATCTTCCACTTGCAATGGAAAGCACCACTCATTTGCAGAGCTGAAGTACATTACAAACAATAATTATTTAAACCTTGTACCACTCATATCAAATTTTAAAAAACAATTCCATTTTACAGCTGGGAAAACAGAGTAAGTATAAAATGGCTTGTCCAATGTCCCCAAAAATTTCTGTGAAATAATTAGGAACAGAAATTAATTTTGACTACAACTGACTTACTCTTTCCATAAGATTCAATATCCTGACTTCTAAGGAATGAAATAATTTCACCCATTGCTGGTGCAGTGTGGCAAAGAATCATCTCCTGATCTCACTAGATTTACAGTCTACAGATGAAAATGCTTAACATGGGAACGAATAACATATGTACTGAAGTCCATATGTAGGCAAGTACAACAACAGTCTGTCATCACTTGCCTTTTCAGAGTAGTGCAGGAAGTGCAACTACAATTGAACTTTTCTGTGCCCTGGAATTCATTATTGCTGTAGCACTTGTGAGTGCTAGCTATGAAGTATAAGTCTTAGGTTTTGATCCTTGGACAAGAACTTCTTTTTTTCCAGTGTTCATTCAAACTAACTTTGGAAAATATTTGTCTACATATTGACTTTCATATGCAGTAGCACTTAGATTCTGGCTATGATTAAGACCCTAAGTTTAAGAGAAAAAACTTTCAATGTTTTAAAGAATTAATAGACGGGACTGCCTGGGAAACTGTCATCGGGGATAAAGGAGAACAGAGCTGACAGCTATTTAAAGATGCTTTTCTCAGAGCACAAGAACTCTTGATTCCCATTTGTAAGAAATCAGACAAGGAAGGCAGGAGACCAGCATGGCTGAGTAAGGACCTTCTGGTCAAACTAAAACATAAGAAGGAAATGCACAGGCAGTGGAACCAGGGACATGCATCCTGGGGAGGATATAGGAATACAGAACACCACCTGGGTGTGTAGGGATGGGATCAGGAAAGCTGAGGCACAGCTGAAGCTGAATTTGGCAAAGAATGTGAAAAATAAGAGCACCTTCTGCAGGTAAATTGGTCAGAAAAAGAAAACAAAAGAAAATTTACCGCACCTCTATCCCCCTTAAACCTCCCAGTAAGTAGGACAAGAGAACTAGTGACAACTGACAAAGAGAAGGCTGAGGT
This sequence comes from Phaethon aethereus, assembly GCF_964289735.1. Classification (NCBI taxonomy): domain Eukaryota; kingdom Metazoa; phylum Chordata; class Aves; order Phaethontiformes; family Phaethontidae; genus Phaethon; species Phaethon aethereus. The sequence goes on along the minus strand of NC_138584.1, from coordinate 238,384 downwards.
ACTCAGCAATTTTTTGCCTCGGTTTTCAACTGTCAATCACTCTTCCCACATCTCTCAAGTCCCTGAACCCCAAGTCAATGGACTGGGGGGTTGAAGTCCCACCCACTGCAGGAGTAGATCAGGTTCAAGACCATCTGAGGAACCTGAACATGCACAAGTCCATGGGACCAACCCAGAGGCATCCCAAGGGACCTGAGGGAACCAGCAGATGTAGTTGCTAAGCCACTCTCTCCACCATATTTGAAAAGTCATGGAGGTAATGTGAAGTCCCCAGTGAATGGAAAAAGGTAAACTTCACACCCATTTTTATAAAGGGTGAAAAGGAGGATCCCGAGAACTACTGACCAGTCAGCCTCACCTCTGTGCCTGTTGAGATCATGGAGCAGATCCTCCTGGTAGTTGTGTCAAGGCATATGGAAGACAGGGAGGTGATTAGAGACGGACAACATGGCTTCGTCAAGGGCAATTTTTGCCTGACGAATCTAGTGGCCTTCTACAATGGAGTGACTGCATCAGTGGACAAGGGAAGAGCTACTGCTGCCATCTTACCTGGATTTCTGTAAGGCCTTGGATGCGTTCCCCTCCCCCAACATTCTTGCTGCTAAAGTGGAGAGATAGGGATTTGATAGATAGACTACTTCGTGGATAAGTAATTGGTTGAATTGCCATATTCAAAGAGTTGCAGTCAACAGACCATTTTCCAAGTGGAAAACAGTGATGTGCCTCAGGGGTCCAGTAATATTTAATATCTTCATCAGTGACATAGACAGTGAGATTGAGTCCATGCTCAGCAAGTTTGTGAACGATGCCAAGCTGAGTGGTGCAGTTGATTCACTTGAGGGAAGGCGTGGCTCCCAGAGGGATCTTGACAGGATTGAGAAGTGGGCCCTTGTGAATGTCATGAAGTTCAGCAAGGCTAAGTGCAAGGTTCTGCATCTAGATTGGGGCAATCCCCAATATCAGTACAGACTGGGTGATGAATGGATTGAGAGCAGCCACATGGAGAAGGACTTGGGGGTATGGGTAGATTAAAAATTGGATATGAGCCAGTGTGGTCTAAACAGTATTGGAATCTGACAACACCTTATAATACGAAGCTTTATGGGTGCAGTAAGGATGATTAGCAACAATGCACCCATACAGTGACTCACCCAATCACTGATAGCAAACACAAGGTCATATGTAATGTCATGACTCCAGTGGACTGACAGGGACACTTAGTGGTCTGGGTCATCTGGAAGCAACAGCCAGTCATAGCTGTCTGTTCAAAACAGCTTTTGAATGTGTGTAAGAGTTGTGCCGCCCTTTGACTTCACCAATAGTACCGTGATTTGACAGAATCATACCGTACATGGAATGTGTGCCTACGTTGCCAATGTTTGTCAAAGGGCAGTATGTCAGAAGGCATGAAGTCACTTCCACTCCTAGATTTTCTCAAATCATGACTTGCTATGGAGTTATAGGCTAGGGGTTTTTTTGGCAGGTTATCAGCTATATAACAAGCTAGATGAGGTTGATGTTCCAACACCAAGGATATAAGTTACATAGTCAGAAGTCAAAACCTGGTGTATGATGAGATAGATACTATAGAATCACCTCTGTCAAGTGTCAGTTGTGTGGACATCCAGGAAGTGATTACAATGGTGTCTTCCCAAATACTAGAAGAGATGCTGTAAAAAGAGATTACAATTCAGGGTCAGCATCTACTTTTATCTAATGGCCCCTGACCAGTGTTGGGGTGTGGCTTAACTACAACTGGGAAAATATTTTACAGTCCCATCCCCTGATACAAAATAGAACATAAACAATGACAATAAATAAGACAATTCCAAGAAATACCTCAAAAAATCTTTTGATAACTATCCTGAGATCTGGGAACCAAGAGATAAACCATGACCACAGTTCAGCAATTCCCCAATTGGTATTTTTAGTTGCCACTTCTTGTGAAGGCTTTAGTTGTCCCCAGAATTTCTTAAGACTGTCCTCAATGCATTGATCTTGGTTTACTTAGGCAACAGCAGGTAGTAGTTACTGACATGCAAACACCACCTTCTGCAGCCAGCAAGTAGTCTCGGGCTAGACACATCTTGAACGGTCATCTCTGATACCTGAGCAACTTCTTGCTGCAGTGCTTGCATGCCAGTGGTAGTTCCATTTCCTATATTTTCTGGGGTAGTAGAGAGATTGATGGTCCCTTTCTCCAACTCAGAGATCCCTAGCCAAGGAAAGAGGTCTGAGCAAAGTTGTGAAATTCAGATCCTCCTTTGCCAAAGGGTTAATACCACGTTGATGTTGCAGGGTGTCAGGGTAATTGTAGACATGTGTTGCATAGACGTTCTTTTCAACATGCATCCCAGGCACTATTCACCTGAGTGTGCAAGTCTCCTGCTAACTCCATGGGAGGTTGTCCTGTTTTCAGCTGGGATAGAGTTAATTTTCTTTCTTTCTAGAAGCTAGTATGAAGCTATGTTTTGGATTTGGGATGAAAAAATATTGATAACATACTGATGTTTTTAGTTGTTGCTAAACAGTCAAGGACTTTTCAGCTTCTCATGCTCTGACCTGCCAGAGAGAAGGCTGAGTTGCACGGGAAGCTGGGAGGGGACACAGCCAGGACAGCTGACCCAAACTGGTCAAAGGGATATTCCATACCATATGACATCATGCTCAGTTTATAAACTATGGGCCGTGGCTGGGGAGGGGCCATGGTTTGAAAACTAACTGGGCATTGATAAGCAGGTGGTGAGCAATTATGCTGTGCATCACTTGTTTTGTATATTCTTTTATCATTATTATTATTCTTTTTTTTTTCCCTGTCCTATTAAACTATCTTTATGTCAACCCATGAGTTCTACCTTTTTTCTTTTCTGATTCTCTCCCCCATCCCTGTGGCAGGGTGTGGAGTAATCGCTGAGGGGTACTTTGGAAATTTACCCTCTAAGAACAGCCTTGAAACCAGGTGGAACGTAGCACTCATTTACAACGGGTCTGTGCCATGGAGACTCCCTGAACAGCCTTCGATGTTGGCAACATCAGGGGTGCCTGGTGTGCTGACTCTGGGAGAGATTACATGGAGGGTGGAGCGGAGTGGAGACCTCGCGGCCACGCTCTGTGAACAGGGGAGTTTAGGGATGCACAGGATGTACATTGATATGCTGCGCTTACAATGTCCTGGGCCAAAGACCTGTCAACTTTGATGAAGTGCTGTACTTAGAGTGAACTTTGCTAATTATAATACCATTATAATACTAAAACGCACACCCCTCTCAAAAGCTACCACCCCCCCAAGGTGCGACCCCTCCTCAATGAGTGTGCGCACTGAATTTTTCCTAGTCTGTACCTTTAAACGCGAAGCAAGAGAATTCTGCACCAATCCTGATAAAGGTATGTATGACTAGAGTCACTCAAGCTCCACCTGCGAAGTAAAACACTATAAAATAATGTTTTAAGAGCTGGATGTTAGGGAAGATACCATCGTCATGTACCGCTCTAACTTCTGGGATCAGTCGACGGGCTGAGCCTCTCTTCCGCCCCATCGGGACGCCGTTGGGTAAGATTCGAACCCTTGGTCATACCAAGTGCCTTCCCGGGAAACTTAGAAATCTCTATATAGAGTCACTCTACATCTTTTAACGCGTTTATAGCCAAGTAGTGTCCCTTGTAGTTTTAGCATTTGCACGTGCTTTATAGGTAGTGAATTTATCACCGGCAATCCAAAGAACCTGTATATCTGTTGCTTCAATAAATCGCACTATTGATTGACTCATCCGTGTGTGGTCCCTGAAGGTGACTGTACCTCTGAGTGCAGCCGTGTTAGTTCAGGAGGTGTCCGGCTGAGCAGGTAGTGTGATGTTAGTAGTGCATCCGGACCCGTGATAGTCCAACAAAGGTGTTGGGCGCGACCGGACTACTAACGCTGACTTTGAGCATCACTCAGAACCTAAGCTCAGCCACCCCCAGTCCCTCTGATATCTGAGGATCGACTGGAAAGCAAGGGGGTTTAGTTTCTGCCAAATTGCTCTGCCTCTTAACGCAACACAGGGTGGGGAGGATGAGTCAACAGCTGTGTAGTTGTTTGGGCTACCTGCTGGGTTAAACCATCACAGAGGTTTTTTGTGGCATGGTTCACACACAACCAGTATAGGCAAGGGGCACCTATTGTGCTAAGGTCACGGCAGCAAGGGGTGCCACTCAGACAATTGTCAATATTGGCATGATAGGTTTGCATTGTGTAGGATGGACCCTGCTGCATGGTTTGTAGTTGATCACAGGATGGATCATAGACTATAAAGCTCTGAAGGACATAAAATTCTGATCCATTCTTCACCAAGGTTGTAGTGGATAGTTGGTGCCAAGAGAGATTAGCACAGAGACAAAACCTGACAAAAGTTTTAGGTGTATGGCCCCACAATTCCACCAATATCAGCATTCCCACCACAGGAATCTCTTGGTGCCCAGACACAAGATGCTGTGTGCAAAGCCAAAAATAGGTTCCCTTTCTAACATTCACTAGCGCCTGAGATGTGTGAATTAACACAGCACAAAAAAGACACAGACCTGTTAGAGCAGGCCCAGAGGAGGACCACAGAAATGGTCATATGGGTGGAACACCTCTCCTATAAACAAAGGCTGAGAGAGTTGGCATTGTTTAGCATGGAGAAGAGAAGTCTCTGGGGAGACCTTATTGCAGTCTTTCAATACTTCAAGGGGGCCTGTAAGAAAGATAGAGAGACACCTTTTACCAGGGCCTGTAGTGACAGGACAAGGGCTAACAGGTTTAAACTAGAAGGCGGCAGGTTTAGATTGGACATGTGGAAGAAATTCTGTACTATAAGGGTGGTGAGACACTGGAACAGGTTGCCCAGAGACATTGTGGATGCCCTGCTTTTGAAAGTGTTCAAAGTCAGGTTGGATGGAGCTTTGAACAACTCGATTTAGTGAAAGATATCCCCGCCGACTGCAGTGGCATTGGACTAGATCTCTGAAGGTAGTTTCCAACCCAAACCATTCTACGGTTCTGTGATTCTATGATTTTGGCTCTATTGCACTGGACTATCTATTATAGAACCACTGATTATGTTGGAAGGGTCCTCTGAAAATTTTACAGTCCAAACTCCTGTTCAAAAGCAGGACTGACTTGGAAACTAGAGTAAATTGCTCAGGGTCCAGTCAAATTTTTCAAATGTTCAAAAACTGGGGCTTCACAACCTCTCAGAGGTTTTTTCCCTATGTGTCACTGGAATTTCTTTTGCTTCGACTTGCGACCTTTGCCTCTTGTCCTTTCACTGTGCACCTCTATGGAAAGTCTTGCTTAATCTTTTCTCAGATAGAAGACAGCAATAAAGTCCTCCCAAAGCCTTGTCCTTTATAGACCAAATGAACCTGTTTCCCTGAGCTTCACCTTCTGCATCATGTGCTCCAGCCCCCTGATCTAGTAACCCTTCACCAGACATACTTCAGTTTATTGGTATTTCTACTGTCCTGTGAGACCCAAAACTGGATGCACAATCCAAATGTAGCATCATGAGTGCTGAATAGATGGAAATAATCACTTCTCTCTATTGGCTACATTCATAATAACACAGCCCTGTAGGTGTACTCAGATAATTGGGTGCAATTTAGAAATACCCATCTGTGACATGAAATTAAAATTAAATTGATTTATTATATATTAAGACCTTACAGAAATTTTCTTTCTCAAGGCTATTTGAAAACAAAAATTAGAAAAATATTATTTTTGGGTTTTATTTTTCTCCTTAGTAATTTGGATTGTAAAAAGATGGCATAAACTGTTTATGACCTAAAGATTAGCTTGATAATAAGCTAATGATTCTGTTCTGACCAATTCTATATTCTACTCAAGAAATTAGGAAAGGTACTTAAGAGGAATCATAAAATTTTAGTTGGAATTTTACTTTTACTTGTAATTGTTACCACCAAACCAAATCTTAAAGAATGACCTCTCTAGGGCATAATCAGTCTACGTTTCTTTCTCTCTGGAGTAGTATTATTATTATTTATTGTCTTCTTAACCTCATATTCTTTTTTTGCACACATGGTATGTTTTCAAAACTTTTCAGGAACCTCAGTTCATCTTTGCTGATACATTCAAATACCAGTGGAGGATGAAGGCCTGAATATTCTGCACAAAAAGTATAGCAGTTTTTTACTTTGTCTGAAGGTATATTTCTAAGAATATTTCAAGTGTTGTCAGTACTAAAATAATTTAAGCAGATTGCCAAGTGGATGAATTTATAATACAGATCTTATATTGCTAATAGGAAATACAATGGTTTTAATAGATCAGGTTGGCCTTTTGCTATTTCTGAAAGGAAATTAAATATTCCTAAAGGCACCTTAAATAACCATACTCATATTAATAGAACACAAAAGCCTATGACCAATGCTTTGTACCTTACTGGTGACTTGAGCTAAAAAGAGGGGACTGTCCTCAGTGAATATTGATCAGAACCTGAGAATGGTGAAGAGCTGTATTTCCCTTTGGAAGAAAACACCTTGCCTATCTTTCTTCTCTACTGTGTGTGCCAAGGCTTGTCAGGTTCTAAAAACCCCAAAAGATATAGCTGTCTTGTATCTTTTCTGATAATTTGTAGTGTGATTTATATTACTGAGCATATGAACAAAGCACTATCTCTTACTTTACTGTTTAACGTAGATGCTATTATCATATGTCTTATTTCCTATTTCTTAATACACTGTTTATATTACAGTAAAACCAGGAGTCACCGCAGAGAACAGGATCCCTTCCTACTTCAAGCAACTGAATATCTAAGTACTTGTGGCATATGACAGTCAGAGGTAAAAAGACAAATGACTTTCCAAAAGTTTGTAAATCAATGGGAGAGCCAGGGTCTGAACGTAGATTTCCTCTAGGCTATTTGTGAGCTCCAACCTGACCCATATATCTCTTTTTTCCCCATCTAAAGGGGGAAACGTGATTCTGAATTAAAGTCTCTTTCTTTGACAGGCAAAGAAACAGGCCTCGATCCCTTTCCGTAGTTTTAATTCTATTTGCCCACACATTTGAAAGAGTATTTTAAGTTCTCTGACATTCTTAAGGGTTTTTTTGGAGGCATTTTAAAAGCAATACAGTTTACTTACTACTTCTTAGGCTTTGAGAAATGTGATTTAGACAAGAATGTGGAAATCTCATCATGTTTGTCATCAAATAATTTCCACTTGCACATCTGCATTGCTTTTTATTTTCCCACCCAAGGAACCCATGCCTACACACATTCTCTTTGTTAAGACATGTGGACTCACTATCAGTACTTTATGCAACAGTAAAACATCCATGACTAAAGTGTTAGGATAGTAAAAATACCAAAGTTACGGGTTTCTTTTCATTCATTGCATATATGTTTGCCAGAAAAAAAATCTTACGTTTGGAAGTAATCTTTACTTTTGGGATTTTTTTTTGCAGATTCCAATGGTAAAATTGCAGGCAACACTTTATGATACGCAACCCTAGAATCGCTTCCTACCCCCAGGACTCAGTTTAATTCTAGCTCTATTTTGGGCCTTCCCTGTACTTGGCTTCCAAGATGCAGTGAATGAGTGTACCTCACAATGAAGATGTAGCCAAGGAGCAGAGATGCATATAAAATTATTTTTATTATGATTCACTCACTTCCACAAATGAATAGCACCTATAGATTAAATATTTTTATAATCTAAAAAGATAAATAATTGTGACAGCCTATAATAACTTCGAAGTATTTTGTATACTCAAGTCTGAGTAAATTATTTACCCTGGAGTATGAAAATGATCCATTTCTTAAAAATTGATTTAGAAAATTTAAGTTAATGTAATTTTGTTTTCCAGAACTGTGCCCCATAGTCAATTCTAGCTTTTCCAAAGTGGTGTTTATAAGAATATTTCTCATGTAAATGATATAGCAAGTGAATATACAGTATCTTTGTTGTTATTCAAATACTTTCTATAGTTTTCAGAGTATTTTACCAATATTCATATAAACAATGCAGATAAGTACAATAATAAAAATTATTTCAAAGGGTTTATGGTGATCATCTTCAAGAAACAGCATTCAAGAAGAAAACATTCTTGGAGCAATGATGGTTCATACAATTATAGTCTCTTCTACAAGGTTATGAAATTAACATTTATGTTAATTACAGCCTATGGCAATGACTATACTAGCAAACTTTCACTAATTACATTTTGCTATTTAGATTGCATTAGTTTGAGAATTTTTATGCAAAGATTTAAATATCGTTTGTATCACATAAATAATAAAGAATATTAATGGCAATGATAGGTTTCAACCCACAATTACACCAATACTTTTTAATTCAGTTGCTTAACACAGAAGTGTAAAAATGGAATTAGGGAAAGACAGATACTGATCACTACTATGAGATTCATACCTGTTTATCTTTGAACTTAAATATCTTTTTTTTCCTTAAGCAAATATGGACATGCAGGAAATTAAATATCTTCCCCTTTCATAAGGAAGGTTTGTCTAAACAGGTATTACTGCTCTTTCACCCTACCTCTGACCAGACTAGTATTGTAAATGTCTGTGTTTCACCTTCTGCCCATGGAGCAGGGGATCCATTTCAGTTCAGAACTGGGCCCCAGTCCCTGCAGATGTGCTTGTCACTAGTGGTGTTGCAACCATGCCCACAACCTTGCCCGATGACCTGGGGTCTTGGTTGACCCCATTTACCATCCCCAGGTTCACCCTGCTTGATTTGCTCAAGCTTTTTTGTTTTGTACTGAGGTATACAGTAAGAACATTAGCAATGGTTATTAAAAGACAGCCCATTCCATAAAATAGCTTCCAATTGCAACAAAGTGTCCATTATAGTAACAGAGACAAAAAAAGATATAAACCACCTGAATTCAGGTTTTTTTATACCAGCTGCATAACAGTTACCCAGTTTCAAAATTTCTGATCTGAAAAAGTATTGATAGAAGAAAGAAGGCATTGCTAATCTCTCACATTCTAAAATATGCATATCTGAATTTTAAATGTCTTATTGAAAACTTTTTCTGTACCCCAGTTTTTCAAAAATGCCATTAAAAATACATTTAATTAAACTGTTTATTGAATAAAATTATCAAAACAAATTATCTGTGTTGTTATGATAGTCTGGAATAGACACTATTCAGCAGTTCATTGTATGAAATCCATGCTTCTGAAATTATTGCTAGGCTCTAGTAAAAATAGTAGTTACATGCTTATATAGCAGAAAAGTGGTGAACATCATTTTTTCTCTGTGAAGGGACAAGTCCCACTTCTATATCTGAGAGATATATTTTACTACATAAAAAAAAAATTTTGCATTAATATCCACAAACTGATAATGGCACGCTTAGTTAAATGACATGCATACTGCTTTATAATTCTTTTTTATTTCTTTTGTTGAACTGACAGTGAATAACCCTTTCCCTGTTCAGAAAGCATTTGAGAGGCTCTTCATTCAGTTTTCTGGCTTGCTTAAATGTCATTGCCTGATGGGGCTGTAAAAGTTGAGAGTTTGTTTAACTGAGACTTTAACTCTTTGTTTAACTGAGACCTTAACTCTTTGTTTAACCAAGAACTTACTGGGTCCTAAGCAGCTGCACTTGGATCTAAACTTCTGTTTGGCTTGTGCCAATGATCTTGTATTTTTTCAGAATGTTTACCATATTTGAGTCAGAAGAGTCGTTATGTCATTAATCCAAAAATGTTAGTCATACTTCTTGACAGCACTTTGGAAGGCATGATTACAGCAAGCTTGTTGGTTTGTGAAGAGAAAGAGAATAAAAACATCTCTGAGAGGCTGTTAGCCAGAAACACCATCACATTTCCTTATTTGACTTTCTCATATGTACCAGTAGCCACCCCCTACCAAACTGCACCTTTTAAATGGTGTCGTGGTTTAATCCCAAACAGCAACTAAGCACCACGCAGCCGCTCATTCACTCACCTCACAGTGGGATGGGGGAGAGAATAGGAAAAGTGAGAAAATTCATGGGTTGAGATAAAGACAGTTTAACAGGTAAAGCAAAAGTCGTGTGCACAAGCAAAGCAAAACAAGGAATTCATTCATTACTTCCTATCAGCAGGCAGGTGTTCATCCATCTCCAGGAAAGCAGGGCTCCATCATACGTAATGGTTACTTGGGAAGACAAATGTCTTAACTCTCAATGGCCCCCTGTTCCTTCTTCTTTCCCCCAGCTTTTATTGCTGAGCATGATGTCATATGGTATGGAATATCCTTATGGTCAGTTTGGGTTAGCTGTCCCATCTGCGTCCCCTCCCAACTTCTTGTGCACCCCCAGCCTATTTGATGGTGGGGTGGTGTGAGAAGCAGAAAAGGCCATGACTCTGCGTAAGCCCTGCTCAACAACAAGGAAAACATCTCTCTGTTATCAACAATGTTTCCAGCACAAATCCAAAACAGAGTCCCATACTGGCTACTGTGAAGGAAATTACTTCTACCCCATCCAAAACCAGCACAAAGTTAAACCTTCACTTTTGCAAGCACATTAGTTCCGACCAATACTTTTATCCTATAAGGAATGTAATAATAATATAAATCTCTGTAATATTATCATGACACAGTAATTGCTAGTATTTTCTCTAGCTTTTTATTTCACCTATGCTACAATTCTCATGGATAACATACAGCAAGCAAAAATTATGTCAATATTAGCAGCTGTAAGGCATGGTGTCCTGGTTTCAGCCAGGATAGAGCTGGTTTTCTTCACAGAAGCCAGTGTGAGACTCTGTTTTGGATTTGGGATGAGAAACTGTTGATAAGGTGCTGATGTTTTGGGTTGTTGCTCAGCAGTCAAGGACAGTCCAGCTTCTCGTGCTGGGCTGCCAGCGAGCAGGATGGGGGTGCACGGGGAGCTGAGAGGGGACACAGCTGGGACAGCTGACCCAGGCTGGCCAAAGAGATATTCCCTACCATACGACATCATGCCCAGTACATAAATTGGAGTTGGCTGGGGGGCAGAAATCGCTGCTCAGGGACGGGCTGTCGATCACTGGGTGGTGAGCAATCGCTGTATTGGGCATCACTTGTTCTTGTACATTCCTTTGTTGGTATTATCATTGTTGTCTCCTTCTTTCTTTCTGTCCTATTAAACTGTGTTTATCTCAACCCATGAGTTTTTTTTCCTAATTCTCTCCTCTGTCCCACTGCGGGAGGGGGAGTGAATGAGCGGCTGCGTGGTGCTTAGCTGCGGGCTGGGGCTAAACCATGACACATGGATGAATGAAAAGCCTTGTCTTAGATGGTTCCATCAATGAAACCATCAGTAGGCTGTACTGTTGTGGGGAAATCCACATGGCCCCCTGTTGATAACTTAGCCTGGAAAATGACAGCTGACACAATGGGAATGTGATTGTCAACCATATGTGTGAACAGCATATCCCAAATCATCTATTCTGAGATGTTTGCCAAAAATAATGATAATGCTCAGGACAAAATGAACAATTTAAAAGTTTGCCAAAAGTGAACATCAGCAAGACTAAACAGTATCCAGGGTACTACAAACAGTCTCTTGAGAAAAGGAGAAGTCAGTATAAAATGATGTAAAAGAAGCTTGAAAATCTGAGATTGTGGGGAGAGGCTTTGGAGTGAGAAATAGGTAAGTTTCAGTTTCAGTTCAACAGCAGTTTCAATACCAGGTTTGACATTGCCAGATGTCACCCAACTAATGTTGTTACCACTGCTCAGGACAGGCAGTCCATCCTCCCCACTGGACACCATGAGCTGTCAACACCCAGCTCATGGAGTGATAGTACGGGGGTAGCACATAGGGACCCAACTTTGTGCAACTGTGACTCCTGAGGGACTTTGTCACCAGTGTATGGGCCAGTGGGGTGTGGGGAGCAGCAGGGGCACACATGAAGATGGAGTACCTGTGTCTCTCACAGGGTATGTGCAAGGAGGGGAACCCTGAGTGCTAGGGGAGGCGATGTGTGCTGGTAACACACACAGCCAGAGCAGGGTGGAGTGGGATGGTTCTGTGTCCGTGTGTCTGAATCTGTGTGTGTATTGAGTGTGTGTGATTAGAACTTGGGGATTAGTTACAGAAGTGTGTTTGGAAATATGCAGGTGTTTATTAACATTTTGTAATTGTGTAGCATTGTGATTTATCTTGCTTTATTTCTGACATTGATCCTGAAATTATAATTCATTTATTGTCAGTTAATTATGTTGTTAATAAATCAACAAATGACTTTGATCCTGATTCTGTTGAAACCATGTGAGCTGAGCAGTTTTCTTCAGGTTGTAACTTATTTTATTATTTCATGTCAGATACAGGTGAAATTTCAATGTTTTACAATGGATAGAATCAAAAGGGAGATTAAATTAGACCCTTATATCAAAGGCTGATATGCTCAAACGCTAAAACTTCATCATCTTAGTGGCCAACATATTTGTTGGAATCTGTCCAGTAGCTTCATATCCCTCTTGTACTGGGAATCCCAGAACTGGACACAATACTTCAGATGGGGCCTCACCAGTGCTGAATAGAAGGAAAAGATCACAAAACTGTGAGGAGTGGGTGATACACCAGCATGTTGCCAGCAGGTCAAGGGAGAGAATCCTTCCCCTCTCCTCAGCACTGGTGAGGCCACACCTGGACTTCTGGGTCCAGTTCTGGGCTCCTCAGTATAAGAGAGTCCAGTGAAGGGCCGTGAAGATCATGAAGGGAGTGAAGCATCTCTCCTATGAGGAAAGATGGAGAGAACTGGGACTGTTCAGCCTGCAGAAAAAAAGGCTCAGGAGGGATCTTATCAATGCCTATAATACCTGAGGGGAGGGTGTAAAGAAAATGGAGCCAGGCTTTTTTCGGTGGGGTCCGGTGATGGGACAAGAGGCAATGGGCATAAACTGAAACACAGAAGGTTCCCTCTGAACACCAGGAAACTTTTTTATTGTGAAGGTGACTGAGCACTGGAACAGGTTGTCCAGAGGGATTGTGGAGTCTTTCCCCTCAAAGATATTGAAAAGCTGCCTAGACATGGCCCTGGGCAACATACTCTAGGTGGTCTTGCTTGAGCAGGGTTTTAGGACCAGATGATCTCCAGAGGTCACTTCCAACCTCAACCATTTTGTGAATCTGCTGTAAAACTAAAGGAATAGAGGCAGTACAACCAGAAATAATAGATTAAGACAGCTGTTTATCTTTAAAAATGGCAATAGTTTAAGAGCAGCTACTCTAGGACAGTCTGAAACAAAACAGGATATCTAATATCTTTCTAGGAGAAACAATCCTCCTGAAATAATCTTTCAGAATTGACAAATATGAGACCTGGATTTCAGAGAGGCAGTTATGAGACCAAGTTTCACTTTTTTCAGCAGAATTCAGGCTCCTAATGTTTTGTGAATCCAGATTTCACTGCTTTCATCCTAATCTATTGATCTTTTTAAAGGTTCAATATCTGTCTTTGTTACATAAGAAAAAGTTATAATGTAAAAATTGCTTTGATGGCACGTGCAGTAAAACTTGACTGACAATGACCTCACCTGTACCAGAAGGTCTTCTTTTAGAAGAAATCAGACCAAACTGGACGAAAGATGCAAAGTTGTGACAAAATAGTGCAAACTAAGCTAATAAATATGCATTAAGCATGCTTGCACAGGGGGTTCATGTGAGCAAATACTCAAAAGAGAGTGGTGACAAGTGATGTAATGGCCTAACCCTCAAAGCCAACAGGTTATGTAAATTGTAAAAATAAATATGTGAGTAGTCTTGGAATTGTGTATAAAAAATCAAGAGTGTAACATCAGGTCCTCCTCAGGCTCACACCTGAGAGGCACCTTTATTGCTGGCAATAAAAGGGGTTTTAAATGCAGTGTACTTCTACTGCCTTCTTTCTGGTACCCGTGCACAAACTAAAAGAAAAGAAGAAAATGCAAACAAGTCTTTTTTACTAACACTTAAGAAAACAAAAAACTTACAAGCAGAATAATTTTTAAATACACATTTTATTTACATGAAAACATGTTTTAGCAGTATATTATTTTTGTACAATAGATATTATTACTAGCCATTCTAGATAAGATGTAACTTCAAGTACATATTACATTTTCTATTCCTTCTCTCTCATAAAGAGAAGTACAACTTCCCTTTATAAAAACTGATAGTTTCCAAAGTAGATAATGTACACTGCTTTTCTCTTAAAGAAAAAAAGACAATGACTGAAATTTTAATGAATAAGAAAGCTTACAAAGTTGTATGATAATACTTTCTACAGATGTCTTTTATTGAGAAAAGTTAGTTAGTAAGTTTGCTGAGTAGTTAAAGTCAGTAAGCTTATAGAGAAAAAGAACAGGTTCAAGTACATGTTTTATGTAAATAGCAAGTCCTTACCAGAAAAACACCAACAAACATCCAAACACCCAAAAACACCACCACAAAAGTTATTTATAGTGACAATAAGTTGACAAATGATTATGAACAGCTTGCTTTCTACCTGGATCAAATCAAATGTGTCGTAAACCATCTGGAATATTTAATTCCTTACAGAAATGGATATGATCTGCTAAAATTTTATTAAGTACTTAATGGACATTCACAAAGGTGGGAGAGGAGAAGAAAAAGTTAAAAAAAACAGAAGCCTATTCACAAAAGTAGTTTACATCTTCCTTCATTTTATTTCTATTTCCCACCCTGGGGAAAGCTTTCCAAACCAGCATGATGTACAGTACACAATGCTCTTTGGAGCACTTAAAAAAATGCCACACAGTCAGGAGTAACATTTAAGAGTGACAAACTGGTCTCAAAGTCCAGAACTGTCAATCGCAATGATAAATAAAGACTTCTGGTGCAGAGGTAAAGATTTACCTGGACAGACAGACTCTTCTTTAATAGTTTCAACTTGAGGATTTCAAAGGATATTACAAAACTAAATTAACTTATTCTTAAAAATTCTCAGGCGTAAGAGAAACTTAGATACCAGTACACTAAATGTTATTTTTAGTGTTGGAATGCCAAGATTAGATATATGAAAATAAAATCTGAAACATATTGGAAAAGATCCATTGTTATAGATAGTCCTATTCAAAAACATTTTTATTTGTCATGTGCTTTTTCACCTGCTGTGATTTGATCAAAGTTCCACTTGTGAAGAAGGTTCTATGGTTTATATCTTCTGGTTCTCAGTCATTCACTGATCTTCACCTTAACTTCCCTGTCTTCATAATTTAGTCAGCCTTCTACAAAAGTAAACTACATCTCCTGCAAAGCAAAAACTAGTATGAAAACCAGTCCTTTCTGCTGCTGTGAAGGTTTTCTGTATGACTTTGGAAATAGTGACTAGAACTCAAGCAAATAGTTTTTCTAATTTATATTATTTATTAGATAAGTTTCTTAACTCCCTGAGTTTTAAGTGAACTTTTAAAAGTGCAGTGTTGCTGGGATGAGTGATTTCCCCACTTCATGTCTAAAACTCCGGAGTCGGTAGGTCAAATAAACAGCATCTGAACATTTGTAACTTACTGAACACAACAAGGTTTATAACTTACAGCACTTCCCAATATGTGATTTAGATGATAATTTTTTTTTGTTTCATGATAACTCATACTTCATATCTAAGACTTCAGATTCAGTAGGTCAAAGAAATAACCTCTGAACATTTGTGATGTACTGAAACCAACAAAGATTTTGGTTCCTCCCTATAGTTTTTTTAGCTGGTCATTTGTTTCATGTTCCATGAAACCCTTAGACCTGTGTTCATAAATAAGGAGGTTCTGGAAATAAAATTGCTAGAATGGCTGGTCATTTGTTCTTTAATTTTATAACAATGCAGATGATGCTTTGCTGCCTATTAAAACACTTTTGTGTTATGAACACATAAGAGATTTGAGAGACAGGTATCATTTTGTCTAACAACAATATTTTAAAAAACATTAACTAAAAACCATGTTATTCCTTAATCAACTTTTTTTCTATTTGGACACTTATCTAGATTTTACTTTTTAAAAAAATCAAAAACTGTGAGAGAAATTTTCAGAATATCATCAACATTTTTTCATCTCTCAGCAATAGAAATGTATGAATGAAATATGTTTGGTCACAAAATTAAATTTGAAGAAGAATACAAAACAGTGGCTTTACTTTATAATTTTTTATCTTAGGAAAAGTCTTCAACTTCATTTAGGATATAATGAATTTTACTGTATAACTCCTAGCAAAGAGGATAAAGGTAATAGAAAGTGAAGAAAATGTTTTACTTTATTATTTAATATATTGTTAATTAATAGTTCATGAGGGACACACTTTGCTGTTAATGGTAAGCAGTTATTTACGAGTTTTAAAGCCTTAAAATGGAAATACTGCTGATTACATTACCTTGATTTAATCTTTTTATGTTTATGTTTGAAATGTTGAAACTAATCTTAGTCTTTAGTGGGGAACATTTTTGTGGACACAGTAATCGTGTGTAAAGGATAAGACATAACTTGCTGAGTGTTTTTTTCACACAGGTTGAATCTGAGAATTTAGGAATCAAAATCATATTAGGGAATTTTGCAATGGAATATAGGTATGTATATATATGTATAATTTGGGGAATTAGAGATCACTGTAATGAGAGTGTTTAAAAGATAGGTGAGGCTAGTCAAACTTCAGAACACTTAACTAAATTTATATTAATTGAAAAACAGTACACATTAACAGTTACTAGGATTAATAACTATCAATTATTATCACATATTCAGAAAATTAACCCTTAACAATTTTACTGTACTTCATCTCTGAGCATAAAATACATGGAAATTCATGCTGTGCAGTTAATGTTTGTGAGTATGATTCCTGATGCTCTTTGTCCTGGAGACCAAGGTGGTCAGAGTTGAGAAATCTGAAAATCAGAGGCCTATGGTGTGGCATAATATCCTCAGACTGCTGTACCCTTCCTCAGAGACCTCAGCATGACTAGCAAAGGAATGAGCTCCAGACTACCAGGCAGTCCCCAGACAGTCTGAGCTTTGTGGACCATAGTTACTAGGCTGCTTATTCTTATAGGGAACGTAGAGGAATACAGAATTAAAGCAAAAGAACACATTTCAATAGCTGGAGAAGATTAATTCAAGCTTCCTGGAACCATGGGCTGCTACTAGCTTGGGCACATATGTGGTAAACGGTATGAAGTCCAAACAGAGGTTAGTTTTGATGAGAAGCAGATGAAACGCTACAGACTCCTGGCACTGGAGTTGCAAATCATCCTTGATTTCCTCTAACCTGCAGCGCAGTAAAAGCCCTTCCTTCCCATATGTTTCCACTAAAGCAACAGCAGTGCCTATTCAAGTTTCAGCTCTCAGGCTACTGCTCTAACAAGCAATTTGTTCCTGCTGCATTGGGAGCAAGGAGCTGGGCAACATTTAAAATTGGCCAAGGTATAGCTGTCGTTTAGGTTTTGCTGCACTTCTGTAGGGTAAAATTTCACTCCATCATCCCTAGCCTAGGGGGCTCACATTTTCTTGTCCTTCCACTGAAGTGTCCCAAATAAAAAGCAGTTCTGATTGGGGTTACCTGACACCCACCCTTTCATAAGCTGTACATTAAAGAGTTTCCTAGGAAGAAGGAGCTTGCACTAAGAAGTTGTTTCCTAAAAAAAATCACAGGGTATTTGCCATTAAACTGTTTCAAAATACTGCTCTGTTCTTTGAAAAACTATAACTAAGCACTGGTTCTTGTATATGGATTCAAAATTTTGGACCCCAACAGATGGATGGAGGCACCCCCCCATGCATCAATGAATCAAGAACATAAGTATTGTGCCACTGCACTTGAGGTTCTGCATTGGTTGGCTCTAGCTTGCTTTCCTATTAATTAATGTTTTCCTTTCCGAAACACCTAACCTACTTTGAATTTTGTATAAGCAACACATATTGTTGACCAGTGTTTAAGTTTTAGTTTTGAGTACTAAGTACCTCCTAACTTGTAGTTACCTATGTTCTTTTCTGGATCAATGTATCTACTAATAGAAAATTATTGAATATCGAAGTAATGCAGGTTGTCTTGTCCAACACAGATATGGGTGTTGAAGTCACCTTTTTTGCCTAACTTTATATGCTTTCTGTTTGCTTTTTACATTACAAATTCAGATACAGTCACTGTGGAGGATACTTTGATAGCTGGAGATGGTGAAAACTGATAGCAAGGCAATCCAGACAGTGGGTTACATAACAATTGACAGGAGCTATCCATGCAGTCAGACTGCTGAATTTGCTGGCTGAACACTGTTTGGAAACAGAAATTTTAATGTAATCAGTAGTACATTAGTTAAGGTATGTTTTTGTTAAAAATAGGAATGATTAAAAGTGCAAAAGCTCATGTAAAACCGGGTTTTAAATCTAAAAAGTCCTAGCAAAAAAAATGTCTCCTGACATGACTATGGACTTGCTAAGACAAAGAAAAAAAAGGGAATAAACTTTGTAACAACAAACCAACCAAATAATACAAAACAAGACAAAAATCAAACAAAAAACACCATAAAATTTATTTTAGGACACTGTTTACCAAAAAGGTAATTGTCCAATGAATTGTCAGTCAAATCCAAATTCTTTAAATTCTTTATTAGGTCATATTTATGTCCAAGTTTCAGGTTGACATTGTGGCCTGATGTTGTGCAGCATTAAACTAATTGCTGGAATTTTTAGGTCCAATATCACCACATTAGCAAGTTTTAGCAATTGCATTTAAATAGTTGCATTACTGATGTGGCAATACTGATGGATATGCAGTGTTTCCTGCAGATACATAAATCTTCATTTAGAACTGCAAGCCCTTAAGGAAAATTACTCTTAAATTCATATGAGTTAACAGATTCTAAAACTTTGATGGAAAGGTCTTCCACTGATATTGTCAGCAAGTCTTACAAAAATATGTTACTGTGTCTCTTCAGAAACACAAAATACTGTCCATACTTGATAACTGCATTGGCTGAACTGATTTTAAACTAGATTTCTAAAACCTGATACAAAAGCTTGTGTGAAGCTGGAGGCATTTTGTGAAGAATAAGCAAATAGCCTGCAGACAGGAACTGTGGATACCCCAGTTATACAGTCAAATGGTGGTCAAATTGAATTTGAGGGATCATTTACGCCCATTGATGTTTATTCTTAGGGGGAAAGTTATGGAGCCACTAGTGGTTGGTGTCATCCTTAGGCAAAGAATGGGGTACATGGCAGTTGGGAGAATTTAGACTTAATATTAGGATCTCTTTGCTTTACAAAATTGAAGCCTGTTCCAAGGTATTTAAAGTCATTGGGAGAAACAGATATAGGCTTTGCTCTTCTACTTTCTGTCTTTTCTACTTTCCAGTTTAAATTTGTACCAAAGCACTATACACTATGTGTATGAAGATGGAATAAGCGTCTTTGGCACTCATCGGAATCTAGTGTATATTTTTGTAACTGTGGAATATTAGATCTGGTAAAAAAAAAGATTGCTCCCTGCACAAATGAGCATCGATTCAATTTTCTATCAGCTAAGTTAAAGTACTTATAACTATTTTTTCAGTTAAGTCAACATAATTTGGTAAATACAGGTAAGTTCCGAGCTTTTTATCAATGAAAATAAAGGCAGTTGAGGAAGATTCACAGGATTGAGGCTACAGCAACTTAGGAAATATGGTGTTATAAAAGTGCAAGTTTACATTATGAGTCCAAGAGGTGTTTGCACTAGATGGAGAGTTTAGAATCATATTCTGTTTAGGGTAACTCCAGAAGAACGGAGAGTTCATCTATACAAAACCTCAGTTAACAAAAAAATTAATAATATGCTTGGCTTGTTAACTAGGTAGTATCATTGGCTACATTTACCAAACCTCTGGCTCAAAAGTATCTTTTGAATTGGTGTCAATATCTATGTCAAACAAGAAACACAGAAAAAGCGAGCCTTTCCTTAAGTAGTCACCAGTATTACCATAATGCTTCATTTTGCCAGGTCATGAGCCTGTACCTACTGCAGTAAATTCACTACTCTTCTCTATAGATGATTCTCAATTAATCTTTGAATCAGTTTGATAATTTAAAAAAAAAGTGAACTGAATGTTAAAAAACATTAAATAATTCTCTAGTTAGGAATCACCAGCTTCGCAGAAGTATCTGATCGTTACATTACCAAATTCCTACATAGTTGGTGTGCATATAGATAAAAATAAAAACAAACTTGGTGTCGTTGCCAGTTTACTAACACTGACCTATTTTTTAATCCTAACAAAGCTGACTGAGTTTCAAGTGATCCTTTAACTAGGAAAGATAGTTAATATCACCTATGCTTAATACAAATTCCCTTGACTGAAAGAAAACAATAGTTAGTGAAAGTGCCATAAAGGACCCTATTCAACCTAAGATGTTCTTTTTGTTCATGGTACGAGGGTTCAGGATATGCTAGTGCATAACCTCATGCTCTCTCACTTAAAGTGCGAACAACTAGATCCCATCCCACATTCCACATTTAATAGGCACTTTCTTTCTTCCTCTGGGATTCTTGATCTGCAAGTTGTGCAAACAGCCAGGAATAAGATGCAAACTTGTTACAAAGTATATCCAAGCTCACATACCCACATACCACACTCAGTATATCCAAACTTTGAGAACAAGTCAATATATTGAAATGCAGATTTTTTTTAATGGAGTAATTTTCAAAAAGCTAAAAATAAGCCAAGGATAACAAAGACATATAGGATCAGACTGCTCAAATTATAAAAACTATTTGATTCTATTATTGCATTTTCATCTGTTAGTTCTCCCAAGTGCTTCCAAGAGCATCAGAACACTCCTCAAATTCTTCTACCATCTATTGACCAAAGGGGAAATGCAGTACTGAAAAGCAATGACGGTTTTGTGAGAGTCTTCCTTATTCCTTCTTACCAAGGAAAGGAAATAGACTCTCAGAATGTCTTCATGAGGAATAATAAACTTAACATTTTTGCATCTATACAATGTAGCTAAATAAGCATTCAGTTCAGTATTTAGTGTTCACAAAATTTCTCAGTTTTGTGCTCTGTGGGAATTGTCCTGGTTTTACTGGGATAGAATCATAAAATCAGTTTTCTGTTCCGGAAAGCTGCATTTCTGAGAAGACTGCAGCACCCGTTACTGTGAGAACAAAGTTGATACGACACTTTGTTTTAGTTCATGGCCAGCCATGGTGTGCGGGATTCCACAGTGACCAAAGTCTCTCGCAGTCTTGAGACAGCCAGGTGCTAAAGCCGGGAGGAACAGGGGCCAAGGCAGCTGAGCTGAGCTGGCCAACATAAATATTCCAGAGAAGGACTGGTGGGAGATGTGGTGGTTGGAGGCCGTCTTGGGCTTAGCAACCACAATATGATAGAATTCTCGATTCTGAGTGAAGTAAGGAAGGGGGTCAGCAAAACCAGTACCATGGGCTTCCGGAGGGCAGACTTCAGCCTGTTCAGGTCATTGATTAAGAGAGTCTCTTGGGAGAAAATCCTAAAGGACAAAAGGGGTCCAGGAAGGCTGGACATTCTTCAAGAAGGAAACCTTAAAGGCGCAGAAGCCGGCAGTCCCCATGTGCCGTAAGAAGAGCTGCTGGGGAAGACAACTGGCCTAGCTGAACAGGGAGATTTTGCTGGGACTCATGGAAAAGAGGAGAGTTTATCACCTCTGGAAGAAGGGGAAGGCAACTCACGAAGAGTACAAGGATCTCGTTAGGTCATGCTGAGATAAAATTAGAAAGGCAAAAACCCAGCTATAACGCAATCTGGCCATGGTCCTAAAGAATAACAAAAAATGTTTTTACAAATATATTAACAGCAAAAAGAGAGGCAAGAAGAATCTCCATCACTTACTGGATATGGTGGGGGGGGCACATTGTCACCAAGGATGACAATAAGGCTGAGGTACTTAATGCCTCCTTTGCTTCAGTCTTTCATAGCCAGACCTGGTATCCGCAGGGTATTCAGATCCCTGAGCTGGAAGACAGGGATGGAGAGCACAGTAAACTCCCCATAACCCAGCAGGAAGCAGTTAAGGATCTGGATAGCAGTTAAGCCACCTGGACACCCACAAGTCTATGGGCCTTAATGAGATCCACCCAAGAGTACTGAGAGAGCTGGTGGAGGAGCTTGCCAAACCTGTCCTGTCCTGTCCTCCTGTCCTCCCCTCCCCTCCCCTCCCCTCCCCTCCTCTTTTCTCCTCTCCTCCCTTCCCCTCCCCTCTCCTCCACACAGTGGAGCACAGTGGCTCGTTTGAGTTTTCTTTTCAGTCATTGAAAAGGTTTAGAAAATATAAGAATGCTGAAAATGGAAATATCCAAGATCAATATTAAATCAATAATGAAAATTCCATTTTTGACACTGCATTGGACATCCTCTACAGAAATTTATTCAAAGCTTTAAGATTTACAGAAAAGACCAAGAGGGTTGGCATTGAATGGCTTCTGTACTAATAGGATTTGCTTTCTTAATTTGTCTGAAGCACTAAACAAGTCCCTGATCAATACAGAATGCATCGTACCATGTAGACACAAAAATAAATAGAATATAGGACACTGATGTGTCCTGTGCATGAAAAGGTCATGCATTGATTAATTGAGAAACTGTTATCTAAAATGACTTAATACAAACTTTGTTCCATGATATATGTTTAGGCTGACCAATACATATAAAAGTTTATGTGCTTATTATATGTTATATCATATAATCACAAATTATATAATTACAGTTAGCATATCTTAGTGATTCCCAGAAATATTGGATAAACTGCATTTTTAAGGATTTGCAAATTATTGTCAAAACCACATTCTATTTTCTGTATGTAATAATAATTTATGCTTCAGTCTAGTTGAAAAGATACTCAGTGAAGGCTTTGAAAGTTACAGATAAAATTAATATGAGATCTGGTGCCTGGTGAAAGTATTTGGTTTTCTTTTTTTTTTTCACATGCAAAATTCAGCTTGTGACAACAGAGATATTTAATGCAAATGTTCTGCAAGGATGTTGTTCTTATGAACAATTTAAAAAAATCTAGGATTTAATAGCTAAAAATAAAGCAAACCTGACCGATCCTAGAACAGTGATCTCAGTATTCACCTAAAGTTTCTAAGAAAGAAAAAGACAACTAGAATTTGAACCTATGTCTCCCACCTGTCATATTAACATTGTTGCCACTGAGGTTTTATGGAGTATGTCTTCTGTTTCATCCCAGTGCATATACGATCACTTCAGAGCCAGTGAAAACTTCACAGGAGGAAAATTAATTTAATTTCCCAACCTATGATATTCTCAGTGAAACAACAGTAGAACATAAAATACGTATTGTTGCTCTGCACAAGGGTGAATTTCACACTCTGATAAGCTATTTGCTCCATGCACTCTTCTCTGCTTCACTGACACTACCCACATGATTAAATGCTCAGCAGCATAAAGGTTGAGCAGATGGGTTCTAAGAGTTTGTCATTAAAATAATTTTATCAAAAAGTACAAAATTAATGATGCTAACAGCTTTTATGCATTTTCACACCTGTACCATGGTAGTTACTATGTCTGTCAATCATTGTAGTTATATTTGCAACTTTGGAAGCACGTTACAAGGTACCAATGTCATCCAGATCAATCTAATTTGACATTAGTAATGTTCTGCACAGTCTGGCTACAGATGTCAGTGATAGATACATCTTTTATTTTTACCTCATGAATCATAAAATCATAGAATGGTTTGGGTTGGAAATGACCTTCAAAGACCATCCAGTTCCAATCCCCCAGCCATGGTCAAGGACATTCTTTACTACATCGGGTTGCTCAAAGGCCCATCCAACTTGACTTTAAACACATACAATCATGGGACATCCACAATGTCTCTGGGCAACCTGTTCCAGTGTCTGAGTACAGAATTTTTTTATCTAATCTATCCTCTTTGGTTTAAAACTGTTTCCCCTTGCCCTATCACTACAGGCTCTGGTAAAAAGTCTCTTTCCCTATTTAAGGTGAAATCCCCATTAAAAGTGTGAAAAGGACTCAGTAAGGTTGCTACAAAGCCTTCTTTTCTCCAGGCTAAACAACCCCAATTCAGTCAGCCTTTCTTCATAAAAGAGGTGTTCCAACCCTCTGATCATTTTCATGGCAATCCTCTGGACCTGCTCTAACAGGTCCATATCTGTCTTATGCTGAGGACACGAGAGCTTGATGCAGTGCTTCAAGTGGCTTCTCAAAAGAGTGGAGGAGGAGAATTACCTCCACTGACATCCATGCCTCTTTTGATGCAGCCCAGGACAGGATGAGCTTTCTGAGCTGCAAGTGCACATTGCCAGCACATATCCAATTTTTAATCTACCCATACCCCCAAGTCCTTCTCCATGTGGCTGCTCTCAATCCATTCATCACCCAGTCTGTACTGATATTGGGGATTGCCCCAATCTAGATGCAGAACCTTGCACTTAGCCTTGCTGAACTTCATGACATTCACAAGGGCCCACTTCTCAATCCTGTCAAGATCCCTCTGGGAGCCACGCCTTCCCTCAAGTGAATCAACTGCACCACTCAGCTTGGCATCGTTCACAAACTTGCTGAGCATGGACTCAATCTCACTGTCTATGTCACTGATGAAGATATTAAATATTACTGGACCCCTGAGGCACATCACTCTTTTCCACTTGGAAAATGGTCTGTTGACTGCAACTCTTTGAATATGGCAATTCAACCAATTACTTATCCACGAAGTAGTCTATCTATCAAATCCCTATCTCTCCACTTTATCAGCAAGAATGTTGGGGGAGGGGAACGCATCCAAGGCCTTACAGAAATCCAGGTAAGATGGCAGCAGTAGCTCTTCCCTTGTCCACTGATGCAGTCACTCCATTGTAGAAGGCCACTAGATTCGTCAGGCAAAAATTGCCCTTGACGAAGCCATGTTGTCCGTCTCTAATCACCTCCCTGTCTTCCATATGCCTTGACACAACTACCAGGAGGATCTGCTCCATGATCTCAACAGGCACAGAGGTGAGGCTGACTGGTCAGTAGTTCTCGGGATCCTCCTTTTCACCCTTTATAAAAATGGGTGTGAAGTTTACCTTTTTCCATTCACTGGGGACTTCACATTACCTCCATGACTTTTCAAATATGGTGGAGAGAGTGGCTTAGCAACTACATCTGCTGGTTCCCTCAGGTCCCTTGGGATGCCTCTGGGTTGGTCCCATGGACTTGTGCATGTTCAGGTTCCTCAGATGGTCTTGAACCTGATCTACTCCTGCAGTGGGTGGGACTTCAACCCCCCAGTCCATTGACTTGGGGTTCAGGGACTTGAGAGATGTGGGAAGAGTGATTGACAGTTGAAAACCGAGGCAAAAAATTGCTGAGTACCTCAGCCTTCTCTTTGTCAGTTGTCACTAGTTCTTTTGTCCTACTTACTGGGAGGTTTAAGGGGGATAGAGGTGCGGTAAATTTTCTTTTGTTTTCTTTTTCTGACCAATTTACCTGCAGAAGGTGCTCTTATTTTTCACATTCTTTGCCAAATTCAGCTTCAGCTGTGCCTCAGCTTTCCTGATCCCATCCCTACACACCCAGGTGGTATTCTGTATTCCTATATCCTCCCCAGGATGCATGTCCCTGGTTCCACTGCCTGTGCATTTCCTTCTTATGTTTTAGTTTGACCAGGAGGTCCTTACTCAGCTCCTGCTTTCCTTGTCTGATTTCTTGCACGTGGGATTTGACAGTTCTTGTCCTTTAAGAAAAACTTCTTTAAGTAGCTGCCAGGTCTGTTCTGCTCCTTTATCCCCGACGACAGTTTCCTAGACAGTCCCATCCACTACTTCCTTAAACAACTGAATGTTTGCTCATATCTGCTCATGAATTGCACATAGCCAATCAGTATCAATCAGAACCTTAAAAGAGGTTTAATATGATTAACCAGGCAAGAATGAAACTAAACCCTATACTACTGTGTTAGTTCTGTTATCGTATTTGTACTATAATTATATATGCATGCAATTTTAATAATATAGTATTATAATTATAATATATAATATTGTAGAATTATTATATTATACTATACATATTTCTATACATAAACTCTGTTTCATTCTTAGTAAAGTAAAAGTACTATTGCTGGTAACTGCGAATACTTCCCTTCTCCATTTCCAGTGTGTTACAGTAACGTTCTTGCCCCCTATTGGAAGTTTCCAAAATGTGCGTTTGTTTTTATGTTGTGTCCAGTCCCTCCTGCTCAGGTTATGTTCCTGACTCAGTTGAATTTCCGTATGTGCCCATGTTGCAGACAGCATCTGAAGAGCCTTGGGCTTTAGAAGGTCATGTGGTCTCAGGCCATGCTTTTTGCAAGCTCAATCTACAGGGAGCCTATTTCTCAGCATTATCAAAACAAAATATTACATCAGGCATTTCTTGAGTCTGAATTTTTATCATTATTATTGTTTTTTACCAGTTCATTTTTCTGCATCTGATTTAAGTTATCCTGAACAGCCACCATATGAAAAGGATGGGTGGAGGGTATTGCGAGTAGGTGCAAGCTACCTAACTCCCAACAAGTGATGACTGAAGAGGAGTTTCCTAAAAGAAACTTAATGACTGATCATATAACAAAATCAAATTTCTTCAACCTACTCTATGCTAGGAGAAAGTAAATGCTATTAGTCATTTAATATTTACTTCTGTTTACATTGTAATTGCAACATATATAATACATTTTTAACAGAAGATTGCTTAAACAGCTGTAGTCTCTTCTTTTGGAAATAAAATATTTGTCAAGTATCTGACAGACTAGTAGGATCCATATGAAATCAAGTTTATGATATAGTTGTTTTAGAAAGAAACAACTTTATAGAAAATTTTGCCCCTTCTGTTACAGTGGGGCAAGCCAAACATTTTTTCACAAGTAACTTCTATCTCTCTGACATGAGATGATGTCACATCAGAGACAAACAAGAGCCACTAGGTTTGCCTGCAAGTAAGGATTCTTCACATCTCTATTGGTGCATTTGAGTGCAAGTATTTCTCTGGACGTATAGCACAGGAGATTCCTTGGAAATCAAGGCAGGAGGATATTTGCAATTGGTATACATGTTTCCCATCTATTGTTTATTATGACACTATTTGGCTTTGTTTCAGCTTGCTCTGTTATACCTGCCCCCTGTTGTCACTCTGAAGTGGTCTTAGGGAGCATTCAGAGTAGTATTTGAGTATTTTGATTTAGATTCAGTATCAATCAATTTCTTTAGGCTCTGTTGAGTTGGAAATTGTTGAAAGTTTTCAAGAATTGGAATAGCTTTTTACTAATAAAAATTATTTTAAAAAGATTTTATATGCTCAATTTTTTCTTTCAAATATTACTGACTGAGAAAGCAGAATTCCCTTTATTGTTGCAATCCATTAAGGACTGTCCAACAGGAAAGTTCTGGTTTGTTAAATGCTAATTAAAATTTAAAATATCTCTTTAACTATGACTTCACTAGTATTGATGGTTCTTCAGTTTGTACATTATTCTTTTAAACTAGTATTGGTTTAGCTTCTCGGCTTAATTCTACTTATTATAACACACAAAATGCTCAGCTGCTGCTTTGTGAAGAAACCTCTGATGTTACTGTCTCCTGTGAGATATTCTCTGCATGAACTTGAAGAAATTCAGATTTCTAGAATTCACTGACAAAAGCTGGATTTTCATTTAGAACTTTTAATTTCCGAGTGGATAATGAACTTTTGATAGAGTAAATAATTAGTGTTTTGCATTCCGAGTAATCATAGCCTGGATGGGCAAGATGGGAACAGGGAAAAAAATAAATTAGAATAGAGAAGTTCTGAGATAGCAGTAAAGCTCTATTACTCCAGTTACAGGAATTAGTTAAAAGCAATTATATTAGTATATAACTGTTTTGTAAGATACTTCTTGAACACAAACCCAACTGATTGTCTTACAATGTAATAGTTCTATTAAAATGTAATTGGAAAAGAGAAAAATCCCTATGCATAGTAAATTGCTGACTTTGTTTTTAAAGCCTGTCACTAACTGTGGGTTAAAGGTCCCTCTGAATAAGACCCAAAGAATAAATCTGCTTCACTCAGCTTTCTGTTCTCTAGGGACACTAAAGACTGGGATAACCCAAATACAACAAAATCACAGATAACAAAAATGCAATTTACATTAGACTATAAAAGTAGGGTGGAAAAGGAGGGAGAAAAGTTAGTCACTGCTCCTGAAGCATGGAATCCTTGAGCTGGCAATGACCTAATTTCACTAGTCCACACTGCGGATAGCCATACAAATGTGAATTACTTCCAGGCTGAAGAAGTACACAGTAAACCAGAAAGGGTATCTGAATTATTACTACAAGCTGAACCATTTGCATATAACTGGAATATATTTGACTTGCAGATGATTGATGGCTGAGCCTCAGATATTTGGCATTCAGGAGTAGTTAGGACTAACACTTAGATGTTTGGTGCTTCTCTGGATTCTGTAATTTCTGGTTCTGAAAAAATATGATTTCCTGAGGACTGCACTCAAATTTTGTCACATGCACAAACTTGGCTGAAGTAATGTTATATAGATGTTATAGGATTTGTTACTTCTTTAATAGGAATCAGCAAACTCTGAAGCACATCTAGTAGTCTCATGCATGAACTTTGCTTTTGAGGTTGAATGACAGCTATTCTAGGTTATCGTTATTCTAGTATTTCAACAGCCATCAAGAACAGAACAAATTACATTAGAATAAGTTTTCTTTGAAAAAACTCCTGCTGGCATAGACATCACAATAGAAGCAGCAATCCTTAAGCCCACATTTCCTTTTGACTATGGAGAAGGAACAACAACTGCTAATATCAACCAAAAATACCAATATCTATTCTGATTTTTACTTGCTAACTAGCTCTCACATTTCCACTTCCCACTTTTCCTGCAGTTCTCACCTATAACCAATAGATAGCTTTGATTGCTGTTGAAGATCTTATTTTATTATCAGTTGTTTCATGTTATTTTTTAGTTTCCTTGTAAAGAAATTTTTAAAAATTTAGAAAGATTCCCATTTAGAGATTCATGTTCTTCAAATAATAAACAATAATATACATAGTATACACTTTCAATATGCTTTTCACTTTCTATTTCAAAACCTTCACAACAGAAAAAAACTATAATCATCATAAACACAAAATAACCCTATGCATAGGAATGAATGAATCAATCAACAATTTCTGCATGAGAGAAAAATGTGTGGAATGGACTTCTTTTGGGAATCAGAAAGTTGGATGTAATCAATTTCTTCAAGATTAAATTACAGACTCTTTTTAATTCATTCTCCTTCCCTTGACTTGGAACTGAAGGAATATTTATTTTATAGACTCTCTGTTGGCATATTTGCATTGTCAAAGCCTGAAGTAGAGAAACACCAAGTAGTGTCAGCCTATCAAAGTTAAACCACTTTCCTGAAGGCTATAAACTAAGCCATGTTTAGCTGGTGTAGCTGGGTCTATTTTGGGTGAAGTACGTAGGAGGGACAATCTTCTCCTCTGACAACATGTAGACACACAAGCCTTTCTGTGCAACATAGTTGTTCTGGCTGAACTTTGTAGTGTAGAGCAAATCTTTGTATGGCACAAATTAGACTCAAACACAAAAATATCTTGAGCTCTGAAGCAGAATGTTAGAAGATTATCCTTTTCCTGATCATGTCCTACTTGCCACTAAGCAGCACACAGAGGTGCTCCCGTGAAGCTGGCAGCTCTAGCATGGAGCAGTAGCAAAAGTGAGCCAAGACTACAGGAAAGATGTGGGTTCCTAGAACTCAGCAAGAACTCAGCAAATATCTGATCAGCTACTGGATAATGTCTTGCCTTACCAAGAAAATGGCTTTTTCTTCTCCTGAGTTCTGGGAAGCAGATGTTCATAATGATGAGTCCACATAATTTGTCAAAGACCAAAAGTCTTGTTACCATCATATGCATATATCTTCTATTAACAACTTCAATCCAATCACAGCAAGAGTCTTGCTGCACAGAGGAACCTGGTCATATAAATCGATACAATGTCCCTTGAGCTGTAAGACTAATGGGGAAAAAAAAAGTAATTAATTTTAATCCTACAATGCAAATAAATGCAATTTTATAGGGGAAAACAGATGAAAATTTTGGCTGCTCACCAGTCCCTAGGTTTTCCTGTTATTTTCATTAAGATGAATCCTTCTTCTATGCAGTATTTTACCCTGAGGCTTAACAGATATTTTAAAATTCAATACAATTAAATCATAATTGCTGTCAAATATGGCTAGGCACATTCCATTTTCTTGTTTTTCATGCAAAACGAACATGCATTTTAGAATGTTGCTAGGCTTACAAGCTTACAGCAAGTCTGCTTTCCAAATGTCTTAATGGGCCAAATCAAGGCAGGGTTTATTTGCTGGATTCAGTTAAGTGCCATGTAACAGCTTTTCTTTAATAAGCATGATTTTTACTGCTATTTAATAATTTGTAGCCACTGTATTGGAAAAATGAAGCATCAGGGTAAATTTACATGATCACTTATTAATTATGTAGCAGCCCTTCAAAGGGAGAAAATTTTAACCAAATCATGTATTAAAATATATTAATAATCAAAATGTGATTGCATTGTCCTTTGGCATACTTAATTAATGTCATATTCTTCTGTTTTATTACAAAATACCATGTATTAAATCTGATTTCTGTGAA
Organism: Phaethon aethereus; assembly: GCF_964289735.1. Lineage (NCBI taxonomy): Eukaryota > Metazoa > Chordata > Aves > Phaethontiformes > Phaethontidae > Phaethon > Phaethon aethereus. The sequence continues at coordinate 207,734 of NC_138584.1, read as the reverse complement.
TAAATACAAGTACAGACAAGAGACTAACATTAAAAGCATCCTTTTTTTTCACCCCAGAAAAAGAAATGCATTTTTTTGAGATTATGTGTAAGGTGAAGTGTAATGGAGAATGAAGGTCAAAAGACAAAGTGCGGTAAAGAAATTTAAAGATAAAAATCCCTCCTACTAGTGTGGAAAATGAGCAAGCTCTGCCAGATTTTCAGGACAATGATGCCTAATCTTTCCAAGAAGCACTGGCATGTTTTTACAACTGAGCTTGTCTTAGGTCTGCCCAGTATTTTCAGGAGATCACAGAAAAGTAATTGTCAAAGAGCAAGGACAAAAACTAGGGAAAAGGGGTGGTATCTAGCTATCTACAATGGAAATACTCTTAGGTCACAAGACACTGCAGGAAAGGAGAAACCTATTTTGTAAAGTTTATGATCTAAATAAGAAGAGTTTCAGCTCTAATTACCACCTCTATTACACCTGTTAAAGAGGAAGCGGGAGAAGGCAAATTCTCCTGGAAAGTTATAGGAAGTTCAAGAAAGTGAGTGAGGCTTTCAAGCAACATCCTTAAGCAGCCATGATTTGTAATCCGCATGATACCATGGTATCATTCCCTGATTAGTATTTTGCATAGCCAAATCATATGCAAAAATGTTACTGAACTTCCTTAAAAGGCTGGAAAAATATCATAATTAGCTCCTACAGACTCATCCCTGGATTTTTTTCCAGGTACTTACACAAGAAAGAGGAGGTTTATAAACACAGTTTCCTTTGCATGTTTCAGGCTGGAAGGAATAAAAACAAATGCTTTTGAGCAAGCTCCTGTATATAAATGGAAGCGTACTATTGTTCTTTGAGTCACATCAGCTTGCATTTATCTCATAGGCACATTTTTCACTCCATGTTATTGTGTTAAAAATGTTTGTAAGTCTACTTGAATTATGCATCTTTGGGATATATCTTCCCAGCATCCTTATGCCAAAAAATCTGTCTGGTGAAAAAATTCTGTACGATGAACTCTCTGCTGTCTTTGACAGGAGCAAGACCAAAGGTGTTTATATCTTTGAAAAAATGACCACAGCTGCGAGGCTGTGCTAGATGGTTTACAGGACTTTAGAAGTGTGAAATATGTTCATCTGATTCGTGTGATGAAGTGTAATCTTCTGTACTTTTATGGATTTCTCCTGCACCATAAAAAGGGGTATTTTACAGGAAAAAGTTAAACTACTTTGCTGGTATATCAGCTCAAACCAGTTTGACCACTGACCGCATAGTATTGTGTAAAGAGAAACTTGTAAAGTGCATGCATAAAGTTTGGGGTCATCCTGGGGGCACGCCGAGGAAGATTCGAGAAGCCTCTAGAAGGAGAAGATGGCATGCACCGAAGAAGACACCCCTGTTCATTAATATGTATTAACAGACAGGATATAAACCAAGAACAGGAACTGTACCGCATGTGTCTTGGTGGAGCGGAGACTCCCGGCGCACCCAGCGCTGTTTGCTTGCCTCTATTCACTTAATAAATTGTAAACTTAAATTGGAATCCTGTTTGGGACTAAATCATTTATCACATGAGATATCCTAAATTTCATGTTTCCCATTTTTGAACTCAGAGGTTTACAACAGATGGAAATAAGTATGTTACTGGATCAGATGTGATGGAGGCAATTGCATAGATGGGCAGATTTTGTCATTCAAAAAGGTGGTCTGAGATACTCCAATCTTGCAAGAGGCATTTAGCAGATAAAAATCATTATTTTTTTATAAGAGATAATGTTCTAAATCCAGCATAACAAATTGAAACTTTCCTTGCAAAAAAGTAATGATGGGCTGTTCAATGAATATGTGCCTGAGGGTGCAATTTTACAAGATGTTCCAATTCACAGCTAATTCATGGTTTCTGTCCAAATCCATTGCCTAATAGCATAGTGGTTCTAAAAGTCATTGATTTGTAGAGAAAGAGGGGGAAATTTTGACTTTAAGGCAAGACCCTTGCTCCTTTAACTGAGAAATAAAATCGATGTTTTTGTCTTCTGCAATGCTGTGAGCTTTTAGGAGAGAGGAAAAGAGGTAGAGAGAATGGCCACCACATTTTTTACAGCAATATGAGGACAGGAGTGAACAAACTGGCTACCAATTACATATATTTGTTGTAGACAATGAACTTGCAAAGAGTTGCAAGCTTTTCACCATTGAATCACACAAGAATTTTGAATGTTATGTAATTAGAAGAATCACTGTGAAAAGCTGGCTGTAAAAGGGGATCTTTCTTGTCATTCTTGTCACTGAATTTTGGAGGGAACCTTTGTTCTGATGACTTTGATGAAATTGCTTTGAATAATAATGCAGAAATTCAGCTGAATATTGCTTCTCCTTCCAGGTGTTAATACAGGGCACTGTGTCACCAAAATCGGGAATAAACCTTGTAACACCAATGTAGTGTTAAAAGGCAAGCATTCTTTATTCACGGCGCCGGGAGCACGGGGAATAGTTTTCCCAAATCGTGTTCACTCGATCAGTTCAAAAATCAAACATTTATAGGCATATGATCGTAAGGTCAATACATATTCATCAGGTTTCCATACAATGATTGGTTAAAAATTCTTCGCCTAACATGTAAATGACTACACATGCTCACTATAATTTCTTGAGATTTTACTTCCTTGATCTTTTGAGTCGGAGGGTTTCTTGAGTGGATGGTCTCTGAGTCGGTGGTCACGATCTCTCCCTGCCAGAATTACCTTTCCTACAAAGTTCACTTAAACTTGGCAACACTAAATAGACCTTCACGGGCCGTTAACACAAACACAATTATTCATTTCAAAGTCTTTGTTTCAAGACAGAAAAATTGCCTACACTATGTTATACTACACCATTCAAACCAGTTACACTGTTCTCTATTTGCTATCAAAGAACGAGACATACTACTCTTAATTCTGATCTTATACAATTACAATGTTACATACTGATTAGATCCTTGATGTTTAAATCAAGATGGAAAGGATTGGGTGGACTTCTGAGCAGCATTGCTGGTGCATAATGTTCTTATGGTTACATCCATATGTGAAATATGTTTATCTGATTTGTGTGATGAAGTGTAATCTTCTGTACTTTCATGGATTTCTCCTGCACCATAAAAAGGGGTATTTTACAGGAGAAAGTTAAACTACTTTGCTGGTATATCAGCTCAAACCAGTTTGACCACTGACCGCATAGTATTGTGTAAAGACAGTGCATGCATAAGGTTTGGGGTCATCCTGGGGGCACGCCGAGGAAGATTCGAGAAGACTCTAGCAGGAGAAGAGGGCATGCACCGAAGAAGACACGCCTATTCATGAATATGTATTAACGGACAGGATATAAACCAGGAACAGGAACTGTACCGCGTGCGTCTTGGTGGAGCAGAGACTCCCGGCGCACCCAGCGCTGTTTGCTTGCCTCTATTCGCTTAATAAATTGTAAATTTGAATTGGAATCCTGTTTGGGATTAAATAATTTGTAATACATATAACCTTATTATGATTCCTACCACCTCGGTTACAACTGGGTAGATCTGCTATCAAATTCATTGAAAAATATGGAGTAAATAAGAGAATTATATCTGCTGTCCCTCAGACTTATTTGAATCCACCAGCCTTGTATGCTTCTTCAGAGGTACTTCAATAAGAAAAGAAATTGTGAGAAGTTAGCAACTGGGCTGGGGAGGTAGGGGGGAGTAGTTAAAAGCTACTTAGGTTTTAGAGCTATGATGAACATTAAGGATCGACTATTATCTGTCCATATATAAATTCGATTGACTTTAGTAAGAATTGCATGCTACACAAAAAGTGGAATCACTAAAAATGGCATAGATGATATATACTGTGGTAGTGTGTCATACCACACTAAAACAGAACTGTTGGCATCATGTAGGTAATAGCTTATTAAAAATTAAATGCACTCTGATATTATATGTCTAAATACAGAGAAAATTTCTTATACACAGCTTCTGTATTGAATAATATATAATATTCAGAGGACATCTCTAAAGTGTTTTATTGGAATATTTCACTCATCTTCATATTCACCTTCAAAATTTTAACATATAATATAAAAGTAGTGGGCAATATAAATTACATATCAACAAAAAAAATAGGTTTTATTTTATCAAGTCCTGACAGGCTCATTCAGGTTCATATTAAGGTTTCCAATGTTATTTCTGCCCACATGTGAAAAGAAGATTTAATCTACAGTAGCTGAGTTTCATACTGTTGAAGAAGCATGAAAAAAAGATTTTAAATGCTCAGAAGAGCTAAGTACTTCCAACAGTTCTTGCGTTATTACTTCTAGTTAGCTTTTAAAATATTTCTTTATATACAACTAATACTTACATGTTCATAAAGGAAAGAATTCAAGAAATATTCATTTTGCCTCATATTTGAGATTCAGTAAGATTTTGAAGAAAGCAAGTTTCTGTGCTTTGTACATATCCTTTAGCGTAACACTGAATGGAGAATATTATATATTACCATTAGTGTCCATTGTATTAGGAGTACTATATTAGCATACCATAAAGGTGTTATGAAAAAATGAACCAGAAAATTGTGAAGGCAACTTAATTTTTTAAAGCATTCGTGATTTAATGAAAATTCTCTTGGCAGGCACAATTTCTATTACAATCATGCTCTTCTTAAGATATCACTCCCAGAAGGACACCCTTTCACTATGGGGTAAAAAAGTTGGCAGAATCTGTCCTGATTCACACAAACTACTGTAGTTTCATTGAGTAAAGGATAATCTTTCAGTAGGATTAGTCACCGATGTGACTCATACACACAAATGTTTGTTGGTTAGGATCTATCATTTCTACTGATTGAAGCTGTGCTGAGAGTATCTGTTACATTTCCTTAGTGTGAATACACTGGAGCCGATTTATTAATAGCATAAAATGATAGAAAATTTCAGGATGTATATATATTAAAGTTGCTATGCAGAATGCTCTTTAAAAGGTGAGGCAGATTACAAATATTTTACAGTACTCTGGTAGTTTGTTTCCCAGCACAAACATGTTTTCATGCACCTGTTTTCTACCGCCAGAATAAAAAATGTTTAGACTTACTGTCTCCCTATAGAGAAGCCGGGATTTAAATTCTGTATGTTGTGCTTTAACCCCAGCTGGTAACTAAGCACCACGCAGCCGCTCACTCACTCCGCCTTGGTGGGACGGGGGAGAGAATTGGAAGAGTAAAAGTGAGAAAACTCACGGGTTGAGATAAAGACAGTTTAACAGGTAAAACAAAAGCCATGTGCACAAGCAAAGCAAAACAAGGAATTCATTCACTACTTTCCATCGGCAGGCAAGTGTTCAGCCATCTCCAGGAAAGCAGGGCTCCATCACGTGTAATGGGAAGTCAAACGCCATAACTCAGAATGTCCCACCCCTGTCTTTCTTCTTCCCTCAGCTTCATATGCTGAGCATGATATTGTACGGTATTGTGAAATATGTTCATCTGATTCGTGTGATGAAGTGTAATCTTCTGTACTTTTATGGATTTCTCCTGCACCATAAAAAGGGGTATTTTACAGGAGAAAGTTAAACTACTTTGCTGGTATATCAGCTCAAACCAGTTTGACCACTGACCACATAGTACTGTGTAAAGAAAGTGCATTCATAAGGTTTGGGGTCATCCTGGGGGCACGCCGAGGAAGATTCGAGAAGACTCTAGAAGGAGAAGAGGGCCTGTGCCGAAGAAGACATGCCTGTTCATGAATATGTATTAACAGACAGGATATAAACCAGGAACAGGAACTGTACCGCGTGCGTCTTGGTGGAGCGGAGACTCCCGGCGCACCCAGCGCTGTTTGCTTGCCTCTATTCGCTTAATAAATTGTAAATTTGAATTGGAATCCTGTTTGGGACTAAATCATTTATAACAACTGGGGGCTCGTCCGGGAGGGTCTTGGTTCCTGAATTCTGACTTGATCTAGGAGGGGCGCCCCACCAATTTGGTGGCTCCTGATCGGGTCAGGTCGGGACTAACGCCATCCTGAACCTGAATAGGGGCAAGCAAAGAATTTGATTTTTTTTATGAGCTCCCTTGCCGGCTGCAGCAGTTTATTTTGCCCGTAATTCTGCATGCAAAGGTCCGAATGAAGACGACGGAGTCATAAGTATTTAAGGTGTATACTGTTCGGTTGGGTAGGATTCGGTTGCCTGTGTGTGTAAGAGTGTGACTGAGACGGAACCTAGTTCCGAAGCGATTGTGGAGGTCTTCTAACCGCGGTTCCAATCTCCCGCGAGGGACTTGGCCGGTGAAGGACCAAAACGATTCTTATAGGATTCGTGGGTGGGTGATAGGTCCTAAACCCCCTGCAAGACACTCTTACTGGTAGCCAAGGGCTGTAGGAATTGCCACAGTAAAAATTCCTAGATGGGTCAGACGAAATGGAGAACCCAGGACCAGAAGAAAGGGAGCGAATTACTAGAAATAACTCCGGAGAGTCCATTAGGAATAATGATTGAAAATTGGAATGATAGGGGCCCCAGAAAAGGAAAAAGTAAATTAAAATTAGTTGAATATTGTATAGTAGAAAAGACATGAGACCACATGTCTTTTGGCCCGTTTTTGGATCTTTTGAAGACTGGGTCTGCCAGGCCTTAAATATATATGTTAATTCAAAGGAACCTTTTAGTCAGGAGGAAAGTGATTATGCAGGATTATGGGACAGAACTTTACGTTCTTTTCCAGCCTCAATACTTACATTAAAAACAGATGAAAAGTTTGAGGAAGAAGAAGAGGGGAAAAGTGAAAAGGAAAATGATGATAAATGGGAGCCACTGGATAACCTACCGCCTCCATATTCTAATAATCCATCTCCGGTGGCGGCTCCCCCTCCGGTGGCCGTAGTACCTCTATCTGTACCACCGCTGCCCCTATCTCCACCACCAACAGCACCGGAATTAGATCGACCTCCGGCTGCATGTACGAGAAGTAGGACTGCTGTATCTGAGGGAGCTTCTCTATATCCCTTACGAGAAGTACCCCTCGGAGGCAATCAGGGAGGCATCGGGTTTGTGGCAGTCCCATTAAATACCACAGATGTAAGAAATTTCAAGAAAGAAATGGGGACCCTATTAGATGATCCCCTCGGAGTAGCTGAAAAATTGGACCAATTCCTAGGCCCCAATACTTATACCTGGGAAGAAATACAGTCCATTTTAGGGATCCTATTCACTGTTGAGGAAAGGGGAATGATTAGACAAGCTGGAATGAGAATTTGGGAAAGACAGAATCAGGCAGGACCCCTGGGAGATCAGAAATGGCCAAATGTGGATCCCCACTGGGATCATCAACAACCCCAAGGAAGACAAAATATGAGGGATTTGAGAACATTAATCATGCAGGGAATAAGGGAAGCGGTTCCCCGAGGGCAAAACATTACTAAAGCATTTAATGAACAACAAGGGAAAGACGAATCTCCAACAGAATGGTTGGAGAGGTTGAGGAAAAACCTACAAATGTATTCTGGAATTGATCCGAATACAGTGGCTGGGACCGCACTCCTTAAAACACAATTTGTAGCTAAATCCTGGGGGAATATAAGAAGGAAATTAGAAAAATTGGAAGATTGGCAAGAAAGAGGATTAGAGGAGTTACTTAGAGAAGCCCAGAAAGTCTATGTTAGGAGGGACGAAGAAAAACAAAAAGCAAAAGCAAAAATTTTTGTAGCAGCAGTAAGGGAAAGTCAGAAAAATAAGACTCCGTTTGGAGAGAAAAGGGAAAAAAGAATAGAGCAGACACCCCGGGGACAGCCTTATCGAGAAAGATTTACAATTCCCATCTGTTACTACTGTAACAAGAGGGGACATGTTCAGAAGAACTGCCGTCAGCGGGAACAAGATGAGAAGATGTTCAAAGAAGACGAGGGGTGTCAGGGGCTCTATCTTCTGGGGACTTCAACATCAACAGAGCCCTTGATAAAATTATTAATTGGTCACCATAAAGAGGAAGTTTTATTTTTAGTGGATACAGGGGCCGAAAAGTCAACCATTCAAAAACTTCCAAAAGGAATAGAAAAAGGGAAGGGTTACATGTCAGTAGTAGGAGCAAAAGGAGAGCCTTTTAAAGTAAATATATTGAAAGATGTAGAAGTAGAAACAGAAAAGAAAATTTGTCTTAATGAATTACTTTTGCTCCCTGAAGCGGAATACAATTTTTAGGAAGGGATTTGATTTTGAAGTTAAACTTGAGCATTCAGAGCCAAGGGGACAAATTGCAGATTAAATTATACACTTTAACACAAGAGGATGAAGAAGCTATTAACCCCTCAGTGTGGTATAAGGAAGGGGAAACTGGAAAGATAAAAATGGACCCCATAAGTGTTCAAATAATAGATCTGCACCGCCCAATTAGAATCAAGCAATACCCTATACCTATGGAGGGTCGAAAAGGATTAAAACCTGTAGTTGACAGACTTTTGGAAAAAGGAACCCTAGAACCATGTATGTCCCCTCATAACACACCCATTCTTCCCATAAAGAAACCGGATGGGTCATACAGGATGGTGCAGGACTTAAGAGCTGTAAATCAGCGAACAATCACTAAATGCCCTGTGGTGGCAAATCCTTATACTTTATTGAGTCATATATCTCCCAAACATACTTGGTATAGTGTAATAGATTTGAAAGATGCTTTTTGGGCCTGTCCTCTGGATGAGGGATCCAGAGATTATTTTGCCTTTGAGTGGGAGGACCCCAAAACAGGACGAAAACAACAATTAAGATGGACTGTGTTACCACAAGGGTTTACAGAGTCACCAAATCTATTTGGACAAACTTTAGAAAAAATTCTCACAATACCTAAGGAGGTAAAATTACGAAATTTTCTAGGGGAAAAGGGATTAAAGGTGTCCCGATCAAAGCTACAGTTTGTAGAACAAGAAGCAAAATACTTAGGACGTTGGCTGAGTAAGGGAAGGAAGAAGTTAGATCCTGATAGGGTATCTGGGATTCTATCCTTAAGACCCCCACAAACTAAAACGGAAATTAGGCAAATACTGGGATTATTAGGATATTGTAGACCATGGCTTGAAAATTATAGTGATAAAGTAAAATTCTTATATGAAAAATTAACTAATAACCAACTTAAATGGTTTATTGAAGATGATCAGAGATTTGAGGAAGTAAAAAAGGCATTAATACAAGCACCTGTATTGAGCCTCCCAGATCTAGAAAAACCTTTCTATCTCTTTGTGAATACATCAAGCCAGACAGCATATGGAGTTCTTACTCAAGACTGGGCAGGAATCAAAACACCCGTGGGGTATTGTTCTAAGTTACTCAATCCAGTAAGCAGAGGATGGCCTGCTTGTCTCCAAGCTTTGGTTGCTACAGCATTATTAATAGAAGAAGTTAGGAAGATTACCTTTAGTGCTCCTTTAAAAGTGTATACCCCACACAATGTCAGAAATGTTTTACCACAAAAAGCGGAAAAATGGTTAACGGACAGCCGAATCCTAAAGTATGAAGCAATACTAATAGACTCCCCTGACTTAGAACTGAGGGTGACTTCTGCTCAGAGTCCAGCACAATTTTTGTTTGGAGAACCATCAGAGGTATTACAACATAACTGTTTAGAGGTAATTGAGACCCAGACAAAGGTGAGACCAGATTTAAGAGATGCTGAGTTGGAAAATGGAGAAGCGCTGTTTATAGATGGCTCCTCCAGAGTGGTAGAAGGGAAGAGAAAATCGGGTTATGCAGTAATTAATAAGGACTTGGAACTTGTGGAATCAGGACGTCTGAGTCCATCATGGTCAGCTCAGGCTTGTGAGCTGTATGCCCTATGTAGGGCCCTGGAATTATTAAAAGGAAGAAGTGGGACAGATTCTAAATACGCATATGGGGTGGTCCACACTTTTGGAAAAATTTGGGAAGAAAGAGGTTTGATTAATACTCAAGGGAGGAATTTAATACATCAAGAATTAATAGTAAAGATTTTGAAGGCATTAAGAGAACCAAAGGAGATAGCAGTGGTACATGTGAGGGGACACCAAAAGGGATTAGATTACCGAACTAGAGGAAATAACTTAGCAGATAAAGAGGCCCAGGAAGCAGCCTTGAGGACTAAAGCTGCCAAAATTAATGTAATACGAACAAAAGAGGACACCAGCAAAGAAGAACGAGAGGAAGGAGAGAAGTTTATGCCAGAAGAACATATAAAATTGGAGAAAATAGGAGCTAAATTAGAACAAGGAAAATGGACACTGCCTGATGGGTGAGAAATGTTGCCAAAAGCCCACACCATGCAAATATTAGAACGTTTGCATGCGCAAACACATTGGGGTCCTTGTTTTATTAACTACAGAAACAGCTGTGAGAACTGCTGAAAAAGGATGGACACATGTGTCACGAGTGAAAGGTCCAGTGAAGGAGTGGAAAGTCACATCTGACTAAATTGCTGTGGGAATTTTATTGCGGCTACTCCTGTAATAGAAACAGGAGTGAAACATGAAATTCCCACAGTTGCTAAAAATCTATTTGTAAATCTTGCTGAAAACATTGCTAAGTCATTGAATATAACTAATTGTTACGTTTGTGGTGGAACAAATCAAGGTGAACGATGGCCATGGGAAGCTATGGAGAGAAATATAAGTAATCCCCAAGTTTGGAAAACAACGGGAAAGGGTAATAGGAAACAACAATGGGTACTCCAAACGAGTATAATCGGAAGGAGTTGTTGGCAAAAGAAGAACAGGAAAAAGGAGCTGGAACTAGAATTTGTCCTTGGTGTAGAAGGTGGTGTGTATTTGTAAGATTAGTGTTGCAGGCTAACTGGTAGTTTTCTGTAGCCATAAAGCCTTGCAAATAAAGAGGATCACCAGGCTCGGGCAAGTGCTCAGGTCTGGACAAACCACTGATCTATCAAAGCTCTGGCCTTCACAAGCAGTGCTCAATTAATTTGGGTACTAAGAAAGCACCCCCTTAAAGGAAAGAAGAGGGCAAGACCGGAGGGGAACTGGTGTTTCGGCTTAAAAAGGGTCTGCCAAGGGTTGCAACCCCTTCGGGCTGTGACCGCCGACCACTATGGCCCTGACCGGACCTCTTCTAGTTCTACCTGGGGTGAGTTCCTTGGACTCTGACTATGGCAAATAACTGTAGTCAATATTGGAACAAGTCCAGCTGGGGTTTACCCCAGAAAAATGGAAAAAGTGAGGACCTTTTCTAATTGTACAGCACATACCTGTAATCAACAATAAAACCTAGTTTTTTTCCTGTTACCCATAAATTAGGGAGAACGAATGGCCTCCTGAGAGACAAGCTTGGAATGGAATCAATCTAGGAGGATTTTGGGGAGATTTTATGGGTGGTGATCGGCTTACTAAAATGGGGATAGTTGTATTGAGGATATGTGGGGGATTGTTACTAGATTAATCTACTCGGTTATACTCAATTCAAAATGAAAACACGAATCAATATTATAAAGAAAAAGATGGGGGATTGTGAAATACGTTCATCTGATTCGTGTGATGAAGTGTAATCTTCTGTACTTTCATGGATTTCTCCTGCACCATAAAAAGGGGTATTTTACAGGAGAAAGTTAAACTACTTTGCTGGTATATCAGCTCAAACCAGTTTGACCACTGACCGCATAGTATTGTGTAAAGACAGTGCATGCATAAGGTTTGGGGTCATCCTGGGGGCACGCCGAGGAAGATTCGAGAAGACTCTAGCAGGAGAAGAGGGCATGCGCTGAAGAAGACACGCCTGTTCATTAATATGTATTAGAAGACATGCCTAGTCATGAATATGTATTAGCAAACAGGATCACGCTGAGGAAGATTCGAGAAGATCCTAGGAGGAGAAGAGGGCATGCGCCGAAGAAGACACGCCTATTCATGAATATGTATTAACAGACAGGATATAAACCAGGAACAGGAACTGTACTGCGTGCATCTTAGTGGAGCAGAGACTCCCGGCGCACCCAGCGCTGTTTGCTTGCCTCTATTCGCTTAATAAATTGTAAATTTGAATTGGAATCCTGTTTGGGACTAAATCATTTATAACAGTATGGAATAGCCCTTTGGCCAGTTGAGGTCAGCTGTCCCAGCTGTGTCCCCTCCCAACGTCCTGCACATGCTGTGTCGGTGAGAGAGACTTCACTGTAAGGTTCAAATTAGACTTCACTGCAAGGCTCAAATTAACAATTTAGTTGAACTTCACTTACAGGTCTAATAACAATATATTTGAACTTCACTCACAGGGCCAATACGCCACTAGTGCAGGTTTTGATGAATACAACGGTGGAATGCACTATTGCAATTCTAAACCATGGGCGCGCTAGATAATACCTTGAAAAGAGTGCACTAATCACAATCTTAAAGCATGCCAAACACCATACGTATGTTTTTTAATCAGTTACCCGCTCTCAGGTAAGGCCTCTCAATCCCCGGGGAGTTACCGTGTACAGGGTCCTGCACAAGGGGGGAGAGAATCTCCTACAGCTCAGCTGTACCGTTGGAAAGACGGCCCCCCTTTCTGCCCAGACCTTAGGGCTTTTGTCTCCTGGTTTGATGGGTGGGGGCAGGACTCGTCTGAGTGGCTAATTTTGTTTAGTCTGGTGCTGTGATGGCCCATTAGTCTACCCTGACACAAAGTTACTCAATAGTGGTGGAATGGTGCTCAGGGCATTTGTTAAGGGATTACTGAAGGCGCCACTCAGGCCTCAGTTCTTACCATGGTGCAGTGTTCAGGCAACCCGGGGCTGAGCCGTTTGTGCAGCTCCCCCCAGGTCCTCTACTGCGTAGCTGTTAAAGTGAGAGGAAGTTGAGTCGATTCACAACTCCCTGCATCTCGCCTCTGTGCTCTGAAACCGGTCTAGCCAGGTGATCCCTTACAGTTGGACATCCCTTACACATGCCCAGCCCACTCGAAAGTGGGGTGGTGTGAGAAGCAGAAAAAACGTTGACTCAGTGTGAACACTGCTTCAACGATAATGAAAACTTCACTATATTATCAACATTGTTTTCAACACAAATCCAAAACATAGCCTCATACCAGCTACTATGAAGAAAATGAACTCTATCGTGGCCAAAACCAGCACACTGTACCAATCTAAAATGTTGTGGTTCTTTTTGAAAACTTGTATATGGGGGGGTTGTATTTATTTGACACTGTCTTTTTATTGATTGTGATCCAACTGACGCTCTGCATGTGTTTTTCATTTCAAAAACTCTTTTACAGTTTCATGTAAGTGTGCTTGGAAAAAAGTTTCAAAATGGTAACCTCAATCTCATTACATTATTGTTTCTGTTTCCCTGATTTAAGTCCTTTCTGATAGAAATAATAAAACAATTCAAACAAACATTTTGAAAGATTTACTTTTGGACCACAGAGGTGGAAAATTACTATTTCACCTGCTCAATATGTTAAAATTTGAGGGAGTGTTTTTTGCATTATTTTTTTCTGTACTGTAACATCCCCATATTTGAAGTGCTACCAAATGCTTACAACATTTTGTATTTTTATTCAAATATCATATCTCAGCAATGAGTGGAATATCTAGAAAACTTTGTGAAATAGCTTTTTTTCCCAGTAAGAATCCCTGAAATGAGTTATATCAACTGCCTAGGGAAGAGCATAGGAGAGGAATACTCCCCAGGTTCCAGCCTTTTTTGTCTCCTTGTTTTAGTACTGAATAACTCTCAGATAAATTTGGCTTACATGAATTGGTAAGTACAATGACTTGGCACGCATAATGCACTGCAAGAATTCCACAGCATAAATCATCATGATCTATAGTCAAGGAGTTGAACAACACAGTATCATAGGAAGATTTTGCTGAGTTTGAGTGGTATTGAGAAAGAAGAAATTCGTAGTAACAGTACTGGTGATGCAGGTGTTCCAAATTCACAGCCAGTGGAGGAACTAGAATAATTTGGTTTGCTACATTGCTCCAGTTTACCCTTCCTGACAGGAAACAATGCACAGTGGCTAGTAAGTGCCTATACTGCAACATCCCATTGTGCTCTGGTGGTGTGGGGAACTGTTTCAATCTGGAAAAATCTAAAAATACTACAGTTTTTGTTGATCTGTAGAACCTGGACCATAGAGCAATAACAACAGTGGTATATGTAAGTACAAAGGCATACAGCCAACTGGTATAAACTGTTATAACTCCACTGAAAACATGTGAAAATAAGACAATTTAGACCAGTTGAGGATTTGCGTTCTTATTTCCAGGGATGTACAAATATAACATGGCTTGGTCATATACCTACATAAAAATAGGCAACAGATATTGCATCATGATCTTTTACGCTCAAGAAAGAAAAATGCAAAAATGCAGTGCATTTCATATATAAATTAAAGTTCTAGTGGGAAATTTGTGGACACTACTAGATCTAGGAAATGACACAAAAATCTGCTTATGCTTCAAAACTCAGGTCAGGACTTCTTGAGCTGAAAACTAGATGAAAAAATATAAGCTCAAACACAAAATTCTTGGTTATATCCCTTTGTTGGCCTTAAAAGAGCAACACATAACAGGACAGAAAACAAAAAGTATTTTGAGATAGGTTACTGAACACACATTTCCTGCCCAGTAGTTCTCATTTTCTTCAGGACAGGTTTTGAGCAAGTTTCAAGATGCAGCTAAAAGCAAAGGTCTAAATATGAAATATGCTTTATTTTAGAACCTTCAACTAATTAATTTTCTAACAAATAAAATTGTTTTTATCCACGTTACCAGTACATTTTAATCTTAGAGAATTTATAGTGTTACCTCTCACTCCATTCTGTTCCTATGCATTGCTTTCATTTATCAAGTTCATTTCAGTCAGTTAATTCATATCATTTGCCCTTAGTGCCACCATGGAGAATTTTAGGAGCATTATTATAATAACTATTATTAGTGCCATTATTAATGGAGATATCTGTCACAATGAATTAAGTTTCATATTATGAATTTACTGGGTTTGTTAAATAAAAAACTCGTTTTTTGTTGCCACGAGTCCCTGAATACTAGCAAAAAAGTGAATAATACAGACAAGAAAGACCTTCTACAAAGTTAGTAAACTATCAGCCAATGCTGATAATCCAGTTACAGTCAGCACATGTGAATTACTCATCATACATCAAGCTCTCTACAGAGAGTAATTATAAGTCATGAATCAACTAATTTGTGTTTTAGTTGGAACATTTAAAAAAATCAGTTCCAGATTTCAGAGAAAGTTATTAGCTGGAGGAAAATGCACTGATATTACTATGTAACAAAAAAAATATTACCCTCTGGAGGTACAAATTTCAAAATATCTTTAACCATTATATTTGAATATACATCCAGGATATTTGCAGTCTATTTTTCTATGAATTATCTATTTACAGCAAATCTTGATACATGAGTGTGATACCTACTTTATTGCCACATTGAGTTAGATGTGGTTTATGAGAGAAAAAATTACATTGAAAACATAACTCATGTAATAGCAAATAATACCTGGTACTATATGTTTCATTTTGATGGAATATTTTCTTGCAAGATTCTTCTGAATGGTTCAAAGAGAATAGTTTTATCTTGTCCCATGAAGCGAATCAATGAACAATATAATGTCTTAACGAACAGGCTCTTATTCAGAAACAAAAAAATAGCCAAGGCTCTTCAGGAAGAAATTACTGTCTTCCTCCTGAGAAAGCTGAAGAAGAATTGTAAGAGCTTGAATTTTGCACATTAATAGTATCTGTTTGTTTTTTCTTTTTTTAAAAAAGCAAAGCTAATTTTGTTGCTGGAAGTGAGTTTGAGATGGTTTAAGTAACTACATCTTGCCTGCAGTTATCTCTTGTACCAGAAAAGTGAAATAAAATAACTATTGTCATCACTTCTCTTTCTGTCAGATTAATTATAGTTACATATGAGACATAACAGTAAAGAATTGTCTCTTGTAAATACAGATAAAAATTGTTACATACCAAAAGCATTCCACTGATATGGGTTGTTCTTGTCAATGTTATTTTGTATAGGAGAGAAGTAATTACTTACCCACAGCCTGCAGTTCCTTGGATTTTAGTTTTTAATTCTATCTTTAAGTTAGCTCTTACTGATAAATATTAAAAGTTATTTCAAAAACCATAATCATCATGAAGATTATAAAGCTTGTGAGTGGTTCTCTGAAAAAAATAATTATTTTTGTTTTCTAATTAATCAAATTAATTATATGAAGAATATTTTAAATATCTGTCTGTAACAAACGAAAAGAAATCAAATTCTTCATCTTCCCCTGATGCCTAAAATGCTACAATACTCATTATGCTAAAGGATCCTTACTTGGCACTAAAAAATATAATATCAAAATGGAAGCCCAACAAAATAGTCTGCTCCCTACTCCTACTTAGAACAACTTCCAACAGACCTATGATTATACACTGATACTTTCCACAACATGAAAAAATTAAATAATGAGTTTCTTTAATGTATTTCAGCTGTAGTGAAGATTGCAGAAGCTCAGTATTTGGCAAGATGACCCAAAAATAATTTCATGGACAGTGGCTTGGCAACTGCATCAGCTTGTTCCCTCAGGACTCCGGGATGCATTTCATCAGGTCCCATAGACTTGTACACGTTCAGGTTCCTCAGGTGCTCATGAACCTGGTCTTCTCTTACAGCAGGAAGGACTTTGCTCCTCTAGTCCCTCTCTTGCAGTCCGTTCCCTTGAGAGGTGTGGGAAGAGAGACTGCCAGTGAAGACTGAGGCAAAGTTGTTGAGTACCTCAGTCTTCTCTTCATCTATTATTACCAGTCTGCCAGTCTTGGTCATGAAGGGGAGTACGTTTTCTATGACCTGAAATATAATCCGCCTCAGAATAGACAGACTAGAGACCCCTATACTTTCAGAAAGTGAATGTTTTAGGAGACAAACATACTTTCCACAGCTGTAGCTGTGGATCTCTGTAGTTGTGACTGTCTCTACTGGGTAACACCATGAGAAGCCAATCAAAAGTCAAGGACTCTCTGTGGCTTTTCATCCAGCAAAAGAGTTCAGCTTTCCGTGTTGGACAAGACCAAACACATTTTATTCAGAAAATCTTTCTAATTACACACATATTATAGGCCCTAAAGGAAACCTGCTTTTCGGCAGATATGTTCTCCAATGCTATTATCTTATTAGATTTGGAAATGGAGTTGTACTAATTGATCTATTTTTGTAGCTGTTCTTGATAAGAAGTTATGTAAAATAATGCATGAGTCTTGCTTTTGTTTTTGTTTTAATCACAATCCTGATTTGAAGAAAATAAAACTGAAGAAAAGTAATAACATCTGTATGGAAAAGTAGCTGATACAGGTGGTATTATGTTATGATATGCATATTGCATCTTCAGATGTTCAGCAGCAGAGATCGCAACTCCTAATTTGTTGTTTTATTCCACACACAAAGTGTTATAGGCAGAGCCAGTATGTTCCCACTGTCTCTGTCACAGACACTGCTTATCTTCTGTTGTTTTTAATTTGAAATGACATTGAGCTAGAATGAGAAATATTCTTTTATGTTCTTCATTACTCATGGGAATATATATACTACTTCTCTGATAAATTTTTGTAACCTTCTATGTATTTTTTAGCTCATAATGATACTTGTCTTGGAAATATTTACATCAGCACAGTCACCTCAGACACATTCTCAAACAGTTCCGTCACCACAAAATATCCCGTGGAGCAATTATTTTGTGCAATGAATGATTTTGCATAATCCAGTGAAGTTACTCAAGTAAATACCTATATTTATTCACAAAGGTACTTTAAAACAGTTAAAGAATGCATTATCACCTCTTTACAGATGCTTATTTATTTGAAGGAATCTATTAGTGATAGTAAATTAACATTTTGATGTTTTGAATTATTACCAGTAAGGAAGTATTTTCTTCTTCCTCCCACAGATGACACAGAGCTGAGAAAAAATGTTAACCTTTCTCCACCTGAAAGTAATTTCATCTCATCAAAAGATGACAGTATTTGAATTGTATTTTATAAGAATGCTTATATTAAGGTCAAAAAAGTGGTCAATTTTTTTTGTCTGGAGCTTGAGCAAAGAAATGCTAGGCTGTCACTTGCCTTCTTACAAACAGCCTTTATTCTGGGACAAATTGTGCTCTGATTTATGCACTGCCAGTCTCTGTAATTCTGTCTTTGTTGAAACAATATGGATTTAGATGAGAGCAAGTGAGAGCAATGGCAACAAGCCATTTTTATAGCCAACAATACATTTTTATAGCCATGCCCTCAACTCGAGATCCTTCACTATATTGTTTGAATGCGACAGAAAATCTCCACAGAACTAGTGGAGACAGCTTGGCCTCTAGGAGGCAAATCAGAAACCTCAGGTGGTGTGACATTCTGTGCTTTCCCTAGACCAATTAGTCACATCTATATCCTTAAAACCAAATGAAGATTTGAAGTGTTTATACTCCCTATCATTAATACTATGCCTATGTTAGCTGAATGCTAAGGGATTTGGTAGGAAATGTAGAATGATTCGTATACATTCAGGATCCTAAGAAGATAAATGAGTCTTTATTTGGTAATTTATGATTCAAGATTTCAAACATCTATTCAGTTTTAAATGTATTTAAATATTCATATAATAATTTGTGAGCCATAGATCATATGCAGATGAATTGATATTGTTGGAGGCCTAAAATCCTCATTAGTCTCCAAAAGCTGCAAACGGCTTCCCAATATCAGTGCTTCATCCAACGTAAAAAATGAATGCTCTGAGAACAAAGGCATTAAGTAAATACCAGAGAGAAAATCATGTTAATTATTAATGTACACTGAGTATGTAGAACCAAGGGAGGAAACTTCTGTGTTTAGATCTGCCTCCAGTGTAAACTGGACAAGTATGGACATGAGTTTGAAGGACATGTCTCTGTAGGCGTTGAGTTCTCTAAGATAAATAAATTCCTTGAGTTATTTCAACAACCAATGCAAAAGGTTTCTTTATGGTGAATATTACTACATGCAGGAGTAGGATCAAGGACCTGACAGTCTTCCAGCTGTCTAAAACTTGTGCAAGGGGCTGTCAGTGGTGTCAGCCTAGGTTCCCCTGGCCACAAGTATCGACCAGTGGAGTGGTGAATGAGAAGGCAGAAGCAGGCTCCACTGACCTAGGTGGGGCTCATTGTGCCTGCAGGCTTGGGGGAAAGGAGGACATCTCCCTCCATCTCTTCCCCTCAGGAAACCTGACCCCTGCCTGCTGCAGCACCTGCTGCCCTGGAAGCAACCTCCTCCTTGGTGGAGGGTTGTGTCCCTTTCCTCTAAGCATGTCTGCTGATCCCAGGAAGAGAGCACACCGGAGGGTTAACACTCCCCCATACCCCAATTCAGTTTACCATAAGTTGTGCATCATTCTGTTTCATTTCTTCAACCAAAAATATGTTAAAATCTGGTAGAAACTTCTCCTGGATGATGTAATTTAGTACATTTTTACTTTCAGTAGTAGAAGGAACATTTATGGATCTTTTGTGCAATATATTTAGGTGATGCAATTGGTACATCACATAATGGAAATTATTTCATATTTCAGATGTTTTCCTACAGGCTCATATTAATAAACAAATTAGGAAAAAGAGCTGTTTTTTAGGTAGTCCAACCAAGAAAAACTTGAATTCATTTTCTTACTTGAAAGCTGACTGCTGCTACCATGGAGAAAAGTTACTGTAATTTTGGCTCCAGGGATTTAGCTATAGGACATTCTTATTTAAGTTTTCTTCTATCATTCTGTTGAACAATACCATCTGAAATAAATTGTTTTGACAGTTTTGTAGCAAGTAAAGACATTGTCAGAGGTGGCATATATGAAATTTTGTTCCTGTTCTAAATACATATTTATCTAAATATTATGCAACAAAAAGCAAGACTGAGAATCTTGATTCCTTCCTGCTGGCTAAGGCTTGTGGTTAGTATACAGGCTTGTGTACAGTAGCCAAGGACTCTATTAGATCTGGAAATTTGTTCCATGCTCTGGTATTGCTCAATTAACTAACCTTAAGCACCTCATTTGAAATTCTTTTGTCTTCCTGCTTGTTTTACAAGTAGGAAGTCTTCAGGACAGAATTTTGTCCTATGGGTTTTCAGTACCTAGTAGGGTGATCTCCCTCGTCTCCATACTCAGTGCTATAATTTAAATATCCAGTGAGATGACTGTTATACAATAATGAAAATATAATATTGACCAGAATTCTTACGATCACTCACTAAGAAAATGCAGGTACTCCTCCTACCACATGCTTTTCCCTTTTCCCACAATCCCAGTTTTTCAACGGTCCACAGACCACACAGACCCCTAGACTTGGGGGCAATGGGGTTTTATTAATTTACAGTTTATACAGTCTGAGGTGGTTTAGCCCCAGCTGGCAACCAAGCACCACACAGCCGCTCACTCACTCCCCCTCCCGCAGTGGGACAGAGGAGAGAATTAGAAAAAAAACTCGTGGGTTGAGATAAACACAGTTTAATAGGACAGAAAGAGAGAAGGAAACAACAATAATAATACCGACAAAGGAAAGTACAAGAACAAGTGATGCCAAATACAGCAATTGCTCACCACCTGGCAATCAACAGCCCATCCACAAGCAGCGATTTCTGCCCCCCAGCCAACTTCAGTTTATGTACTGGGCATGATGTCGTATGGTAGGGAATATCCATCTGGCCAGTCTGGGTCAGCTGTCCCGGCTGTGTCCCCTCCCAGCTCCCCGTTCACTCCCAGCCTGCTCGCTGGCAGGCCAGCATGAGAAGCTGGACTGTCCTTGACTGCTGAGCAACAACCCAAAACATCAGCACCTTATCAACAGTTTCTCATCCCAAATCCAAAACACAGTCTCACACTAGCTTCTGTGAAGAAAACCAGCTCTATCCTGGCTGAAACCAGGACAGTTACAGACTACAAACAGTAGCCATGGTTGCAGCTGCCTGAAGCACCTACTTTAAGAAAATCTTTCTTGGAGCTTCATATTAACCTAATTAGGACTGTAATTGATTAGCATCATGTAGTCTCTTCTATAATAAGTGTTAGACCTTTAAAGCCATATTTAATATTATTCCTATTTAAAAAAATAATTGTGTGCATCATTCCTCCTTAATGAATACAATGTTTTTATAGTACAAGTTTTGAATACTTCTGCTCTGACCATTTTGGTTTTCTCTCATATAAGCTGAGCACTTTCCATTGGTTTTAACTGGTTTTAATTTATTAGGCTACAAAATAAGTTCATACACTGCATGGTCTATTGTAGTTTAAATTACCATGATTTTTTGGTCATACTGTCAAGCAGTTCTATTTGCTTCACATACTTTTCAATTTTCATTTTCTTTCAAGTTTCATCTTCTGATAATGATATGAGACAGTGAGGTTGGTTCTTCACCCCTGTGAGAAACTTCACTAGAGTACTGGATTGTTGAAATTCCAAGGAATTCCAATTCCTCTTGTGAAAATTGAGATTAATGCAAATCATCCTTCATATTGATACTGTCAGACTAATTTTATGGGCAAGCAGTGTTAGCCAGTCTCTCATAACTAACTACTTGTGTTTTTGCAACAGTTCTTACATATGAAGAATAAAATGTCAATCATATAAAGAGCATTATCCTTGCCTTTGGACAGGGACAACTAGACTAAAATAAAGAAACAAAAACAAGAGCTTTTTTTTTTTTTAGTATAGAGCAAATGAAATGCTCTTGTTAATATCATTTTACTTGGAGGAAAGTAAACAGCAATGAATTTAAATGCACATACCCTCAAATGCATAGAACATTCCACTTAAGATTTATATGCAATGAGATTTAGACCACTTAAAGTACCACTGTCAAAGATATCAGCAAAAGTGGTTTTATTGAAATATGATGTTGTAAAAGTACAATGTTAAAGTTTGATGGCAAGGTTCACTTTATTACTTACTGCACAAAGGATATAACAATGATTCAAAACTACTAAGACAGAATCAAAGTTACCAAACAAGAGTCAAAGTTACCAGTAAAGGCTATGTGCAATATCAGTCACTTACCAAAGATCTGCAGTTGGTAAGAAGTCTCTCTACCTCAAGGAGCAATCTTGAGAGGCATCCTAGCTCAAGGAGAGATCACCACCATGCATCCAGCTGCTTAGCAGAGAGCTCAAAGAAGGCTTCCTTAGGCTGTCATATTTATGGAATAAAGTAATAGGCTTGTAATCAAATTACATGCAAGAGAAAAGGTATGTATGAGACTTTCTGTACCCACAACTTTGTTCCTTGATAAATGAGTCTTGGAAAAGCCACCTGATATTCATGTGTTAATCACATGATCAGTGTTCCAAGCTCACCTGCATCGATGCTTAACGGTGTCACTCTGTTCATTTGTGGGTATTTAGAGAAGAGATTGGAACTATAGAAGTTCTTGGCCCATTATGGCTTAGGCCTTTACCTCCTTTGGAGCCGGTATCTATCTACAGCTGCTTTGGATAAGAAGCTGAACATGTGTTACAAATGGGAATTTGTAGTGTCAGCTATTTAGTTAAGAAACAGAAATGTAGCATGTGAGTGAAAATTAAGCTCCAGAGATTGACATGTTAATGTAAAACAGAAAATTCTTCACTTACGATAATTAGTTAACAATTTATATATATAACTTTGAACTACAAATAAACTGAATAATTGTCCCATTTACAGCAAACCTGAAAACGGAATATGTCAATTTATTTATTATTATATCCGTTTGCCTTTAATGTTTTACATTTCTTCTGATGCAACTTGATTCAAATGAACTATGAAAAGCAAATTAGCATTCACACTTGTTGCTAGTAAGGTATAACAGCCATATTTTTATATCTGTGCTCTAGCTGAAATCTGGAACAGGCTGGCACAGACACAATAAATATGTAATTTTCTTACAATGTAATGAAATCTAGGGGGGAAAGAAAAAGCTCTTTGTCGGAGGTTAGAAACAAAATCAGTCTTTCAACACAGCAGTTGTTTTCCTTTTTTTCTCTGACTGCCTCAAGGGAGGAAATTTTTTTTTTTTTGGTGGAAATAGCTTTGTTAATAGTATAAATAGCATGTGTAAAGAGAAGCTGGGAGAGTTTTCTTATACTAAGCCCTGCATTTTTATATGTTAGTTTTGAGACATCAACTACAAAGACTGATGATTTACAATGTGTGAAAAGGTGCAGAGTGAAGCAAAGGCTGGAGCCATTAGGAGCTAGTCTTCTACATAAAGCATTGAGATAGACTAGGAGGCATGGTTTTTATTTCCTCAGCAGTCAGTCATTACATTTCATTAAATTTTGTCAGAATCTGAGTTTTGTATTTTCCTACTTCTGTAGGTTCTCTAACTGGCTAGAGTAAACTTCTTCCCATCCACTGGGTTTTGCTCAACATTTGACACCTCAGGCAAGGCTTGTTCTTCAGGGTCAAACTTGCTCCTTCTCTTTCCACAAGTGTGAGCTTAAAAAGAAAATGTGGATGTTATTACTGACCTCACTTGAGAGCAAGCAGGCTGGCAGAACAGCATGACCAGAGTTTTAAAGAAATTCAGAAGTCCTCTAATATATGGTCTTAATGATAGCAAATTCTGAAGATCAACACTATGATAGTTTATTCATAACAGATCTGGAATAAAACACCAAAGTTTGAAATGGATAATTACTTTTCATAAGAAAATCAATAAAATTCTTTTATACTAATTCATACATGAATTATAAGTAGCACCAGATGTCAACTATATATATGGAGTTTGACCCTTAATGTGATTTGACATTAAGTATTTTTATGACAACATGTCAGAGGTTTCCTTCAGACTCCCTTGCCTTCTGCAGATTTCTGTATAAATGCACACACAGGCCAAGAACAGCTGGAGAAACAAAGTAGGGTGGAACTATATATGAATTTGTTTGCTAACAAACAGCATTGTTCCCCAAGTGGGGTTGGGAAGGAGAAAAGTTTCATTGATAATCAAATTGTTTCAGTGTTGCAATTATTCATGACAGTCTGTGGTTTAAGTCCTGGAATTATTTTGGTATGTAGCTTTAGAGTGTACTTGCTTTGAGAGAACTGCAGCCTCATTTTACCTTGGCACTTGCAACATTCCATGCATACACTACATGTAATATAATCTTGTGAAAACAAACTACCTGTTTTTTTTCAATGTAAATATTTTTCATAACAGATCAAAGGAAAAAATGAAACTTCATAGAACTTATTCAAAATAAAATGCTTTTGAAGATCACTAAAATACGTGTGTCATTTGCTGTGTCACAAGTGCTTCTAAATTTTCAGATTACATTCTTGATTATCACCCACCCTACCAGCTGGCTCTATATTTTACACAATCTTTTTTACCACAGACTCTAACTTAGCACAGACCTAAAATCACTGGATATTTTTTGTTAACTTGAGTATTTTTCCTTCCAATCTTAATTGAAATCTTTTCATCTGGTAGAACTGCCAAATAGCAATTATTAAAAAAAACCAAACAAACAAAACAAAAAAACCCAAATGTTGTAACTGCTTTGGTTTTCTTTACTTGCTAGCTCTGCCTGTGTTGGGGAGAAACAGTGAGGTGATTAGTCAACTGATGGGTAATGAAGCAATACAGGATAGTGAGATGATGCAAGACTGATGGGTATATCGGGAAGTGAGCAAGTATAGACCCAGAATGGTGGAAGAAATTATGAACATGAAAAATTATTGAGTTAACTTGCAAATGTGGTGTAAAAGTATAAGACTATAAATGAAGGTAATGAAGCACTACATTTAGAAAAGTAATTCCTACCACAGTATTTCCATCTTCTTATTTACCTTTTCAGATTTACACAGCCCTTAAGAAAGTTGCATATTCAAGTGTCTTTGTGATACCTAGGTGTTAAGCTCTCATGTGTCCTGTACTGTTTGCTGCTTCATTGATAATCAGCTGTAAAGCCATACCTCAGCTGTAGTGAAAATCCATTGCCAATCCACTGCCATTTCCTGTTATCCATACTGTGTTATTTTCCTGGAGGCAGGTTAATTCTACAGCTTTTCAGATGAGTTATGTCTCTCTACACACCATGGTTTCTTAACACCTCCCTTGTCAAGGGATGTAAAAAGGCCAAGTGACTACAGCTATTGAGAAAAGAGGTGTGGGAGTGAAGTGGTTCAAGTAATAGGATGGTCTCTTCCACTCTACTTTCTTCTCATCAACGTCTTATAGGGAGAAATTCCTAGACCTGCAACAGGATTCTGAGCATAGTCTCATTAGGCTATACTGAAGGGGTGTGTTATAGTTTGGCACCAACTATCTGATGACAACCTGTGGTCATTTAGAGCATGAGCCTCTCTGGTTTTCCAGGGTGAGAGAAGGGAGCTGAGAGGGTCTTCAACTCTCCTCCCCCTCACAATGAACTCCTTCAACAATGTGTGCTGCTGCTTCTTCCTTTAGCCTTTAAAATATCTGGCAGAGTGAGCGTCCATGCAGTGGACCCCTGAAAATGTAATGTGGATCACCCCATGTACCCACAGTTACATGTCATTCTGCAGGGACAGAATCTTTAAGGATCCCTAGGAAGGTCTCCATAGCTCACAGATTTTCTCTGAAGAGTTGTCTACCTGGCTCAAATGTTTAACTTTCTCTGTAAGTTGAGGTTATCCTTTTGCAGTCATGTATTTTCCTTTTATAACTGATTTTCCTCAAATATAAATGTTCCATTTGTAGACAGCTTGGCCTTAGCTTAATTCTCTCAAGTTTCTTCCTCCTCCATAGCTAATATAATTTGTTGATTTAATAATCTGAAGTGACCTATTTCTCACAGCAGGCCTTATACATACACTTGTAAGCATTTATTTTCAATCCACAAATCATAAATCATCCCCACTATACCCTGCAGTAAAGCCACTTTACTCAATCTTTTATTTTCTGTAAAAGTTTTCAATCCAGTTACCCTAACTATCCCAAGAATTTCCTGAGGCAGATCCTGTCCAGTTGCCCCCATAATGCTCTAGAAGTGTGCTTACGAATGTTACCACTGTAGGCACATTTGAAAGAAGATCAGTCTGTTCATCACATAGAGATTCTGTATCCGTCATCTCTGGAATACTCATAGTTCTACTGGATTCCAGCAACTATACCAGGTTTCATAAGTTGCTGTAAGGCCACTGCCTCCATTAGACTCCTCTGCCCAGCTGTTGCAGCTTAAGCCAGTGTGCCTGGAGACCCTCAGGTCTCTCCTCCCCAGGTCAATTCATGCAGTTGCTACTTTCTCAGTTACAGGTTCATCCAGTAGCAAGGCTGCACAGAGAACTGACATGGCCATCTTAGTACAGCTTGAAATTTGCAAGCAAATTATACATACACAATGCATATTGGGTTAGGAGAATATTTAAATACTGTGATTGCTCCAGTAGCTAGCACCCAGGCACAATGGCCCTGCAACCCCACAGTCTCAGTGCATTTGCTGGTGCTTAGAATCTCATTTTCAGTTTCTGGCACTGCACACACATCGGCTTCTATGACCTGACTCCATTTGCTGGCACGTGATTTCATTTCACGCCAGTTTCCTTAGTCACTAGTACTTAGATCCTCACTCATTCCAGTTGCTGGCACCACAGATTCATGCTCCAACTCCAGTTTCTGGCATCTGATTCACTTTACTACAGTGTCTCCAGGCCCTTAGAAGTTGCAGCACTCGCACATTGAATAGAGTGAAATCATACAGAAAGATAGTTGAGAAAGGATCTAATAAGAAGGTAGGACAGACTGCAGTGATAAATTGCAGGGTTCAGACAGACAAATATATGGACCAGCAGCTGCCTACGTGCAATTTTTTTATCCCCTGCTCATCTCTATTTTTTCACATTTGCTTCTCTCTAAGCAACCCAGATTCCCTCCTTTTCCCCACCTTTGCACCTTCCTTTAAACCTCCCATGATAAATTTTGCACTGGACTCCCTGGGCCTCCTTCAAATTTCTCATACTATGTTACTCTTGTTTCTCCTTTCTGATCAGTTGTGAAGTTCAAGTTGACTGTCTTCAACAGTAGACCTATGTAGTTTCTTGATGGCCCAGCAATCAATAGCTGGAGAACTCTGGTCTTCATTATTGTCACCCATATTGCCTACCCACTTGTCAAGTTCATGTATATGTGCATTTAGTTTACCATGTTACTTGTTATTATTTTTTTCTTTTATACTTAATTCTCTTTAACCAGACTCAGATCAGCCAGATCCTCTCACATTCCACACACCTGTTGCAGATACTGTGCACACAGAGCAAATAAGAGAAGTTATTAATTTAGCCCGGTTAATGACCTAGACCAAGATTTTGCTTTGTATCATACCTGAATTATGAATGGCCGTCCCAGGACAATCTGCAGTAAAACTGATTTTTCTACTTCTCTGATTAATGCCAGCTTTTCATGACCACAGGGTGCCAAAATAATCCTGAATTGTTGCAAGACGGGACTACTGGATCTATGAAATATCACCAGCAAAGATCAAAAGAAAAATGTGGAAAAAATACCCCATTTTGTTTCTGAAATTATCCTGCCTGTGAACACTAACCATATTTAAAGATGACTTACCTGCAAAGTAATCACATGGTGCTGGACTTGTCTGTCTGCACATATCTGGATTATAGCATTGATACTAATAAAGTAATGAGGATCAAAGATGGGAACAAGGCAAAAACAGCAAAAAGATCTCTGGGATCATCTTGTTTTGTACTATGCCTTTGTACAGCTTCTACAACAAAAGGCATAATGCTGCTAATAAATTGTGCCCTCAGTGGAGTCTTTATGTTTTTCCATCTCAGAAAAAAGCACAGCAGAGTTTCTCATTTGTATCATGTAGTCAGGTATAAATGGCATCTGAAATGACAAAATAGCTTGTATACAAGTCCCCTTACGATGATGAGTTATCATTTCATGATTGCTGTTGACACCTTTATGGTTTGTGCATAGCTCTTGCTTTGCTAACAGAGGGCAGAGGCTTCCCTAGGTCTGCCTTAGATCAGCACCATGGGAAGTAGCTAATCATTCTCCTCTTAATCACAGGCTCATTAATTAATATACAATGACAAGGGTGATATAACTTTGTGAAGTGAGATGTACATGAACAACAAAGCAACATGTTGTATAAAACCCAGGAAATATCAGCAGAAGTTTTATTCTCGTTTATACTAGTTTTCATATGAACGCTAGAATAAACTGAATTCACATTACAGTTTTACCTACAGTGACTACTACTGATTCTAAACAGTATCTAAATACATAGATGATTTTTCATTTCGTAAGTCTCAGTTAAATTCCAAGTAAAACTGTGTGATGCTTTTTTTTTTTTAATTGAGGTTCTGTGTCATTTTCTTCACTACAGCAGCTGCTTTTAAACCTCCACTTTTTGTAGGACTTTCATTTGGTATTAGTTGTAGTTCCTGCATATGTTTAATTGTTTAATTTCAAATATAGGAAAGCGATAACTTGCATCTATTTTCTCCTTAGCAGTGCATTTGCTCCCCATAAATTTTGTCTCTTTTTGGTGTGAAGATAATACTTTGTTCTTGACTCAAATGTAAGAGGGAGAGAAAAGCGTGGAATGGAAATAGCCCAGCAAATATTCTAACATCCTGCAGAGGTCTTCAGCACACCATACATGACAACTTTCAAATGTATTCTTTATGCAGTCCTGTATGCATAGCTGTAAGCACTAGACCTGTAATTATCTACCGAAGATAAAATTGACCTGAGTACAGGATGTTTTACTACTGCAGTCCACACTTATTGCAACTCGTTAGTCAGGATTCATTTCTTTGCAGGGTACGCCTTGCCAATGGGTATGAATTTCTTGCTTGTTCACTTTGATTCCAAGGCTAATGTAATCTCTCCCCCAGTGCCTAGTTGTCAGACGTCTGATTTACTTGGATGATAACCTGATAGCAGCTCCCTGAGGAGAGGTAGTGTCATGCCTTATCATACTCTCAATCAACTTGATCTCTGCCCTGTGTATTCTAATCAAGAAAGTAAAGTCACTTTGAATACCCTACCACTTACTAGACTTTCTAACAACTTACTCAGTTTCTTTTAAAAAACATGAAACCAATTTCACAAGAAATTCATAAGTGAGGCTTGAAACAAATTTGCCAGATAATTTCTATGGATAAGTCACTGTATTCTTTCGTTTGTTCTTGTTTTTTATTTGCATTATACTATGAGCTAATAAGGGACCATCATTTTCTATCAGACTATATTAACCAGCTTTGTTAATAATTGCCATTGTGCCCTTTTTTTCATTAATCTGCAAGGATTTCGTAAGAACTTGAAATGCTGCAACTTTGTTGTTTATATCAAACTATATTAAATGATAATTTAAAGGGTTAGTGGGTGGATATCACTGAAGAAATCTTCAGATAAGTGAAGGTTTGCATTCAGATTTGGTTTGTTGAAAGTACTGGATAGTTTTAGATGCCCACGGGTTTTTTGTTCTTTTTTCCTAAAGCCTGTAAAACAGGTTTAGGAACAGTCTGAGAACACCATCATTATTTGAATGAAAAATAGCTTGTCATGATGCTGGCTGAAATTCTGGGTTATAATAAAAATATATATCCAGTTCTTTTAAAATGTGGAAAAACACACAAACGTTTCCAGAGGAACTTCCCAGTGGGAAGGAATTCCTCATTATTTCCAGACTACTGTTCTCTGTGATAGTGGAGGGATTTACTGCTCAATATTTAGTTGATAACATTTATTGTATAAAATGAATTGCAAAACAAGTTTCTGTGAAGGTTCCAGATTACTGAAAAAGTACTGTAAATTATACAGTTACTCCTCAGAATCAAACTTCAAAAAATCAGAATAATTAGTGCTTTGAATTAGACACTCATATTTGAATAGACAAGCAAATATCTCATTTGAAATATATTTCCATTTGAGAGTTGAAATGCAACAGTCTTCTAAAATGTTCCTTTTCTTTAAATGGGCCTAAACAGGCAGGTGTTTTCAAAACTAATACTCCCATAACTATTATTAACAGGTACTGCTTTACATGATTCAAGAGAAAAATACTTTTTATTACAAAAGCATAGAGTGACTCTGATATTATAACCATACTAACCATTAGTCATACAAGTAATAAAGCACAATTTCTGCCTACGAGAGTTTACTTCAAAGTAGACAAAGAAAAACGGAATTAGGAGAGATTATTATTTGCAGATGAGGAACTCAATATAAGGACATGTGCAAGACATTCTATAAAGGTGCCCTAAGATACTTTAGTGGTATCCCAACTAACGGACTTGGTATCTTGAGTGTCTGAGTTGGCTGACTAGACTCATGATGGTACATAAGTGTCTGAGTTTGCTGGTAGTCCAACTGGCTGGGTGAAATATGACAGGCATGTTGACTATTAAATTATTACACACTTCAATACTTCAGTAATTTTATTTTCATACTTTTTATTCTATTTTCATTTTCACGATACAAAGATTTCATTTATGTCTATTTTCCTATTATGTTCCTAGTGTTTTGTATTATGAATGACCCATTCACATTATGGGTCATTCATACTTAAATCTGTTCAACCTCCTGATCTCAAGAAAGCTAAAACAGGTCCACCTCATTGATCTGTAACTGCAAAGCAGTCCAAAGATACCTGAGCTTGTTCAACTAGGTGATTCAAGTTCTGACATCAGTCTAGTCATATGAGCACAGTGCTGAGACTACCTAAAAAGGCCAGAGAAAAAGTCTGCACACAGCCAACAAAGTAATCTCACACCTTCACTGCTCTGACTATGATTAGACATATTTTTGTTTCAACAGCTTGGTAAGTCAGGCTGTGTAATTCATGTCTGCCGATTGTTGCAACACAGTTCCTTCTATGCAGTGTTTTACCACTCAAACACTGAAATTTAAGAATAGCAAGCAAATCCATCATGGATTATTGATTCTTGGGACTTCTCCTCTTCTTACTCTTCCTTC
Organism: Phaethon aethereus; assembly: GCF_964289735.1. Lineage (NCBI taxonomy): Eukaryota > Metazoa > Chordata > Aves > Phaethontiformes > Phaethontidae > Phaethon > Phaethon aethereus. The sequence goes on along the minus strand of NC_138584.1, from coordinate 176,806 downwards.
TTCTACTTTGCCTTTTCATCACACCTCACACACGTTTTCCCATACTGAAGATTTAATACCCTTTAAATAATGCATTTTGAGAATTATGCTGTTCAGTACAAAGCTCAAAAAGAGATTTAGAGTATTTAGATAGACTTGTCGAGATAGAATTGTCCGAGTAACAAATAGGGGATTGTCTCAGGTTTACTTTAAGATAGAATTAACACTTCCACTGTAACAGGTTTCAGAGACCTGAATCCAAGACTGACTGCTGTCTTTATGTGTGCCCTAGAGCATTAACTACAGAATGGTTCAAATTAAATACTGGCCCAATATAGTTCACATTCTTCTCTGTTGTAGGTGCTCTGTTGTGAGGGATCTGCTGGGTGTTGAAAATTTTAGATTGGGAGAAAGAAATGAACTTGAGTCTCCTCTCCCTTAATATGTAGTCAGTTATAGGAAAGGTAAATGTTAACAATGTAATGGAGTGCCTTCCTGTTGATATGTTTTTAGGTGAGTTCTGAAACTCTAAGGCATTTCATTTGAAGTCTCTTTCTGAACTCTGGATGGTTCTTGATACATACTTGTCCAGTGATGCATGACAGTTCAGTGGCATGCACAGAAGCATGTAGAGAATTTTAAAGCAGAAGGAAAGTGTTAGGGGAATCTAAATAAGCAACTCAGTAGAAGGAAGTTAGGAACTAAACAGCAATTTCAGAATTGAGTGGATTTCAGTGATCCTAGATCCTGCTGTATTGATAGTCACAGATTTTTAGTCTTTTAACTAATTTACAGCTATCTTCAGCAGCTCTTAGATAATTTGTATACCCTTTGCAGCATTAATTGATGATATTTCTGAGTTCCTTGGGGTTTTCAGCAGGGATTTTTTGTTGTGGGGTTTTGTGTGAGAAATGCTTGCTTGGATGGGTATGATTTCATATTCTAGTTTACAGTGTGTGACTTTTTAAAGTGTTGTATTGTTACTCCTGAGGCCCAGTGAGAAAGATGAATTGGAAAGCTTACTAGAGATATCTGAGTTTAACAAAAAATTCAGTCCTGCTGGAAGACTATTTTACATTATGTTATGTTATGTTATCTTATCTTATCTTATGTTATTTTATGTTATGCTATTTAAATCACTTTGCCAAATGTTCCCTTTAATTCTCTCAGACTTAACCTCACTGGGTGCTTTTCACTAGGTCATCACAAATTTAAACTCCTTTTATTCAATCCAATTCAATCCAAGTTACTCTGTCTGAGTATATTTAATCAGATTCTACATCTTAATGCATTTAACGCAAAAGTGTGAATATGTTGGACATTGCACATACAAATAGCAGTGCAGACCTGATTACTTGCTTACTTGGCTTCAGCCATCTCCACAATTCTGGTTTACAAGTTTTGAAATTTGGGAATATGAACTAGTTTTTAACAGCTTCCTGAAGCATTTCTAGCCAATAGATTCACATCATTAAGGTTTTTTTAAGATGAACAGAGCTCTGTCTTGTGCTGTCCAGTTCGTTATCTTTTGACAGTGAGTGTAAATGTACTTTGGCAGATGCTAACTGCAACATCTCTGAGTTTCTCTATATTCAACCCAAGATAAGCAGGACAGTTCATAAATCCTTTCTGAGCATGAAAAGTGTTTCAAGAGCTGGAATAGATAATATAACTGACATAGTTGAACTCAGCTGGCAAAGCTGGGTTTTTAATTTGTAATAACAATTAAACAGTACAGGTGAGCTCTGTGCTTATAAAAAGCCTTCTGAATCAAGTTACTTACACTAATCAGCTGAAGACAGAATTTGGTTCTACTATAATGAACAGACAGTATCTCCATAATGTTAGGAAGAAATGATCTTCCTGGGCATAATCCAATTGACCTAGATCTCTAAGAAAATTAAGCACTGAAGCTCAGTGCCACAATATCGATCTTTTAAGAGATGGAGTTGACATCACATTACTGCATTATCCTGCTTCTTTTACCATATGTGAAGAAAATTTAGCACCTCAGAAAGATTAGCCAAAAATTCCCTAAGCTTAAGATAGCTCTTCTTAAGGAAAGGAGGTAGTTATGGGCAACCAGTCAACAGGAAACTCTGAAAAGGTGGAACAGTCAAGTCCCATGCCTCAGCCTCTGTCCTCTCAGGATCTGCACCCTGCAACCTTCAGGCCCAAAAAATCAAGTATATCTTTGCCTTTTTTTTTTTTTTAATGGAGAATTAAGAAGGATTCCCTCTTCTTCTTTAGAATATGACTGGAAGAGTCAGTGTAGGAACCACTAGTTATTTTCTTTACTATTTTAGGTTTGGCTATTTAGGTTTTTACTTGGGTCTGGGGAAATGAATGTCAATTAGTCTCCATTTCCATAGAGGATTTAAGAACAGATCTTTCCCCACACTCTCTCACAGAATTTCAATTTCTCTTATCTGAAGTAAGGGATTGCAAGTAGTCACTCCCCACCTTGAACACTGGATTAAGAGATGCAAGTTTGAATCCTTTCAGGATAGAGAGATTTGGGCCCAGTGTTACAGGTGTTCTGCACACTTGAATTTTATATAAAAGAAGACCATCACATTTCGCTTCCATTATTTTAAAATGTAGCATTAGCAGTGAGAGATCCAACCTTGCCTGTTGCTACTGGAGGTGCTGTAGAAAGACCAGATTAAGACCCTACTTGTATTTAGGATAAGAATCGCAAATTTCACGATATTTTTCTCAGACCTAAGTACTAGAAAGTTACTGAAATACCTATATTCTCCCAAAACAAGGTGGTTTGTCTCAACCTGACATTTTGAGAACACTACAAATTGCAGCTTCTTTGGTACAACTCCATGCCTAAGAGGCAGTTAAGGCCTTTTTTATTTGTTTGTTTGTTTTGAATGAACTAGTTGTGGAGTAGTTAAATGCATCAGCCATGATACATAAGTCTACATGCATACTCCTGACCTTCTTTCATTCAGAAAAACTCAAATTACATTGATTCTTACCAGGAAGCAGGAGTTTACAAATTCTAGTTACTACAAGTTCACACACCTCAGTTTGGCTCATGTTAATTTTTCCTTTAGGAGTTTAAAGTTTCTAGCTTCCATCCAAATTTCCTACTGGGGCTGGGCTCTTGCTTTTTCTTTGGCAATAATTCCATCTAAATATATGCTACTTTGCTTAGGTAAAAAATAAATTATACAGGAAACATATATCTCCAAATCTTGTTAGTAGAACTGCATTTTTTCAATTTTTACCTATAAATACTGATGGAAAACACAACAGATTGCAGCTCAGGAAAAAAATAAAACCCTTCTGCTCTGTAGTGACTAATAGTCTATGCTGCCTTGGAAAGACACAAGTTTATCACTTTACTAAATATATTTTGATATTAAAACTTCAACTTTTTCTCAGGGACTCCAAATCAAAGAAAAGCATAAACAAGGTATATCTCAATTTAAAATCTGTTCTGTTAACCATAGTTGACTGTCCTCATGACACAGATAGATGTCTAGAGTTGTTATGTAATAGACTGTTTCCTTGTAAATAAAGACAATCAAGACTGAGAAAGATGCATTTAGTTAGCATGTGGAAAAAAAAACCTGATGCTTGTAAGATACAAATGGTTGTATTTTCCTCAGCACATATCAGTGTCTCATTGAACTTATTTTAAGCATTATTAGCAGCCACCTGTACTATTTGCCCTGGAAATCATGCCCTTCGCCTGGACATATGTCCTGTTGTGATTGGCTGGGAGGACCAGCCAACCCCCTTCCAGTCTACCAAGTACATCAGACCAGGAAGTTCCTTCAGCTATGTACACAGGGTCCACCATTTTGTTTTAACCACTATATTATAACAGGGAGCTGCTATCTTGTAAAAGTTTTTGTGCCGCTCTGTGATTGACTGCTGGACATTTCTTGGCACCGTCATACCCATGTGAGTATGTCATACCCATATAGGGTGTTTGGCTGCAAAGCCCTGCGTGAAAGGCTTCAGTAAAGCCTTTGACAGCATCTCCCACAGCATTCTCCTGGAGAAACTGGCGGCTCATGGCTTAGACAGGTTTACTCTTCACTGGGTAAAGAACTGGCTGGACGGCCGAACCCAGAGGGCTGTGGTGAATGGCATTAAATCCAGCTGGCAGCCGGTCACAAGCCGTGTTCCCCAGGGCTCAGTTCTGGGGCCGGTCTTGTTCAATATCTTTATTGATGATCTGGATGAGGGGATCAAGTGCTCCCTCAGTAAGTTTGCAGATGACACCAAGTTGGGTGGGAGTGTTGATCTGCTGGAGGGTAGGAGGGCTCTGCAGAGGGATCTGGACAGGCTGGCTGGATGGGCTGAGGTCAACCGTATGAGGTTTAATAAGGCCAAGTGCTGGGTCCTGCACTTCGGTCACAACAACCCCATGCAATGCTACAGGCTTGGGGAGGAGTGGCTGGAGAGCTGCCTGGCAGAAAGGGACCTGGCGGTGCTGGTTGACAGCCAGCTGAATATAAGCCAGCAGTGTGCCCAGGTGGCCAAGAAGGCCAACAGCATCCTGGCCTGTATCAGCACTAGTGTGGCCAGCAGGAGCAGGGCAGGGATCGTGCCCCCGTGCTTGGCACTGGTGAGGCCGCACCTTGAATACTGTGTTCAGTGCTGGACCCCTCACTACAAGAAGGACGTTGAGGTGCTCGAGCATGTCCAAAGAAGGGCAAGGAAGCTGGTGAGGGGTCTGGAGCACAAGTCTGATGAGGAGCGGCTGAGGGAACTGGGGGTGTTCAGTCTGGAGAAGAGGAGGCTGAGGGGAGCCCTCATCGCTCTCTACAACTACCTGAAAGGGTGTTGTGGTGAGGTGGGTGTTGGTCTCTTCTGCCAAGTAACTAGCAATAGAAAGAGAAGAAATGGCCTCAAGTTGCTGCAGGGGAAGTTTAGATTAGATATTAGGAAAAATTTCTTTGCAGAGAGAGTGGTCAAACATTGGAAGAGGCTGCCCAGGGAGGTAGTGGAGTCGCCATCACTGGAAGCATTCAAAAAACGTGTGGACATGGCAATTCAGGATATGGTTTAGTGGGCATGGTGGTGTTGAGTAGATGGTTGGATTTGATGATCTTGAAGGTCTTTTCCAACCTTAATGATTCTGTGATTCTCTTTCTACAAAGACTTAGTCAGGCAGCAGCAAATGGTCACGATGGATGGCTTCAGTAATCAGGGTTTTAGGCAACTCCCAGCTGCGACAGCCCAGAGTAGCAGGTACTGGGTTACCTCCACAATGATGTGTTCATTAAAGACAAGCTTTTATTGAATGACGGATTTAAAAATTAAGCCAATGTGCAGCAAAATCATCTTTTGTTGGGTGAGGTCCCCAGCAACAGGAGCCTCTAAGGTGGTTTTTACCTCTGCTTCTCTATTTGTGAAGAAGACGCAGGTGGCACCTGGAGTGCATTTGGAGCACGATGAGGCATTACTTACAATCAACACTAAATACCCAGGGAACCACATGGGCAAAGCGTTTGGCATACTGGTTGTCAGTTGTGTCAAACAACCAGGAAATTTATTTCTGGAAGAGCTGCCAAAACTTGATGTTATTGCGTTCATAGATAATGATTCTTTTTACAATGATTATGTTGTGGTAAAAATTTTGTGGCCCTGTATGTAGATGGTGATGAAAAGCCAGCAAAACCACTTGCAACCTGATCTTGAGACTGGCTGCTCTGTGAGAGAATACACATGGATCATTCAGATGATTGGTGGCTGTATGAAAGAATATTCCCTCCTAGTTGACACGGAATAGTTTTCCCCTGGCTGTAACTTGTTCGCCTTTTCCCTGTCTCCAGACCAAGAATGTGATGATTGCTATTCGCTGATGAAAACATGAAACCTGAGAGCAGACGTGCATTTTGCTGAGGCCTTGGCTACTGCTGTCAATATGATCACACAGTGTATTTGAAAACATGATGGAAATCAACCAGAAAAGACACGTTCTCTTCCACTACATGTGAGGATGGACACCAAACAGCGCTCTCCATTTTTTTTTCAGCAGCTCCTTTACCAGAGAAACATTTCTAGGTATTTACCCAAGCACCTGGCTCCCTAGGGCCCATGTTTCTTCAAGAACAATGAGCATGGTTGTGAATAAGAATCCACATAGCCAACATGGAGAGTACGGGCTAGCAATTTCCTTGGCACAACAGAGTCTTTTTACTCATATGGCTACCATCCAAAGAGTGCTGTCTTTCCTGAAAACATCATGTCGTTTTAAAACACAACACTGCATATTGCTTTCCAGAGGAAGCAACTGCAGCATCCCATCTCCACAGCCTGTAGATACCACTGTGTCTTTTTCCTACATCAGTACAACAAAAGACTACTTTCTGAACAGCCTTTAAAATTGTATTCTAGCGATTTAGTAGAAAATTAGCAGATGGTGATGCATTTGTAAAATATGAATATGGAGCATTCCCTGTGAATAGAACCACTCAAAATACATTCCAGAAGACCCAATCATGCATCCCTCATAAGGATTTTCATAAATGTATTCTTTAAATAAAACTTACAGTGCAACTAATTGGCTCTGTGTGTGTTCTTTAACCAAAAACAACAATTTTTTTACACTGAGGACAGCAAAGTTTAGGATTGTTATGAATCTTTATTTTCAATGGTAATCTTTACAGGGTGAGCCACTCGGCTTTAGATATCTTTCTTTTTTTAGGTGGTCCATGTGGTGCTTCTTAGTCCTCCTCAGTCACTTTTAGTTGTTCCAAGAAGACCCCAGTTTGCTGTATAACCTATGTCAGAAAATGAGACATTCACCATGGCTGTACTTTTCATAAAAACATTCCAGCTGTTAGTTGTTCTCCAGCTAGAAGACGCACAAGTCTGAAGGATGCATGAGACTAAACCAAGCAGGCTGGAACCCCTTGATGGCGTGTCCTCTGTATACAAAATTTCCTTGATTGCCCCAGGAAGTAATAAGCTTGTGCTGCCCTAGCTTAGGAGCATTTGCGCATTCTTACAAAACAATGAATGCACATTATCCAAAAACTTCCTGATAAACAGGTCCTTGAGAGTCTCAAGGGGCTTTTCTGTGTCTGTCTTCATCAAGAAGAAAATGAGTTAGTTTCTCCCTTTCCTGATCACTGCTTCACATGTGCCAAGTACATCTGAAAAGCAGCTGTATTCATCTTAGCTTTCTCGTGGGCCATCAAGCATGGTTTCTGGAGAATGTCCCTCATTTCATCACCCAAAGGCTGTGGATGTTGTTTATCCGGGCTTTAGTAAAGCCTTTGTTGCTATTTCCCACAGCCAAGTATAAAAGTTTCAAGAAGACTAAGTACCAGGTCCTGCACTTGGATCACAAAAACCAGGTGCAATGCTATAGGCTTCGGGAAGAGTGGCTGGAAAGCTACCCAGCAAAAAAAGGATGTGGGGGTGTTGGTCGACAGCCGGCTGAATCATAACATCATCATAGAATCATAGCATAGTTTGTGTTGGAAGGGACCTTTAAAGATCATCTAGTCCAATGCCCTTGCAACGAGCAGGGACATCTTCAACTAGATGAAGTTGCTCAGAGCCCCATCCAACTTGACCTTGGAATATTTCCAGGGATGGGGCATCTACCACCTCTCTAGGCAACCTGGGCCAGGGTTTCACCACCTTCATTGTAAAAAAATTTTTCCTTAAATCTAATCTAAATCTACCTTCTGTTAGTTTAAAACCATTACCCCTTGTCGAATGGCTACAGATCTTGCTAAGAAGTTGGTCATCTTTCTTATAAACCCCCTTTAAGTACTGGCAGGCTGCAATAAGGGCTCCCTGGAGCCTCCTCTTCTCCAGGCTGAACAACCCCAGCTCCCTCAACGTGTCCTCAGAGCAGAGGTGTTCCATCCCTCCAAGCATTTTTGCGGCCCTTCTCTGGACTCCCTCCATAAGGTCCATGTCTTTCCTGTGCTGAGGGCTCCAGAGCTGGATGCAGTACCCCAGGTGGGGTCTCACAAGAGCAGAGTAGAGGGAAAGAATCATCTCCCTCGAGCTGCTGGTCACGCTTCTTTGGACGTAGCCCAGGATGCGGTTGGCCTTTTGGGCTGCGAGTGCACATTGCCGGCTCATGTCCGGCTTTTTATCCACCGGTACCATTAAGTCCTTCTCGGCAGGACTACTCTCAATCCCTTCATCCTCCAGACTGCCCTGATAGTGAGAGTTGGCCTGACACAGTTGCAGGACCCTGCACTTGGCCCTGTTGAACCTCATGAGGTTCAGAGGGGCCCATTCCTCGAGCTTGTGAGCCAGCAGTGTGCCCAGGCGGCCCACAGCATGCTGGCTTGTATCAGAAACAGTGTGGCCAGCAGCACTAGGGAAGTGATCGTCCCCCTGTACTCAGCACTGGTGAGGCCGCACCTCAAAATGCTTTGTCCAGGTTTGAGCCCCTCACTACAGCAAAGATATTGAGGTGCTGGAGGGCATCCAAAGAAGAACAACAAAGTTGGTAAAGGGTCTAGGGAACAAGTCTTAAGAGAATCGTTTGAGGGAACTGGGAACTCAGAAGAAGAGACTGAAGGGAGGCCTTATTGCTCTCTACAACTGCCTGAAAGGTAACAAGGTAACAAGGTGAGTGCTGGTCTCTCTTATCAAGAAACAAATGATAGGACAAGAGGAGGTAGCTTCAAGTTGCACCAGAGGAGATTTAGATTGGATATTAGGAAAAATTTCTTCACTGAAAGGCTTGTCAAACGTTGAAACAAGTTGCCCAGGGAAGTGGTTGAGTCACCATCCCTGGAAATATTGAAATAAACATGTATATGTGGTGCTTAGGGACATGGTTTAGTGGTGGAGTTGGCAGCCTTAAGTTTACAATTGAACTTGATGATCTTAAAGGTCTTTTCCAACCTAAATGATTATATTCTGTGATTCTATGATTGTGTTGCTAAGTGTGCAGTGTTAGGAATACAGTGTGTGAGTAGAGCTCCTCTCTATTTATTGCTGAACACAAGTCTTGTCTTTTTTTTAATAATATCTAAATGGTAGGCCACTCTGGCAGGAAAAGACCAGTTCTTAGTCTAAAACTGTCAGTGGTAGAAGCATTTAAAAAGACAGCCAGGTACCCATAGGGTGCCTTTGAAGCATCTTCAAATGCTTCTAAAAAGAACCAGGCCTTCTCAGGATACATCTAGCTGGCTAGGGACAATCTAGAGTTTATCCTGGGATTTCTTAAATAACGTTATATTTTGTATTGAGAGTGATCATGTAGCTCCTTTTACCCTGGAAAAAAAAAACAACATTCTGCATACTGTACAGTATGCTAAGACTCCTGTGCTGCAAACACTTATTAAAAACTTTCTCAGCGTCGTCACACTCACAAGCAGAGTTCATCAAATCATCATGAATCACAACCATATTTACTTTATTAGGGTGAATAAATGGTTATCACCAAGACTTTCAGGTAAGTCCTCCAAAATCTGATAAAAGGTTGTTTATAGGACAGTTCCTGGTACAACAGTTGCCAACAACTTTAACACTGCACAATATTCTCAGGCATAACAAACAGCGAGCAGTCGGTGTTCTTCAGAAGACTTTTAACAAATAACTTTTCCCAGTTGCTAATTGTCCTTGTTTAGCCCCAGCCAGCAACTAAGCCCTACGCAGCCACTTGCTCACTCCCCCACGGTGGGTCGGGGGAGACAACTGGAAGAGTAAAATTACTCTACCCTGGCTGAAACCAGGACACTAGTGTAATAGAAAATGGGTGCTTCCAGCACCTGTTCATGACCACAAACCATAGGGGCAGCTTTTAAAATTTTTAGTCAGCATTCCTGTCATAGACAACCTTCTGTGTCTTCTGAAGGGGCCTTGTGTCTGTTGCTCACTTCTGCTTGTTCCTGGCAATAGACCACTGCACTATGATCTTTTTAGGGTTGTCACTACATGTATTTGTGCCACAATCCAATGCAAGATCTCTCAGTGCCTCAAAATTGATATTTTCTCTGTTTGTGGCATTTAGACTGATGCCTTTAATCTTTAAACAACACTTTCCTCCAGACTGTAAGTAGCTGTCGGAATTGGGGCCTGATGACACAAACTCAGTAATGTGCTCATCTGGTTGCAACTCACTTGGCAACTTGCCTAAATAGTCACTGATCAGGGGGCTCCAATCCCCCAGACAAATCATGAATATCACACTGTCTGTGCCATGATAAAGGCAATGGTTTTGCAGGGCATCTAAGAGATCACAAAGCTCCAAGCATGCATATGCTACAGTGAAGCATACAATAAAAATGTTAGTGTTGAGCTCCAGGGTCAGGTATCCTATGGTCTGCTTCCATGAGACAGTGGCCACATCCTGATCAATAAAATGCCAGGAGGGCACATCATAAGCCAGAGAAAAGAGGTAACCACACAATTCACCTGTTTCTCTTACAGTGGTGGTGCTGGGTAGGTTGGACCACTGTTTAAATTTTCCTAACAGAGAATTTAAAAATAGTTTTGTGATTTGGCCTGTGGCAGTGATTTTACTTATATGTTCAGGTTGCAAAATTACATCTTCTTTCAACCTGTAATCTTCAACACATTTAGCTTTTTTGTCATCATCTGTGCACCAGGCTACGTAGCACGAAGCTTTCTGCTTCTGGTGGAGGTGTAGTTTTATGTAATCTGAGAAAAGACTGCTGTCCCGCTATTGAAAATGTCAAAACTCATGGATTTCACAAACACTGTAGTCTTTCTCCAGAGCCTTGTTCAGCCACAAGGTACATCAGGTACTCACAAGGGCTCTTTCTTCATCACTGTGTGTGCAGGTTTCAGCATAAGCCTCTACTGTGTTTACATGGCAAGGTTGAGGGAGTGGAGGGAGAGGGACACGGGGGTGGCCTCTGTGAGTAAAAAACAGGGACTGGCCCTGTGCAGTTTCAGAGAGCTCCAAAATGGACACACTGCTGACCAAAGCTGAGCCCATCAGCGAAGCTGGTGGTACTTCTAAGGCAACATATTTAAGACAGGGTAAAAAAATGCTGTGCAACAGCTGTAAGAGAGAGGAGTGACAAAAAAAGTGAGAGAAACAAACCTGCAGACACCAAAGTCATTGAAGGAAGGAGAGGAGGTGGTCCAGATGCCAGAGCAGAGATTCTCCTGCAGGCTGCTGGAGAAGACCATAATGAAGGAAGTTGTTCCCCTGCTGCCTGTGGAAGACCACACTGGAGAAGATGTCCACACTCTATACGGTGGAGGATCCCCCACACCACAGCAGGTGGATATGTCCTGAAGGTGCTGCAGCCTATGGAGAGCCAATGCAGGAGCTGTTATTAACTGACAACAATCCCCATTCGCTATCCACTTGTGCAACTCATGGATAGAAGGTAGAAGAGTCTGGAACAAAGGAGTGAAGTTGGTCCTAGGAAGAAAGGATAACAGGGGAAAGTGTTTCTAATTTTGTCTTTGTTTCTCACTATCCTACTTGATTTTTAGTGGGCAATACATTAATTTGTCTTCCCAAAAATTGGGGTTGTTTTCCCCATCATGTAATTGTTAAGTGATGTCCCTGTTTTTATTTTAACCCACAAGCTTTATGATCTTATTTTCTCCCCACTCTGTTGAGGAGTTTGGTGTGCATCTGGCAGCCAGCCAAGGTTAACCCACCACAGCAGCTCAAGGGAAAAAATAGCTTGCCATTTACTGTTTACCCTCATGGGAAAGCACAGGGAAAAAGAGCACATGAGGAAGGTACACCTTTACTTTGACCATCCCAAAGTAAAGTAGTCTGTCAGGGTGTCAAAATTTTCCAAATTAAATTTGGGATGTCCAAGAGAGTTTTATTTTGTTGTGTCCATGAAGAGGCCAGTAAAATCATAGTAATTCTTTTTTTATCAGTGACTGCTCTGTAATACAGACAAATGGCATTTGTCCTCGTGCCAAAAAGCACATCTCTGGGGAACAGTAGTGTGGGCAGTTTGCTCCTGGTAAGAACTATGCAAACTCCCCATCAAATTTTGTCATAGTGACCCACTCATGCTCCCATATAGATCTGATTTTAAAACCCTTTAAGTGGTACAATTTTTTTTATAATAGAAACTTCCAAAGGTGGCTGCCACCAGAGGATTCCATTGTAACATTTGGTACAGCCATGGAAAAAATTCCCAGTAAATTCAAAAGCAGTTGGCACCTCATCAATGCCTGCACAGACATCGAAGAAGTAGGAGCGTACTTACTGTTCATCACCTTACCAAGGAGTCTTGCCAAGGACTACAACTGTGTTTTAAGGAACACAAACTGGTATGTGGATGTGCAAGTAGAGGCCTTAAAGGGATCTACAGAGTGATAAACCTTCACTTTTTCAGCACCCCTTTTCTCATAAAATGCATGACCTCTCATAATAACCTCATTCTTGTATGATAAGAAGGCCTCCATCATCATTTTTACAATTGACTGGCATAATATTTCAAGGGTTTTTAAACTCAGAAATCTTCTCCCGATTATCTATCTTCCATGCCAAGAATTTCTTTTTCTCTTCAGGCATCATGCTGTCTACCCCGTAATATTCTGGTGGTGGAATAGGACCCACATAACTTGATTTTCAACGCTATTGATAAAATGATGGAAATAACCTTTGAAACCCTCAATCACAGAATGGTTGTGGTTGGGAGGGACATCTGAAGGTCATCTGGTACATCAACTCTGCTAAAACCTGTTGCCTAGGACCATGTCTAGGCAGCTTTTCAACATTTCTAAGGAAGGAGACTCCACAACATCCCTGGGTAACCTCTTCATTGGTATTAGTGAGGCTTGGTGGAATGAGTCCTACAGTTGGAGTGCTGGGATGGAGAGCTACAGGCTGTTCAGGAGGGATAGAGATGGCAGGCAAGGTGGAGGAGTTGCACTGTATGTAAGGGAGAGGTTTGATTGCACAGCCCTTACAGTTAGCAATGATGTGGTTGCGAGCCTCTGGGTGAGGATTTAAGGGGATGGAAAATATCCCTTTAGATGTTGTAGTGGGGATGTGCTACCAATCACTCAACCAGGATGTAAGCACTGATGAGTTATTCTATAGGCAATTAGGAGAAATCTCTAGATCAGTAGCCCTTGTCCTTATGGGAGATTTCAACTTCCCAGATATCAACTGGGAATATCATACTGATATGACTAGCCAGTCTTGGAAATTCTTGAAGTTTGTAGGAGATAATAACTTCTTGTCACAAGTACTCATTGAGCCAACTAGGAAAGGTGCCCTCCTAGACTTGCTATCTGTAAATAGAGAAGGACTCATGGGAGAAGTGTTGGTAGGTGGCTGTCTTGGCTACAGTGTTCATGAAATGGTTGAGTTTAAAATTGTCAGTGTAATGAGAAAAAAAGACTGCAGATTTGCTACCCTAGACTTCAAGAGAGCAAAAATTAAGCTATTCAGGGAGCTATGTAGCAGAGTCTCCTGGGAATCTGCTTTTGGGCTTAAGAGTCCATGAGTGATGGTCAGTTTTTGAGAAGCACCTTTTAGAAGCACAGCAGCAGGCAATCCCATTGTGTCATAAAGTGAAGCAAGAGGGGCAGAAGATCAGCTTTGCTGAACAGGGAACTCCTCTTGGAACACAGAAGGAAAAAGAAATTATATGGTCTCTGGAAGCAAGGTCAGGCTTCACAGGAAGATTACAGAGCTGTGGTTCACATATGGAGGGAGAAGACATGAAAGGCCAAAGTTTAACTGGAGTTTAAATTGGCCAGTGCTGTGTCAGACAACAGTAAAGGCTTTTTTTCAGTCCTTTAATAGCAAAGAGAGATCTAAAGAAAACATTAGACCGATACTTGTTGAAGATGATCACCTGAGTAATAGGTATGAAGAAAAAGCAGAGGCATTCAATCCTTTTTTTGCGTCAGTCTTTAATATCACTGATAGACCTTGGGCTACCAGGTCCCCTGAGTCGGAGGACCTTGAGTGTGGGAACAGTGACTTTCAATTTAGGACACTGAAATTGTAAGGGACCAGCTGTATCAGCTGAATGTTCCTAAGTCTGTAGGGCCTGATGGAATTCATCACAGGGTACTGAATGAGCTAGCAGATGTTACAGCAAGATCTATCTCAATTATGTACCAAAAGTCTCGGGAGTCTGAGGAGGACCCTTCTAACTGGAAGCTAGCTAGTGTTATTCCAATATACAAGCAGGGTGTGAGGGAAGACCCAGGAAACTACAGAGCTGTGAGTCTAAACTCATCATTAGGAAAAATTATGGAGAAGATTATAATGGGTACTGTTGAAAGGTATTTAAAGAATAATGCAGTCATCACACGCAGTTAACATGGATTCACAAAGGGAAGTCCTGTTTAATTCGATATCCTTCTATGGTAAGGTCACCCGCCTAGTGGATGAAGGTAATCATAGAATCCTAGAATCTTTGGGTTGGTAAGGACCTTTTAAGATCATCTAGTCCAACATCCCTGCAATGAGCAGGGACATCTTCAACTTAGTGATAGGATGAGAGGAAATGGCTTCAAGTTGCACCAGGGGAGGTTTAGATTAGATATTAGGCAAAATTTCTTCACGGAGAGAGTGGTCAAGCATTGGAAGAGGCTGCCCAGGCAGGTGGTGGACTCACCATCACTGGATGTGTTCAAAAAATGTGTGGACATGGCACTTCAGGATATGGTTTAGTGGGCATGGTGGTGTTGGTTTAAGAGTGGGACTTGATGATATTGAAGGTCTTTTCCAACCTTAATGATTTTGTGATTCTGTAAGTCTGTCCCCATCTTTCTTATAAATCCCCTTTAAGTACTGAAAATCATTGATTTCTATACAATCAAAACACTCCCTAACATACAGAGCCACCCCACCGCCTCTCCTACCTTGCCTATCCCTTCGGAAGAGCTTATTGCCATCCAGTGCAGCACTCCAGTCATGAAAGTCATCCCACCATGTTTCTGTGACGGCAACTACATCACAGCTGTCCCACTGCACAATGGCTTCCAGCTCCTCCTGTTTGCTGCCCATGCTGCCGTGCATTGGTGTAGATGCACTTGAGCTGGGCTATTGATTTCGCCCTCAACATCGACATGCCACCCCTAGGCTCATCTCTAGTGAGCCTGGTTTTATCCCCTTCCCCCTTCAAATCTAAAGGCCTCTCGATGAGGCCTGACAACTCATAAGCTTTCTAGCAGCATGGTAGCTTCCAACTTCTCCTGATTTTTGCCCATGCTGTGGGCATTGGAAGATGGTGGATGTAGTTTTTTCTGTATTTTAACAAGGCTTTTGATACTGTCCCTCACATCATCTTTCTGGACAAATTGTCCAACTGTGAGATGAGCAGGCGCACAGTGCGCTGGGTGAACAACTGGCTGAATGGCAGAGCTCAAAGGGTTGTAGTGGATGGGGCTACATCTGGCTGGCAACCAGTTCACCCGTGGTGTTCCTCAGGGTTCAAGTCTAGGGCCAGTTCTGTTCAATATATTTATCAGTGATCTGGAGGCAGGAGTTGAATGCATCATTAGCAAGTTTGCTGATCATACCAAACTGGGAGGTGCTGTTGACTCTCTCAAGGGACAAGATGCTTGCAGAGGCATTTAGAGTGATTGGAGTCTTCGATAATGATTAATGGGATGAAATTGAACAAGTCCAAACGCCAGTTTCTGCACCTTGGATGGAGTAATAGCAGGCACAAGTATAAGTTTGGGAGAGGAGTGTCTGGAGAGCAGCCCTGCGGAAAGAAATCTGGGGGTGCTGGTTCACAGCAGGCTCAATATGAGTCAGCAATGTGCCCTGGCAGCCAAGAGGCCAGACAGCATCCTGAAGTGCATCAAACACAGCATGACCAGCCAGTCAAGAGATGGGATTATCCGGCTGTATTTAGCACTGGTGCAGCCTCACCTTGAGTACTGCATGCATTTCAGGGTGCCACAATTTAGGAAGGATGTTAAGGTACTCAAATGCATCCAGAGGTGAGAAAGAGGTTGAGGGGCAACCTCATTGATATCTAACATCTTCCTGAGGAGGGGAAGTGGAGAGAGAGGTGCTGATCTCTTCTCCCTGGGATCCAGTGACAGGATATGGTTCAAAGCTGAGCCAGGGGAGGTTTAAAGTAGATATTAGGAAATATTTCTTTACCAAGAGGTTGGTCAAACCCTGGAAAAGGCTTCCTAGAGAGGTGGTCAATGCCCCAAGCCTGTCAATGTTTAAGAGGCATTTGGACAATGCCCTTAATACCATGCTTTAACTTTTGATCAGCCCTGAAGTGGTCAGGCAGTTGGACTAGATGATCATTATATGTCACTTCCAACTGAACTATTTTATTCTATTCTATTCTAGTCTAGTCTAGTCTAGTCTAGTCTATTCTGACTAACCCTTCACCTCAAAGTTGAATTTTGTAGAACTGGCTTCCTTAGTTTTTCAATTCTTGAAAGAACAAAGCTTCTGATGAAAAATAAAAATCAACATCTTGAAATGATGACTATGTTTTCACACATTAAAAACCATCTGTCATAAAAATAAATTAAGGATTTAACGTTGTTGGACTGTAGCACTTCAGCTTCTTCCTTTCAATTACTTCAGTTATAAGAACATGCTCAGACCTATAGCTCTTACTAAAAAGCGAAAGGAAGAGATTGAGGAAAGTCAGTTTTCAGTTGCCTTAGTGTTCATACTGAGAATTGTTTTTAAATTCTCACTGAAAGTATTAGAAACTGGTCAATGTGAACTTTTCATATGAACTGATGACCTCAGCAAGGGTAAATCATGTTTTTGCGTGGTAAGCCTTCTAACTAGAGGGAAGCAAGTCAATTTTTCTGATCCAAGAACATGTGTTTTTTCCCGTCACTGTAATACACGATGCATATAGTGTGGATTATTAGGATGAGAAAATTAAACTGTTGGAAGCATAGATTTAATATTGGAGATTAACAGGTTTAGCCACAGTTTCTTTGGCTGGACCTAGCAGTAACTGGAGGAGGACATGTAGCTGTGCACAGTACATTTTGCTGTTGCTTTTGTCCTATTTACATTTAGCCATTAATTATGAATAATATTCTCCTAAGCGGTGCAGCTTTCTATTCAAAGTACTTTATGATCATAACTGTAGACCTCAACTCTTTAGTGCAGCTGGTATTTAAAAAACAAAAGGCAGTGCAATACAATAAAGGGGAAAAAATGCAGAGGAAATGTGAAAAACAAGGAAAGGAGCATTTAAAAACCTACCACTTAGGACTGGCAGAGGGAGGCTATCTTTTCAGTGAAATAAAGTCCTCTACAGTGCAGGGAGAGGCAACATGCTTAAGTGGACCCCAGGACAGAAAGCAGAACTTGACCAGTTCTGAGCAGGGACTGATTTAGCCAGAAGGAGGCACTGGTCACAAAGGTGACCCTGCAAATCTGAGCAAGAACAGGAAGTAACAGGCCCTATCACAGGAGGACACACTATAATTAGATTATGTCCTGAAAAACTAGGTCTTTCTATTGAAGAACTGAGAAGGGTTTTCACTTTTCTTTCAAAAGACAAATAGAAAAATGCTTGCTTCTTTCCTTTATACCCCACCACTTTATATAACAGCTACATTTTCATTCTCTGCTGGAATAAGATCAAGCTGTAGCCCAGCAAATATAATTTTTGCTGTTCTAATAAAGACCATAGACTTTGTATTGACCAGAAGGTGCAGGATACGAGGACTTGTCTGATCTTGTCTTGGCATGAGCTGCTTCTAGGTTTTTTAAAATAACTGTTCAGTGTTCAAGTGATTACCTAATATGTTTTACCTTGAGTTCTTTGAATTCCATATGCAGTAAAACTCTTACAAACCAGGTAAATTACTGTAACAAACAATATTTTGTCTTATTTGGAGCTAGGAAGGGGAGCTAGTTTGCAACTTTCAAACTTTAGCTGGGCATGACTGGGAAGAAGGCAGGCTGTGGTAAGGAAACATAACAAAATAGCCCCAAGCAGACTCAAAGACTGAGGAGGAAGGGATCTCCACTGTCAGAACTGATTAACCTGAATAACTCAAGTTTTTTATGATTTCTTGAGTTAGCCTACCACGTCTTTGATTGCAGAAGACTAGAACTGTTGACCTTAGGTCCCAGAGGAGCATTGAAATGGTCATTTCAACACCAAAGAAAAGAGGAGGATGCTAGGAGTGATTTCTTTCTTTTTGTTTGTAACTGTTTTAACAGTATTGATGCATTCCTGTATTAATTTAATAATTTTAATTATTTGTCTTTTTAAACACTACTTATACTAACAAAAAATCCTTGACTCCCTATATATGGTGTCCTTTCTTTTACCAATAAGAAGACTAAAAAAATCCAGAATTGTACCCTGAGAAATTTTCTTCACTTCCAGATTTGGTAGCGGGGTGGCTACAAGGGTAGCTTCTATGAGAAGCTGCTAGAAGCTTCTCCTATGTCTGATACAGCCAATGCCAGCCAGCTCCAATACAGACCTGCTGCTGGCCAAGGTTGAGCCAACCAGCAACTGTGGTAACACCTCTGTGATAACATATTTGAGAAAGGGGGAAAAAAACCCCCACACCAACTGTATGATTGCAGCCAGAGACAGGACTGAGAATATGTGTGTGAAACAACTCTGCAGACACCAAGGTCAGTGCAGAAGGAGGGGGCGGAGGTGCTACAGGCACCAGAGCAGAGACTCTCCTGCAGCCCTTCATGAAGACTGTGATGAGGCAGGCTTTCCTCCTGCAGCACATGGACCTCCAAGGTGGAGCAGATATCCGCCTGCAGCCTGTGGAGGACCCCACAGTGGAGCAGGTGGATGCCCAAAGGAGGCTTTTACCCCATGGGAAGCCCACGCTGGAGCTTCTGGCAGGACTTGTGACCCTGTGGGTGACCCACACTGGAGCAGTCTGTTCCTGAAGGAGTGGACCCCATGGAAAGGACTCAGGCTGGAGCAATTTATGAAGAACTGCAGCCTGTGAGAAGTACTCATGTTGGAGAAGTTCTTGGAGAACTGTCTTTCATGGGAGGGACCCCACGCTGGAGCAGGGAGGAGTGTGAGGAGTCTTCCCCCTGAGGAGGAAGGAACGTCAGAGACAACATGTGGTGAACTGACCAGAACCCCCATTCCCCATCCCCCTGTGCTGCTCGGGGAGAGAAGGTAGAGAGCTCAGGATTAAAGTTAAGCCCAGGAAGAGTGAGAAGTGGGGGGAAGGTGTTTTAAGATTTAGTTTTTATTTCTAATTATCCTACTCTGATTTGATTGGTAATAAATTAAATTCATTTTTCCACAAGTCTGGTCTATTTTACCTGTGATGGTAATTGCTGAATGATCTCTTCCTGTATTATCTCAATCCACAAGCCTTTTTTTATTTTTTTTTCCTCCTCTGTCCAGCTGAGTAGGGGAGTGAGAGAGTGGCTTTGGTGGGCACCTAGCATCCAGCCAGGGTCAGCCCATCACACTCTCTTATAGCTGTGTTACTCTATAGAAATGAGCTAAAGATTTCTCAGAGCAAGTGGGAAAAGTGTCAATGACAGAGGAAGAACTTAATAAGGACTGTTGCTTGATAGATAAATGCTTAGGAAATTTACATGATAAGTGTCTGGGACATGCGACGTTCCTGCTGTCAAGCCTGTTCAGCTACATCTATTCCAGCAAAAAAACCCCAACACTTCTAGGGTCTGTTCTCTGACTGTCGTGGTTTAGCCCCAGCCAGCAACTAAGCACCACGCAGCCGCTCGCTCAGTCCTCCTGCCCCAGTGGGACAGGGGAGAGAATTGGGAAAAAACTCGTGGGTTGAGATAAAAACAGTTTAATAGGACAGAAAGAGAGAAAGAAACAACGATAACAACAATAATAATACTGACAAAGGAATGTACAAGAACAAGTGATGCCCAATACATCAATTGCTCACCACCTAGTGATCAACAGCCCATCCCCGAGCAGCGATTTCCGCCCCACGGCCAACTCCAGTTTATGTACTGGGCATGACATCGTACGGTAGGGAATATCTCTTTAGCCAGCCTGGGTCAGCTGTCCTGGCTGTGTCCCCTCTCAGATTCCTGTGCACCCCCAGCCTGCTCGCTGGCAGGCCAGCATGAGAAGCTGGACTGTCCTTGACTCCTTAGCAACAACTCAAAACATCAGCACATTATCAGGTTTCTCATCCCAAATCCAAAACATAGTCTTACGCTAGCTTCTGTGAAGAAAACCAGCTCTATCCTGGCTGAAACCAGGACACTGTCCCAGAGACTAAATGGCATAGTCAGGCTCAGCTCATACTCACAGCTTCTTAAATAGTAAGAAAACCAAGAAAACCTCAGGGAAAATTAAGGAGGCAGCAATCAAAGAAGGTTGCTAAGGGAAGTCTGCATCCTCCCAGGAAATGTCTCTTATAACTCGCAAGAAACTTTTTAGTTAAAAAATTCACACGTGCTACGTACAACAGATACTATCACAGTTGTTAATAAGATATCTATCACTATTTGCAGCTATACTGTGTTCAAAATTGTTTTTGCAAGGAGCAATTATTACACTGCCTTTTGTACATAGTCATTTTCCCAGTTTCCAGTTTCCTAACTGCCTGGTGTAAATAATATTTATTAAATGGCCAAAAACTGAAGAGAAGGACTGCATTATAAGTATAATAATTAGGCTGGTCTCAATGATTTAGGACAGTTGGGATTCAGTAGGTAACTCCTCTTCAAGGAGTTAGTCAATAGGATCAGGAAAGGGAAGCAAGAGACTGGCAGGACTGAGTTGAGACCTGCTGATCAAGCTAAAGGGCAAGCAAGAAATGCACAGGCAGTGGAAGCAGGGACAGGTATCTTGGGGAGAGTATAGGGATGCTGCCCGGTTGCATAGGGATGGGATCAGGAAGACCAAAGCACAGCTGGAGCTGAACATGGCAAGGAAGATATGTTTTATGCATGTGAGAGTACCAGTAGGGGTATCGGGGCGGGGGGGGCGGGGGCGGAGGGCCATTCTGGTATCCAGGAGGACCCATGACTGTGGGATGTCCATGGAAAAAGTGTGTGAGCCCTTTCACCTGTGTGCTAGCAAGCACCAAGCTGGGCTGACTGGTAAGTAGGAGACCTGTGGACCAGAGTCCTGGGGTCCGGGCAGTCGTACCAGGCAGATGGACCGTGCTGGTACTCAATGTGTGTGCTTGAGGATTCAGCGAGTGAGGATAGGTGGACCTTCAGTCCTGACCAACTGGAAGATGTATACTTGGCTACCTACACTTATGTTTTATGTGAGTCCTGGAAGTGTTTTTTGTGGGTGTTGCTGAAGGTAGCACCTTGTTTGTGACAGTCAGTGTAGCTGACCATGTCGGTCGTCTGTGTGTGTCTGGGATGCAGGCTTGCTACTGGATGAACCTGCAACCGGGACAGCAGCAGCCACATCCATCAGCCTGGGGTGGAGGTACCTGTGGGTCTCCAGGCACACTGGGTTGGGGTCCAGCATCTGGGCATGAAGAATCCCCAGGTCTGGAGCTGCGGGAGGTGACAGCCACATAACATTCTTTAACAGACTTGCATAAAAACTTGCAGTAAACAGTATGTAAGTGTACAAGTGTGCAATTGCATTTTAATTAGGAGCAGATTTTATTGCACTGGTACACACAGTTGCAAAGACCACAACTATCATTCAGAACAGAAATTTCAAATACCTACGGTCAAGGGCACCATGTGAGGGGATTTTTGTAGAAATATTTATGCTGTATTGTGGTATTTAGAAAAGCATTCCCACCTTACCAGATGGGAGAAAAAAAAAGTACATGCAGAAAAAAAGATCCTAAGCTTTGTAGCAAAGCACAAGTAGCAAGTTTTGTTATGAATGCCTTTTGAAAGGCATTCATTATATCTCTCTGAAATAGATTCTCAAGTACTTAGCAGTATTAGCCTCACAGGTGAAAAAATTAAAAAGATTCTTTGCTCCTCCTTGCCCTTGCATCCTATTTCCCAAGACATGCAGAAACATAATTTTGTATGAGCATATTGGATTTGCTGTATGTATGCGTGTATATACATATAACAGGGAAAAAGTGATAGCTGTCATGAATGTGCTTAGAAAGCTGACCAATAAATCTAGCTTTAAACTTGAAACTTCACTGAATTCATTTACAGTACCTCTCATGCAAATGGCCATGTACAGTATTAATTGTTGTTAAGTATATAAAGTTACTAGTCTTTAACAATCCTATTCTAAATTAGCTATAAGCGCACAATTCCATGTAGCTGATACCACGTAGTGATCACTGTCCGCTGTGATCCTCCACGATTAGAAGGATCCCATGGCTGGAAAGCTGCCCACTGGAAAAGGACCTGGGCGTCTCAGTCAATAGCTGCCTGAACACGAGCCAGCAGTGTGCCCAGGTGGCCAAGGCAGCCAACAGCATCCTGGCCCGTGTCAGAAATAGTGTGGCCAGCAGGAACAGGGAAGTGATCGTGCCCCTGTAGTCAGCACTGGTGAGGCTGCACTTTGAATACTTTGTCCAGGCTTGGGCCCCTCACTACCAGAAAGACACTGAGGTGCAGGGGCATGTCCAGAGAAGGGCAACGAAGCTGGTGAGGGGTCTAGAGCACAAGCCCTATGAGGAGCAGCTGAGGGAAGTGGGGTTGTTTAGTCTGGAGAAAAGGAGGCTCAGGGGAGACCTTGTCGCTCTCCACAACTACCTGAAAGGAGGTTGTGGTGAGCTGGGTGTCGGCCTCTTCTCCCAAGAAACAAACGATAGGGTGAGAGGAAACAGCCTCAAGTTGCACCAGGGGAGGTTGAGACTGGATATTAGGAAAAATTTCTTCACCGAAAGAGTTGTCAAGCATTGGAACAGGCTGCCCAGGGAAGTGGTTGAGTCACCAGCACTGGAGGTATTTAAAAGCCATATAGATGTGACAATACGAGACATGGTTTATTGGTGGACTTGGCAGCGTTAGGTTAACGGTTGATGATCTCAAAGGTGTTTTCCAACCTAAATGATTATATCATTCTATTATTCTATGGTTCTTAGTTACTGATCAAAGTGGTCATGCTGGAGAACACTTAGATGAGAGAATCTGGAAATTAAGTGGGCATGTCTTCCTGCTTCTGCAATTTTCCTTAATCACACCTGTGGCATTTTTTATGCTGTTGCCCCCCACCCAAAAAGGGTTGTCTCCTCTGCTCTTGGTACTGCTCATCTTGTTGGTTTTTTTTGTCAGCCTCATTGTGTATTTGGAGGATGTCCTGCCTGCAGTCCCTTGTGCTTGTCTTCTCCTTAGGACATTCTAAAAGAAGGTTCTTGTACCTTTCTGTTGAGCTACTGTTCTTGGAGTATTGGAGTATTTGGATCAAAGACAATGAGCACAGCTTTCCAGGGTAGTGCTTTGAGCATGCAGCTAAAGACAAAAGACTTGTGAATTTGATGAAAGCAGAAACAGTGACTGCAAACAGAGCAGGCTAGCCACTTACTGAAGAGCATCTTTGATCTCTAGATCCCAGGGCTAGAAGGATCATGGATTACTTACAAATGGTGTATGAAAGAGAACTAATGAAACCACAAACTACTGTCAGAAAACTTACTATACCTATACAGCTGGCACCTCTATTAAAATTTTTTGAAGAGTCCATGGCTTAGAAGATGTTGAAAACCATTGCTCTGTTGTACAAAAAAGGACAACAACTACATACATCTATGTACAAAAAAGAACACTATGAGCTCTGTCTTTTTCTTGATCTGTAGGGAAGTGATTAGTTTATCAGAGACAGAGCTCATCAAAAAGCATAATTTTGATTTTAGGCTCAATCTGGACAACAAACCATAAAGCTCTGCCAAGACTGAGATGCTGTCAGACACACCCCTGATGAGTTAACATGAAATTATCTAAGAAATCTAAAAGTATTTCTAAACATGTTGCAAATAAAAAATCTGACATTTTCATCTATGCATTGTCCATTATGTTTCTACAGCACAGTTATATTTCAATGTACTTCCCAAGCTATGCACAAAAATATTCTAATGTATTCCATGGTCATTAGCTTTTGTATGTGCAGTTAGTGCTTTATCCACATTGCGAATCTGCTGATTCTGACTGGAATTCCTAAACTTTATACATACAAACTGCAGGATTATAAATTTTTACACATGAGCAATATCTGCAGAAATAATTGTCACTTTCTGAGGACTCTGATACAGGGAATTGTGATTTTAGGAAAATAATCATTAAAGATAAAGAGCAATCATTTTTTAGGTTGCATAAAAATATAAGATAGCCTTTATTACATGCATAGAAGTAAGAAATATGAAAATAGCAGCGCTGTGTTCCTGAGATAAAATAATGTGTAATAGTTTCATGCAAATTTGCTCATGTTGCTCATGTTTCTCTCAACATATTCATGCAACGTAAGTACAAGCACTCATACTAGCTTGCTCCTATTTATGAAGTCACAGACAAGTGATCCTGTGTAGTTAATGTGGATATCAGGATTGACTGTGAGTTATTTATTTTTGCTCATTTTTTTAGTATTTATCACAGAGGGATTAAGGATGTATTCTTTTTTTCTTTTACTTCAGTTACATGAAAATGCTATGCATGTTAGCTTCCTAACAGAACGGATTTTTAGGCATAGCAACAAATGCTCCCTGTGTCAAATACATCCAAAATTACACAGAAATATCAGTCCATCATATCTGAACTAAACCAACAGACAAGTACACTGTTCCACATGAATATAATGCTGACTACTATGTGAAGTAAATAAACTATCCCTGTTTATTTACATAAATAGTTTTAAATTGTGCCATTTCAGCAGTCATTTAAGCCACCCAGAAAGAAAATACTACCTTTGCAGGAAAGGAGAGTACCTTTAGACTTGATTTTTGTAGGCAAAGAGAAGTTCACTGGCTGAACTCCTCTCCTAGAAAACTACATAGAATAAAAGCAATGTATACAGACACTACACGTCAAAAATATGTTCTTCTGTTCTTCCCCTGGGTTTTTAAAGCTGCTTTCAGGGAAAAAGAGAGAAAAACAAGAAGTATGAAATCTTCCATTTACTAATAACCAGAGATTGTCCAATGAGACAGAGTATTCACCAGAGAGAACAAGACCTGCAGCTCACCCAGTTCCCTTGGGAATAGGTATAATTTGCTTTTATTGTCTCATTTGGTTAATTTTTCCTATAGTGTGTTCCCAGGGAGAATGGAATATATTATGCCATGTCGGCAAAATTCAGTTGTGCTGGGTTTCATAACTAAGAAAATCTGAAATTCATGAGAATTTGCTACAGCTCATCATCGTCTCTAGACTCTATATTTTTAACTAACAAAAACCGTGCATGTGAATTTGTGACTGTAGGAGCTCATGTTTATTCATTGTGCATCACACTACTTTGCAAGGATAGGATAAAATTGAGCAAGTAGACTTAACAGAAAAAAAACAATATAGGTTTACCCATATCATTGCGGGTTGTTTTCACAAAGATCAGAATACCTTAATTGTGCCAAGAAGACATATTTCTGTCATTAAATGTATTTTTGTTTGAACATTTTTATTTCTGCCTCTCCTAGAAACAATCTCTTATTCCTTACAAGAACAGAGGAACTGTAGTGCTGAGGATGCTATTCTAAGAGCCAGTGATTATTAAACTAGCCCATAAATCATGTAAAGAAATCTATGACAGGCAAACAGAACTTGTGTAACAGGAATGAGCAAGGCAGTTTAGCTCTTGCTGTTGTAAGCAGTCACAGCACTAATGAAGTACCTGGAAAGTACAGCAATTTACACAGTTGAAAACCTCTTATAAGAATGCCTTTGAGAATCTCGAAGTACCGCAGCCTTCCACCTTGCTCGTGATGCTTTTTGCATCATCTGTTCTCCCCAGATGTTAATTAAATTAAAGGAAGGACCAAACCAGAACATTTGGAAGTCTTTTTGACTGTCAGCTACCCTTGTGCTTACCAGAACATCACAGGTGAGGTACAGAGAAACTATCACTGGTTACTTTTCCGTAACTATAGGAACATTCAGTTTTATACTGGATATACAAATATCACAAACTAAGGCAACCAAATATTGTCTTTATGTTCAAATCATACAAGTTAACAAAGGAAAGTAAAAAATTATTAACATAATTGTTTTAATTCACTCTGCACTGAATACTGTTGCAGTTTAAATGTCTACTTTCCCTTCACTTTTTTACTTACAATACTATTTGTTATAAAACAGAGGTTATTTCCCACAAAATAACTTAACCTATTAATATTACCTGCTTGGAGAGAGGTTGGCAGAAATAGACATTTCTACAGCATGAAGTTGGCATGAAATAATTGTGGCAGATCATAATTTCTGGCAA
Organism: Phaethon aethereus; assembly: GCF_964289735.1. Lineage (NCBI taxonomy): Eukaryota > Metazoa > Chordata > Aves > Phaethontiformes > Phaethontidae > Phaethon > Phaethon aethereus. The sequence continues at coordinate 150,620 of NC_138584.1, read as the reverse complement.
AGGACAATCAGTGCATACAAATTAAAAACTCGTCAATCTAATCCTGAAGCAGGAATCTCTAATCTCAGTAATCTTTAATCTTAAAAGGTAAATTAACTGAAATAACATAAAGGGCATAAATCCTTTCTCCCTTCTTCTCTTCCTCCCTTCTTCTCTTCCTCCCTCCCTCCCTTGGATTCTTTCATGGTTTTTGGCTTGGGTTTTTTGGTATTTAGGATTTTGTCAGTGTAGACACAGCATGAGGAAGAAGAAAAGAAAAAGAAAAAAGATAAATCAAATTCAAAAACATTAGAACAGCAAAGTCAAGATTCTCAAATTAATTTTAACTTAAATCCCATTCAGATGCACAGACATTTTTTTTAAACAAGCATTTCAAAGTATAGTAAGTTAAACAGTAATTTTGTCATTTGTTTAAGCCCATCGCTTAAAAAAGAGCTGCTTCAGCTATTTCAAAAAATCAGAGACATGATATTGTAACAGTGAAACATTTTTACCCTCTCAAAATCAGCATTCTTACTTATTTCATAGATTTCAGTAAAAAAAAAAAAAATTAAAAAACCCTGCAATTTTGACAACTTAAAAGACTGCAGAGGACTTACTATACTCCATTTATTCTTTAAAAGTATTCTGCTTGTTCCTAATAGAAATAAAAATAGAAAGAACAACTCTTCAGTATCATTTGTTGTCCTGGTTTCAGCTGGGGTAGAGTTAATTTTCTTCACAGAAGCTAGTGTGAGGCTGTGTTTTGGATTTGGGGTGAGAAAATGTTGATAACGTGCTGATGTTTTGAGTTGTTGCTCAGCAGTCAAGGACAGTCCAGCTTCTCGTGCTGGCCGGCCAGCAAGCAGGCTGGGGGTGCACGGGGAGCTGGGAGGGGACACAGCTGGGACAGCTGACCCAGGCTGGACAAAGGGATATTCCATACCATATGACGTCATGCTCAGTATATCGCTGGGACAAAGAAGGAGGAAGGGGTGGAGGGGACGTTTGGAGTGATGGCGTCTGTCTTCCCAAGTCACCGTTACGCATGACGGAGCCCTGCTTCCCTGGGGATGGCTGAACCCCCGCCTGCCCACGGGGAGTGGTGAATGAATTCCTTGTTTTGCTTTGCTTGTGTGCGTGGCTTTTGCTTTACCTGTTAAACTGTCTTTATCTCAAACCACGAGTTTCCTCACTTTTACTCTTTCAATTCTCTCCCCCGTCCTACCGTGGGGGAGTGAGCGAGCGGCTCTGTGATAATTCCTATGAAAACAAGGAAATGTACAAACGTGAGGAATAACAAAATAAAATCAGTACCAATTCTCCCCTTCCAGTTCTGTCACCTGCATCATTTAAAGGCTGGTAACTATTTACTAACTTGCAAACTGGGTAAGATTGACAAGCGTGTATATTTTGCTGCGGTTATATACACTAGGACAAACTCTATTTGCTTTTAATTATGTTCGGTTTTCACTTTTTCGATTAACAGATAGTTTTGACGTTAATTCTTTGTGCACACAACTATATAATTGGCTTTATGCAATAAAAGACAAAGCACTCTTTAAAAATATAATTATTTCTGTGATTTGGAGGATATGATTACTTTTTTACTATGTGCCCTCAACATTAGCTTAGTAACATTTTTAAAGTTCACAAAAATATCAGTTGAAAGTCTGACTACATTTCAGAATAAAAGCTTGATTATAGATGCCTAAAGAGAGAATTATTTAAAACAAACCTTAAAAATATTTTATTTCAGGATGTAAAGTAACTCAGTGTAACTCATGGTTGATGCAGAAATTTATCATGATTTATGATCTGGACTGCTTCAAAAATCTTGAAATATTTTTAGATTAATAAAAGAAATATAGAATCCTTGTTCTTTTTATGCTAATAAAAAACATGGATTGTATTCTAAAGTTATAAATTGATAAATTTATTTTTAAACTCAGTCCAGCACTCTTGAATTAAGAAAACGGCATTCCAGAGACAACCATTACTTTTTATAAACCTTGGATCAATTCCAACTGCGAAATTATTCCAAAACCTGAAAAATAGTAAATCTGTTGTTTCTAATACAAAAGTATTCTGCGTTCTTGATGTTTATTTTCTCATTGGACTATCCTTTGACGTTTCCAGCACATAACTTTCTCAATAAATTCAGGTATTCCTTAAGAGTACTTAGTCTTTTTACAGCCATGATGATACCTTGTTGCGTGTGCAGTAGCATAAGAAAGTAATAAAAAATTATATCAAAATGTTGTAGGAACACAAAAGGTATGCTTTTGTGTTGCACATTTTGAACCACTATCAAATGGCAGAAAGAGTAATAAGTCTTAAGGTACTTCATAGCAATTAAAATGAGCCCCCAACCACAAAAAGCCACTGTTAAATTCCTGTGATGTTGTTTATGCTAGTAGACAAAAAACGTTTTACCACCTGATAAACCTAGGGTTTGAAAGGTGAAAAAATTTATTAAACAAATACAGTATTTATCCTTACAGCTTGCAGTGTTTAGTGCTGCTGTGCCCATTTTGAGTTTTTCCTGAAATTCAGAAAATTCGCAGGCCAAACATTCAATTCCAAGGAGAAAAAATGATTAACATTGGTTCCAATCTTTCAAGCCTATAATTTTCTAAGAGTAAAATACAGGATTACATTTGGAACACCTCTCCCCACAGAGAAAATAATGGAGCTTCTATATGCTCATGAAAAAGCATAATTTTGAGCATGGTGGGATTAGATAGTCCACACTTTGGAATTGCCTGCTCCTGTGCTCTTACGAGATGGCTCTTACAAGATGGCTCTTAGAAAGTGACCAACATTCACGGACTCCAATACCTTCAAAGGCAGGTTCCCAGGGGACCTTACTAACTAGCTTCTTCAGCAGGCCAAAGTCTGCTCTCTCCATATCCAGGGTTGAAGTTTTGCTGGCAGTTTTTGTCCTATCACCAGTGATTTGAAACTCAGCTACTTCATGAAGTTTATACAATTGTTTACCACTTTTTTTGCTAGAAAATATTTTTGATCATTATTATCCCATTACAGCCTTCCTTTTCTCTTTTAAGGCAATTTTGAGCAGTACATTTCTTATATTATTTGTGCCAATATCTTGATAATAACCTGCAAATGCTTTTGCTCTGCCTGCAGCTTTTAAGAAAAATTATTCCGTTCATGGCTGCTAATGGGACATCAGTTCAAGAAGCTGTATTTGTTACAGTGAGTTGCTTAAAAAAAATCGCATAAAAGTTTAACCACTTGACTGATTTACTTTACTGGCTTTCCTGCTAACTTTTAAAAGCAAAGCACTCCCTTCACTTAAAGTGAAATCCTCTGCCTGAATACCAGTTAAAACCAGTTTAGCAAAAGATTGTGAACACATTCCAATCCATCATTCAGTAGCAAAAGAAAGCCTATTATTTAATAACTCCATGGTCTTGCAAGGTAGAGTATTTGTATTATCCAATTCCTGAATAATTATATCTGTTTTGGAGGAAAAATATTAGTCAAAAAACTGAAATTATCTGTTTGGTCAATAAGGTTCCACATACTGAGTTTGTGTTTTGTCTTTATTAGTATCAGTGTCAATTTTCAATAAGCAGTGAGCCATGAACAGAGCAGACAGCACTTATTTGTGTATGCACATATGCAAATGTGCCTGCACTGGTGCAAAAGAGAGTGGCTGGAAAACAGCATGTGAATCAAAGCAGTCTGGTAGATTTATTCAGTACAGCTGTAAAGGCTGAGTTGAAAGCTGCTTTACAAGAAACCTTTAAAAGATTTCACAGATTTCCCTACTATTTGTTATTTGTAGGGAGTATGCATCACATAATACATGTAGACCTCAGACCAGTCCTCTCACTGGCATAGCTATAGTTTACAAGTGTACTCCGCCTTGTCAAATTTACATGTTAAATTGAGTTAGCAGTTAAAGTTTGGAAGAAATACAATTATTATTGTATCGTAGTTGGAACACACATAATTTGTATAACCTGACAGGGACTAAAAGTCTGCAGCAAAACTTTGAATTAGCCTTGTTTCCTTCAGCACCTGAGCGTCAAGCTATAACCTTTAGCAATGTTACTGTTACATGTTTTCCTCCCAGCTTACCCTTATGACTCTAGAGCAAAAAGGCCAGTCTTGTAAAAAAAGACAGTGAAAACTAATAATAGCAACATCCTACTTCATAACCCTAGCTGGAACTGGGCAGGATTTAAATCCACAAATCATTTCACCTGCAATAAGGAGATGTGGCATTATGATTCACAGTTTTGTTTTCGGCTAATGATGGTGCTTATCCAAATATTTACGCTTTTCTTACAAGCGATCATGCATGGAATGTTGACTACCCTTGTAGCATAGACAAACACATCTTTACCAGTTAGCATTAGTTTAATTAAAAGAAGAAATGGACTATAGTACATGTAATAGCATCATACTGGTCCAGTGCCACTTGAAGACTGCATTCATTTTGTTTTCTATACTTATAATACTGAGAAGAGTTATGAATAAAGTTAAAGAAACAACTAACAGTTTGGGCCAAAACTGTCTTTTCGTCATTCTTCTAATTTCAACAGGCTTATGTCAAAGATAGATTTGTCACAGCCTACTTACAAAATGTTATTGCATTGATGGCAAGAAAATTTCATACCATTCTAGTCATCTACATGCACGATTTCTTTGCCTGGAAGAAGAGAATTTTTCCTGGAAAAGAGAAAATGGCAGAGAAATTGCAAAAAAACTAATAGCATGAAAGACTAATCTGTTTGTTTGGGTGTTTGGCTTTGTTTTTCCCTGATATTAAGAAGTTTGCCTTTTTATCACCAGGATTTAATTATCTGATGACATTAAAAACTGTTGGTGGAAAGGATAATTTTAGTGTAAATTATTTGATATTATCATAATCTTATTGAATCCCCATAAAAATCAATGTTTATCACTATGAGCTGTTCATGTTTGCTTGACAAATGATTGATTTTTCTTTCTTATAGTTTAGCTATTTTATATCTGGTCACAGCAGGCCAGATTTTCAAAGGTGTTCCATAAGCCAAACAGTAAGTCAGGTGCAATGCGGTTACACAAATCACAGGATTGCCTAAGCAAACCAGATGCTTAACTCATTGAAATCGTAACCCTGCAATGCCTGGACACTTCTGAAAATCCCATGTTATTTTTACCTGCGTTTTAGAAGCTTACATACTTTCACAAATTAAGTTTGACATGTACAGTTTGCTGTAATAGTAGCCTTACATTCCCTTTGGTTTCTAGAAAATGAAGTGTCCTTTGAACTTCCATATGTCCTTGGGCACAACTAAATTTTCAGGGTTATATTCCAGAGTTCTGATCAGAGTTATATACCAGATATGACTATTAGCTCTTTTCCATTTTCTTGATTATCAGACAAGATCCTAATCTGCATCTTTGCATCCTACACATATCTTGAATGGTTATTTCTTCTCCTTTTTCATTGCTATCTATGAACCTGAATAAATAACCTGACCCAGCTACTCCCCATACAGACATAAATGACACCGGCCCCTCCCATGGCTGGCCTAGGAGAGCCATTGACACCATGGTTCAGGTCAGAAACCCATCAAGATGAGTCAATGGGAGCAGCTGTTATTTGAAAATGGGGTGAAGGTGAGAAACATAGTATTTTTAAAAATTGGTCTGGTCTTAACAACATCTGCTTTTATTTTTTAGGTTCATTTTCTCCATCATCTTCAGCCAGGCACAAAGAAACACAGGAGGCAGAATATGCATAACTATATATAAAGTGTTTATTGGCTAACACACTCAGAAGAGAGCTAGGATTTAACAATTATTAAGTGAAGTATGAATATACTACTCATGATGAGACCCTTGAAGACTTTGCTTGCTGTGCAGGCACTACTCAGGAGGGGATGATGTGGGCCCTGTGGTTTCTGAATGGGTCCTTTGTGCTGCTGAGATGCCATTCTCCACCAAGCTCTACCAACATGCACCAAGGGCTTGAGCTTATGATCCAGCAATACATGGCTAGTCTCCTGAATACTTCTCCCTGAATTATTCCCTCTAGGATTTTATACCTATCCATGTTGTTGCTCTCCTTTTTGAATCACTGTGCTCCTAATGATCCTGTGTCAACAATCCTGTCTGTCTCTACATTTTACCTTTCTAATCTTTTTATAGACATTGTCACAACTGCTTGAGGTTAAACAGCTGGAACATGTAAGACAGAAGCCTTCAATTCTTGGTACATAGGCAGCTGAACCTAGAAGGAAGGTGGAAGGGTGTTAATGAAAGAAAGAATAGTGGTGATGATTTATAAAATAAACCCAGAGGTCTAGTCAATTAAAAGATGTCTTAATGGGCATACAGAAAAAATACAGTGTAATTTTTAATTTTTAGCTGTGGGAATGGATTCTTTCTTTACCCTGACTCAAAAAAGTTAAAGAAATTTAAACTCAATAACATCAAAGTGTTATTAAGTAGACATCTTTATTGCAGCGCTGGACTCATGGAGGAATATCTCCTCCTAACATGCGTGTGCTGAAATAAAAGTTCACACATTCACACATTTTCCAAGAAAGCAACACCTCCTTGCTTATCTACTACATTTACGTAATGCTGGCGTTGCAAAACTACACTACACATGCATAGGTGTTTCTGGTGGTCGTCGGTGGTGGTTTGGGGAGTCAGCCCCCTCCTCCTTTTTCCCTTTTATGGTCATGGGTCTCTCGAGGATAATTTCTTCTCCTTGGATGTTTGCCCTTTCTGTTGTCCAGCCAAGCGGTTCCTTCTTATCAGCCTTGTCAGAGCACTCCTGCCAGTCTGTCTCTATGCTCAAGGTTAAGATATCTTCTCTGTTCTCTTTACTCTCTCAAGTCCTTGCTCTTAAGTCGTCTTTGTTTTAATTTTCATGAGGCCTGCTTTCCTCGTGATTAACTGTTTACACATAGTTACAATGTTAGTATTGAGGCAAATACAACCCAAGGACTATGAGAATAGGCCTTTAAACATAATCACACAGTTATTAGGCTAAAGAAATCTATATAAAAGTTAAACTAATCACCTAATCAATAACCTTCCAAAGTTAAACTAATCATCTAATCAATAACCTTCCAAAAAGTATATATATAGAGAGAAATTGATCTCATAATTGGTTTAGATCCTTGTTTCAACCCACAGGAATTTATGGTTTCAGTATGAAAAATTGCATTCTTATAAAAGTGATCTTATTTCATAAAACAGTGCACATTATCATTGTTTGCATAACTAATGCTTTTGTAAGGCTACCTTTCTGATGTGTTGCTGCAGTAATTTGTTCAGGCATAATACTGTTTCTTTTTGTTAGTTTTAAAATATAATGCTCTTTTAATTTCACTAAATTGACTGTTACTGTTGGTTATGTGAAAGTACAAAATACCCAATTTTACTTTTTCTCTGTCTTTCTAAAGACTTCCCCCTTGCTTCCTCTAATTTATTTCTTCTACAAATTGAATATTTCATTTGCAGTCTTTTATCACAGATTTCCCCTTTTGTTTCTATTGATAATCTCTGAACTACTTTTTCTTCTAGATCTTCCTTTTTGTCTGCTCAGAATATAATACTTTGTTCATGGAAGACTGCCTAGTACATACCATCTGCTGTTAAAAAATACCCTTCCTTATTAACCCACACACCATTTCTGTATCTTATTGCAGTATAAGTATTAAACAATGCCAGTGACTACCATCAGCTTATATAACAACTCTCAGTGTTATGTTTTTTTTTTATTTCTGACAATGTAGGTATCTAAAATCAGGGGTATCACAATACTTGTAGGTTCCTGCCTTTTGGAGTGGGATCATTATCGGTTTTTTATAGCGGCTAGGGGGGAAATTGTGAGAATGAGAACAGTACTGAGAACCATAATCATGCTGAGAAGACAGTTGACTAAAGCCCACATCCATGGTCTTGAGATGCCTGGAATGACATAATCTAGCATTATTTAGCAAAATCATAGGATAGTTCTACATCTTCCTGAACCCCCTCTCATCTTTGGGCAGTCCACCCACTTGGACTTGAGATGGACTAAAGTTACAGGTTTTCTTCTTTCTTTAAATGTATTAAAGATATACAGCTTATTCTTCTCTTCAAACACACCCACAAAAAAACTAGAACTGAATTGTCTATTTCATATAGCAGTTTAGCACTCACCACTCACATGTCCAAGGAATGAGAAACACTTTTCAGTTTGAAACAGTTAAAATTCAGCTTCCTCCGTCTACAGTTTGTAGGATTAAGCTCTTAGCAAATCAGATTTTTTAAATACTTTTAATATTATAATTATCACATTATTCTCCAGTTCTCACAGAGATGAAAGTTGAGCTCAACATGCTGGAGAAATGAGCTGGCAGGAACTTCATGAAGTTCGACAAGGAGAAGCCTAAAGTCCTGCAGCTGGGGAGGAACAACACCAGGCAACAGGACATGCTGCGGGCTGACTGCAATGCAGCTTTGCAGAAAAAGCCCTGGGGGTCCTGGTGGACATGAAGTTGAACATAAGCCAGCAATGTGCCCTTGCAGCAAAAGAGTATCCTGGAATGGTATCCTGGTCTGCGTTAGGCAAAATATTGCCAGCAGGTCAAGCAAGGAGATCTTTCTGCTCTACTCAGCACTGATGAGGCCCCACCTGGAGACCTGTGTCCAGTTCTGCACTCCTCAGTACAAGAGAGACATAGACATAGTGCAGAGAGTTCAATGAAGGATCACAAGGATAATAAAAGGACTGGAGCACCTCACATATGAGGAAAGGCTGAGAGAGATGGGACTATTCAGCCTGGAGAAGAGAAGGTTCAAGGGCATTCTTCTCAATCTGTATAAATACCTGAAGGGAGGGTGCAAAGAAGATTGAGCCAGGGTCTTTTCTGTAGTGCCCGGTGCAGAGGCAATGGGCTCAGACTGCAATACAGGAGTTCCCTCTGAACATCAGGAATCACTTTTTTACTGTGAGGGTGACCAAGCACTGGAACAAGTTTCCCAGGGATGTTGTGGAGTATCCATTCTTAGAGATACTCAAAACCCACCTGGACACAGTCCTGGGCAACAGGCTCTAGGTGGCCCTGCTTGAGCAGGTGTGGTGGACCAGAGGTCCCTTCCAACTTCAACTGTTCTGTGATTTTGTGATTCTGAAAAATAAAGCGATCAAGTCTTGATATTTGTGGCATTCTTTGGTTTAAGAGGAAGTTTAACTTAACTTAATTACAGATTTGTTTTCTTCAGTCATTAACTTGTAAGCTACTGGAAAGCCATAGTATCCATTGAATGTTTCATCTTTCAAAACATAAAAAACAGCAACTCCTTTTACATTTCTCATGAAGCATTTTATTATGTCTTGAAACAGGCATTCCTTCTCTAGGTTCTGATCAAGGTCACAGACCAAAGCACATAGTTACTTTTTCAGAAGTGAAATGCCGATAGGAAAGGCAAAAGAAGAAAGGAAAAAAAAATTAAGCCTGGCCTTTGTATTTCTTTTTAAAGGAAAAGAGAAACATGTATTTTCTCTTCTTACTTTTTTCAAAGATATTATGCTTATTTACTAGCAAGGCAAGCTTGCACATACTCTTTGCACACTTTATTCAGAATACATTGAGCTGCTATAGAGCACTCAGACATGAGAGCTCTGCAGCATCCGCAAATTCTAGATAACTTTTAAAGCTATTCATGTCAGGAACTTCACATTTTAAAACATGAAAGGAGCAATGATTGTGGAAGCCACTGAGATGAAGGGCTCCGGAGCAAAGGATTGCGCCAGGGGACCTTTCCTGAAGTGGCCGAACCTCGAAGGTGGCAGCACAGGGAGAGAGAGGGTGCCCCAGCCCCCCCTGCAGACCAGCAGAGCAGGCTCCTGATGAGCGGCAGTGCTGACTCAGTACGGGCGGGGACAAGAGTGGTGGCAGCCAAAGCCCCTCACCTACAAGAGCAGCCTCAGGGAGCGCGAGCAACCCGGAGCGTGGCGAACAAGGCGGGCAAACAGGACGTGGCGCGTCAGAAGGACGTAGCGCGTCAGTTTGCACGTCAGTTCGCACAGGCAGGGAAGGCGTGCGGGTGGGGTGCAGTTCTCCCCCAGCACTAGAGGCTTTCTGACAAGTGGCCATCGTCCTCCCAGAGGAGGCTCAGCCATGGTCGCCACTCGGCTGAAAACTGTGGCCAGAAAGAATGTGGCGACACAGACAGAGCTCCTGCTCAAGCAGGCAGCTGTCCAAGTATCCGACTGCAAAGAGTGCCTGAGCCTGTCGGTTGTACCAGAGACCAGCGGAGACACCACCTGCGTGCGGTGTGACCAGGTGAGCGACCTGCTCAGCCTGGTGACAGAGCTGAAAGAGGAAGTGGAGAGGCTGAGGAGCATCAGGGAGTACGAGAGGGAGATAGATTGGTGGAGCCGCATCCTGCCATCCCTGAAGCAGGGGCAGCTGGTGGAGGCTCCACAAGCAGCAGGGGATCCCCTGCCCTCTTGCTGCCGGGCAGAAGGAGGGGACCTAAGAGATGAGGGGAAATGGAAGCAGGTCCCTGCTCGGAGAGGCTGGTGAATCCCCTCCCGTCCTCCCTCACTGTTTCAGCTGCCCTCACACAACAGACATGGGGCTCTGGAACCTGGGGGCCAGGCACATGAGGACCCTGACGAAGGTCCATCCAAGGGGGTGCCTAGGGCGAGTCAGCCAGCCCTGCGCATCAAGACATCCTCTGTTAAGAAAAAAAGGAGGGTAATTGTCGTAGGCGACTCCCTTCTGAGGGGCACAGAGGGCCCAATATGTCAACCAGACCCAATCCACAGGGAAGTCTGCTGCCTCCCTGGGGCCTGGGTGATAGACGTCACCAGGAAACTCTCTGGTCTGGTTCAGCCCACTGATTACTACCCAGTGTTGGTCCTACAAGTTGACAACGATGAGGCTGCACTAAGAAGCCCAAAGGCAGACAAAAAGGACTTGAGAGCACTGGGGCGACTGGTCGATGGAGCGGGAGCACAGGTAGTGTTTTCATCAATCCCTTCAGTGACAGGGAAGAACACTGAAAGGAATAGGAAAGCACACTGGATCAACACATGGCTCAGGGGCTGGTGCCATCATCAGCCGGACCTCCTCGCAGCAGATCGAGTGCGACTGTCTCCAAGGGGCAAAAGGTTTCTTGCTTATGAGCTGGCAGGCCTCATCGAGAGGGTTTTAAACTAGATTTGAAGGGGGAAGGGGATAAAACCAGGCTCACTAGAGATGAGCCTAGGGGTGGCATGCCAGAGTTGAAATTGATAGCCCAGCTCAAGTGCATCTATACCAATGCACGTAGCATGGGCACCAAACAGGAGGAGCTGGAAGCCATTGTGCAGCGGGACAGCTATGATGTAGCTGCCATCACAGAAACATGGTGGGATGCTTCTCATGACTGGAGTGTTGCAATGGACGGCTATAAGCTCTTCCAAAGGGATAGGCAAGGAAGGAGAGGTGGTGGGGTGGCTCTGTATGTTCGGGAGTGTTTTGATTGCATAGAAATTAATGATTGTGAAGACCAAGTAGAGTGCTTGTGGGTAAGGATGAGGGGGAAGGCCAATGAGACCACCCAACCAGGACGAAGAGACAGATGAGACATTCTATAAGCAACTGGCAGAAGTGTCGCCAGGGACAAGAAGGCTGGTCCAGGAAGGCTGGACAGTCTTCAGGAAGGAAATCTTAAAGGCGCAGAAGCAGGCGGTCCCCATGTGCCATAAAAAGAGCTGGCTGGGAAGGTGACCAGCCTGGCTGAACAGGGAGATTTTGCTGGGACTCAGGAGAAAAAGGAGAGTTTATCACCTCTGGAAGAAGGGGAAGGCAACTCAAGAAGAGTACAAGGATGTCGTTAGGTCAAGCAGGGACAAAATTAGAAAGGCAAAAGCCCAGCTAGAGCTCAGTCTGGCCACAGTTGCAAAAGATAATAAAAAATGCTTCTACAAATATATTAACAACAAAAAGAGAGGCAAGGAGAATCTCCATCCCTTAGTGGATATGGCGGGGAACATTGTCTCCAAGGACAAGGACAAGGCTGAGGTACTTAATGCCTTCTTTTCCTCAGTCTTTACTAGCCAGTCCAGGTATCCACAGGGTATTCAGCCCCCTGAGCTGGAAGATGGAGATGGAGAGCACAATAACCTGCCCATAATCCAGGAGGAAGCAGTTAAGGACCTATTAAGTCACCTGGATACCCAAAAGTCTGTGGGGCCTGATGGGATCCACCCGAGAGTACTGAGGGAGCTGGCGGAAGAGCTTGCCAAGCCACTCTCCATCATTTATCCGCAGTCCTGGTTAACAGCGCAGGTCCCAGAAGACTGGAGGCTTGCCAATGTGACACCCATCTACAAGAAAGGTCAGAAAGAGGATCCTGGGAACTATAGGGCTGTCAGCCTGACCTCGCTACCGGGGAAGAACATGGAGCGGTTCGTCTTGAGAGTGCTCACAGGGCATGTGCAGGACAACCAAGGGATCAGGCCCAGCCACCATGGGTTCATGAAAGGCAGGTCCTGCTTGACCAACCTGATTTCCTTCTATGACCAGTTGACCCACCTAGCGGATGAGGGAAAGGCTGTGGACGTTGTCTACCTGGACTTCAGTAAAGCCTTTGACAGCGTCTCCCACAGCATTCTCCTGGAGAAACTGAAGGCTCACGGCTTAGACAGGTTTACTCTTCGCTGTGTAAAGAACTGGCTGGACGGCCGAGCCGAGAGAGTCGTGGTGAATGGCGTTAAATCCAGTTGGCAGCCGGTCACAAGCGGTGTTCCCCAGGGCTCGGTTCTGGGGCCGGTCTTGTTCAGTATCTTTATAGATGGTCTGGATGAGGGGATCGAGTGCTCCCTCAGTAAGTTTGCAGATGACACCAAGTTGGGTGGGAGTGTTGATCTGCTGGAGGGTAGGAGGGCTCTGCAGAGGGATCTGGACAGGCTGGATCGATGGACAGAGGTCAACTGTATGAGGTTTAATCCGGCCAAGTGCCAGGTCTTGCACTTGGGTCACAACAACCCCATGCAATGCTACAGGCTTGGGGAGGAGTGGCTGGAGAGCTGCCTGGCAGAAAGGGACCTGGGGGTGCTGGTTGACAGCCGGCTGAACATGAGCCAGCAGTGTGCCCAGGTGGCCAAGAGCTCCAACAATGTCCTGTCCTGTATCAGAAATAGTGTGGCCAGCAGGAGTAGGGAAGTGATTGTGCCCCTGTACTCGGCACTGGTGAGGCCGCACCTTGAATACTGTGTTCAGTTTTGGGACCCTCACTACAAGAAGGACATTGAGGTGCTGGAGCACGTCCAGAGAAGGGCAATGGAGCTGGTGAGGGGTCTGGAGCACAAGTCTTATGAGGAGCGGCTGAGGGAACTGGGGTTGTTTAGTCTGGAGAAGCAGATGCTGAGGGGAGACCTTATCGCTCTCTACAACTACCTGAAAGGGGGTTGTAGCCACGAGGGCGCTGATCTCTTCTCCCAAGTAACCAGTGATAGGACAGGAGGAAATGGCCTCAAGTTGTGCCAGGGGAGGTTTAGACTGGATATTAGGAAAAATTTCTTCACTGAGAGGGTGGTCAGGCATTGGAACAGGCTGCCCAGGGAGGTGGTGGAGTCGCCATCTCTGGAAGAGTTCAAAAAACATGTGGATGTGGCGCTTCAAGACATGGTTTAGGGAACATGGTGGCGCTTGATTAATGGTTGGACTTGATGATCTTGAAGGTCCTTTCCGACCTAGTGATTCTGTGATTCTGTGAAATTGGTGCTTAACTAAAGTGTGAAATAATAGATTACTAACACCAAAGTAAGTTCCTATAGTTTGCATTGTACAAAATCTGTCTTCTGAATTTTTCATGTAATTATAGTAAAATGACCCACAAAACATTTAATGTCTAAAAAATTTAATATCTGCCAACTTTCTTAACTCATAGTAGTTCATTGTTAAAGTGGTCGGGAGGATGAGAGCTCCTATTGCAACTGTACTTACTATGTAAGAATTCATTATCTATGAAATGTAGAAAAGTTTAGTCATGGAGAGATTAAATCTGATGCACTGAATTATGTCAAATATCAATTCAGGAAGATCAAAGTTATAGCCTCATTGAAGCTTGTAAAAAGCTCTGATATTGGTTTCAATAATGTCCGATATTAAATTAAAATCCTACCCTGAACCAAATCAAAATTAATTATGGACTTAGAAATCCTCTTTAAAATGGACTTACTATTGTCTGCTTACTTGGGAGTTTCAGCTGTTGCCATGTCATTCTGTGACCTTTTATTTGTCATATAAATTACAGCAGAAAAGAAAGTTTTTGCTATGACTTTGTCAGTACTGTGTTTTCTGTAGTATACCCATTAAAGTGCTTCAGGACACCGTAAAACCTTCAATGTAATTATTCTGACAAATTTTATTACTGAAAAGATATTTTTATTGCTAGAAAATTAAGTGCACTACTCAATCAGAAAGATTGAATTCATATGACTTTATGACACTCTCTATTCTGCAATTATTAAATCAATTTTCATTTAGCATTATAATTATGAATTGTTACAAGTCTAACTTTATAATTGTCTATTTCTTAATTTATATAGATGTATGTATATGAACATTCCATAACACCAAGTCATTGCAAGAAACAGTGAAATAATGTTTATTAGAGATATCGGTAAACAAAAAAAGGAACTAGCATAAAGTACTTTATTGATTTCTTGATGGTATAAATTCTGAAAAATTTGCTATGAAAAGATCATCCTCTTGAGAGGGGTCAATTCAAATCAGTATTCCAGCAAGATAGTTACTTACAGTACTACCCTCAAAAGACAAAGTTATTTGTTTCTGTCTTTTTAATCAGAAAAGATTACCATACTTCCCTGTCTGAGAAAGAGTTAGTACATAAGTTTTACAGATCATTGTATGAATATCAACTCTGTTTCTCAGGCCAAATATTAATTTTACTCATGTACAGTTTTGAGGCATGGGGTTTCATCCAAAGCTCTTAAGAATACGTGGTAAAGATCCTATTGATTTCACCAGTTATTTTCAAAACAGTTTCCTGTTACAAAACAAGAAATATTTTTTTTTAATTTTGAAGTTAAAATCATGTTTATGATCTTTTTATAAGACTAACTATTGCATATGGAAAAATTATAGTTTCTATATAGTTCAACATTAACATAATTATAAGTTGACTTATTAATTTAGCATTAGTATGCTATCTGAATGCAATCTGGAATATAATTTTTGTGCTTATGCATACTTAATTAAATATGCTATCAAGTAACTGCTTAAAGAGTTGTACACATCCTTGTGTCTTAACCCGTTCATTTTGGGCTAAGAAATAATTACCGTGAGATGACTGTGAATATATCGTATCTCTTTTTGATGTTTTATTGAAATCTGCTCATTACACTTCAAACTGCTCAGCAGCATTTCCTGAAAAGTGAGCAACGCATTAGTTGCATAATTCGAACAATTTCTCTTCATCACCTCATGACAGGTTCAGTAGTCAAGGTTGGAACCCTGCAGAAATATCAACCCACTGAGAATTATGAGACTATAATTTCTGTCAAGAACAAATATAAAAATTTTAATTATTTAAAAAATATTAAAAGGCATACTTATATAGGGATACAAATTCTATATCAATGCATACTAGGCAAATCATATACTTTAGAGTGGTCAGATTTAGGTACAACTGGAGGATGGTACTTTATAAATTTCATGATTTAACAGCAAAGGCTGTCTCAGGATGTCACTACACCTCTAATTCCCAGAGAACTGGGAGGATATAACAATAGGCTATTTCTTATTCCTTTGCTTTAATTACTTGTTTCTGATCACTTCTGAAGATGTAAAACAGGATTAAATACTCTATGGTTGATTCAGGTGGAAATTCTCACATACTTATCTAGAAAAATAACTATGATAGAATAATATCTAATGAAGAAAATCAGTGCTACAGGGAAAAAAATAGTTATATCCTTATTTGTAATATTGCACTTTAAAAAGAATTTGTTCTGCCATTTATTCTTGTATCTTAGAACTTCTTATTCTACTAATCTCTCTAGTCAATTTAACAACAAACACAGGTACTAAATGTAAAGTAATCAACAGAAAGACATATCTAAGTAATACGGGGCTTAATCATGGTATGCTGAAGAAGGAAAGGAGACAAAAAGCATAAATGGTCTGGTAATTTAATGCTGAGCATAAAGACAATATTTGCTAGTCTAAGTTTATGTATTTATTTTTTTTTTATGCACTGTAAGAGAAGATTAAGTTCAAGACCACGTGAGGAATCTGAACATACATAAATCCTGGTGATACGCATTTCAGACTCCTGTGGGATTTGGCTGATGTAGTTGCCAAGTCACTTTCCATGACATTGGAAAAGTCATGTCAGTCAGGTGGAGTCCCGTTGGTACAGATGTCCACTGTTCCTCTGGTGGAGCTCCCTTCACTCTCATGTAATGGATTCAGGAGCTGATCCCTTACACTTTTCTTTTAGTGATTCATCATTCCAGGTCTGGATGTAAACCAGGTCTGGGCTTGAAGTTAGGTACCGGAGAGTCCAAAGGAAGCAGAGCTTGCTGGTTTAGATAGCTGTGTAAAGAGGATAATACCCACAAGAGAGAGAACAAATAAACCTTCAATATTCCTTCAGCTTTAATGTGTATCTGATCATTTCGGCTATCCACCTCACTGATGGGCTTCCATATAAAATTGCAAAGGGGCTTATCCCTTCCATCACTCATGAAGTAATCCTAATGCTCATTAAGGCAATTGGTAGGATATCTACCCTTTTAAGATGGGTTTCTTGTCATAATTTAGAAATCTGTCTTTTAAGGATCTGATTGATTCTTTCAACCTTCCCACTAGACTGTGGTCTCCAAGGGGAAATGCAATCAACCAAGGATATTGTGACGGTGAGAGACTTCACCGTGAGGTTCAAATTAGACTTCACTGCAAGGCTCAAATTAACAATTTAGTTGAACTTCACTTACAGGTCTAATAACAATATATTTGAACTTCACTCACAGGGCCAATACGCCACTAGTGCAGGTTTTGATGAATACAACGGTGGAATGCACTATTGCAATTCTAAACCATGGGCGCGCTAGATAATACCTTGAAAAGAGTGCACTAATCACAATCTTAAAGCATGCCAAACACCATACGTATGTTTTTTAATCAGTTACCCGCTCTCAGGTAAGGCCTCTCAATCCCCGGGGAGTTACCGTGTACAGGGTCCTGCACAAGGGGGGAGAGAATCTCCTACAGCTCAGCTGTACCGTTGGAAAGACGGCCCCCCTTTCTGCCCAGACCTTAGGGCTTTTGTCTCCTGGTTTGATGGGTGGGGGCAGGACTCGTCTGAGTGGCTAATTTTGTTTAGTCTGGTGCTGTGATGGCCCATTAGTCTACCCTGACACAAAGTTACTCAATAGTGGTGGAATGGTGCTCAGGGCATTTGTTAAGGGATTACTGAAGGCGCCACTCAGGCCTCAGTTCTTACCATGGTGCAGTGTTCAGGCAACCCGGGGCTGAGCCGTTTGTGCAGCTCCCCCCAGGTCCTCTACTGCGTAGCTGTTAAAGTGAGAGGAAGTTGAGTCGATTCATAACTCCCTGCATCTCGCCTCTGTGCTCTGAAACCGGTCTAGCCAGGTGATCCCTTACAGTTGGTCATCCCTTACAACAGCCTTTTCTGCTTCTCACACCACCCCACCAGCAAGTAGGCTGGGGGTGCACAAGAAGTTGGGAGGGGACGCAGATGGGACAGCTAACCCAAACTGACCATAAGGATATTCCATACCATATGACATCATGCTCAGCAATAAAAGCTGGGGGAAAGAAGGAGGAACGGGGGGGCCATTGAGAGTTAAGACATTTGTCTTCCCAAGTAACCATTACATGTGATGGAGCCCTGCTTTCCTGGAGATGGCTGAACACCTGCCTGAAGATGGGAAGTAGTGAATGAATTCCCTGTTTTGCTTTGTTTGTGCACATGGCTTTTGCTTTACTTATTAAATTGTCTTTATCTCAATCCACAGTTTTTCTCACTTTTACTCTTCCGATTCTCTCCCCATCCCGTCGTGGGGGGGAGTGAGCTAGTGGCTGTGTTGAGCCAGCTGGGGTTAAACTACGATACATTTAAAGAAATTTAAGGGAGAACAGACCATGTTGTCACCTTGTACAGATTGTGTAAAAAGACTAATTGACTGATAAGGATTTTGTTATTAAAGCAGTCTAATATTCCCTTCTGGAGCTTCTGAAAACTGATCCCAGTCATGAGAACATTTACTTCTGAATAGCTTGTGAGGATTACAGCAAAAGTGAAAATACACATGAAATTTTTCTGAAAGTTAAGACCGTTTATAAAACATGCAGACAAAAATGTAACCAAAAGAGGTGTAGTAAAAACATTATTCAGGATACAGTGTTTGATGCAAGTGCATCTGAGGGTGTTTTTTTTTATGAGGTGCATACCCAGAAACATCATCCATTCCACATCAAATATTGTGAAAGTGGCAACTGTTAATCATAATGTAACCAAGGTGGTAGGGAATTAAAATAAAATAGGGTTAGAAAATAGGCTTGTGAATTTGTAGCAAGTTGTAACTATACGAACATTATGCACCAGCAATGCTGCTCGAGAACCCACCTAACCCTTCCCATCTTGATTTAATTATCAAGGAGTTAAGTGTAACATTGTGATCATGGTATTATGTTTTGTTCTAATAACAAGTAGTCAGAAAGAAGGAACACCTTGGTCAGTTCTACGGTCCGGTGGATAGGTAATTATTCATTCTATAGTCCTGTCTTAAAACAAAGGACTGTGGGGTGAATGGTTGCATATTGGACTGACAGCCCATGAAGATCTATTTAGTGTTGCCAAGTTTAAATGAACTTAGAAGGTAATTCTGGCAGGGGGAGATTGCGACCACCGACTCAGAGACCACCCACTCAAGAAACCCTCTGACTCAAAAGATTAAGGAAGTAAAATCCCAAGAAATTATAGTGAGCATGCGTGGTCATTTACATGGTAGGCGAGGAATACTTAACCAATCATTGTATGGACACGTGATGAATATATATTAATCTTGCCTATAAATGTTTGATTTTTGAACTGATCGAGCGAACACAATTTAGGAGGAGCTATCCCCCGTGTTCCCGGTGCCGTGAATAAAGAATGCCTGCCTTTTAACACTACATTGGTGTTACGAGGTTTATTCCCGATTTCGATGACAATAAGAAGGCTGCAACTTAAATCTCAAAGCTTTCAAAAGGTGTTTCAAAGCCACTGCTTAGGTTTTTTTACTTTCCTCTAGAGCCCTTTCACTACCGCCTCCATAATACTCTTCTATGTTTAAGGGAAGAACACCAGTTCAAAATATTATTTCACAGGAGTCAAAGAATCTTACTTGTCTATGAAATCTGGAAGTATGTTTAAATGTACATGGTGTATTTAAGGATAATAACATTGATAAATGGTAACACTGTGATGAGAAATAACAATTAGTAACAGTTATTGGTGGAAACATATTATCTTCCTGTATTTAAAATTGCCTGTAGAACAGCAGAATAATTTTCTTATTCTCTTAAACCAGTAGTTACGCATTAACTTCTTATATAGCTGAGATTCAGAAGCCTTTATCTAAACAAGCAAAATCACTAAAACAAGTTTTTAAATTAAAAAACTTTTTGAAGTAATAATTATAAGCATGATTTAAGTGCAGCGGCTTCTTCATTGACACAGTTTTATTACCCAAAATGGCTCTAAATTAATATTCCTGGCATGTTACAGGACACACACAAAATATGTTGATATATTGATTTTTATTAATCCTAAGACCTGTTTCTATTGTAGTGAAAAAAAAGTGTTTTCATTTACAATTTCTTGCTGGAGTGTATTGTAAAGGAATAATCACAAAAATGAACAAAAGGAACATGTCTGCCTTCTTTAGGCAAGTGATGAACAGACTGGGGGGTGATAAATTCACTGAAATCAAAATAATTTTTTTCAATATGTCTTTCACATATGTAGTTCCATATAAGAAATACATTTAAGATTCACATCTGATCTTTCTCGGACGAAGAACCCATTTATTAGGTTACCTTGCAAAAAATAATAACCCATTTCATTGCTGCTCATACAACATCACATTGGGATGAACTTCACATAGGAGAAAAACCTTAACTTGCTGGAAGAGCTGATCATTTCCAAGTGGTAATGCTGTGAACATTTTTTACAGAAAACCTCCTAACACCAACAGGTGTTTTCTGCAGATGCCAATGCTTATGAGATGCCTTATAATTTAGAAAAGATAAAGAGGAAGGATAGGGTGGGGCACAAGGTCACACCTTGATCAACAGTAACATAATGATTTCTGTATCTGTCATAATCTTGAGTTGTTACATAGAGTATGGATGTTGTTCTCCTTCAGCAGTTGGCTCATATGCTGAACTGTTTTCCTGGGTTCAACCCAGCAGCTGAGACCAACTGGCAGCATCTGACTAAAGATCCACCGGTTCCAGGAATTACATCTTCTTTTTGACTAGTTTAGAGTCCAGCATAACACTTTCCCACATCTTTTCTAATGATACAGTTAGAAAGGATATTATAATATTAGGTCCAAAAGATAAACTGTTTTATCATTACAGATTGCTTTTCAGTTTTGAGGTTCAAACTATTTGTTACCACTAGCTTTATGCAAATACTGATAGAGTATGACAGTTGTACCTGTTGCATTGAGAGGCAGAGCAATTTGGCAGAAACTAAACCCACTTGCGTTCCAGTTGATCCTCAGATATCAGAGGGACTGGGGGCGGCTGAGCTTAGGTTCTGAGTGATGCCCAAAGTCAGCGTTAGTAGTCCAGTCGTGCCCAACACCTTCTTTGGACTAACAGGGATCCGGATGCACTGCTAACATCACATGACGTGCTCAGCCGGACACCTCCTGAATTAACACGGCCACACTCAGAGGTACAGTCACATTCAGGGACAACACACTCGGCTGAGTCAATCAATAGTGCGATTTATAGAAGCAACAGATGCACAGGTTCTTTTAGATTGCCAGTGATAAATTCACTGTCTGCAAAGCACGTGCAATAAATTAAATACGTCCGGGTTACACACATGTGGGGTAATAAAACAACTCTATATAGAGATTCCTAAAGTTCCCAGGGATTCACCTGGGATAGCCGAGTGTTCAAATCTTACCCAAAGACGTCCCACTGGGGGGGAAGAGAGGGTCAGCCCATCGGTGGATCCTAAAGGTCAGGAGTGATGGTGTCTTCCCTGACACCCAGCTCTTTTCAATCTATTTTATAGTGTTTTACTTTGCAGGTGGAGCTTGAGTGACTCTAGTCATACATACCTTTATCAGGATTGGTTCAAAATTCGCTTGCTTCGAGTTTAAAGGCACAGACTAAGAAAAATTCAGTGCGCAAGCTCATTGAGGGGTGGTCGCACCTTGGGAGGTGGATAACTTTTGAGACGGGTTTTGGTATTATAATGATATTATAATAAGCAAAGTTCACTCCGAGTACAGCATTTCATCAAAAGTTGACAGGCTGCTGACCCAGGGCATCGAATGTGCAACTTATTAATGTACACACTGTGTACCTTTAGATTCCCTTGTTCACAGAGCGTAGCTGCAACATCTCCACTCTGCTCCATCTTCCATGCAATTTCTCCCAGAGTCAGCACACCAAGTTCCCCTGATGTTGCCAACATCTAGGGTTGCCTAGGGAATTGCCATCGTACAGACTCATTGTATATTAGCTAGGTAAACCAATAACACATTATAGAAGACATTTTCTGAGTGGTCCAGGAGTTTACTATGTGAAAATATTGTTTAGATTTCGTTTTATTACATCCATCATGTATCCTGGGCCTGTAAGATTTAGAATAGGGTCTTGTGACGGTCTGAATCTATACATGTCATTTGCATGTGTGAGCATACTGGAACTGATTATCGTCTAAGAAACAACAGAAATAACAATAAAGAAAAGAGAGGGTTCTCTGCAAAGCACTGAGTTTGGCGTTACAGGCTGCTGGACAATGCTTTCTGACTGCATCTATAGCAAAGCTTCGGCGTTTTATCTTGACACTAGCGAGTAACCAAGCACACTGCTCACTAGCCAAGAAAGTAATTTAGAAAAAAAAAAGCCTGCTATTTCCAGCTCCATCTGACACACTATTCATATAAATGTTCACTGAAAAATAATCAAATTTTTTCTCTCATTTGCTGTGTTCTTTTGAATGATTTTTATTATTTTTAACCTGCAGGATTTAGCAATATTGTTGTCCCAAGTATGGGCTCTTCCACCTGGTGTGCTGAGAGCTGAAAAACACACGGAGTTGAGATATTTGCTTTTATTCCAAATCCGCACATAGCTGGGTGCTAGGTGGTAGGTCCACAAAGCTAGCATCCCTCGGTTAACACATGGAAGATATTTATACATTTTGAGCAACACTTATCATTATTTTTGCAAGTTTTCTTTATCACCCTGTTCCCATTGGTTCTTGCAAGCCTCATCTCCACTTAAAGTCACAGCGTCCTTTTTTTTTTACTGTGTATGCTTAATAAAGATGAGGCTTTTGTGAGGAGGGAGCTTTCCCCACCCAGGGGCAGGTTTCTATTATGCCAGTTATATGTTAATTAGATATTAATTAGGCTAGTTCACTCAAAGTTCAGTAGCTGTGTTCTTTCTATGATTATCTTGTCCTTCCCTCAAGGTTTCACCTTGTTAACTACTCACAGAGACTAAACAATACCCCCAGCTTAAGTCTTCGCATACCTTCAGCAGTATCTACTGTTGTGAAATCAAATTTTCAGAAGGAAATAGTAGCTGGAGTAATAAGAGAGCAGGGGAACAATAGATTTCAACATCACAGGAAGAAAAACAAGGGCTGGTTATGTTTTTTCAAATGAAGGATGTCTTTCCCAAAACAAAATGCAACAAAATGAACAGTGATTTCTTGCAAAAGATGAAATGTCAATGTTTATGTTCGGTTTATGTGTCAGGGAATTGTTAGTGGGAATGTATGGGGGGGTTGCTCTGTGAGAAAAGACCCGAGCCTACTGGACAGAGCCACTTCCAACCGGTCCCATATTGGACCGAACAGAGGACACAGCTGAACCCACCAGTGACAGTGATGGCACTTCTATGATATCATATTTAAGAAACAGTAAAAACCACTGTGCAGAAGCTGTGAGAGAGAGGAGTGACTGTATTGCATTTGTATGGCACGGTTTTGGTAGCAGGAGGCTGCAGCGACAATGGTCTGTGAGAAACTGCTAGAAGCTTCCCCCATGTCTGATAAAGCCAATGCCAGCTGGCTCCAAGACAGACCCACCACTAGCCAATCCCGAGCCAATAGGTGATGGTGGCAGTGCCTCAGAGTTGACATATATAAGAAGGGGGAGGGGAGGAAACAGGCACACAGCAATTGCAGCCAGAGAGTGGAGTGAGAATATGTGAAATGACTCTACAGACACCAAGGTCAGGAATGAAAGAGCGGGGTAGGTGCTCCAGGCACAGGAGCAGAGATTCCCCTGCAGCCCATGGTGAAGACCATGATGAGACAGTCTGTCCCCCTGCAGCCCATGAAGCTCCATAGTGGAGCAGATCTCCACCTGCAGCCCAGGGAGGACCAGTGCAGGGGGATGCCCAAAGGAGGCTGTGACCCCTTGGGAAGCCCATGCTGCAACAGGCTCCTGGCATGACTTCTGGACCCATTCAGAGAGGAGCCCACACTGGAGCAGGTTTGCTGGTGGGACTTGTGACCCCATGGGGAACACAGGCTGGAGCAATCTGTTCCTGAAGGATGGCACTCCATGGCAGTGCCAGCAGTTTGTGAAGAACTGCAGCCTGTGGAAAGTACTTAGATTGAAGAAGCTCATGCAAGACAGTCTCCCATGGGATGGACCCCATGCTGAGTGCAAAGACTCCTCACTCTGAGGAGGAAGGCGTGTCAGAGAAAATGTTTTATGAACTGACCACAACACCTGTTCCCCATCCCCCTGTGCCGCTTGGAGGGAGGAGGTAGAGAGCTCGAGAGTGAAGCTGAGTCCAGGAAGAAAGGAGGGATGGGAGAAAAGTGCTTTAAAATTTGGGTTTAGTTTTCATTACCCTACTCTCATTTGATTGTCTGTGATGGGTTGACCTCAGCTGGACACCAGGTGCCACCAAGTCATTCTATCACTCCCCTCCTCAGCAGGACGGCGGGGGAGAAATTAGGATGGAAAAAAATAACTGAATACATGAGTCAAGACAAAGGCAGTTTAATCAGCAGAAAGCAAAGGCTGTGCGCAGAAGAGTGAAAGAAAACAAAAGATTTACTCTCTGCTTCCCATGAGCAGGTGATTTTCATCCACCTCCCAGGAAGCAGGGCTTTAATATGTGTAGCGGTTGCTCTGGAAGACAAACATTGAAAAAACGAATGCCTCCATTCCTCTTACTTTGTCTTAGTTTTTGTTGCTGACCTGATGTCATATGGTACGCAATAGTTTGGGTCAGCTGTCCTGGCTCTGTCCCATCCCCAACCTTGATGCTGTATGAGTACTGCTCAGTGGTAACCAAAACACTGGTGTGTTATCAACACCCTTCTAGCTACCAATACAAAGCACAGCACTATGAGGGCTGCTGTGGGGAAAATTAACTCCATCTCAGCCAAACCTAATATATTAACAATAGATTAAATTAATTTTGCCAAGTTGAGTCTGTTTTGGCTGTGATGGTAATTGCTGAATGATCTCTCCTTGTCCTTATCTCAACCCACAAGCTTCTCATCATACTTTTTCTCCCCTGTCCAGTTGAGAAGGGGAGTGATAGAGTGGCTTTGGTAGGCACTTGCTGTCCATCCAAGGTCAACCCACCACAGTGACCAAAAAAAAAGTGAGAAACATCCCTGCAGACATCAAGGTCCATGAAGAAGGAGGAGGAGGAAGTGCTCCAGGAGCAGGAGCAGAGATTCCCTTGCAGCCTGTGAAGAAAGCCGTGCTGAAGCAGGTTGTAGCCCATGGACAACATCAGAACAGATATCTGCACTGGAGCCTGTGGAGGACATCACACTGCAGCAGGTCAACACATCCTGAAGGAAGCTGCAACCATGGTGGGCCCATGCAGGAGAAGGTTCTGGCAGAAGCCACAGCTCATGGAGAGGAGCCTACACTGGACCAAGTTTTCTGGTAGGAGATGCAGCCTGAGGGTAAGCCACACTGGAGCAAACCATTCCTGAAGGGCTCTACTCCATGGAAAGGACCTGCACTGGATCAGTTCACAGAATCAGAGAGTTAGAGAATCACAGAATCACAGAATGGTTGAGGTTCAGTGGGAACTCTGGAGGTCATCTGGTCCAACAACCCTGTTCAAGCAGGGCCAACTAGACCCTGTTGGCTCAGACCATATCCAGATGTTAACATCCCTAAGGAGGGAAACTGCACAACATCCCTGGGAAACATGTTCCAGTGCTCAGTCACCCTCTGTTATGATTTATGCACACCTGCCACCATAACAGGATCTGCACCTAGGATCCCACTGAAAATGCAAAGTCCAAGTGAAGGTTGCCAATTATCCTTTTATTTGTTCTTAGGTTACAGCTGGAGAGGGACCCCTACACCAGTTCATGCCTCTCAGTTATACCCATACCACCCATCACACTTAATTCCGGTCTGTGGTCTCTTGATTTTCACTGTCACTGGGCTGTCCTTCTTCTGAAGTTACTTCATTCTCTTCAAATTGTCTCCTTGATCCTTATCTTCTTCATTCAACTTGTATTTGCCAGATTCAGCTATTTTTTTGTCAGCAGCATTAGTTTTATCAAAAAGTTTACTCTCAGTCAGCTCTTGAAACCTAAGGCTTCAACTACTTTAGTAACTTAGCTACATTAGTGATAAGATACTAATGCTAAACGAGACTATTCAGAGAGAAGAATACAGATAATCACATCTCTTCTTTAACACCCTCAAAGTAAAAAAGTGTTTCCTGATGTTCAGACCAAGCTTCCTTTGTTTTAGTTTGTGCACATTGTCTCTTGTCCCATACTTGAGCACCACTGAAAAGAGCCTGATTCTCTTTTCTTTGCACCCTCCCTCCAGGTATTCCTATACATTATTAAGATCTCCCCTGAGCCTTCCTTTCTCCAGTTCCAATTCTCTCAACCTTTTCTCATAGCAGACATGCTCCAGCGTCTTCATCATCCTTGTGGCCCTTCATTGGATCCTTTCCAGTACATGAATGTCTCTTTTGCACCAGCAAGCCCAGAGCTAGACACAGTCCTTCAGGTGTGGCCTCAGCAGTGCTGAGTAGAATGGAAGGATGCCCTTAGTCAGCCTGCTAGCAATACTTTGCCTCTTGCAGCCCAACATACTCTTAGCCTTCTACGCAGCAAGGGCACACTGCTGCCTCATGACCATCTTGGTGTCCATCACCATGCCTGCATCCTTTTCTGCCAAACTGCTTTCCATCTGGGTTACCCCCAGCACACATTGCTGCCTAGGGTTTTTCCTCCCCAAGGACAGGACTTGGCACTTCTTGTTGAACTCCAAGAGGTTCTTGTTGGCCCATTTCTCCTGATTTAAAAGCTGGCAGTTTAGAAGCCAGCAAGCCCGCCATTTCAGCAAAACCACTGAGGTGAAGGGCTCTGGAGCAGAGGATCGCAACAGGATCGCAACCCTTTCTAAAGCAGCAAAACTGTGAAGGTGAAAGCGCAGGGAGAGAGAGGGTGCCCCAGCTCCCTGCCCCAAGCCGGCAGCGCGAGCTCCTGACGAGCAGCAGCTCTGACTCAGCATGGGCAGGGACAAGAGCAGCAGCGGCCAAGGCCCCTCACGTACAAGAGCACCCCCCAGGGAGCATGAGCAACCAGGAGCATGGTGAACAGGGCAGGCAAACAGCATGTGGTGCGTCAGAAGGGCATGGTACATCAGTTTGCGTGGCAGTTGGCGCAGGCAGGGCATACAGGGAAGGCGCGTGGGTAGGGCATAGTCCATCCTCTGGCACTAGAGGGTCTCTCAGTGATTGGTCATTGCCCTCCCAGAAGAGACCCAGCTCCAAGAGTCTCCACTCCAAGCCATGGCCAAAAGGCACGAGGTGACCCAGACTGAGCTCCCACTCAAGCATGTGGCTGTCCATGTGTCCGGCTGCAGGCAGTGCTTGAGCCTGTCACTCGTGCTGGAGGCCAGTGAGGACAACACCTGTGTGCGGTGTGGCCAGGTGAGCGATTTGCTCAGCCTGGGGGCAGAGTTGACAGAGGCCATGGGGAGGCTGAGGAGCATCAGGGAGTGCAAGAGGGAAATGGAGCAGTGGAGCCGCACCCAGCCGTCCCTGAGGTAGAGGCAGCAGGTTGAGGCTCCACAAGCAGCAGAGGATCTCCTACCTTGCTGCCGGGCAGAAGGAGAGGGCCTAAGAGACGAGGGGGAATGGAAACAGGTCCCTGCTTCGGGTGGCAGGCAAATCCCCTCTCGGACTCTCTCACCGTCCCAGTTGCCCTTATACAACAGACATGGGGCTCTGGAACTTGAAGGCCAGGCACATGAGGACCTTGATGAAAGTCCATCCAGGGGCTTGCCTAGGGTGAGTCAGTCACCCCCATGCATCAAAACGTCCTCTATTAAGAAAAAAAGGAGAGTAATTGTCACAGGTGACCCCGTTCTGAGGGGTACAGAGGGCCCAATATGCCAACCAGGCCCAACCCTGCTGCCTTCCCTGGGGGCCAGGTGAGAGACATTACTAGGAAACTCCCTGGTCTGTTTCAGCCCACTGATTACTACCCGCTGTTGGTTATGCAAGTTGGCAGCAATGAGGTTGCACACAGAAAGAAGCCTAAAAACAATTAAAAGGGATTTCAAAGCACTGGAGCAACTGGTTGAAGGATCAGGAGCACAGGTAGTGTTTTCGTCAATCCCTTCAGTAGCAGGGAAGAACACAGACAGGAACAGGAAAATACACCTGGTTAACACGTGGCTCAGAGGCTGGTGCCATCGGCAGAATTTTGGGTTCTTTGACCATGTGGAGGTTTACATGGCACCAGGCCTTGATGACAGAAGATGGACAAAAGGATTCTTGCTTACGAGCTGGCAGGCCTCATCGAGAGGTCTTTAAACTAGATTCAAAGGGGTAGGGGATAAAACCAGGCTCACTAGAGATGAGCTTAAGGAAGGCATGCCAATGCTGGGAGTGAAATTGATAGCCCAGCTCAAGTGCATCTACACCAACGCACACAGCATGGGCAGCAAACAGGAGGAGCTGGAAGTGATTGTGCAGCAGGACAGCTGCATCACAGAAACATGGTGTGATGACTTTCATGACTGGAGTGCTGCAATAGATGGCTATAAGCTCTTCAGAAGGGATAGGAATGACAAGAGAGGTGGTGGGGTGGCTCTGTATGTTAGGGAGTGTTTTGATTGTATAGAACTCAACAATTGTGATGACCAAGTCAAGGCAAATATGAGGGGAGAAGCAAACAAGGCAGATATCCTGTTGGGTGTCTGTTATAGACCATCCAGCCAGGATGAAGAGGCAGGTGAAGTATTCTACAAGTGACTGGCGGAAGTCTCACAATCGCTAGCCCTTGTTCTTGTGAGGGACTTCAATCTACCAGACATCTGCTGGAAGTATAACACAACAGAGAGGAAACAGTCTAGGAGGTTCCTGGAGTCTGTGGAAGATAACTTCCTGACACAGCTGGTGCGTGAGCCTAGCAGGGGAGGTGCCCCGTTGCAGAGAAGGACTGGTGGGAGATGTGGTGGTTGGAGGCCGTCTTGGGCTTAGTGATCACAATATGATAGAATTCTCAATCCTGAGTGAAGTAAGGAGCGGGGGTCAGCAAAACTGCTACAGTCAGTCTCAATCCCTTCAGGAGTGGCTGCTGCAGCACGGACTTATCCATAGTCACTGTTGCTTTGAGGTGTACTTTCTCCCATGTGGTTTCTTATCCATGGGCCATGATCCTTTCAGAGGACACCTGCTGTGTTGTGAACTTATCCACCATCACAGATGCTTTGAGGTGTACCTGCACTGATGTGGACTTTTCCATATCCACAGACACTTCAAGGTGTCCTGCTCCCATGTGGACTCATCCACAGACCACATTCCCTTTCACTCAAGTCCACACTGGAGTTCCAGCCTGTGTAGTACAGCAGCACAGGAACAGCAGCAATGCCCTGTCCATCTGACAGCCAGATGCATCATCGTTGCTGTTATCAAAATGTTCCCAGGCACAGCAGAGTAAGATGATAAGCAGTACAGCAGTACAGCAAACAGCAAAAGAAAAAAGCAGCCACTAATGAGCATGAGGCTCTAATACGCAGTAAGGCAAGCAAGCTCCACAGCAAGCACAGAAGCCTGCCCATTAATAGTTAAACATCAATAACAGCTATAAAGTCAATCTAGCACATTCCGATCAAATCTGTCATTATTTTGAAGCCTTTGTGCCTCACCATGGGCACGAAAAAGGACTGCTGTGGTTTAACCCCAGCCGGCAATTAAGCACCAGAGAGCCACTTTCTGACTCCCCACATTGGGATGAGGGAGAGAATTGGAGGGATAAAAATGAGAAAACTCATGGGTTGAGATAACAGCTGTGTAATAGGTAAATTAAAAGCTGCTTGCACAAGCAAAGCAAAATAAAGGGATTTAGTCACTGCTTCACATCGGCAGACAGATTGTTAGCCATTTCTAGGAAATTGGGACTTTATCACATCTAGCAGTTACTTGAGAAGACAAATGCCATGACTCTCCTTTCCCCCAAGCTTTTTTTTGGTCAGTTGGGTTCAGCTGTCCCAGTTGTGTCTCCTCCCAACTTTTTGTGCACCCCCAGCCTACTCGTTGCTGGGGCAGCCTGAGAAGCAGAAAAGGTCTCGATGCTCTGTACACACTGTTCAGTGATAACTAAAACATCAATATGTTATCAACGTGGTTTTGGTCACAAATCCAAAACATAGCACCATAGGAACTACTATGAAGAAAACTAATTCTCTCTCAGCCAAAAATAATACAGAAATACACCACTTCAAAGTCAAAATGTTTCATGGGTTTTCATCACTTTCTTCAGTCTGGAGGTACACACATAAGTGAGAAAAACTTGACCCAAACACCCTTTTGACATAATTTCTTTAAAGGAAAAATTTTGAAAAGTTTTGTTTTATTGCAATGAATAATGACATCTGTCAGGAAACATAGAACGTTCACAGAATTCTCCTAGATAGCAATAGAAATAACTATCCATTGACCTTTTACATTTATCAAGAACTTTTTAACATTTTGCAATGAACACAGGACTTCTCTATGGCCTATTCATTTGGCAGAACATGTGAACTCATTTATTGTGAAGAATAGAACTTTGTGAGGTATATCTTCACACAGAAGACGATAGTCAGAAAGGGATAAGAAACTTTTAAAACAGACTGTTTTCAATGACAATTGACATGACAAGTTTAACACTGTATCTAGACCTAATCCAGATGAAGAATGGAGAGCAATCTTGTTCAGACCATGATAATCAGAGGGAAGGATTCCATATCATTCCAGTTTTGGTAAGTTAGATGAAGCTAAGTCATAATATAAACTATTAATGCAGATAATTTTCAAAGCCAATTCTGCTGCAGACTGAGACTGAATTTTGTGCCAAAACATTCAGTTATAGATAATGTGTTTCAAAGGACTCTTGGTTTTGAAGGGATGTGCACCCTGAAGGATGCACGAGGCGACGAGGTTGTTGGTCTCTTCTCCCAAGTAACTAGTGATAGGACAAGAGGAAATGGCCTCAAGTTGCGCTAGGGGAGGTTTAGATTGGATATTAGGAAAAATTTCTTCACTGAGAGGGTGGTCAGGCATTGGAACAGTGTTGCCTTCGCAGGCGTGGCGACCTGGTTCAGGAACGGCATGGCGACCAACCCCAGGCCGCTCGGTCCATCAGCTCCCTGACACCAATGTGGTGGACGGCAAATGGCGTTTATTGGTGTGTGACACGGCGTTATATAGCTTAGGTTTATAACCTCACTTCCGTCTGCTTGCATCATAAATTAAACGCTATTGGCTTTCAGGAGAGGGGCCCTAACTTTCCGTACAGCGCGATATCTTCCGGCCGCCAGACCCTAGCTATCTACATTTCCCCCCTCCCTATGCGTAATTAAATGAATTTATTAATTTATAATAATAAATTAATTATTAATTATATTAATTAATATTAACAGTAATTAAATTACTGTTTAATTAATAAATTAAATTTGTTAAAATATAGCAATCTTAAAGAATATATATCTCGTAACCTTGGATAGGAAACATACTAAATGCATCCTACTCTTAGTCAGTGCGTTATAATAATGTTAAAAAATATATACATATTACGAACTTGAATAGAAAACACAAGGCACGTCAAGAGGTGACTGGGGGGCACCTGGGAGCAACGGGGTATAACTGGGGATAGTTAAAGGAAATTTTGAACAAGAACATTTCTAAAGCAGCTGTTGGCGTTCTATCAACATGATGTTGACCTTCTCTAGTCGGCTCTTAACAAATGATGCAAGTCTGTTCAATACACAGGGTCCAAAGATCAATGCTATCATGATAATTACGATCGGCCCTGTCAAGGTAGATATCAGAGTGGTCAGCCATGGTGAATGGTTAAACCACGATGTAAGCCAATCTTGTTGTGCCTCTCGTTCCCTTTTTCGTTTCTCTAATCCCTCTCGTAATTTCGTCATAGTGTCCCTCACTATTCCGGAGTGGTCCGCATATACACAACACTCTTCCCTTAGTGCAGCGCACACTCCCCCTTGTTGCAAGAACATCAAGTCTAACCCTCTTCGATTTTGCAACACTACCTCAGATAGTGATCTAATTGATTGTTCCAATGCACTTATTGATTGTTCGATTCTAGCCAGGTCCTCATCTACTGCCACCCTCAGGGCGCTAAGTTCTTTGTTCTGTTGCACCAAGGATGCTACTCCTGTACCTATTCCCGCACCTCCTACGATCATTAGAGTAGCTATTGTTAGTGCTGTAAGGGCTTCTCGTTTTGACAGGTGATGTTCCGGGGTAATCTGTGAGTCGTAGACAAAGTCTTCGGTATGGTAAAAGATTTTGGGGACTATAGTTACCTGGACACAATATTCTGAGGATTTATCAAATTTTTCCAACGATAGACAAGGTGTAACTCCCATAGTGGAACAAACCCACTGGTTTTGCTGGCCGGTATTAACCATTTTGCAGGGGTTTTATCTTGTGTCTTACTAGCACATAGTTGTTTTTTGTGCTTTGGGACTTTACCTACGCACACGCCACTTCCCACACCCGCGCTAATGTAATTCCTTGCTTTTCTGTGTCCCATATACACTGGGCCAGATTTGAGCCATTTACTCGTCTGGGTATGTCACCTATTCCTACAGCCTCATAAAAGGGTGGTCTTATTCCATAGCACAGCCAACAATGCTCCGTAAGATTTGGGTTAGTTTTGTTCAGTAGTTGATAGCTAGCTTGCATCATTTTCCAGAGAGAATTTTGATTGGGAGTTTCGGTGGTGTGTGTTGCTCTGGGTGCGGTAACTTTGGTACTAGCTACAATATTATGTGGTAATGGTGTAGGTATTGTTGGGTCAGGTATTTTCGGGATAAGAACCGGGTTAGGCCCGATTGCTTGGTTGGGGCCTACTGGCAGTGGATCATTCGGGATAATCTCCTTTTTTATGAGGATTAAACCACCTTTGTCTGTCCCTGGTTCTGTGTACCTTATCCCCCACATTTTCCCAAGTAACCAACTGTCTTTTTGGGGCTCAGTAACATTTAAGAAGAGATACTGACAATTTCCGCGTCCTCGCCATGCTTGTGGTGGAATGCACTTATATGGACCCCACTGGACTTTTAGGTATTTGTCTCTACCACTACCCGGTATCCAAGCAGGGGCTATGGTCTCACATCCCCAATAGCTACAGTAATATTGGTTAGGGTAGCTGCAATAACTCTTCCCCGGGTTCGAGCTGGGACACATATAAAATCCTAGGTATCTCCAGCACCGGTCTCTCGGGACAAGCTGACACAGAGAGGCATTAAAACTTGGCGCATCTGATGTAATTTGGGTTGCGATAACTTGCTGATCATCAAATCGAAGGAGGGACCATTTAAATGGCCGATGGGGATGGTGTTCTGATACTGCTTGCCCTATAGTGACGAGCCCTAAAATCAAGATCACACAAAGACATCGTAGCCTCCCCCTTTGGAGGTTAGGTCGCTGCTGTTTGGATTCCACCAGTGTGGAGCTCCCAGGTGCGGACAGGATGCTTGTCGGCTTGTCGTCCTCTCTCGCCACCGGGGTGTACGGGTTACAAGGACGTCCGATAATCCGATCCTGTGGACAAAAACTCACAGTTTTCATTAGCTTTATTCTGAAGGTCCGGTTTAATAGACTTAAGCAGACACCACTTAACTTTTCCATCTTTTTTAACTGCGGCATACCCTCGCCTTGTAAGGACTAGCCTCCACCCTTGTTCCCATTCTCCCAGCTCATTTTTGATTATAACTAACGGGCCTTCTTCTAGCGCTTGAGCGGCCCAATGTTTTTGGGTGGGGCTATTCACCTCTCCTCCCCTGGGGAATTGATTTAGTGCTAAAAGGGCGGTCGCTCGCAGGCGTGCTTGGTCTCCCGGGGGAACGGCGTTGGCAAAACCTTCTGTTTTTGCCAACACCTCTAATTTAGATTTCAGAGTTTGATTTGCTTGTTCGACTATAGCTTGACCTGTGCTGTTATATGGAATACCGTGTGTTAAGGTGATACCCCATTTCAAAGCAAATGCCTGGACTGATTTGGAGGCGAAGTTCGGGCCATTGTCTGTTTTGATCTGATTAGGGATGCCAAGCCACGCCATGACCGTCAACCAATGTTGGATGGTTGCTTTGGAGTCAGTTTTGAGGTGTTGTGTGGCTATGATCATTCTGCTACATGTATCTATGGTTACTGCTAGCCACGCTCGAGGTTTCAGCAACTGACAGAGCGTAAAATCCGTTTGCCACACTTCGGAGGCCTTAAGGCCTCTGGGGTTGACTCCACTGGACCACAGTGGTGCTTTCTGGCAATGGGGACACGTGGCTACTATGTGTTTCGCGTCAGTGACCGAGATCCCGCATTTCTTTGCTAGCGCTTTAGCTCCGATGTGGAGAGACTCGTGTAGCTGGCGGGCATCTCTTAGTGTCCACACCCCTTTTGCAGCAGCGTCTGCTTTGTCGTTGCCGGTTTGGAAAAACCCTTTGATTGGGTCATGGCTGTTGACGTGGATGACCGATATGGTGCCCTTTCTGGAAAAAAGTGCTTCTTCCAGCATGATAGCTGTTGTGGATGTTGACACGCCGGGTCCCGACATGGCTAAGCAAAGCTTAGCCATGAACATCAAATCGGTCACTATGTTGAGGTGTTCCATTGGGAACAGTCCACACGCTAGTACTACAGCCATCGCTTCTAGCTGCTGGACTGAAAGCGCACGATCGGTCGTTTTAATGCAGTGCCATTCTCCTCCCGATTGCCATACTGCCGCTGCGGTTGAGGTCGCTGAGGATGCGTCTGTGAAGACCGTTGGTCCCTGTTGGGGCCGATCCATGATCTTCCTTGGGAGGTCGATGTTGACAATTGCCAGCAATTGAGCCCAGGGGGGTTTTGTAGCATACCGGACTTCTCCGCCAAATCCGACGAGAGCTATAGCTAGATACTCTGACATCGCCACTGATAGCGTTGGGAGCTGTTTGTGGAAGGGTAGGTATATCCTGGTGGGTTCGATGCCTAGATGTCTTAGGGCGAGTTTTCTGCCTTTCATGATGAGGCTACCAAGGCACTCGACTCCTGGAGAGAATGCACGTGACGGTTTTCCCAGGACTATCCATTGTATTGGTTGAGCTTTTTCAGGAGGTCCCTGGGCTAGTGCCCCTACTCCACCTCCCTCCATGAAATGTACATACAGATCGAGTGGTATATCTGGGTCCCACCTGGTGAGCGTGCTTGACGATACCTGTTGCTCGATAAAGTCAAGAGAGTCTATTGCTTTCATCGTCAGAATTTTTTGTTCCCATGGGTTCTTTCCCTTCAGAAGGTCATACAGGGGGGCCATGATCTCGGGAGGGATCAGGACAATGTTGCGGAGCCATTGTAAGGACCCCACTAGCTGCTGCATATCATGGAGCGTTTTGATGTTCCGACGGATCTTTATTTGGGGTGGGGTTATGTAGGAACTTGCGATCTCCACTCCCAAAAAGCTCACACATGGTCCTCTTTTAACTTTCACGCTCGCGATCTCGAACCCATTTGTTTTTAAAGTTTCCAAAACTGTTGATACTAGCTGGTCCACCTGACTTCCTGATGGTGCGGCGATCAAGATATCATCCATATATTGGATGATAGTCGCGGTCGGGTCACTACGCCGAATCGGTGCCAACGCCCGATCCACTGTAATTTGGCAGATGGTAGGCAAGTTGATCATTCCCTGAGGCAGCACTTTCCACTGGAAGCATAGGTTGGGGCGGTGGCTGTTTGGGAAAACGACAGAAAAAGCAAACCGCTCTTTGTCTTCTTCATGTAGGGGTATCGAAAAGAAACAGTCTTTAATATCAAGGACGGCACAAGGTTGTCCTTTTGGTATCATAGAGTTCATGGGTAACAGTGTTTGGACAGGGCCCATTGGTTGGATTCTTTTATTTACTTCACGCAGGTCATGGAGGAGGCGAAACCCCTCGCCCGTTCATTTGGGTATTACAAAAACTGGGGTATTCCATGGGCTAGTAGAAGGCTCTATATGACCTCGTTGTAGTTCGCGGTCGACTAGCTCAAGAAGAGCGTCCATTCGAGGCTTTGACAGGGGCCACTGCTCGACCCACACTGGGTCAGACGATTTCCACGTCAGTCTAATTGGTGGGAGTGGGTATGCGGCAGTGGCCCTTACGGTAAATTTGTCACCCTGGCTTTTAATAGGGTTAGGGCGTCCCTTCCCAACAGGGGTGGGACTCCTGACATGACATATGGGAAGAGGGTAATGGTTTTCTCCGGCCCTTTTTCAGTGTGGAGCATAATTGCTACTAATTGAACACTCTTTCGAGCTCGGGTTAATCCCCCGACTCCACCCACCATGGGGGCGTCTTCCAATTTCCAATGTGGGGGCCAGTTCGTCTCAGGGATAACTTTAACATGTGCTCCAGTATCGATTAAAAAGGGGACACTAATGGTGGTGTCATTTAAGGTATTATAGAGGGAACAGGTCCCCCACACCACTGGTGGGTTATCACACTTTACTGCCAGGGCCACCCTGGGGTCTCGCCCCCAGGGGGTGGTCCTTGCTGTCCCTGAGGTAGGGACAGGTTCGGCTGGATCGTCGGTTGAACCGTAAAGTTGGTCGCTTGTTGAGGGTGTAGCGGGTTCGGGAGCGCTTCGCCCCACCTGGGAAGTTGTTGGGCCGCCTGGTGTCCCAAGTGGGAGAGGGCTGTGCGCAGCCCAGGCGTCCTCTCCCCCTCCCGTTTCCCTGAGTTTTAGATCTACATTCTTTAGCAAAATGTCCTTTCTTTCCGCAGGCCCAACACAGTCCTCTGGGTCGGTTCTGGCACGGGGGAAGCGCTGTTAGTGCAACCCCTGACCGAGGGCAGTTTGCTACAACGTGGCCCGCCTGGCCACATTTAAAACATGTCATCACATTAGCTATTGCGGTACGAACAGCCACCTGGATCGGGGCTAGATGCTCTTCCTTCGTGACATGCTTAATCATGTCCGCAATGCTTGACCCCACTGGCAGTGACCGTAGGATTTCCTCGGTTGTCGAATTGCACTGCTGACGTAAGCAATCTGCAACAACCGGGCGCTTCGCATCCGTGGGCAGGGTCGAGGAGTCGACCGCTGCCTGGAGGCGATCCACAAATTGCGTAAAGCTCTCATTTTCATTTTGTTTTATTGTGGACCATGGCGATGGCTTGACAATACCTCTAGAGGCTGTGTGAATAGCTTCTCTGGCTGCACGAGTAGTTGTCATTACTTCATGGGCCCGCAGGCCCTGGGCCTGCGCCTGGGGGGTAATCATTGTTGGGTCTGTACCCATCAGCCGCTGCAGGCCGGAGCCATGTAGCGGGTGATCCACCCCGGTTGTTCGGGCTAGTTGTTTCGCACAGTTGTCCTCCCATTCTTGTTTAAAAACAATCATCCCTGCCCCGTCGAAGATCAATCTATGTTTGTTTTATATCGAACGGGAGCATATCGTCTCCCCCAAAGACACCATCTATGAGGGTGGAGACCATGGCAGAATTAAGCCCTTTATCCGCAATTGCCTTAACAATCGCTTGTATATCTTTAGGGTTTATTGGTGAGTGGACCCTCTGTCCCCCATCTGTCACCTGGACCGGGAACGCTAGCGCGGCCGATGGGGCCCAGTCGGCACACGCAATCTTTATTTTCCTCCAGTCCGTGAGAGGGATTTCTCCCCTTCGCGGTTCCTCTTTAATTTGGATGGGAATATTTTGGCTCTTGACTTTATTTATCTCTGTTTCCTCCTTCTCTGAGTTTGAATCGGTCGTGAATCACTCGTCCCAGCTAGTGCCTGATCCAGAGTCGGCACTCGACTGACTGGTTACTTCCGGTTTGCAGGACCTTTTTGTTGGGCTCCGGCCCCGCCCGCTTCCCTTGCGGGCGGGCCGTTCTCGCCCTCTTGGCTCGTCCCGCCCGCTTCCCTTGTGGGCGGGCCATTCCCGCCCTCTTGATTCGTCCCGCCCTCTGCTCGGCGGGGTGTTTGTCTTATCAGCGCATTTTTTCGGATGGCCACTCTGATTGGCTTTCCGCCCTTCGCTCGCGCTCTCCTCGCCTTCCCGGTCACCCTCATCACCTTTCTTTTTCTCGTTCGCCTCCCCTTCCCGTTTGTGTGCGCTTGTTAACGCTAACGCTTCCTCCCTGTTCCCGCTAAGGGCATCCTCGCCCCGCCCTTTGCCTTCTTGCTCGGCGCCATCTTGGGGCGTATAGGGCGGTGGTGTAGCCCAGACTTCCTCAGACTCTGATTTCTCGGCGGCACCCCTGGCCTCCTCGGCTAGCTTACCCCAGAAGAATTTAGCTCATTTCTGTCCGTCCGTAAGCGGATCGGGGTTCGGGAATTGAGGGGACGTGTCGCCCTTTTGCAGATCTTTAGGCTCAGTAGAATAGTCATCGTCTAGGGGGTGCAAAGTCTGCGTGGCTGCCCCGACTCCCAATTTCGGGGTGACCAACAAACAGTTCTTTGCCGCCCTCCAGGTGTCCTGTTCTTGTATAGCCTTCTGCAGGGCCTGTATGACTTTCCCCCACGACTTAAGGTTTTTCCCATGACCCGAGGACATCGTCTCTTTGGCTAATGCTTTAGTGCATTTATCCCACACTTCAGGGTGGAGAATATCCACCGGCTGGGCAATGGCCCCAATTTGCAAAAGTCTCACAACTGCAAGAGTAAAATCTTTGGGTTTACAATCAATACCCCACTGCTTATGTAATTGTGATACGACCTTCACAAGGGCTTCCATCCTCCTTGTTGGTCCGGGAGCGTCCTCCCCGCTGGGCTGGTCCTGCCGTTCCGGCCGCCGTTCACCCGTCCAGGCGACGATTCCCGGGTTTCGGCACCACTTGTTGCCTTCACAGGCGTGGCGACCTGGTTCAGGAACGGCACGGCGACCAACCCCAGGCCGCTCGGTCCATCAGCTCGCTGACACCAATGTGGTGGACGGGTGGTGGACGGCAAATGACGTTTATTGGTGTGTGACACGGCGTTATATAGCTTAGGTTTATAACCTCACTTCCGTCTGCTTGCATCATAAATTAAACGCTATTGGCTTTCAGGAGAGGGGCCCTAACTTTCCGTACAGCGCGATATCTTCCGGCCGCCAGACCCTAGCTATCTACAGAACAGGCTGCCCAGGGAGGTGGTGGAGTCGCCATCTCTGGAAGTGTTCAAAAAACGTGTGGATGTGGCGCTTCAGGACATGGTTTAGGGGACATGGTGGCACTGGATTAATGGTTGGACTTGATGATCTTAAAGGTCCTTTCCAACCTAGTGATTCTGTGATTCTGTGAAAACTCAAGATGACTGAAAAGGTAAATCTCAGGTTGTAATTGGGACAACAATTTTTCTAAAATGTCAGATGCAAAGGCTTAATATAGATGACAAGAAGGTTGGGGGTTTTTTGTTCCTCAATGCTAATGCTTTTTTTTTTTTAAATGAAATCTATACTGGAAATGCTTTTGCCCAGAAAAATGGGGATATTTTCAACAAAATATTGTTTCTCCCTTCATTCTCCCTGTAGTACCCATAAGTTCGCATACACCCTGACATGTATCTTAACATTTTGTTCTTTCAGAGAAATTCAAGCCATGTTCTACAGTCTGAATTTTTCACATCATTTTGCTGGTTTTGCCATAGCCTTGTAGACTGCAATAGGAGTAATGTTGATACTGTTTTCACTGGATATGTGAGTGGACAGAATTCAAGTGTGAATTTAGACAACCGTTCTATTTCTAAAACTATTTTTAAACTATCAACTACTACTCTGTTGTATATCTGAAATACTACACCACTGCACATGCAATCAAGATCTGAAATGAATGTATGTAGAACAGAGAATGATTACAATAACTCAGTTACTACCAAGTAGTAGCAGATGGTAAATTGTCTTGCTTAATGATAGTCATTATCTAACACACACACTATCTATCTTTATGCAAAGATGAGTAAACATTATGATCCTCCTTTACAAATGGACTTAGATAGATAGCCACAGAGAGCAAAGGACTCAACTGAGACATTGCCATAGAATACTACCTTCCTTTGCAATTACTTTCTTTGAACACATTACGCAAAAGTTACAACCAGACTGTGGAAAAGTTTGAGAGCTGTAGATTCCATCATAGTCCCTACCCAATTTCCACATATGTATGACATCATGAGATCCAAACTCTGTTGGCTTTTGTTGTCCTTCCACATGCAGGTCCAATAAGGTTACTGGGCCTCCTCCTCAGCCAGGAGTATGTGGAGGATTTCTGAGAACACGGTGTGAACAATTCACTGTCAAACTTTTCCATGCTGCCATATTGCAAGATTATGGAGTCCCTTCTGTTTAAGGAAGAACTGAGTAGTGTGGAGACTGCTCTTACCTATCTACATGCACTTTCTATATAAAAAGATTTCTCTCTATTCTTCTGCAGCCTGTTGCATATACGGTAATGTGCTGCTGATGGATTGTCATATGTGGATACTGAAGTATGCATATAATTAATCTATAGCTATTTTTAACTCAGTTCATAATTATATTCATGGTGATACTTCATTGGGAATACACAGATTAAACAATTTCAAACATGGAATTATAAATATTGAATGAGACTATACCATATTTAGACTCAGTGTGTACCAACATAAATGCAATGATCATTGTGTGAAGTTGTATAACATAGAAAATATTATTTTTTGCTAATTATTTACAGTATCTAAAGAATGTTTTAATTTCCCTTTTATAATCAATTATGCATTCCTACGGAGAACTTAGTATGTGTTCTTGAATTTGCCTTTGTAAATGTCTGGTTAGATAACCTTCTTCTTTCTAACTACTTAACATATGGGAGCAAGTGAGCAACAATGAAGACCTCAGTCCAGAAAAATGTCGGAACGTACTTTTAATTTTATACATGGGGCAGTTCCATTGATTTCAGAAAATCACCTACTCACAGAAAATAATCAAGGCCTCTGACAGAAAGGACTGCTATTCTAAAAACTGCAAATAGCCTGTTTGCCTTTTACCACCATCACCAAATCATCTTGATGTACTTCTAAGAAGTCTCAGTCAATTCTTAGTCTTCTGCAGCAAGCTAATTTAAAAATGTATAAAAATAAACAGATTAGTCATTTCTTTACCAAAGAGCTTGAATTGATTATCACCTCTTCCTCTCTTAGGAGGATCTACCTCTTTCTCTTCACCACTTTCCTGAATGTAGATTCTATATCCTTTGGTTTGTATTCTATTTGATGTTTTCACAGTCTATAAATGAGGTAGTGAACTTGCTTGTTGAAAGGGAAGTACCACATTCAGCAGTTTATACATGACACTAGGATACAATAGTATCATGATATTTTGGACTATGATTCTAGGCTCACCACCGCAAAAAAAACCCCCAAACCAGTGATGTTAGCTAGAACATTTTAAATGGCTTCCCTAACACAGTTATTTCTTAGAAAGAAGCAAGCTTTAGTTAGATCCCTTCTTAATGCTGGAATTTCCTTTCGGCAGAACTTTTTATAGTCACGTAACACAAAAATTCATTTAATAATGCATGTAGAATTCAAAAACTTCAAAAACAAACTTTAATATTTCTTTGCATCTGACATTAGGAAAAATGCTGACTAATATTAGCCAACACAGGGAAAAAAGCTACATTCACAAAAGTTATCCATTGAAGGCCTTTTTCTTCCCTCTCCAATCTGACATAAAAAGTCTTGTTTTCTCCTACAGTAGGAAAAAGTAAAACTACACTAGAAAATGATAAATACATTGCATTAATAACCACCCACATGTAAACTCTAAAAAACTTTTCCCTTTTGAAGGATGTTTACTTCCATAGCATTCTTTTGCATTTGAATGCAAAAAAAGTATATTTATACCTCCTTCCACTGAATTTATCCTCCTCAATTATTGATTTTCTTAAGTTTCTTCCATTTGGAGAGGAAAAGAAACAAACGAAGTAGTACAGCTTCTTTGCTGTTACTTTCCTTTTTTTCCCTTCTATCAAATACATCAATAAAGTATCAATATCAATACTTTGATTAAAAAAAAATCTGGCAACATATCAAACTGCCTCACTCCCCCACTGGACAAATGATGGCCAATGGAGATATATGCACTTTCAAAACATGCTCCCACAGTTTAACAGCAAACTGGAAGTTGTTTAAATTTGCATGCAAACACTCCAAAGAAGAGACTTCGTGTGTGTGCCATACAGATTTATAACACACAGAACACAGTGTAACTCTTCTTCCAACTGAGACCTGTCAGCATTTAACCTATACAGAAATCAATAGTATTTTCTTTATAAAAGTCACTTTTTAAAGGCGAGTGTACATAAA
Organism: Phaethon aethereus; assembly: GCF_964289735.1. Classification (NCBI taxonomy): domain Eukaryota; kingdom Metazoa; phylum Chordata; class Aves; order Phaethontiformes; family Phaethontidae; genus Phaethon; species Phaethon aethereus. The sequence continues at coordinate 108,578 of NC_138584.1, read as the reverse complement.
TGCACATAAGATCATGCATATGAAGACCACTAAGAAATTTTTATGCTAGCCTTATTCACATTGAACAATGCCTCTTCCTGCAAGATTTTCCTGGATTTTGCCTTCATCAGCATGTTACTCAGCATGAACAGGGGAAGCAGAATATGCCCTTACATTATTTTAGTCATGTAGAAAGAAGAGCCATCACCCTTAAACTAAAGAGCTGATTTAATTGATCTTTGAAAGTAAAAATTGAATGTATATGATAGAAGATTTTCAAACTACTTAAAATAAAGAACTAATTCCTATTTCACTTCATTTATGAACATCCTGTGAAACACAGGTTCATTGCCCATTTAATCTATAGGAAATTATACTATGATCACAGAATCACAGAATCACTAAGGTTGGAAAGGACCTTCAATATCATCAAGTCCAACCATTAATCCAGCGCCACCATGTTCCCTAAACCATGTCCTGAAGTGCCACATCCACACATTTTTTGAACACTTCCAGAGATGGCGACTCCAACGCTTCCCTGGGCAGCCTGTTCCAATGCCTGACCACCCTCTCAGTGAAGAATTTTTTCCTAATATCCAATCTAAACCTCCCCTGGCACAACAGGTTGCCACAACATGATGCCAAGGTTATTTTACCATTAATAAAAAGCCCTCAAGGAGTTACATTCAAAGACCTCAACTTGTAAAATGAATAACTTTTATTCTGGATCAGTTGTGTGATATGTTACAAGTACCCCAACTTCATTTCCAAAGCCTGTTGTATAAGAAGACTCAGTAAAAAATTTACAAAGTTCAGTGAGACCATGTCTCTTTTTGTTCCATGAAACAGTTCTGCAATTAAATCCATTTTGATTTTGGTCCTGAAGAACTGGGACTTCACTTATAAAAGGATTAAAAATCTGCCAAAACAGCCTTTTTTGACAATACAGAAAACCTACACAGCCAGCTACAAACAAATATCTTAGTTTAAGTTGGTTAAATTTAGCTAGCACAAAACAACCTGCAGTAACCAGGCATACAAGTTATGACTTCACAAGCACAGACTCTCTGAAACAGTGAAAGAAAGTCTATGCAGTATACGCACATTACAGTTAATAAGGAAATATATGGATCTATAAGGCTTTATGGAACCATATTATTTTTCCATGTACACCTCTACTTTTACTGAAGTCACTTCCTCTGCTATCCCCCACTATCAACTCAGATTTGTACAACAGTATATTTTGACCTCCCTAAAAATCATAATTTAGCCCTCAAAAAAGCTTCAGATGAATATTTTGGTTTTTAAGTTATCATAACACATGAATGGAGGTATACAGAAATAGTTACAGAAACAAAGAACATTCAGTTCAGTTGTTCCTAAGAAACATTACAACTGCAGTGGTTCTGGGAAGTAAAGGGTGTAGAGAACTATCAAACTGGACAATGTCTGTTGAACTTCCTAACATTTCTCTCCCTGTTACTTGCTTTTATGCTTATGTCAGAGCAATAAACAACATATTCAGGACTGACCTCAGATCATCACAAAAGAAAATGATATAAATCTTTATTGCTTGAAATTTTGTTGTAGACTTTGAGGAGAATTTAATTCTGAAAATGCAATATTTCTAACTTGACAGATCCAAGAGCAAGATGCTGGCTCTGCAGCTTTTGAATTACTAACCCCACCCCTAAACCTAGTTCTTTGGAACTCGTATCTGAAATAAAAGGCTCTTCAGTCCTTAGATTCCCAACTACATCCCTTACTCTAGCTGTAATCTTAATCTTATGCTGGTAAAGGCTCAGACATTCTGATTGCAATGCTACTGCTGACTTATCTAGTCCTACAGAATGACTAAATAACCTATGTTCCTTAGATTTTTTCCCCCTAAAATTAAAATTAACTTTAATGATATTCTTTTTGACTTATCCTTGCAGTAAGAAGAAATACAAGGTATTGGGCCTACCTGACACCCTATCCTTACCACATTATCAGTTCATGTCCAGTTCATGCACTGTGTCACAGCAAACAATGTTCTTCTGCCTTTGGATACCCATATCTTAACCCAGACAGTGGGTTACCTTTAAAACTGTAACTGGGAAAAACAAAAACAAAGAGATCAGATATTTGTCTCAAATTTTATCAAACCAAGTATTTAATGCAGATCTGAACCAACTCTGTCACACAGTAGACCTTTCTGAGTTCTTCTTTATCCCTCAGGACTGAGCTTTTCTACATCTGGTCACATTTTTGCTCATTCTTCTTAGTTATTATGACTTTTCTTCATTCTTATTCCTAGCAATATGTAACAATAAATAGCAATACAGCAGTAATATATACAGTGCAACAAAACAGAGATGAAGAAGCCTCAACAAAGCAGTGGCTGATGAAAACCTTCTGTTCATTGACACTCATTTTTTTCAGGCCACTTGCTGGTAAAGAAACCTTTAAAAACTACTAGCTTGAAACTTTTAACATGTTAGCTCAAGTAGTATGAGCTTTCTTCAAAAAGAAGCTAGGTAGAATACATTGCTTTCCTTTGACTTCAAGCATATGCTGGGAAATGATGATAAAGCCCATGGGAGGCGAAGGGGTAACATTAGAAAACCTTGTAACGCACAAGAGAAAGTGTATCCTTTCAACGCCAAGGAATACATTAAAGTGACAGTGAGTTTCTATAGTTTCATACTATATTGGAAAATTTCTCAGCCCTGGGTTCTAATTTGAATGTGACTGAATTTGGTTCACCCTAATAATTTTTTATAATTTGGACCACTTTCACTTAATCAGTGTAATTAGTGAACATCAGTGGAATAATTACTCTCTATGGGTCTTAAATACTTGATTTGTGCTGAGTTACACATTTTGGGTAATACGGACATGTTCTGAGGAAAAAGGTTGTTTGCACTATTATAATTTTTTTTTCCTCTCCAGATTCATTGAAGATTTCTCCTTCTGGCAATTTTTCTTTCCCTATTTATATCTACTTCACTGGGACTAAGAAAGTATGGGGACATGCTTCAATGAATCCTGTGCTTAAAGTAAAAGGATGTTAATCTATGTAAATATGATACAGAAGGTATATCTGAGATTATTGAAGAGTGGAAAACATCGCCTTAGATGGAGGACAGCAAAGATGACATTTTCAGTGCTGCATGCATTTATTTTGGCATTCTGCTTGAGGTGGAATACTTTTGTCTCCATGACAAATTTCAGTAGAAAGGAGGTTTTAGAAAGAACAGTAAATATGAGAGAACCAAGACAGAATACCTCTTCATGGAACTATTTTACTCAATTTTTTGGAAGCTCAGTTAATTTCTATTGCTTTCTTTACCAAAGACTACTGTGAAGCAAATCAATAAATGTAGTCATGACTATAGCGTGATGGTGTCTTCTTCAACATGTCTGACTAGTGAAATAGAGCTACCAAACAACAACTTTTAAGAAAGAACTGCAGCTGTTCTTACTTTTTCATGCTGAGATACTCTGATATTGTAGTCACTTCTGTGGCTTTTACTGCCCTATCATGTCCAGCAGCTTTGAGCAGCCATCTTTTGTATTCTTTCTTTGAACTCTGAGTTGTACTTTATTTTATCGATTAAGTTAATAGCGCCATTTATTTTTACACTGGTCTCATATTACCCTGGTCTAATATTGCTGCCATTATATGACCTGGTCCACAACCCAGGCGAAATCCAGCTGTTGCTCATGAAACAACTAACTACAAATATGGCAGTATTGTTGCTTCCCAGTCAGGCATATGGAGTGAGGGCTTTCCACTTTATTAATATCCTTTTCTCTACTATAGGATTCCAGCCTCTCAACTGCATCAATGGAAAACAAATTAGTTACAATACATGGAGCCCTGGCATTATTTCCCTCAGTCCAAGCATTCAGCTTTTGTGCACTTTGGCACAGTCCCTAGCTTGCTGTAAGCTACCTGCTTTCTTACTGATTTATTCCCACCTTGTCCCATCTTGGTCCTTGCTCTGCTTGGAAGACTGCCATCATTTGAGGTTTACTTTGACTTTGATGATAAATTTAGTGTAAGGTCCAGACCCTCCAATCACCCAGATCTCTGTACTTATTCCCAACCCCGTTCTCTCACTTGTGTTGTAATACCTGTTTAGGAGGCCACATTGTAAACTACATCGTTGAAATTATTTGGATTGAAAATACCTCCCTCTTTAGTCTATCAGCAGGATGAGTAGTAAGGAGTAGTGAAAAGCACTAATTTGTTTTCACTGCTGGAGTCAGTATCCCAGGCTAGCTCTTCCTTACCATACCTGTCATTCCTTTCAACATGTGTCAGTTCTCTGAGAAATAATCCTTTCTCTAATGAGGGATTTTCTAATATTACCAACAATGACTTTGGATATGTCTGAGACATAAAAGACAGGTAATCAAATTTTGTATTACTGACTTCGGTAAAGAAAAAAAGCAGGCCACTTCAAACAATTCCATTCTTTCTGTTATCATCAGATTATTCAAAATCCTTATACTGTAATAACTATTTAACTATTTGGGTCATTATTCCTAGCCAATGTTTCAACTGAGAGTGATGTGTGTCTTATACATGGGCTTTTTCTGCAAATAAAAGGAGATACAGCTTTATCTCAGTTTTTCCTATTTATCTTCATGGCCTGCTCTTCATACACATTCAGCTCTTGGTTATAACACTTTGATTTTTTGTAGAAGTTTTGGGAACCTCAGCATTCCCAATTGCTTAAGTCCTTACTAATGCTTATCATCATGTCCTTTTGTGCATTATTACACTATTTTTCATTGTAGGTTTCACTATTTTTGCCCAGTGCATCTTGCATAATAAGCTGGATGCTAGCTAACAAGAGAGGTATCATTATTTCCCAAATTAAACATTACTTACAAAGTCATTTAACTGCTTGATATAATTGTTGCTAATGTAGTTCTGTGCAAAAAGACTGGCTATTCATTACTTCACCCAAAATGCTCCTCTGTGTGCTCTCCCATCTAAACTGCATCTTGTCAAGCACTGCATCCTTGTTCACCTGAGAGTTATAGTACCTCTATTATCACACAAGCACAGTTTATTTCTGCAGCTAGAGTCTCAACTTGTATGACTATGTTGGTTTATAGAAGCTGAGAATCCAAACCTTCACTCTTGCTGAAAAAAAGATGAAAAAAAAGATGAAAAAAAATTTGCATTTTTAATGTTTTTTCAAAAAGCAAATAAATGGCAAATGAATGACAGACTTCATAAGTGTATGTAACGGTAAGTACAAATTGTAGATGCCTTTTGTTTCATTTCCTACATTACTGTGGAGAATTTGACTCTTGTCCAGAACTACTCCTTCAAAACTCTCACTTTGTATTATTGATAGTGCAAGTCCCATTCTTTGAGTTTTAGAATGAAAACAAACAAGGTGCTGCTGCTTCCTATTTAAGTACGTATGTTTTTTCAAAGAAAATTATGAAGCATAACAGAATCCAGTGGACCAATGCCATGGGAAATATGGCAAAAACAAGTCAAGACAAATCCAGAGGCTGGAAAGTAGAGTGCAAAAAGATAAACTAAAATGATGTCATTGTCCGGCAAAAGGTTCTTTCCCAGAGATCATTTTAGTGAGAGAAAATGAAGTCAGAATCTTTGCCTACAAGGTAAGTTGGCCTTTTGAGTGATTGAACTCTCCTATTTTGTATCCATCATTTTCTGAAAGTTTTAGGACCTATGTTTAAAGTAAACATAAAACCATTTTTTAGTTCTTTTTAACCATTAAATACAACTGTGTCAGTTTAAGATTACAAAAGAAGAAGCTCTGAAAAACAAAACCTAATGTTACATTATGTCAAGCATGTCAGTCACAAATTGTACAGACCAAACACATTACACATAAAGCTCCCTTCTGTCTCCAGTATCCATCAGAAGTGTAGAGTGCAGAATGCTGATGCTAGAGCTAGAAACTTTGCTTTTGTAACAATAGCTATGAGTATATCTTTTTAGAAAATATATTTGAATGTATATAAATATCTAAATACCCTAAACAGGAATCTAAGGAACCTATTTTGTAACATGTTTATTTCAAGTCTACATCTTTTTTACAGCATAAACATCAGAGATGATGTGTTGATAATGACTAAAAATTTTAACAATCCTAAAAAATTGAGTGCAAAACGCAGTACAGGCTTAAATTTAGGCATCAAAATAAGTGGAATACCTACTTTCAAATAGGTAGTAAAGAAAGTCAGCTATGAGTTAAAGAGCTGAGAGATCCCCGCCAGTCACCTTTGGGTGTTAAAAGGGGGGAATAAAGAATGTCTATAGGCAAAGCTGAGCTTTCCAATCAATCTGTCACTGTTCAATCTGTTTAGGTATAGTAGAAGAGAGAAAGATTTGAATAATGGAGAATATGACCATTATCATGGAGTTCAACCATTAACTGAACACTGCCAACTCCACCACCAAACCATGTCCCTAAGTGCCGTATATGCATGTCTTTTAAATACCTCCAGGGGTGGTGACTCAACCACTTCCATGGGTAGCCTGTTCCAATGCTTGACAACCCTTTTGGTGAAGAAATTTTTCATAATGTCCAATCTAAAACTCCCCTGGTGCTACTTGACACCGTTTCCTCTCGTCCTATCACTTGTTACCTGGGAAAAGAGGCCAACACCTCTCTCGCTACAACCTCCTTTCAGAGTGTTAAGTCTCCCCTCAGCCTCCTTTTCTAGTCTAAACAACCACAGTTCCCTCAGCCACTTCTCTTAAGACTTCTTTAGACCCTTCACCAGCTTCATTGATCTTCTTTGGACATACATCAGCACCTCAGTGTCTTTCTTTTAGTGAGAGTCCTAAAACTGAACACAGTACTCAAGGTGCAGCCTTAACAGTACCAAGTACAGGGAGACAAATCCTTCCCTAGACCTGCTGGCTACATCGCCTCTGGTACAAACCAGGATGCTGTTAACCTTGGCCATCTAGGCACACTGCCGGCTCATGTTCAGCTGGCTGTCAACCAGCACTCCCAGGTCCTTTTCCACCAGGCAGCTTTCCAGCCACTCTTCCCCAAGCCTGTAGCATTGCGTGGGGTTGTTGTGACCCAGGTGCAGGACTTGGCCTTGTTGAACCTCATACTGTTGACCTGAGCCCACTGATCCAGCCTGTCCAGATGCCTCTGCAGAGAATTCCTACTCTCAAGCAGATCAACACTCCTGTCCAATTCAGTGTTGGCTGCAAACTTACTGAGGGAGCACTCGATCTTCTCATCCACATCACTGATAAAGTTGTTAAACAGAACTTGCCCCAATAGTGATCCCTGGGGAACACCACTTGTGAACAGCTGGCAACTGGATTTAACTCCATTCACCAGAACTCTTTGGACCTTGCCATCCAGCCAGTTTTTTACTCAGTGCACCCATGACATTATTTCTAATGTCAGCCATCAGGCAGGTAACCTATATTAGTTACCTTTATCACAACTCTTTATCACAAAGTTTCTTGACAGATTACCTAAAACACAGAGACCCATAATAGAAAGGAAGAACTAAAAGATGTAAATGCACTTTAGACCCACTGGCTGCCACCATCTCACTGTAATAGTAGTGGCTGAAAGGACAGAAGGTTGTGAAAGAAAACAGTGCATCTCAGCTTGCAACAAGCTAATGTGGAAAAAAAAAAAATATGTCCAGGAGTAAAAGTGCACTAGAATGGCCCTGATGCTAGTAGTAGTCTCTCAGACAGACTGTATCCATTGACACTGGGCAGACAGTTAAAAGGACAGAATGTATATACTCCAAAGTATAACATGTTGTTAGCTGAGCCCTTTATAAGATAAATATTCCAATGACGTTTTTCTACTCTAATACAAAAATCCTGAATCCATTGGGCATATGAATTTGGTACTGTTAGATGAACTGTGTATATGTAACTGTAGACTGTAGACTGTAAACGTCAATATTCAGTTCACACCTTACAGATAGTTTTTAACCCTGTTAAAAACTCTGTTGCAATTGCAACAGAGGAAAAGATCCACTTGTAATCTAGGTAATTTCTCTTCTTTTGTAATTAAAATCGTCACATAAAACAGTGTCATGGAAGTCAAAGGTTAGTAAAATTAGGTCAGTGAAGTGATGGGTTAATACCTACTTTAGTTGCATCAATTTTCCTGTTACAAACAGCCCAGACAATATGCAATAAATACATGATTTACAAAGTCCTTTTCCCAGCCTCTGCTGGATAAGGATTGTCCATAGGATATATTTAAAGTGTTAATTGCTAGTAATATGTTGTGATTCAAACCAGCAGTTGCAACCTGTCTACATGGAGCCAAATAGCTGTATTCCGCAGTCCCCCCACCAGTACTCTCCAGTCAGGAAGTTATCTTCCACATACTCCAGGAACCTCCTAGACTGTTTCCTCTCTGCTGTATTGTATTTCCTGCAGACAACTTGTAAGTTGAAGACCCCCATGAGAACAAGGGCTAGCGATTGTGAGACTTCACCCAGCTGCTTATAGAATAATTCATCTGCGTCTTCATCCTGGATGGGTGGTGTATTACAGACTCCCACCTTGATATCTGCCTTGTTGGCCTTCTCCTTCATTCTTACCTGTAAACACTCAAACCTATTGTCACCATCATCAAGCTCTAGACAGTCAAAACACACCCTAATATATAGGGCTACCCCAGTGCCTCTCCTTCCTTTGCCTATCCCCTCTGAAGAGTTTACAGCCATCCACTGCAGCACTCCAGTTGTGTGAGTAATCCCACCATGTTTCCATGGATGGCATCTATATCATAGTTTTCCTGCTGCACTGGTTGCTGCCTGTGCTGCATGCATTGGTGTAGATGGACTTCAGTTGGGCTATTGATCCTGCCACCTTTTTGCCGGGAGAAAGCCTAATTCCTACATGACTCTTCTCAGGCACTTCTGTGGTTTCTAACACATCAATAGCCCTTGCATCTTTGCTGCTGCATGGATCTCCATCCCCTACCTCCACTGAGACAGCAGACCAAAGGATCTCACCAGCACACTGTCCCTCAAACATTGGCATGATGCTCCCAGGCTTATTTCTAGTAAGCCTGGTTTTACTCTTTTTCCCCTTTCAAATCTAGTTTAAAGCTCCTTCAATGAGCTCTGCTAATTCCTGTGCAGAGATTCTTTTCCCTGACAGGTGTACCCCCTCTGTTGCCTGCAGGCCTAGTGTCAGTAGGATGACCTGTGATCAAAAAAACCAATATTCTGCTGGTGACACCAGGCTCAGAGCTGGGTATTGATCTGCTGGCTCTCCTTGTCTCTTCCCTCATCATTCCCTGCAACTGGAAGGGTAGAGAACGCTACGTATGCTCCTGAGCCCCTGAGTCAGCCCGAGGGCCTGAAATCTCTCTCAATCGCCCTTGGACTTCTTATTGCAACTTGGGATGGCCTACACGGCACCTGGCCTGCTGGCATCAGATGGCATTGACTTTTCCCAAAGGGGGAAGAGGATCTTTGCTTGCAAGTTAGCAGGGCTTTAAACTAGACTTGAAGGGGGACTGGGATAATAACAGACTTGCCCATGACAAGCTGTAGGATGACACACCAAGGTTCGAGAGACAGGAGGAGTTGGAAGCCACCAAGCTGCTAGAAAGCTATGACCTGGTTCCCATTACTGAAACTTGGTGGGGCGAATCCCATGACTGGAATGCAGCTATTGAAGACTACAGGCTGTTCAGAAGGGACAGGCAAGGAAGGAAGGGAGGAGGTGTTGTCAAGAAATGGATAGATGGTGAAGAGCTGTCTCTGAAACTAGCAATGAGCAGGTTGAAAGCTTACGGGTAAGAATCAGGAACAGAGGCAACAAAGGGAACCTTGTGGTTGGTGTCTACTACAGGCTGCCCAGTCAAGGGGAGTCTATTGATGAAGCCTTCTTATTCCAGCTACTGGAGGCATCGTGCTCGCAGGCTCTTGTCCTGCTGGGGGACTTCAACCACCATGACATCTGCTAGACAAGTAGCACAGTAAGCTATAGGCAATGCAGGAGACTCCTGGAGTGCATGGAGGATGACTTCCTATGTCAGTTAGTAGAGAGCCTTACCAGAGGTCTGGGAAACTGCCCTCAGGGACAAGGGAGCAGAACAGAACAGGGAAGATGTCCAGGGATACTTTCCACAGAGTGCAAGAGTTCTCAATCACCACGCATAACGAATCAGGAAAGGAAGGCAAGACACCAGCATGGCTGAGTTGAGACCTCCTGGTCAAGCTAAAGGACAAGAAGGAAATGCAGAGGCAGTGGAAGCAAGTACGGGTATCCTGGGATTAGTACAGGGATGCTGCCCAGTTGTGCAGGGATGAGATCAGGAGGTCCAAGGCATGGCTGGAGTTGAACTTGGCAAGGGTCAGAAAGAATAATAAGGGCTTCTACAGGTATGTCAGCCAGAAAAGGAAGGCCAAAGGAAGCATACCCCCCTTGATGAAAAAAACTGGCAGACTGGTAACAATGGATGAGATGAAGACTGAGGTACTCAACAACTTCTTTGCCTCTATCTTCACTGCTAATCTCTCTTCCCACACCTCTCGAGGGGGTGGCCTGCAAGACGAGAACTGGAGGAGCAAAGTCCCTCCCACTGTAAGAGAATGTTAGGTTCAAGACCACCTTACACAAGTCTATGGGACCTGATGAGATGCACACCAGGGTCATAAGGGAATTAGCTGATACAATTGCCAAGACACTCTCCATGACATTGGAAAAGTCATAGCAGTTGGGTGAAGTCCCTAAAGACTAGAAAAAGGGAAACATTGCACCATTTTTAAAAAGGACAATAAGGAGGACCTTGGGGACTACTGACCTTTCAGCCTCACCTCTGTGCCTAGGAAGATCATGGAGCAGGTCCTCCTAGAAACTATGTTAGGGCACATGGAGGACCAGGAGGTGATTGCAGCCAGCCATCATGGCTTCACCAAGGGCAAGTCCTGCCTGACCAACCAAGTGGCCTTCTATGATGGAGAGACCACATCAGTGGACAAGGGAAGAGCTACTGATGTCATCTATCTGGACTTCTGTAAGGCCTTTGACATGGTCCCCCACAACATCCTTCTCTCTAAACTGGAGAGATATGGATTTGATGGGTGGACAGTTGTGTGGATGAGGAATTGGCTGGATGGTTGCATCCAGAGGGTAGTGCTCAATGGCTCAATATCCAGATGGAGATTGGTGACAAGTGGTGTGTGGAGTAACAGGGCACGGACTCTGGTGGGGTTTCAGGCCAAAGACCTTTATTGCTATAAGTGTCTGCTTTTTATGCAGTTACAGCTCTTTCACGCACCACAAAATACGTCCTGGTTGGTTACCACACACAGTCCACGCACTTCTCCACAGTCAGGATTCACTGCCTGCAGGTGTCCACGCACTCCTTTGCTTCCTCTTAGTTGTTTACCACAGCTCCTTCTCCTCAAGGCTGAGCCCTGCAGGTGTTCAGCTGTTTACCAGCTTCTCAATGCCACAGCTCCTTCTCCTTAAGGTCGAGCCGTGCAGATTAATGCCATAGCTCCTTCTCCTTAAGGTCAAGCCCTTGCAGGGTGCTCCCAACAGTGGTGTCCCTCTGACAGTACTCAGACCAGTACTCTTTAATATCTTCATCAGTGACATAAACAGTGGGATTGAGTGCACCCTGAGCAAGGCTACAAATAAACGGAAAGCTGAGTGGTGCGGTTGGCACACGTGAGGGACAGGATGCCATCCAGAGGGACCTGGACAAGCTCAAGGCATAGGCCCATGTGAACCTCATGAAGTTCAAAAAGGCCAAGTGCAGGGTCCTGCATCTGGGTCAGGGCAACCCCTGCTGTCAGTACAGGCTGGGGGGTGAAGGGATTGAGAGCAGCCCTGCTGAGAAGGACTTGGGGTTACTGGTGGATGGAAAGGTGGACATCAGGTGGCAATGCACACTCACAGCCCAGAAGGCCAATGGTATCTTGGGCTGCATCCAAAGCAGCATGGCCAGCAGGTCAAGGGAAGTGATTCTGCCCCTCTGCTCTACTCTGGTGAGACCCAGATGTTCTTGCCTAATGCAGGGGGTTGGACTACATGACCTTTAAAGGTCCTTTCCAACCCAAGGATTCTATGATTCTATGATAATTCTTTTAAATATATGCTCTGGAAGGTATAAATTGGTACACTTAAGTATTCTTTGTTAAGGGACGTTTAGAATGTGTTTGCTTCCTCCAGACACTGGAGCCCACCCACTGACATGGCCCCTCTGTCCCCCCAGTACCTATTCCCAGTTCTCAGCCTGTGACCCCTCCCATTGGTCCTGAACTCATCAGCTGGTTCACCTTGGTTCTTGCTGCAAACATGCAGCAGTCACACACTCATCCCCTGGGTACCCCACAATTTGCAGGTGGATATACACTCATGCACATACAGTTTGGGGGAGACACAGACCCTTGCCCCTCCCCCAGCAGCTAGCACCAGGCACATGGGCTGTGACCCACAGTCCTGCTCCTGCTGCTGGTGCTGATCCCTTACCTGCCTCACTCATGCCAGTCACCTGAACATCTGCTTTTCCGTTTGTCCTTGTATATTCTACTTTATGGCTCCTTTGGCCAAATACCCTTAAGGGAGCATATACTCTCCTTCCACATACCCTTACATTCTTAATTGAAGACTTGATCAAAATGAGGGCTATTTACTTCTGACTCATTGGAAGAACCCAATTAGGAAACTTACACAAAATTTGTATTCTGTAAAAGCAAATGTTCCCCAAATGTTTATTTCTGTAGAATCAAAAAACATGTCAGGCAGCTTAGGAAAACAAGGTGCAGAAAGGCATGCAAGTAAAAACAGATTCTTTACTGTACTTCCTCAGATGAGTCTAAATTAGTTTAGTACTTCCCAATTAAGTAGGAAGCATAGATAGCTGAAAAGAAAATAAGCCTGTATGTAAGCTGTAAACATGTTGTGCAGTGCTGTATATATTTGAGAAAACCTTGCCAAAAACTGTCCTACGTTTTGAAAGAGGAAATTTGAATGTCTTTTATAATCTCACATGCAGATTTGGGAAATGTTCATTTTTCCAAATTTTACCCCTTCTAGTTTCACAACTGCTACACTTTGCATAGAATCTCAGATTTTTATTGATATGTAAATTCCTCTGTCATGGAGCACTGAACTCTGCAATATTTTGGAATGTTTTCTCTAGTTTTGGATGGTGACTTTAAGTCATAAATACAGATGTGATATAAGCTATAATTTAATAAGTTTATTTTCTCTGTTAGAAAGTTTCCTCTTTGAGTAACTGCCAGAAATGTAAGTTCCTAGGGTGCAATAGCTCACTTCTGGGACTTCCTTTTAGAAAATAATCAAAATTTAGTAACTCAGTTCTTGGCATCTCACCGTAGATTCTGTCTCAGTGTGACACTGGCTAGTCAGCTCTCTCCCAGCTAACTTCTCCACTTAGTCAGCTTGGCCATTTCCAGACATTCCTGAGCAGCCATGACTCCCATACACATTCTGATCTGGTGTTATTACCTAAAAGCATCAGCAAAGAATTGTCTATCCTAAATTTCTTTACAAGCTCTGGTTCTCTGGCTGTACAAAATTTCATCAGTTATCTTTTTCTAGTCCTTTTTCTATATAGTCCATTCAGGGGATAGACCCAAATAGTTCCCCATAAAACGACATTATTGTTTGTGATGGGAGGGCAATATGGTGTCATTGTATGACATTCTAAGCCCATCTGCTAACTCTTTGACCCTTGAGGATGGAATAGGCTATCACGGTAGCTCAAATTCAGGGTACAAATGAAGAAGATTGTGAAGAGTATGTTAAGATTGCTCTTGTCAGAATAATTCATCAGCACAGTTGATTCTAGGTTTGCAGGAAAACTTTGGGCATGGGCTGCCAGGGAGGGGTCAGAAGGAAATGGGGGATTCAGAGTTGGGAAAATGCCAAGTCTGATTATTTTTCATGTAGGTTTCCACCAGTAATACAATTCATGAAAAATTAAAACAACTGATTCTGGACACTGCACCTTGTTAGAAACTCTGCATCTAAAAAGCCAGGCTGTTGCTCCTCCCATCCTGTGAAAGAGGGCAAGAGTCTTAAACTTCTTAATTCTCTTACTCTCATAACAGAAGCTCCAGAGATGGAATGGGTTACCTTGTATTTTTTAATGAGAACTTTCAGTGAGTATAAAACAAAAAATCTATTATAGGCATATCTAAGTACTGTCAATTTATGCCCAGCAATCTCCTGGAAAGCTGTCTGTCCAGCATTCTGATTATCATTAACTGGGATGACCACACATTACCACCTTAGGGAATGGAAAAGGTAAGAGGTTGGAAGCACACTCCAGCCTCAAGGTAGAGCATGATACATTCTGCACGCTGCAATTTTAATCTCTTACTACAAACCTTGCATTACACAAGACTGCCACAAAACCACCGGAGGAAGTTGGAGCAAGCTCTGACTCATTTTGTATTTTAGCTGGTAACTTTCCAAAATGTAAGGGCAAGAAAATGGGAGAATGAATGTATGTGTGACCCAGTCAAATAGCCAAACAACAGTACATCAGATTTCCTCCTGCCAGAGTGGAAGGAGGAAAAGCACAGGTAAGCATAAGCAGCACAGGTAAGCAACCTGAAAAATGTAGTAAAATATTCAGCTATCATTCCTACTACAGAAGCTTTCTATTCCTAAGATACAACACAACACAGAGTTTTTCTTGAATGCACACTGCCTAGCACAACTTGTCTTCCTACAAAGCACTCCAAGGCAGTACCCAAGAAAAGACTGCTGGGAGTATTATGCCCATAATGCATCCCTTCCGTATCTCTTTGGGTTAATGCAATTCATACCTGTCTCTAAGCCCGAAGTCAGAGTATAGTCTTACATGTGCATTGTATAGGCTTTTGTGAGAGACTGAACCATGGGGCAAACCATGGGGCATTTGTCTCAAAGATTGTTCATCTGGGCGAGAATTCCTTCAGCTGGTGATGGGATCGGCTGCAGGGCCACAGAAACCTGTGATTAGTGCCACAAGGCCCAGTCACGCACCATCGCGTCATCCGATAGCCGCGTGACAGTTGCGTGAGGAGTGGGGCTGGAGCCTCATGAAGCGTATGCACATGTGCAGATGGGCAAGTACATGTCATAGTCATGGAAATCGCAGACAGTGAATGAGAATAAAAGGGACTGCCAAGACAAGCCCTGGTGTGCACACCGCTGCCGCGATCACCCACCACTGAAACATCGAGAAGCTTGGACCCCAGGATGCCACGGATCCATGGTGGTGATTTTCCTTGCAACTCTATCCTGAATGCTTGTCTGATTTCTATCTTTTTATTCCATTCTGTTGTACCACTATTAATTTCTTACTTTTAATTATCGCTACTATTTTTTTAATTTTCTTTTTGATAACAAAAGTTGTTTTGGGTATACGGTATTTGACCTCATTTGTGTCTTAATCTCGCTCTTGGGATAATATCAAAACCTCCCCTGATATTGGATCGGGACCGCTTTCTGTGGAATTATGAATCTTTGTGAAGTGTGATGCTGTATAAATAACATTTTATTAGCCCAGAACATGAGCTGTACCTACAGTCTGCTAGCCAGTACTAAATAAGAATCTTCGAGGTTAGACATTTTCTCGAGAACTTTCTACAACTCTCTTGTAAGGTAATTTTGTGTTTGTAAATACTGGGAAATACTGCATTTCTATATGACAAGCCAAGAGCACTGTTAAATATTTTGACAGTGTGTGCTTGAAATCAAAACATTTTACTGGGAGGGAATGTCTTGTTTGGGTAGAAAATAAGAGTTCACTTCCCTGTGATCTTTTGCAAAACAAATGCAAAACAAATCTGTGGCATACTGGAGACGCAAAACCTTATGTATACAGAAAAAAAAATGTTATATTGTTTTGTAATTGTCATTCAGTGCGTGATCATTTAAATAGTGTTTTCTTAAAATTCATTTGCATTCAATATGACAGGTAGTGCCGTGTGTCTAAGATGCCAGAAATAAGCTCATCATCTTGACTTCTTCTGGCATAAGAAAGTCAGCAAAGGTCTCTGTTTGCTTGGATTGCTTGAATCAATTGCTGAGGTGGTGGTATAGAAAAGAAAAGTATCTTGCTTGTACCAAAGCAAGTATCCAACAAGCTAATTAATCTGTGTTAATAGTAAGATCAATTAATTTCCTTTTCAAATTCCAAGAAAATATCAATTTATTTCTAGAAATTATTAAATTCCAAATGAAGCAAATATGTCCAAGAGAAAAGTTTCATATCATTGACTATTCTTATGGGAAAGGATGATTGCACTTATGTGCCCTTATAAACTTGTGACAATTTTATGGTGTAATATAAACATATTACTCAATGATGTTTGTATTAATTTCTTTAAGAGAATCACTGGCTGCCAAGAACAGTATCAGAAAAGAGACTACATTTCTAGATATCTGAAATACATTCAGATTACACATACTAAGCATACACTGTACAAGATATTTTACAATAGTGTAATTCTCTGATGTCTGCTTTGGGTGTTTTTGTGAACTGTGATCAGATTCTCTTCCAAGCTCCTGGACAGCTGGTATCCATTTCATTAAACCATCATCACAAATAACATTTGTCTGGCAATCAAACAAGGTGTTGTGATTTAATCCCAGCCAGCAACTAAGCACCACACGGCTGCTCACTCACTATACCCCCGCCAGGATGGGGGAGAGAATCGGAAGGGTAAAAGTGAGAAAAATTGTGGGTCAAGATAAAGACAGTTTTTAATAAGTAATGCAAAAGCCGCACATGCAAGCAAAGCAAAACAAGGGATTCATTCACTGCTTCCCATCGGCAGGCAGGTGTTCAGCCACCTCCAGGAAAGCAGGGCTCCACTATGCATAGTGTTTACTTGGGAAGAAAAATGCCATAATGCTGAATGCCCCCTTCCACTTCCTTCTTCTTCCCCACAGCTTTGATTGCTGAACATGATGTTGTATGATATGGAATATCCCTTTGGTCAACTGGGGTCAGTTGTCCCACCTGTGTCCCCTCCCAACTTCTTGTTTCACAATGGAATAGCTTTAATGATTCATGAAAGGTTTAAAGCTATGGAAAGCCATATGATGAAAAAGAAACTTAAATGCAGTGAGAAGCAATAATCCAAAAATATCCTTAAACAATGTATTAATTAATGTATAAAGGAAGGTATTCTCCCAATATATTATTTTTCTGTTATAAACCAGTTTGAATTAAACCATTTATCACTCAGAATAAAATAAGTTAAAACAGTGTACTAGGAGTAAGGAGAAGAGGGTCATGAAGAAAGCAGTGGTTTCAGATGTATGCCTTTGATTCTCTCTGCAACAGGAAAGGACTCTTGTTATATCCTATGCAAAGGAAAGCAAAATTATGTGGCAAAAGCTGCTGAATAGATTTTTGTTTTCTAATTTTGTTTTAGTTTTAGTTCTTCTGGATAACTAACCAGAGTTAGTTATTTCCATCACTTTTTTTTCACAATTTATTTTCCTCAAAGAAAAGTTGTAAAAACATGCTGAGAACTGGAATCTAAGAGGAAAAGAAAAAGAAAGGCACTGTTTTAAATAAAGCTATAGTGGGGTTTTTTCCTGAATTTTTTTTTTAGATTTTTTCCTAGATTTTCTTCTTTTTTTTTTTTTCTAATTAAGTGTCCATATTTAGGAGAGAGAATGGAAAATAAAACTAATTGAGAATTCCTCGTTTAAGTCCAAAATGTTATGATCAGACTACACAACCCTAAGGCTGGTAAGTAGTTCTTCCTTCGATACTCTTCTGATGCCAATGAATCATAAATTACTAGCAAGGATATCACAACCTAGGCTTTCAAGAGCATGCATTTTTCCATAATTTAGAAAACATGATAAAATGATAAAATTGTTTAAATATAGAGGTAATTACTGACTGTAAATTTCCCCCAGCTGCTATTTCTAATTCACTTTTTTATACCATATGGATTATCAAAGAAAAGTGAGCGAGGGTAAGATACAACAGAAAGATGCATTGAGTTTATCAAACAAATGGAACACTTCAAAAAGATTACACACACATTAATGAATAGCTATTTATATGGTCATGGGATGACACAAAGTTTATTGAACTAACTAGCATAAAATAGCTGGATTTTTACACTTTTTTTAGATAAGATTAGATGGAACTAGGTACATTTAAACTTCATTTGCTTTGACCTCAAAATACAGAAGAGTCTGCAATTTATTGGCAGTGAAGAATCAAACACATTCCCACCAGGATTCTTTAGTCTTGGGAATGTAGAAAAGAAGGGATGCCCTGGGTCATCATTTCTAGTCCTCTATTGTCAATGGCATCTGTGTCAAATAAAGTCTTTCATAAACATATTGAGCTCCATTTTTGAAGTACAGAGGAGTAGAACAGACAAAAAAATCCCCTAGGAGATTGTTATACAACTAAGGTCCTCTTATTCCGATTTCCAATCTAAATTTATTCTTGGTCAGTTTATATCCATATTATCTTCTGCCAAGATGATTCTCCAGCTACATTAATTCTTTTTTGCCTCTGGGCTACTCCTCAATATTGGCAGAGAGTAATCATAGCTTCCCTTTGCTTTCATTTTACAAACAAGCCAAACTCTTTTATCCTCTTGCAAATTGGAGTTTCCCCTCTCCTGATCATACCAGGAACCCACATCTGAGCTGGTGCAAGGTTAATGAGAAAGAAACAGAGAACAAAAAGTTTAATCCATCCAAATTTTATACCACAAAGAAAGTGAGAAATTGCCCATTTATCAGAGTAATGCAATAATCGTAATCTTTTAGATAGCTCTAGTCATTCCAAGCAAAAAATGCCATATAAATTACTTGTCAATCTATCCAAACTTGAGATGAAATTCAGCATATGCTACAGAACAATGAATAACATACCTCTATACCTTTATTGTAGTTCAGCCAATTGCAAACATTATTAACAATGTCTCCTAGATTAATAAAGTTGTCAGTGTCAAATGATATTCTGGGGGTGGACAAGGTTGGGAGGGGTCATATGAGTCTGAATAGTCATTTACACTCTAAAATAAAATGGTCATACTTTTTGTGACTTTCTGTTGCTTGACCTTTAGGGAAACCCTTACAAATTGCTCATCTTGCTTTCTTAATGTGATATCAAGTGGGAGAAAAACTACCATATACAGCTGAAAGACCACAGGTTCAGCCAGGATAGAGCTGGTTTTCTTCACAGAAGCTAGTGTGAGACTCTGTTTTGGATTTGGGATGAGAAAATGTTGATAAGGTGCTTATGTTTTGAGTTGTTGCTAAGTAGTCAAGGACAGTCCAGCTTCTCGTGCTGGCCCGCTAGCAAGAAGGCTGGGGGTGCACGGGGAGATGGGAGGGGACACGGCCAGGACAGCTGACCCAGGCTGGCCAAAGAGATATTCCCTACCATACGATGTCATGCCTAGTACATAAACTGGAGTTAGCCGGGGGGGGTGGAAATCGCTGCTCGGGGACAGGCTGTCAATCACCGGGTGGTGAGCAATCGTTGTATTGGGCATCACTTGTTCTTGTACTTTCCTCTGTCAGTATTATTAGTGTTATCATTGTTGTTTCTTTCTCTCTTGCTGTCCTATTAAACTGTTTTTATCTCAACCCACAAGTTTTTTCCCAATTCTCTCCCCTATCCCACTGTGGGAGGGAGGAGTGAGTGAGCGGCTGCGTGGTGCTTAGTTGCCAGATGGGGCTAAATCACAACATCAATAAAGGTAAGAAGTATTTGAAAGATATTAAAAAGACATTTTAGTCTGAATAGTAATAGAGTATGACAGCATGTTATAAAGCAAAACTTTATTGAGGCAGTAGGAAAGATGAGCAACAATATGTTTATACAGCATACCCCATCATTGATAGGAAACATAGGAGCATAAACACTGCCATGGCTCCAGTGGACTGCCAGGGACATTTGGTGTCCTGGTGATCCGGACAGAAACATCCAGTTGTGCAAATGCCTTTTAAATGCAGGTAAGGGTTGCATCCTTAAATTTGTACAGTCTTTCAGGATATCTCAAAGGATGATAATAATTAAGCATGGGAGATGCAGAATAGGAATTACTGAACATGTTTAATGTTTTAGTGTTAGGGTTAAGTAGATTCTGAGAAGTTTATTTTTACTATTTGCATTATATCTAATCTTTTCCAACAATGTAAACATGAAGAAAAAGATAATATTTTCCTATTATGTTCTTAATACAAAGAAATCTACATCTGGTTTTGTGCTGGGTCTGGCTCGGATGGAGATAATTTTCTTCACAGCAACCTGTGCTGCATTTTAGATTTGTGACTAAAGCGGTGTGGATAACACGTGAATGTTTTAGCTGCTGCTGAACAGTGCTTGCATAGGGTCAAGACCTTTCTGTGTTTCTCACTCTGCCCCTGGATTGAGTAGTCTGGAGGTGGACAAGAGGTTGGGAGGGAATACAGCCAGCACAGCTGATTCTAACCTACTAAAATTATATTCCATGCCATATAACATCATGCTCAAGAATAAAAGTGGATGGTAATCTTTCTAAAATAGCTGTTGCTCAGAGATTTGGGTGGACATCAGTCTGCTGGTGTCTTTATTGTGACCCACATGTTTTTCTAGCTGTTGCTTTTCTGATTCTCTTCCCCATCCTGGTTGTCAGGGGTGGGGAACAGGAGAGAGGAGTGAGTGAATGACTGGTGGGTGCTTAGTTGCTGGCCAGGGTCAACCAACAACAGTTGTGGATTGGTTTTCAGTCAAATCAAAAATGATTATTTTCAAAATACAAAAGTAACTTCTCCAAGAATTCTCATCGCCTTTGGCCTTAAACCCCAAACCATGTCAAGCTGTTTAAATTTCCTTGCAAAGGAAAAGAAAGGAATTCTTTTCTGAGAAAAGAATTGAATTACTTGGATTCAAGTGCAATTAAACTATTTTGCTTGTGACATTCAGCTGCAGCATTCTTACTTTGCCAGGCATCATTTCTGACCTCTCACTGGATGCATAACTTCTCTGTCCTGAATATCATATTGAGGTGTGCTGTTCCCCAACACCTTTTTGTACAAGGTCCTTTATGTTTCACACATATGACCACAAAACTCCCATCTCAATTCATTTTCTTGTTAATAATCATCAGGTGGGTGGGTTATTTATAATTTTTTTTACAGTGGTGTGAAGCAAATGAAGTCCTTTAAAACACAATTATTTGCCTGAACAACCACCCTTTTTACACTCTGTTTTCTTCTGCTGCTGCTTATGGCTGTAATGGGATAAGGATACACGTGTACTTTACGTGTTTGCTAAGCTTATTGAACGAATACATCGCTGTGGTCCAATCAACCACTTTGTGCTCTTGACAGCAACATATTTTTTAACATATTCCTCTCTGTGTTCTGAAGACATCACTGGCAAACACCTAGAGATGCCTGAGGGACACCTGGGGATGCCTGGAGACTGTTTGGGATGTTGAAAAAAGACCTACTCACCCAAGCCTTTCCAACTTTGAGGAGACCTTCAAAGACTGGGTGGCTATAGGTTGACATGCACATGAATGACAAAGACAGGAAGACAAATGCAAACCAACTCTCCAGATATGTGACCAACTACTCCTTGGTTTAGTCTTTAGACTTTACTCTTTAGTCTTTAGACTTTTACTCCTTGGTTTAGTCTTTAGATTAGTCTAACAACTGTTTGTCAGACTAATCTCCTTATACTAGGCAACTCATAGCCTATTTCTGTTTTGTAATTGCACCATCTGGAGAGAGGTCAAATCTGAACTTGAGTCTCCGAGGAACCACATCAATACATCCATCTCTGTGATATACTTCATGAATGCACATTCTATTGTAGGCTACTTTACTGTTAAGGAAGAAACATTTTTCAAAGTTTGATTCCAATTTAAAATGACTTCCCAAGTACTGAATTCTGTAGTCTTAACCAGAAAAATATATGCCTACTTTAACTGACTATTTCTAAAAGAAAAAAACGTCCCTACGGGTCCATAGCATAATTATGTTGATATTAAAGCAATTTCCTTTCTGACATCGGTAGAAAAATCTTGGAAGGTAAATATGTGCTAATCTAAAGCTGAGGTTTGTTTCAGGGCAGTTTAGAATGAGTAAATCAGCATATTGAGACTAGCATGCCTTATTACCTGAAGTAACTATATGGATTATTCTACACATGTTCATGGTTACAGAAGTTCTATGACTTTTTTTTAATTTCTTTTCGTGTTTTATAATTTTATTTCTTTTGTCATTTTGAGGATGTCACCTTACGATGACAACTTCTCATGCCATTCTCTAGCTGGAATCTTGTGGCCCCAGGGTGTCCTAACACTGCTTCTGATTAACCAAACAGTCAACATTTTCCACAACTTTTCACTTTGTTTCATTTATTTGTCTGAGTTGCACAGTGTTGAACAATAGAGCCACAAAAAGTCCTTCCCTGCATCCTCACCTTAATCTTTACTTGAAAGCAGTTCTAAGTACGCTTCAGCCAACCTAAGCTTATCTTTAGAAAAAGCACTATCCTCTCCTACAGTGTAAATTACTTTTTTTCTTATGTCTCTGTCAGACCAGATGTCAGCATCAAATCATTGATTGCCAAGTGACTCCAAATCCTCTTACAGTTCAAAAATCTCTAAGATCCACTTTTAAATTAGACTAACAGAGCTAGAAACACTAAACCATGCCTAGGCAGGTACTAGGATCATTTCCTAATTATAAAATTTGTCAAAGAATTCCCTTCAACTACTTAAACATACAAATTGTTTCATTTCCTATTTATTTCCCCCAAAAAGGTCTCAGCATTAATCACTGTCTGGCAGACAAAACATTATCAGAAAAATAAATGACAATATATATCATACTTATAATAAATGTTGTGCATAGGTCTTCCATACATCTTTGTATTTATTTTTCTCCAAATGACATGACAGCTCTTAAAACATTTTTGAAGTTAGAATTCAGTGAGAATATTGAGCGCTGGCTGACCTGTGAGGACTTCAAGAAAAGCACAGAATCACAGAATCACAGAATCATTAAGGCTGGAAAAGACGTTTAAGATCATCAAGTCCAATCATCAACTCAACACCACCATGCCCACTAAACCATGTCCTGAAGTGCCACGTCTACACATTTTTTTAACACCTCCAGTGATGATGACTCCACCACCTCCCTGAGCAGCCTGCTCCAATGCTTGACCACTCTCTCAGTAAAGAAATTTTTCCTAATACCTAGTCTAAACCTCGCCGGTGCAACTTGAGACCATTTCCTGTTGCTAGTTACTTGGGAGAAGAGACCAACACCCACCTCGCCACAACCCCATTTCAGGTAGTTGTAGGGAGCAATAAGGTCTCCCCGCAGCCTCCTCCAGACTGAACAACCCCAGTTCCCTAAGATGCTCCTTGTAAGAGTTGTGCTCCAGACCCCTCACCAGCTCCATTGCCCTTCTCTGGACGTGCTCCAGCACCTCAATGTCCTTCTTGTAGTGAGGGGCCCAAAACTGAACACAGCATTCAAGGTGTGGTCTCACTAGCAGAGGGACACAATCACTTCCCTACTCCCGCTGTCTACACTATTTCTGATACAGGCCAGGATGCTGTTGACCTTCTTGGCCACCTGTCCACACTGGTGACTCATGTTCAGCTGGCTGTCAACCAGCACCCTCAGGTCCTTTTCCACCAGGCAGCTTTCCAGCCACTCCTCCCCAAGCCTGTAGCGTTGCATGGGGTTGTTGTAACCATAGGGCAGGACCCAGCACTTGGCCTTATTAAGCCTCATACAGTTGACCTCAGCCCATCGATCCAGCCTGGCCAGATCCCTCTGCAGAGCCCTCCTACCCTCCAGCAGGTCAACACTCCCACCCAACTTGGTGTCGTTTGCAAACTTACTGAGGGAGCACTTGATCCCCTCATGCAGGTTATCAATAAAGATATGAAACAAGACCGGCCCCAGAACAACACTTGTTACTGTCTGCCAACTGGATTTAATGCCATTCACCATGATTCTCTCTGCTCAGGCATCCAGCCAGTGCTTTACCCAGAGAAGAGTAAACCCACAAGCCGCCAGTTTCTCCAGGAGAATGCTGTGGGAGATGCTGTCAAAGGTTTTAGTAAAGTCCAGGTAGACAACATCCACAGTCTTTCCCTCATCCACTAGGCTGGTCACCTGGTCATAGAAGGAGATCAGGTTGGTCACACAGGACCTGCCTTTCATGAACTTGTGCTGGCTGAGCCTGATCCCTTGGTTGTCCTGTACATGCCCTGTGAGCGCCCTCAAGATGAACCGCTCCATAATCTTCCCTGGTACCGAGGTCAGGCTGACAGCTCTGTAGTTCCCAGGATCCTCCTTCCGGCCTTTCTTGTAGATGGGCATCACATTGGTAAGTCTCCAGTCGTCTGGCACCTCCCCTGTTAACCAACACTGCAGATAAATGATGAGAGTGGCTTGGCAAGCTCCTCCACCAGCTCCCTCAGTACTCTTGGGTGGATCCCCTCAGGCCCCATAGACTTGTGGGTATCCAGGTGGCGTAGCAGGTCCTTAACTGCTTCCTCCTCGATTATGGGGAGTTTATTGTGCTCTCCATCCCTGTCTTCCAGCTCGGGGGCTTAATAATCTGAGGATACCTGTTCTGGCTGCTAAAGACTGAAGCAAAGAAGGGATAAAGTATCTCAGCCTTTCCCTCATCCTTGGTGACAACGTTCCCCCCCACATTGAATAAGTGATGGAGAGACTCCCTGGCTCTCTTTTTGTTGTTAATATATTTGTAAAAGCATTTTCTGTTATCCTTTACGATTGTGGCCAGATTGAGATCTAGCTGGGCTTTTGCCTTTCTAATTTTGTCTCTGCTTGACCTAACAACATCCTTGTACTTTTCTTGAGTCGCCTGCCCCTTCTTCCAAAGGTGATAAACGCTTCTCTTTTCTTTGAGCCCCAGCAAAATCTCCCTGTTCAGCCAGGCCGGTCGCCTTCCCCGCCAGCTCTTCTTACGGCACATGGGGACCGCCTGCTCCTGCACCTTTAAGATTTCCTTCCTGAGGACTGTCCAACCTTCCTGGACTCTTTTGTCCTTCAGGACTGTCTCCCAAAGGAATGTCTCAGCCAGCGACCTGAACAGGCTGAAGTCTGCCCTCCGGAAGTCCATGGTAGCAGTTTTGCTGACACTCCTCCCTACTTCACTCAGAATAGAGAATTCTGTCATGTCAGTGTCGCTAAGCCCAAGACGGCCTCTGACCACCACATCTCCCACCAGTCCTTCTCTGTTTGTAAACAGCAGGTCAAGCGGGGCACCTCCCCAGTAGGTTCACTTACCAGCTGCGTCAGGAAGTTATCTTCCACACACTCCAGGAACCTCACTACACTGTTTCCTCTCTGCTGTGTTATACTTCTAGCAGATGTCTGGTAGATTGAAGTCTCTCACAAGAACAAGGGCTAGCAATTGTGAGACTTCTGCCAGCTGCTTGTAGAATGTTTCATCTGCCTCTTCATCCTGGTTGGGTGGTCTATAACAGACTCACAGCAGGATATCTGCTTCATTGGCCTTCCCCCTCATCCTTACCCATAAGCACTTGACTTGGTCATCACAATCGTTAATTTCTATGCAATCAAAACACTCCCTAACATACAGACAAGCAAGAGACCTGCTAAGATTTTTTGAAAAGCCCGAAAGATTTTTTCATACTTCACCCCAAAGGAAGTGAGTAATAGATAATTTGTTTCACTGAGGATGGAAATCAGTTGGAAAGGTCAGATCCAAAATCCCAATAATCTTGGAAATATCTGTTGGAAAATGTCCACTGGAAAACCATATAGATCGTGTTCACTCTCTTTTGTTTCCATTGATTTTCATTGACCTTTTTTATGGGGCAATCAATCAACACCTTTTCCTCGGTATTTTAAATGTCAGTACATTGGAATGTTAGTGATCATCATGTGCTCATTTTCTTTTGTAGAGGTACTTCTGACTTGATAAATATTAAATATTTCTGTTACAAGATGTAAATATGGTCATTATTTGAAAAAATGCTTTCTGTGAGTGAACAAAACTGCTAATTAATTATCTTGTCCTCCCTCAGCAAAACTTTACATTGCTTTTGATAGTGACAGGACTTTGAATGTCCTCATGAGTCTGAGAGAGAGATAGATTTATTGAACTTCACTCTACCTTCCCTGGGACAGGATTGTCAGGCAGAAAGGACATAGGATTTGGGGGATTCCCTATCCTCTCGCTACCTGGTTGAACGTGGTGACTTAAGAAATGGTGGGGAATGGCAACAGCTTCCTGCCCGGCACAGCAGGCACGTCTCCTCCATGACTACCCCAACTTCCCAAGTGCCCTTGCATAATAGGTATGAGGCTCTGCAAGTGGAACCGAACAATAACAAGGATGATGGTTCATCTAGCTTGGAGGTGTTGCCAAGGTTAAGTTGGCCCTTTGATATCCTGCATCAAAACTTCTTCCATAAAGGA
The DNA here is from genome assembly GCF_964289735.1 of Phaethon aethereus. NCBI lineage: Eukaryota > Metazoa > Chordata > Aves > Phaethontiformes > Phaethontidae > Phaethon > Phaethon aethereus. Next base: position 82,156 of record NC_138584.1, on the reverse strand, counting down.
AAAAAGATGGGTCACTGTCATAGGAGACTCTCTTCTGAGGGGGAACAGAAGGCCCAATATGCAAACCAGACCCATTTCTTAGGAAAGTCTGGTGCCTCCCTGGGGCCCAGGTTAAGATGTGACAGGAAGAGTTCTTATCTTGGTGTGGCCTTCCGATTATTATCCATTATTGATTTTTCATATAGGCAGCGACGAAGTTGCAATAAGAAGTCCAAGGGCAATCAAGAGAGATTTCAGGACCCTGGGCTGACTGGTTAGCACTGAGCACATGTAGTGTTCTCCTCTACCCTTCCAGTTGCAGGGAATGATGAGGGAAGAGGCAAGAAGAGCCAGCTCTGAGCCTGGTGTCACCAGCAGAATGTTGGGTTTTTGATCACAGGTCATCCTACATGACACCAGGCCTGCGGGCAACAGAGGGGGTACAACCTGTCAGGAAAAAGGATCTCTGCAGGGCTCATTGAAAGAGCTTTAAACTAGACTTGAAGGGGGAAAGGGATTAAAACCAGGCTTACTAGAAATAAGCCTGGGAGCAGCATGCCAGTGTTTGAGGGACAGTGTGCTAGCGAGGTCCTTCACTCTTCTCCACAATCTGCTGAGTACACTGGAGCACATTTGAAATGTCTCTATACTAATGCACCCACCATGAAGAATAAACAAGAAGAGGTAGAAGGTTTAGCTCCATCCAAGAGCTACATCATCATTAGCATAAACAAAAACTGGTGGAATGAGTCCTGTTACTCATGTGCTATGATGGACAGTTATAGGCTTTTCATGAGGGACAGGCAAGGCAGGGAACATGGGAGGGTGGCGCTGTATGTAAGTGAGGGGCTGGACTGCATAGTATTTGCAGCTGTTGACAACATGGTTGAGAGCCTCTGGGTAAGTTTTGGTGGGAAAGCAAGTAAAGCAGATGTTGTTGTGGGAGTCTGCTATTGACCACCTAGCCAGGACGATGACACCAATTAATTACTTTATACAGAATTAAGGGAAATTTCTAGATCACCTGCCCTTGTCCTTACGGGTGATTTTAACTTTACAGATGCCAAGTGTTGCAGGAACATTGCAGATTCTTGGTGCAGGTACTAAGATAGATGGCCAGGAACAGTGCTGTCCTAGATTTGTTGTTTGTAAATAGAGAGGAACTCATGGGCAAAGTGGTGATTGGTGGCTGTCTTGGTCACAGTGACCACAAGGTAGTTGAATTTCAAATAGTTGGTGATAGGAGCAAAACTGCTAGCAAAACTTCTACCCTGAATACGGGGAGAGAATACTTCAGGCTTCTAAAGAGCTAGTTAGTATGGTCCCCTGGGAATCTGCCTTTGAACATATTAGGGTCCATGAAGGCTGATCACTTTTTAAAAGCCATCTCTTAAGAGAGCAGGAGCAGCTAATTCTAAAGTGTGGGAAGTCAAGCAAGCGGAGCCAAAGGGATCTTCTAGAACTTCGGGAGCAAAAGAAAGTGTGTGGATATTGGAAGCAAAGACAGGAGACACAAGAGGACTAGGGAGATGCTGTTCACCACTGTAGGGAGAAATTTTGTGCGGCCAAAGCTCAATTAGAGTTCAAGCTGGCCGGCAATGTGAAGGACCAAAAAAAAAAAAGGCTTTTTAAAATATGTTAATAGCAAAAGGAGGATCAGAGAGAGCATTGGATCATTGCTTGACAAGGTTAGTCACCTCACAAACAGGGACACAGACAAAGCAGAGTCATTTAATGTCTTCTTCGCCTCTGTCTTCAACACTGCTGATGGTCCTGGGACCCCAGAGCCCTGTATTGAAAGTCCTGGTTACACATACAAATTAAGGAACAAGAGGCTGGAGAGCAGCCCCACAGAAAGGGGTTTGGGGATTTAGGTTGATGGCAAGTTGAATATGAGTCAACAGTGTGCCCTGGCAGCCACAAGGGCCAACCGTGTCCTGGGGTGCATCAAGCACAGCATAGTGAGCCAGCTGAGGGACGTGGTTGTCCCACTCCACACTACACTGGTGCGAAAACTGTGTGCATTTTGAGAGCCTCAATATAAGAAGGACATCAAACTATGAGAGTGTGTCCAGAGGATTGCAACTAACCATGATTAAAGTAAATAATTTCACTCTGATTTTTCACAGCAACTTTTATACTTACTTTTGTCATATATTTTTTCATTTTATTAAACTGTTGACCTCTGCTGTAATTTCACACTCTTAATAGACTTCAGTTAGGTGAGGGAAGGTTTCTTTTATGTATATGTATTGACAATAATTGATCATAACTACCCTTGGGGTACAGTTCATACACTATTTTCCTTTTAAAAAGTGATTTTTTTAATAAATTCAGAAAATAAGTGAATTTGAAATAATACAGATACTAATTATTTCTTTTTACCTTATCAAAGCTTGATATTTGTACACCAGATAACAATGCACATAATTTGTTCACAAGTTTTTCTAGCTATGTTGGATGCAAATTTTTGTTTGGACAATTTCTTTTAATATCTATAGAATAAAAATACTAGTTAACAAGAATAATAACAGCAATATTTCACTTTGATGAGGCAAATCCTAGACTGCAACAAAATAGCTAGTTCATACATGGCTATTCCTGTCAGAGAAGATATAGAGAGACAGGGAAGAGCATCCATTACTGTTTTCATTGCGTGGAACAAAGCCTGAGTGACAGGGAAGGTTGACACTCTTAGTCGATCTTGCAAGAAACTTTCTGACTCTTGTTGTCATCCTGGGTAATGGGAGCAGACAGAAAGAGAGCCTGGTTAGAAGGGGAAAATTACTGAACAGAAGAAAATGTCTGCTGAAAAATAGTGACAGAGAAAGGCCTGCCAGCTTGGGAACTGCAACCCTGGGAACTCAGCCTGTGAACAAGAAACACCCTTGAAAATTGCAAGCTAAGGTACCTAGAAACCAGAGACATCTTGAGATACCACGCATAAGTGCAAAAACAACAACTTATCATCTGTCAAGGTGAAAAAGAGTCCAGAAAAATAAAATTGCTCTGAAAGAACAGAAAGCATCATCAATTATTGGTTGTTACAGGTGAAAAATAGAAATTAACATCTATTAGCTGCTTGAAGTGGTGGTGTCCTACGCCCTCTTATTCGTTATGAAATAAAAAGGACTTCATTCATATGCAAAATAAAGCCTCTCCCTGTGAGAGCTTCCCATGTTGCATTTAGATTTCCTTTTCTAAACAGATTGAACTGTCCAAACAATCTATGAGATCCTGGACTCTCACCAGGAATGCTTGGCTGACTCCTGACTCTGTGGTGTGGACCATCTCTGAAGTGAGACTCTGTCTGTTACTTTAATCATCACCCACTGAGCCCACTTTTGGGGTCAGATTGGTTTGTCCTCCTCTTTGGGATACATCATATAACAATATAAGTAATCTATCATAAGCATATCTTCCATTATATCATTGATAAGTTGCTTCATGAATTATAAATTTGTAATAACCTGTAATGATAGTATATACTTACCTGGTTGTTGCTGCTATTGGTTATTGCTATACTGTAGCAATTGATACTTTAAGGTTGGTTAATACTATATTATTATTTGCTGATTAATTTATAACAGCTTGATATATAAATTTATTCAATTGATCAATCATAGGTATTCTTGCTACTGGTGATTTTGTGGTATTTGTTCTATTGTAAAATAGAACAATTTAGAGGATAAAGTTTCAGTGTCCATGTGGATTATGAAATCCTACAAACCCACAGTTACTATCCCTGCACACCCACAGGGTGGGTAACCTTTAGGTTGTGAAACTTGGATTCTTCACAAAGAAAAAAGCTCCCATTGGAAGACTGGTCACTCACAGTATCTCTTGTCCAGAGCAATGGGAGCCAATGCACCATCACTGAGATCAGGCACCTGCCTAAACGTACCATCTGGAGATACCTGGTATCAGTAGGCTGATGTAACTGTCAGTCATACCCTCTGCTTGTGTAGCAGTTTATTTCCTTATAGTTCACCTTTAGAAGAATAGCACAGAAGATGAAGTATAGCACTGTGTCAAGCTCCTCTGAGTCCCAAAGCATGTTCTGGATATGTGACTCCAAAATGATAAGGCAAAGATTCTTTATTTTAATGTGCACTGTTGTTATGTCACTATTGTTTTGTAGCAGGCCTCAATTGCCAATTACTGGTTCTTTAGGATTCCATGTACTGGAAGCCCCTTTGCAATAACATTAATAGGTTTGAACATGGCCATGCTCAGAAAACGAGACTGATTACATGCATGTGGAATTCATCAGGCCACATAATAATGTAACAAGAACAATGCTATATCAATGCGACATAAAAACTCTCTTTGAAACCTGAAACATACTTTTTTTGCAAAATAGAAAATATAGAAACACAGGACCTAAAAAGAACTTTACAAAGCCATCCAGTCTAGCCACTTCACCAAAGTAAAACAAAAATATACTGTCCATCTCGGAGTTATATATTGGAGAGGGAAGGGATGCTTAAATGTGTTTCTCTCCAGTGACAGGATCTCTAACACCCTCCAGTTAATAATATGTTTTAGCTCCCTTATACTTAGAAAGGGTAAAATACTTCATATGTTATACCTTGTGAAAACAGACAACTTGGCACTAATCTCTTTATGGCCTCGCTTTCCATAAGAAAAGATTGCTTTTCACAGGCTTTTTGTGGAAACAAACAAACAAAAAAAAGCATCACTTCTTCACATAGGTGTGACATAAGACATGCTCCCAAACCTTTTATCATTCTTGTTCAAATCACTCAAGTTTGTCTGCATCTTTGATAAAGACTGGTATCGAAAAATTAACCAGCACTCTTATATCCTAGATCTAAATCTCCCCTTAAGATATATACAACTGGCAGTTCCCTTTTTTGGTAACAGCAGTGTTCTGACTACAGGTTGGATTTGTGTTTTACTGTAACACTTGCATCTTCCTGTGAAATTCTGCTGTCCATATAGTGAGCTTTTTTCTTTTGTTCTGGGAATTTGATGTCTCCTTCCTAAATGTAATCCACAGTAAAAAGTATTCACTCTGTTGAACACTTTTTCACAGTTTCTCAGTTTGTTGTCATTGTTTTTCATTCAAAACTGTCCTCATTTGTCTTTGCAGCTTTTCCTAGATTGGCAAATACTTAAAAAGAAACAGATCGTGAAAGAATCTTGGAAGATTCTGTTTGAAACACTTGAGAGCTAATTATTCTTACCTATTCTCTGAGCTCATTTTTCAATTAGGTATACATTCATCATATTTCATAGCCATAGCATGTGCAGAATACATTATAATCTTGGATCAGAGAAGGCATTTTAATTTGTTGACCATCATTTAATCTTTGCAAAATGTATATGTACTATTTAAAATCATGCTATTGTTGTTCTGGTGTTTTAAAGCTCAGGGTTTAACAGTTCATCCCCAGCATGGAAATCATACTGAGTGGTTTATAAATTGCTGAATTCTTTCTTTCATATTTTTAAGCATATGTTTGTCCTTAACAGGTCTGTTGACCACATCCTTTATCCTTCTTATAAAAAATTTAGAAATTTCATCTCCTGATATTTCCTTATATGTATTCCTTTCCTAGTATGAAATTCATTCAGTTCCTCAGATAGCATAAGGTCATCAGAAAGATCTACATACTTTAGAGCAAATAGCTTTTTTGTATTCTGCCCATACTTGTCTCATGAGAGTCTTCCCTTGCTAAAGAATGAACAGTGCTACATTAGTGGTTCATACCTGTTTTTAACAGATCGATGAGAAAAGTCCGAGCAGGGACATTCACATGAAGGCTTATCCCCACCAGTCTTTATGCTGTTTGACTCATAAATTAGTTTTGTCCTGGATATTTGGTGCATAGGTTGGCAATCCTACTGCTAGGCAATATCTTATATAGTCAAAGGCAAGAATGACCATTAATCTAAGTGAATAGAGCAGTAGGAAAGATAGAGTAGAGCTGTGACTTTGTACCATTTCTCCCATGAAAAGCAAGTAAAATGCAAGGAAATGTTTATGGTTATGTGTACAGTTTCTGTTAATAATTAATTTCTATTTTTTTTTACTTTTCCAAATATATCAGTGGTACCGTGCACTTGAAATCATAAAGAACTCAAACTAATAATTATTACTGTTTTAAATGAAATACAGATAGCATGAAGAGAAGGCATCACAGAAACAGTTTTAGAAAATTCACTAATTATATGTTGAAAACAAATATTATTCACATATATGAAAATATTCTAGTGCAATCTTCGGGTATCTCTAAATAGAAACACTGATCTGAATCATTGCTACTATAGGATTCATTGTTTCTTTTGTGGTGGAGAAAAGGAACTCTGGCATATTGTTGAGGGGAAAAAAATTCTAAACCACTAAATGGCAAGAAATGGGGAAGAAAAATTTTCCCTGTGAAAAATAATTCTAAATAGAACATACAGTAACATAATTTTTTCTAACATTTTTTTTAAATTTACCTCAAAAAAGACACTAAATTGGAGCTTACCTGGTTTTTCTGTACTAAATAGAACATGGAAACATGGGAAAAAATCTAAATAAAGATCACCAGTTGCTGTAGACAGCTGTTGTTTAAGACAGATCAATCTACCTACTTCAACTACTGATACTCTATGAGTATGTTAATCCAACAACAGATGGATTTCCACAGCAATGGATTCAAGAACAACAAAATGTGGCTTTTGACCACATCCTTGTAAAGACCCTCTCATGTGTAAACTTTTTGCTCCAAATATGAGTAGCTAACATATAATCATGTTTAAAAGCAATATCAGGCTTTCCTTTTGTGCACGCTATTAGGATTAACTGATGTTTTTTTCCTACCTTTCTGTGCCTTTCTCCCACTTTCAGACAGCAGCCTTTGCTCTTTTCATTTAGATTGTATTATGTTGTTACCACCTTAACACCAAGCAAAAATAAACAATTAATTAAAATCTGAATTTTGTGTAATTGCCCTCCCCCACACTGTCAGTACAAACTCCATACTTTCCACTGCTGAAGTGTACTTTGTCTAGTGCTGACTGGACATTTTCCACACAAAAGATTCATTAGAAAATGCTGGTTTGCTTGATTATAAGCATTTCACTTGACATTTCAAGTCTGATAAATTTTAAGTGAATTCAGTGCATAACATTTTTGAGGTGCCCAGTAGTAAGAAAAGAGACCAGACATTTTCAAAACCTAGATTACATCATCACCTCTCTGATAAGTACTTTGGGGCTGTCTTGTCATAAGTCAGAAGGACCTGAAAGGCCTAGGTTTAATTAGTGTTCACCTCTTGGCTCTGTAGGAGGGCTTGAGGTACAACACCAATTTTAGAAAAAATATTAAATATCCAGGAGCATATTCTGGGGTTAATAATAATATAATAAAATAATGAACTTTTAAAAGAATTTTAATGGTAAGAATAATTCCCTTTTGCATAAAGCGAAAGCAGATTTCCCCCACATTCTAGCAATGATCACTACAGGGAACTAAATCCTTAACAGAAAATTCTGATGATGATTATATCTCTCTGGAGCTACAAAGTACTTTCTGAACCCGGCATGTGTACTGAAGCCTCCTTGCAAACAACACGAAAGCCATATAAACCTTTCCATTTTTCTGATCCTGTGCAAAGACTCCCTACAGTATTTCATGAAAGAGGCATTGTGAAAAGGAAACATTAGGACAGAATGAAAGAGAAATGAACATAAGCAGTGACAGCTGTTCAGGGGTGAAAGCTGCATGAACCCAGCAGCTATCAAATGCTGTGAACTCTTCAGCACTCCTGGGTCTGTGTGCATTCATTCAGTGGTCAGGCAAGAATTCAAAGTGTTCATGTCTCTCTGCCAGCATTCTTAACAATTTGGTCTTAATCAAACCACACTCTTTATGATAAATAAACCAACACTTTTTTTAAAAAACAGAAATTAACTTTTATGTTATGAATAAGCTTATGGAAACAGAATAAAATAAATACCAAAGAAGGTAAATTTCAGGGGGCATAATAAGAAGCCTATTTTTCAAACATATGACTTAGCCCTCATCAGAAGTAAAATGCTTCTTTTCACATAATGGTTTCTTCATGCTGCATAAAAAGATTCCACAGAGATAAAGCACCTCATTTATTGAAAATTCGGTAAACAACATCAACAATTAATCAGCCATTCATAGGAGTAAAACAAACAGAACACATAGCTAAATTACCCATCTAAACGTTATGATGTGTATAATTCAGAATTGTTACTAGCCTAAGGTGAGACAAAACCCTTAAATTATGGGGGGGTTGTCTTATTTTTAAGCCTGGAGAATCAATTTACAGTGAGATATAGATCTCGGTGCCAAATGTAATTCTGTAACTAAACCATTTATAATCTGGTGAAAAACATTGCTCTTTCTTGGTGTGATTTTTCCTGGTACAATAAAATATATATATGGTGAAAGGTTTAACCTATTTTAAATAGCAGACTTACAGTACTTGTACAGAATCATAAGATCATCTTTTGAAAGAAAAATAAAAACAGAAGTAAAAGGGAAAATAAACTGTAAACATTATGCAAGTATACTTAAAATAGCTCCTAATGTTTCTAGTACAATAGCTACATAACCTATTACCAGATGATGTAGCATGTTACAGATCTAGACTCCTAGCAGTTCTAAATGACAAAGAAGTCCCACATTGGTTATCATATTATTTACAGGGATGAAATATTCTGTAAATATTCTGTGATGTTTTTGAGAATGTAGATTATTTTTTACAAATGCATAAGTAAAAAAAGTGCTTCTGGAGAACACAGGCAGTCTATGTAGGAGCGTGTCTTGTCTGGCAAGTCCTGGAAAGTTGCTCAGAAGAATCAATTTTTAGGTTTCTGCCTCTTCAAAGAGTCACATGCTTCCTGAGGCCCTGCTGCTTAATCAGGATTTTTTAGCTTCTTTTCCCCAAAAGATTGTTATTAGGGGACTATTTTTGCACTTACTGGAACGGGTGAGAGAAAAACTCCTCACTGCTACAACAGATTAATGTTACCACTAAAAAAATTCTTTTCTCTTTAATTAATTTCAGCCCATTCCTGAACTTATCTTGCTATAGCAGATACTGAGCACAATCCTCATACAGCAAAAGTGGTCAGGTTTCCTCTTCCACAGATTCCCAGCCATCCTGTCAGTGAACATAAGTACAACAATGGAAAAAAATAGGTTCACAGATTATATAAAAAAATTATATAAAAAAATGTGGTAGCACAGTATCTTGTCAAAAAGCACTCATATACTGCATTGCTGTACTATAATATTGCAGTATTATGTACTGCAGTAGCAATATAGACTAGTGCTTTGAGCAACCTACCATTTTCAAGCAAATACCCTTATATAATTCAAGCATGACTGTCCTTGGAAAAGAACTGGAAAATGTGTGAAGGTGAAGAATCAAGGCAGACAGTAAAAACTTTGCCTATGAATGCCGTAATTTAGCACAGCATTTAATTTATTTAACTTACAGCATTAAAATATAATTACGTCAGCTAATTATAGCAAGAAAGCACACCAGAACTGACATAGTTCTGTTGAGTTAGTGTGAAGGTGGCTATGCTAGTGTCCTGCAGAATCCATTGCTATTGGTTTTATAAGAGCGATTCAAACTAAGTAGTACTTCTTTAAATGTGTTGTGGTTTAACCCCAGCCGGCAGCTAAGTACCACACAGCTGCTTGCTCATTCCTCCTCCCGCCCTCAGTGGGATGGGGAGGAGAGTCAGAAAAAAAAAGGTAAAATTCATGGTTTGAGATAAAGACATTTTAATAGGACAGCAAGGAAAGAGCAAATATACAAAATAAGTGATGTACGATACAATTGCTCACCAGCTGCCGACCGATGCTCAGCCAGTTCCCAAGCAGCAGTGCCCCTGGCCAAGTCCCCTCGGTTTATATATTCAGCACGACGTCATATGGTGTGGAATACTCCTTTGGCTAGTTTTGGTCAGCTGTCCTGGCTGTGTCCCCTCCCAGCTTCTTGTGCACCTTCCCACTGTCAGAGTATGAGAAGCTGAAAAGTCCTTCACTTAGTATAAGCAGTAATCAACAACTAAAACACCAGTGTGTTATCAACATTATTCTCCTACTAAATCCAAACTATGAAGAAAATTAACTCCATCCTAGCCAAAACCAGGACAAAATGTTATTCTTACAGATGCAAAGTACATTTACAACCACACCTATTTTACACTTTAAGATGGCAATATTATTTTCCAGCGTGCTGTGATGACATCTTGTGGTAGTGTTTTGGATAGCATTACTGGCATTAAGATTATATGAATTAAACAACATTAAAATAACCAGATTTGCCCTAGTGATAGTTTGAGCTGTGTTTTTAGATTTTTTCTTTAAAAAATTTCAATGGAAGCTCAACATCAGTGTCCCAATACTGTCAGAAAATTTTTGTATGTAAATAAGAACTCCAACTGTGTTGGACTTTCTTAGCTTGCAGTTATTTATGTACATAGATATCGGCAGCTTTGGGCTTTCCTAACAAAACAAAAGTGATTAAAAAGTCCTATAAAAAAAAGAGCTATATTGGACTAGAAATTACTGTCAATTTTCCCCTTGAGATTAATTAATCTCAATAAAGGGATACTCAAAGATCTTTTAAAAAAAAATCTGGGTGTTTTTTTACGTACTTGATATTGTCACTTATTACCTTCTACTTCTCACCACACCTGCAGGTCTTATGAATTGAAGAGTTTACTGGTCTTTCCCTCTTTTTAAACATCAGCTTTTCTCAAAACCAGCTGTGTTGATTTCTCTCAAAGTCAGTTCCAGAATCTTTCTCTTTTGGTGTCAAAACCAGGTGCTCACTAGCATCTTATGCATGTTTGCTGTAGTATCAACATTGCTGAGACTTCTTGTTCATCAGCCTCTAATGTATTATTGACACTAATCATACTGCACCTTAACTTTTGTCTCTCTAAGCTGAGGCCAAAAGCTGTTAGGACTCCAGCGTATATTAGTGGGAGCTAGGTTATGCTAGCAGTCATTCTTAGCAGCTACCCCAGAAAGTCTTTTTCAAAGTAGAACCTGGATGATCAGAACCGTGTGGAATATTTAAGGTAAAATAGCATTATGGCCCCATATAGCTGTGTCTGTCCCTTCCTAGCTCTAAATGGAATATCCTACATTTGCTTGGTTTCCCATCAGTATCACATCAATGTCTCATAGCTTGTCTGTAAGGCACTACTATAATCCAGTTCTTCTCCCTCCTTCATTGTAGCTGATTGTAGCTTTAGCACCTGTAAGTATATCTGGAAACAGATCTTTCAACTAGATAACCTTCTAGGGCCACAAACAACATATTGGCCTTCTCACAGACCACATTCATTTTCCTTAGACCAGCAAAGTTTATGCTCCTTAGTATTCTCACATAGGTAATCTTCCAGCAGCAATTTATTCTTCTAATTTCTCATTCCTTAGACCAGCTGACTTTGCACTGCTTAATGTTCACAAAGAGTTTACATTCCAGCAGCAAGTTAGGTTTCTATTTTTTCATCAATATGAGATTTTTATTATTTTTACTATAAATACTATATATCTACAGGATTGTTGTGAATTACGGGTTTATCACTTGAAACTACAGTACACTTGGATATGACTAAACGTTGCAAGACACATTAAGAGAAATCAACATTTTAAGTACTAGAGCATACATTGGTGAAAGTTGGACTTCTGTAGGTTCTGTTCAAATAAACACCTACACCTATGTAGGTTTATGTATTGTATCTAACAATAACAATACATTCATGATGTTATTGTGGATCTTCACAACAGAATTTCTGTTCAAGTGCTACAATGCAGAAAATTATGAGCCAGATCACATAACAGAAAACATAATCTCAGTGCTTTATAGATTATCTAAATATGTATATAGACATATATAAAAATATGCAAACATGCAAATTTAAGTCCTTGAGAAGTTGTTACTCAAATAAAGGAGAATGACCTGACTGACTACTCAGCATCACTAAAAAGATACCGTTCTTAAAACACACAAATTGTGGTTCATATATGAGTGAAGTAATGCTGAAATCTGGTACTGCTCCTCTGTACAAAGCGGATTTCATCCACTGAGAAAAGAATCACATTGGAATAAAAGCAACACTGATGTGGAAGTCACGGACACGACGTACTCGATCAATATGATCAGGTCGATGCCATTTATTGTCTTGTCTGACTCCAATAGATCTCATAATTTTCACTTAGTCACTGCACACACACTCATGATTGGTTACAGCTTGTTACACACATTATTGCAATTGGCTATATACAAAATATCACACGCTGTCCATGCGCCTCTCACACAGTCAGGATTCGCTGCCTGCAGTTGTTCCTGCGCTCCTTTGCTGCTTCTTAGTTGTTTACCACAGCTCCTTCTCCTCAAGGCCGAGCTGTGCAGATATCCAGCTGTTTACCAGATTCTCAGTGCCACAGCTCCTTCTCCTTAAGGTCGAGCCGTGCAGATCAACGCCACAGCTCCTTCTCCTTAAGGTCGAGCCATGCAGGGTGATCCCAACATCTCCCCCTTTTTGTTTATCGATAAACAAAACCTGATGGATCATTCGCAACCTGAGGACTGTGAGGAAGATGGACCATCTGTACATTCTTGTATCGTCCTGTGCCGCGAACTCAGCCCAGCAGTCGGTAGGTGCCAGTTTTGCATGGGCGTCCCCACAGAGGCAAAGGTGGCCTTGCCATACCACCAGCCCACTGCCCTTTGGGAAATCCCAGTATTACACATTTGCAGAGGAACAAGTTTCGACACACGTGGCCAGCGAGTGTCGGAACACGCCTCGGTTGTCACCTTTCAACACAGGGAGCCTATGGCGTATGCGCCCGTTGGCCAGGCGTGCTGCACGTGCCACAGCCATCCCGTCCATTGGTTCGTAGGCTTTGTTCACATGACATATTACCATAATCCAGCAGTCACATATCAACTATGCTTAAGCCAATAGCAGAATGTTACAAGGCAAACAATTCTAGCTGTACTACTCCTAGCAATGCAAACTACTCCTAGCGATGGAAAAAACGCTTGCACAAAGCTATGGAAACTAATATTATATCTTACCAGAGGATTTGTAGTTATAGAGCGCTTTGCCCTAAAAGCTTTCCATGTTCCTCTCATGACACCGCTAATTTCAGTGTGACTTACCCATACATTTTCTTTTGGCTGTGGTGGCATCCAGATTGCTATGACACCTGATAGTGTCAAGATGTGTCTGACGATGACGATGGTGACTGTTTCACCCATGGTTTTATCCATTTTGTGGGTACCCAACGAGTTCCAGAATCTGTGATGACACAAGCATAACCTCGTCCCCAGGTTAGCAGTTGAAAAGGTCCTTCCCACATATTCTTTTCCAAATTTTTAACTTTTGCTTGCACATTTTGTGTTAACTCAAACAGACTTCCTGTCATTCCTTTTACATGTTTTATTATGGGAGGTACTGTTTCTCCTTCTGCTAGACACAAATAATTTAACACATACAAGGCTTTATTCAAACATTCTTAGGGTGGTGTGGTAGCCTCTCCCCCTTTTTGTTTTTGCAATAAACACTTCAGGGAATGATTCATTCGTTCAATGATAGCTTGTCCAGTTGGGGAATGCGGTATTCCAGTAACATGCGTCACTCCCCATTGAGCAAAAAATCATTGGGTTGACTGGGCTACATAACAAGGACCGTTATCGGTTTTAATTTGTAGGGGTATACCACGGGCTGTGAATGCAGCTCGCAAATGCTTTTGTACATGCCTACTAGTTTCTCCTGTTTGTGCAGTGGCCCAAACTACTGCAGAATAGCAATCAATTGAAACATGAACATATTTAAATCTTCCAAAATCTTGATAACAGATTCAACAATGGTGTCATTTCTACATTTGTTATTCTACAAATATTACGAATCCAATTCAAATCTCCCACTAATTTTTGAACATCGTTCAATGTTCTGATTTCAGTTCTCAACATCACATTCTGTGGAAAATTTTTTTTTGTTTTTTGGGAATTACAAATACAAGTGTATTCCATGGACTTGTAGTGGGTTTAATATGTGTCTTTTCTAATTGCTCTTTTACCAATTCCTGTAGCTTAGTGACCTTTTCTTGAGATAGCAGCCATTGATCCACCCAAACCGGTGTATCAGTTTTCCATGTCAATTTGAGTGCCAGTCATTCCTCAATGGCTGCTCCACAAAATGTTCAGGAGTGATACTTAGAACACAACTCATTTGTCCCAAAACGTCTCTCCCTAACCAATTGATTGGGGTAGGAGCTACATATGGTTTTACTGTTACTGTATACACATCTGGGTTCTTACATTGCAAGGGTACTGAACTTTGCATGGTATTAGAGACGCCTCCCACCCCAATCAACCCATGGGCTGGATTATGTGTTGGCCAGGTTGCAGGCCAGTCCCTGCTGGAAATAATGGTTACATCCGCTCCCGTATCTATTAGCATATGACAACTCCATTCTTTTGGGTCTGCTTGCTTGTTGTAAAAAGTCAAAGGTAGGTTGTCGTTGCCCTATTTCGAGCACCCAAAAAACTTCTGGCAGATTGCAGGTTACTCAAAATTCTCTATCCCCCCAACTCTGTTACACCGTATACATCGTGGGGAGAGTGTCTTATTGAAATATACTCTTTGATTCCCTGCAAAAGAAATGATACATTTGTGACAATAATTACAACGACATAGAACAAAACCACAACACTGTTTTACAAATATGGCATATTGAAGTTCCTGCTCTTGACCGTCCAGGGAGTGCCGCTGAGACAGTCAATGAGCTGTCATTCCCCATACAAAAGAGTGAAAGTGTCAGCTGGCGGTACGTTGGAGTTGACTGCGTCCGTGGGACGTGTGACAGGATCTTCTGGTCTTACTGCCGGCCGTACCGACCTAGCCGGTACCCACTTCGCTCCGTCCCCTCCCTCTCTGCCAAGGCCTCTTGTCTCATGCCTTGCCAATGTTGGGCAGGGTCGTACCTCGACTTGGGAGAAGGATCGCCCCAGGCAGCCCCCTCCTGTTGCAGCACAGGCAAGCACTGCTCATGTTCCAGGTCAGGAGGCGGGGGCCAAGGAGGACTCGCCACCTCTGTTGGTTGTGTTAGCGGTGGGACGGGGGTGTGGGTGGGGGGTGCGGGCGGGGGTTGCTTGTTCTCATCATCCCCAGCTCGGCCTCCCTTCTCTCCCGGGGCTGTGGCAGCGGCAGCTGCTGCCGCCGCCGTCCGCTCTGATTTTATCGCCTTTATAGAGTCTCTGACTAATCGCCAGGTTGTTAACACTTTCACAGCCGTATGATCCTCTTTAGAGGCTGCCTCAAACACCAATTTCCCTGCTTTCTCCCAGGTAGATAACTCAAAAGCTGTTGCAGAGTCTGCTGCTAGCCCCTGGCTCTTCAAAACAGTCTCCAATAGCAATCGCTCCGCTGCTTGCCCATCTCCTTTCGAGACCCACCCCATCGATCTTTCACATGGGCACACAGGGGAACATTGAGTACATTGTTCTGGGCAGCTTTGTCCCGTCTTGCCCTCACATACATCATCGTAGATCTGTTTCTCTGACTTATCTAATGCAGCTGGTTCACCCGGTGCATCTGGCACCTCAGGAGGTGCAGTCGGAGTCGCTGAAGGTCCTGGACCCTCTGACTCGGTTAAAAAGGGATTGGTTGAAGGCAGTTTAACAGCCTCCTCCATATCAGCTGCGGTTTTTCTCTCTGCCTTCAAGGCTTTTAATGTGGTTAATATCAATTTCCATGTCCTCACTAACTCTGTGGCGGTTTTATCTCCGTTCCCAATATGTTCCCATAACATTTTTCCTATCTCCTCCCACGTCTCTGCCTTAAACACCACAGATGGATTGGGGGGGTACCCTTTCGGCACCAAATTAGGAGCCTTCTAAGTGTATATTCATCATATTTCAGTCCTCTCTTAGAGAGCATATGCAGCAGGAGTCTGACTATCACCCCTTCTTCAGGCGATGTGTTCTGCCTTTAGTTCTTTTAATGTCTCTAGGATCAACCTCCAGAGTGTCGGAAACTTTATACTGTCTTTGTTGCCTGTGCTGACTTCATCCCACAGTGCTGCGCCAATTCCTTCCCAGATAGGATGTCAAAAGCCTCACTTACTGCCGCGCCCATACCAATAATCTTTTTAGGTCGGCTTCCTCATACTGTACACCTCTCTTTGAGAGGATATGTTGGAGGAGCTTAACCACTGCTTCTTCCTCTTTTGTTAGCGTGGACCCCATCTCCTGTCCAGCCGCTCACCTGATCAGGGCGAGATTCTGAGGGATTCTTCATTTGCGCTAGCATCTTCCAGGCACCAGGGCAGTGCCTGTTATGGCTGGCTTCTGCACTCCCTTTGCTGTCTCTTCTGCTCCTGGAAGCATCGACTAGAGGGTCCCTGTTTGGGCGCCAAACGACACGGAAGTCATGGACACGACGTACTCGATCAATATGATCAGGTCGATGCCATTTATTGTCTTGTCTGACTCCAATATATCTCATAATTTTCACTTAGTCACTGCGCACACACTCATGATTGGTTACAGCTTGTTACACACATTATTGCAATTGGCTATATACAAAATATCACACGCTGTCCATGCGCCTCTCACACAGTCAGGATTCACTGCTTGCAGGTGTTCCTGCACTCCTTTGCTGCTTCTTAGTTGTTTACCACAGCTCCTTCTCCTCAAGGCCGAGCTGTGCAGATATCCAGCTGTTTACCAGATTCTCAATGCCACAGCTCCTTCTCCTTAAGGTCGAGCCATGCAGGGTGATCCCAACACAACACAATGGACACTCTTTTGATATAGTATATAACTTTGGGGAATAGTAACAGGATTAAATGTCCGTAGGGTCATTTAATTTCCTAGCGATACAACAGAAAACACATGGTTAACACGTGGCTCAGAGGCTGGTGCCATCAGCAGAATTCTGGGTTCTTTGACCATGTGGAGGTTTACACGGCACCGGGCCTTGCTGGCAGAAGATGGCGTTCAACTATCTCCAATGGGAAAAAGGATTCTTGCTTATGAGTTGGCAGGACTCATCAAGTGGGCTTTAAATTATATTCAAAGGGGGAAGGGGATAAAACAAGGCTCACTGGAGATGAGCCTAGGGGTGGCATGCGGATGTTGGATGCGAAATCGATAGCCCAGCATGGGCAGCAAACAGGAGGAGCTGGAAGCTATTAGGGTTCCATAATAGGGGAACAGCAAACAAGGCAGATATCCTGTTGAGTATCTGTTATAGACCATCCAACCAGTATGACAAGGCAGATGAAGCATTCTACAAGCAGCTGGCAGAAGTCTCACAATTGCTAGCCCTTGTTCTTGTGGGGGACTTCAATCTACCAGACGTCTGCTTAGAAGTATAACACAGCAGAGAGGAAACAGTGTAGGGAGGTTCCTGGAGTGTGTGGAAGATAACTTCCTGACACAGCTGGTAAGTGAGCCTACTGGGAAGGTGCCCCGCTTGACCTGCTGTTTACAAACAGAGAAGGACTGGTGGGAGAAGTGGTGGTCAGAGGCCGTCTTGGGCTTAGCGACCATGACATGACAGAATTCTCTATTCTGAGTGAAATAGGGAGAGGGGTCAGCAAAAGTGCTACCATGGACTTCCGGAGGGCAGACTTCAGCCTGTTCAGGTCGCACGTTGGAAGAGTCCTTTGGGAGCCAGTGTTGAAGGGCAAAGAGGTCCAGGAAGGCTGGACATTCTTCAAGAAGGAAACCTTAAAGGCACAGGAGCAGGCGGTCCCCATGTGCCGTAAGAAGAGCTGGCAGGGAAGGCGACCAGCCTGGCTGAACAGGGAGGTTTTTCTGGGACTCAGGGAAAGAGAGTTTATCACCTTTGGAAGAAGGGGCAGGCAACTCAAGAAGAGTACAAAGATCTCGTTAGGTCAAGCAGAGACAAAATTAGAAAGGCAAAAGCCCAGCTAGATCTCAATCTGGCCACAGTAATAACAAAAAGCGTTTTTATAAATATATTAACAACAAAAAGACAAGCCAAGGAGACTCTCCATCACTTGTTCGATGTGGGGGGGAACATTGTCACCAAGGATGAAGAAGAGGCTGAGGTACTTAATGCCTTCTTTGCCTCAGTCTTTACTGGCCAGACCAGGTATCCTCAGGGTATTCAGCTCCCTGAGCTGGAAGACAGGGATGGAGAGCACAATAAACTCCCCATAATCGAGGAGGAAGCAGTTAAGGACCTGCTACGCCAGCTGGATAGTTACAAGTCTATGGGGCCTTATGACATCCACCTGAGAGTACTAAGAGAGCCAGCAGAGGAGCTTGCCAAGCCATTCTCCATCATTTATCTGCAGTTTGGTTAACAGGGCAGGTTCTAGACAACTGGAGGCTTGCCAATGTGACGCCCATCTACAAGAAAGGCCGGAAGAAGGATCCTGGGAATTACAGGGCTGTCAGCCTGACCTCAGTACCGGGGAAGATTATGGAGTGGTTCATCTTGAGGGCGCTCACAGGGCATGTGCAGGATCAGGCCCAGCCAGCAAGGGTTCATTGCCTGACCAACCTGATCTCCTTCTATGACCAGGTGACCCACCTAGTGGATGACGGAAAGGCTGTGGATGTTGTCTACCTGGACTTCAGTAAAGCCTTTAACAGCATCTCCCACAACATTCTCCGGAGAAACTGGCAGCTTGTGGCTTAGACAGGTGTACTCTTCGCTGGGTAAGGAACTGGCTGGCTGGATGAGCCCAGAGAGTTGTGGTGAATAGAGTTAAATCCAGTTGATGGCCAGTCACAAGCGGTGTTCCCCATGGCTCGGTTCTGGGGTCTGTCCTGTTTCATATTGTTATTGATGACCTGGATGAGAGGATCGAGTGCTCCCTCAATAAGTTTGCAGATGACATCAAGTTGGGTGGGAGTGTTGATCTGCTTGACAGCAGGAAGGCTCTGCAGATGGATCTGGACAGGCTGGATTGATGGGCTGAGGTCAACTGTATGAGGTTTAAGAAAGCCAAGTGCCAGGCCCTGCACTTCAGTCACGACAACCCCATGCAATGCTACAGGCTTGGGGAGGAGTCACCACAAGAGTGGACGGACAGTTGAATATGAGCCAGCAGTGGGCCTGGTGGCCAAGAAGGCCAACAGCATCCTGGCCTGTAACAGCAGGCCAGCAGGAGTAGGGAAGTGGTCATGCACCTGTACTCAGCACTAGTGAGGCCACACCTCAAATCCTGTGTTCAGTTTTGGGCCCCTCACTGCAAGAAGGACATTGAGGTGCTGATGTATGTGCTCGAGCGTGTCCAGAGAAGGGCAACAAAGCTGGTGAGGGGTCTAAAGAACAAGTCTTATGAGGAGCGGCTGAGGGAACTGGGGTTGTTTAGTCTGGAGAAGAGGAGGTTGAGGGGAGACCTTATCGTTCTCTACAACTGCCTGAAAGGGTGTTGTGGTGAGGTGGGTGTTGGTCTCTTCTCCCAAGTAACTAGTGATAGGACGACAGGAAACGGCCTCAAGTTGCTGCAGGGGAGATTTAGACTAGGTTTTAGGAAAAAATTCTTTACTGAGAGAGTGGTCAAGCATTATAACAGGCTGCCCAGGCCTGCTTTGCAGGCATGTGGCACATCAGTCAGCCTCCTACCTCTCTGAAGTGTCTCAGTGCCCTTGGGGGAGTGCTAGACATGCAACCTCCATAGCAAGGAGGAAAGGCTCTTTCATCGCAAAGAAGTGACATGGAGCTGCTTGGGCAGAAGGTGCTGAGCCAGAACATGACAGGAGCTGACCCTCTGCACAAGGATAGTAGTTGGGCATGACACAGGTCTGGGTCAGTGCTCTGCAATGCCACCCTGGTGGGAAATGGAGGCCAGCCTGCTCAGGATCACAACCACTTTGGGGTTGCCATGTCTCTGTCCTGGTGTGACCAGCCTGCAGAGTGGTGTCACCTTGCTTTGTGTGGTCCTTTGTGCCATTCTGGTGTCTTTCCCTGCTGGGATCCCTGCTATGTCATCATAGGCCTCATTCTCCTTATATTACCACAGAAGTGGTAGAGTCAGGTCCCAGTCTGACTTTAGCAAGTGGCTTCTCCTGCCACCTTATAAGCAGTCAGGTGGCAGACCACATCTGAGGCAGTGCCAGGAACTGGAAGAGGTGGGTGTTGCTGTGAGGGGAAAGTGTGCTCTTTGTAGCACTAGATCATAGCACCCCAGCATGCATGCGGGATTGTCTTCCCCTGATACAGAGACATAACTATCTTTTAAACCACTTAGATACTGTCTTTTGTTTATTCTTTAAAAACTTACTTACCAAGGTTGGCGCTTGTGATGTCTATTAAGGGTTAAGCTTATCAGGGACTGGTATTTGTCAAGAACAGACTTAGTAAAACAAAGAAAGTGATAACTGGAACTGCCAGGTTGACCTTATCACAAAACTGGCTAGAGCTTGTTAAAAACTGTTGAAATCAACAAGTAAGAAGAGAGCATGTATAAAGGACTAAAGTTCATCTAAAGGACAGAAGAGGAAGAGAAAGATAAGACCCCTGAAGAAGTAAATGACCACCAGAGACAGATCTGAGCCTGCGCATTGATAACATAAATTAACGCAAGCCTTTTGAACTATACCGCCTCACTTATGCATATGTATGTTTTATGTTATGTCATCATATGAATATGTATGCTTTTGTGTAATAAATATTTGCCTACTTGCTGAAACAGTGTGCAAGTTAGGAGGAGCAATCCCCCTTGCACCCAGAGCCGTAATAAACATACCTGCTTTATAACTCTTGACTTGTGGAGCTTGTTTCCGCACGTCAATTTGGCGACCCAGATGGGATCCTCTCTGCCTGGCTGCAGGACCGGCTGAGAGTGGGATGTCCTTGGCGCGCCCCGAGATTTCTCGGAGGACCTCCCTCGCTCGCCCGGTCACTGCAGGGACAGACAAGGATCATCAGCGGACCAGGTATGTTAATTTGGGAGGGGAACCTGTAAGTCGTGAAGATACGTCCTACGTCACCCCCACCTGAGAGCATCAATCACTAGGCTCTGGTCTGCCTTTGTCGGGCTTCTAAGCCTGACAGCACCAGGCCCAAAAAATAAGCATTGTCTCTTCTAAAGACATGTTCATGGCCAACACCACTCGGGAAGGTGACACAGAGGTTACAGTGGCTCTCAGCAGCAATACCATGAACTGAGATTGCCACATGCCTAGGATTATCCCAGGGGAGATTATACCCTTGTACCTCGATATTAAGTGCAGGATTAAAGGCAATATGACTGAAGATTAATGTGCTTATTGTCAGCAATTGATGAGATTTATTTATGGTAATATAACCATGTATCAATACTAATACTAATCCTACACAGTAGACTTGGGACTCAGTATTACTTGCAGCAGCATCCTGGTGAAAGGATAGAATGAGTCAATGAAGGAATTATTAGCTTCCTAGAAGTGTTGAATAAACATTTTAATCTTCTTGGTCAGTTAAATTTCAAGTCTCACCCTGCATCAGGTTGGGAGCTTGTCTGTGGCCTCCCAGTTTGGGACTTCAGCTGAGTGATACCAAGAGGTCAAGGTTAAGAAGGGTAGGAAATCAAAGCAGAAAGAGGAGTCAAACAAATTTATTAACCAGGTGCCCTCACTCAAAAATAATGAAAAATGGGAAAATTCTGTCTCTTCATAGTGTTCAAAGGGAGAAAAACCCCACACTTTCTGTTCTTCACTGGCTGAGGTTTGATTGGTCAGTGCTATAAAAGAGGTAGTGGGAATAAACATGAAATTTTAAACCATGAACAAAATAATTTAGAAGTGATTCATAACGAGATACCATCACTAAGGTGCAATAAAAGTGTTAAAGAAATAAACTGAGAAATTATGAGAACAGAAGAAAGAAAGTAGTACAAAAAGAGCTGCTAAGACTAAAAAGTGCGGTGTCCAGCTGCCCTGCTATCTCTGAGGAAAAGCTCAGGTCAGAGAACTATCACATTTCTTAAAGCTGATTAGGATACCAAGATGTTTCATGAGGATATCTGGAACTGAAAGAAAGAGGAAGACCATTCAATACAGGAGCATATCCTT
Source organism: Phaethon aethereus (assembly GCF_964289735.1). Classification (NCBI taxonomy): domain Eukaryota; kingdom Metazoa; phylum Chordata; class Aves; order Phaethontiformes; family Phaethontidae; genus Phaethon; species Phaethon aethereus. Next base: position 60,113 of record NC_138584.1, on the reverse strand, counting down.
GTGAAATAGGTAGCTGTGGGAGTTATTAGAAAACTGAGACCTGTGGTGATCAGGGTAGGGAGGGGCAGAGCTGTAGTTAGTAGATGACAGGGTGGGGAAGGATGATCTGGCCAGAAACAAGAAGGTCTAGGGCAAAAAAAAAAAAAGGATGATCTGTGTCGGTACACAGGTATAACATACTCCTTTTTTCACATGACTAAATGAGTTCAGAAGGCTAAATGAGTTTTTCAGCAATAGGACTGCCTTGGAGAACAGTTGGGGTGATTATGAGAGCCTCATGACGAAGTGTTGGCAGAGAAATCTTAAGACTAATAATCAGGACTTTGGAAGAGTATGAGCCTTGGAAAGATAAAGCAGAGAATGTCCTGCATGACCAGTTATGCAGGTGACATTTTGTGGATTAACCCTTATCGGTGGTGAAGACCCTCCCCTCCCCCACAGGACACGGGAGAGAATAGGAAGAGCAAAAGAAAGAAAATTCAAGTTTAACCTCCATTCAGGTTTAACCCTTCCTACTCCCTCCAAAGCAACCTGGGCACAAACGTTGTCCTCACCCCTATCTGTAACTATTTGCACTCCTACGCTTTGACAAACCTCTTCGCTCTTTCTTCTATACCTGTTTTTACACCTTATTGTCCCTTCTTTCTTTCCCTGCATCCACGTTTTTGTATATTCTATTCTCTTCCCTGATGACTCCCAAACAGATCAACTGTGTTTATCTTCTTTTTCTCATGGCCTCAGTTCTGTTACGTGCCAGAGCAGCAGTATAAATCGCTTCATGCTCAAACCCCTCCTTGGCCCTTTAAAAGCTTTCATCGCACTGCCAGTTCCTATCAAAAGCTTTGGCTATGTTTGAGGCCCGGCGTTCTAATTGGGCATCCTGATCACATTATTTGGGAATGCTAGAAAACCTCTCCTGTCTTTCAAACATTATAAATCATATTTTAAAAGACAATTCAACATACATAGAAGTATGTATGAGAAGTATGTAGTGATGAGAAGTCACTATCAGGCTTTGAAGATGAGTTATCTCATCGAATGCCTAGTAGATAAAAGAAAACATTCCTTAACTTCAACAGGTAAAAGTCTGTGTTTATCCAAATACTTCAGATTGCTGAGTCTTTCAACAAAGAGATCAAGACACTGTTAGGGCATGTGTATTCCTTCAAAAGTCAACACCAAACAATTGTGTTTTCTGTCCATTTAGCTAAAAAATCTATATGGGCTTGTGTAGCCACCTTTTCCCTTCTAGTTGCCCAGGTTGTTAAATAGGAAACTAAAGGCCAAACACAGTGTTGAGAAGGGCGGATTTTACTGTGCTCTGAACCACCAACACTGTACTTGCAGACAGCACATCAGCTACCTATTGCAGTAGGATTTTGAAAGTGCCTCCATCAATCAGCTTTATGGGAAGCCCCTTCCAGCATCAAGTTGGTTTAGCAAGTTTCTGTTATCCCCTAATTACTCATTTTCCTGTTTGTATTTGACATTCAGCTGCTAAAGTGTCTGCAAAGTTGGAGAGCTGTTTGAAGGTGAATTTCAGGAAATAATGTTTCTCTACTGTGGAAGCAAGCTCATTCTAGTAATAAATTGAATTAAACCGGTGGTGAGATGACAGTGATTTTGTGTAGTCACTGGGGAAGTGTTGCGTGTCTCTGCTACCGAAGATTGCAGGTTTTTAATGAACTTTGCTTCGTTTGTGCTACCAGTTTTTACTAGTAGATGTGCCTTTGTCATGCTCAATGCAAAGGCAGATTCCTGCAGAAACACCTGTGTTTTCTTAGCAATCACACCTTGGGCACTGACAATGAGGTAGTATTTGGTTATTGATCCTGACAGACAAGACATAAGCCCGTATTCTGTCTCCCCAGGGATCTTTATCCGTATTAACACAGCTGAGGAGACCTGTGTTAGCAAGATTGCACCAAGTGTGATTTGATGTCCTCACAAAGGTTCATAGCTGCAAGGGGCTCTGGGAAGAGATGTGGCTTCTCCTTTTCGGGAGGGAAGTACTATAAAATTTCTACTAGCTTGTCTACCTGGGATGTATTGCCCAACTCCATTTCCTGGTGGTCAAAGAAATTGTGGTGGTGCTGGGATGGACTGAGAGTAGCATTGAGGAGCTTGGACTTGAAGAAACTGCAATGTGCCATCTGCATGAAGGAGCTGGTTGGCATGGATGTGCACAGCAGGCTCTCCTCCTTGAACTCTCTGCTCTCTAGCAGGGAATACAGATTCCACTCCTTCACAATGCCCTTCATGGCCCACAGCAGGAAGGTGCACTGGTGGTGTCAAGGGGAGGGAGTAGCAGTGGGAGATGAGACTGGCCCATGGTCATTTTGGAGATGAGGTCCTGCTAGAGGAAGCTGTCTGATGAATGCAGAACAACACAGAGAATGTCCAGGGGGTATGAGGAATCACTCCTATCAATCTCATTCAGAGAAAAAAAAGATAATCAGAAATGTCCAGGTCATCTCCATCCACACCAGCACTTCTCCTGTTTCCCAAGCTGGTGCTTTTGGCCATGATTTTCAGACCCATTACTTTTCTCAGAAAATTCCATGCCAAATTTCCTTGGGCCTGAGTCATCTGGTTGTTCATGCTTTGCTCAGTAATTTCAAAGATGTCTGTTAACTGCAGTTTCCTGGTCTGGCGCTTCTCCAGGCAAGTAAGAAAATATGAACATCATTACCTTTCACTTAATGTTATTGTGTAAAAGGAATCACAATTCCTGACGAGAAGTAACAAAAACATGAAATAAATACTTCATGGGAGCAATCCTAGAAGAACAGTCCTTTGCAAGTAGTAACAGGACAGACTCAGAACGCCTTCTTAAGATCAGTCCTTAAACACGGCAGGTACTTGAGGATATTTCTATACTTCACATGTTCTTTAGGTTCTGGGATGCCCTCGCTCAGTCTGATGTTAGCTAAGCTTGGTGTATATCAGAGGAAAATCATGAGGAAACATTGTTCTCAGTGCTGTAAAGTCATGCTACACATAACCAAGTTTAGGTGTTTCAAAGCAGGAGCTATCTAAGGCCCCTTGTAGTAACCATCCTAGTTGATAACTTACGACATATGCTGCATATTCCCAAAAGATGTGCTAAAGTCACTGTTGCTGAAGGCTGGTAATCATGGATGGAGGGACAGGAGAAACTCTTGGTGCCTCTGATACCAATCACTAACATGCTACATGCTCTTTCTGGGTGAGATGGCAGCCTTCTTGTCACTCGTATTCCTCCTTCATTTCCCTAGAGAGAAAACCACATTAATATTTGTCCAAGCCTTTCTGTCCCCCAGGGGCTTCTCCTGGAACTATCTTATGTGCCCTCAAGAAGCTTGGCCAGTTTTGACCACAAATAACATAAAAACCCTGAGCAGAACAAGACCTCCCTCAACAATGCTCCCAGATGAGTATAACAACTTTGCTGATGTCTTTGAAAAGAAAGGTGCAGAAACGTTATGACTCTATCACCTATAAGCAGAACTGGAGAGGGAAGAGGAGAGGTAGGTTGGGGGTCAGGCAAGGTGCTAGAAGTGAAATCATGGCCGGGGCAGAGGCTGAGCCCCAGACACTTCTCCTGCTCAGGCTGAGCCACCCTGTGCCATTGGTCTCTCTTAAGTTGGTGAGTGCTCTGGTATCCTTTCCCTCACAGCAGTGGCCCTTTCTGAGCTGGCTCCATCTGATCAATAGCTGTCCTGTACCAGGGAAGCATATGCATGGTTCTGGAGTGAATAAGCCCCATACAGGGCATGGTACTGCATAGATGATCTAACCAGTGCTGAGTACAGGGGGATAATGCCCCAGTGTCCTGTTGCCTATGCTCCTGTTGGTACCCAGGAGACTGTTTGTGTTTTCAACTGCCTGGGCAACTTGCTGGCCTATAAGACTTGCCCCTCCAATGGCCTTTTCTGCAGCACTGCTCCCCAGTCTGTGTTGTTGCCCAGTGGCTTTTCTCATTTCTGAACCCCATCAGGTTCTTGTGGCCCACTCATCCCTCTGTTTCAAGCTCCCTCTGGATGGCAGCCCTCAGGTGTGGAGATTGCTTCCGCTGCCTCAATTCTGTGTAATCTGTAAAGTCTGTCTGCTCATCTGGGACACTATTAAAGATGTTAAGGCCCAAGAGAGACACACACACCCCCAACATATCCAACCAGTATTGCGCTCAACCGTTTACTCACCTATCAAGACTGTAGCTTCCTGGTTTGGAAAGAATAATATTGTAGAGACAGTGTAGAACTTTGCCTTGGTAAATGACGTGTTTGGAGGAGCTGGGATGCTAGTATGACCTGGGTACTCCAGGGGTATTCTTTCTTTTTCATGGACAGCTTTAAGATTCCGAGAAGATAACACGTCAGATTCCCTTTCAGACAGATACCATAGCAGCTGCAGACACAATTGCAGATAACACTGAGATGCAGATGGCCTTGCAGATTCAAATACCATTGCAGGCACCGTTGCAGATGCACATCCCAGTGATGATAGCCCTGCAGATGCAATTAGGAAAGCAAATAACACTGCAGGTGCAGATAACACTGCAGTAGAAGAAACGATTGCACATGCCATTGCAGGTGCTGAGGCCATGGCAGATATTGATAGCATTACACATATCAATGAAGATAGCAAATGCCAGTACCACCCTATTACAGATTCTGTACAGACACAGAGATACCATTAAAGACAGTTACACTGACCCTTAGTGTATTTGATCATGCTATTGCAGCTAGGGAGAAAAATTGCACATATGGAAGCCAAATACACATAGACACACAAACATAGAGAAAACATGGCAAGCAGCCGTGCAGAAACAGATATCATTATCTATATAGGTACAGTTACAGCTTCAATTACAAATACAGACAGAGATACCATTAGTGGCACTAATCCCAGTACCATTGTTGTCCCAAATATGAGTTTCTTCCACCCAGTGAGCTGCAAAACACACAGAGTTGAGATATTTGCTTTTATTCTGAATCTCCAGACCCCTCACTAGCTTTGTTGCCCTTCTCTGGACACATTCCAACAACTCAATGTCCTTCTTGTAGTCAAGGGCCCAACACTGAACACCGGATTTGAGGTGAGGCCTCACCAGTGCTGAGTACAGGGGCACGATCATTTCCCTACTCCCACTGGCCATACTATTTCTGATACAGGCCAGGACGCTGTTGGCCTTCTTGGCCACCTGGACACACTTGTCGGCTTGTATTCACACAGGTCTCAACCGGCACTCCCCCAGGGCCTTTTCCGCCAGGCAGCTCTCCAGCCGCTCCTCCCCAAGCCTGTAGTGTTGGATGGGGTTGTTGTGAACGAAGTGCAGGACCCAGCACTTGGCCTTGTTAAACCTTATACAGTTGACCTCGGCCCATCCAGCCAGCCTGTCCAAATTCCTCTGCAGAGCCCTCCCCCTCCAGCAGATCAACACTCCTGCCCAACTTGGTGTCGTCTGCAAAGTTATTGAGGGAGCACTCGATCGCCTCATCCAGATCATTGATAAAGATGCTAAAAAAGACTGGCCCCAGAAACGAGCCATGGGGAACACCACTTGTGACCGGCCAGCAGTCAGATTTAATGATATTCACCACGACTCTGTGGGCTCAGCCGTCCAGCCAGTGTTTTACCCAGAGAAGAGTGCACCAGTCTAAGCCACAAGCCACCAGTTTCTCCAGGAGAATGCTGTGGGAGTCGTTGTCAAAGGCTTTACTAAAGTCCAGGTAGACAACATTAACAACCTTTCCATCATCCACTAGGTGGGTCACCTGGTCATAGAAGGAGATCAGATTGGTCAAGTAGGTCCTCAAGCAGATCAAGGGTTTCATGAACCCTTGCTGGCTGGGCCTGATGCCTTGGTTGTCCTGCACATGGCCTGTGAGCGCCCTCATGATGAACCGCTCCATAATCTTCCCCGGTACTGAGGTCAGGCTGACAGCCCTGTGGTTCCCAGAATCCTTCTTCCGGCCTTTCTTGTAGATGGGCGTCACATTGGCATTTCAACATTGAAGTGGCAGAAAACTGTTCTCAGCAAAATCAGCTTATCTTCTCACTGAACTTCCCTCCTACCACAAGAGAAAGAGAAGGCACAGCAATTGCATTGATTTTTCTTTGAGGTCTGCAGTCAATATTTATTGTCTACAGACATCAACAAGTTCTGTAAGAAAATTCTGCTTCATGAATTGTCCCCTTCCAAGCAGAAAAAAGGCTACAGCTCTTGTGTATATATATTGCTGATCTTCTTGCCAGAGAAATCTTCAACTCTTTTCAAGTACACTGTCAGAACATTTGAGGAATGATGTATGGTAAAGCTCTTAGATGCAGAAACCACTTTTATACCTGCAAAACACGCACAGACCCCAAAGCAAAAGCCCCAAAAGCGTCACAGTTTTCATGGCTCACACATGCCTACACTACTTGGGCAATATCTACGTGCATAAGATGCAGAAGATGAACTGTGTGTCAGGCTCGCAAACACAGAGAAGACAAATGGATGTAAAATGACAGATCTAAGGCACAACAAACCCAAGCCAGAGAACAGCAGCTCTGGACAGCTAGAAAAGTGTCTTACCATGGGTGGCTGCCCACATCAAAAGAAAGGAAGGCTTGCCAACACTTTGAATGCAGCAAGGAAACAAATGTCCTCCTGGAGCAGGGCTCCAGAGCATAGCACAGGGTAGATCCTCTTAATATGATCCAATCAATTTTGGCATTCTGGAGTCCATTCCAAAAGTTCATCTGGTCCTTTCAGTACTTCATACAAGGGTTTAACTATCTGGTTAATAGCTCTGAAATCCTGCACCAGATGATAGTAAGAAGAATAAGGCTTCTTAACAGGCAAAACTGGAGTATTATATTGATATTCTTGTAAAAGACCATACTGTAAACACTTCATTATCTTCTCCAAGCACAGCTTAGCTTCTAGTTTCATAGGGTATTGTCTTTTTCTTACCAGCCTCGCGTCAGGTGTCAGTTCTACCTTGATTAGCTTAACTTTGGCTTTTGCACGAATTCCAATTGACCACACCAGAGGAACAACAGCATTTAAAGTCTCGTCTGAAATACTGGGTTGCTCCATTTCTGGTCTCTGTAATAAACAAATCTTGGGTCTCCAAGTGTTGTTTTTTGCATCGAGATTTCAGAAAATATTATTTCAGCTTGCAACTTCTTTAGCAAATTCATGCTTTACTATTTTTTCGCTAATACTGCACTCCACTGGTTTCAAGAAATGCCTTCTTTCTTTCCCGTTACCTCAATAACTGGCATATTAAATTTACTAAGAGGTCTCTTACAAGTAGTTGCCAGTGAATAAGTTGCTCCTGTATCAATTGAAAAATCTGTGATTTCATTCCTGAGCTTAACTGGAACAAGGAGATCTGCTGGGGGTACCTTTAAAGTCACCCCTTGTCCCCATCAATTGGTTTCATACTGATTCAATATTAACAAGTCAGCTTCAGGGACTGCACCTTGCTTTACAAATCCTGGTCCTTTTAATTGGGGACAGTCATTTCTCCAAAGACTTTCCCTCTTACAGTATGCAGATTGGTTTGGCCAAATTCCTCATTCAGTGTTTCAGGGAGTGTCTGTCCTTCTGCCTCTACCTCTGTTTGATCTGCCAGTTCCTCTTCCTCTACCTCGGATCATTACCCCTGATAATGCTACTACTAGCATAGTTGCTTGTCTTGTTTGATCTGTAACTTTTTCTTTTTGATCCTTATTTTGGTTTGTTTATCTCTGTTACTATATAACTTATAGCCGCTCTCAGTTATACTCTGAGGCTGACATGCTGCCAGCAACTTCCATTTCAGCAAATTTTCCTTATGTTGGGGAAGATTCTCCAATAAATAACATATTAAATATTAAATTATTATTCACAAATTCTGGGTTCAAATCTTTTTCTAGCAGATACATAATATCTCATATGGAGCTAAGGGGTTTTCAGTAAGGTCCTGTTTAAACTCATATACTTTTGATAAATTAGTTTTGGAACTCCATGCTCAATGCCATACAAAATAAATTTATGATCATTGCACATTACACGGCTACAAAAGATGAGAGCCCAGCCTTCATATTTCTCTGCAATTGTTGCAAGGGCAAGTGAAGACCAGCAAGACAATTCCTGCCTAGCACCTTCCTTGGAGGAGAGAGAGTGCAAAATTTCAATCTCGCAGTTGGGAGTGCGAGAGTGCGAGGAACTGCATAGCTGTTTGCAAGGCTAGGAAAGAGAAGAGACCCAGTCTTGCTGCTTATGCACAATGACTGCCAGGGCAAGTGAGGATCAGCAACACAATTCCTGTTTAACACCTTCCTTGGAGGAGAGAGAGTGCAACGTTTCAATTTAGGAGTTTGGGGGTCACGAGGGAGAGGAAATGCATTGGCTGTTTCCAAGGCTAGGAAAGAGCAGAGCCCCAGTCTTGCTGTTTATCTGCAATGACTGCCAGGGCAAGTGAGGACCAGGAAGACAATTCCTGCCTAGCGCCTGCCTTGGAGGAGAGAGAGTGCAAAGTTTCAATTTAGGAGTTCGGCACTCATGAGGGAGAGGAACTGCATTGGCTGATTCTAAGGCTAGGAAAGAACAGAGAGCCAGTCTTGCTGTTTATCTGCAATGACTGCCAGGGCAAGTGAGGACCTGCAAGACAATTCCTGCCTAGCACCTTCCTTGGAGGAGAGAGAGTGCAAAGTTTCAATTTAGCAGTTTGGCGCTCAATAAAGACAGGAACTGCATTGGCTGTTTGCAAGGCTAGGAAAGAGCAGAGCCCCAGTCTTGCTGTTTATCTGCAATGACTGCCAGGGCAAGAGACGACCAGCAAGAAAATTCCTGCCTATCACCTCCCTTGGAGGAGAGACAGTGCAACGTTTTATTTTGCTTTTATGACTGCAAGAGTGAGAAAAAGCAGAGTGCCTGTTTGCAAGGCAAGGAAAGAACAGAGCCCCAGTCTTGCTGTTTATCTGCAATGACTGCCAGGGCAAGGGAGGACCAGGAAGACAATTCCTGCCTAGCACCTTTCTTGGAGCAGAGAGAGTGCAACGTTTCATTGCGCAATTGGGATTGTGAGAATGCGAGGAACTGCATTGCATGTTGAAAATGCTAGGAAAGAGCAGAGCCCCAGTCCTGCTGTTTATATGCAATGACTGCCAGGGCAAGTTAGGACCAGCAAGACAATTCCCGCATTGGAGGAGAGAGAGTGCAACGTTTCAATTTAGCAGTTTGGAGCTCACGAGGGAGACAAACTGCTTTGGCTGTTTGCAAGGCTAGGAAAGACCAGAGCCCCAGTCTTGCTGTTTATCTGCAATGACTGCCGGGGCAAGTGAGGACCAGCAAGACAATTCCTGCCTAGCACCTCCCTTGGAGGAGAGAGAGTGCAACGTTTCAATTTAGCAGTTTGGCGCTCTCGAGGGAGAGGAACTGCATTGCCTGTTTGCAAGGCTAGGAAAGAGCAGAGCCCCAGTCTTGCTGTTTAACTGCAATGACTGCCAGGGCAAGTGAGGACCAGCAAGACAATTCCTGCCTAGCACCTTCCTTGGAGGAGAGAGAGTGGAACGTTTCAACTTAGGAATTTGGCGCACACTATAGAGAATAATTGCATTGCCTGTTTTCAAGGCTACGAAAGAGCAGAGCCCCAGTCTTGCTGTTTATCTGCAATGACTGCCAGGGCAAGTGAGGACCAGCAAGACAATCCCTGCCAAGCACCTTCCTTGGAGGAGAGAGAGTGCTATGTTTTATCTTGCTTTTATGACTGCGAAAGTGAGAAAAAGCATAGTGCCTTCTTGCAAGGCTAGGAAAGAGCAGAGACCCAGTCTTGCTGTTTATCTGCAATGACTGCCAGGGCAAGGGAGGACCAGCAAGACAATTCGTGCCTAGCACCTTCCTTGGAGGAAGAGAGTGCAACGTTTCAATTTAGCAGTTTAGCGCTCACGAGGGAGCGGAAATTTATTGGCTGTTTGCAAGGCTAGGAAGGAGTAGAGGCCCAGTCCTGCTGTTTCTCTGCAATGACTGCCAGGGCAAGAGAGGACCAGCAAGACAATTCCTGCCTATCACCTCCCTTGGAGGAGAGAGACTGCAACGTTTTATTTTGCTTTTATGACTGCGAGAGTGAGAAAAAGCAGAGTACATTTTTGGAAGGCTAGGAAAGAGCAGAGCCCCAATCTTCCTGTTTATCTGCAATGACTGCCAGGGCAAGTGAGGACCAGCAAGTCAATTCCTGCCTAGCATCTTCCTTGGAGGAGAGAGAGTGCTACGTTTCAATTTAGCAGTTTGGCGCTCACGAGGGAGAGGAACTGCATTGGCTCTTTGCAAGGCTAGGAAAGAGCAGAGCCCCAGTCTTGCTGTTTATCTGCTATGACTGCAGGGCAAGTGAGGACCAGGAAGACAATTCCTGCCTACCGCATTCCTTGGAGGAGAGAGAGTGCAATGTTTCAATTTAGGAGTTTGGCGCTCACGAGGGCGAGGAACTGCATTGGCTGTTTGCAAGGCTAGGAAAGAGCAGAGCCCCAGTCTTGCTGTTTATCTGCAATGACTGCTAGGGCAAGTGAGGACCAGCAAGACAATCCCTGCCAAGCACCTTCCTTGGAGGAGAGAGTGTGCAACGTTTCAATTTAGGAGTTTGGCGCTCACGAGGGAGAAGAAATTAATTGGCTGTTTGCAAGGCTAGGAAAGAGCAGAGCCCCAGTCTTGCTGTTTATCTGCAATGACTGCCAGGGCAAGAGACGACCAGCAAGAAAATTCCTGCCTATCACCTCCCTTGGAGGAGAGACAGTGCAACGTTTTATTTTGCTTTTATGACTGCAAGAGTGAGAAAAAGCAGAGTGCCTGTTTGCAAGGCAAGGAAAGAACAGAGCCCCAGTCTTGCTGTTTATCTGCAATGACTGCCAGGGCAAGGGAGGACCAGGAAGACAATTCCTGCCTAGCACCTTTCTTGGAGCAGAGAGAGTGCAACGTTTCATTGCGCAATTGGGATTGTGAGAATGCGAGGAACTGCATTGCATGTTGAAAATGCTAGGAAAGAGCAGAGCCCCAGTCCTGCTGTTTATATGCAATGACTGCCAGGGCAAGTTAGGACCAGCAAGACAATTCCCGCATTGGAGGAGAGAGAGTGCAACGTTTCAATTTAGCAGTTTGGAGCTCACGAGGGAGACAAACTGCTTTGGCTGTTTGCAAGGCTAGGAAAGACCAGAGCCCCAGTCTTGCTGTTTATCTGCAATGACTGCCGGGGCAAGTGAGGACCAGCAAGACAATTCCTGCCTAGCACCTCCCTTGGAGGAGAGAGAGTGCAACGTTTCAATTTAGCAGTTTGGCGCTCTCGAGGGAGAGGAACTGCATTGCCTGTTTGCAAGGCTAGGAAAGAGCAGAGCCCCAGTCTTGCTGTTTAACTGCAATGACTGCCAGGGCAAGTGAGGACCAGCAAGACAATTCCTGCCTAGCACCTTCCTTGGAGGAGAGAGAGTGGAACGTTTCAACTTAGGAATTTGGCGCACACTATAGAGAATAATTGCATTGCCTGTTTTCAAGGCTACGAAAGAGCAGAGCCCCAGTCTTGCTGTTTATCTGCAATGACTGCCAGGGCAAGTGAGGACCAGCAAGACAATCCCTGCCAAGCACCTTCCTTGGAGGAGAGAGAGTGCTATGTTTTATCTTGCTTTTATGACTGCGAAAGTGAGAAAAAGCATAGTGCCTTCTTGCAAGGCTAGGAAAGAGCAGAGACCCAGTCTTGCTGTTTATCTGCAATGACTGCCAGGGCAAGGGAGGACCAGCAAGACAATTCGTGCCTAGCACCTTCCTTGGAGGAAGAGAGTGCAACGTTTCAATTTAGCAGTTTAGCGCTCACGAGGGAGCGGAAATTTATTGGCTGTTTGCAAGGCTAGGAAGGAGTAGAGGCCCAGTCCTGCTGTTTCTCTGCAATGACTGCCAGGGCAAGAGAGGACCAGCAAGACAATTCCTGCCTATCACCTCCCTTGGAGGAGAGAGACTGCAACGTTTTATTTTGCTTTTATGACTGCGAGAGTGAGAAAAAGCAGAGTACATTTTTGGAAGGCTAGGAAAGAGCAGAGCCCCAATCTTCCTGTTTATCTGCAATGACTGCCTGGGCAAGTGAGGACCAGCAAGTCAATTCCTGCCTAGCATCTTCCTTGGAGGAGAGAGAGTGCTACGTTTCAATTTAGCAGTTTGGCGCTCACGAGGGAGAGGAACTGCATTGGCTCTTTGCAAGGCTAGGAAAGAGCAGAGCCCCAGTCTTGCTGTTTATCTGCTATGACTGCAGGGCAAGTGAGGACCAGGAAGACAATTCCTGCCTACCGCATTCCTTGGAGGAGAGAGAGTGCAATGTTTCAATTTAGGAGTTTGGCGCTCACGAGGGCGAGGAACTGCATTGGCTGTTTGCAAGGCTAGGAAAGAGCAGAGCCCCAGTCTTGCTGTTTATCTGCAATGACTGCTAGGGCAAGTGAGGACCAGCAAGACAATCCCTGCCAAGCACCTTCCTTGGAGGAGAGAGTGTGCAACGTTTCAATTTAGGAGTTTGGCGCTCACGAGGGAGAAGAAATTAATTGGCTGTTTGCAAGGCTAGGAAAGAGCAGAGCCCCAGTCTTGCTGTTTATCTGCAATGACTGCCAGGGCAAGAGACGACCAGCAAGAAAATTCCTGCCTATCACCTCCCTTGGAGGAGAGACAGTGCAACGTTTTATTTTGCTTTTATGACTGCAAGAGTGAGAAAAAGCAGAGTGCCTGTTTGCAAGGCAAGGAAAGAACAGAGCCCCAGTCTTGCTGTTTATCTGCAATGACTGCCAGGGCAAGGGAGGACCAGGAAGACAATTCCTGCCTAGCACCTTTCTTGGAGCAGAGAGAGTGCAACGTTTCATTGCGCAATTGGGATTGTGAGAATGCGAGGAACTGCATTGCATGTTGAAAATGCTAGGAAAGAGCAGAGCCCCAGTCCTGCTGTTTATATGCAATGACTGCCAGGGCAAGTTAGGACCAGCAAGACAATTCCCGCATTGGAGGAGAGAGAGTGCAACGTTTCAATTTAGCAGTTTGGAGCTCACGAGGGAGACAAACTGCTTTGGCTGTTTGCAAGGCTAGGAAAGACCAGAGCCCCAGTCTTGCTGTTTATCTGCAATGACTGCCGGGGCAAGTGAGGACCAGCAAGACAATTCCTGCCTAGCACCTCCCTTGGAGGAGAGAGAGTGCAACGTTTCAATTTAGCAGTTTGGCGCTCTCGAGGGAGAGGAACTGCATTGCCTGTTTGCAAGGCTAGGAAAGAGCGGAGCCCCAGTCTTGCTGTTTAACTGCAATGACTGCCAGGGCAAGTGAGGACCAGCAAGACAATTCCTGCCTAGCACCTTCCTTGGAGGAGAGAGAGTGGAACGTTTCAACTTAGGAATTTGGCGCACACTAGAGAGAATAATTGCATTGCCTGTTTTCAAGGCTACGAAAGAGCAGAGCCCCAGTCTTGCTGTTTATCTGCAATGACTGCCAGGGCAAGTGAGGACCAGCAAGACAATTCCTGCCTAGCACCTTCCTTGGAGGAGAGAGAGTGGAACGTTTCAACTTAGGAATTTGGCGCACACTAGAGAGAATAATTGCATTGCCTGTTTTCAAGGCTACGAAAGAGCAGAGCCCCAGTCTTGCTGTTTAACTGCAATGACTGCCAGGGCAAGTGAGGACCAGCAAGACAATCCCTGCCAAGCACCTTCCTTGGAGGAGAGAGAGTGCTATGTTTTATCTTGCTTTTATGACTGCGAAAGTGAGAAAAAGCATAGTGCCTTCTTGCAAGGCTAGGAAAGAGCAGAGACCCAGTCTTGCTGTTTATCTGCAATGACTGCCAGGGCAAGGGAGGACCAGCAAGACAATTCGTGCCTAGCACCTTCCTTGGAGGAAGAGAGTGCAACGTTTCAATTTAGCAGTTTAGCGCTCACGAGGGAGCGGAAATTTATTGGCTGTTTGCAAGGCTAGGAAGGAGTAGAGGCCCAGTCCTGCTGTTTCTCTGCAATGACTGCCAGGGCAAGAGAGGACCAGCAAGACAATTCCTGCCTATCACCTCCCTTGGAGGAGAGAGACTGCAACGTTTTATTTTGCTTTTATGACTGCGAGAGTGAGAAAAAGCAGAGTACATTTTTGGAAGGCTAGGAAAGAGCAGAGCCCCAATCTTCCTGTTTATCTGCAATGACTGCCAGGGCAAGTGAGGACCAGCAAGTCAATTCCTGCCTAGCATCTTCCTTGGAGGAGAGAGAGTGCTACGTTTCAATTTAGCAGTTTGGCGCTCACGAGGGAGAGGAACTGCATTGGCTCTTTGCAAGGCTAGGAAAGAGCAGAGCCCCAGTCTTGCTGTTTATCTGCTATGACTGCAGGGCAAGTGAGGACCAGGAAGACAATTCCTGCCTACCGCATTCCTTGGAGGAGAGAGAGTGCAATGTTTCAATTTAGGAGTTTGGCGCTCACGAGGGCGAGGAACTGCATTGGCTGTTTGCAAGGCTAGGAAAGAGCAGAGCCCCAGTCTTGCTGTTTATCTGCAATGACTGCTAGGGCAAGTGAGGACCAGCAAGACAATCCCTGCCAAGCACCTTCCTTGGAGGAGAGAGTGTGCAACGTTTCAATTTAGGAGTTTGGCGCTCACGAGGGAGAAGAAATTAATTGGCTGTTTGCAAGGCTAGGAAAGAGTAGAGCCCCAGTCCTGCTGTTTCTCTGCAATGACTGCCAGGGCAAGAGAGGACCAGGGAGACAATTCCTGCCTATCACCTCCCTTGGAGGAGAGAGAGTGCAACGTTTTATTTTGCTTTTATGACTGCGAGAGTGAGAAGAAGCAGAGTACCTTTTTGCAAGGCTAGGAAAGAGCAGAGCCCCAGTCTTGCTGTTTATCTGCAATGACTGCCAGGGCAAGTGAGGACCAGCAAGGCAATTCCTGCCTAGCCCCTTCCTTGGAGGAGAGAGAGTGCAACGTTTCAATTTAGCAGTTTGGCTTCACGAGGGAGAGGTACTGCATTGGCTGTTTGCAAGGCTAGAAAAGTGCGGGAGAAGGATGGACTTCACAACTCTATGAGAGTTATATTCCGAAGCCGTTTATTGTCTTGTCTGACTCCAATATATATCATAATTTTCGCTTAATCACTGCGCACACACTCATGATTGGTTACAGCTTGTTACACACACTATTGCAATTGGCTATATACAAAATATCACGCGCTGTCCACGCGCCCCTCACACAGTCAGGATTGTTGCTTGCAGGTGTTCCTGTTTTCCTCGCTTCTTCTTAGTTGTTTATCACAGCTCCTTCTCCTCAAGGCCGAGCCGTGCAGATATCCAGCTGTTTACCAGCTTCTCAGTGCCACAGCTCCTTCTCCTTAAGGTCGAGCCGTGCAGATCAACGCCACAGCTCCTTCTCCTTAACGTCGAGCCATGCAGGGTGATCCCAACATCTCCCCCTTTTTGTTTATCTAAAAACAAAACCTGATGGATCATTTGCAACCTAAGGACTGTGAGGAAGATGGACTATCTTTACCTTCTTGTATCATCCTGTGCCACAAACTCAGCCCAGCAGTCGGTAGGTGCCAGCTTTACGTGGGCGTCCCCACGGAGGCAACGGTGGCCTTGCCGTACACCGATCCCCCTGCTCTTCGGGAAATCCCGGTATTTATACATTTGCCAAGGAACAAGTTTCGACACACGTGGCCAATGAGTGTCGGAACACGCCTCGGTTGCCACCTCTCAACACAGGGAGCCTATGGCGCATGTGCCCGCTGGCCAGACGTGCTGCACGCGCCACAGCCACCCCGTCTATTGGTTCGTAGGCTTTGTTCACATGGCATCTTACTATAATCCAGCAGTCACATATCAACTATGCTTAAATTAATAGCAGAATATTACAAGGCAAACAATTCTAGTTGTACTACTCCTAGCAATAGAAGCTATAAAGCTATGAAAACCAATATTATATCTTACCAAAGGATTTGTAGTTATAGAGCACTTTGCCTTAAAAGCTTTCCATGTTTGTCTAATGATAATTCTCAAATTAGGAACTAGGACGCCCATAGCACAGTCCCCTGACCAGTTCCCGGGCAGCTGTTTCCCAGCCCATTGATCTCCACACAGCCATCATGACCCTTCTGGCAGATTGAAAAGGGATTGCCCGGGGAGGAAAAAGACAGACAGAAGGTGTCTTGTCCTGTTTGATTTGCTAATGTTACCCACACATTTTCTTTTGGCTGAGGTGGCATCCAGGTTGCGATGACACCTAACAGTATCAAGATGTGTCTGACGATGACGATGGTGACTGTTCCACCCATGGTTTTACCCATTTTGCGGGCACCAAACAAGTTCCAGAATCTGTAATGACACAAGCATAACCTCGTCCCCAGGTTAGCAGTTGAAAAGGTCCTTCCCACATATTCTTTTCCAAATTTTTAACTTTTACTTGCACATTTTGTGTTAACTCAAACAGACTTCCTGTCATTCCTTTTACATGTTTCTCCTTCTGCTAGATGGAAATAATTTAACACATATAAGGCTTTATTCAAACGTTCTTGGGGTGGTGTGGTAGCCTCTCCCCCTTTTTGTTTTTGCAATAAACACTTCAGGGAATGATTCATTCGTTCAACAATAGCTTGTCCAGTTGGGGGATGTGGTATTCCAGTAACATGCATCACTCCCCATTGAGCAAAAAATGGTTGGGTTGACTGGGCTACATAACAAGGACCAATATCGGTTTTAATTTGTAGGGGTATACCATGGGCTGCAAATGCAGCTCACAAATGCTTTTGTACATGCCTACTAGTTTCTCCTGTTTGTGCAGTGGCCCAAATAGCAGAATAGCAATCAATTGAAACATGAACATATTTAAATCTTCCAAAGTCAGCAACATGTATCACATCCATCTGCCATAGTTGTAGCGAATGCAGTCGTTGGGGACTAACTGTAATCGCGATTCCTGGGCCTATTTGTTGACAATCGGCACAAGTCTGTATAATAGCTCTAGCGTCACCTGCACTTAGATTAAATTGTCTCGCTAAAACTTTGGCAGATTGATGGAAAAAGGCATGAGAGGCTTGTGCTTGACCTAAACGGTCCGGAGCAGGTCCAGCCCATACTGCGGCAGTCAGCCGATCAGCTCTTGCATTTCCTTCCACCAATTCGCCTGGAAGGTTGGTATGGCTGCGTATATGCATAACGTAATAAGGGTGTCGTCTTTTCTGCAATAAAAACCAAAGCGTTCTAAATTGTTGGTATAGCTGTTCCTCAGCTGTTCCTGTCTGAGGACTGAACCTTCCAATCTTTGGAAAGAATCAGTAATTATATTCACAGGTTCTTCAGACCATAATTTAAAGGCTTCAATTACTGCCTGTAGTTCTACCTTTTGAACTGATCCTGGCACGACAAGTACCTGTTCTTTCCATTCTCCATGCTCTCGCCATACTATTGCTGCCTTGCCTGTTTTCACACCACCATCCATAAATACTGTAGCACCTTGAACTGGATATTGACTACACTTTGATTTTTCTTCTACTTCATGTTTGGGGTTTTTTTTTTTTTTTTTTTTTGGTTTTTGTTTTTTGGTTTTTTTTTGTTTTTTTTTTTTAAGGGTAAACATTTTGTGTGATGGATAATGAATCTAAATGTCACCCTCAAATTCTGCTAATGCAGTTTGGAAGGGAACAGAGTGCTGCAAAGCCCAAGTCAAATATTCTTGTTGTAATGGTATTAAAATCGTTTTCAGGTCCTTTGCCGATATATCAATAATTCTGTTGCGCCCTTTCATAATCAAATTTGCAAAACACTCTACTTTCATGGTGATGGTTTTTCTGTGCTACTGAGGTAAAAAGACCCACTCTAAAATTCTCAATGGGTCCGCTTTTGATTCTAGCTTTGTTATCTACTGTATTATAAGCGCATAGGGATGTCACTCGTGATTGATTACTGCCAAAGTGATCCTTATCGAGGGGTCTATCCTAGAACTAAATGCTTGAGTTACCTTTTCAGAAATGTTTGCTACTGCTTCCCAGGCTTCCTTGGTCAATTGCCGAGGAGAGTTTAACCTGCTATCCCCTCGCAAGAGCTGAACCAAAGGCTCCATATCTTGGTTTGTGATCCCATAAATAGGTCGAATCCAGTTAACGTCTCCTACCAATTTTTGTACATCATTTAATGTTTTAATCTGAATTCTTAATTCAACCTTTTGGAGGGTCACTGACGTTTCAGTGATCATCCACCCCAAGTACCTCCATGGCGCTTCAGCTTGTATCTTTTCCGGCGCCACTTGCAGCCCACTTTGCCTCAAAAGCTCAACGAGCTCCCCGATCATTTCTTCCGGATTTAATTGATCACCAGCCAACAATATGTCATCCATATAATGATAGATGAAATATTGAGGACACCTTTTTCTGATTGGCTGTAAAGCCCAATTTACATAAATTTGACACATCGTGGGCGAATTTTTCATGCCTTGTGGCAATACTGTCCAATGATATCTTTGCATGGGTTGCGCCTTGTTTGTACTTGGGACTGAAAATGCAAAATGTTTGGCATCATCTTCATGCAGAGGGATTGTAAAAAAGCAGTCTTTGAGATCTATAATCAAAAGCTTCCAATACTTCAGTATCATACAGGGAGATGATAGCCCTGGTTGCAAGGCTCCCATGTCCACTATACCTTATTGACTTCTTACAAGTCATGTAATAGTCTCCATTTTCCACTTTTCTTTGGAATCACAAAAACAGGTGTGTTCCAAGGACTAGTGGTTGGCACAATATGGCCTTTTTCGTCAATGACTCCAGGGAGAACAAAAAGTCCCTACTTTGTTGCTGAAGATCGTCCTAATAACAAAGCACTCAATCCATATCCTAATGGTCCATTTGCGTTAGTCGGGACATCATAAACCGACATGTCCCATAAGGTAACTTCTACTGTTGTTTCCACGTCCATTCCGGCGCTCCCTCTGGTTTGGGCGCTGAGGCTTGCCAAGCAGCCTGGTGGTGCTTCCCCATTTGTGTCGTCGTGTGGGGTGCCTTCGTGCTCGGTCGCCCGTTTCCCAATTTCATACCATCCCGATGATACTTTGAACAACATTCTGAGGCTTGATGACCAAATTTTTGACATCGACCACACGGTGCTCCTGCTGGGCCTATTCCTTGCTGAAAGGGTCCTTGTTGGAAGGATTTATGACCTGTCTCAATCTGCCTAGGTTCTTTCCTTGTGGCCTTGCACTGAGCTCTAAAATGGCCTGTTTTTCCACAATTAAAACATTTTTTCTCCCCTTTTCCATTTATAAATGGCTTAATTGCTGCTGCAAAGGCACTTGCGAGTGTTTCTGCCTGATGTGTGGCAGAGCCTACTCTGTTGCAGGCTTCTACCATTTGTACTAATGTTGCTTCTTTTGGCAAAGTTAACAAAATTCTTTTACAATCTACATTGGCATTTTCTACTGCTAAATTCAACAACACTGCTAGTTTTGCCTCTTCATTGGTATACACTTTATTCAAAGTGTCTCTCAGACGATCAACAAAAGACATATATGGTTCATCTCTCCCTTGTCTAATTTGAGTGTAAGATGGTTGCCTCTTTCCCTCCTCAGGGACTGTTCGCAACGCATTCAATGCTAGTCGCCCAACTAATTGCAAGGCTTCTAAGGGCAGCTGAGCTTGCAATCTAACATCCACAAACAGTCCCTGGCCTGTCATTTGTTCCATAGTAATGTTCTGGAGTGGATCGCCGTCTTGACGCTCCAGGTTTCTCAGGGCTTCTTGCATACAGAGTTTATACCATCTGTCTGCCCACAATAACCTTTGGGTTGGTGTCAACAACATATCTATCATCTGCCGACAATCCCATGGTGTAAGAATCATTCCCGTGAATATGTTATCTAATAGAGCTTGCGTGAAAGGTGATTGCAAGCCGTAATTTTGTACTGCCTTCCGCACTTTCTTAATCAAGTCCCAGTGAAATGGGTCCCAGCGATTGGGCCCGTGAGGCTGTACACTAACAGGAAATGCCATTGGTAACTCTGTTTCCTCGTCTTTCATCGCTCCTAAAAAAACGTCTTTCCACCGCTCTCTAGGGTCGCCTTTCATTCTAGGCTCTTGCCTCCCTATAGTCTCTACAACAGGCTCTTCTTCGTCGCTGCTAACGGGGGCCGTAAAGGTGGCCGGGGCTCGGCTGAGGGCTTCAAAACTATGGCTTTTGATTGGTTAAGTCTGGGTGGTTTCGGGGGTGGTGAAGCCCGCCCCATCAATCTTTCACATGGGCACACAGAGGAACATTGAGTACATTGTTCTGGGCAGCTTTGTCCCGTCTTGCCCTCACATATATCATCGTAGATCTGTTTCTCTGACTTATCTAATGCGGCCAGTTCACCCGGTGCATCTGGCACCTCAGGCGGTGCATTCGGAGTCGCTGAAGGTCCCGGACCCTCTGACTCGGTTAAGAAGGGATTGGTTGAAAGCAGTTTAACAGCCTCCTCCACATCAGCTGCAGCTTTTCTCTCTGCCTTTAAGGCTTTTAATGTGGTTAATATCAACTTCCACGCCGTCACTAACTCTGCAGCAGTTTTCTCAATATGCTCCCATAACATTTTTCCTATCTCCTCCCACGTCTCTGCCCTAAACGCCACAGACGGATGGGGGGGGGTACCCTTTCTTTCGGCTCCAAATTAGAAGCCTTCTAAGTGTATATTCATCATATTTCAGTCCTCTCTTAGAGAGCATATGCAGCAGGAGTCTGACTATCGCCCCTTCTTCACGCGATGTGTTCTGCCCCATGCCGCCCCGGTTGCTCACCTCACCTCGCTGGGTGCTTCTCCGTTGCAACGTATTCCTTTTTCTTTTTCCTTGCGTCAGTCCCACTGACTGCAATTCTTCCAACCGGGCTTCTCCTGCGGCGTCCTCTGCGCTCGCCCGGTGCTCAACAATGGGATCCCAGAGACCGTATCACGTCGGGGTCACCAGTTGCGGGAGAAGGATGGACTTCACAACTCTATGAGAGTTATATTCCGAAGCCGTTTATTGTCTTGTCTGACTCCAATATATATCATAATTTTCGCTTAGTCACTGCGCACACACTCATGATTGGTTACAGCTTGTTACACACACTATTGCAATTGGCTATATACAAAATATCATGCGCTGTCCACGCGCCCCTCACACAGTCAGGATTGTTCCTTGCAGGTGTTCCTGTTTTCCTCGCTTCTTCTTAGTTGTTTATCACAGCTCCTTCTCCTCAAGGCCGAGCCGTGCAGATATCCAGCTGTTTACCAGCTTCTCAGTGCCACAGCTCCTTCTCCTTAAGGTCGAGCCGTGCAGATCAACGCCACAGCTCCTTCTCCTTAACGTCGAGCCATGCAGGGTGATCCCAACAGAAAAGAGCAGAGCCCCAGTCTTGCTGTTTATCTGCAATGATTGCCAGGGCAAGTGAGGACCAGCAAGACAATTCCTGCCTAGCACCTTCCTTGGAGGAGAGAGAGTGAAACGTTTTAATTTACCAGTTTTTCGGTCACGAGGGAGAGGAACTGCAATGGCTGTTTGCAAGGCTAGGAAAGAGCAGAGTCCCAGTCTTGCTGTTTATCTGCAATGACTGCCAGGGCAAGTAAGGACCAGGAAGACAATTCCTGCCTAGCACCTTCCTTGGAGGAGAGAGAGTGAAACGTTTCAATTTACCAGTTTTTCGGTCACGAGGGAGAGGAACTGCAATGGCTGTTTGCAAGGCGAGGAAAGAACAGAGTCCCAGTCTGGCTGTTTATCTGCAATGACTGCCAGGGCAAGTAAGGACCAGCAAGACAATTCCTGCCTACCACCTTCCTTGGAGGAGAGAGAGTGCAATGTTTCATTTTGCTTTTTGGAGTGCGAGAGTGAGAAAAAGCAGAGTACCTTTTTGGAAGGCTAGGAAAGAGCAGAGCCCCAATCTTGCTGTTCATGTGCAATGACTGCCAGGGCAAGTGAGGACCAGCAAGACAATTCCTGCCTAGCGCCTTCCTTGGAGGAGAGAGAGTGCACCGTTTCAATTTACCAGTTTTTCGGTCACGAGGGAGAGGAACTGCATTGGCTGTTTGCAAGGCTACGAAAGAGGAGAGCCCCAGTCTTGCTGTTTATCTGCAATGACTGCCAGGGCAAGTGAGGACCAGCAAGACAATTCGTGTCTATCACCTCCCTTGGAGGAGAGAGAGTGCAACGTTTTATTTTGCTTTTATGACCGCGAGATTGAGAAAAATCAGAGTATATTTTTGGAAGGCTAGGAAAGGGCAGAGCCCCAGTCTTGCTATTTATCTGCAATGACTGCCAGGAGAAGTGAGGACCAGCAAGACAATTCCTGCCTAGCACCTCCTTGGAGGAGAGACAGTGCAACGTTTCATTTTAGCATTTTGGCGCTCACGAGGGAGACAAACTGCATTGGCTGTTTGCAAGGCTAAGAAAGAGCAGAGCCCCAGTCTTGCTGTTTATCTGCAATGACTGCCAGGGCAAGTGAGGACCAGCAAGACAATTCCTGCCTAGGACCTCCTTGGAGGAGAGACAGTGCAACGTTTCATTTTAGCGTTTTGGCGCTCCGAGGGAGACAAACAGCTTTGGCTGTTTGCAAGGCTACGAAAGAGCAGAGCCCCAGTCTTGCTGTTTCTCTGCAATGACTGCCAGGGCAAGTGAGGACCAGCAAGACAATTCCTGCCTAGCAGCTTCCTTGGAGGAGAGAGAGTGCAACGTTTCATTTTAGCATTTTGGCACTCACGAGGGAGACGAACTGCATTGGCTGTTTGCAAGGCTAGGAAAGAGCAGTGCCCCAGTCTTGCTGTTAATCTGCAATGACTGCCAGGGCAAGTGAGGACCAGCACGACAATTCCTGCCTAGAACCTTCATTGGAGGAGAGAGAGTGCAACGTTTCATTCTGATTTTTGGAGTGCGAGAGTGAGAAAAAGCAGCGTGCCTGTTTTCAAGGCTAGGAAAGAGCAGAGCCCCAGTCTTGCTGTTTATCTACAATGACTGCCAGGGCAAGTAAGGACCAGGAAGACAATTCCTGCCTAGCACCTTCCTTGGAGGAGAGAGAGTGAAACGTTTCAATTTACCAGTTTTTCGGTCACGAGGGAGAGGAACTGCAATGGCTGTTTGCAAGGCGAGGAAAGAACAGAGTCCCAGTCTGGCTGTTTATCTGCAATGACTGCCAGGGCAAGTAAGGACCAGCAAGACAATTCCTGCCTACCACCTTCCTTGGAGGAGAGAGAGTGCAATGTTTCATTTTGCTTTTTGGAGTGCGAGAGTGAGAAAAAGCAGAGTACCTTTTTGGAAGGCTAGGAAAGAGCAGAGCCCCAATCTTGCTGTTCATGTGCAATGACTGCCAGGGCAAGTGAGGACCAGCAAGACAATTCCTGCCTAGCGCCTTCCTTGGAGGAGAGAGAGTGCACCGTTTCAATTTACCAGTTTTTCGGTCACGAGGGAGAGGAACTGCATTGGCTGTTTGCAAGGCTACGAAAGAGGAGAGCCCCAGTCTTGCTGTTTATCTGCAATGACTGCCAGGGCAAGTGAGGACCAGCAAGACAATTCGTGTCTATCACCTCCCTTGGAGGAGAGAGAGTGCAACGTTTTATTTTGCTTTTATGACCGCGAGATTGAGAAAAATCAGAGTATATTTTTGGAAGGCTAGGAAAGGGCAGAGCCCCAGTCTTGCTGTTTATCTGCAATGACTGCCAGGGCAAGTGAGGACCAGCAAGACAATTCCTGCCTAGCACCTTCCTTGGAGGAGAGAGAGTGACGCGTTTCATTTTAGCATTTTGGCGCTCACGAGGGAGACGAACTGCTTTGGCTGTTTGCAAGGCTAAGAAAGAGCAGAGCCCCAGTCTTGCTGTTTATCTGCAATGACTGCCAGGGCAAGTGAGGACCAGCAAGACAATTCCTGCCTAGGACCTCCTTGGAGGAGAGACAGTGCAACGTTTCATTTTAGCGTTTTGGCGCTCCGAGGGAGACAAACAGCTTTGGCTGTTTGCAAGGCTACGAAAGAGCAGAGCCCCAGTCTTGCTGTTTCTCTGCAATGACTGCCAGGGCAAGTGAGGACCAGCAAGACAATTCCTGCCTAGCAGCTTCCTTGGAGGAGAGAGAGTGCAACGTTTCATTTTAGCATTTTGGCACTCACGAGGGAGACGAACTGCATTGGCTGTTTGCAAGGCTAGGAAAGAGCAGTGCCCCAGTCTTGCTGTTAATCTGCAATGACTGCCAGGGCAAGTGAGGACCAGCACGACAATTCCTGCCTAGAACCTTCATTGGAGGAGAGAGAGTGCAACGTTTCATTCTGATTTTTGGAGTGCGAGAGTGAGAAAAAGCAGCGTGCCTGTTTTCAAGGCTAGGAAAGAGCAGAGCCCCAGTCTTGCTGTTTATCTACAATGACTGCCAGGGCAAGTGATACCAGCAAGACAATTGCTGCCTAGCACCTTCCTTGGAGGAGCGAGAGTGCAACATTTCATTTTACCATTTTGGTGCTCAAGAGGGGGACGAACTGCATTGGCTGTTTGCAAGGCTAGGAAAGAGCAGAGCCCCAGTCTTGCTGTTTATCTGCAATGACTGCCAGGGCAAGTGAGGACCAGCAAGACAATTCAGGCCTAGCCCCTTCCTTGGAGGAGAGAGAGTGCAACGTTTCAATTTAGCAGTTTGGCGCTCACGAGGTAGAGGAACTGCATTGGCTGTTTGCAAGTTTAGGAAAGAGCAGAGGCCCAGTCTTGCTGTTTATGTGCACTGACTGCCAGGGCAAGTGAGGACCAGCAAGAGTATTCCTGCCTAGCGCCTTCCTTGGAGGAGAGAGAGTGCACCGTTTCAATTTACCAGTTTTTCGGTCACGAGGGAGAGGAACTGCATTGGCTGTTTGCAAGGCTACGAAAGAGGAGAGCCCCAGTCTTGCTGTTTATCTGCAATGACTGCCAGGGCAAGTGAGGACCAGCAAGACAATTCCTGTCTATCACCTCCCTTGGAGGAGAGAGACTGCAACGTTTCATTTTAGCATTTTGGCGCTCACGAGGGAGACGAACTGCATTGGCTGTTTGCAAGGCTAGGAAAGAGCAGTGCCCCAGTCTTGCTGTTAATCTGCAATGACTGCCAGGGCAAGTGAGGACCAGCACGACAATTCCTCCCTAGAACCTTCATTGGAGGAGAGAGAGTGCAACGTTTCATTTTGATTTTTGGAGTGCGAGAGTGAGAAAAAGCAGCGTGCCTGTTTTCAAGGCTAGGAAAGAGCAGAGCCCAAGTCTCGCGGTTTATCTACAATGACTGCCAGGGCAAGTGATACCAGCAAGACAATTGCTGCCTAGCACCTTCCTTGGAGGAGCGAGAGTGCAACGTTTCATTTTACCATTTTGGTGCTCACGAGGGGGACGAACTGCATTGGCTGTTTGCAAGGCTAGGAAAGAGCAGAGCCCCAGTCTTGCTGTTTATCTGCAATGACTGCCAGGACAAGTGAGGACCAGCAAGACAATTCCTGCCTAGCACCTTCCTTGGAGGAGAGAGAGTGACGCGTTTCATTTTGATTTTTAGAGTGCGAGAGTGAGAAAAAGCAGAGTGCCTGTTTGAAAGGCTAGGAAAGAGCAGAGCCCCAGTCTTGCTGTTTATCTGCAATGACTGCCAGGGCAAGTGAGGACCAGCAAGACAATTCCTGCCTAGCACCTTCCTTGGAGGAGAGAGTGTGCAACGTTTCATTTTGATTTTTAGATTGCGAGAGTGAGAAAAAGCAGAGTGCCTGTTTGCAAGGCTAGGAAAGAGCAGAGCCCCAGTCTTGCTGTTTATCTGCAATGACTGCCAGGGCAAGTGAGGACCAGCAAGACAATTCCTGCCTAGCACCTTCCTTGGAGGAGAGACAGTGCAACGTTTCATTTTAGCATTTTGTTGCTCATGAGGGGGACAAACTGCATTGGCTGTTTGCAAGGCTAATAAAGAGCAGAGCCCCAGTCTTGCTGTTTATCTGCAATGACTGCCAGGGCAAGTGAGGACCAGCAAGACAATTCCTGCCTAGAACCTTCTTTGGAGGTGGGAGAGTGCAACGTTTCATTTTGATTTTTGGAGTGCGATAGTGAGAAAAAGCAGCGTGCCTGTTTTCAAGGCTAGGAAAGAGCAGAGCCCCAGTCTCGCGGTTTATCTACAATGACTGCCAGGGCAAGTGAGGACCAGCAAGACAATTCCTGCCTAGCACCTTCCTTGGAGGAGAGAGAGTGCAACGTTTCATTTTAGCATTTTGGTGCTCACGAGGGAGACGAACTGCATTGGCTCTTTGCAAGGCTAGGAAAGAGCAGAGCCCCAGTCTTGCTGTTTATCTGCAATGACTGCCAGGGCAAGTGAGGACCAGCAAGACAATTCCTGCCTAGCACCTCCTTGGAGGAGAGACAGTGCAACGCTTCATTTTAGCGTTTTGGCGCTCCGAGGGAGACAAAATGCTTTGGCTGTTTGCAAGGCTACGAAAGAGCAGAGCCCCAGTCTTGCTGTTTCTCTGCAATGACTGCCAGGGCAAGTGAGGACCAGCAAGACAATTCCTGCCTAGCAGCTTCCTTGGAGGAGAGAGAGTGCAACGTTTCATTTTGCCATTTTGGTGCTCACGAGGGGGACGAACTGCATTGGCTGTTTGCAAGGCTAGGAAAGAGCAGAGCCCCAGTCTTGCTGTTTATCTGCAATGACTGCCAGGGCAAGTGAGGACCAGCAAGACAATTCCTGCCTAGCACCTTCCTTGGAGGAGAGAGTGTGCAACGTTTCATTTTGATTTTTAGAGTGCGAGAGTGAGAAAAAGCAGAGTGCCTGTTTGCATGGCTAGGAAAGAGCAGAGCCCCAGTCTTGCTGTTTATCTGCAATGACTGCCAGGGCAAGTGAGGACCAGCAAGACAATTCCTGCCTAGCACCTTCATTGGAGGAGAGAGAGTGCAACGTTTCATTTTGATTTTTGGAGTGCGAGAGTGAGAAAAAGCAGCGTGCCTGTTTTCAAGGCTAGGAAAGAGCAGAGCCCCAGTCTTGCTGTTTATCTACAATGACTGCCAGGGCAAGTGATACCAGCAAGACAATTGCTGCCTAGCACCTTCCTTGGAGGAGCGAGAGTGCAACATTTCATTTTACCATTTTGGTGCTCAAGAGGGGGACGAACTGCATTGGCTGTTTGCAAGGCTAGGAAAGAGCAGAGCCCCAGTCTTGCTGTTTATCTGCAATGACTGCCAGGGCAAGTGAGGACCAGCAAGACAATTCAGGCCTAGCCCCTTCCTTGGAGGAGAGAGAGTGCAACGTTTCAATTTAGCAGTTTGGCGCTCACGAGGTAGAGGAACTGCATTGGCTGTTTGCAAGTTTAGGAAAGAGCAGAGCCCCAGTCTTGCTGTTTATGTGCACTGACTGCCAGGGCAAGTGAGGACCAGCAAGAGTATTCCTGCCTAGCGCCTTCCTTGGAGGAGAGAGAGTGCACCGTTTCAATTTACCAGTTTTTCGGTCACGAGGGAGAGGAACTGCATTGGCTGTTTGCAAGGCTACGAAAGAGGAGAGCCCCAGTCTTGCTGTTTATCTGCAATGACTGCCAGGGCAAGTGAGGACCAGCAAGACAATTCCTGTCTATCACCTCCCTTGGAGGAGAGAGACTGCAACGTTTCATTTTAGCATTTTGGCGCTCACGAGGGAGACGAACTGCATTGGCTGTTTGCAAGGCTAGGAAAGAGCAGTGCCCCAGTCTTGCTGTTAATCTGCAATGACTGCCAGGGCAAGTGAGGACCAGCACGACAATTCCTCCCTAGAACCTTCATTGGAGGAGAGAGAGTGCAACGTTTCATTTTGATTTTTGGAGTGCGAGAGTGAGAAAAAGCAGCGTGCCTGTTTTCAAGGCTAGGAAAGAGCAGAGCCCAAGTCTCGCGGTTTATCTACAATGACTGCCAGGGCAAGTGATACCAGCAAGACAATTGCTGCCTAGCACCTTCCTTGGAGGAGCGAGAGTGCAACGTTTCATTTTACCATTTTGGTGCTCACGAGGGGGACGAACTGCATTGGCTGTTTGCAAGGCTAGGAAATAGCAGAGCCCCAGTCTTGCTGTTTATCTGCAATGACTGCCAGGACAAGTGAGGACCAGCAAGACAATTCCTGCCTAGCACCTTCCTTGGAGGAGAGAGAGTGACGCGTTTCATTTTGATTTTTAGAGTGCGAGAGTGAGAAAAAGCAGAGTGCCTGTTTGCAAGGCTAGGAAAGAGCAGAGCCCCAGTCTTGCTGTTTATCTGCAATGACTGCCAGGGCAAGTGAGGACCAGCAAGACAATTCCTGCCTAGCACCTTCCTTGGAGGAGAGAGTGTGCAACGTTTCATTTTGATTTTTAGATTGCGAGAGTGAGAAAAAGCAGAGTGCCTGTTTGCAAGGCTAGGAAAGAGCAGAGCCCCAGTCTTGCTGTTTATCTGCAATGACTGCCAGGGCAAGTGAGGACCAGCAAGACAATTCCTGCCTAGCACCTTCCTTGGAGGAGAGAGAGTGCAACGTTTCATTTTAGCATTTTGGAGCTCACGAGGGAGACAAACTGCATTGGCTGTTTGCAAGGCTAGGAAAGAGCAGAGCCCCAGTCTTGCTGTTTATCTGCAATGACTACCAGGGCAAGTGAGGACCAGCAAGACAATTCCTGCCTAGCACCTTCCTTGGAGGAGAGACAGTGCAACGTTTCATTTTAGCATTTTGTTGCTCACGAGGGGGACAAACTGCATTGGCTGTTTGCAAGGCTAATAAAGAGCAGAGCCCCAGTCTTGCTGTTTATCTGCAATGACTGCCAGGGCAAGTGAGGACCAGCAAGACAATTCCTGCCTAGAACCTTCTTTGGAGGTGGGAGAGTGCAACGTTTCATTTTGATTTTTGGAGTGCGATAGTGAGAAAAAGCAGCGTGCCTGTTTTCAAGGCTAGGAAAGAGCAGAGCCCCAGTCTCGCGGTTTATCTACAATGACTGCCAGGGCAAGTGAGGACCAGCAAGACAATTCCTGCCTAGCACCTTCCTTGGAGGAGAGAGAGTGCAACGTTTCATTTTACCGTTTTGGTGCTCACGAGGGAGACGAACTGCATTGGCTCTTTGCAAGGCTAGGAAAGAGCAGAGCCCCAGTCTTGCTGTTTATCTGCAATGACTGCCAGGGCAAGTGAGGACCAGCAAGACAATTCCTGCCTAGCACCTCCTTGGAGGAGAGACAGTGCAACGCTTCATTTTAGCGTTTTGGCGCTCCGAGGGAGACAAACTGCTTTGGCTGTTTGCAAGGCTACGAAAGAGCAGAGCCCCAGTCTTGCTGTTTATCTGCAATGACTGCCAGGGCAAGTGAGGACCAGCAAGAGAATTCCTGCCTAGCACCTTCCTTGGAGGAGAGAGTGTGCAACGTTTCATTTTGATTTTTAGAGTGCGAGAGTGAGAAAAAGCAGAGTGCCTGTTTGCATGGCTAGGAAAGAGCAGAGCCCCAGTCTTGCTGTTTATCTGCAATGACTGCCAGGGCAAGTGAGGACCAGCAAGACAATTCCTGCCTAGCACCTTCCTTGGAGGAGAGAGAGTGACGCGTTTCATTTTGATTTTTAGAGTGCGAGAGTGAGAAAAAGCAGAGTGCCTGTTTGCAAGGCTAGGAAAGAGCAGAGCCCCAGTCTTGCTGTTTATCTGCAATGACTGCCAGGGCAAGTGAGGACCAGCAAGACAATTCCTGCCTAGCACCTTCCTTGGAGGAGAGAGTGTGCAACGTTTCATTTTGATTTTTAGATTGCGAGAGTGAGAAAAAGCAGAGTGCCTGTTTGCAAGGCTAGGAAAGAGCAGAGCCCCAGTCTTGCTGTTTATCTGCAATGACTGCCAGGGCAAGTGAGGACCAGCAAGACAATTCCTGCCTAGCACCTTCCTTGGAGGAGAGAGAGTGCAACGTTTCATTTTAGCATTTTGGAGCTCACGAGGGAGACAAACTGCATTGGCTGTTTGCAAGGCTAGGAAAGAGCAGAGCCCCAGTCTTGCTGTTTATCTGCAATGACTACCAGGGCAATTGAGGACCAGCAAGACAATTCCTGCCTAGCACCTTCCTTGGAGGAGAGACAGTGCAACGTTTCATTTTAGCATTTTGTTGCTCACGAGGGGGACAAATTGCATTGGCTGTTTGCAAGGCTAATAAAGAGCAGAGCCCCAGTCTTGCTGTTTATCTGCAATGACTGCCAGGGCAAGTGAGGACCAGCAAGACAATTCCTGCCTAGAACCTTCTTTGGAGGTGAGAGAGTGCAACGTTTCATTTTGATTTTTGGAGTGCGATAGTGAGAAAAAGCAGCGTGCCTGTTTTCAAGGCTAGGAAAGAGCAGAGCCCCAGTCTCGCGGTTTATCTACAATGACTGCCAGGGCAAGTGAGGACCAGCAAGACAATTCCTGCCTAGCACCTTCCTTGGAGGAGAAATAGTGCAACGTTTCATTTTACCGTTTTGGTGCTCACGAGGGAGACGAACTGCATTGGCTCTTTGCAAGGCTAGGAAAGAGCAGAGCCCCAGTCTTGCTGTTTATCTGCAATGACTGCCAGGGCAAGTGAGGACCAGCAAGACAATTCCTGCCTAGCACCTCCTTGGAGGAGAGACAGTGCAACGCTTCATTTTAGCGTTTTGGCGCTCCGAGGGAGACAAACTGCTTTGGCTGTTTGCAAGGCTACGAAAGAGCAGAGCCCCAGTCTTGCTGTTTCTCTGCAATGACTGCCAGGGCAAGTGAGGACCAGCAAGACAATTCCTGCCTAGCACCTTCCTTGAAGAAGAGAGAGTGCAACGTTTCATTTTAGCATTTTGGTGCTCACGAGGGGGACGAACTGCATTGGCTGTTTGCAAGGCTAATAAGGAGCAGAGCCCCAGTCTTGCTGTTTATCTGCAATGACTGCCAGGGCAAGTGAGGACCAGCAAGACAATTCCAGCCTAGCACCTTCCTTGGAGGAGAGAGAGTGCAACGTTTCACTTTGATTTTTGGAGTGCGAGAGTGAGAAAAAGCAGAGTGCCTGTTTGCAAGGCTAGGAAAGAGCAGAGCCCCAGTCTTGCTGTTTATCTGCAATGACTGCCAGGGCAAGTGAGGACCAGCAAGACAATTCCTGCCTACCACCTTTTTTGGAGGAGAGACAGTGCAACGTTTCATTTTAGCATTTTGTTGCTCACGAGGGAGACGAACTGCATTGGCTGTTTGCAAGGCTAGGAAAGAGCAGAGCCCCAGTCTTGCTGTTTATCTGCAATGACTGCCAGGGCAAGTGAGGACCAGCAAGACAATTCCTGCCTAGCACCTCCTTGGAGGAGAGAGAGTGCAACGTTTCATTTTAGCGTTTTGGCGCTCCGAGGGAGAGAAACTGCTTTGGCTGTTTGCAAGCCTAGGAAAGAGCAGAGCCCCAGTCTTGCTGTTTATCTGCAATGACTGCCACGGCAAGTGAGGACCAGCAAGACAATTCCTGCCTAGCACCTTCCTTGAAGAAGAGAGAGTGCAACGTTTCATTTTAGCATTTTGGTGCTCACGAGGGGGACGAACTGCATTGGCTGTTTGCAAGGCTAATAAGGAGCAGAGCCCCAGTCTTGCTGTTTATCTGCAATGACTGCCAGGGCAAGTGAGGACCAGCAAGACAATTCCTGCCTAGCACCTTCCTTGGAGGAGAGAGAGTGCAACGTTTCACTTTGATTTTTGGAGTGCGAGAGTGAGAAAAAGCAGAGTGCCTGTTTGCAAGGCTAGGAAAGAGCAGAGCCCCAGTCTTGCTGTTTATCTGCAATGACTGCCAGGGCAAGTGAGGACCAGCAAGACAATTCCTGCCTAGCACCTTCCTTGGAGGAGAGAGTGTGCAACGTTTCATTTTGATTTTTAGATTGCGAGAGTGAGAAAAAGCAGAGTGCCTGTTTGCAAGGCTAGGAAAGAGCAGAGCCCCAGTCTTGCTGTTTATCTGCAATGACTGCCAGGGCAAGTGAGGACCAGCAAGACAATTCCTGCCTAGCACCTTCCTTGGAGGAGAGAGAGTGCAACGTTTCATTTTAGCATTTTGGAGCTCACGAGGGAGACAAACTGCATTGGCTGTTTGCAAGGCTAGGAAAGAGCAGAGCCCCAGTCTTGCTGTTTATCTGCAATGACTACCAGGGCAATTGAGGACCAGCAAGACAATTCCTGCCTAGAACCTTCTTTGGAGGTGAGAGAGTGCAACGTTTCATTTTGATTTTTGGAGTGCGATAGTGAGAAAAAGCAGCGTGCCTGTTTTCAAGGCTAGGAAAGAGCAGAGCCCCAGTCTCGCGGTTTATCTACAATGACTGCCAGGACAAGTGAGGACCAGCAAGACAATTCCTGCCTAGCACCTTCCTTGGAGGAGAGACAGTGCAACGTTTCATTTTAGCATTTTGTTGCTCACGAGGGGGACAAATTGCATTGGCTGTTTGCAAGGCTAATAAAGAGCAGAGCCCCAGTCTTGCTGTTTATCTGCAATGACTGCCAGGGCAAGTGAGGACCAGCAAGACAATTCCTGCCTAGAACCTTCTTTGGAGGTGAGAGAGTGCAACGTTTCATTTTGATTTTTGGAGTGCGATAGTGAGAAAAAGCAGCGTGCCTGTTTTCAAGGCTAGGAAAGAGCAGAGCCCCAGTCTCGCGGTTTATCTACAATGACTGCCAGGACAAGTGAGGACCAGCAAGACAATTCCTGCCTAGCACCTTCCTTGGAGGAGAAAGAGTGCAACGTTTCATTTTACCGTTTTGGTGCTCACGAGGGAGACGAACTGCATTGGCTCTTTGCAAGGCTAGGAAAGAGCAGAGCCCCAGTCTTGCTGTTTATCTGCAATGACTGCCAGGGCAAGTGAGGACCAGCAAGACAATTCCTGCCTAGCACCTCCTTGGAGGAGAGACAGTGCAACGCTTCATTTTAGCGTTTTGGCGCTCCGAGGGAGACAAACTGCTTTGGCTGTTTGCAAGGCTACGAAAGAGCAGAGCCCCAGTCTTGCTGTTTCTCTGCAATGACTGCCAGGGCAAGTGAGGACCAGCAAGACAATTCCTGCCTAGCACCTTCCTTGAAGAAGAGAGAGTGCAACGTTTCATTTTAGCATTTTGGTGCTCACGAGGGGGACGAACTGCATTGGCTGTTTGCAAGGCTAATAAGGAGCAGAGCCCCAGTCTTGCTGTTTATCTGCAATGACTGCCAGGGCAAGTGAGGACCAGCAAGACAATTCCAGCCTAGCACCTTCCTTGGAGGAGAGAGAGTGCAACGTTTCACTTTGATTTTTGGAGTGCGAGAGTGAGAAAAAGCAGAGTGCCTGTTTGCAAGGCTAGGAAAGAGCAGAGCCCCAGTCTTGCTGTTTATCTGCAATGACTGCCAGGGCAAGTGAGGACCAGCAAGACAATTCCTGCCTACCACCTTTTTTGGAGGAGAGACAGTGCAACGTTTCATTTTAGCATTTTGTTGCTCACGAGGGAGACGAACTGCATTGGCTGTTTGCAAGGCTAGGAAAGAGCAGAGCCCCAGTCTTGCTGTTTATCTGCAATGACTGCCAGGGCAAGTGAGGACCAGCAAGACAATTCCTGCCTAGCACCTCCTTGGAGGAGAGAGAGTGCAACGTTTCATTTTAGCGTTTTGGCGCTCCGAGGGAGAGAAACTGCTTTGGCTGTTTGCAAGCCTAGGAAAGAGCAGAGCCCCAGTCTTGCTGTTTATCTGCAATGACTGCCACGGCAAGTGAGGACCAGCAAGACAATTCCTGCCTAGCACCTTCCTTGAAGAAGAGAGAGTGCAACGTTTCATTTTAGCATTTTGGTGCTCACGAGGGGGACGAACTGCATTGGCTGTTTGCAAGGCTAATAAGGAGCAGAGCCCCAGTCTTGCTGTTTATCTGCAATGACTGCCAGGGCAAGTGAGGACCAGCAAGACAATTCCTGCCTAGCACCTTCCTTGGAGGAGAGAGAGTGCAACGTTTCACTTTGATTTTTGGAGTGCGAGAGTGAGAAAAAGCAGAGTGCCTGTTTGCAAGGCTAGGAAAGAGCAGAGCCCCAGTCTTGCTGTTTATCTGCAATGACTGCCAGGGCAAGTGAGGACCAGCAAGACAATTCCTGCCTAGCACCTTCCTTGGAGGAGAGAGAGGGGAACGTTTCATTTTAGCATTTTGGCGCTCAAGAGGGAGACAAACTGCTTTGGCTGTTTGCAAGATTAGGAAAGATCAGAGCCCCTGTCTTGCTGTTTATCTGTAATGACTGCCAGGGCAAGTGAGGACCAGCAAGACAATTCCTGCCTAGCAGCTTCCTTGGAGGAGAGAGAGTGCAACGTTTCATTTCAGCATTTTGGCGCTCACGAGGGAGACGAACTGCATTGGCTATTTGCAAGGCTAGGAAAGAGCAGAGCCCCAGTCTTGCTGTTTATCTGCAATGACTGCCAGGGCAAGTGAGGACCAGCAAGACAATTCCGGTCTAGCACCTACCTTGGAGGAGAGAGAGTGGAACGTTTCATTTTGATTTTTGGTCTGCGAGTGAGAAAAAACAGAGTGCCTGTTTGCAAGGCTAGGAAAGAGCATAGCCCCAGTCTTGCTGTTTATCTGCAATGACTGCGAGGGCAAGTGAGGACCAGCAAGACAATTCCTGCCTAGCACCTTCCTTGGAGGAGAGAGAGTGCAACGTTTCATTTTAGCATTTTGGCGCTCACGAGGGAGACGAACTGCTTTGGCTGTTTGCAAGGCTTGGAAAGAGCAGAGCTCCAGTCTTGCTGTTTATCTGCAATGACTGCCAGGGCAAGTGAGGACCAGCAAGACCATTCCTGCCTAGAACCTTCATTGGAGGAGAGAGAATGCAACGTTTCATTTCGATTTTTGGAGTGCGAGAGTGAGAAAAAGCAGCGTGCCTGTTTTCAAGGCTAGGAAAGAGAAGAGCCCCAGTCTCGCGGTTTATCTACGATGTCTGCCAGGGCAAGGGAGGACCAGCAAGACAATTCCTGCCTAGCACCTTCCTTGGAGGAGAGAGTGTGCAAC
Organism: Phaethon aethereus; assembly: GCF_964289735.1. Taxonomy (NCBI): domain Eukaryota; kingdom Metazoa; phylum Chordata; class Aves; order Phaethontiformes; family Phaethontidae; genus Phaethon; species Phaethon aethereus. The sequence continues at coordinate 25,256 of NC_138584.1, read as the reverse complement.
GTTTCATTTTAGCTTTTTGGTGCTCAAGAGGGAGACGAACTGCATTGGCCGTTTGCAAGGCTAGGAAAGAGCAGAGCCCCAGTCTTGCTGTTTATCTGCAATGACTGCCAGGGCAAGTGAGGACCAGCAAGACAATTCCTGCCTAGCACCTTCCTTGGAGGAGAGAGAGTGCAGCGTTTCATTTTAGCATTTTGGAGATCACGAGGGAGACGAACTGCATTGGCTGTTTGCAAGGCTAGGAAAGAGCAGAGCCCCAGTCTTGCTGTTTATCTGCAATGACTGCCAGGGCAAGTGAGGACCAGCAAGACAATTCCTGCCTAGCACCTTCCTTGGAGGAGAAAGAGTGCAATGTTTCATTTTAGCATTATGGCGCTCACGAGGGAGACGAACTGCATTGGCTGTTTGCAAGGCTAGGAAAGAGCAGAGCCCCAGTCTTGCTGTTTATCTGCAATGACTGCCAGGGCAAGTGAGGACCAGCAAGACAATTCCGGTCTAGCACCTACCTTGGAGGGGAGAGAGTGGAACGTTTCATTTTGATTTTTGGTGTGCGAGAGTGAGAAAAAACAGAGTGCCTGTTTGCAAGGCTAGGAAAGAGCAGAGCCCCAGTCTTGCTGTTTATCTGCAATGACTGCCAGGGCAAGTGAGGACCAGAAGACAATTCCTGCCTAGCACCTTCCTTGGAGGAGAGAGAGTGCAACGTTTCATTTTAGCATTTTGGCGCTCACGAGGGAGACGAACTGCTTTGGCTGTTTGGAAGGCTTGGAAAGAGCAGAGCTCCAGTCTTGCTGTTAATCTGCAATGACTGCCAGGGCAAGTGAGGACCAGCAAGACCATTCCTGCCTAGAACCTTCATTGGAGGAGAGAGAATGCAACGTTTCATTTCGATTTTTGGAGTGCGAGAGTGAGAAAAAGCAGCGTGCCTCTTTTAAAGGCTAGGAAAGAGAAGAGCCCCAGTCTCGCGGTTTATCTACGATGACTGCCAGGGCAAGTGATACCAGCAAGACAATTCCTGCCTAGCACCTTCCTAGGAGGAGAGACAGTGCAACGTTTCATTTTAGCATTTTGGTGCTCACGAGGGAGACGAACTGCATTGGCTGTTTGCAAGGCTAGGAAAGAGCAGAGCCCCAGTCTTGCTGTTTATCTGCAATGACTGCCAGGGCAAGTGAGGACCAGCAAGACAATTCCTGCCTAGCACCTTCCTTGGAGGAGAAAGAGTGCAACGTTTCATTTTAGCATTTTGGCGCTCACGAGGGAGACGAACTGCATTGGCTGTTTGCAAGGCTAGGAAAGAGCAGAGCCCCAGTCTTGCTGTTTATCTGCAATGACTGCCAGGGCAAGTGAGGACCAGCAAGACAATTCCTGCCTAGCACCTCCTTGGAGGGGAGAGAGTGTAACGTTTCATTTTAGCGTTTTGGCGCTCCGAGGGAGACAAACTGCTTTGGCTGTTTGCAAGGCTAGGAAAGAGCAGAGCCCCAGTCTTGCTGTTTATCTGCAATGACTGCCAGGGCAAGTGAGGACCAGCAAGACAATTCCTGCCTATCACCTTCCTTGGAGGAGAGAGAGTGCAACGTTTCACTTTGATTTTTGGAGTGCGAGAGTGAGAAAAAACAGCATCCCTCTTTGCAAGGCTAGGAAAGAGCAGAGCCCCAGTCTTGCTCTTTATCTGCAATGACTGCCAGGGCAAGTGAGGACCAGCAAGACAATTCCTGCCTAGCACCTTCTTTGGAGGAGAGAGAGTGCAACGTTTCATTTTAGCATCTTGGAGCTCACGAGGGAGACAAACTGCGTTGGCTGTTTGCAAGGCTAGGAAAGAGCAGAGCCCCAGTCTTGCTGTTTATCTGCAATGACTGCCAGGGCAAGTGAGGACCAGCAAGACCATTCCTGCCTAGCACCTACCTTGGAGGAGAGAGAGTGGAACGTTTCATTTTGATTTTTTGTGTGCGAGAGTGAGAAAAAACAGAGTGCCTGTTTGCAAGGCTAGGAAAGAGCAGAGCCCCAGTCTTGCTGTTTATCTGCAATGACTGCCAGGGCAAGTGAGGACCAGCAAGACAATTCCTGCCTAACACCTTCCTTGGAGGAGAGAGAGTGCAACGTTTCATTTTAGCATTTTGGAGATCACGAGGGAGACAAACTGCATTGGCTGTTTGCAAGGCTAGGAAAGAGCAGAGCCCCAGTCTTGCTGTTTATCTGCAATGACTGCCAGGGCAAGTGAGGACCAGCAAGACAATTCCTGCCTAGCACCTTCCTTGGAGGAGAAAGAGTGCAACGTTTCATTTTAGCATTTTGGCGCTCACGAGGGAGACGAACTGCATTGGCTGTTTGCAAGGCTAGGAAAGAGCAGAGCCCCAGTCTTGCTGTTTATCTGCAATGACTGCCAGGGCAAGTGAGGGCCAGCAAGACAATTCCTGCCTAGCACCTCCTTGGAGGAGAGAGAGTGCAACGTTTCATTTTAGCGTTTTGGCGCTCCGAGGGAGACAAACTTCTTTGGCTGTTTGCAAGGCTAGGAAAGAGCAGAGCCCCAGTCTTGCTGTTTATCTGCAATGACTGCCAGGGCAAGTGAGGACCAGCAAGACAATTCCTGCCTAGCACCTTCCTTGGAGGAGAGAGAGTGCAACGTTTCACTTTGATTTTTGGAGTGCGAGAGTGAGAAAAAGCAGAGTGCCTGTTTGCAAGGCTAGGAAAGAGCAGAGCCCCAGTCTTGCTGTTTATCTGCAATGACTGTCAGGGCAAGTGAGGACCAGCAAGCCAATTCCTGCCTAGCACCTCCTTGGAGAGGAGAGAGTGTAACGTTTCATTTTAGCGTTTTGGAGCTCCGAGGGAGACAAACTGCTTTGGCTGTTTGCAAGGCTAGGAAAGAGCAGAGCCCCATTCTTGCTGTTTATCTGCAATGACTGCCAGGGCAAGTGAGGACCAGCAAGACAATTCCTGCCTATCACCTTCCTTGGAGGAGAGAGAGTGCAACGTTTCACTTTGATTTTTGGAGTGCGAGAGTGAGAAAAAACAGCGTCCCTGTTTGCAAGCCTAGGAAAGAGCAGAGCCCCAGTCTTGCTCTTTATCTGCAATGACTGCCAGGGCAAGTGAGGACCAGCAAGACAATTCCTGCCTAGCACCTTCTTTGGAGGAGAGAGAGTGCAACGTTTCATTTTAGCATCTTGGAGCTTACGAGGGAGACAAACTGCGTTGGCTGTTTGCAAGGCTAGGAAAGAGCAGAGCCCCAGTCTTGCTGTTTATCTGCAATGACTGCCAGGGCAAGTGAGGACCAGCAAGACCATTCCTGCCTAGCACATACCTTGGAGGAGAGAGAGTGGAACGTTTCATTTTGATTTTTGGTGTGCGAGAGTGAGAAAAAACAGAGTGCCTGTTTGCAAGGCTAGGAAAGAGCAGAGCCCCAGTCTTGCTGTTTATCTGCAATGACTGCCAGGGCAAGTGAGGACCAGCAAGACAATTCCTGCCTAGCACCTTCCTTGGAGGAGAGAGAGTGACGCGTTTCATTTTAGCATTTTGGCGCTCACGAGGGAGACAAACTGCTATTGCTGTTTGCAAGGCTTGGAAAGAGCAGAGCTCCAGTCTTGCTGTTTATCTGCAATGACTGCCAGGGCAAGTGAGGACCAGCAAGACCATTCCTGCCTAGCACCTTCCTTGGAGGAGAGAGAGTGCAACGTTTCATTTTAGCATTTTGGCGCTCACGAGGGAGACAAACTGCATTGGCTGTTTGCAAGGCTAGGAAAGAGCAGAGCCCCAGTCTTGCTGTTTATCTGCAATGACTGCCAGGGCAAGTGAGGACCAGCAAGACAATTCCTGCCTAGCACCTCCTTGGAGGGGAGAGAGTGTAACGTTTCATTTTAGCGTTTTGGCGCTCCGAGGGAGACAAACTGCTTTGGCTGTTTGCAAGGCTAGGAAAGAGCAGAGCCCCAGTCTTGCTGCTTATCTGCAATGACTGCCAGGGCAAGTGAGGACCAGCAAGACAATTCCTGCCTAGCACCTTCCTTGGAGGAGAGAGAGTGCAACGTTTCATTTTAGCATTTTGGAGATCACGAGGGAGACAAACTGCATTGGCTGTTTGCAAGGCTAGGAAAGAGCAGAGCCCCAGTCTTGCTGTTTATCTGCAATGACTGCCAGGGCAAGTGAGGACCAGCAAGACAATTCCTGCCTAGCACCTTCCTTGGAGGAGAAAGAGTGCAACGTTTCATTTTAGCATTTTGGCGCTCACGAGGGAGACGAACTGCATTGGCTGTTTGCAAGGCTAGGAAAGAGCAGAGCCCCAGTCTTGCTGTTTATCTGCAATGACTGCCAGGGCAAGTGAGGGCCAGCAAGACAATTCCTGCCTAGCACCTCCTTGGAGGACAGAGAGTGCAACGTTTCATTTTAGCGTTTTGGCGCTCCGAGGGAGACAAACTTCTTTGGCTGTTTGCAAGCCTAGGAAAGAGCAGAGCCCCAGTCTTGCTGTTTATCTGCAATGACTGCCAGGGCAAGTGAGGACCAGCAAGACAATTCCTGCCTAGCACCTTCCTTGGAGGAGAGAGAGTGCAACGTTTCACTTAGATTTTTGGAGTGCGAGAGTGAGAAAAAGCAGAGTGCCTGTTTGCAAGGCTAGGAAAGAGCAGAGCCCCAGTCTTGCTGTTTATCTGCAATGACTGCCAGGGCAAGTGAGGACCAGCAAGACAATTCCTGCCTAGCACCTCCTTGGAGAGGAGAGAGTGTAACGTTTCATTTTAGCGTTTTGGAGCTCCGAGGGAGACAAACTGCTTTGGCTGTTTGCAAGGCTAGGAAAGAGCAGAGCCCCATTCTTGCTGTTTATCTGCAATGACTGCCAGGGCAAGTGAGGACCAGCAAGACAATTCCTGCCTATCACCTTCCTTGGAGGAGAGAGAGTGCAACGTTTCACTTTGATTTTTGGAGTGCGAGAGTGAGAAAAAACAGCGTCCCTGTTTGCAAGGCTAGGAAAGAGCAGAGCCCCAGTCTTGCTCTTTATCTGCAATGACTGTCAGGGCAAGTGAGGACCAGCAAGACAATTCCTGCCTAGCACCTTCTTTGGAGGAGAGAGAGTGCAACGTTTCATTTTAGCATCTTGGAGCTCACGAGGGAGACAAACTGCGTTGGCTGTTTGCAAGGCTAGGAAAGAGCAGAGCCCCAGTCTTGCTGTTTATCTGCAATGACTGCCAGGGCAAGTGAGGACCAGCAAGACAATTCCTGCCTAACACCTTCCTTGGAGGAGAGAGAGTGCAACGTTTCATTTTAGCATTTTGGAGATCACGAGGGAGACAAACTGCATTGGCTGTTTGCAAGGCTAGGAAAGAGCAGAGCCCCAGTCTTGCTGTTTATCTGCAATGACTGCCAGGGCAAGTGAGGACCAGCAAGACAATTCCTGCCTAGCACCTCCTTGGAGGGGAGAAATTGTAACGTTTCATTTTAGCGTTTTGGCGCTCCGAGGGAGACAAACTGCTTTGGCTGTTTGCAAGGCTAGGAAAGAGCAGAGCCCCAGTCTTGCTCTTTATCTGCAATGACTGCCAGGGCAAGTGAGGACCAGCAAGACAATTCCTGCCTAGCACCTTCTTTGGAGGAGAGAGAGTGCAACGTTTCATTTTAGCATCTTGGAGCTCACGAGGGAGACAAACTGCGTTGGCTGTTTGCAAGGCTAGGAAAGAGCAGAGCCCCAGTCTTGCTGTTTATCTGCAATGACTGCCAGGGCAAGTGAGGACCAGCAAGACCATTCCTGCCTAGCACCTACCTTGGAGGAGAGAGAGTGGAACGTTTCATTTTGATTTTTGGTGTGCGAGAGTGAGAAAAAACAGAGTGCCTGTTTTCAAGGCTAGGAAAGAGCAGAGCCCCAGTCTTGCTGTTTATCTGCAATGACTGCCAGGGCAAGTGAGGACCAGCAAGACAATTCCTGCCTAGCGCCTTCCTTGGAGGAGAGAGAGTGCAACGTTTCATTTTAGCATTTTGAAGATCACGAGGGAGACAAACTGCATTGGCTGTTTGCAAGGCTAGGAAAGAGCAGAGCCCCAGTCTTGCTGTTTATCTGCAATGACTGCCAGGGCAAGTGAGGACCAGCAAGACAATTCCTGCCTAGCACCTTCCTTGGAGGAGAAAGAGTGCAACGTTTCATTTTAGCATTTTGGCGCTCACGAGGGAGACGAACTGCATTGGCTGTTTGCAAGGCTAGGAAAGAGCAGAGCCCCAGTCTTGCTGTTTATCTGCAATGACTGCCAGGGCAAGTGAGGACCAGCAAGACAATTCCTGCCTAGCACCTCCTTGGAGGAGAGAGAGTGCAACGTTTCATTTTAGCGTTTTGGCGCTCCGAGGGAGACAAACTTCTTTGGCTGTTTGCAAGCCTAGGAAAGAGCAGAGCCCCAGTCTTGCTGTTTATCTGCAATGACTGCCAGGGCAAGTGAGGACCAGCAAGACAATTCCTGCCTAGCACCTTCCTTGGAGGAGAGAGAGTGCAACGTTTCACTTTGATTTTTGGAGTGCGAGAGTGAGAAAAAGCAGAGTGCCTGTTTGCAAGGCTAGGAAAGAGCAGAGCCCCAGTCTTGCTGTTTCTCTGCAATGACTGCCAGGGCAAGTGAGGACCAGCAAGACAATTCCTGCCTAGCACCTCCTTGGAGAGGAGAGAGTGTAACGTTTCATTTTAGCGTTTTGGCGCTCCGAGGGAGACAAACTGCTTTGGCTGTTTGCAAGGCTAGGAAAGAGCAGAGCCCCATTCTTGCTGTTTATCTGCAATGACTGCCAGGGCAAGTGAGGACCAGCAAGACAATTCCTGCCTATCACCTTCCTTGGAGGAGAGAGAGTGCAACGTTTCACTTTGATTTTTGGAGTGCGAGAGTGAGAAAAAACAGCGTCCCTGTTTGCAAGGCTAGGAAAGATCAGAGCCCCAGTCTTGCTGTTTATCTGTAATGACTGCCAGGGCAAGTGAGGACCAGCAAGACAATTCCGGTCTAGCACCTACCTTGCAGGAGAGAGAGTGGAACGTTTCATTTTGATTTTTGGTGTGCGAGAGTGAGAAAAAACAGAGTGCCTGTTTGCAAGGCTAGGAAAGAGCAGAGCCCCAGTCTTGCTGTTTATCTGCAATGACTGCCAGGGCAAGTGAGGACCAGCAAGACCATTCCTGCCTAGAACCTTCATTGGAGGAGAGAGAATGCAACGTTTCATTTCGATTTTTGGAGTGCGAGAGTGAGAAAAAGCAGCGTGCCTGTTTTCAAGGCTAGGAAAGAGAAGAGCCCCAGTCTTGCTGTTTATCTGCAATGACTGCCAGGGCAAGTGAGGACCAGCAACACAATTCCTGCCTACCACCTTCCTTGGAGGAGAGACAGTGCAACGTTTCATTTTAGCATTTTGTTGCTCACGAGGGAGACGAACTGCATTGGCTGTTTGCAAGGCTAGGAAAGAGCAGAGCCCCAGTCTTGCTGTTTATCTGCAATGACTGCCAGGGCAAGTGAGGACCAGCAAGACAATTCCTGCCTAGCACCTCCTTGGAGGAGAGAGAGTGGTACGTTTCATTTTGATTTTTGGTGTGCGAGAGTGAGAAAGAATAGAGTGCCTGTTTGCAAGGCTAGGAAAGAGCAGAGCCCCAGTCTTGCTGTTTATCTGCAATGACTGCCAGGGCAAGTGAGGACCAGCAAGACAATTCCTGCCTAGCACCTTCCTTGAAGAAGAGAGAGTGCAACGTTTCATTTTAGCATTTTGGTGCTCACGAGGGGGACGAAGTGCATTGGCTGTTTGTAAGGCTAATAAAGAGCAGAGCCCCAGTCTTGCTGTTTATCTGCAATGACTGCCAGGGCAAGTGAGGACCAGCAAGACAATTCCTGCCTAGCAGCTTCCTTGGAGGAGAGAGAGTGCAACGTTTCATTTTAGCATTTTGGCGCTCACGAGGGAGACGAACTGCATTGGCTGTTTGCAAGGCTAGGAAAGAGCAGAGCCCCAGTCTTGCTGTTTATCTGCAATGACTGCCAGGGCAAGTGAGGACCAGCAAGACAATTCCTGCCTAGCGCCTTCCTTGGAGGAGAGAGAGTGCAACGTTTCATTTTAGCATTTTGGAGATCACGAGGGAGACAAACTGCATTGGCTGTTTGCAAGGCTAGGAAAGAGCAGAGCCCCAGTCTTGCTGTTTATCTGCAATGACTGCCAGGGCAAGTGAGGACCAGCAAGACAATTCCTGCCTAGCACCTTCCTTGGAGGAGAAAGAGTGCAACGTTTCATTTTAGCATTTTGGCGCTCACGAGGGAGACGAACTGCATTGGCTGTTTGCAAGGCTAGGAAAGAGCAGAGCCCCAGTCTTGCTGTTTATCTGCAATGACTGCCAGGGCAAGTGAGGACCAGCAAGACAATTCCTGCCTAGCACCTCCTTGGAGGAGAGAGAGTGCAACGTTTCATTTTAGCGTTTTGGCGCTCCGAGGGAGACAAACTTCTTTGGCTGTTTGCAAGCCTAGGAAAGAGCAGAGCCCCAGTCTTGCTGTTTATCTGCAATGACTGCCAGGGCAAGTGAGGACCAGCAAGACAATTCCTGCCTAGCACCTTCCTTGGAGGAGAGAGAGTGCAACATTTCACTTTGATTTTTGGAGTGCGAGAGTGAGAAAAAGCAGAGTGCCTGTTTGCAAGGCTAGGAAAGAGCAGAGCCCCAGTCTTGCTGTTTATCTGCAATGACTGCCAGGGCAAGTGAGGACCAGCAAGACAATTCCTGCCTAGCACCTCCTTGGAGAGGAGAGAGTGTAACGTTTCATTTTAGCGTTTTGGCGCTCCGAGGGAGACAAACTGCTTTGGCTGTTTGCAAGGCTAGGAAAGAGCAGAGCCCCATTCTTGCTGTTTATCTGCAATGACTGCCAGGGCAAGTGAGGACCAGCAAGACAATTCCTGCCTATCACCTTCCTTGGAGGAGAGAGAGTGCAACGTTTCACTTTGATTTTTGGAGTGCGAGAGTGAGAAAAAACAGCGTCCCTGTTTGCAAGGCTAGGAAAGAGCAGAGCCCCAGTCTTGCTCTTTATCTGCAATGACTGCCAGGGCAAGTGAGGACCAGCAAGACAATTCCTGCCTAGCACCTTCTTTGGAGGAGAGAGAGTGCAACGTTTCATTTTAGCATCTTGGAGCTCACGAGGGAGACAAACTGCGTTGGCTGTTTGCAAGGCTAGGAAAGAGCAGAGCCCCAGTCTTGCTGTTTATCTGCAATGACTGCCAGGGCAAGTGAGGACCAGCAAGACCATTCCTGCCTAGCACCTACCTTGGAGGAGAGAGAGTGGAACGTTTCATTTTGATTTTTGGTGTGCGAGAGTGAGAAAAAACAGAGTGCCTGTTTGCAAGGCTAGGAAAGAGCAGAGCCCCAGTCTTGCTGTTTATCTGCAATGACTGCCAGGGCAAGTGAGGACCAGCAAGACAATTCCTGCCTAGCACCTCCTTGGAGGAGAGAGAGTGCAACGTTTCATTTTAGCGTTTTGGCGCTCCGAGGGAGACAAACTTCTTTGGCTGTTTGCAAGCCTAGGAAAGAGCAGAGCCCCATTATTGCTGTTTATCTGCAATGACTGCCAGGGCAAGTGAGGACCAGCAAGACAATTCCTCCCTAGCACCTTCCTTGGAGGAGAGAGAGTGCAACGTTTCACTTTGATTTTTGGAGTGCGAGAGTGAGAAAAAGCAGAGTGCCTGTTTGCAAGGCTAGGAAAGAGCAGAGCTCCAGTCTTGCTGTTTATCTGCAATGACTGCCAGGGCAAGTGAGGACCAGGAAGACAGTTCCTGCCTAGCACCTTCCTTGGAGGAGAGAGAGGGGAACGTTTCATTTTAGCATTTTGGCGCTCAAGAGGGAGACAAGCTGCTTTGGCTGTTTGCAAGATTAGGAAAGATCAGAGCCCCAGTCTTGCTGTTTATCTGTAATGACTGCCAGGGCAAGTGAGGACCAGCAAGACAATTCCGGTCTAGCACCTACCTTGCAGGAGAGAGAGTGGAACGTTTCATTTTGATTTTTGGTGTGCGAGAGTGAGAAAAAACAGAGTGCCTGTTTGCAAGGCTAGGAAAGAGCAGAGCCCCAGTCTTGCTGTTTATCTGCAATGACTGCCAGGGCAAGTGAGGACCAGCAAGACAATTCCTGCCTAGCACCTTCCTTGGAGGAGAGAGAGTGACGCGTTTCATTTTAGCATTTTGGCGCTCACGAGGGAGACGAACTGCTTTGGCTGTTTGCAAGGCTTGGAAAGAGCAGAGCTCCAGTCTTGCTGTTTATCTGCAATGACTGCCAGGGCAAGTGAGGACCAGCAAGACCATTCCTGCCTAGAACCTTCATTGGAGGAGAGAGAATGCAACGTTTCATTTCGATTTTTGGAGTGCGAGAGTGAGAAAAAGCAGCGTGCCTGTTTTCAAGGCTAGGAAAGAGAAGAGCCCCAGTCTTGCTGTTTATCTGCAATGACTGCCAGGGCAAGTGAGGACCAGCAAGACAATTCCTGCCTACCACCTTCCTTGGAGGAGAGACAGTGCAACGTTTCATTTTAGCATTTTGTTGCTCACGAGGGAGACGAACTGCATTGGCTGTTTGCAAGGCTAGGAAAGAGCAGAGCCCCAGTCTTGCTGTTTATCTGCAATGACTGCCAGGGCAAGTGAGGACCAGCAAGACAATTCCTGCCTAGCACCTCCTTGGAGGAGAGAGAGTGGTACGTTTCATTTTGATTTTTGGTGTGCGAGAGTGAGAAAGAATAGAGTGCCTGTTTGCAAGGCTAGGAAAGAGCAGAGCCCCAGTCTTGCTGTTTATCTGCAATGACTGCCAGGGCAAGTGAGGACCAGCAAGACAATTCCTGCCTAGCACCTTCCTTGGAGGAGAAAGAGTGCAACGTTTCATTTTAGCATTTTGGTGCTCACGAGGGGGACGAAGTGCATTGGCTGTTTGTAAGGCTAATAAAGAGCAGAGCCCCAGTCTTGCTGTTTATCTGCAATGACTGCCAGGGCAAGTGAGGACCAGCAAGACAATTCCTGCCTAGCAGCTTCCTTGGAGGAGAGAGAGTGCAACGTTTCATTTTAGCATTTTGGCGCTCACAAGGGAGACGAACTGCATTGGCTGTTTGCAAGGCTAGGAAAGAGCAGAGCCCCAGTCTTGCTGTTTATCTGCAATGACTGCCAGGGCAAGTGAGGACCAGCAAGACAATTCCGGTCTAGCACCTACATTGGAGGAGAGAGAGTGGAACGTTTCATTTTGATTTTTGGTGTGCGAGAGGAGAAAAAACAGAGTACCTGTTTGCAAGGCTAGGAAAGAGCAGAGCCCCAGTCTTGCTGTTTATCTGCAATGACTGCCAGGGCAAGTGAGGACCAGCAAGACAATTCCTGCCTAGCACCTTCCTTGGAGGAGAGAGAATGCAACGTTTCATTTCGATTTTTGGAGTGCGAGAGTGAGAAAAAGCAGCGTGCCTGTTTTCAAGTCTAGGAAAGAGAAGAGCCCCAGTCTCGCGGTTTATCTGCAATGACTGCCAGGGCAAGTGAGGACCAGCAAGACAATTCCGGTCTAGCACCTACATTGGAGGAGAGAGAGTGGAACGTTTCATTTTGATTTTTGGTGTGCGAGAGGAGAAAAAACAGAGTACCTGTTTGCAAGGCTAGGAAAGAGCAGAGCCCCAGTCTTGCTGTTTATCTGCAATGACTGCCAGGGCAAGTGAGGACCAGCAAGACAATTCCTGCCTAGCACCTTCCTTGGAGGAGAAAGAGTGCAACGTTTCATTTTAGCATTTTGTTGCTCACGAGGGAGACAAAGTGCTTTGGCTGTTTGCAAGGCTTGGAAAGAGCAGAGCCCCAGTCTTGCTGTTTATCTGCAATGACTGCCAGGGCAAGTGAGGACCAGCAAGACCATTCCTGCCTAGAACCTTCATTGGAGGAGAGAGAATGCAACGTTTCATTTCGATTTTTGGAGTGCGAGAGTGAGAATAAGCAGCGTGCCTGTTTTCAAGGCTAGGAAAGAGAAGAGCCCCAGTCTTGCTCTTTATCTGCAATGACTGCCAGGGCAAGTGAGGACCAGCAAGACAATTCCTGCCTAGCACCTTCCTTGGAGGAGAGAGAGTGCAACGTTTCATTTTAGCATTTTGGCGCTCACGAGGGAGACGAACTGCTTTGGCTGTTTGCAAGGCTTGGAAAGAGTAGAGCTCCAGTCTTGCTGTTTATCTGCAATGACTGCCAGGGCAAGTGAGGACCAGCAAGACCATTCCTGCCTAGAACCTTCATTGGAGGAGAGAGAATGCAACGTTTCATTTCGATTTTTGGAGTGCGAGAGTGAGAAAAAGCAGCGTGCCTGTTTTCAAGTCTAGGAAAGAGAAGAGCCCCAGTCTCGCGGTTTATCTGCAATGACTGCCAGGGCAAGTGAGGACCAGCAAGACAATTCCTGCCTAGCACCTTCCTTGGAGGAGAGAGAGGGGAACGTTTCATTTTAGCATTTTGGCGCTCAAGAGGGAGACAAACTGCTTTGGCTGTTTGCAAGATTAGGAAAGATCAGAGCCCCAGTCTTGCTGTTTATCTGTAATGACTGCCAGGGCAAGTGAGGACCAGCAAGACAATTCCTGCCTAGAACCTTCATTGGAGGAGAGAGAATGCAACGTTTCATTTCGATTTTTGGATTGCGAGAGTGAGAAAAAGCAGCGTGCCTGTTTTCAAGGCTAGGAAAGAGTAGAGCCCCAGTCTTGCTGTTTATCTGCAATGACTGCCAGGGCAAGTGAGGACCAGCAAGACAATTCCTGCCTAGCACCTCCTTGGAGGAGAGAGAGTGCAACGTTTCATTTTAGCGTTTTGGCGCTCCGAGGGAGACAAACTTCTTTGGCTGTTTGCAAGCCTAGGAAAGAGCAGAGCCCCAGTCTTGCTGTTTATCTGCAATGACTGCCAGGGCAAGTGAGGACCAGCAAGACAATTCCTCCCTAGAACCTTCCTTGGAGGAGAGAGAGTGCAACGTTTCACTTTGATTTTTGGAGTGCGAGAGTGAGAAAAAGCAGAGTGCCTGTTTGCAAGGCTAGGAAAGAGCAGAGCCCCAGTCTTGCTGTTTATCTGCAATGACTGCCAGGGCAAGTGAGGACCAGCGAGACAATTCCTGCCTAGCACCTTCCTTGGAGGAGAGAGAGGGGAATGTTTCATTTTAGCATTTTTGCGCTCAAGAGGGAGACAAACTGCTTTGGCTGTTTGCAAGATTAGGAAAGATCAGAGCCCCAGTCTTGCTGTTTATCTGTAATGACTGCCAGGGCAAGTGAGGACCAGCAAGACAATTCCTGCCTAGCACCTTCCTTGGAGGAGAGAGAGTGCAACGTTTCATTTTAGCATTTTGGCACTCACGAGGGAGACGAACTGCATTGGCTGTTTGCAAGGCTAGGAAAGATCAGAGCCCCAGTCTTGCTGTTTATCTGCAATGTCTGCCAGGGCAAGTGAGGACCAGCAAGACAATTCCGGTCTAGCACCTACCTTGGAGGAGAGAGAGTGGAACGTTTCATTTTGATTTTTGGTGTGCGAGAGGAGAAAAAACAGAGTGCCTGTTTGCAAGGCTAGGAAAGAGCAGAGCCCCAGTCTTGCTGTTTATCTGCAATGACTGCCAGGGCAAGTGAGGACCAGCAAGACAATTCCTGCCTAGCACCTTCCTTGGAGGAGAGAGTGCAACATTTCATTTTAGCATTTTGTTGCTCACGAGGGAGACAAACTGCTTTGGCTGTTTGCAAGGCTTGGAAAGAGCAGAGCCCCAGTCTTGCTGTTTATCTGCAATGACTGCCAGGGCAAGTGAGGACCAGCAAGACAATTCCTGCCTAGCACCTCCTTGGAGGAGAGAGAGTGCAACGTTTCATTTTAGCGTTTTGGCGCTCCGAGGGAGACAAACTTCTTTGGCTGTTTGCAAGCCTAGGAAAGAGCAGAGCCCCAGTCTTGCTGTTTATCTGCAATGACTGCCAGGGCAAGTGAGGACCAGCAAGACAATTCCTGCCTAGCACCTTCCTTGGAGGAGAGAGAGTGCAACGTTTCATTTTAGCATTTTGGCGCTCACGAGGGAGACGAAGTGCTTTGGCTGTTTGCAAGGCTTGGAAAGAGCAGAGCTCCAGTCTTGCTGTTTATCTGCAATGACTGCCAGGGCAAGTGAGGACCAGCAAGACCATTCCTGCCTAGAACCTTCATTGGAGGAGAGAGAATGCAACGTTTCATTTCGATTTTTGGAGTGCGAGAGTGAGAAAAAGCAGCGTGCCTGTTTTCAAGGCTAGGAAAGAGAAGAGCCCCAGTCTCGCGGTTTATCTACGATGACTGCCAGGGCAAGTGATACCAGCAAGACAATTCCTGCCTAGCACCTTTTTTGGAGGAGAGACAGTGCAACGTTTCATTTTAGCATTTTGGTGCTAATGAGGGAGAAGAACTGCATTGGCTGTTTGGAAGGCTAGGAAAGAGCAGAGCCCCAGTCTTGCTGTTTATCTGCAATGACTGCCAGGGCAAGTGAGGACCAGCAAGACAATTCCTGCCTAGCACCTTCCTTGGAGGAGAGAGACTGCAACTTTTCATTTTAGCATTTTGGCGCTCACGAGGGAGACAAACTGCATTGGCAGTTTGCAAGGCTAGGAAAGAGCAGAGCCCCAGTCTTGCTGTTTATCTGCAATGACTGCCAGGGCAAGTGAGGACCAGCAAGACAATTCCTGCCTAGCACCTTCCTTGGAGGAGAAAGAGTGCAACGTTTCATTTTAGCATTTTGGCGCTCACGAGGGAGACGAACTCCATTGGCTGGTTGCAAGGCTAGGAAAGAGCAGCGCCCCAGTCTTGCTGTTTATCTGCAATGACTGCCAGGGCAACTGAGGACCAGCAAGACAATTCCTGCCTAGCACCTTCCTTGGAGGTGAGAGAGTGAAACGTTTCATTTTGATTTTTAGAGTGCGAGAGTGAGAAAAAGCAGAGTGCCTGTTTGCATGGCTAGGAAAGAGCAGAGCCCCAGTCTTGCTGTTTATCTGCAATGACTGCCAGGGCAAGTGAGGACCAGGAAGACAATTCCTGCCTAGCACCTTCCTTGGAGGAGAGACAGTGCAACGTTTCATTTTAGCATTTTGTTGCTCACGAGGGAGACGAACTGCATTGGCTGTTTGCAAGACCAGGAAAGAGCAGAGCTCCAGTCTTACTGTTTATCTGCAATGACTGCCAGGGCAAGTGAGGACCAGCAAGACAATTCCTGCCTAGCACCTTCCTTGAAGAAGAGAGAGTGCAACGTTTCATTTTAGCATTTTGCTGCTCACGAGGGAGACAAACTGCATTGGGTGTTTGCAAGGCTAGGAAAGAGCAGAGCCCCAGTCTTGCTGTTTATCTGCAATGACTGCCAGGGCAAGTGAGGACCAGCAAGACAATTCCTGCCTAGCACCTTCCTTGGAGGAGAAAGAGTGCAACGTTTCATTTTAGCATTTTGTTGCTCACGAGGGAGACGAACTGCATTGGCTGTTTGCAAGACCAGGAAAGAGCAGAGCTCCAGTCTTACTGTTTATCTGCAATGACTGCCAGGGCAAGTGAGGACCAGCAAAACAATTCCTGCCTAGCACCTTCCTTGGAGGAGAGTGAGTGCAACGTTTCATTTTAGCATTTTGGCGCACACGAGGGAGACAAACTGCATTGGGTGTTTGCAAGGCTAGGAAAGAGCATAGCCCCAGTCTTGCTGTTTATCTGCACTGACTGCCAGGGCAAGTGAGGACCAGCAAGACAATTCCTGCCTAGCACCTTCCTTGGAGGAGAGAGAGGGGAACGTTTCATTTTAGCGTTTTGGCGCTCCGAGGGAGACAAACTGCTTTGGCTGTTTGCAAGCCTAGGAAAGAGCAGAGCCCCAGTCTTGCTGTTTATCTGCAATGACTGCCAGGGCAAGTGAGGACCAGCAAGACAATTCCTCCCTAGCACCTTCCTTGTAGGAGAGAGTGTGCAACGTTTCACTTTGATTTTTGGAGTGCGAGAGTGAGAAAAAGCAGAGTGCCTGTTTGCAAGGCTAGGAAAGAGAAGAGCCCCAGTCTTGCGGTTTATCTACGATGACTGCCAGGGCAAGTGATACCAGCAAGACAATTCCTGCCTAGCACCTTTTTTGGAGGAGAGACAGTGCAACGTTTCATTTTAGAATTTTGGTGCTCACGAGGAAGACGAACTGCATTGGCTGTTTGCAAGGCTAGGAAAGAGCAGAGCCCCAGTCTTGCTGTTTATCTGCAATGACTGCCAGGGCAAGTGAGGACCAGCAAGACAATTCCTGCCTAGCACCTTCCTTGGAGGAGAGAGATTGCAACGTTTCATTTTAGCATTTTGGCGCTCACGAGGGAGACAAACTGCATTGGCTGTTTGCAAGGCTAGGAAAGAGCAGAGCCCCAGTCTTGCTGTTTATCTGCAATGACTGCCAGGGCAAGTGAGGACCAGCAAGACAATTCCTGCCTAGCACCTCCTTGGAGGAGAGAGAGTGCAACGTTTCATTTTAGCGTTTTGGCGCTCCGAGGGAGACAAACTGCTTTTGCTGTTTGCAAGGCTAGGAAAGAGCAGAGCCCGAGTCTTGCTGTTTATCTGCAATGACTGCCAGGGCAAGTGAGGACCAGCAAGACAATTCCTCCCTAGCACCTTCCTTGGACGAGAGAGAGTGCAACGTTTCACTTTGATTTTTGGAGTGCGAGAGTGAGAAAAAGCAGAATGCCTGTTTGCAAGGCTAGGAAAGAGCAGAGCCCCAGTCTTGCTGTTTCTCTGCAATGACTGCCAGGGCAAGTGAGGACCAGCAAGACAATTCCTGCCTAGCACCTTCCTTGGAGGAGAGAGAGGGGAACGTTTCATTATAGCATTTTGGCGCTCACGAGGGAGACAAACTGCTTTGGCTGTTTGCAAGATTAGGAAAGATCAGAGCCCCAGTCTTGCTGTTTATCTGCAATGACTGCCAGGGCAAGTGAGGACCAGCAAGACAATTCCTGCCTAGCACCTTCCTTGGAGGAGAGAGAGTGCAACGTTTCATTTTAGCAGTTTGGCGCTCACGAGGGAGACGAACTGCATTGGCTGTTTGCAAGGCTAGGAAAGAGCAGAGCCCCAGTCTTGCTGTTTATCTGCAACGTCTGCCAAAGCAAGTGAGGACCAGCAAGACAATTCCTGCCTAGCACCTCCTTGGAGGAGAGAGAGTGCAACGTTTCATTTTAGCGTTTTGGCGCTCCGAGGGAGACAAACTGCTTTTGCTGTTTGCAAGGCTAGGAAAGAGCAGAGCCCCAGTCTTGCTGTTTATCTGCAATGACTGCCAGGGCAAGTGAGGACCAGCAAGACAATTCCTCCCTAGCACCTTCCTTGGAGGAGAGAGAGTGCAACGTTTCACTTAGATTTTTGGAGTGCGAGAGTGAGAAAAAGCAGAGTGCCTGTTTGCAAGGCTAGGAAACAGCAGAGCCCCAGTCTTGCTGTTTCTCTGCAATGACTGCCACGGCAAGTGAGGACCAGCAAGACAATTCCTGCCTAGCACCTTCCTTGGAGGAGAGAGAGGGGAACGTTTCATTTTAGCATTTTGGCGCTCAAGAGGGAGAGAAACTGCTTTGGCTGTTTGCAAGATTAGGAAAGATCAGAGCGCCAGTCTTGCTGTTTATCTGCAATGACTGCCAGGGCAAGTGAGGAACAGCAAGACAATTCCTGCCTAGCACCTTCCTTGGAGGAGAGAGAGTGCAACGTTTCATTTTAACATTTTGGCGCTCACGAGGGAGACGAACTGCATTGGCTGTTTGCAAGGCTAGGAAAGAGCAGAGCCCCAGTCTTGCTCTTTATCTGCAATGACTGCCAGGGCAAGTGAGGACCAGCAAGGCAATTCCTGCCTAGCACCTATCTTGGAGGAGAGAGAGTGGAACGTTTCATTTTGATTTTTGGTGTGCGAGAGTGAAAAAAAACAGAGTGCCTGTTTGCAAGGCTAGGAAAGAGCAGAGCCCCAGTCTTGCTGTTTATCTCCAATGACTACCAGGGCAAGTGAGGATCAGAAAGACAATTCCTGCCTAGCACCTTCCTTGGAGGAGAGAGAGCGCAACGTTTCATTTTAGGATTTTGGCGCTCACGAGGGAGACGAACTGCATTGGCTGTTTGCAAGGCTAGGAAAGAGCAGAGCCCCAGTCTTGCTGTTTATCTGCAATTACTGCCAGGGCAAGTGAGGACCAGCAAGACAATTCCTGCCTAGCACCTTCCTTGGAGGAGAGAGAGTGCAACGTTTCATTTTAGCTTTTTGGCGCTCAAGAGGGAGACAAACTGCTTTGGCTGTTTGCAAGATTAGGAAAGATCAGAGTCCCAGTCTTGCTGTTTATCTGTAATGACTGCCAGGGCAAGTGAGGACCAGCAAGACAATTCCTGCCTAGCACCTTCCTTGGAGGAGAGAGAGTGCAACGTTTCATTTTAGCATTTTGGCGCTCACGAGGGAGACAAACTACATTGGCTGTTTGCAAGGCTAGGAAAGAGCAGAGCCCCAGTCTTGCTGTTTATCTGCAATGACTGCCAGGGCAAGTGAGGACCAGCAAGACAATTCCTGCCTAGCACCTTCCTTGGAGGAGAAAGAGTGCAACGTTTCATTTTAGCATTTTTGCGCTCACGAGGGAGACGAACTGCATTGGCTGTTTGCAAGGCTAGGAAAGAGCAGAGCCCCAGTCTTTTTGTTTATCTGCAATGACTGCCAGGGCAAGTGAGGACCAGCAAGACAATTCCTGCCTAGCACCTCCTTGGAGGAGAGAGAGTGCACCGTTTCATTTTAGCGTTTTGGCGCTTCGAGGGAGACAAACTGCTTTGGCTGTTTGCAAGCCTAGGAAAGAGCAGAACCCCAGTCTTGCTGTTTATCTGCAATGACTGCCAGGGCAAGTGAGGACCAGCAAGACAATTCCTCCCTAGCACTTTCCTTGGAGGAGAGAGAGTGCAACGTTTCACTTTGATTTTTGGAGTGCGAGAGTGAGAAAAAGCAGAGTGCCTGTTTGCAAGGCTAGGAAAGAGCAGAGCCCCAGTCTTGCTGTTTATCTGCAATGACTGCCAGGGCAAGTGAGGACCAGCAAGACAATTCCTGCCTAGCACCTTCCTTGGAGGAGAGAGAGGGGAACGTTTCATTTTAGCATTTTGGCGCTCAAGAGGGAGACAAACTGCTTTGGCTGTTTGCAAGATTAGGAAAGATCAGAGCCCCAGTCTTGCTGTTTATCTGCAATGACTGCCAGGGCAAGTGAGGACCAGCAAGACAATTCATGCCTAGCAGCTTCCTTGGAGGAGAGAGAGTGCAACGTTTCATTTTAGCATTTTGGCGCTCACGAGGGAGACGAACTGCATTGGCTGTTTGCAAGGCTAGGAAAGAGCAGAGCCCCAGTCTTGCTGTTTATCTGCAATGACTGCCAGGGCAAGTGAGGACCAGCAAGACAATTCCTGCCTAGCACCTTCCTTGGAGGAGAGAGAGCGCAACGTTTCATTTTAGCATTTTGGAGCTCACTAGGGAGACAAACTGCACTGGCTGTTTGCAAGGCTAGGAAAGAGCAGAGCCCCAGTCTTGCTGTTTATCTGCAATGACTGCCAGGGCAAGTGAGGACCAGCAAGACAATTCCTGCCTAGCACCTTCCTTGGAGGAGAAAGAGTGCAACGTTTCATTTTAGCATTTTTGCGCTCACGAGGGAGACGAACTGCATTGGCTGTTTGCAAGGCTAGGAAAGAGCAGAGCCCCAGTCTTGCTGTTTATCTGCAGTGACTGCCAGGGCAAGTGAGGACCAGCAAGACAATTCCTGCCTAGCACCTCCTTGGAGGAGAGAGAGTGCAACGTTTCATTTTAGCGTTTTGGCGCTCCGAGGGAGACAAACTGCTTTGGCTGTTTGCAAGCCTAGGAAAGAGCAGAGCCCCAGTCTTTTTGTTTATCTGCAATGACTGCCAGGGCAAGTGAGGACCAGCAAGACAATTCCTCCCTAGCACCTTCCTTGGAGGAGAGAGAGTGCAACGTTTCACTTTGATTTTTGGAGTGCGAGAGTGAGAAAAAACAGAGTGCCTGTTTGCAAGGCTAGGAAAGAGCAGAGCCCCAGTCTTGCTGTTTATCTGCAATGACTGCCAGGGCAAGTGAGGACCAGCAAGACAATTCCTGCCTAGCACCTTCCTTGGAGGAGAGAGAGGGGAACGTTTCATTTTAGCATTTTGGCGCTCAAGAGGGAGAGAAACTGCTTTGGCTGTTTGCAAGATTAGGAAAGATCAGAGCGCCAGTCTTGCTGTTTATCTGCAATGACTGCCAGGGCAAGTGAGGAACAGCAAGACAATTCCTGCCTAGCACCTTCCTTGGAGGAGAGAGAGTGCAACGTTTCATTTTAACATTTTGGCGCTCACGAGGGAGACGAACTGCATTGGCTGTTTGCAAGGCTAGGAAAGAGCAGAGCCCCAGTCTTGCTGTTTATCTGCAATGACTGCCAGGGCAAGTGAGGACCAGCAAGGCAATTCCTGCCTAGCACCTATCTTGGAGGAGAGAGAGTGGAACGTTTCATTTTGATTTTTGGTGTGCGAGAGTGAAAAAAAACAGAGTGCCTGTTTGCAAGGCTAGGAAAGAGCAGAGCCCCAGTCTTGCTGTTTATCTCCAATGACTACCAGGGCAAGTGAGGATCAGAAAGACAATTCCTGCCTAGCACCTTCCTTGGAGGAGAGAGAGCGCAACGTTTCATTTTAGGATTTTGGCGCTCACGAGGGAGACGAACTGCATTGGCTGTTTGCAAGGCTAGGAAAGAGCAGAGCCCCAGTCTTGCTGTTTATCTGCAATTACTGCCAGGGCAAGTGAGGACCAGCAAGACAATTCCTGCCTAGCACCTTCCTTGGAGGAGAGAGAGTGCAACGTTTCATTTTAGCTTTTTGGCGCTCAAGAGGGAGACAAACTGCTTTGGCTGTTTGCAAGATTAGGAAAGATCAGAGTCCCAGTCTTGCTGTTTATCTGTAATGACTGCCAGGGCAAGTGAGGACCAGCAAGACAATTCCTGCCTAGCACCTTCCTTGGAGGAGAGAGAGTGCAACGTTTCATTTTAGCATTTTGGCGCTCACGAGGGAGACAAACTACATTGGCTGTTTGCAAGGCTAGGAAAGAGCAGAGCCCCAGTCTTGCTGTTTATCTGCAATGACTGCCAGGGCAAGTGAGGACCAGCAAGACAATTCCTGCCTAGCACCTTCCTTGGAGGAGAAAGAGTGCAACGTTTCATTTTAGCATTTTTGCGCTCACGAGGGAGACGAACTGCATTGGCTGTTTGCAAGGCTAGGAAAGAGCAGAGCCCCAGTCTTTTTGTTTATCTGCAATGACTGCCAGGGCAAGTGAGGACCAGCAAGACAATTCCTGCCTAGCACCTCCTTGGAGGAGAGAGAGTGCACCGTTTCATTTTAGCGTTTTGGCGCTTCGAGGGAGACAAACTGCTTTGGCTGTTTGCAAGCCTAGGAAAGAGCAGAACCCCAGTCTTGCTGTTTATCTGCAATGACTGCCAGGGCAAGTGAGGACCAGCAAGACAATTCCTCCCTAGCACTTTCCTTGGAGGAGAGAGAGTGCAACGTTTCACTTTGATTTTTGGAGTGCGAGAGTGAGAAAAAGCAGAGTGCCTGTTTGCAAGGCTAGGAAAGAGCAGAGCCCCAGTCTTGCTGTTTATCTGCAATGACTGCCAGGGCAAGTGAGGACCAGCAAGACAATTCCTGCCTAGCACCTTCCTTGGAGGAGAGAGAGGGGAACGTTTCATTTTAGCATTTTGGCGCTCAAGAGGGAGACAAACTGCTTTGGCTGTTTGCAAGATTAGGAAAGATCAGAGCCCCAGTCTTGCTGTTTATCTGCAATGACTGCCAGGGCAAGTGAGGACCAGCAAGACAATTCATGCCTAGCAGCTTCCTTGGAGGAGAGAGAGTGCAACGTTTCATTTTAGCATTTTGGCGCTCACGAGGGAGACGAACTGCATTGGCTGTTTGCAAGGCTAGGAAAGAGCAGAGCCCCAGTCTTGCTGTTTATCTGCAATGACTGCCAGGGCAAGTGAGGACCAGCAAGACAATTCCTGCCTAGCACCTTCCTTGGAGGAGAGAGAGCGCAACGTTTCATTTTAGCATTTTGGAGCTCACTAGGGAGACAAACTGCACTGGCTGTTTGCAAGGCTAGGAAAGAGCAGAGCCCCAGTCTTGCTGTTTATCTGCAATGACTGCCAGGGCAAGTGAGGACCAGCAAGACAATTCCTGCCTAGCACCTTCCTTGGAGGAGAAAGAGTGCAACGTTTCATTTTAGCATTTTTGCGCTCACGAGGGAGACGAACTGCATTGGCTGTTTGCAAGGCTAGGAAAGAGCAGAGCCCCAGTCTTGCTGTTTATCTGCAGTGACTGCCAGGGCAAGTGAGGACCAGCAAGACAATTCCTGCCTAGCACCTCCTTGGAGGAGAGAGAGTGCAACGTTTCATTTTAGCGTTTTGGCGCTCCGAGGGAGACAAACTGCTTTGGCTGTTTGCAAGCCTAGGAAAGAGCAGAGCCCCAGTCTTTTTGTTTATCTGCAATGACTGCCAGGGCAAGTGAGGACCAGCAAGACAATTCCTCCCTAGCACCTTCCTTGGAGGAGAGAGAGTGCAACGTTTCACTTTGATTTTTGGAGTGCGAGAGTGAGAAAAAACAGAGTGCCTGTTTGCAAGGCTAGGAAAGAGCAGAGCCCCAGTCTTGCTGTTTATCTGCAATGACTGCCAGGGCAAGTGAGGACCAGCAAGACAATTCCTGCCTAGCACCTTCCTTGGAGGAGAGAGAGGGGAACGTTTCATTTTAGCATTTTGGCGCTCAAGAGGGAGACAAACTGCTTTGGCTGTTTGCAAGATTAGGAAAGATCAGAGCCCCAGTCTTGCTGTTTATCTGCAATGACTGCCAGGGCAAGTGAGGACCAGCAAGACAATTCATGCCTAGCAGCTTCCTTGGAGGAGAGAGAGTGCAACCTTTCATTTTAGCATTTTGGCGCTCACGAGGGAGACGAACTGCATTGGCTGTTTACAAGGCTAGGAAAGAGCAGAGCCCCAGTCTTGCTGTTTATCTGCAATGTCTGCCAAAGCAAGTGAGGACCAGCAAGACAATTCCGGTCTAGCACCTACCTTGGAGGAGAGAGAGTGGAACGTTTCATTTTGATTTTTGGTGTGCGAGAGTGAGAAAAAACAGAGTGCCTGTTTGCAAGGCTAGGAAAGAGCAGAGCCCCAGTCTTGCTGTTTATCTGCAATGACTGCCAGGGCAAGTGAGGACCAGCAAGACAATTCCTGCCTAGCACCTTCCTTGGAGGAGAGAGAGTGCAACGTTTCATTTTAGGATTTTGGCGCTCACGAGGGAGACGAACTGCATTGGCTGTTTGCAAGGCTAGGAAAGAGCAGAGCCCCAGTCTTGCTGTTTATCTGCAATTACTGCCAGGGCAAGTGAGGACCAGCAAGACAATTCCTGCATAGCACCTTCCTTGGAGGAGAGAGAGTGCAACGTTTCATTTTAGCATTTTGGCGCTCAAGAGGGTGACAAACTGCTTTGGCTGTTTGCAAGATTAGGAAAGATCAGAGTCCCAGTCTTGCTGTTTATCTGTAATGACTGCCAGGGCAAGTGAGGACCAGCAAGACAATTCCTCCCTAGCGCCTTCCTTGAAGGAAAGAGAGTGCAACGTTTCACTTTGATTTTTGGAGTGCGAGAGTGAGAAAAAGCAGAGTGCCTGTTTGCAAGGCTAGGAAAGAGCAGAGCCCCAGTCTTGCTGTTTATCTGCAATGTCTGCCAAAGCAAGTGAGGACCAGCAAGACAATTCCGGTCTAGCACCTACCTTGGAGGAGAGAGAGTGGAACGTTTCATTTTGATTTTTGGTGTGCGAGAGTGAGAAAAAACAGAGTGCCTGTTTGCAAGGCTAGGAAAGAGCAGAGTCCCAGTCTTGCTGTTTATCTGCAATGACTACCATGGCAAGTGAGGACCAGCAAGACAATTCCTGCCTAGCACCTTCCTTGGAGGAGAGAGAGTGCAACGTTTCATTTTAGGATTTTGGCGCTCACGAGGGAGACGAACTGCATTGGCTGTTTGCAAGGCTAGGAAAGAGCAGAGCCCCAGTCTTGCTGTTTATCTGCAATTACTGCCAGGGCAAGTGAGGACCAGCAAGACAATTCCTGCCTAGCACCTTCCTTGGAGGAGAGAGAGTGCAACGTTTCATTTTAGCATTTTGGTGCTCAAGAGGGAGACAAACTGCTTTGGCTGTTTTCAAGATTAGGAAAGAACAGAGCCCCAGTCTTGCTGTTTATCTGTAATGACTGCCAGGGCAAGTGAGGACCAGCAAGACAATTCCTGCCTAGCAGCTTCCTTGGAAGAGAGAGAGTGCAACGTTTCATTTTAGCATTTTGGCGCTCACGAGGGAGACGAGCTGCATTGGCTGTTTGCAAGGCTAGGAAAGAGCAGAGCCCCAGTCTTGCTGTTTATCTGCAATGTCTGCCAGGGCAAGTGAGGACCAGCAAGACAATTCCGGTCTAGCACCTACCTTGGAGGAGAGAGAGTGGAACGTTTCATTTTCATTTTTGGTGTGCGAGAGTGAGAAAAAACAGAGTGCCTGTTTGCAAGGCTAGGAAAGAGCAGACCTCCAGTCTTGCTGTTTATCTGCAATGACTGCCAGGGCAAGTGAGGACCAGCAAGACCATTCCTGCCTAGAACCTTCATTGGAGGAGAGAGAATGCAATGTTTCATTTTGATTTTTGGAGTGCGAGAGTGAGAAAAAGCTGCGTGCCTGTTTTCAAGGCTAGGAAAGAGAAGAGCCCCAGTCTCGCCGTTTTTTCTACAATGACTGCCAGGGAAGTGATACCAGCAAGACAATTCCTGCCTAGCACCTTTTTTGGAGGAGAGAGAGTGCAACGTTTCATTTTAGCGTTTTGGCGCTCCGAGGGAAAAAAACTGCTTTGGCTGTTTGCAAGGCTAGGAAAGATCAGAGTCCCAGTCTTGCTGTTTATCTGTAATGACTGCCAGGGCAAGTGAGGACCAGCAAGACAATTCCTGACTAGCAGCTTCCTTGGAGGAGAGAGAGTGCAACGTTTCATTTTAGCATTTTGGCGCTCACGAGGGAGACGAACTGCATTGGCTGTTTACAAGGCTAGGAAAGAGCAGAGCCCCAGTCTTGCTGTTTATCTGCAATGACTGCCAGGGCAAGTGAGGACCAGCAAGACAATTCCGGTCTAGCACCTACCTTGGAGGAGAGAGAGTGGAACGTTTCATTTCGATTTTTGTAGTGCGAGAGTGAGAAAAAGCAGCGTGCCTGTTTTCAAGGCTAGGAAAGAGAAGACCCCCAGTCTCGCGGTTTATCTACGATGTCTGCCAGGGCAAGTGAGGACCAGCAAGACAATTCCTGCCTAGCACCTTTTTTG